>NC_134546.1:63030000-64230000 GCF_050624435.1 Tenrec ecaudatus | reverse complement strand
GCCATTTGTTACGACCGCCCTGGGAGAGCCATATAGAGATGTTTCTCAACTGTTGGCGCATTCACCCAATGCACATCCACTGAACACTGCAGAGACTGTGCCAGGTGTGGGAGGAGGCTGGGGGGTTGGCAGGGGAGGCAGGGTTGGGAAAAGTGTAGAGAGAGAGATTTGCCAGGAAGACCTGCCTCCCAGAGACTGTTGTCTAGCAGAAGGGGCAGCGGAAGTGGCAGAGAACTATGGATGGGGCTGGACTCTATGTCCCCATGGGAAGGAGGCAGGCAGCCGTTCTGAGTTAAGTCTGGGAAGGGTGTAGACAAGGTTTAGCAGGGGGATGGTGGGCAAGGGCATTCCAGGGGAAGGGGCAGATTGAGCAAAGATGGGCCGAGGGGGACAGCATGTGGGTAGATAAAGCCATCTGAATTCTCAGGAGACCAAGGTTCAGTTCCTGGCCGATGCATCTGTGATGCCCTGTCACTAGCCCTCTCTTAGTGGAGGCTTGTGCGTGGCTATGATGCTGAATGGTCTCAGTGGTATTTCTATACTGAGAGAGGAGCCTGGGGGCATAGTGGTCACACAGTGTGCTGTGATCTTCAAGGTCGGCAGTTCGAAATCACCAGTTGCTCCTCAGGAGAAAAATGGGACTTTCAATAGTTACTCCCATCAATAGTTACAGTCTTAGAAACTCATAAAGGACAGTTCTCCCCTGGACTAGAGGGTCACTATGAGTTGCATGGACTCGATGGCAGTGTCTTTGTTTTTTGTTTGTTTTCTAGACTAAGATGGACTAAGAAGAAAGGCCTGGTGATCTACTTCCAACAATTAGCCATTGACAGTCCTGGTGGCCACAATGACCTAGACCCATGCTCAACACTCTGTTCAGCTGTACAGGGGTCACTGTGAGTCAGGGGCCAACTGGAGAGTAGCTAACAGCAACAATACGAAGACAAAGGAGTCTGGAGGTCAGGCCAGGCCCAGCCAAGAAGGCCTTCGATGCCAGGTCTCTAGTTCTGCCCGAGGACAAGGGCAGGTCCCAGAGAGCAGACTAGGGAATCAGGATTCCAGCCCTCCCTAAAGGTCAGGGACATTCTTTCCTGGCTGAGAGACCAAGCTCATGCAAATCTGATTGTCTAACAGGAGACGAGCCAGTCAGGGTGCAGTGTAGCAACGATGAAGCATACAACTTTCCTTTAATTCCTAAATGCTTCTCCCCACCCCACCCCACCCCGAATCACGATCCCAATTCTACCTTACAAATCTGGCTAGACCAGAGGATGTACACTGGTACAGATCAGAGGTGGAAACACAGGGAATCCAGGACAGATAAACCAGGACCAATAATGAGAGCAGTGATACCAGGAGGAGAAGGGGAAGGTGGAGGAGAAAGGGGGAACCGATTACAGGGATCTAGATATAACCTCCTCCCTGGGTGATAGACAACAGAAAATTAAGTGAAGGGAGACATTGGACAGTGTAAGATATGAAAAAATAATTTATAAATGATCAAGGGTTCAAGAGGGAGCCGGGAGCGGGGTGGGGAAAAATGAGAAGTTGATACCAAGGGCTCAAGTAGCAAGCAAATGTTTTGAGAATGATGAGGGAAACAAATGTACAAACGTGTTTGACACAATGGATGTATATATGGATTATGATAAGAGATGTATGAAGCCTGAATAAAATGATTAAATTAAAAAAATTTTTACAAAGAGTGTCTAAAAGTCAAAACCAGGGAAGCTTATACATCTGAGAAACAAAAGGAAAGAGGGCGGGAAGGCAGTCTGTCTGCCGTCCCCCGCTCCCCCCAACAGACACACACCTGTAAATTATCCAAGTCTTGACAAGCTGGTTACCTTGGGGTTTTCTGGCTTCCTGAGGTTTCTCAGCTAGATTCTCATGGCGTGCTTCACCAGGTGTAATCTGGGCCTGGAGCAAGTCCTAGGGCCTATGTTGGGTGGGTGCCATGGGAGGGGCTGCCTACAGATCAGGTGCAGAGCCAGTCTTGAGCAGCAGGTCTGCAGGAAGGGAGGGGGCAGAGTCTCTGAGAGCGGAGGGTCGAAAGGGTGCAACACGGCCATGAGGCTGGTGGGTGAGCTCGGCCCTGGCCAAGCGGGTCTGAGGAGACTGGGGAG
Organism: Tenrec ecaudatus; assembly: GCF_050624435.1. NCBI lineage: Eukaryota > Metazoa > Chordata > Mammalia > Afrosoricida > Tenrecidae > Tenrec > Tenrec ecaudatus. The sequence goes on along the minus strand of NC_134546.1, from coordinate 64,227,874 downwards.
GGCTCCTTACTTGTAAAGTGGAGACAGCGACACTTTGCCTCAGAGACAGGTGGGAAAGATGTGCGGTGACAGACAGGAGAGCACTTGGTAGAGGAAGGGCCGGGCTGCAGTGGGCGTCACGGTGGTGTCTGGCTGCCGTAGCCACGCTCCCCCCGGGGCTGTTAAACTGACAGCTCCCCTGAGCTCCCTGAGGGATGCCCAATCTCAGCTCCCCTGGCCGAAGCAGAGCACCCCCGTGACCTTGGATTGAGACTGTTGGGAGTAGGCATGGGGGTTACTATGGGTCTGCTCACAGGGACAGGAGCCCAGGGACACGGGGCTGCAAGCCTCCATCCGAAAGATCAACCGACCTTCTATCCTGTAAAGAGTTACAGTCTTGGAAACTCACGGGGTTCGCACTGACTCAATGGCAGCCTGTTTGGTTAGGATTGGTTCACAGGAGAGGGGTGGTGTCCACTCTTAAAAGCTAGAGCCTGACTGCTGGGTTCAAGTGCTGGCTGCAGCACTGACGGGAACCGTGGGCCAGGTCTTGAAGCTCTGCCTCAGTTTTCCCCATCCGGGACATGGGCGCATACAAGCACCATCCTCCAAGAGAGGCGGTCAAAATGAAGTCAGTTCATATATGTACAGTGACCGGAGCAGTGCCTTGCCCCGGGTAATCAGGCAGTTTGATTATTGCATGTGACAGAGCAAGAGCCTCCATCTGTTGCCGGTTATGTAGGAAAAAGGCTGAGGTTTGCCCGGGCACTTCTATAACGCCTGCCTTGGTGCACTCACGAGGGCCAAAGTGAGTCGCAGGGGCATCCTTGCCTCAAGTCACTGGGATTTCTCTGGCTCCCAGTCCAAGCTCCCCACTCGGGCAGGCAGCGTCCACTGAAGACTGCGTGGCCCTGCACTTGTTGCGTGCCTGCTGTGTGCAGGGTTCTCTGATGGCCTCCAGCAAATGTCCTTGCCCCAGTCTGCAAGGCTCCCCCTGCGGGCCGCAGCCCAGGCTCCCATCCTGGAGTCAGGCCTTGGCCGGTCGGTGTTACTTGTAAGTGGGATTTTGGGGTGGGGGGTGGTTTACTTTACTTCTCACACTTAGCTCATTGTTCATTTTCTTCCTGGACCCGCGGGAAGTCAGTCGTTGATTCACGGCCTGTGCCTGCACCGTCTTTCATTCTCGAGACAGAATCACACGCGCTGCAGAATTTCCTTCCCCGTCTGGGGTCAGTCATTCATCATGCTGGGGATGATGGTGCTAATGGCGAGTGGGAAAGGCCAGCTGGGAGGCAGGTGGTGGGCGGCGCAGAGGGGAGAGGGTTGGGGATGGAGGGTGGGGGTGTCTTAGAGCTGGGAGGCAGGGGTTGCAGGATGTGGCCTTGGTTCGGGCCCAGTGCTCCGCCTCACACCTCTGGGTGCGCATGCCCTAGTACTTCTCCCAGTCCTTCACAAGCAACCTGCTTCAGCAGCGTTTCAGGTCGGCCCCGAGTCATGGCGGGGGGGGGAGGGGGGTGGCTGGGTTTGCAGAGGATGAAGTGAAGGACCTGGTGGTGCAGTGATTGGGATAAAGCCAGACAGACAGCTAGGAGGTTGGGGCTGTGGGTGGCTTCCTCAGGGACACCGCTCCCTGCCTGGATCTGGAACCATCTGCTCTAACTTTTAGTCGTGTCCGCTTGGGCCAAACGCTGAACCGTTTCTTTTTCTGGGAAATAATACCCACTCTGCCTACCTCACTGGAGCGTCGTGGGAACTGATGGGCTCAGGGCGGGGAGGGCAGGGAAACTGTGGAGGGCTGCCCCCAAGCAAGAACCTCAAAGACAACCAGCAAAGACGTTGCCCCTGTTCCCAGGAAGGTTGGAGGGGATCTCACACCACAGGGTTCCATGACTCAGATCTTTAGGGGGCGGACCATAGGGTTAATGAGCCTGGCCAGGAGGAGGCCCGGTGACTGCCGCCATGAGAACACGGATCAACGGAGGACAGTGAGCAGGAGCAGCTGGTCCTCTGCCCTGGGGCTCCTCATCCTCAGAATCAATAGTATGGACATGCAGCACGCACATCCCTGGGGTGGCACCTGGCTGTAATGCCCAGCCTTGCCTCCTCTGGCCACACAGCGGCCCTCGCTGTCCACTCCCAGCATCAGGGACATGCCAGGGTCGACCCGCCCTTTGTCCAGCTAGCGGGGAGCCGGGGAGGACGAGGCCTCTACTGGGAACCGTACCCTCCTGGTGGGCCGGGGGTTTCAGAATGCCGCTCACCCCCTCCCCGGCCGAGGCTGGGCACAGGACGGGCGGGGAGAAAAGTGGGGTAAGGAGTTTGTTCCTGGGTGATGGAGTGCCCGCTCCCCGAGTCCGCATGCAGGACTCAATAAGGCAGACAGGCCTTCAAAAAACCGCAGCATAAATAGATGAGCCCTTTAAGGTAATAGACAAGCTGTCATCCTGGGGAGAAATACAGGCTCTGACCCCTCGGGAGTTGACCCTGGCCCCATTCCTCTGCCTCCCCCACACGCGACTCCCATCACATCCCATCACAGTGGGAATAGGGAGGAAGCATCTGGACTGAGGGATGGCCAGAGGGCCCTTATCTCTCTGCCACAGGGCTCCTGGCGGGGCGAGGGGGGCTGAGAAACCACAGCCTGGCAGCCCTGCCCGTTCCTGGCAGGCATGACGGTGGCAGCAAGTAGTCTCAGAAGGCCACCATCGAGGTAAGGCCTTGATGAAGGAATGGCAAGTGAGGTGAGGCGAGAAACTGGTTTCTCTGCCCTCCTGCCCATTACGAGGCTGCCCTTGGGCACACAGGTGTCTCTGTCCTCAGAGAGGAGACCTTGCTCCCCTAGCTGCACAGCTTCTTTGGAAATGGACCCCCGAGGACCCCGCCGCACGTCCATCTGTCCCCAGAGAAGGCACACACAACCAAGAGTAGGCAAGGCCGGGGCCACTGGTCCCATCGTACAGGTGAGAAAACAGAGGCAAGGGGTCCCACATGCCCAAGGTGATCACGTCTGGGGTCAAGGGCTCCAGACACCAGGAAAGGCCTTTAACTCACTGCCCAAGCTTTACTAAAAGCGGGGCATGGGGGATGGGGGCCAGGGGACAAGGCAGATACAGGAATCCACAAACCCACTTCGTCATTACCAACTCCAGCACATTCGGCAGTGGTCTGAGCTGAGTCTGCTCTGCCAACTGCCCCGTCTCGACCCCGGCTGGCGGAGACGCTCATTGCAGACCGTGCATGGCTTTGGACGCTGTGGTGAAGACAATTCCCTGGGCCGCCATCATCTCAAGCACCCCACCGGGTCCCAGAAGAGTCTTTCTAGGGTTAATGAGCCTGGCCAGGAGGAGATGGATGGGAATCCGAAGGGTGTCACCAGGGCAGCCTGGCTCCAGTCTGTCTTAGGCCTGAGCGCCAGGTGAGTGGGAATTATGAGATAACTTCAACAAGCACCAAGTCACCCAGAGTTCAAGGACAGGGGGTAGTTTGCATTCCGGATGGAAGGAAGAGAGGTAGTGGCCGGGCCTCCAGACTGCTGGAGCTCTGACCTGGGGCAGTGTGCACGCCGCCCCCTCCCAGGGCCCCGGTTCCCCTTCCTCTGGGGAGCAGTGACTGGGTGAGGCAGCCGAGGGTGAAGGAGGTGAGACCGTGCTTGGTGATGAAAGAACCCATGGACACATGTAGATGACCAGGTCAGAACAGCCTCTGCCCCCCTTGGGCAGAGTCCTCTTAGCTCCCGCCTCCCTTCATTCCCCTCAATCCCTCCAAAGGGTGTGTTTGCTGAGGACAAACCAAAAAAACAACCAAGAAACCCACCACCAAACTCAGCACCACGGAGTCGGTTCCGACTCCCAGCCATCCTACCGCGCGGGGTACAGCTGCCCCTGTGAGCTTCCCAGGCTGTAACTTTATTGGAGTTGACAGCCCAGCCTTTCATCCTGCCTAAGGCCCCTTCACCCAGCCTTGTCTGCATGGGGAAGGTGGACAGGGCTTTGCTTGTGACCTTCACTGCAGGCCAAGGGCAACCTGCCCTCTAAGTACATGGCTCTTTAGAAGACCTCTTTTCCACACGCATGCCCAGGGCTTCCCGTAGGTGAGTTCTCCCCGACTTCAGCAGCACGTTGGCCACCGTGAGATCACACCCCTGACAACACGCTGGCAGCTCAGCGGCAGGGCCCAGACCCCCAGGTTGGCAAGCTCTGCAGGAATTCCAATTCCTCCTCCTGGAGGCCTGCGCGGCTGGTTAACCGGCCGACCTAGAAGACTCTTGGAAGCAAGGCCTGAAGGCTGCCATCTGGACACCAGCGCTGGACTCGCCGGAGTGGGAATGGGCTTGATGACAGCGAACAACAGCAGCCTCGACTGCCTCTCAACGTGGGGCATCACCTGGGGCCTTCTCAGAGACGCAGAGTCCCAGGCCCACCCCAGGGGTTTGAACGTTGACTTACGTCAGAAACACGTGGCTACAGGATGCTTTCCGTAGCCCCTACCTCACACCCTTGCAAGGCAGGCACTCTGCTCACAGAGGACCACAGGGAGGGCATGCCTCTGGCCCAAGGTCACACAGTGGGCAGGACGGTCAGGATGGGGCCCCAGGTCTGTCTGGGTCCAAAGGTCATGCTTTTTCGGCATAACCCCGACTTTGGTAAAGTCACAAATGTGGCCATGGCTGACCTCTGACTCCTGACCCTTGAGTGTGTAGGCCCTTGGGCCCACTTGGCATGACCGGCCTTTGAGCAGGAGTCCACTGCCAGTGTCAAGTCCCCCAGAGTCACACTTCATCAAGACCAGCATGATTCATGAGGAAATACAAATAGTACACAAGCACATGGGGGTAGGGGCGGAGATTCGCTCTCCTTAGTAATCAGAGGAATGCAAATTAAAGCAACACCCAGGAGCCATTTTCTACCTATATAATTAGCCAAACTTGAAAAAATAATCACGTTGGCCAAGTTGTTCTGAAATAGGTACCTTCCCACACGGTTGCTGGCAGTACGGATTTAGCTAACCTGGGGGAAAGGAATAGGGCAACAGGCATCAAGAGCCATCAACACCTCCTGCACACCGACCCTGAGAATTCAACCGTAAGGAACGAAGTCCACAGGAGGGCTGGCAGTGCGGTGGGCTGTACGGAGATGCCCGTTGGCTCCTGGCTGGGGAACCACGGCCAAAGCTTACTCTCAGGGGTGGTGGTGATGGTGGTGGTGGTGGTGGTGGTGGTGGTGGTGGTGGTGGTGGTGGTGGTGTGTGTGTGACTGAACACAGTGGGGGTGGGCGGGCAGCATTCCAAATGGAATTTCGGAAGCCCAAGCAGCAGGTGCGTGGAAGAAGTCCAAATGCAGAGGTGCGGGTGTGCGCTGGTTAGGAGGCTGTGGGAATGCCGTGTGCAGAAGGGGGCAGACAGGCGCTGGCCACACACAGCAAAGACAGTGGGCATCTCCGGGTGGAGAGGCAGTGATGCAGAGACCCCTCCTTCTGTTGCCTTTCCAATCCCATGTCCCAGCAGAACAGCCTTAGGGGCTCTCTGAGGGGCACACAAGGAGACACACTCATTCTTTTACCCCTGGGTGCAGAGCCACACCCCTCCCCTCCAAGCCGGGCAGTGGTCCCCCTGCCTCTCTGGTGGTGGGGCCGGGGAGGCGTCCGAGAAAATGGCCCTCCTGTCTTACCATGAAGCCTGGGGCACAAATGCAGCCCCCGGTGATGCTGTGGCAGTCGGCGCCATTCTGACAGGTACAGGGCAGCTGGCAGCCGTCACCATAGAAGCCAGCAGGGCAGGTCTCATTGCAGTGGTGACCAGCCCAGCCAGGCTGGCAGGTGCAAGCTCCCGAGACCGGGTGGCAGCTGAGCAGGAGAGAGATGGGCGAAGGGAGAGTCAGTCAGGGATGTAGGCAGGCCTTCCCCATCTCTCTGCCCCCACCAAGTCAGGTGCCCATGGGGCAGAATCAAAGAAACCCCGAGGGTCCTTTGCTCAATGGCTTGTTTGTTACCAGAAGATGCCAGGGCCACATGGTCCTGCTGATGCTCAGGACATCTGTATAACTGCCTTAAAGTCACACAGCAAAACTAAAACAAAACTCACTGCCATCAAGTCGATTCTGACTCATAGTGACCCCGTGGGACAGGGCAGAGCTGTCCTTGTGGGTTTCTGAGACTAACCCGATGGGAGCAGACAGCTCAACGTCTCCTCTCAGAATGGCAGGTAGTCTCGAACTGCTGACCTTGAGGTTAACAGCCCAACACTTAAACCAGAAAGCTACTCTCCTGAGTCCTTAACAAATGCTCGTTGTGATACAAGTACACAAAGACCCAAGGTCCAGGGCTTCCCCCTTTTCCTTCACCCAAGGCGGACCCTGGTGCGGGGCCCCGCACGAGACCACACCAGGGGTTCAGTACACCTCTGCAGAGTTAGATGGAGACCTTGGGGCACATGTGGCTTCCCCTTCCCAGGCAATGCGATGCTGGGAACACAGTCCACCCACGCTTCCCAGGCACTCTGACAAAGACAGATTCCCTCTCCGTCCCAGGTCCATCTGGGCCAGAGAAAGGACCACTTGGCTGGAGCCAGGGGCATGACCTCTAGGTAGCGGGAGCAACTCCTGGCTGGCAGAGGACTGCACAAGCACCCATTGTCCGTTCATGCCCACAGGGGAAGCCAGGCGATGTGGTCATCAACATCTCCTATGGGAAGTGGGCTTCTTGGTGACCCCAGGTGCTGGGTTCTCATCCAACACTCCATTCACCCAACCACACTTGTGACTGCTCCCAGGCACCCGCTGAGCACAGAGAAGGTGCTCACGGAGGCGATCCCGTGCAGACACAGACTCGCCATCAGTCTTGTGGACGTTCCTGATGTGCACTGTGAGCTAGCATATGTCCACCCAACCACCTGTCCGTCCCTCTTTCCTTCCTATGGACCTGGCCTTCATTGAGCTCTGGCAGCTCTCCCAGGCTCCCCTGCTCCCTCCCCGTGCTTTCCCCGTAAATCACATGCCCTTGGAGGCTGCTTCTACACAAGGGAAGCTACTGGATGGTGGAGACAAGCAGGAGGACAGGGGCGGGTTTGCTCCGGTTTCCCTGTGCCAGGCTCGGAATCAGGGTCCGGGGGCATGGCAAATACCTTCAGTGTGTACAATTCGTCTGAGCGGCTGTCGGTTGTTGCAGCTCTGTGAGGGGAGCCCGTTGCTCACCTCTGTGCTGGACCCTAGGGCCCACCAGAGTCCCGGCCACTGTGGACGTGTGCAGCACATAGTGCAGGATGGAGGGCTAACTGTGTGCAGCCCCGTCACGTCGTTTCTCCCATGGGGGGACGGGGGCTGGCTTTCTCATGGAAAAACAAGGGGCTGGGCAGAGCTGACAATTCCCAAAGATGACGTGCGAATTGCTAATCACCATTTGGGAAACTATTTCGCCTCATTACTCATCACACCAAGCAGCAACTGGGCGTCACTGTCCCTCGGCCCCAAACAGTAAGATTTCAAAGAGGGGCGCGGACTGCATGCTGGGAGCGGTGTCCCCAAGGTGACAGGGATTATGATGTATCAGGAGTCTGGAGAGCACGCAGGCCCTTTGGCCTTGTTATTCCACTTCTAAGAATGTGTCCGAGGGAAATGATCGTTGTCCTGGGGAAAGATTTATGCTCAGAGATGCTCCAGAAGCATTATTTATGACACTGGAAAATGAAAGCAATTTAACTAATAATAAACACTATGAGGCCGGGCTATGAAAGCACCAGGCATTTCGCACATAGATTTCGAGTCTTCAAGTAAGTCTGGGCTTTAGGCATTGAACTCTTTATTTTCCAGACGGACCCTGGAGGGTCTATTACTTGCCCAAGGTCACACCGTGCAGCCAGTGGTGGGGGCTGGACTGCAAATCCAGGTGCGCCTGGTACTGTGTCTAACAACAAAATGCTTCCTGATTAGATGAATTATGGAAATCCGCATGAAGGAACATTAGAAGTACATAGATGCTTTCCAAAATCCTCAATGACGTGCTATGAAGTTGAGTGAAGACAATTGTATTTATAATGCTAACTATGATAACAAGTGATACAGATCAATAGATACAGACTCCGCTGGACAAGAATGAACACACAGCAAAACCGTGTTTGTGTTTCTCCCTGGCTTGAGCTTTCCCTTTCCTCTGCTGTCTCTAATGTTCCGGAATGGAGCATCTATTACACTTTCCGACAGAGTGAAACAGGAAAGCGGGGAACTGTACCCCAGAGAGCTTGAATGGATGAGTGCTAGACGCCTGACTGCGAGAACACAGGCTTGTTTCTTCCCTGAGACCCCAGCCCTGTGAGGGGTAGTGACCAGTCTGGGCATCATAGAACAGGGGCCTCCTTGGTGGTCCTGGTTTTGGGGGCACTAATCTCCTCCCCAATACTCTGAGCAAAGCCCTTAGCCTCTGCAGTACTCCGTTTCCCAGAGGCCTCCTCTGACATTCTGGGTTAGGGTTGAGAGGAGAAGGCAGACCTGGCTCGGCCCAGCCCTGGAGATTCTAAAGGGTCTCAGGCACCTGTCTGCCCTTCCCATAAAGAGATCCTTCTGCTGTTTCTGTCCTTCAAGGACCCACCACCTGAAGGTCACACTTTGTCCACAGAACAACCCTGTGATGAGGATGCTAGGCCCAGGGTAACATGTTCACTGCTTGGCCTTGAGCCCACTCCCCCAGGTCCCACATTTGGTCTCTGCTCAGGAATTGCTTCGGCTTCTTTTCAGCCCGTGTGGGATGTCTCAGGTCTAAACAGATCTTTTTTTGGGGTACTGGGAACCAGGAAACTTAAAACCAAATCTAAAGCCCTTCCTTTCTTAAAGACATTTCTCCTTTTCATGCTCTCAAAATGCTTTTTGAAATGGGGTTATCTATTTTCTTAACTTGATTATTTGTCTTTTATTATATGAACACCAAAAATGCCTTTGAAAGAGGATGGGGAGTAGGCAGGGACTGAGTGCACAGTGACCAGCAGGCTTGGGGCTGGGATCTGCCAGCACAGGCCTTACAGAACCCCTCTCCCACTGCCCCCATGGTCCCCACTCCTGGTCCCCTCCTCCAGGCACTGGCATGAGTCATTCCCCGGGGTCACATGGTGACCAGTGATTACTGGTTAGACTCGGGCAAAATTCACAGTCCCTGGTCTTTCCCTCGGGTTGCATTCTCTTTGTATTTCTTTCATCTCGCTCTTCCTTTGTTCCATTTTCCCCAGACATAGATTAATCACAAGCTAATAGGAGCGGAAAGCTGAACATTACAGGAATCTTTTCAGGGTGGATTTGTCTGCCTTTCTTTCGGCTTCTATGAGATTTCTATCGATGCTGCATCTGCTGGCCAAATCAAATCCTTCAAAGGTAATGCATGATCGTGGCTGCTGGAATTCGTCTATGGCAATCCAATTGTGCAGGCCTGGCGCACCGGCCCTTTCTGTCTCAGGGCTGTGCCTTTCTGAAGGAGGATGGCCCCTTTGTGTGCGTGCTACGAAGACTTTTATAAAGTGAGAGGTGCGCGGGGATCTCACCAGCCACCACTTCTGTCCTGGGCCATGTGAACGCTACCTCTGGGAGGCATCTGCCCAGAGGGGCACACAGCTGGGAGGCAGTGCACTGAGGCTCTCGGGGACCACCTCAGCCGTCTCAGGCAGGAGGCCTGGCTTGGTGGAAGCTTCCCTTTCAAAGACCCCAAGAGAACTCTGGCCCACTGGGCTCAGGAAAGGTGATGGACAGATTGAGAAATGGAGGCACAGAGAAAAGAAGTGCATGACGGCAAGTCAAATAGCATTGCTACAGAGTCACAGACATCTTTATGGACTATTGTTTCTCCACCCTCCATCTGGGTCTGTACACCCGTGAGGGGGCGTCTCCATCTCTAACCCTGCGCTGAAACATCCTGTGACCTTCAATTACACCACGTCCATAGGGTTCTTTGGGTGACATCAAGAGACCCAATTGTGTTTCAGTATTTTTTGAGCGTTGTGAACAAGACGTCTCAAGGAGTCAGATCATGGCTGTAGGGTGGATGGGGTAAGATTTCCCAATCAAACGTGTATTCGGACAATCCTTGCTGCCTTTGAAGAAGAAGCACGTGGACTGTTGTGATGGGGGAAAATCAAGAGCAAAGCACCTTGGCTCAACTGTCCTGATCTTTTTCTCCCCAGTGCTGTGTCCCATCTTCTTGAAGCTTCTTCATAATAAGCTCCCTTGACCATCCTGTGTCCTTTGGAAAAATACGTCAAGATGACCCCTCTGGGATCCCAACAATCAACATAGCCTTCTGAGTTGACCCTAATGAGATAAGAGCTATATTATTGAGAGAACTTGCCTGCAGTTGTCCAGCGTGGCAGAGATGTGTGCAAACACATTTCCTTGGAAATGAACCTGTCCGCGAGTGAACTGGACCCTACTGAAAACACTTCTGGACTTGCCCTCGTATACTGGGACGTTCACTCAGAAAGGTAAATTCTGAGGCCAAGACTTGGGGGGGGGGGACGGTGTCTAAGCCCTCAGTACCTGAGAGGAGAAGTAAGGTCATTCCTCTGCGTTCCTCGAGTCCCCAGAGGAGCCGGCCTGTACAGAGGGGAGAGCTGGTTTCCGTGTCCAGTGAGCTAAGTGCAGCACAGAGCGTTCAATCAGCAGAGCCATTTGGGGGCAACTGAGCACGTCTGGAGACATTTGTGGTCGCCACAACTGCACACCGGGTAGCGGTCAGGCCTGCACTGCGCAGGGCACTCCGACCACCAAGACCTACTGGGCCTGCATGACACAGTAACACTGCCGAGCAATCCCGAGTCCAACTACACAAAGATCTCCGTGAGAGCGGGGCTCTGCACACACTGGGGCTAGTGGGCCAAGAGAATGGGAGCAAGTGTTCAGTTCAGAAACAGAACAGGCTAGCCAGATGGGCTATATAAGATTAATTCAGTGATTCTGTTCACCAAAGGCCAGGCACCGAGTGATGGGAGGCGACAGAGATGGGCCAGCCAGCCAGAACTGGGCCTGGAGGGGCCCAGCCTTGTAGGGAATCCCCCCTGAAGAAATGGTGATGCAGACCCGGAGAGGCCAGCTGGGGGTGGGCTGGCAAGCAGGCTCCCAGCCCTCACTAAGCCTAAGAACTGAGACTGCCTGCCTCCAAGTCCCTGAAACCTGACACGCGTTAGAGACAGTAAAGCAAATAATCATTAATATTGAATGGGCTGAGATTAGTGTCGGGGAAGAGGGAGTCCTTCCCGATTAATAATGCATTGAGGACTCCTTCAGAGGCAGGAAAAATTATGCGGGGCACAGTTGCCCGGGCAAACAATAGCTCTTTAATTTGGGGGCTGCTGAGAGCTCTGTGGCGGGACCTCTCCCTGGCTTGGGCTCCAGCAGCAGCCTTGCTTCCTGTCTCTGAAAGGCCCCACCCCACGCTCCCACAGGGTGCGCGATCCTGGTGCTGCCCTCGCCAGCGGCAAAGTGCAGCGCACCCCTGAGTTTAGAGCCTTAGAACTTCTTCCATCCTGACCTCTAGAACAAGCTGTGATGCCACCCCCTCCCCGCCCCCAGGAAGCCAGCTGATGCCCTTTGCTGGGGTGTTTTCTGCATGCAGCCCTGGGTCACAGTGACCTGGGCACCCCGTGGCACCCAGCAGGCCAGCCACATACCATATTCCGGGACTTCTCAGATGCACTAGGAGCCCAGTCTGACTGCATCATGCCGCTACAGTGCGGTTCCCCTGTGATCGAGGGTGGAACCCAGGGCCAGGTCTCCCTGCAGTCTGGCAGGAGGAGCCAGGAAAAGCCCACAAACCCACTGAAGCCCCTCCGACTTGAAGCAGCAGTGTGGAAGGGGCTCAGTGGCCAGGCCTGAGTTCCAGTTCGCCTGAGCTGACCCGGAGCCCAGGGCGCCTCTGCTCTCTTCTCCTGGAAAGCCCTGCACGCATCCAAGTGTGTTGAGTGACTGTGCTCAGGTCCTCTACCGGCCAGGCCTGGTGTCTCCAGGGCACCCTCCACCCAGCAAGAGGTCTGCTTACTCTCTGCCTGCAGGGGCCAGAGGCACGTTGCAATTCAAAGGCCGGATAATCACAAGCTGGAGGTGCCGTGGGGCCGGGCTAAGTCCCAGCTGTGTTAGCACCAGGGCTGCAGACCGTGAGTGGTGGCTGCGCCCACTGCCCCAAGAGCCACTCTGCCCGGAACGGTGCTGCAGGCCGGATGACAGCGGTGGCACCCCTTCCCTCCGCTGATAAAGGCTGCTGCGACAGGGGCAGTGGAGGCATTTCTCCGGGGCCGACAGGCTCATTATGACCAGCTGGTGCGTGTGGCAGGGAGAGGGGGCTGTGAGGCAGGCCTCAGGCAGCGCCGTTTCTGGAAGCAGAAGCGGGAGGCAGTTTTTGTTCCCAACCCTCAAAGCACTGCTGAGTACTGGAGAACGGGCCCTCAGCTGAGGCCTGAGGAAGGGCCTGTCCTGTGTCCCTCCTGCTCCTCCGCCTTGGCCACCATCACCTCCTCCTAACAAACAGAATTGTGTTCACACTCTGTCAGCCGCAGGGGCAAAACCACCTGAGATTGCAAACCGCATGTCTAACCCGACTTTCTTGTCTCAGCGATAAACATACTGTCCCTTCCAGTAATTTCTACCCGTGACTCCACTCCCTGCTTCTGTATCTCTGGACCCCTTGGAATCGGGGGGGCAGCTGGGTTAGATGCAGGATTTTTCTCCAAGACGATACCCTCCAGAGTCTGTGTATATCACGCCCACCCTCCCAGGCACCTCAGCTCCGCTTGGAGGCCCTGGGCTCCCCCTGGAGTAGTGGGCAGAAGCAGGTCTGGCCCTAGTCCCAGCTCTGGCTGTGTGGCCTCAGCTTCCCCATTCTGTTGATCCAAGTGGTTCGCTGAGCTGATGGCCTCTCCTCTCTGCCTGGGTGGCCATGCTGCTGGGCTGGCTGGAGGTGGGGGAAGTGGCCTGAGAAGGCCCCTCTCCGTCAGTCAGTGCCCACTCTGTGCTGTCCGCATCTCCTACCTGATGGTGTTGTCAGCATCGCAGAGGCAAGGCAGGGTGCAGCCTGTGCCGTGCAGGCCTTCCGGGCACAGCCGCTCTTGGCAGCGGGGGCCCTTGTAGCCAGCCTCACACTCGCAGGCCCCCGAGGTGGGGGCGCACTGCCCGCCGTTGTGGCAGTCACAGTGCTGTGAGCACTGGAAGCCGAAGGTCCCGAAGGGGCATTCCTCTTGGCACCTGCAGGGACAGCAGAGAGGGACAGAGCCTGTGGTGGGGCTGCCACCTGCCCTTGTACACCCAACCAGCATGGCCCCGACCTTGCTTCCAGGCTTGGGCCTTATCCACTCCCCCCAACCCTCCTCTGCTCCTCCAGGAAGTATTCCATGATTGGGCTCATCCCTCCCACTCCTCCTTCATACCAGTCTCCTCAGCTTTTCAACAATGCGTGCGTACAATCAGAGTTCATTGACTCTAAGCCTTGTGTATTAGGAAGGCGTGCTGGCCTCTCTGAAATCAGCGAAGTCTTACGGCTGACAGCCTGTGCCTGTCTGTCCTTCCTAACCTGTTGGACTCCAGTCGATTCCGACTCTGAGTGACCTTGTAGGTTCCCCAGGCTGTCACCTTTGTGGAAGTGGACTGCCACATCCTGCTCCCTCGCAGTGGCTGCTGGGTTCCCTTAGCAGTTGAGCACTTTAACCACCGCACCACCAGCACTCCTTTGCTTCTCCTTGATCCGTGGTGTGATGTGGTGTCGCGTTGGAGCCGACTCGCAGTGATTTGAAGCACAGCGGAACGAAGCCCGGCCCGGCCCGCACCACCCTCACACCTGTGCGTATGGGGGAGACCGCTGTCACAGCCAGTCATCTCGCCAATGGCAACCGCTTTTCCTCTCGGGGGTATATAAAGCGATGCATCTTACAGTTGGTGGCAGCGTGGATTTGATGGAATGGAGCACGTTCATTTCTACTCGAGAGCTGGTCTTCGGTCTCTGGGCAGTCTCCCATGTCACTGGGAACCATGTCCCTTCTGTCAGTGTGGAATGTCCCCCAAGCAGAAGGCTGGGCAATCCCCCATTTCAGGGGCCATTCCCTGGACCTTGGATTAGAAGTCCCCTCCGGGCACGGGCTGAGTGTATCCCCCAGTCTACAAGTCCCCAAGGATAAGAGCTCCTGCCTCCTGGGGCCCCACGCACAATGGCCACCTTCCGCCGTTGTGCTAACCACTCTGGACCATTGGTTGTGGGGGCACTAGCCCTCTGAGTGCCCCAGCTGCCTCTCCCCAGCCTGGTCTAACCCCCACCAGTCTGTAGCTGTTTCTACAAAATCGCCCGAACCAAACCCACTGAGCTGCTTCATTGGGTTCCCAAGGCTCAATCGGTTTTCCTTCTCCTTCTTCACGTGTGCTGGCTTAAATGGAAGTTGGGTACGAGTCTCACTCTTGCATCTTCTCAAGGGAATCTTCCTTCTGTTTGACCTTGTCCTTTCCGTTCGAGGATCTGTCTGCGGTCTCTGTCCAGTTGGAGCCTCGCAGACCACCTTGCAGGGGTGAAGGCCCACACGGGCAGTCGTGCCGTTAGCTTGAGCTTGCTGCACCATTCAAGGTAGGGGATGGATTTCTTCATGTAAACCCGCACCCCTTTGCCAATTGGCTGGCCTTTGCAGGGTCCTCGCACAAGCTGGACTTGGGCATCCCCCCGAACACGATTTCTGTCTCAGTTCCCTCGAAAGACAGGAAGAAGTAATCTTCCTGCGGACGTGGGAAGGTGCTTTCAACTGCCTTTTCCGGTTTCTCCTCTGCTCCGAAGCCACCAAAGGAGGAAAGTTCCTTTTGGCTGCTGCTCCTTCTGCAAAGGCCCCCAGAGGGAAAAGGAGTTATAAGCTGCTTCCGGTTCTGCATATTTTATCGGCCAAACATCTCTTTTTTTTCCCTTTCATGTTTTATTGTGCATTCGGTGAAGGATGACGGCACAGACAAGCAGTTTCATGAGCAGCAAACCAGACACGGTTTGCTCCAGCTCACCCACGGCAGCCCCTTAGGGTGCCGTCGCTCACCCTGCTTCTCCTCTAAGCTCTGCACTTGGGGAAAAGGGGCCTACCTGGTTGATCATTCTAACACAGGGTGAGTTCGGGGCCAGACCTGAAGGGTGACTAAGAACCACAGTTTGGCTGTCTTGGGGTGGGAAGGGGTGTCTCACCAGTCTCTCCCCAGCCAGCTGGTCTCCTTCATGATTTGGAGTTTTGTGGCACATTTTCTCTCACTCTTTCCAGGACCTGCCAATAGGAACCTATCCAGAGACACTGACCACCTGGCTCTGGTCTTCGCGTGGTGGAGACTATTGTCCAGGGGACTCGATGTTTCTGTGTCTGCGATGTTCCTTGGTCTTTATCCCCCAGATGGAGAGATGGATCAATGTACCTTCCAAGACTCTTCTCCAGCGTTTCTGGCTCCAGGTGCTGCTCACGAACGTAGACATGCAACATTGTCTTTGTGAACATGCTGTGCCAGTTGACCTTGCTGTTCGCTGGGAAGCTTTCATTTTTCACTGATGATAAAAACGAGCTTTTATCGATTTTGTGTGAGGTGCCCAGTCTGGTGCCAAGTCATCAGATCTCCCACTTAATCTTTTTTTTATTGCAACTCAGGTGAGAATGTACATTTCAGACCACCAACGCTATGCTCTGCAGCCTAAACTACCGATTCACCACCCACACAGCTCACTCCTCCCCGGCTCCTGGACTTCCCCTCTCTCCAAACTGTCCGGGAGCACACAGCCTCCTCTTTCTTCTGTAGAGCGGCTGGTGGGTTCAAACTGCTGGCCTTTTGGTTAGCGATCCGGCACCACCAGGACCCCTCAGAGTTGTTCCAGGAGATGTAGATCCATGCCACACCATCATGAAGGTGTTCAACATGGTGAAGCGGTTCTCCAGAGCCAGAGCCAGGCAGCTCCTGCGTCCTGAGGACAGTAAACACTGCCTCTGACTGCCGCTCTGTGTGGCCTGTGTCTTGGCACTGCTTCCATGATGCAGGGAATCGAGACCTTACCTCACAACTCTCTAACATCCCTTTTTCTGGTGCAAAGTGGGATGATAACGAAACCTCATTAACGTCTCTGAGGATTAAATGCATAACACCTTCATAAAGCGTCTGGCACTTAGGATGAGGTCACGCCCAAACTCTCTGAGACTGCCCACCATATGGGAGCAGGCAGCCTTGTCTTCCTCCTGGGGCGTGACTGGTGGCTTCGACTGTTGACCTGGAATTAGCCGCCAAGGCTTTCCCCACAGCCCCACCAGCGCCCCTTTCAATAAGCAATGCTCGTTATTTAAATGACTATTGTTAATCCCATCTTTACAGTTCTTCGAACAGAACTCATCTGATCTTCAGAATCTACACTCTGGCAAAAATGAACCCCGAAGGGAAACGCTGCAGTATGTGATCATCAGAATCCGTAACCCGAGGGTTATAGTGCCTTTGTTTTTGTGTTTTCCCACTTTCTAGGTTTTCTGTGTCTTCTAGAATAATCAGAGGGAAAAGGCAAAGGAAAGCTGCTTCAAACACATATGACCCTGGCTTTTTGTTAAGTCTTGGAGGGTCCTGGGTTCTCTACAGAGGCGGCAGGGAGACCTGGTGTGAGGTCACTGTGAGTCGGCATCGATGCGAGGGCAGTGGGTCTGAGGGTCTGTGATGCGGTTGAAGGGCCAGGCTCCAGAAGTCAACAGGGGCAGTTAGGGAGTAGGCTGAGGGTAGGGGCGGGAATCAGAGCTGCATGGCACCAACCTTGACCATTTTGGATTAGAATGTCCCTCTCTCCTTGTCCCTGTCTTTGCTGCCCTTTGCCCACAATGGCAGGGAGAGGAGGCAGACCTGGCAGCCCTTCATGGAAAGCACTGCCAGCTTGCTTCTTAGAGCCACTGTGGCAAAGAGATGAAGCTGACAGGAAGGAGACCCAGCAGGATAATGGTCGCCACACCTCAAGTACCATCAGGCATCGGGGCTCCCTGCTGCTCAGACCCAGACAGCTGCCCCCTGAACCCCCCCCCAGCCCCCCACCAACAGCGGGTATTCTCAGTGCCCTAATGTAGAAGCTGAGGAGGCTGAGTAGGAAGGCAAAGTGACTGTTCCAAGTGCACACAGCCCATGAGTGCGGAGATGACCCACCCCAGCTATCTGCTACAAAACGTGCTACATCTTAACCACTGCAGAGAGAGGAGGGAGGGAGGAGAGGGAAGAAGAGGGGGGGGGGATATCTGGAGGATGGGGAAGGAGGGCCACAGGAAGGAGGAGGAACAGGAGAAGGGGGACAAGGAGTGAAACTGAGTCCAAGAGCAGTAGAAGACCTAGGTCAACAGGAACTGAATTACCCATCTCCGTAGCAAGGTCAGCAGCTTGAAACCACCAGCCACTCTGCGGGGGAAAGATGAGGCTTTCTACTCACATAAAGAGTTACAGTCCTGGCAACCCACAGGGGAGTTCCACCCTGTCCTCCAGGGTCATTATGAGTTAGAATGGGCTCGACGGCAGTCTGTGTGGAGAGTTTCTTGGGGTGGGGTGGGGGGCACGGCATGCTCAACAGCAATGGGTTATTTATGTAGCTTATCCTGTCTCAGAATGGATTTCCCAGAAGCCACTGGGTTAACTGGCTTCTGATGTCCCAGATGTTGGGGAGAAACCCAGACTAGGTATGGTACCTCAGGAGACCCTTTCCCGCTTTCCCGGGGGACGTGCCTGCACCCTCTCACCCCCCTGAGTCAGAGCTGGGACTGCTCGCTCACACCCTGCAGCACGGAGGGGGACTGACACCGTCACCACAGAGAAAGAATCTGGAGATGGAATATTGACAGCCCAATCCATTTACATAATCAGCCCTCCCTCCTTTTTTTTTGCCTCCTCACAATTTAAACAACTTATTTATTTAGAGATCAAGCAATGACTGCTAATGAATTTTACACAAAGCAAGCTAATAACGGGCCTCGGGAACAGAGGGGTGATCACAGCAGGAATTAGCTTCCTGCTTAAACATCCTGCCTTTGCAGCCCATCCATCTAATGTGTCCGATCTCGCCATTAACAACCCCATACACTGCTCAATTAAGTCACAAAACGAGCTGCAGAGCCCTCGTTACGTGTTTCCTTTACACTGCCTATCGGGGGAGGCCGCATTATCACACCGCTCAACTTTCATGTTTGGCGAGGATTTGGGGCGGATGACTGCAGCTGTCACCTTTGAGATTAATGGAGGCTGTTTGACAAAAAATTCATCGCCAGGCCGCCCGTCAGGTGTGAACCCAAACCAGGCCACCCGCCTGCCTTTTGTCCTCTCCTGGGGTTGATGGCTCAAGCTTCCTGTGGGGCCCGAGGCTTTGGGGGTCTCTCTTCTGCCATGGCCTCATGGCAGGACTCCAGCCCAAAGCACTCAGGGCCACTTGGCGGTGAGAACCACGAGCCGATGGGCGAGTCTGGTTGAGCCCAGGGCCTGCTCCCCACCCCTCCCCCCCAATAGCTGTGCTCTGCCGCTTCTGTGAGAGGGAGCCAAACATCACTGTCCCATCTGCCTCGGAGGCCATCCAGGGCCCTGCCTCTAAAAGAAGGGGTTCCCACTTTAGGGGGACTCTTGAGGATGTTGTTGTTCAGTGCCACTGAGTCAGCTCCCACCCATCGGGACCCTGTGCAGAACGAAACCCTGCCCAGACCTGTGCCATCCTCACAATCGTTCTTATGTCTGAGCCCTTGCTGTAGCCGCCGTGTCAGTCCATCTCACAGAGGGCCGGCCTCTTTGGCACACTCCTTCCCCTTTACCAAGTGTGAGAGTCAAGGTTTATTGTGCCAACCTGGCCAATGAACACGTGGGATTAACTGAAGGGTAGTTTAGATGAAGGGCAGAGAGATCAATGGCTCAGAGAGCCTCGCCTGTCTTGTCTCTTGCTCTCTGATGGTCGGACCAGTCACGGCTGCCTTAGCCAGTTCTCTGCCTCAGCTGGCAAGGCTCACTTCCTGTGAGACATCCCTGAGGAGAAGTCACATGGATCTAGCCCGATGCAGCCCTGGGTGCTGGAGCAGTCGCGTGGAAACCCCTGCCAGTGCTGAGATGCTTACATATTCACTGATTCAGCTTTCCTCCTGTAGTCGACATCATTGCCTGTGTTTTGTGAGTCTGAGAAGGACTCTATAGATAGATGTCGGACATATGGACCAATGTCGGACTTATGGGCTTGGACTGGACTGGGTTAGGATACTTAATGTATCCATTACATAAAACTCTCTCTTATAAAACATGAGTGTTTATGAATTTTGTTTCTCTAGTCTACCCAGACTAACACACCAAGCATGATGTCCTTCTCCAGGGACTGGCTTCTCCAAAGTAGTAGGATGAAGTCTTACCATCTTTGCTTCTAAGGAGCACTCTGACCTTACTTCTATGTGGAGGGTGGTTAGGTGACATATTTCAGGACTCCATCAGACGTCAGGGACGGGTGGAGTCTACGGGTCACCACATGCTCTGTGCCTGGGCAGCTTTTGACCGCCCCCCTAGGGGGGCTGCCCTCTCTGGAACTAAGCCCCAGGATAAATGTGGAGAATCTCTCTCTGGACATCACTAAGGATTGGGAGCAGATTCCCAGGGGAGTCGTGGTGATGTTGGTCAGAGCTGGAAGGCCTCATCGGTTGGCTGAATCTCTATCCCGGCTTCTGGCCAGGACTAACAGCATACAGGGGCGGAGCGGAAACCTAGACCGAAAGGAACCAGGTGCTCAGGGTGCGAAAGCCCCTTCTCACTGCCTTCTCCCCGTGCAAGACGTCTGTAGGGAGGATGAGAGGGGAGGGGCTTGAGCTGGGTCCTGTGGGCACCTGTCCTCCTCCCACTCTGAACTCACTCACTGCCGGACCACTGCTTGCTGTGCCCTGCTCCTCCAGGGCACCCGCCCCACCCACCTGCCATATGTCTTCCAGGTGTGAATGTGCCCCTACACACATTGCACAGTGTTCTGTTGGGTGGGTTATCCACTCTGCTGGGCGCCTCACGGCGTCTGCTCTCAGACGGCAGGCCTTCAGAGATGCAAGCTGCTGTCAGGCGCCTCGGGGCAGAACTCACATCAGGAACGAAAGCCCTCGGCCTGAAGGAATGGCGCACACCGCAGGAACTGGTTTGGTACTCTCAGCCGCTCAGGGTGATGCGCGCCAAGGTCTCCCTGCCTTGAAAGTCCTCTGGAGGGGGAATGTTCACCCCCACCCCACCCCATAAGTCCAGGCATATCCAGAGCTGGGTACCTGGCCTGAGCTGCAGACTGAGGGCCAGGATGTACACCCCCTGCCGGTTCCCTCTCACAGCAGCCTCAGGGCAGGGGAGAGCTGCCTGCTCCCAAGGGTTCCCAGCACCGCCAGGCTTCCCAGAAGCAGACAGACTCATCGGTCTTCATAGGGTTGAGCCACCAACCTGTGCTTATCCCAACATTTAACCCACTGCACCATCAGGGCTCCTGAGCTCCAGGAAGGAGGGGTGGGCAAGGCGCCCTGGCAGGAGGCCTCAGAGGGCCTTCTGAGGAAGGAGCTGGGAAGCGTGCCAGAGAGACTGCTGTGAGCTGTCCCATGCAGGGCTGTGGCGAGCGTCGCAAAGTGAACAGCAAGGACAGTAGTTGGCCCTCACCCTTACCTGTCTCCCATGTATCCAGCGGTGCAGTGGCACTGCCCTGTCACGTGATCACATTGCCCTCCATGGTGGCAAGGACAGTCCTGGCTGCAGTTCTGGCCAAACGTGCCTGGTGGGCAGGGCTGGGCACACACTGCCCCCTGAAACAGAGGAGGGACACACATGCATGGGCAATGCTGCTGAGGCCTCTCTCTTAGGAGGGCATGGAGGCCACAGCCCCAGGAACCACCCTACCCCCCCCAGTGGACTCATACGAGGCAGGACACCGTGGCATGCTGGTCCACGTCCCCCATTTACAGATGGAATGACTGAGGCAGTACACACTTAGTGAGGGCCTACCACAGACCAGGCCCTGTATTAGATACTAAAGATAGATATTAGACTTGACTCCTGTCCTCTCAGCCTGCGGGGAAATAAACAAGGAAACAATAAAGTCTCAGCCACCACGTACTCTCCCATGGCTATAAAATAAAGCATAAGGAGAAACAGAGAAGAAGATTCTGATTAAATATGTGCGAACTTAATGAACTTAAATCTATCCCACAACTTTCTGCCTCACCCCGCTCCCCTGGCCCTATAAATTGATCTCCACTTCTTTCCCAAACATGGCTACAAAGAGCGAGGGTGACAAGAGCCACTAAGGGCGGAAAGAAAAGCAGATGAGACCGTAGCAGAGAGGGGCCGTCAGCGTGTGGCAGATGGAAAAGCAGAGAGCACAGTCATCCTTCAGGGCGGTTTCCGCTTTCTCAGCACTGCCAGGGGCCCGCAACTTGACCGTGGGAAGGCATCCAGCTTCAGGCTGATTTGCAACCTCAGAAAAGCCCAGAGATGTGAGGAACCTCTAACAGGCAGGGTGCAGGTGGGGTGAGAACCAGAGGGCTCTTGGAATGCATATGAAAGAGGCAATTAGCTCCTTCCCCACTCCACAGGCTGGCCTTCAAATCGCCCTCCCCAAGCCTGGCAGGAGACTGGCAGTTGACGTTTGAAGAAGCTGACCCTCTGAGGCTTTGGATGATATAGGGGCACCAGGCAAAGCTCAGAGTTGGGGTGCTGTGCTGAAAATAGAGGTCATAACAGCGGAAGGATCAGAGATCTTTGCTTTCTTCCCCGGCTCAGCTCCCAGAGTGCTGCCTGCTGGGCAGATGTCCCTCTGCCAAGGGTCCTTTCTGGGGAGCCGTGATGCGCTCAGGCGAACAGATCTACTGACACGCAAGGGCTCCATCCGCAGACCCGCCTGGTCTGGAATCCCGACCCCCATTAGTTTCTGAGTCTCATCCCGCTGATTGCCACTGACTAACCCCTTGAGCTTCTGAGGCTGTACGTGGCTATGAGAGCTGAAAGGGGCGTCTTCCTCCCGTGGAGTGTCTAGTGGATTCGAAGTGCTGATCTTGAGGCCAGCAGTCTAACGAGCAACCAGAATGCCACACAGGCTCCAACGAGGCTCATCAGACACGCGGAATAAAGCTCCGGCCTGAGAGATGAACAGAGAGGGAAACAAATAGAGAAAGGGATGCAGTGGCAACAGGAAACCAAGGAAAGTGAAAAAGAAAAACGAACCCCCACTCAAATGTGTGTCTGCAGGTGGTTATAAGAAAGATAGTCGGTGAACCTCCACCTGCAGGCGAGATGCCCATGAAGACCATCAGCTCTGCCAAAGGGGTGGGGAAGGAGGAATCCAAAGATTTCAGCGAGGTTGTCAGCGGAATTGGCTCCTGCAAAAGTGGAAACGAAGCCAAAAAAATAGAAAAGAAAGGCAGCAGGAAAGGATAAATCTTCAGAGAAAAAAGTGCAAGCCAAGGGGAAAAGAGGCACAAAGGGAAAACAGATTGAAGTGGTGAACCAGGACACTAAAATAAAAATGTACCTGCCGAAAACGGAGAAGCTACAGAGGAGGGGCGTCCAGCCTCCAATGATGCAGACCAGAAAGAAGCCCAGTCTGATGATGTTTGTCCATGCGTCTGATCAGTGGGCCCTGCATCTTCCTTCTCTGAGAATCCAGAGGAGTATTTTTTTATCAGCTATTTTATAAATGCGAGTTTTTTTAGGAGCACTAGAGATATTTCTAAGAAGGCAGTCTTATTTCATCCCATGTTTAAAAAGTGTAAATACATTTTTAAAATACATGCAACCAAAAAATAGTGGACATTGAATTGTGGGAAAGTTTGCCTATCTTGGGTGTCAATGTAACTTTTTGTTGGATGTGTGTGGTGTCTGTATCCCATAACACAAAACATACTTTACGGCAATTGGGTGCCACTGACATTTAAAATTGTTTCCATGTTATTTTCCAGTAGAATTATTTCTTAAAGGCCCTCCCATGGCTCTCTTTGTCAGAACCGTGTGCATTCCCTAACATGTTGGTCCTGGTGGCCCAGTTTTCCTGATAACTTTGGGTGTGTAGTGTGTGTGGCATTAAACTGTGGATTGGTGGAACTTCTGATGTAACAGCTTATCGACATTTGAAGATACTGGTACTGGCTGTCCTTCTAAGGAAAATATGCCTCCACATATAAAGCTGGAAAGTCACTGACATTTAGGGGAAAAAATAGTAACCACGTCTTTTTAGACGGTTGGTATGTGTATTAAAAAAAAGTACAAATTGTTTATGATATCTCTGTTCTCATCCTCAAACTAATAAATGAAATACCAATTACAAAAGAAAAAACAGAGAATATATTCAAGAAAAAATGGAATGTGATAAAAGGGAATATCCAGACCATCCTGAAAACTAAATGAAAAAATATTTGAAAAATAAAATAGAAGGGCTGAGAGATAAAGTCGAAGAAACCTCTCACAAAACAGTAAAACAGAGAGTGAACATGAAACCAGTGGAGAAACACAAGGGAATTAAGAAGATGATCTCTCCTGGCGGTCCGACATTAATTAGCAAGCGTTCCAGATAGTGGAATGAAGAAAATTGAGGAGCATGAATTAACCAAAAAACATAATACAAGAAAACTTCCAAAGTGAAAGGAAGAAACATTTGTATTTCCAAATGGAAAGGATCTACCAAGCCTAGAAATGAAGATGGTGAAACATCAATGCACATGCTTTGGACAGTTTACCAGGAAGGGCCAGTCGCTAGAGCGCAACCTCACAATGGGAAATGCAGGGCCGTGAAGGAGAGGATGGGCTCATGGCTGTAGCAATGGCTGTGCGCCTGGTGCAGGTCTGGGCAATCTTTATGGTACTCAGAGTCTTGATGCTCACTACCAAGCACCTAACAGCAACAACACCCAGCACAAGTGAAAAGATCCCAGTAAAGGTGTATCATGGTAAATTTATGTATCTGTATGAGTAAGTAAATAGTCCTCAAGGCCTTTAGAAGGAGGGTAATGGTCACATATAAAAGAAGGGGTGGGGTGTGTGAGAATTAGGCCTCTTAGCCAGAAGTTAAAGGACACTAGAATAATTCCTTTAAAGTCGGAAGAAACGGCCTTTCCTCAGCTATAATTCTATACCCAGCTAAACTAATACTCAAATGGGGTATCAACAAATATAGTTTTAGGCTTTACTAGCTTCAAAAAGTCAACCTTCTGAGAATACATTCTCAGGAAATGCCAGAACATTTATTCCATCAAAAAGGAAGAGTCAATCAATGTCGCTGAACATTATGTGTAGAAATTGTTGAACCGGAGTGGGTTTTGTTGTACACATCATCACCAAAAATACAATACAATATTTTTTAAAGAGCAATTGTCCTACAAAGACACAAATGCCGGAAAGCAGGGAAACTCTCAGAGGAGAGAGGTGAATGGGTGCCCCAGGTTGGCAGCTGCGTGGCAGGCCTAGCGCAGAACTCACATGGGAACAGAAGAGTAGACTGGCCCCACTCAACAGAAAGCGGCTTGTTCCCATGGAAGAAAAACATAAATCCAAATCGAGAGATTTCCTGATGTAGCTGAACTTATTCTGAACATGTTAAAAGTTGTGCCAGAATTTTGCAATAACTTCTGACAGAGCTAAGAATGCATGTGAGAACATATTAACATAAAGACCGATTTAATAAAAATTTGTAACGTAGCTGTATTGGGAGGATGTGGAACAGCATAGTGCGCGTGCGTGGGTGCGCGGGCGTGGGTGCGCGGGCGTGGGTGCGCGGGCGTGGGTGCGCGGGCGTGGGTGCGCGGGCGTGGGTGCGCGGGCGTGGGTGCGCGGGCGCGGGCGTGAGCAAGCTGATTCCTTTACTTCTACAGTGAGAAGGCAGCAAGAGCTGCAGGTTTAAGATGGAAAAGCCGGGAGACGGTGGTAAGTCGTGCTGTGTGCAGGTACGAAGGAACACTTAAAAGACGGGAAAGTGGCTGCCTTCTGAGAGTGGGGCTGAGTTTCAACTACCTGCCTACTTTAGATTATATGTGCTACTATATAACTTAAAGTGATATACAAACCGGATCCATTCCCCTGGTGTCTTTCAGAATTCGTAGGTAAGTGGAACCAGGTTGTACACGGTGACTTTCACTTTATTTTAGAGCAAGAAAAAGCCCAAGCTTTTCCGATGATTTAAAAGCTGCATGTTCAGCAAATGCAAGCGATTGTGATGAAGAATGGGTTTGAAGTACGGGCAGGTGAGTGAGGGTTGGTCCAGCCATTTCAAACGAGGGGAAGTTTACAGCACATTAAAGGGGCAAATAGAAATTGCTTATCACTCGGGGGATTGCCTGGAAACACATGAATCTCTCACCAAACAGACATCGGAGCATGTTCTTGTGGCCCTTGCACCCACTCACACTAGAGCGAATCACTTCTCTTAAGGAGGCTGAAGATAATTCCATCATGAATCAATCCATTAGCGCAACACACAGTTATTAGGCACCAATAATTGCCAACCTTGAAGAAGCTAATTCAGTCAGGAAAATACAGCCAGACCAGAGTCATCTTTTAAGATCATCAAAGTTACTTGTAATTAATGAATTCAGCCCAGGCTTCCCCTCTCAGCCAGGGTCTGAGCAAAGAGGATTAAAGGGGGTCATAGAAGCAAGGATTGAGGGGGACAGAGCCAGGAGACGGATGGTAAGATGAGAGTACACGTGAGGGCCAAGTTCACTGCCACTGAAGCCGTACGACTCATAATGACCTTAGTGTCTCTGAGGCTGAAAGTCTTCATGGGAACAGGGAGCTGCATCTTACCCTCTCGAAGCAGCTGGTGCCAGTTGAACCGCCCATCTTGTGGTTGGCAGCCTGACACCAAGCTCGCCGCATCACCAGGGCTCCTTTGATCTGTACAAGGGGACAGTAAGCCCCTGTCTCCTAGGTGTTTGGGAACGTTAGCAATGTGAAGGAACTCGGGTGGTACCTTAAAGAGCGAGGACTTAATAGTCATGACATCCAAGCTGACACAGCCCAGCATAACGCAGGACTGCGGCACTCTGGGGAGAAGCACACGGCTAATGCTGGCTGGAAGAGCAGGGAGGGGAGGATCAGAGCGGCCCGTGGGGGGGGGGGGGACAGGCAGGGAAGTGTCAGCTTCCGAGAGGCCATGGCCTGATGGTTTCTCCCTGGCCCTCTGGTCAATTGAGTCCACATCTCCAAGAGTAATGAGATATTGGCTTTGTGACATGTGGACCGTTGGAGAGGAAGATGAGGAGATAGTCCTTGTTCCAGAATTAGTGAAACCCAATGATTTTGTCAAAATCTGGACATCAGCCACCCTTCAGAGGACCATGGCCAATTGGAGGACAAAAAAGGAGAAAGCCAAGTAGTGGAAGGCCCTGGAGTCAGGTGGATTTGCCTGGAGAAGAGCCTGCTCAACCTTCCCAAAGGCGTTTCTAACTGGCGTGTCCCATGACAGCCTTCCGCACAACAACGTGAACCCACCCGGCTCCTAGGGAAGCTGCCGAGGTAGCAGGCCACAGGCTGAGGATCCTAGCGGGTCACCTGGTTGGACACAATGCTCGTCCTGCGCTGTCCTGATAATGAGGCCTCCTCCCCACCCCATCAGCCCCTTCTCACTTCTGTCCTGGGGCTCCTCTTTGGTGTGCGTGCGTGCATGCACGCACACACACACACACACACACACACACACACACACACACAGTCTCCAACCTCCGCCACCAGCCTGGGAACTTCTAAGGGGATGGGCCATCATATCCCCTACCTCCCTACCTGACAGTACCCACTGTCATCCAACAACTCACATCAGATTTCTCTCTTCTGAAAGGTCTCCGTGGGAACAAAAAAAGGAATTAAGTCCCCAGGCGCTTTGTAAAGGCCCCTCCTGGAAGAGCTCACCCGTGCTGGGCAAGAATGGTGTCCTGTGGGCATATTGGGGGCCTTACACTCAAGGATCCCTGAGGAAGGACTTTGGGTGGGTGGGTGTGGGGAGCAGAGGTCCTGCTGGCTCCTCTCCAGCTCTGCACAGCCAGCCAGCCCGTCAGGAGCTGAGAGGTGTGTATCCAGCAGATGCTTTGGATCTGAGAGGGGAAATGCCCGCGGAAACCACATGGAGTCACATGAGAGTGAGGCCATTGAGGACCATAACGGAGTGACCTTGCTCCCAAGCATCCTCTCCTTGGCCTCAGTGGGCCTTGGGAGGAGCCTCAGGCTTGAATGGCAGCTTCATTCTACGGCGGCTGTGTGTGCACGAGGGGTATTAATAATTCATATAAATCTGCAAGTTAAATGCTGTGTCAAAAATAGAAATGCAATTGTCTGCAGTAAAATTAAAAACATAAAGTCTCCACATCCAAAGGCATCTATAGACACAATTTCCCGTCATTGGAAGAACGAACCTTTCACCAGGTGGGGGGAGAAGAAACGGGTGCTTCCCTGTGCTGGCTTGGCCCTTCCCTCCCATGGACCACCAGCCTCCCGCAGTCTCTCCAGAGAGTCCTTCATGCTCACAGCCTTCCTCTTCCCTCACCCCCCTACCCCTTGCCCCATTTCTCTTCCTGACTGCTTGGGTGGATCTGGAAGCTGGCTCCAGAAGTCAGGGCTTTCCCCCGAGCAGTTCAGGTAGGAAGTTGTGGCAGTAGTCAGTCTGTCTTCCTCTGAGAAGTCAGACACCAAGCTGGGGTCCCGGGTCAGGAGACCTGGCGTCTAATTCTGCCTCTGCCTGACCTTGGGCAGTATGGCCTTGGGCAGATCACTCCCCCTCCCTGGGTCTCAGTTCCTCTCTGAGAGAGAAAGACTGAGACCTCTTGAAGATGGGGGGCCCTGTTTTTATGGGGAATCTTATTAGACTCCCAATAAACCCCAAACCCTATAGGACAAGGTAGCGCTGCCCTTGTGGGTTTCTGAGGCTCTAACTCTTTCTGAGTGGAAGAAAGCCTCCTCTTTCGTCCATAGGGTGGCTGGTCCAGTGCATAGCCCAACAGGGTTCCCAGAACTCTCAGCAGAGAGAATAAACTCAACCAGAGAGACAGCATGGGGCGGGGACCCCGATCCCGAAGCTCCTGAGGCCTTGATCCATTACACTCAAATGGAGACATACAGTCCATGTTATCCAGGAGCTATTGCAAACAGAGATCCCCGGGCCCCAGACGGGCTCAGGGCCAGGAGCCTGGGAGTCTGTATTGAGCTGATCCACGCTGGCATGCAGCCAGGCTTGGGAACTGCAGGGCTACCACGTCCCAAGGCCCTGTCCTGTTCCATAGAGTGGGTGCTGCTCCTACCTAGCCCCTGTGACCCAGCACTCACAGCCTCCTGAAACACTCTGTCCTGCTTAGCAGCCTGTTCCTGCTGGCTTTGTGCAGCCTCAGGCCTCGGGCCAGTGGTGTCCCTGGGCTTCCTGACAGGGTGTGTCGCTGGAGAGTCAGCGGCAGGGATGTGCCTGGAAAGCCAGCCTCAGCCTCCACGCTGTGCTTGGGGAGCATGGCTCTGCAGAAGTGCTGGCCGGCAGAGCAGGGGCGCCGGGAGCAGACGCAAGCACTGCCCGGCACTTCTGAAGTTGCAATAGGTGCTGCACCAGGGAGCGGCACCGGGCAGAAGAGTAGATGCCCAGAGTGGCTGAGGGCCTGCAGCAGGGTCGGCAGCGATGGAAGACTTGGGTAGGTCTGTGAGGTTATAAATCCTACCCCTGGACCAAACAAGACCCAGGCTGAGTGAGGCTACATCCGAACCACTCGGGACACTTATAAAGTCTGCACCTGCCCCCACCCTGCTGCCCCAGTAGGAGCCCTGGGACACCAAGGTCAGCACTTTAAAACCACCAGCTAGTCCATGGGAGAAGAGGAGGCACTCTGCTTCCGGCAAGAGCTACCAGTTCAGAAACCCACTGGGGCAGTTCTGCTCGCTCCTAGATGCTGGCTAGGAATGTGGATTGATTTGATGGCTTTTTTTTTTTTTCAACTTTCTATTCCCCATCAGCCCCCTACCCCGGCCTCAGACCCACAGAAACAAGCGGGCGTGTATGTGTGAGAATTTGAAGTTCTATCTATCAGGGTCCCACCTCTGCCATCTCCCCTCCTCCAATCACACCAGGCCCAGAGTCCACAGCATCCCACACGGGTACCCATGCCCAAGGATAGAGCCCGTCTTATGAGAGGGACAGACCGCAAGCTCAGAGAGGTTAAGTAACTTGCCTCAGGCAACACAGCATTTAGCTGGCAGACCTGGGATGCTAAGGGGTTCCCATGGTACCATTCACAGTGTCTAAGACCATAGAGAGGGGAGATAGTATTCAAGATGGGAGAGGAGATTTGCCCTCCAAGAGCCTTGTGAGTGAGGGACGTGCAGACGTTCCACTGGCCGTCCCCAGCGTCTTTGGGGTCCACCTACCGTCCAGCCTGGGTGGCAGGCACATTCACCGGTGATGTGGTGGCAGGTACCCCCATTCTGGCAGGGGCAGCGCAGCTCACAGTGAGCCCCATGGCTCCCAGGCGGACATAGCTCCTCGCAGCTGGATGGGGAAACAAAGGTATAAGATACAGCAGGATGCAGACAAGGCAGACGTCAGGTCCTGGGAGGCCAATCCCACCACTGCAAGGCTCCTGGAAATTCTGCTTGCAGACAGGAGGGTTTCACTGGGCGGGTACTGGTGGAAGGACTTTCATGATCTCAGGATGTTCTTCTGGGGTGCGGGATGTGCAGTGGGGGTCTGAGGAAGGACTGCCTAGTGGCCCTGGCAGGTGAAGTCAGTGTTAAAATGAAAGGGCATGTCATGCAGAGGGGGCAGTGGGAACACGATTCTGCCTGGATTCAGAGATGGGGACAATCTGCAGTACACTCTCTGGGCTCTGGATTCAGAGATGGGGACAATCTGCAGTGCACTCTCTGGGCTCTGGATTCAGAGATGGGGACAATTTGAAGTGCACTCTATCTATCTGGAAGGCTCCCAGAACCCATGCTAGGCTGGAGCTAGGGAAGGGTTCCCATGGGGTTTGGGACAGAGACCTTAACCTGTCTACGGCTTTGGTCTCTGGCTCACTGGGGGCTGGGAGCCGGCCGGGCATCAGGGGAGGGAATGTCCAATCAAGGATGTCTCTGGGTCCTGTCCTCGGGCCCCCACAGGACTGGGAGGAGACATCCCTCCCAAGTGTTGCCTCTGAGGGGTCTCACTAAGCAGCCATGGAGGCCCAGTCAAGTGGACTCTCCAAGGAAACGGAGTGAAAGTCTGGGCTCTGCTGGGAGAAGGCTGAGGAGAAGAAAACACTGTGTATCACCAAGTTCTGCTTGGGAGGCCTGCCAGGCCCCTGCTGGGAAGGGAAGCTCCCTGTGAGGATGTACATTTGAGTTACAGCCAGAGGAGACTTCTATGCTAAGAAACAGCTTTCCAAGTAGTGGGCGTGGAGTTCTTCTCGGGAAGGCATGGTTTCCTGTGGGGGGTTTGACTGCTGCCTGGCCCTGTGGCATCTCAGGTTGGCCCTGGGGCCGCTGGCCTGGATGGTGAATGTCTGAGGGCCCTGAACTAGGGGTCAGAGTGGGCGAGGCTCTGCAACTCGGTTTGTCCGGGCTCGCCTTCCCTTCCCACCTGTCCTATTTACAAGGAGCTTTGGGCCAGGCCGCTTTGCAGGGAGCAGGCGCACCCTCCGGGCCCTGCCCCTCCTCTCGGGCACCCCACCCCTTTCTTCCCCCTCTTGCCCTGGCCAGCCTGGCCAGCCCATGGCTGCTTTACTCACTAGACGCCGCTGTAGCCGGGCGCGCAGAGACACTCGCCGGTGCGGGGGTCGCAGCTGGCACCGTGGTGGCACTGGCACGGCAGCTGGCAGCCCTTGCCATGGGTGCCAGGCGCGCAGAGCTCCTCGCAGCGCCAGCCACGGAAGCCGGCAGCGCAGACGCAGGCTCCAGTGATGGGATTACACAGGGCGCCGTTCCGGCACTGGCACCGGTTGCTGCAGTGGGGGCCCCAGTGGTCGCTGTCGCAGCCTGCAACAAAGGGGACAGTCACGCCTGAAGGGCCTCTGCTGGCACTCCTTAGGACGGGAATCAAAACCAGTGCCAGCAGGCCTTCCCGCCTTCGCACTGCTCTTAACCTGGATTGGAGGGAAAGCTCTGGATCTCGGAGCCTCCATCAGTCTTCCGCCGAACATGTGCAAGCCAAGGCATGGGGGTGAGACATTGGGTCCCCAGTGCAGATTCAAGTCCTAGATAGAAAATTCTGGCGCCCCAGCTGTCTATCTCCCTTTATCTTTGCTAAAAAAAAAAAATCTCTTCTCAGATGATCGGGTTTGTTCAACCTGGCCATACCTTCTCTGTCCAAGCCTGCCACCCTTCTTGGTGCCTCTCAGCACAGCCCACCTCCCAGCCTCGCTTCTCTCTGCAGCTTGCTACTCCACATGCAATGGCTTGCTCACAACGCTGGTGCTCTAGCTCCCTGTCATTCATTCTCTCTCTCTCTCTCTCTCTCTCTCTCTCTCTCTCTCTCTCTCTCTCTCTCTCTCTCTCTCTCTCTCTCTCTCTCTCTCTCTCTCTCTCTCTCTCCCTCTCTCCGGCCTCCTCTGCCAGGTGGCTTCCTTTCCAAGCAGGCAGCTTCAGAAGGAGCAGAAGAAATGGTTCTCTAGGAGGCGACAGACAGCCTTCAGTCTTTACATGGGATGAAGTGCTTCAATGAGTGACAGCTGAGCCTGACGTGCAGCACATCACATTCTACAGCTGCAGAAAGGGGCTGCATGGCCCACCCAGAGCGCCAGGAAGGTCACCCAGCCCTTCCACCACCCACTCTGGCCCTACCTGCCCAGTGCCTACACGACACACAAGAAGAGCCTAGCCTGGCCTACAGCAGCCTCACTCACGTATTTGGGGTAGGGAGGGATGGTCAGGCACGGACAGGCACAGCCGATGTGCAGGCAAAGGAAGTGTGTTCCCAGCTAATCAGGCAAGCACTGCTAGACGAGAAGGCATCTGCATTGGGCTTTGAGAGAGATTTTACTTGTCTATGTGGCAGGGTGGGTTGGTGGAGAGCTCACCCCTACAGGGCCACGAGGTGCCCCGAGGGCCGGCCAGGGTCAGGAGCTCCGTGGAGGCGGCTCAGTACCCTTCAGTACACACAACAGCCCTGGAACGGGAATCCCAGCCCCTCTGTCTTCATCATCTCCTCGGTACCTCAAAGGGTCACACACAGAACTTGAGCTGCCAAGCAATCCATGATGCTCCACTCTGCCCCCTCACTCAGAATCTCCATCCTGCCACCGCTCCGAAGACACCCACAGGACTGAGACTGACTCCGGACCCAACAGCCAGCTTCTCCCACCCCATTCTGTGCAGGGGTGTTGTGAGGGGAAAGGCAAGCACAACCACCTCCAATGCTGTCTCTCTCACAGCAGTTTACAGTGTGCGTGTGCAGCCTCAGGGTAACAATAACAAAAGTCACATTTAAATGTTTACTATGTGCCAGGCACCCTCCTGGATGTTTCATATACATTGTTAAAACTGAATCCTCTTAACAACACTGCCAGCTAAGCTGATAGGATTTCCCCATTTTACAGATGGGGAAGTAAAGGATAGGAAAGGGTACGTGATGGCCCAAGGTCAAAGTCAAGGGCAAACCCAGACCTACTGACTCCAGCTTGTTCCTGCCCATACTGGGCTGGTTGTAAGGAGAGAAATGGAAAGCTGTGGAGACTGGGCACTTCTGCTCGACAACCTCAAGGGCCTACAGTTACTGCCCTGACACCTTGCACCCAGACTGAACTCTGGGAGTCCACATGCGCTTTGCCCCTGGCTCATGCTAAGGCTGTAGCGACACTTCCCTCATCAGCAGTGACTTCTATCCCATGCTTCTGACGAGGAAGCTGACCACCACCCTGATTCTCAGGCACTCGCGCTTTATGACCAGCGACCTGGCTGCTGTCCCTGCCCCACCATTCACGCAACAAACCTCTGAACATGCTCAGTGTGCTCGGCTGCTCATGGAGGGCCGGGGTCTGCTCAGAGGGGCATGGAAGAAAGGTCTGGTGATCTGACTTTAAAGCAAAAACACGGCGGCTGAAAATCCCATGGGGTCGAGTTCTCCTCTGACACCCACAGAGTGGTGGGTGCCACAGGCTGAAATTGACCCGGAGGGTCCTGCCCTCCTGGAGTGTCCAGCTGGATGGGAACAGAGGTCGGAGCAGCATTTACGGTGGAATGGGGGTTGTTCAGGGCGTCATGAGAACACGCTAGTGGTTCTGCACCAGACTTAGCAGACGTCACCCAAGGGCGACGGCGGGCACTCGGGATGTGCTGGAAGCGAGACCTGATGAAAGTGGTCTGGCAGGCGGGGTGGGGTGGGGGGAGTGCAGTCAGAGTGGAAAGGAGGTGGGGGTGGCAGGTCAAACAGAGGAGGGCAGGGTCCGGCTATAATAGAGAAGCGATGGTAATGGCCCTGGCTAAGGGAGTGGCATGGAGGGCAGAGAAGCAGGCAGGTTCCCGCTGTGCGATGAGTCAGCAAGGACTTGGCGTGTGATGGGTGCAGGGAGCAGAGAGGAGAGCGCTGTGCCCTGGTTTGGGCAGGCAGGTGGGCACTGTGCCACACTCTTTACCAGAAACACAGGGGAAGACGAGCAGAGTTTGGGGAGAAGAGAATGAGGTTAGTTTCGAATGGTGAGCCTAGGTGTCTAAGGAGCCCGGTGGGGCTGATGAATAAGCGTTGTACTGCTAACTACAAGGTCAGTGGTTCAAACCCTCTAGACATTCAGTGGGAGCAAAAAGAAGCTGTCTACTCCCATAAACAGTGGCAGCCTTTCAAATGGTATAGACGGTCTGAGGTAGTTACACAAGTTCATGTCAACTCGATAAATAAGAATAAAGGGTGGAGTCTTGTCTGTCAATTAGCTGATGCCTCCTTGTGGGCGTGGCCTTCTCATGAGGATTCTGAGACTTCTTCTCTTCCTCCCTGGAGACGGGACACACTCTCTCTCTGCTACACCTTCCTGTTGACAAGTCACATGGAGCCATGCTGATGGCAGCCAGAGCCCTGGAGATGCCTCCACCGCCACCAGATCCACAAGATTCCCCACCCACTGGCCTGTGATCTTCCTGTATTCAGCATTGTTGCGTGTGCTAAGGGAGTCTGAAGAGGAATTTATGGACTAGTATTGGACATAGGGGCTAATATTGGATTTATGGACTTAATTTGGACTGGGCTGGGCTGGTTTCTTAACACAATTGCCCTTTGATAAAAAGCTCTCTCTCACACACATGTGAGTGTCTCTGGATTTGTTTCTCTGGTCCACCTGGACTAACACAGGGTCCATATGAGTCCGAATCGACTCGATGACAACTGTTTTTTTTTTAATGATTTGAGGAACATCTAGAAAGCCATTCAAAACCCACTCACTCAATGTAACTATCGTTCTAGTCAGCCCGACCATCTGACTTCTCAGACCACTGCTCAGTTATGTGCACGCATCCAACACGTGTACATTGTGTCTGCATGTGCTTGGGGGAAGGCTACTAAAATATGAAGCAAAAGTTCTATGCCGCAGTAAGAAAGTACGGAAATAAACATTAAATAAATGCGTAAAGCAAACACCAAAGCAGTGTGCAGTCATTAATTTAGGGGCCACTAGCCCCTCATCCCCAGACTGAATGGAAGAGTTTATATTCAATTTAGGATGTTCTGATTAACTAGGGAAGTGTGTAACCCCCCCCCCCATTGTGATTAAATGGGAAAAAAAGTGAAGGTTCTCAGGGATGAGCTTCAGTTATTTAGAAAATCCACTTAAAACCCCTCATTCCCCAGCAGTGACAGAGAAATGAGGCAGAGCTGCCGTGTGTCAATTATCCACTCTGCTGAAGGTGAACAAAACCCATCATTATGATCATTATAACAGGACCCCACATTCTTCCATGGATAGTCTTAAACATGCTCCAATTTAGTCTTGGAATGTCTCTCCTCCCACCCCCACCTCCCAACCCAAAGATGCTCCTTCCTAATTACTTTGGTCTTTGGTGAGTTTTTCGAGGAGGCTATCTCTGCTGGACAGCTAGTGAGGGCTGAAGGGCCCCCAGAATCATGTGGCTTGGCTGGGTTTGATCTTGGAAGGCGGGCTACTCACTTTTGCCTCCTCTCTGCTGACCTCATCTGACTTCGGACCCACGAGGAGCGTGTTTCTGGCCCCCCTATTGGCCCCACCTTAGCCTGGGAGCCAGCCGTGGCTGGTCTTCAGCCCTTGCCCAACATGCTTCTGGTTGTAACTCTGGGTGACTGAGCAGTTACTGTGGACCCGGCACCGCGGTCCAGCTACAGAGCTTCTCATTTCAGTCTCAAAAGAGCCCATGTGCGAGGAGAGCTATTCCTATCCCATTTCGCAGATGAAGAAGCAGAGGTCTGAGCGGTTGAGGAACTCGAACAAGCTCACACGGCTGGGCCACAGTTGGGTATCTACACTCCTGCATCCTGGTGGATCTGTGAGGTGTGGCCTAGAATCAAAAACCCCAAACCAGCCTCCCTGCCACAGAGGCCATTCCAACTCACAGCGACCCTAAAGAGCAGGGGACCGCCGCCCCTGGGGGTCCCGAGAGCGTGACTCTTTACAGGAGCTGGTGGTTTCCAACCACTGATGCCTTTAGGTCAGCAGTCCCACAATGCCGCGAGAACCGAAGGATGAGGGAAATATGGGATACTGGCAGCCAGCCTTGGCTTTAGAAGCCACTCTGGAGAACCCACAAGGAGAGGAGAGAGCAGAGGCTCTTTTCCCACCAACACCTTTGTGTTAGGTCGGTTGACTAGAGAAACAAATCCAGAGACACTCACATATGTGGAAGAAAGAACTTTCTCTCAAGAAGTGAGGTAGTTAGTTTATTGTGCCAACCTGGCTAATAAACACATGCGGGGTTAATTGAAGGGCAGAGGGATAAATGGCTCAGGGAGCCTCACCTTTCTAGTTCTCGGGTCTCTTGCTTTCTGATGGTCGAACCAGGGTGCAGCTGCCTTAGCTAGTTCCCTGCTTCAGCTGGCAAGGCTCACTTCCTGCAAGACATCCCTGAGGAGAAGCCAAATGGACCTACCCCGATGCAGCCTGGGTGCTGGAGCACCCGTGTGGAGACCCCTGCCAGTGCTGAGATGTTTACACATTCACTGACTTGGCTTTCCTCCTGCAGTCGGCATCATTGCGTGTATTTTGTGAGATGGAGGAGGACTTTGTGGATTGGTGTCGGACATATGGGTTAATGTTGGACTTGTGGGCTTGGGCAGCGCTGGGTTGGGATATCTTCTTGATGCACACTTAACCTTTATATAAAGCTCTCTCTTATACATGAGTTTCTGTGGATTTGTTTCTCTAAAGTACCCAGACTAACACAAGAAGTAATTGTATATCAGGAAAACATCCCAGTCCAGTCCAACTCAAGTCCATCAGTCTGATACTAGCCCATCAGTCCCTCTTCAGAGCCATGAAGCCACATGCAATGATGCAGAATCCAGGACGATCAGGCTGGTGGGTGCACAGTCATGTGGATCCCCTAGTAGTGGATCTATCTCCAGCTCTCTGGCAGCAACCAGGGTCAGCCAGCAAGAAGAAGAAGGCAGAGAGAGGCGGGGAGGTTCCCAGGGTTTCCTCATGAAAAGGCCACGCCCACAAAGAGTCAGGCTGTGACCCGATTGACAGGCTAACCTCCACTCCTGCACTTTTATGCATCTTCAAGTTGACATGAAAGTTTGCAGCTACCCCGGCCCTTTTCAAGGATTACTTTTCGTGTGTCTGGTGGTCTTGGTCCCAGGTTTTCTACCACTGGCCCTATTTCCATCATGATACTCTTTCCCTTAAGATAATTTATTAAAGGCACAACTGACCATGCTTGCGGACTTTCTCCTCTATTGGAAGAATAATTCAGCCAACTGCTGGCTTTTGGAGTCCCCACTGCTGTACAAGCAGGCACGGGTCCCTTGTTTGCAGTCCGCTCCGTTAATGCTGCAGCTGCCCCAGCTTGGAGGAGGTGCCGATGGAGCGTGTCCTGTCCCCCACGGACACAGTGGCACCCAGCCCCCCAGCCAGGAGCTGACAAGAGCAGTTCCCACAAGTGCCAGGAAGACCTCCTCCCAGCTCGCCAGAGCCCCTCCCGGCTGCACGTGAAGATTCCTTTCCTGGTGGCCCTGAACAGACCCTGGGAGCTACTTAAACAACTCCGACTTAAAACGTACCAGCCTGGGGCTTCCGCTCAGGGTGTTCTGGCCTGGAGCGCAGGGCCTTTTAGAAAGCTCCTCTCCTACCAGGAAACAGGAGCAGGGAAGAGGGTGCTAGGCCAGAGTGGGATGGAAGAGCTGGGCAGATCTTCCCGCTCCTCAGAGATGAGCCTTCAGGCTCAGAGAAGCGAGAGTGACCCACTGAAGGGAGTCGAGAGGGGCCTGAAAGTCACTGACCTTGAGCCATTCCGGCCAGTACCATGGGCCAAGACAGCCTCCCCACCCCCACCGGTTCTCAGCAATCGAAAAGTTGGGCACAGCCTCGGCATTTCCCCCCAAAAGAATCCCTGGCTCCCGACACCCCCTGCCCCACCCCCTGAAGAAGCAGAGGTGCCCTGGGTCAGGGATTACTCTTGGGCACGGAGGCAGAAGCAGTTGCCGAGACCCTCCCTCTGACAAACAGAGTGAGTTCACAGCGAGCAGGGTCATTTGTCAAGGGACTTGCTCTAGGAAAGCACAGGCGGTGCTGGAGCCAGGGCCCTCCCTGGGCGGAGGAGGAGCCTCAACGGGCAACTCGGAGCCGGGCTGTGCAATCGCGGGCAGCCCCTGCCCTCGCTGGCCTCCGCTCTCACCTCTGTAGAAGCAGGCTGGCGCCCGCTGTTCTTCCCAAGAGCATGGGGACATGGGGCCAGGCTGAGGGTGGGCCGAGCTTGTCACAGCGACCCAAGGCAGCTCTGCACGGGAAGACGCATGCCGTCCAAGTGCCAATGGCGCCCCCGCTTCTGAATCAGGAGCGGGGACGGGCTGGGGTCACCCCAGCTCTGCTGTTGGCTGACTCTGTGTCCTGTGGCTAAAAGTCCCAGATGAAAAACAGGCCAGAGGGGACAGGAGTGGGGGGTGGGGGTGGGGGATGCTTCTTTGTCCCACGTGGACAAGAACAATTTGAGGTGGTTAGTCAGCTCAGAGCGCATCCATCCCTCAACCCCTATCTCCCCACCACTGAGATTGCTGGAATTAATTATTAATAGAGCAAGGTGCCGTCGCTTAAACCCAAGTCTCCTGATACAGTCCCTAAGCGCCTGCAGGATGCTGACAGCAGCGGATTATAATGATGTATCATTAGCTCGTAGTGATCTATTTATTACACTTGTTACTTACTCTGTGTTATTTAACCACACGATCTAGATCGCCCTCAAACCGCGGAAGGGAGGCTGGGCTTCACTGCAGCCCTCTCTCCTGTCTCGGAAGTCACCAAACCAAAACACCAAATGCGGGTTCCAGCTCAGACAGGCCCGACAGGACAGAGAGAACGTCCCCGGAGTCTCTGACACTGCCAGCCTCCGTGCAAGCAGACCGCCACGCCTGGCTTCTTGGGGGCCCTTCATGGGTTCCGACCACTGCCCTGCCTGCCTGTTGGCAGCTGAGTGGTTACCCGCTGGGCACCACTGGGGCTCCCCTAGGGTGGCAGAGTGCAGGAAACGCACACCCTGCGTGCCCGAGGGGACCGCCTGCTTTCATCCAGGCACTTGGCTTAATCACCTTAGTCACTTGTTGCAACGCCCTTGCATTTGGTCACATACTGCCTGGTTCCAAAGCAAGCCGAGGCAAACCTTGGGAGCTGGGGCTGTTCCCCAGCCCTTCCCCCCCCCCCCCCTGTTACTCAGGTGAGGAAACCGAGATTTAGAGACATTAAATAACCAGATTAGGGGTTTCCAATCTCAACACTGCTGACACTTTGAGGCAGAGAAGTCTTTGTTAGGGGGCTGTGTCTTGGGGAGTTTCACAGCACCCTTGGCCTCTGTCCACCAGATCCCAGAGCAGACCCCCCCACCCCCAGCTGTGACCTTCAAAAACACCTTACCCATTGAATGTCCCTGATTACAAAAGGGCGTTGAGAGTCCAATATTAGCTCTCTTAATCCTAGCCCTTCAAGGTCATCTTGTGTCGCCCCTACTCCTGACCCCCAAAGTTCACCGTCAGGAAACCCAGGCCTAGAGAAGCGGAATGGCTTCTCCTGTGGCCACACGGCTCATGACCACCAGAGCAGGATTCGGAGCTAGATGGCCACCTTTGTCTGGGTGGGGTCCTCCAGGTGC
Source organism: Tenrec ecaudatus (assembly GCF_050624435.1). Classification (NCBI taxonomy): domain Eukaryota; kingdom Metazoa; phylum Chordata; class Mammalia; order Afrosoricida; family Tenrecidae; genus Tenrec; species Tenrec ecaudatus. Next base: position 64,188,713 of record NC_134546.1, on the reverse strand, counting down.
CATTTGTTCGTTTGACAAACAACCACTGAGCACCGATGTGCCTGGTGGTGCTGTGGGTTGGCAGTTCAAATCCATCAACCACTCCGAGGGAGGAAGACGAGGCTGTCCTCTGGGACACCCCAGGAGCAGTTTTGCTCCATCTTGTAGGGTTGCCGTGAGTCAGAATCGGCGTGCCGGTGGTGGGTTTGTTTCTATTGTTTTGTATTGTGTGCCAGGGACTGCGAAGCCCACCGTCACTTGACACTTAGGCAAGCGCATGGGAATGCTGAGCCGTCAGAAGGTGGGGAAGCTGGAGGAGTCTGGGTAAGCTGCTGCCAGGGCAGCTGTGACTGAATGGCTGAGCGAGCAGGATCTCAGAGCCGCAGGGTGGGAAGGGGCAGCTAAGCCAGTGGCGTGTCTGCGGCCGGGTGGATGTCCCGGGCTTCCCCATGATGGGCGGCCCAGCGCTGTGGCTCTGCCACTTTACAGTGCACATCAAGTGCACGTGCCCCTGGCCACCTGAAAACCTCTGTCCAGGACTGCACCCCTTTCTGGGTAAATGCACCTCAATGGCCTTGGCGCTTTTGACTTGAGCCCTCCATCAATGGGGTCAGTGAGAAGCAAGCAGGGGTGGGGGGCACTCCAGTAGACCCCAGAGCCAGCTGGTCCTAGCCTGTCCTTAGCTCTACTGGACCCACTCCCCCAAGCCCTGCCGCCCCACACAGGCCTTTGATGAGGACCCAGCTCCGGCTGATCCGCCTGCATCACCGCCCCAGCCCCAAAGACCATTTATCTCCACAATTTGCTTAGAGAGCCTCATAAATCATGTCTGTGCACAAAGGAATTACCTCTTTAGAAGAGTCCTTCAAAGGCGGCAGGCAAAGGCACCCGCGCCCTCAGCTTCCTCACACCTCACCGGGGTGGGCTGTGCCGGGTGGGATCGAGGGGGATTTGGTGAGGCTTCCCAGTGTGAAGTGAGACCCCCCAGTTGTGGGCTCTGAGTGAAAGGAACCCACAGTTGGAGTGGGAATGGACGTGAGAGAGTCGCTGGGCCCACGCTGGCTCCCTGGGACGAGTCAGCATGTGTGACTCGGTCTCCCAGCTTTGCAGACACTGGTCTCCCCCAGCTCCCATTCCAGGGCCTGAGGGCTCCCCGGGGCAGGTGCTCCCTGCCCTCTGCCTCTCTCGTCAGCCTTGTGCCTTAAACCACCCTGCAGGCCCGCTTCTCCCCTGCCAAGAGACAGCATTAGACCGGCTCGGCGCTGTGACCTGACCCATGGAGGTCCTGTGCCTACTGTAGGGGCTAGGCCATGACGAGTCTCTGGCTTAGGGGTTACATGTCCAGCTGCCATCTGCAAGGTCTGAAGGTCGAAACCACCAGTCACTCCAGTAGACAGACGGGGCTACCTAACTCCTGGAGAGTTACCGTCTCGGAAACTCACAGGGGCCGTTCTGCTCTGTCCTGTGTAGCTGCTGTCATCGCCTTGGAGGCAGTGAGTTTTTGAGTGAGATGATAGTGTGTTCACTGAGTTTCTGTTCATAGGTGCCAGTCACCATATAGGCATACGGTTGGGTTTCCGAAAGTTCACGGGTGTGTTGGAGGAAGACCATCAGTGCAGCCCAAAGGATTTATAGAAAATGGGATGAGAAGGTCATGCATTTTCTCCGTGAACTTTTGGAAGCCTCCTCTTACACGTTGCTGCTGCTGGGTACCATTGAGTCAGTTCTGACTCACGATGACCTGCGTACAACAGCACGGAACACCGCCCAGGCGTCCGTGTGCCACCGTCACAAGTGTCCCTCTGTCTGAGCCCATGGCTGCAGCAACTGTGTCAGGCCGTCGTGGGGAGGCCATCCTCCTTGTCGCTGCCCTTCGACTTTATCAAGCAGGATGCCTCCTCCAGGGATGGGTGTCTCCCGAAAATACGTCAAAAGTACATGAGATGACGTCTAGTCATTTTTTAAATTAAAAAATTGCAAATACAACGAGAAGCATTCAGAATGGCAACAAAAAGTTGCAACTTTTGCGTTTCCAATGACAGAGTGGTCTGCAGTTAACCGAATGGCCATTACTTTGTATAAGTTGCATCAGAAACAACTACAGAGCAGAAAGAAAACGACCATCCCATATATACCTCGCTTGTGCTGTGTACCAACCAGGGCCTGCTTTACTTTTCCACATCGATTTACACACACACACACACACACACACACACACACACACACACACACACACACACACCCCGGCACCAGGCAGGCTCCGTGGCTATCGGGAAGGCCGCCAGGAGAGGGCTCTCTAAGAACACACTCAGTAGTGTGTTATCTAGGCCAGAAAAGTCGCTGTGCAAACAAAGCCAGAAGCTCAAGGACCCCAACTTCTCCTTCTACGTCGCTTTTCTCAGCCTTGACGGTTCCCTTTTTGCCGGCACCGACTCTCCAGCAGCCCGGTGCTCTGCGATAGCCTTGTCGCGGTTCTCCCTCACCCGGGCAGCCTTCTTCTCTTGTCAGGGGCCATGGTGTGAGTCCATGTTCCTCTCACCTTCTTCGCAGCGTCCCCGATGGACAGACTGGGGTGCTCAGAACCAAACAAGGAAAACAACAGAACAAGGACATCTCTTGGGTGCGCTGGGGTCCTTGAGCTTCTTCTCTGGCCCCCCTTCAGGAGAGACACACGTCTTCGAGCTCTTTCATAACGGGTCTTGTCTGCCTCAGCCATGTCTTCAAGTTCCCTTTCTCTTGAGCACACATGGTCTTCTGAGAACACGCGGGGACATTGGCAGAAGCATCGGGTGCTGCCGCTTGTGCTGCTCCCGGCAAGTTTGCACAAACAGTGCGCACGACGAGGTTCTGCCCCTCGGCTTCTCCGGCTCAGCCTTGTCCAGGTGGAGTGATGCTTCATTTTGTGCACGAAGCACAGAGTCCACCAGGACTGTCCAGCTCTGCCTGGCCCGGTGCTGTCTCTATGGCGCTCAATGGACCGCGGGCTCAGGTCTCACCATTCTTGCCTCTAAGGACCATTCTGACTCTCCTTCTGCCAAGGCGGAGTTTTCTTCGCTCTTTCGGCAGTCCCTGGTGATTTCCATATTCCTCCCCAGACCGTCATTCAAACACATCGATTCTTCCGCACTCTTCCTGATTCGGTGTCCAGCTTTCACAGGCATATGAGGCAAAGGCAAATGCCATGGCGTGGGTTCTCATCTATACAACTTTCCATAACAAATAGTAGGGGTTTGCCTCGCTTTATGCAACTACTCTCCCAGTCCTTATGCAAGTAACTACAGGAAACTTACTATTTGGAATACACTGTTTATACTCATACACAGAGCACTTTAGACCTTTATGCTTATAGGCCACGAGAGCAAAGCTTGGCATTCCCATTGCTCAGGTGGAGAGACTGAGGCTCAGGAAAGCAAAGCAGCCTGTTCAAGGTCCCTGGTCTGCTGAATAGGAGAGCTGAGGCTGTCTTCTGGCTTGACCGCACCCACCACTACTCAGGGCTCATCTATCTGCCATTTGACCGAGAGATCACCAGAGCCTCTCACTCAGCTGTCTTCTCATTTATGTCATGGTCTGTTTGTCCCAGAGCCAGGGAGGGTCACTCTTGAGAGCAGCTCCTAGCGGGGCCTGCCAGTCAGAGGATACTCTATCCATCACTGCTGGACCAGGACCTTTGGTTTCTCCAGAGACAGGAGGCCGCAAGGCAAGCGACACATGGCCCTTCCGTCTTTTGAGAGTTATTATCAAAAGATGGGGACTGGCTGCTCCTGGGATCTGTCAGGAAGATGCTTCTGCTGCTGAAGCTGGAGGTCTTTTTGCTTTTTGTTTGCTCATTCACTCAATAAAACTTTATCAACTACCTACTCTGTTCCATACCCTGGGCACCCAAAGAGAACATGGCACCTTTCTGGAGTTATCAGCATAGGGAGATAAGAACTCAACAAACAGCCAGTTGATGTCAAATGGACTGATTCAGGGCAACGCGTGTGTGTTAGGGACTTTAATGGCTGATCTTCCAGTAGGAGATCACCAGGCTTTCCTACCAAGGCATCTCTGGGTGGACTGGCAGCTTCAAGCTTCCGGTTGGCAACTGAGCGTGTTACTGTTTGCACCACCCGCGGGCCCTTGCATGCAAATAAAGGCCTTTACGCTGACCTTGGCTTAAAAATGCCAGTTTCTCCTTGGACCACTCTTTCCAAAATCTAGCCCCTAGCCCCTGGTTTTAGGTGTTTCTTTATAGCACGTACTCTATCCACTATGATGTAATACCAGACCCACCCTGCATTGTGTATTTATTCTCATCTGGGTGAGGCTCCCCCTGGAAGGGCAGCTCCATGAGGGCAGGGGCTTCATTTGACTCACAGACTTATTCCCAGCACTGAGAACGGGACCTGTCATAGAGCAGAGGCTCAAGGGAAAAAATAGCTGATGAACCAACGAATAAACACATGAGTGCACAAAGAATTATGGTGCCTCCAAACGAGTGCAGAGAAGATGGAAGGACCACACAGAGGCACTGTGCCCAAAAGAACTGGCTGACACGGAACCTTTCAAGAGGTACCAGATGAACAAGAACCAGGATACTAAAGGATGAATTCCAAGTTGCACTGAAAGCATTAGCAAAAAACCGAGAGATCGATGGGATACCAATCGAAATGTTTCAGCAAACCACTGCAGGGTTGGAAGTGCTCACGCTTCAATGCCAAGAAACTTGGAAGACCAACTGCCTGGACAACCAGTTGGAAGATTTCCATATTTGTGCCCATTCCAAAGATAAGTAACCCAACAAAAAGTGGAAATTATCACACAATATCATTATTATCACATGCAAGTTAACATTTTGCTGGTAAATCAGAAGTGGTTTCAGCAAAACATCGATAGGGAGCTGCCAGAGGTGCAGGCTGGATTCAGAAGAGGATGTGGAACGAAAGACAACCTTGCTGATGTCAGATGGTTCTTGGCTGCAAGCAGAGAAGGCCAGAAACATGTTTACTTGTGTTTTATTGGCTATGCAAAGGCATGGGACTGTGTGGACCAGAAAAAGCTACAGATAACATTTCGAAGAATGGGAATTCCAAAACTGTGCTCATGCAGAGCCTGACCACGGGCCCGAAGGGGGTTCTTTTAGTCGGATAAGGGGATACTGCGTGGTTTCCAATCAGGAGGAGTGTGTGGGAGCGGTATCCTTTCACAGTACTTACTCAATCTGTATACTGGGCAACTTACGGTGAGGGGCTAGGCTATCGGAGGAAAAGCCTGGCATCAATATTGGACAAAGGCCTGTCAACAAACTGCGATATGCAAATGATACAATTTTACTTGCTGAGAGTAAGAAGGACTTTAGGCACTTCCTGATGAAGATCAAAGGCTACAGCATTCAGAGTAGGTCACAACTCAAGGTCAAGAAAACCCAAATCCTCACAACTGGACCAATAGACAACTTCATGAGAAAGGAAGAAAAGTTCTAACTTGTCAAGATTTAATTTTACTTGGATCCACAATTCAATGATCACGGAAGTAGCTACCAAGAAATCAAATGATGCACTGCGTTGGTTGGACAAATCGGCTACACATTCACTGCCATTGAGTCAATTCTGACTCATACACACACCCACTTTAAAGCATTGAATGGGAAAGATGTCACTTTGCGGACGAAGGTGCCTCTGACCCAAGCCAGTGTATTTTCAATTGCTTCGTGTACACGTGGAAGCTGGACAATGAATAAGGAAGACCAGAGAGGAATGGGGACATTTGAATTTTGGTCTTGATAAAGGATATCGCAAGCACCGTGGACTGTCAGAAGAACAACGCATCTGGCTTGGAAGAAGCACAGCCAGATGCTCCTTAGATGTGAGAATGCCCATCAGAACAAGGGAATGAGGGGGAGTGCAGAGTGGGGACCCAAAGCCCATGTGTAGGCCACTGGACATTCCCTTACAGAAGGGTCTCGGGGAGGAGACGAGCCAGTCAGGGTGTGATGTAGCAACGATGAAACATGCCACTTTCCTCTAGTTCCTAAATGCTTCCTCCTCCCCCACTATCATGATCCCAATTCTACCTTGTAAGTCTGGGTGGACCAGAGGATGTACACTGGTACAGATAGGAACTGGAAACACAGGGAATCCAGGGTGGATGATCCCTTCAGGACCAGTGGTGTGAGTGGCGGGCGATACTGGGAGGGTGGATTGGAAAGGGGGAACCGATTACAAGGATGTACATGTGACCTCCTCCCTGGGGGGTGGACAACAGAGAAGTGGGTGAAGGGAGACGCCGGACAGGGCAAGATATGACAAAATAATAATTTATAAATTATCAAGGGTTCATGAGAGAGGGGGGAGCAGGGGGGGGGAGGGAATGAGGCGCTGATGCCAGGGGCTTAGGTGGAAAGCAAACGTTTTGAGAATGATGAGGCAATGAATGTACAAAGGTGCTTTACACAATTGATGTATGTATGGATCGTGGTAAGAGTTGTATGAGCCCCTAATAAAACGATTAAATAAAAGAAAAAAGAAGTGTGGATGCCGAGGCTTTGTCTCACGTACTTTGGACCAGTTGTCAGACCAGTCTCTGGCCAGGGACGCTATCCTGGTAAATTAGAGGGTCCATGAAAAAGAGGAAGACCCGCAAGGAGATGAACTGATCCCGTGATTGCAGCACTGGGCTCAAACAGCAATTGGGAGGACGGCCCAGGACGGGCCCCGTTTCGTTCTGCTGTAGTTGGACCCGCTAAGAAGCGGAGTCAGCTCTAGAAGACCTACCAAGATGAAAGTGCACATAAGCGTGTGACAGAGGGGAGCGTGGGGGTGTGTACTACATCAGGTGACACCGTAGGAGGGGATGACATCAAATGATGGCCTGTACAAGGTGTACACGCTTCAGCAGAAATTCCTTATTTTTAATGGACATCGTGCAGTTAGGTATGTCTCAACAACAAAGCACTTTCCAGAAGCCCAGTTTACAAGCATCAATATGCCTACAAGGCTAACCCTCTATCGCCATGTACTTTTTGGACCTTCCAATAGCGGCCAGAGCTGCCGTGATTGCGCAATGGCAGTGATGCTTCCAGTCCCTCGGCTTCGTTCGCAAGCTCGCCGACCACTGTTCCCATCGCTGCCGCTACTTCCCAGTCGCTGGTTTTGTCAAGGTTTGGGTGCATCTGGTAAGAAGTATGTGTGAACGTGTATCAATCTTGTTTTTGAGATTGCAGTAGTAATTAAAGGACAAGGAGAAGAATTTAATAAAGCTTCTGCTCAGAGACCAATAATGCTGTAACTAATCATGCAATTCAATGCAGAAAGACTTCACCAAACAATGTTGTTGCTGCTATTCACATAGTGTAAGAAACTGCACGTGTAAGCAATTTACAATTATATTGATCACATGTATTCTTTTCTTAAAATGGACAGCAAGCATACATGTACAACAGTTTATTACATGTCTCTTTAATAATTCCACAGAGAAGCTAACAGTTTAAAGATGTGGGAATGGGGAGCGAGCAACAATGAGTATAACTAAACTGTATGACATGTGACGTGTATGCCAATCAAACCATTAAAAAATAAGCAAGGCAACAGAAAAGTGGGTGAAGGGAGACATCAGACAGGGAAAGATATGTCAAAATAATAATTTATAAATTATCAAGGGTTAATGAGGGAGGGGGGAGCAGAGGGGAGGGGGGAAATGAGGAGCTGATGCCAGGGGCTTAAGCGGAGAACAAATGTTTTGAGAATGATGAGGGCAATGAATGTACAGATGTGCTTTACACAATTGATATATGTATGGATTGTGATAAGAGTTATATGAGCCCCTAATAAAATGATTATAAATAAATAAAAAAATAAGTGAGGAACTCTCTTTCTTGGCATATATTCAGAGATATAACAAATTTTAAATTAGCTTTAAAAAAGTTTAGTCTTCAAAATCACTGCTTTGTGTACACTCGATTTTAATGAAAATGTCACCATTTAAGTTTAAATTATAGTCTAAAAAGAGTGACACATTAACTTACCCGTGACAGAACTAACATGTAACTAACATGTAATAGATTGATGGATTACATTTTTTCTTTGTCAAATATTGCTAATTGATCTGTGTCTGTGTGTTCAGGGAAATTCTAGCATGCCATGTGGAGTGCATCAATCAGAGAGACCAAATGGGTACCAGCAAAGGTAAACAAAAGAGATCCGAGTGAAATCCCTCAGAGAACTTGCTGGATCCACGCTGCATTGTGTCTAGAGACTCGGTCAAGACCAAGGTTCATCACAAGACACTGCTCATGAGGAAAAGACGTTAAGGAGAAACACTTGAAGACTCTTTATGATGTTTCTGAGGCACGCTAAGCTCCAGGTCACTTGGGGTCAAAATCATCGGAAGGGAAGTGCTTCTTTCTAGAACAAAGCTGAGTGAGCTTTCCTTGCCCCAAGCCAAGAACCAAAGCAAAGGGAGGTGTGCACCAGCTTTCGAAGGAGCGGCGTGACCAGCTGAAGCCCAATGGTGAGGCAATTGTGTGGTCAGAGGATTTACTTCACACTGTGTTCTGCTGCCGGTTGTTTGCTATTTGTGCTGCAGACACGACATCCGTATTTGTGCCAGTGCTTCCGGAGTGGTGGACGCTGATCCTGAAGGGACCCAGCCACGGGGCGCCTGGAGAGCGCCTGCTTCATCCCGGGAAGGCGGCAGCTCGCAGACAGAAAGCACTGCCTTGGTGGGCACGGAGGACCACGTGCGGGGCATGGGCATGGATTGCTTGATGTCACACTGTCCCTTGTCAAGCAGAATCGGGTCTTCTGGGGCCAGCAGGAAGACACCTCTTCCTCGAATAAAAGGAATTCCCTTGAGATGCTTTGAACATGTGATCTAGTGCTCCGAGAGCACCCAAGGAGATCAAAGCGGAGCGCATGTAATCCTGACGCACCTGCCTCTTCTCTTGGTCCCAAACCCCTGAATGCGTTTACCAACGCCCCAGCAAACCCTGCGAAGGAAGTGTGTCTCGGACACGAAGTCTGTGGAGTTCTTGGGGACTCTGCTCAATAGCACTCCTAACATCTGATATGCTGATCCGCCGTCTGAAGTGATCCGAGAGCTAAGCATCCATAGCAGGAACACTGGCGTGAAAGACGGCTGTTTGAGTATTGTCCGCTCAGTGAAGGGAAGTAGCAGGAAGGTATTTTAAATATGTGTGGACCATTCAGTTAACCTGTGTGGTCGGTACTCTTTTGCTGGAAATGCACCGTGGGTGACAATTTGGGGAACTCTGGAGACAATGTTTTCTTCCTGGACTGCTTTGACCCACGGATGAGCTCTGCTAATTGACCACATGGGTACATCTGCGAACAGGCCATCAACTCCATGCCGCAGTGCTGCCCCTCACGCCCCTCATGTTACAGGGCAACAAGTTTGGGGTAGCCATTGGAGCTCTTTGTAACCCACACGAAATGTAGACAGTCATTTCACTTTGCTCTGCTTGCTGCACTTCTGCTGTGCTGTCCTGCAGGGAGGTGACTGCGGTGAAACTCCTGACCAGGCGGCCCCAAAGCTCGAGATGCTACGACTTTTTCTGCAGGAGGAGCGCAGTCGCTTAGTGGGGCGTGCACATGGACAGGGGCTTTTAAAATCAGGTGCGTGTGGAATGGCCGTGGAGAGACGAGCCAGGTTCAGGGAGAGGACGGCAAGAGATGGAAATTGGCAAGCACAGCTGGACTCGCTTGAGAAGAGGAAACTAAGGTGGTGCTGGAGTGCACTTGAACTCCACCTCAGACCAAGAGCCAGGAGCATCGCTGTTATTGGTGTACCCTGCTTTCCTCCCCGACGTGGATCCCCTCCCAGACGAGACCACATCGAATCCTTGCGGTTGTTCTTGTCAGGGGTCGTCCAGTCCGTGCTGCCTCACAGTGGCCCGGTCCTGTGTCATCCTCACAATTGCTGAGCCCATTGTTGCAGCCACCGTGTCAATGCATCTCATTCAGGATCTTCCTCTTTTTCACCGCCCTTCCTCCTTAGCAAGCATGAAGCTCCTTTCCAGGGGCTGGCCTCTCCGGATAACACATCTAGAGAATGTGAGATGAAGTCTTGCCATCCTTGCTTCTAAGGATCATTCTGGCATCCTGCTCTCAAGACTTGTTTATCCTTTAGCAGTCGTGGTATTTGCCATCTTCTTCGCCAGCACCATAATCCAAATGCACCGATTCTCCTTTGGTCTTCCTTATTCACTGTCCGACTCACACACGGTCGTGGCTTAGGATCTCAAAGCAGCATCCTTGGTTCTTCGGCGCCTGAAAGAGGACTCGGGCAGATTTACCCAATGCAATGCGTTGTTCAATCTCTTGATTGTTGCTTCCCTAAGTATTGACTGTGGCCCCAAGCAAGATGGAATCCTTGACAACGTCACTTTTCTCCATTTATCATGATGTCAGTCATTGGTCCAATTGTGGGGATTTTGGTTTTCTTTACATTAAGTTGTAATCCATGTTGAAGGCTACAGTCCTTGATCTTTTTTTAATTTAAATTTTTTATTTAGTCATTTTCTTGGGTGCTCTTACAGCTCTTATAACAATCCATGCATGCATCCATCCATCCATCCATCCAGCCCTTGATCTTCATCAGCAAGTGTTTTAAGTCCTCCACTTCAGCAAGCAAGGTTGCATCATTTGCACATTGCAGGTTGTTAATAAACCCTCCTCCAATCCTGCTGCCTCATTCTTCTTCATCAAGCCCAGCTTCTCTGTTGCTCAGCACACAGAATGATTGACTGGAGGGAGAGAACACAAGCCGGATGCAAATCCTTCTTGATTTTAAACTAAGCAGCATTCCCTTGTTCCATTTGCACAACGGCCTCTTGCTCCAGGTTCAAGTTCTGCACAAGCATTATGAAGTGTTCTGGAATTCCCATTCTTCTGAAGGCCTTGTGCTTACTTATGCCTTCTGTGAAGCTTAAGACTTCTTCCTTGAGTACCATCGGCTCTTGGTCATATGCTACCTCTTAAAATGGTTGAATTTCTATTAGTTCTTTTTGGCATAGTGAGTCTGTGTATTCCTTCTATCCTATTTTGATACTTCCTGAATCATTAGGTATTTTGCCCGTGGAGTCTTTCAGTATTGCAACCTAAGGCTTGAATTTTTCTTCAGTTCATTCACCTTAAGATCTGCAGAGTGTGATTCCTTCTTGGTGTCCTTAGGTCTTTGCATTTTTCATGGTAATATTTTGCTTTGTCTTCTTGATCTGACCTTTGGAGATCTTTGTTCAGATCTTTGCCCCCATCGTTTCTTCCATGTGCCTTAGCTACTCCATGATTAAGAGTATGTGTGAGTCTCTTTAGACATCCACTTTAATCTTTCTCTCTTTTTGAATGGCCTCTTGCTTTCTTCACATTGGATGTTCTTAATGCCATTCCGTAGCTCACCAGGTCATCATGGCTCAGTGGGTCACATTTGTTCTTAGTGATGTTCTCAAAATTCAAGTGGGATACATGCAAAGCTGTATCTTGGCACTGAATCCTTAGTGATGTTTATCAATTTCAATCACAGAAGAATGTGTCCTTTATATAGCTATAAGTTTCTTAAATTGTTTTGTAAAATCTTTCTACATTGAATTACATCATTATTAGTTACAACATTTTTATGTTCTAATTTTATTTTTTTAAATAAATCATCTTATTGGGGGCTCTTATAGCTCTTATAGTAATCCATACATCTATTGTATCAAGCGCATTTGAACATATGTTGTCATTCTCATTTTCAAAATATTTTCTTTCTACTTAAGCCCAGTTACAACATCTTAACAACTGATCAGAAGTATTAAAATATTTTTCTCTCCTTCTGTTCCTTTACTGTGTCATTCTTGTAAGAGTTATGGATATAGGTTTATAAATACTATTTCCCACAATAGTGTAGCTAAAACGCCAGAAAATTTGACAAAATCAGCAGCTGAGCACCAAGCAGCTAAAGCAATCGTACTTGCTTGAAGTGCCTGCCGATGAAGTGCGGTGACTTGATGTACCATTGTGCTTGATAATAATAACATCCACGACTGCGTTAGACATTTCAAAAAGGTGTATTGATACATGGAAACTAGGCTTACGGAAAATGTTTCTGATGTTAGAAGTAACTACAAGATTCTTTATTTGATAAAAAAAATTGCTGGTGAAACGCTGCCTAAGAATTTCACAGACCGTGGCTGCCACGTGGGAGGCTGTGGCCGAAAAGGGAAAGGTGCTCATTCCAGGGCAGACCACTGTCAAGAGGAGGCGTCCCGAGAGGAGGCACTTCCGAGAAATACAAGGCTGAGAAGGCACCTGAAAGCAGCAGAGGCTGAGCTACAAGCAGCAAAGACTGGGCAACATTAGACTGGTCAGCCTTTAGAGCTGAGTGGGATTTGGTAGAATCTCTGCTAACCCTTTCATTAAGCTTAAAATGATACCTGACGATCCCTGTGTGTGTGGCTTCATGTGAGAGGCGCTTTTCAAAGTGGGAATTTATCCAGAGTTATTTGTGGTCTATCACGGGGCAGTCCAAGTTTTCTGACCTCGAGATATTATCAATGGAAAGTGAGTTGGCAAACGGCATTGATTTCGGAGAAGTGAGCCACAAGTTCACCGCTTCGAAGGCCAGGAAAGGACCATTCTGATTCAGTCAGGATGGATACTAGGTGCTGGGATGCTTGCGCAAACTGGTTAGTGGTTATTTTTATGGTATAGTTGCATTTACGAATATAGTTTCCCTGTGCCTTTGTTTGTAAGTTCTACATTATGTGACTGTGTAAACCTAACTCGTAAATGGATCTAGTTTGCAGGGAGATGGCCAAATGCACCAAGAAGATGGGGATCGGGAACAGGGGACCCGTTACGGTGCCGCCGTCAGGAAAAAAGTGAAAAGATTGTAAGCAGCCAGTGTGCCATGTCCACTTGCTCCTTCTTCGGCAAAACCAAAATGCAGAGCGCGCGTGGGGACCTGACCCTGTGGTTCCTGCGGGAAACAGCAGCTGGTGGCCTGGCCCCACACCCCCACCTCTGCTGCCGCCATGCAGCTGCCAGCGGAGGCCCACGGGACTGAAATGTCTCTTTGAAATGTCTCTGGCCTATAACAAATGAGTTAATCGATATTTTAAAAGTGATGTTGTTCTTAGATGTTTCTACCTCGAGTTCTATTTTTTTCTCAACAAGTTTTCACTTTAAGCGAAACTATGCAAGTGTAAGTACATTTTGGGCTGCGCCTATGACGTTCTCATTCAAAGGTGCCATCCAGATTCTGGCTAGTTGCTCTTGCCACTGCTACTTGCATTACATGGCATTCAGGAACATCCAGGAACTGTGATTCACGAGTAGCATTAGTACCCAAAACCTTATTAACGGTTCGTTCTGCGTGCTCTGCCGCGGAGGAGGAGGGGGCGGCACTGCGAATGACTGCGCTGGGCGACATCACCCTTAGGGTTGTCGCCAGGTGACTTGGTCTGGATTGGGAGGCGAGGGAGAGGTGATGTTTTCACAGAGAAGCAAAGGACGAGAAGGAGGCAGCTGCAGAAAGCGCAGGGGGTTAAGAAGCAGCTTCCAGTTGGAAAGAAACGGCTGGGCAAATGCCTGGTGGAGGGAAGAGGCTTGGCAGAGCCAAGGGCCCTCGGGGGACGGTACAGGAGGGATGGGACCATGCGACAGAAACAGGAGAAGGAAACGGGGCTCTCGCTGAGGTAGCTAGACCAGATGGCAAGACTCTGATTCACGCACGCTGGGCATGTTCTCAGAAGAGACTGGTCCCTGGGAAAGGCATTCAGCTTGGTAAAGAAGAGGGACAGAGCGAAAGAGGGGGCTCTCAATGAGCTGGACCAGCATGGCGACTGTGTCCACGCACTAAAGCCTACTGCTGATTGTGAGGCTGGCGCCGGACTGGCAATACTTGGTTCTGCTGGACCTGGGGTCGCCAGGAGTCAGCGCCATCTCCTGGCACTAGCCACCGCAACATGACCGGGAACGGGGACTGCAGCTGGTGACGGAATGAACACAGCAGGACTTTCCTGTGGGCAAGAGTTTGGGGCCTGGACCAGGATGGAGAGGTCACCTCTCTGCAGCCCACCATCAACCATGGGAAACCAGGGCCTCCCAGTCTGGAGGCAGGTGGGCACGGGAGCCCTTTCAGCCCTGAGACTGGCTCACACCACTGCCTGTGCCAGGGAGACACTTCCTTTTTCTGCAGTGCTGGGCAGGAGAAGTTGGGCGTGGGGAGGCACTTCCAGGGGAGGGCTCAGCACGTGTCAGCAGCCAGGTGACACAGGCTTCAGATACACAACCTCAGGTACAAAACCTGAGGTCTTGTCAATTACTCCCACCCCGGGAGAGGCGGAGACTTCAGTCAGCACAATTCCTCTTGCTGTGCTTTATATCTTGGGGTGCCAGGTGACGACTCCTGAAACTTGTCTCCCCCCACCCGCCCCCTGCCTGAGGGTGCTGCTTTGCCCGAGGTGGAGAGGGTGGGCTCCCTTGTGCAGCTGAGAGCTGTGAAGGGGAGGCCGAGCAGTGGCAGAAAGACCAGGGCCACTCCGGGGTAATTGCCCAGCCACTGAGCCAGAGAGGAATGGGAGCAAATGGGATGTCATTCATGACCCCTGGGGTTCCCCGTGGGATGGCACTCATGACCCCTGGGGTCCCCCATGGGATGGCATTCATGACCCCTGGGGTTCCCCGTGGGATGGCACTCATGACCCCTGGGATTCCCCGTGGGATGACTTCTTGACCCCTGGGATTCCCTGTGAAATGGCATTCATGACCCCTGGGGTTCCCCGTGGGATGGCACTCATGACCCCTGGGATTCCCCGTGGGATGACTTCTTGACCCCTGGGATTTTCTGTGAAATGGCATTCATGACCCCTGGGATTCCCTGTGAAATGGCATTCATGACCCCTGGGGTTCCCTGTGGTCTGCAGCAGCAGGCGGCTTCCATAAGGGAAATCGTTTGCATGCTCAGGGGCCTTGGGTGCAGAGGGGAATTAATGATCTCTGTTAGCATACGCAGTTCTGTCTGAGGAAGTCTGGGCCCCTCCAAAGTGCCTATCTGATCTTCAGTGGGAGTCCCTCCTTCAAGCCCCACACAACGGCCTTCTCATCTCCTGAAGACCCCTCCCTTCTGACCCAGGAGGGTTCCGATTTCATTCCTTCTTAAGCTTCCAGGTCCCTTCCACCTCATTATCAATAAGTCGTGACTGCAGCTTTCTGGCTTGTATTGAGGCGTCTACTTCTCCATCGGGCGCCAAGCTTTGGAATTACACACACCTGGCTTCAAATTCCTTCTCTGCCTTTTACCACCTGCATAAGCTTGACCCTCAGCCTCTGCATCTCACCTAGTAATTCAATGCCTTATAGGTGTTTTCGACCCCTGGTTTGTCAGTGGGTCCTACTCGCATGCTGCCGTGATGCTGGAAACCAGTATTTCCAATAGCAGCAGGGCCACCCCTGGTGCACGGGTGTTGGCAGAGCTTCAGGACAAAGACAGACCGGGGAAAGGAAGAGGCAGTCCATGTCTGAAAAGAATTACCAGTGCCAGCTTTATGCAGAGCAGGGGGACATTGTCTGGTGCAGTGTTGCAAGAGGAGCCCTGCAATGAACCCCTCAAAATAGGACTGCGAGAGAGCTGGTTCGGGACTTTCAGCTGCTGGCTGGGCACCACTCAACCGAGAACAAAGAGCTGCAAACATCCCGAATAATCCGAACGTGGAATACAGGAAATGGGAGCCCAGGAAAATGGGACGCATCAAAACAAGATGGAATGCATAAAGAGCACTACTTAAACATGGCTGAGCTGAACGGGACTGGCATTGCCGCTCCGAGTGGGCCAGTCCTGTGGGGCACTATGTCAGCACCGAAAACCGGCACGGAGAGCGCTTCAAGACCTACGCAGGACAGTGTGGCCGTGACACACCCACGGGCCTACAAGGAAAGCCCGTTCCTATGACTGTGATTCAAATGTATGCACAGCTGCCAGTTAACTCCAATGATGAGTTAACTGGAGAATGAAACCACCTTCTCAAACGCGCACACGATGCACCGAGAGCTGCTGGACAGCGGACGCCAAACGCTGGGAAATGAAAGAGCAGCTGTCGGAAGGCATGGCTTTGAGGCTAGAAACCGGGACGGAGAGAACATGGTGGGATTTTGTAAGACCTACGACTTCGTTGCAAATATAGATTTTTAATTTAATTTTAAAAATCATTTTATTGGGGGCTCGTACAACTCTTATCACAATCCACACAATCCATCCATTGTGTCAAGCACAGCAAATGTGTGTGTATGTGTGTGTGTATATAACAACATAATTGATGACTGACTTCCTTAGTGGAAGACCCAGGACTCCTACGCAGTACCATAATGTCGTCAGCCTAGACAGGCCCGGGCCGTCTGTAAAACAGACATCAATTGCTCATCTGAAAGTTCAGGTTGAAGCTGAAGCAAATGAAAACAAGTCCACAAGTAAGATAGGATCCTGAGTATATCCCACCGGGACTTAGAGGCCATTTCAAGATCAAGTTTTAGGTGTCGCACATCAGTGATTGAAGACGAGGCCCGATATGAGATGACATTAAGAACATCATACGTGAAGAAATCAAAGGTCACTAAAAAGACAAGAAATACAAGACCAAAGTGGATGTCAGAAGAGACTCTGAACACACCTGAACACAGAGAAGCCAAAGAAAGGGGGAAATGAACGGAAAATTTCAAAGGGCAGCGCATGGAGCCATATTACAATGAAATTATAATTTATAAATTATAACGAAATGTGCAAAGACCTGGAGTTATGAAATCAAAAAGTAAGAACTGGCTCACCCTTCCTGAAGCTGAGAGGACTGAAGACAGAAATTCAAGCTTTGATTTACAATACAGAAGGAGCCTCTGGGCAAAATGCTGAATGTCACAGGAAGCATTAAAAAAATGATAATGGGATGCACAGAATCACTGTCCTAAAAAGAACTGATCGACATTCAGCCATTTCAAGAGGTAGCATATGGCCAATAATTGATGGTATTGAAGGAAGAAGTCCAAGCTGTACTAAAAGTATTGACAAAACACAAGGCCCCAGATACTGACAGAAGACCAAGCAAGCTTTCGACAGACTGGTGCGGCGCTGGCAGTGCCACTCCCCCCTCTGCCAAGAGGATGCAAGAGTTCCTAAACACGTGGCCACTGACGCCACATGCAGGTCGACGTCTGCCGAACACAGGTCATAAACTGGTGTGGCAGTGCAGCGCCAGGAAGCTGCCTGGTAGTCAAATTAGGCTCAGAAGGGATGTGGAATGACGGATGTCATTGCTGGCATTAGCTAGATCTTGGCTGAAAGAGGAGAATGCCAGAAAGATGTTGATTGTGTTTTACTGACGATGTGAAGGCTTTGGACGGCGTGGCATTGGGCAACACTGCAAAGAATGAGAATTCTAGAACACGTACGTGTGCTCATGCGGCACCTGTGCTAGACAGCAAGGGAGTCACTTCAACAGAAGAAGGGGACACTGCCTGGTTTAACGTCAGAAAGGTGTGCCTCCGCGGTGCATGTGTCTGTCATACCTAATCAAGCTGGATGCTGGGCAAATCATCAGAGAAACTGGAGTGAATAAAGCGGAACGTGGCATCAGATTGGAGGAAGGCTCTTTAGCAATTACAATATGCAGATGGTACAACCTTATTTGCTGAACGTGAATAGGACTAGAAACACTTAGTGACGGAGATAAAAGATCTTTCTGGATGGATTACAACTTAATGTAATGAAAACAAAACTCCTCACAACCAGCTCAATTGGCAACACCACGACAAAGGGAGATCAGATGGAAGTTGTCAGCAGTTCATTTTACAGTACTTGTATCCACAACAAATGCTCAAGGAAGCAGTAGTCAAGACATTAAGCAACGAATGGCATTGGGCACACCGGCTCCACAAGGTCGCTTTTAAGTTTGAGCAGGAACACCACTCTGAGGACACAGAGCATCGTGGTGTTTTCAATGGCTCATGTGCCGGACCGGCTGGACAGTGGGAAGGAAGCCTTACATGGGGTGCTGGTGGAGGGTACTGAGCGCACCGCAGGACTTCCTGAGGGACAAATCGATGTGGCAAATTATCTGATGTGTCATCCTCTGACTTCCCGTTCTTGGGACATGAGCCGGTAGTAGCCTGCCGTCTCACCTGCCAATTTGGGGTTTATTCAATACTACACTCAGGTGAGTCAGAAGAACCCTCCAGTGTGGTACCTGATCCATACATTTAGGACTTGCCCGTCTCCATAGCCTCAGGAGCCATTTCCTTGTTTTGTTTGGGATACACAGGGGCTTTGAAAAGTTGGTGGGAAAATTGAATTAAAAGACAATGGAATTGTCCACACATTTTGGGGGAAACTTCTGGCATGCGTGTGTGTGCGTGCGTGCGTGTGTGTGAGATTGGGTTTGCTCTCCTACAGAATCCAGTGGAAGACATAGAGAGATTAGGCATGCTTGGAAATTGCGGAAATTTCCCCAGGCTGCAATGTTTAGGGCGCCCCCAGTGCTCATGAACCCATCGCACATGCTGTTACTACCAAGGGCCAGAGTCCCTGGAAGCTGAGGTCCAGCAAGGGTGTCCTCATTCTGTTGCTCAGCCTCGGTCTGGGAGGAGAGGCGGCTCAGAAGCTGCTTCTTTCCTTGTCTCTCTCTACTCATCTCCATCTTGGCTGCCTCCCCCACCCCCCCCCTCCTCCCACCCCTCTCCTTCCCCCTTCTTTCTTTCTCTCTCATCTCTCTCCTATCAGTGGCTGGGTCTCAGAAGGGTTAGGGTGGGAGGAGTAGGCCAGGCTGTCGCTGGGAATGTGGAGGAGGAGGCTGGGAGGCTGTCTGAAGTGGATGTTTGAACCAGAGGGGGTCCCAGTGGACCTCCCCAACATGTGGGGTTTTCTTTTAAAGCCTTTCACTTTCAAAGGCAGCCAGGCCCTCGTGGAGGGAGTGAGGTAAACTCAGGCGTACAATCAAACGCCTTTGAACCTCAGCTAAGGGCTCTGGGTCCTCCACGGTTGGGGTGGGGGGGGCTGGGGACCCTGGATTTCTAATTGGCAGCTAATGCGATATGGAGTGGGGGCTGGTGAACGCAGCTTACAGGCAGTTGTTCCTGATTGGGTTCCTGCAGCTCTTTTCAACTCAATGCAAAGTGGGGTTTCCCTGCCTGCACAGTGTGGTGGGGAGGCAGGCTTCTGTGGCTTAATAAGCCATGGCTCAAATTGTCTCCAGCTGGGGATCTCGGGGAGGATTTCAAGGCAAAGTTAACATTGTAGTTAGTGCCTAGCTGGCTACCTGTCCTCAGACAGGCCGCAGAGAGAGAATGATCTTATTAAAAGGAGCAAACTGGAGGTTTCTGCCTGGCTGGCTGCTCGGGGGTGGGGGTGGGGGTGATGTCTGGTCACTCACCAAGCCCAGGAGAGCCACAAAAAAATTGTTCCTTCATAAATTTGTGGCAGATCAGGGAGACGTTTGGAAGGTCTTTCAAGGTCCTGTCCCGGACCTCGGGATCATAAGGGACAGATTTAGCACATGGGCTGGGGACACTCACAGGCGTGGGCTTGATTGAGTCCTAGTCCAGACCTGGGACAGATGATCAAAACTGTCTGTGCCTCAGGTGCTCCCGTGGGTAAGTGAGAACAATAAAAGCACCTTAGTAAGGAGCCCTGGTAGCGTGCTGGATTACCTGTTGAGCTTCTAGTCTCAAGGTCACCAGTTCAAACCCATGAACTACTCCACAGGAGGAAGATGAGGCTCTCGTGGAGAGAATCTTTATGCTCTCATCAAGATCCACCCTCTCTGAATCCACAGAGACTGTTCTACTCTGTCTTAGAGGGTCACCAAGAGTCAGCCTCGATGCCATGGCAGTGAGCTTGGTTTGGATTTTGGACCTTGTAATCGTCTCATGACATCACACAGTGCCAAGCTCATGAGAAGTGCACATGGGTCAGAGCCATTACGATCGTGAAGGGCCGGGGCTGAGGAGCTAATGTGCAGTCCTCAAACTTCAGACTCTCACAGGGAGATCAGGAGGACCCAGACTCCAACGATCACACAGGTTGGCATCCAGTAAGCCCAGTTCTCGTGCAGAGGAAACATAACTTCTGCACAAGGAACTAGGCACGAGGCACGTCTCTGAGGCTGCGGGCTGTGTCTCTCTCAGCATCTGAGTTGAGTCACAGATGCAAGGTTGGGAGTTGAAGCATGGCTTTTCCTGGCCATGTGAGAGGAGTTATGGTGATTGGCCTTCTCTGCCATGTTCTTCTGATGTCCCCTCCAACAAAATCTCCCTTCCTGGGAGTGACTGAGGACCCCTGGTGGCACGGTACTTAAAATGCTCCACTGCTCAACTTGAATGTATGAAGTTAAGTTCACAAATATTTAGTCATTTTTGTGTGCCTTTTCTTAGCAGTAACCATCTCCCTGGCCCCCTCTAGCACCGGCCCCAAGAGCGAACCACCCATCAGTGAAGAGGACTGACGTTTGGGGTAGTAAGCTCCCCATTGCAGGAGGTATTCAAGGTCATTGAGATGGACTACTGTGGGGGAAGGCTGGACTCCGGCCTCGAAGGACCCTTCTAATTCTCGAGTCTCTGAATCAAGGCTGCCACTCTGTGGAGGCGCTGCAGCCGGAAGCGCTGTCCGTGGTGGGGAACTTTACACCAATGGCTTGCCAAGCCACAGACAACCCCTTTCGTTCTTGTCCACAATACAAATTAACACAAAGATGCCACAAGGCACAAATTAATGGCAATCAAAATGACAGGAAGAGGTCCTTCTCAGAGGGCGTTCTGATATTTGCTCTCCTGACATCTATCCTCTTCTCAACCTCATGTGGAAAAACCACAGAAATGTGACTGAGGGGGAGTGTGGCGTGGAGACCCATCTGTTGGCAACTGGACATCCCTTCACAGGAGGGTCGTGGGGAGGAGACGAGCCAGTCAGGGTGCAGTGTAGCAACGATGACACATACAACTTTCCTCTAGTTCCTAAATGCTTCCTCCCCACCCACTATCATGATCCCAATTCTACCTTACAAATCCAGCTAGACCAGAGCATGTACACGGGTATAGATAAGAGCTGGAAACAAAGGGAATCCAGGACAGATAAACTCCTCAGGATCAATAATGAGAGTAGCGATACCAGGAGGGGAAGGGGAAGATGGAGGCAGAAAAGGGGAAACTATCATGATGATCTACATATAACCCCCTCCCTGGGGGATGGACAACAGAAAAGTGGATGAAGGGAGACAGCAGTGTAAGACATGAAAAAAATAATAATTCATAAATTATCAAGGGTTCATGAGGGAGGGGTAAAATGAGGAACTGATACCAAGGGCTCAAGTAGAAAGAAAATGTGTTGAGCATGATGATGGCAACAAATGTATAAATATGCTTGACACAATGGATGGATGAATGGATTGTGATAAGAGCTGTATGAGTCCCAAATAAAATGATTTAAAAAAAAAGAACAAAGAAAAATACAGAAATGGAAACTGACAAACCTTGCGCCTGAGCCCCACCTTTTTATTGTTTTATTAGGGGCTCATACAACTCATATCACAGTCCATATATACATTAATTGTGTAAAGCACATCTGTACATTCATTGCCCTCATCATTCTCATAATATTTGCTCTCCATCTAAGCCCCTGGCATTAGCTCCTCATTTCCCCCCTCCCCCTTCCCACATGAACCCTTGATAATTTATAAATTATTATTCTGTCATGTCTTGCCCTGACCGACATCTCCCTTCACCCACTTTTCTGTTGTCCGTCCCCCAGGGAGGAGGTCACATGTAGATCCTTGTAATCAGTTCCCCCTTTCCAACCCACCCTTCCTCCATCCTCCCAGTATCGCCCATCTCACCACTGCGATCATCCGTCCTGGATTCCCTGTGTTTCCAGTTCCTATCTGTACCAGCGTACATCCTCCGGTCCAGCCGGATTTGTCAGGTAGAGTTGGGATCATGATAGTGGGGGAGAGGAAGCATTTGAGAACTGGAGGAAAGTTGTATGTTTCATCATTGCTACATTGCACCCTGACTGTGAGCCCCACCTTATCTACGGACAGGCTCCCTGGCCCAGAGGGAACCCCGTCACTATGGGGAGCCTCTGACTCTTGCTCTGCCAAGTGGAGATAATTACACCAGGTGATAGAATGCTTGAAAACATGACTGGGAAAACCCTTAAGGGCAGTATCATTAGTCATTGTTCGTGCCAATAAGTATGAAGTGGAACTCTCTCTCAGGGTGAGAGCAAAGAGAGAAGGCGATGAGCGTGTGTGTGTGTGTGTGTGTGTGTGTGTGTGTGTGTGTGTGTGTTGTGCCGATAAGTATGAAGTGGAACTCTCTCTCAGGGTGAGAGCAAAGAGAGAAGGTGATGAGTGTGTGTGTGTGTGTGTGTGTGTGTGTGTGTGTGTGTAAGTTGAGTTAAGCTAAAAGAACTCTTGAGAAAGTTTTAAGAAAAATTGTCCAGTTGGCTTCCCTGAGGGTAAACGAAAGCCTTTCCAGATGGTGCCCAGTGACATTTGCAAGCATTACCGAGTTTCCAGGAGGAGGAGGAGGAGGAGGAGGGCGCCAAGGCATTCCTGAGTGGAACGAACGACGGGACAGTGCCACTCAGATTCCCTCAGCTGGGGGCCAGCCTCATCAACTCAGGGGCTGGCGTTCTCAGTGGAGCACGGGTTCAGGCCCTGGCTTTGCCAAGGCTCTTTCGGGGGGCAGAGGGGCTGGGCTAACGTCCAACTCACCCACTGCTTAGCTGTGAGACCGTGGGAACCTCACTTCCCTTCCCCAACCGCCCATTTTCCCTGGTGTGAAATGGGTATATGAAGATCATAGGCGAATGAAAGCCCCCCTGTGGTGCTGTGTGCTGGCTAGTTTGTCGCCCCAGAGCTCATTACCGGGCAGTAGAGGCCGGCAGGCCTGGCCTCATAGGGATGGAGTAAGGTGTAGATGCGCATCACTGTGAGGGATGAAAGGAAGCAGGCTAGGGCAGCGGAGAGGCTGGACCAGGAGTCAGGAAATGATGCTTCCAGCCTCTGCTCTTGCACCGCCCAACCTCGGTTTACACCGGTTCCACATTTCCAACATGGAGGAGGAGGTGTGGTCCCTGCTGGCTCAAGGACCTGTACACTCACGCACCGGGCTTCTCCCTGAGGTCTCCGAGCCTTGGCTCCCCTTGGCCCCTTTTGGGGAGGGCCTAGAGCTCCCTGAGAGAGTCCCACAACTCACTGCTACGGAGTCAATGCTGATACACAGCTGCCCTACGGGACAGGGCACAACTGCCTGTGAGTTTCAGAGACTATAACTGTTTGTGGGAGCACACTGCCCCTCCGTCTCTCATGGAGCAATTGGTGGGAAGAACCACCTGCCTTGCTCATAACCACCAAGGTACCAGGGCTCCTCTACGGAGAGGCTAGGAGGGACCAAACGGATGCCACTCATTGCTACTTCATCCCTGATTGGAAGGACCATCAGGGCCCAGAGAGTAGACAGGCCTCGCTCCTCCTCTCCCCTCCATGCGTGGCTGAGTGCCAAAGTGGGCATGATCTATGGTGGGCCCCAGGGACCTCAGACAGAGACTCCAGGCCTGGGAATTCAAAGCCCTTGGTGCTCCACAGAGCTGTCGGGCTCTCTCTGTTGCTGGCACCCTCGACAGGAAAATTAATTGCTGTTGTCACTCTGCTTTTTGTTCCAGTCTACATCCTAGGAATAAGATATCCGAACGGCATTAAATAACCCGGATAGGAAAGCCCTTTCTAGAGGCCAAAGCAGCGAGGGCAGAGAGGTGGGTTCTCGGGCTGGGAGAGAGCCAAGGCCAGCACCGCTGGTCACCTCTCCATCCCTCCAGGAAAGGGGGGCCCTGCAGAGGTGGACACTCAGCAAGAGAGCCCTCCCCAGGAGGGAGAGGGATGGAGCCTGCTGGGCCAGGCTTGAAGGCAAACAGAAGCTCGCTCACTCTCTCTCTCTCACCTGCCCACACGCCTTGAGATACAAGAGGCAATGGCTATCAGCAAGTTCACCCAGGCTCTGACCAGCAGCTGCACACTGACCAGTCTGGGGATGAGGGCTGCATGGTGCTAGCCTAAGGTGGCCAGACGTCCCGCTGTTGGTGGGACAGTCCTGATTTTTAACATTTTTTCCTGTGTCCCGCAGGGCATTTTACAAGAGTCCCAAATTTTGGAAAGAAAGCACGACAAGCTAGGGTATACGGTTTTCGGCTGCCATGTGGCTATTTACCAGGATCTGGGTTTTATCAATGGTGGTCCGCTGGTGTCCCGCTTTACCAATGTTAAAATCTGGTCACCTTATGCTAGCCATGAGTGTGTTGACTTAGGAAGGCTTGTGGGTCGGCGCAGGGCAGGTAGGGAAGTGCTGGAGGGCTTGCAAGCCAAGCTCCCAGGGCAGGAAGTACATCTTTGCGACACCTTCAACCGCATCAGCTGCTATTTCTGGAGCACCTACAAGATGCTCGGGGCTTGGTCCAGGCACTGAGGGAGCTGGCAAAGCGGGAGGACAGAGGCTGCGTGTTTGGGAGGGGCACCCCTGCAACATAAATCAGGGGGCCCTGGCCGCAGGAGGCGTGGGATGTGCCTGTCAAGGTCTCCAGCCCTTTCAGTGGCACTTCTTCCTACCACTTCTCGAGGCTGTGTGGAGAGGGACCGGTTCATCACGCAGAGCAAGACCCAGGGGACACCTCGGGTCATCACCTCAGAAGCCACTGAGGTGTCAGGGGACACACACCTAGCGGAAGACAGTGGCTTTCACGGATTATTAACTTGAAATCAGAGGACTCTCTTTTTCCCAAATGAAATGCTATGCAGAAGCCCAGCAGGGAGATGTTCTGGCTGCGGCAGAGGTAAGGAGCAGAGAGGGACCCCGAGTCCTGCCTGCCTGGCCCTTCCTCTCAAACCTGCACATGCACACACACACGGTCCCTCTCCTGTAGGGCTGAGAGATTAGTCTTACCTCCTTCTACTGATGCGAGTCTGAGAGGGGACAGTGATGTGGCTGAGATAAAAGAGTTACAGGGGCTAGAAACTAGATCACTGGGCACCCATTTCAACGCTCTCCCCAGTTCCTATATCACCCCACCGCTAACTAACAATATCCCCTGTTCTAGAATCCATGAAATTGTGAGACCTGGACTTCGGGCCCAACCTGGTCCGGCGGGTGAGCTGGGCAGCTGGTGGCAAGGACAGCAGCTTACCCTGAAGTCCATGAGAGCTTGCTCGGCTCTGACGTTCGGGGGGAAAACGCCTGGTTCTTGGGAGTCTGTCTACTTATGGTCTTAATTACTTGCATGTATGAGATCTTGCAATCTGTGCCTGGGGACTCTTTGAATTGCAGATTAATATCCAACTAGCTAGAACGATCTTCAGAAGGAGGCTCGTGGTAATTAAGTTGGTTAGAGAACACTTCAAACTAACTTTTCTTACGGCACACAGTGCCGTAAATTACGCGTGGACAGAAGACCGGTCCCTTAACGGTGCTTACTGGGAGCTGTGCGGGGCTCTGCACCTTGTTCTGAGAAGAGAAAGGAGAGAGAAAGAGTGAGGGGGAGGATGAAGCAGTCAGACTGGGCCTGTGATTCAAGACTCAAGACTACTTCTTCCAAGACCCAGGGACCCTTTCCTGGGAAGAGGCGTGCCTTGCCGAGGAGTGGGAGCCAGGGAGGCATTCCAAAAGCAGAGGCCGGGGTAACTGGAGTCAGTGGATGGACACGTTGGGCTGTACTTGGCCTGCCCAGCAGAGGAGGAGTGGTGTAAGCACTGAGGCCCTCAGCTACTATTGGCCAAGGCCAGAGGTTCGCGTCAACCCAGAGGTACCTCGAAAGAAAGGCCTGGTGAGCTGCTTCCCCACATGAGCCCCCGGAACCCCTATGGAGCCCACGTCTACACGGACCCCCACGGGGAAACCAGGACCCCATCAGGACTGACTCACCTGCAAGGGGTTTTAAAACGAAGCACAGGAAAACACAGTCACAATTGAGGAGCCCTTAGTGATGCAGCCCTACTCAGTAGACAGGGCAGAGGCGCAGGGTTGAGAGCAGTGTGGGACAAACAGCCGGCGCTGTTCAGTGGGCCACGCTTCCTGCCGGGGTGGCTCGTGCACGACAAACTCCACCGGCTCAAGGGTGCAGTTCGTCCTAATGGATGTGCTGCTCCCGTAGTGCAAAGCTGGCATGTGACTCACTTTTCTTACTCCACAGGGAAGTGGCAAGGCTACAGGCACACAGCTTCCCTCTCCATTGCTAGCAATCCTGGTGGTTTGCTAAGGTCGGGAAGAAAAGGTGGGATGCTGCCAACCTGGTGTCACCGAGGTGGCCCAGAGCACACAGCCAACTTATCGGACCACAGGTCACACGGACAGCCCATGTCCCTGTCTCAGTGGATAAAGATCGAGAGCCCACCCGCAAGGCCATGGTCATATGCCCCCTATTTAACAGAGGGAGAGGTCTTAGGGGTGGCATGGAAGTGGGGGAAGCAGAGTCCCGATGGCAGCCACCCTCACAGCCAGAGGTGGAGGTCTGCTTAAGGGGCTAGAGGGACAGGGAGCCGAATTAACAGCCTGGAATATGATCGACACAACCGTGCAGGCTGAGCCTAAGGGAATCTGAAGCAGCTGATGAGGCTCAAAGCCTACAGTCTTCAGAACGGGTCCCACCCAACGAGAAGAAACCCTAATCCTCACAACTAGACCAGGAGGACACATCCTGGCCCTCGAAGAACAGGCTGGCGTCGTCAAGGGTTGAATTTGCCTCAGATTCACAATCAACACTCATGGAAGAAAATGAGACAATGTATTGCATTGGGCAGATCAGCCACACAAGACTCTATATAGTGTTAAAAAAAAAAATCAATGCTATCACTTTGAGGTTGAAAGTGTGCCCGACCCAACCCGTGATCTTTTCAACCACCTCCTGTGCATGTGAGGTGGAAGCAAATCACACGCAAAGACCAACGAAGCATCGGCCCCTTTGAATTAACCGCTGGTGAGGATTACTGATTGTCCCACAATCTGCCAGAAGAACAAGAAGCTCTGCTCAGAAGAAAGCCGGCTAGACTGCTCCATGGTAGCAGATGGGCCTTTCCCCGCCGTGTCGGAGCCCATGGAGGCCTGCTGGGAACAGGACTTCCAAACGGCAAATATGTCCCGAAGGCTGTGGGCCCCGGCCCTTTTGCTGGCTATCAACGGGGTATGGGAACCAGAGGGAGCGCACGGGTCTTCTTAAAACTGAAGGTGTTTACGCCCGAGATGAAACGGAATTTTATTTAGGCAAGAGATGTGCTTATGTGCACAAAGCAGGGAACAACACAGTGACTCCTGGCGGCGGAGCTAACAAAAGCAGAGTCACCTGGGGAAAGGTACCTCGTGCCCATGGAAACAGTGGCGGGGTTCGGGCCACGTTCCGGAGCAATCTGCCCACTAAGGCTATTGGACACAGAATTTGTGTGATGCTGTACCCCTCAGGATTTAAGCTTAAAAGTAAATAAATAAAATTGTGCATTTGTAAAAAAAACAAAAACATTAAAAAAGAAGACGCAAGGGTGGTGAGACTTCGTCTCCTGCATGGTGGACACATTCCCAGGAGGGGCCAGTCCAGGAATAGGACATCATGCTTGGCAGCGTCGAAGGGCAGCGACAAATAGGAAGCTCCTTCAGGAGATGAACTGACAAAGTGGCTGCACGATGGGTTCAGACACCGAGATAATTGCGAGGTGAGGTAGCATTCTGGGTCTGCTGTACGCAAGGTCGCTCTGAGTGGCAAGACTCAGAATCAACCCAATAGCATCCAACAACCACAACAGAGAGGGCAGTCTCAGGGAGGATCGGCCCATTGGTATGGAAATGCCCAGGGGAGGCCACAGCTCCGGGGGCTCCTGTCTCAGCCCTCAATGGGCCATGACTGCTCTTAGGGTCTGCTCTGTTCAGATATGGCACCGAGAGAATCCAGAGGACCCCCGCGCTTCATTAGGAGGGAGGGGACAAAGGAGGAGGATGGCATGGTGGGGGTGGGTGGGTACAAAGAGGCTTGAGCTGGCAGGAGGGGGAGGGGAGGCAGTGTCGGAAGCCCCATTTCTCTTCCTGGATAGGCCATCCCTCGGGTGTAGAACTTGGCCCAAATCACTGCAGATTTTGGTTTCCTTATCTATAACATAGCTTTCGGTGAATTACAAGACCCAGGTGAAATATAAGAAGTTGTTCATGACCACCCTCTCAATAAAGAAACCAGGGACAGAACAGTATTGGTCTTATAAGCTCCACCTTCTACAAGCCTCATGTGACCACAGACTTGGGCGAGTGAGTCGTTGAGCTTCATTTTCCCATCTGGGAAATGGGAAGAAGGATGTCACTCGCTTGGTAGGATGGTTGTGAGCAGGAGACAAACCACTGCACAGAGAGCCTCTTGTCTGAACGCACCGTATTGGCCGTTGGCACCCGGTGGATTTAGCTGGCATGGTTACTACACAACCTACTTGGCCAACAATGGGAACTGGGCAGGGAAATCACAGGATGTCCATGGAATAAGATGCAGTCATTTAAAATGGTCATTATTGGCAACACCAAGGGGTGGTTATTCCTGGTGTGGACCAGGAAGATGAGAAAAGGGTGCGTGTGTGCAAACAGAGTAGTGGGATCCTGGTTTCTCTCCCTAAAGTCTGGTGTTTTTCCCATCTTAAAAACTAGGGGCATGGAAAGAGGTGCTCCTGGGCTCTCCTCCTGCTCCCCTGTGAGCAGGGAGGCTGGAGGTTGGAGACCCCGGTCGGCAGGGTCTGGGTCTCCCAGGGTGCTGACTCTAAAGCTGAGTTGAGCAGGAGGAGGAATTCTCCAGTGTCTGCACAAGCAATGCCAACGCAGCCCTGCTGACTCTTCCTCTGCTTAATTTGTGTCAATCGATTTCCTATTTTTAATTAATAATTCTAATTATGATGCAGCAAATTTACCCAATGGCCACGACTGAATTAATCAGAGTCTATTGATTGGATCTGCAGTGTTAGGCCACAGTTTCTGACACCATCGATTTCCTGTTGGGAACAAAAAAGAAAACACACGCCAGGCAGACACAGCTGTCATCCGGGTTGAGCCCTAACCTGGGTCCAGAAGCACCTGGTCAGCTCACTCCACCCCTGCCCAGCAGTCACAGCCACTCCGGCTCCTCCAGTCACTGGGTGGCAGTCCCTGCAGCCCTTGGCTTTCCTAAGAAGGCAGATAAGGGGGCTGATACTGGGCCAGCCTATGGCAGGGGGCTCTGGGGCAGATGCTTCACTCACTAGCAGCTGACACAAAGGTTGGTGACAGGAGCTCACCAGAATGATCTCCAATGAGAAGCCTCACAAACCACTTCTTTAAAAAAGGCCGCCACTGAGGAGACCACCAAAGTCAATCGGCACACAGAGATCCTGTTCTGACACCCTACTTTGAAGAGTAGCAGTTGGGGTCTTAAAAGTTGATGAGAAACAATGATCTTTCTCATCCAAGTTCACAGCAATGAAGAATGAAGAAAATCAGACATAAGAGGAAAGTTAGGCCAGAGGAATAATGAACCATGAGAACCTCAGCCTCTGTGACTCTCAAGACCAGAAGAACTAGATAGTACTTGGCTACCACCAACAACTACTTACAAGGGATCACAATAGAAAGTCCTAGGTAGAGTAAGAGGAAAATGCAGAACAAAACACAAAAATAGTAATGCAGGCTCATAGCAACCCTATGGGACAGGGTAGAACTGCCCCCATTGGATCAGCTGGTGGTTTCAAACTGCTGACCTTGCAGTTAGCAGCCCAACACATAACCACTATGCCACCAGGGCTCCTGACTTGCTAGATAAAAAAATAGCAAATTAAGATTTAAGAGTAGATGCACAACCCTTTTGAACATATTTCAACTATTGAACTGTATGATATGTAAATTGTACGTCAATAAAAGTGTTAGAATTTAAACAAATAAACTAATTTAGGGGCCAACATGCAGGAAGGGTCTAGCTCCTGTGGCACTGTTGACGGCGTTTCTGCCCTGCCTCCCTCCTGAAGTCTTGTATCTTGAGAATGTCTTTATTAAGTGCGTTTATTGCTCCGGCCACTGTGAATTGGCATTACAGCTGAAAGTTATGCCTGACACAGAGAAAGCATTCTAGGTATGGCAGATGGCAGGTGTCAAGTTGCTATGTCTACGTCACTACTAAGAGGAACTGTGGAATGTGGATGGGGGACCTTATTTCTAAAAGCCCAGCAAGATAATCAGAGGGAACCCGGCACGGAGCTGGGTCAGAGGGTCAGGCTGGCTCACCGAGACCACACTGGTCACTCCCACGGTTTCCTGCAAGCTGCAGGCCCCCGGGAGGGAGATCAGCATAGGATGGAGTCAGACTTGACTTGCTGGCATGAGTTTGGGTTGGTTTGACAGAAGTGATCAGGCCACTAGTGTGAGCTCAGAAGTTGTCAAGTTGTTGCTTGAGGAGGCTGAGTGACCTTGGGCAGTGGTGTTGGGAAGGGCGCTCTGGGATGGAGTCTAATCTAGTTCTGGACACGCCATGTGGCATCTTGTTGGATGGCAATCGTTCATTCATCAGCTGTTGATTACTCATTGTTATACAGTGATGGGACAATTAAAATGACAGACAAAACACAGTCCCACAATCTGGTGAGGAAGAATCATAAAAATGATCATCTAATGGAGTAGAGCTGATCCTTCATAAGATGGGAACAAGGATTCCGCCCTAGGAGAGCACACACAGGACGCTCCTCACAGAGGGCAAGCAGTGCCCAGGTTGCCAACAAGATCAGCGCCGTGTGTGTCATTAGATGGCATTTGTAGATAAGTCGGAACGGAGCATAAAGTGCTCAGCCTGACTTTCTTGCAAGAGATGGCTCAAGGCCTTTCCCACTTCCTGTGCAGCAAGTGAAACTGATTTTGATTCGGAATCTGTTTCCAGCAGGGGTAGGTTCAATTCTTTGAAAGTGAAGGCACTGTCCGTCAGTCCCTGGAACAGGGCAGGGGCTCAGCAAATGCTGGTTCAATCGAGGGAAGCAATGAGGTCTTCATCAAGAGGGAAGCAGACACCTGCTCTCGGAGGGGTTGGGGGCCCTGGGGACTGCTGGGATGGAGGGAAGATCCTGCTTTCCCCTGGGCCTGGATCTCTGCCCATCAGGACCGTCTTCTTCCCCTCTTCTGTTGTGCATGTGGGGCTGTAGGTTTGTGGGAACTGGCCCACAGGTGGTGGGGGGGGGGTGGAGCTGGGCAGGAGACCCTTTTCCTTTGGTAGGAGGCAGTTACTGGGATGTGGACCTTCAAGGTGGACCTTTTCCTGGCTTCACAGAATAGAAAAAAAGCATTTACTATTTACTTATAGACGTATCTTCTCCTTTTTAACAACAAACCCCAAACCAATTTTACTCAGCTTCAACAATAAAGCAGCACGGGGCCAATCTTGACACTGCCGCACATTTTCCCCCCACCCCCACCTTGTTCTTGTCATCTTCATAATCGGTGGGGTTGTTTGCTGCTAACCCTCATCCTGTTGAGTGTTTTCCCTGCAAAATCTGTTCACTGCCAGCAGACAGCAGTCAATGCCTCATTTACCTGGTTCAAAAGTATTTTATCTGAGATCTGAATCCCAACCCTGAATTTTCCAATAGAAAAACAAACAACAAAAAAACTCCTACCCAACTTCTGGGAAGATGGTGACAGAGTGACAAATACCAGAGGGACTCCACAGAATTCAGCCCAGGAGAGTTGCTTAGAGGGAAATTCCACACTGCTAGAATGCAGGAGGAGCATCATAAAGATAAGTAGGCACAGACCCACCGGGTTTTGAGGGGCTGGGGGCTTTTGGCTTACCTCAGTGGAGGCCAGTTGGGGCTTGACCTTGGCTCCACTACTGTCTCTGCTGGAGCCAGGACCATTTGGAGCCTGAAGGGCGGCTTGGTCTCAACACAGCCAGTTTGCCACCACCCTCCTCAGGGCAGGGACTGGGCCCGACCAGCTCCACAGGCAGGGATCGGGGTTCAGCTACATTGTTGCTCTTGTTTCCATCTCTTCTCTCTGTCCCGCCCCCCCCCCCTCCCCACCCCTCAGTCTTGGAGGGCTACAGAGGAGCTTTTTCTCAACACAGCCACAGCTTGCCACTGCTGCCTCAGGGCAGGGACTAAACCTTTCAGCTCCACTGGCAGTGATCAAGACTCAGCTACATTGTTGCGTTTGTTTCCATCTCTACACTGTATCCCCTCCGGCCTTTCTCCCCGCCATGCCACAGGCTCAGCAGGCTTGCTTTCTAATATTTTTCCCTCCTCTTTGTCTCTTTCTGGGTTTCTCACACACTACTGCTCATCTCCAGACCACTCCCCTTAACCTAGGGCATTTAGGTCTGCACTACACCCAGCTAGATGAGCCCTAGCCTGTATAGCTAGCCCAAGGCTGAGAAAGCCCTGCTGACCTCCACCAGGGGATACTCTGCTCAATTTCTTACAGAGGAATTTCTACCTGTGTGCCTGGGGTCCTAAGGTAGCTTGGCCAATACTTCTCAACCTTCCAAGTTGCTGCAGGAACCTCTACCCAACCTCCGCAACACCAAAGCAGGCAACCAACTAGCCTTTTGGGTCACTCCCCTGAGAGGGAAGCCACAGGAGGAGAAAGTGGTAGGTTAGTTTCATAGTGAAGTTAGCTGTAGGCAGTTCGAAGAAGCATTCCTACAAATCTCCCAGAGAGAGCCAGTGCTCTTTGACTATCTGGAAAATGGCACCTGGATCCACTAAAACATCGCAAGGCAAACAGCCATCAGCCCCAATGACCTCAACAAAAAACCGGGAGAAACAAAAGGCAATGGCAGAAGATGTCCTGAATATAGCGACATGCATAGAAGAAGCAGATATTGAGCTGCCACAGAAAGAAATTTTCAGAATGCTATTTGGAGTCATACAGGATATGAGGGAACAATACAGAAAAAAGATGAAATGATAGAGGAGATAAAAGCCATAAACAAAAGGGAAATACAGGAGCTTAGGGAGGAGATAACAAAAACCAGTAGCAGAAACATGGACCTCGAGAATCAGCTGGAGGAAGCAGAGAACCACATTAATGACTTGGAGGACAGCCAAGCAGACTTTAACAAACGCAAACAAAAATCTAATAAGATCATCAGCGAAGCTGAAGAAAACTTAAGAGCTATGTCTGATGCTATGAAGCAGAACAGCATTAAAATTATTGGCTTACTGGAGGAAGACACAACAAAGAAGTTATCTGCAACAATAGTGAGAGAATTTTTGGAGGAAAACTTCCCCAACTTAATGAGTGAAAATCAGGCAACTATTCAGGAGGCTGAAAGAACACGAACTAGACTGAATCCCAAGAAGTCACCAAGGCACATAATAGTTAAATTATCCAACTTTGAGGAAAAGGAGAAAGTCATGAGAGCAGCTAGGGAAAAACAACCATTCACATATAAAGGTTCCCAAATAAGAATATGCTCAGACCTATCAGCAGAAACTATGAAGAAGAGGAGAGAGTGGAGTGACATATTTCAAAAATTGAAGGAAAATAATGCAAACACAAGAACACTTTACCTAGCCATATTATCGATCAAGATAGATGGAGAAGTAAGAGTCTTCCCAGACAAGGGAAAACTCAAAGAATACGTTAGAAGAAACCCAGCCCTACAAAAAATCCTTGCCGACCCAATATGGGCAGGATAACAACCCTCACCAAGCATAAATAAGAGACCGCCACATAGAACAACCTCACCCAGAGGGCAAAAAAGAGAAAACAGACCTCAAGATACCATTGGCTTAAAGTTGGAAAGAATTCAAAGTCTGCTGAGGTAAGCTTTAAAAAAAATGCAAAAGGGGCACAGGGAAAAAAACTATGGTATACAAACATTCTTGGGGTGAGGACCAGGTAATATGGCAGGGACCAGACCAAATACAGGGATACACATGGAGGTGGGGAAAGGAAAAAAATAATAATAAAGAAATGGGTAGCAGGGGTACAGGGCACTAACCCACCCAAGGGGAGGGTACTGTTTATATCTCCACAGGGAAAGAGGGACCAGACTTCAACCCAGTGCTCCAAGATGTGCATGCAACATGCCAGCGTGGAGTAGGGAACCAGTGGAGAGGACTGGGGGGCCGGTCCCAACCCCCAACTACTAAGTGGACACCTGCACCTCCCTCAGAAGAATTTATTTCAAAGGATGGCACTGAATCTGCAGCTCCAGGAGAGGGACATATCTGATCAGAGCACATGGGAGCAGATGAAGGGGGAGGAGGAGAGAGTGGAGCACATCATGGCCCACCAGGCCATGAGGACGATGTTCCCAATTACAGCAGCCAGTCGACAGAGAGGACCACATGGTTGGCCCCACTATGAGACATGGCGCCCCTCACTGATCCATAGCCCTATAGGGGACAACACCAGAGACACAGTGTGGGAATTGCACCCGATCTGATCCCGCCACACCGAGGCAAAACATTAAGGGGGTGCAACAGAACAGCAAGGGAATGGAGTGGCACGGTCCCCAGGGAATGCTGAAGGTAGACTTTGGGGCCAGGGCGTGGTGCCCCAACAGACTGGACCGGAAAAACTCCTAAAGGCCAACAAACAATCCTTGAACTAACTACAAGCTTCTCTTTCTTGTGGGTTGTTTTTTGTTTTTTTTTGTCATTGGTTTGTTGCTGTTGTTTTGTTGTATATTGTTGCTTGGTTTTGCTGTCCTGTTTTTGTGCATGTTATTATCTCCGCAGGTCTGTCTAAATAAGATAGGCTGGATGAACAATTGGAAGAGAAAACAACAGGACCGACAGTTCCATGGGGACAGGGGAGAGGGGGAGGTGGGGGGAAAGGTAGTGGTTTTAATAAACCCAGGGACAAGGGAACAACAAGTGATCCAAATCGGTGATAAGGAGGGTGTAGGAGGCCTGGTTGGACATGATCAAGGGTAACGTAACCAAGAGGAATTGCTGAAACCCTGGTGGGGACTGAGCATGATAGTGGGACATAAGGAAAGTCAAAGGAAATGGAGGAAAGAGCTCAGAGGCAAAGGGCATTTATAGAGGTCTAGATAAAGACATGTACATATGCAAATATATTTATATATGAGGATGGGGAAATACATTTATGTGCATATATTTATAAGGTTAGTATTAAGGTAGCGGAAGGACATTGGGCCGCCATCCAAGCACTCCCTCAATGCAAGAATACTTTATTCTACTAAATTGGCATTCTATGATGCTCACCTTCCTGACACAACTGCTGAAGACAAAGAGGATGAACAACCAAAGGTGGTGAAGAAAGCTGATGGTGCCTGGCTATCAAAAGATAGAGCATCTGGGGTCTTAAAGCTTGAAGGTAAATAAGCGGCCATCTGGCTCAGAAGCAATAAAGCCCACATAGAAGAAGCACACCATCCTGTATGAACACGAGGTCCCTAAGGGATCAGTTATCAGGCATCAAAGAACAAAAAACCATACCATTGTGTGCTCACCTCCCTGATACAACCGCTGAAGACAAATGGGTGCATAAGCAAATGTGGCCAAAAAAGCTGATGGTGTCCAGCTATCAAAAGATATAGCAGCTGGAGTCTTAAAGGCTTGAAGGTAAACAAGCAGCCATCTAGCTGAGAAGCAATAAAGCCCACATGGAAGAAGCACACCAGCCTGTGCAATCACAAGGTATTGAAGGGATCAGGTATCAGGCATCATCAGAACAAAAAATCTTACCATAGTGAATGTCGGGGGGAATGCAGAGTGGAGACCCAAAGCCCATTTGTAGGCCACTGGAGATCCCCTTGCAGAAGGGTCTTGGGGAGGAGACGAGCCAGTCAGGGTACAATGTAGCAATGATGAAAAACACAACTTTCCTCTAGTTCCTAAATGCTTCCTCCCTGCCTCCCCCCCCCCCCACTATCATGATTCAAATTCTACCTGGCAAATCTGGCTAGACCAGAGGATGTACACTGGTACAGATAGGAACTGGAAACCATCCAGGGCGGATGGTGTGAGTGGCGATACTGGGAGGGCATAGGGAGGGTGGGTTTGAAAGGGGGAACCGATTTTATGGATCTACATGTTACCACCTCCCTGGAGGGCAGACAACAGAAAAGTGGGTGAAGGGAGACGTCAGACAGGGCAAGATATGACAAAATAATAATTTATAAATTATCAAGGGTTCATGAGGGAGGGGGTGAGGGGAGGGAGGGGGAAATGAGGACCTGATGCCAGGGGCTTAAGTGGACAGCAAATGTTTTGAGAATGATGAGGGCAATGAATGTACAAATGTGCTTTACACAATTGATGTATGTATGGATTATGATAAGAGTTGTAAGAGCCCCTAATAAAATGATTAAAAAATAAAGCTCCTACCCACCCATGCCGGGAGCCCTGCTGGCACTGCGGGTTGGGTGTTGGTCTGCTAACTGCAAGGTTGGCAGTTCAAACCTACCACCCGCTCTGCAAGAGAAAGATGAGGCTGTCTGCTCCCTGATAGATGAACAGCCTCAGAAACTCTGGAGACAGGGGCTATGAGTCGGAATCAACTCAATGCGGTGGGTGAGGCTTTTCGGTTTCCCAGCCATCTCATTTCCCCCTGAAAGCACAGAGTTCGGCAAAATTTACACACAGTGACTCCTCTCGGCAACCCCCTGACAACCCGTAACCTTGACAAATTGTCTCTGATCCAAACTGCCTTCTTTCACAAAGCTTCCAGCTACAAATTCAAGCTGACAGCGAGGTATCACCTTCAAAATGACAAGTTTTAAATGAGTTATTATTTGTAAAGGGCTGACAAGCATGTCCAGGACATAGTAGGTGCTGCACAAGTATTTGAAGTTTATTTACTTTTAAGCCTTTTTATTTTTTTAATCCCTCACTCCTTTGTGAGGGAGTGTAGAGTCATTTCAACACCTTGGGCAGTGAATGAGCCCTGTATACCCTGGTTCAATTATCTGCTCCCTCTGACCGGGGCAGGCTTGCCCGTGGAGAGAGAAGTTTCCCCAAAGGTGTCTCACTGGGGCCGGGGCTGATCTCGCTCCTCCCCGGGCACTTCCAGTCGCCTCTCTCTGCCTCATTCCTGGTCACTGACGCTGGCCTGAGTCAAACTCCCCGTGATCAGGTTGCTGGTCAGTGCTGCTTTTCCTTTCCACGTGAAGCCGGGGAGAGCTTCGGGGTGCTGGGAGCCCCATCCACTGAGTGACCAGCAGCAGCAGGGGGCTGGCCTGGGAGGGCTCGCCAGCCAGGCCTGTTATTACTGAGATGAAGCTGTCCTCATCATCATCATCGTCATCGTTGGCTGACAGCCCCATGTCAGGCCTGGCAGCGGTGCCTGGAGTGACGGTGGCCTCAGTGCCCAAGAACCCTGAAGATGCAGCTGCTCCTAATGCTGCATCATCAGAACAAAAAATCTTACCATAGTGAATGTCGGGGGGAAATGCAGAGTGGAGACCCAAAGCCCATTTGTAGGCCACTGGAGATCCCCTTGCAGAAGGGTCTTGGGGAGGAGACGAGCCAGTCAGGGTGCAATGTAGCAACGATGAAAAACACAACTTTCCTCTAGTTCCTAAATGCTTCCTCCCTGCCTCCCCCCCCCCACCCCCACTATCATGCTTCAAATTCTACCTGGCAAATCTGGCTAGACCAGAGGATGTACACTGGTACAGATAGGAACTGGAAACCATCCAGGGCGGATGGTTTCATAGGTTAGCATGGCTCTTGTTGGCGTTACCTGCTGTCGAGTCAGCAGACCCCAGGCACGGTGACCCCATGTGGAGAGAGAGGATACAAAGCACAAGCCTGACTAGGGGTTGCTCGGCCCAATGTCTCTAGGAGAGAGATGAGGAGTCACTGGACAGAAGATCAGAGAGGGTTGGGGAAAGGAGAAGCGGTCTGGGCGGACAAAAGAGCCGGACGTTCAAACTTCTCTGGGTGAGGAGCTGGGAGCGGGGAGACAAGCAGTCAGGCTGGGGAAGGTGGGAGGAAGGGGGGCCGGGCTGGGTGTGCTGAGATGAGAAAGCAAGCATCCACAGAGCCTCAGAAGATGCAGCCCCCATGTCAACAGGCCAATAGGCTTGACTGGGCTCTCCGAGGCCTCAGGGAAGCAAGGTGGCCCGAGGGGGCAGCTGGCCAGGAGGGGGAATGCCTCCGCGGGCGCGCATGGCTGCACAGGACTCTCTGCCCCCTCAGGTGCTTGGCAGTCTCAGGGGTCCCACAAGTCCCCAGCACAATTCATGGGCCACCCCTTCCATCTCATCAGGGACTATCCAGGGGGCACTGCCCAGTCTAGAGGGTCAGTTCCATGTCTTTGGTTCAACGCTGGTCCCACCTAAAACTAGAGGGTGGGCACCAGGCAGCCCTGGCCCAGGTGGCCACAGGCTGGCCCATGGTGTGGGTGGGGTGGGCACAGGGTGGTGGGGGAGCCCAGGGGCAGGACGCACACAGGGTGCCCAGTCTCCATCTGCGGAGGCAGACGGTGTGAGAGATGGAGGAGTACGCGAGTGTTCGTCAGACAGTGCGAGCAGAATCTGTGTGCGCGTGCAGCGTGTGTGGGTACATGTGTGTCAGAATGTGTGTGAGTGCGGCTGGGGGTAAAGAGCACGGGAGGGCTTCAAAAAGTTCATGGAAAACTCAGAATGAAAAGAGAGTGGCATTTTCCCACACCTTTTTTGAAGGCCCCTGGTGTGTGTGAAAGTAGTGTGTCCGTGTGGGTGCAGTCAAGCATTCCTGACTGTCGGCGAGAGAGGAAAAGGGGCATTTCACACAGAGCCAGGAAAAAGCACACGCTGAAGGGATAAGCAGTACAAGAGAAGCGTCCAGAAGGTTGGGGATCTGCTAGAGGCCTCTGAGGGTGATCAAGAGATGGAGATGTGTGAAGAGGGAGAGAGGAGAGGCAGACCGAGGGAGAAGGACAAGGATGTTATGGGGTCCATAGCAGACCCAAAGGGCAGCCAGTCAGAGGCCTGAGGGGCCCCAGATGGAGCCCCACCAGCTGAGGGCAGAGGATGGGCACACAGGAGCCTCCTTGGTCTGAGGGTATCTAGATGTGGCCACCTAGTGAACCAGGAGAAGGGAGGGGGAGGAGGGAGAGGGGGCAGCTCTGTGTATATGAAGGTGTGAATGGCCTGAGGGGGGCAGGGCACATGAGTGTGAACTGAGGAGGGGCACTCACCACTTTCTCCCTGTGCCCCTCACCTCCCCAGCCCACCACGGCACAGCCCTGGGCCGCATCAATCCGGACATGACATCCTCATTCTGCTGAGCGCAGTCTAATTTCCGTGGGGGGGAAACTTCCCTGGCTTCCAAATCAAATCACTCAGGGAGGGAAGGGGTGTGTGTGAAAGGAACCAGGG
The DNA here is from genome assembly GCF_050624435.1 of Tenrec ecaudatus. Lineage (NCBI taxonomy): Eukaryota > Metazoa > Chordata > Mammalia > Afrosoricida > Tenrecidae > Tenrec > Tenrec ecaudatus. The sequence continues at coordinate 64,149,416 of NC_134546.1, read as the reverse complement.
GAAATAAATGTATTCAGCAAGTGTATTTTTATTCCAATAAAACTTGATTCAATCACCACCATGAATATTTCATTTACGGGAGGTAGCCCCCCGACCCCCTCCTGAGTGAGCTGGTCTCAGGCCAATTTGGCCCTCCCCCTAGGGGGAAGCACGGCACCTGTCCAAGTCCTCGTGCAGTGCTGAGAGGGGGGGACTGCCAGCCCCCCAGCCTCAGAGCTTCCCCCAAACGGTGTGAGTTGAGAGCCACTGGCTGACTGGGTGACCTCGGTTGGGCTTGCTACCTCTCCCTCCCTCATGAGAAGGACTGAGGATAAGGCGGATGTGGACAAACCCTTTCTATACATCGGTTCTTATCCTTGTGGGGGTTGAGACACCAGGCATGAGCCACCCCGACACCTTGATCCCCCAAAAAATGACCTCTCTGGCCTCATGGCTTTGAGACATTTCCTCTGCTGTCCTAATCTCTTACCTGCCCGCTGTGTCCCGGGAGGCAGAGTTGTGAGGACATACAATAGGGAGGAGACGGCAGACGGCTGTGGTCTGGTCGGCACCTGGCTTCGCTGAGGGGTCCTTCCAGGTGGAATGGGTGAGATTGATGGCGTCTCTGGTTTCATAAGGGAGAGTGCATGGCCAAAGCCTGGCCAATGAGGAAAGCCCTATCCCCTGGTCACAGTGACTGGTTCTGGGATGAGCATGTGACCCACCACGCCAATGAGACACGATTCCAGGGTTGGGGTTGGAATAATTATCTAGAATGGTGCACTTTCCCCCACGGGGGCTGCCAGACTGCAGGACTGTGATCCTGAAGTTGCCCGTGCCCAGTTCTGCTCTGACCTGGGAAGAGAACACTCCCAAATGAGCCAGAACAAACCAATGTGGTGGTGCCCCAAACAATACCCCCCCCCCGTTCCTCTTTGTTAGAAGAGCCACTAAGTCCCCCTGTGAACTCAGACCACCTTAGGTGGGGTTTCTGCCTGTTGCAATCAAACATGAGATTCAAAGCCTGGGAACTGGAGCATGTCTACCTGATGCCTTCTTCCTCCCTAAGACATGTCTAGGGCAGCGTGGCATCTGGTTAGAAGGCTCCCTCACTTCTGGGTCACCTCTGAATTCAAGAACTGTCAGAAGACCCTGGAGGGCTGGGAACTTCGCAGCAGCCCACAGGAAGCTGGTGCAGGATCCTTGCGCTCCCCTCCCCTACCTCTCCTGCCACTCTCTGCATTATTGTCACCAGTCCACCAAGCAATGCCCAGGGGGCAGTGGAAAGATGGACCTGGGAAGCCGGGCGGTGCAGCTGTCCCTGTTTCCCTCTGTGAGATGAGGGGATTTGGACAAGATGGAACTTGTATCCAAGACAAACGACATTCACGAGCCTTTTTAATGTACCCCGCTCGGGACATTTAGAGTAGGGACAACAGGTCACAGCTCCTCATCCGAATAGGCCTGGTGGCAGAATGGTTAGGACCTGGATGCTAACGAGACACGGCCGTTCCGTGGGAGCAAGAGGCTTCAAGAGTTTCCAAGACCGCAGCCTTGGGAACCCTGCGGGACACACCTGGCAGGCCTTACAGGATCATTAAAAGTCAGAATCGATGCCAGGTCAGAGGGCTTCATTTTGTTTTCCGCTCACAACCTCTTTGGGAATAGATCACACGCATGGAAAGTAAGCGCATGCACGCACGCAAGATGCCGCCCTTAAGGCAAAATTGAAAGTAGGGCCGATGGGCCTGCAGGCTCCTTCCTGGCCTGGAGTGGGCAGAGGGTGAGAAGGGCAGAGGCCGCAACCCAGGGAGACACTGCCTGGCCTGGAGCACACAGTGGTTCTCTTGGAGAGATTCAGGGTCTCTGGTTTGCGGGGGCTCCCTCCCCCCAGAGCTGGCACGCGAGGAGAAGTGTGGAACTAAGACCCGGGTGAGCTGGTACCTGGAGGGAGCAGAGAGGGTGGGGGGACAGGGCCTGTGAGGCCCTCCTTTCTGCTCTCCATTCACCACTTCTTTCACTTGGGAGACTGCACAGTTCAACGTGGCTTCTGGGACGTCTCTCCAGAGTCAGGGGAGGCCATGAGGCTGGAGTACGGAAGGGGACCATCCAGGAAAGGGCAGAGATCTGGGGCCAATGAGGAGGCTGGGTGTGGTGAGGCAGGCAGGCAGGTTTGGAGGCCTGGGCAGGTTTAGGGTCAGGAACAAGTGTGGAATCAGATATAAAGAGTCCTGAACTAGAACAGAGTGCTACAACCCTGGCCCTGGGTCACGGCTAGTTGAACTCAAGACTCCTTCCTACAAGCCAGGTGTGGACACACTGGAGTAGCCTGGACGGTGCAGGACCTTCAGGCCCATTGACTCGCCTCTCTAGGGCCACCAAGCAAGGCACTGCGAGATATTCATTGCACAAGGGGGTCCATCGGGTGTCGGGAGTTGTAGCAGCAGATCCCAGCCTGTACCTTAGTCACCGTGCCCTGCCCTGGGCTTGGCCCACCTCGGGGAAGAGTTGCCGCAGCAGGGTTTGCAGTGATTGGAGCGTGCTTTCTCAAGGCCCAGGGGCTCCGAGGGGAAGTGCGGGAAGGGGGGTCGACAGTTATATCATCTGATGCCAACTTGAGACTATTAAGAGTGAAGGGGGGAGTTTAGCCTGTCAATCAGGTTGTTGCTTGATGACCTCATTTGGATGCGCTACGGAGATAAATAGCTCACTGGAGATGGGACATATATATTCTCTGCTTGGTCTTCCTGATGACAAGACACATGGAGCTATGCTAGAGTCCTGGAGCTAGAAGGAGCCATGTGGAGACCCATGCCAATGCTGAGATGCTTACACTGCCACTAGATCCACAAGACTTCCCACCCACTGACCTGTGATCTTCCTGCAGTCAGCGTCATTGCATGTGATTCATGAGTCTGAAGAGAAATTTATAGATTCCTCTTGGTATGGTATTAGACATATGGGCTAATATCAGACTTGTCGGACTTATGGACTTGATCTGGACTGGGCTGGGATGTTTTCTCAATATTCAATTGCTCTTGTAAATAAATCTCTTTCTTATACACATATTGAGTGTCTATGCATTTGTTTCTCTAGTCTACCTGACTAACTGGGACACAGAGGCTCTGCCCTGCCGTGGGTGTAGGTTCTGGCAGGGTCCTCCCCTATGACTCTGTCCAGGGCTGGGCTGGGCTGGGCTGTGGTCCCTTTCCCAACCACGCCTCCTGAGGAGCATCCTGCCTGTCCAGATTTAGGGATCCGCTTTTCTGGAAGCAGGCTAGGAGCCAGTTCTCCTGGCTTTCACTATTCCCATAAATACTTTCCCTCCTGGACTCAATGCAGCACTGGCCGCACCTACAGGATGAGAAAGGCCTGTGGCCCCGTTTCCATCCCCCAGGGGCTGAGGCCCATTGTCCATGCTGCTAACTCCAACTTGCCCTTGCTCCTGGTGCAGGCAAGATTCAAAAGAATGAACCAAAGGGCCAAGCTGACTGAGGAGACTTGGGATGTGTATTTGCTTTGGCTGTGATTTTACTCATGATGTGGTAGAGCTTAGGGGAAAGTGAGGAAAATGTCTTCAACATAAACAAACACCTTGAGGCAATGAGTTGCTGGGGCTGGGGATTCGGGCCACGGCCTCGGGGGACGCCAAGGTCAACTGGCCCCACACCGTTCACAGAGACAACGAACGTTCTCCATCCTCCTTTGGGGAGTGGTGGCTGAAGTTTAAAAGCTGCTATAGTGCCACTGGTACCCTCTCCTCACCCAGAGGAAAGAAGAAAACAACAAGGAAAACAGAAATAGACAGCTGGAACCATTCAGACACACGGACTACTAGACTATACAGACATCCATCTCCACAGTCCCAAGTCCAGACGAGATCAGTGTCTCTCCAAGTGGGCAGTATCGCCCCCTAGGGGTGCTGGAAGGATCTAGGGGGCTGCAAAAACAGGAAGGCTGTGTCCTAGACTATGGGATCCAGTACAAAGTTTTCATTGTCAGGGAGGCACCGGGTAATTTTCTGTTTTGAGCCAGACAGTGCCCAGCTACCGCTCCCGGCTGCTCTGGAAGGATCGCCTCAGAAGGTCCCCGACGGAGCAGGCGAAAAATGTGGAACAAAATTCACAATCCTAGAAGAGACTCCACGGCCACGGTCCTTAGTCTTCCCTCAGATCTGGAATTGAACAGCACTCCCCACCCCCGCCCCTTGATAGACTAGTCAACCACTGAAGGTCAAAGAGCAGCATTTCCTCAAGGTCAAAGCCAGAGGGCTCGGGAAGAGGAAGGATGGACACGGGAAACACAGGGCGGATGGGGGAGAAGGGATGGGAAAGGCCAAGTTGAAACCAAATGTTTGTGAACTGTTGAATGCAAAACGGATGATCTACTCTGTAAACGTCTACCTACCTCACAGTAAAAAGTTGTTTTCTTTTGTGTCTCCTCCTTATTCTCCCTCCCCTCTCCTCTATCCCTCCCTCCCTCCTTCCTCCCCACTTCTGTCTTCCTCTTCCTTCACCTCCTCCTATACTGCCCTTACCCCAGTACCATGGTGGCTCAAGGGTAGCCCCTAACCTTCCCTTTGGGTGACCTGATTCCAAGCCCAGCCAAGGCACCGCCCACACCCACCACTGCCCACCTACCGGTGGAGGCTTTCGTGTTGCTGTGATGCTGACCAGGTTTCAGGGGCGCTCCCAGACTAATTTAGAACAGGAAGCAAGGCCTGGCAACCTACTTCCCCAAACCAGTCCATACCAACACTATGGGCCACAACAGTCTGACCCACCACTGGCCATGGGGTGGACACAGGACCAGGCACTAGGGGTCACCATGCGCTGGGGATGGATAGGGCAGCAGCTAATGTCCACAGCCATCTCAGTAGCTCTGGGGTAGCCCCTAGATACCCAAATCCCGGTTAGAAATGGAAACCATTCTAGAGGCCTGCTTCTTCTGCACCCTCTCTAACGAATCGGTCACCCAACTCCATCGAGCCCACTTTTCACACTCCTTAGTTTCCCCGCACTCACCTTTGTTCAGGCCTCATCATTGCACAACTAGATCCTTACCCCCGCCCCTCTCAGTGTTCCCTGACTTGACCCCCACCCACTTGGCTAACCTGTAAAGTGAGACTGCTCACCTGGGTGGGTCACTGGATGGTACATGCCTAACTAACCTAACAGATGAACCTGCTGAGATGGATCTACGAAGACACCCCCCCACACACATGCACACCCATCCTCAGAGTCTTGCTGCTCTCTAATGAAGGGGGTTGAGCTGGGGCCCACTGGGTGGCAGAGGGTGTGGGTGTGACCTGGGTGACTGCTGCTGCTTAGGGCCATGAGCCACAGGTACCCAAGCTGTGACCAGAGTGTTAGGTCTCAGACTCTCCTCAAACCCGAAGGCTGCTGAGCACCCTCTCACCAAGATGCTCGTGCACACGTGCATGCAAGCTCACGCCTTGACAAGAGGACAGTTTTGCCTGCACTTTGAAGGAGCTCCTGGTCTCAGGCCCAGGGACGCAAGGTTAGGAAGTTTGTTTGCCCTTCCAGGTCTGGAGTGAGGGGAGGTAGCTGTGCCCGGGCCCGTGCCCGTGCCGGTGCCCGTGCCGGTGCCTGAAGAAGGAGGTCTACATCCAGGACTCGTGGCCCCACAGGGTGACCCATTTGCAGGAGGCCCAGCTGGGGCTGGAGACTGTGGCCGCGTGGCCCCGCCACATGCAGGCACACTTAAAAGGCAGATGAATGGGTGGTCAGGTGTGAGGAAGCCGGCCAAGGCACCATGTTGGGCAAACACAAGGCATTTGTTCGAATTTGTAAGGCGCTTTATGAATCCCTCGAGCTGGTTTTTCTGGGCAGAGAAGCTTCCCAGAGACGCACAGCTCCAGCTCCAAAAGGCTCCTCTGTCTGCGCTTGCTGTAGACTTGACACAAACCCAAGGGGGGTCGGTGTGCCCGAGCGTGTGGTGTTCGCAAGAAGAATGGGGGCCGGATCAATGGGCTGGATTAGGAGCCTGCCACCAGGGGAGATAACAGCAGTGGTGCAGCCAGAGGCTCCCACCAAATGCCCTTACTCTGCACAGGGCCAGCGTGTCAATCACAGGGGATTAAAACCAGCTGGGGGCACAGGCCTGAAGAGAAAGGCCTGAGGCTGGGTGAGCAGCCAAGAAGGGGGCTGGGGTGGGTGGGGTCCAGACTGCAGGCCTGGGGGTACCTAGAGTGCTGCCAGGGCTGGGGGGAGGCTGGGCTGGAGCCAGGGCAGGAAAGGGCTGGGTCAGAGGGGATGCCTTCACCTGCAAGTAGAGTCGGGAGACAGTGAGGTTCAGGTGGGGCTGGGCAGTGGGGTGGGAGCCAACTTGGAATCTCACTGACTCAGTGGTGTTGGCACTCCTGATGCCCACGCCAAATGCTGGATGGATTTTCAAAGCCAGTCTCTGGAAGCCACACACCTCCATTGATAGGCCAGGTGCTGGGGGCACTTCTGAGGCTGCTCAGAAGAAGCCCCAGTGGAGTGGTGGGTTAGGAGCTGGGTTGCTAACTGCAAGGTCAGTGGTTCAAATCCACCAGCAGCTCCTCAGGACAATGATGGGAAAGCCTTGGGAACCCCATGTGAGGTCATTACATCAGTCTGAATGGACTCGATGCCAGTGGGTTTGGGGTCTGTCCAGAAGAAGCCCACCTTGCTGCCAGCTCCAGAGGTCTGTACATGAGGTCACCCCCTGTGGCTAATGGGGAAGGTACTTTTCCTAAGTCACAAAGCAGGTCAGGGCCACCTGCAGCTGTGAAACAAATGTCTTCATGCCTGCCTCAGAGGGGAGGGGTCTCTGGGGGTTACACTGTGCTAGGCCCCGCCTCCCCCCTCCTGGGCCTTACATCATAGGCTCCTTTTAGGATGCTGCTCAGCTACTGATGGTGGGGTCAGAGGAGGGAACTGTGGCCAAGGCAGGATTTGAACCTGGCTTTGGAGTAGGTGGTATAGTGGGTTACTCATTGGGCTGCTCACTCAAGGTCAGTAGTTCAAAACCACCCGCTGCTTCCTGCGAAACAGATGAGGCTTTCTACTCCCATAGAGTTACAGTTTCATAAGCCCACAGACACAGCTCCACCCTGCCCTAGGGGGGTCTCTAGAAGGCCACTTGCTGGCAGTGAGTTTTGAGTCTGGGGAGTTTATAAGAGTCGCCTGTGCAGGGTTTAGCCTGTCTAGGCTGAATGGAATGTGTGTGGTGGGGGACGGGTTGGGGGGGCGGGTTGTTGCAGGCCCCTCCTGGGAATCCAGCCTCCCACTGCCACGTTAATGGCCTGAAGGGAAATCATCTGCTGGAAGGGATTTTCCCCGCAGCTCCGAGATCAAAGCCTGGCCGGGAGAGAGCCCCTCACTGGATAATGAAGATGAATCCCAGCCAGGTCTGCCCAGAAAGAACGTTAGCTAAATGAAGATGGCCGTTCAGTGACTGTGGAGTTTGTATCAGGGCCAAATTGAACTCTCGCTTCCAGCGAGTAGATGCAGAACTTGGGCTAGTGCCCAAGAAAGAAGGAAATGCGCGCTCTCTCTCTCTTTCCCCCCACTTGACAGCTCAGGGAGGGGCTGGTTTCAGGGGCTGATGGGTGGCCAAGTTTGTTGAACCTCCCACTGAGCAGACCCAGAGCCCTGTACCTCTAAGTCAGGACTCTGGGCAGAAGATTGAGGAGGGGAGAGGTGGAGAAAGCTCAAATGGGAGGAGCTTGATGGGATGGGGGTCCCCAGGGTCGCTGGTCTTTGAGCTTCTATGTGATCTTGAGTAAAACTTAACCCTCTCCAGACCCCAACTCTTAGTGAGAAAATGGGAACAGTAATTAAACACCCAGGATCCTACACCCAGGCAGTGCCGTGGGAGCGGTTAAGGGCTGAATCTCAGTGTATCAGCCTTTCATGGCTTCCCCTACCCCCTCTTCCCCGAGGTGCCCAGAGACACAGTCTCGTGAGCTTCCAACCCAAGCCCACCACCTCTCCAAACCCCAGAGTAGTGGAACATCCCCAAGCCACCTCGTAACCTGGAACCCTAATAATAGCACCACCTCCCAACTGCATGGCACTGAGCGCCTGGCCAAATGGATGGCCAGTCAGCAGATAGGCCTGGCGCCATGGTTAGGACGTCTGGACGGCCAGTCAGCGATAGGCCTGGCGCCATGGTTAGGACGTCTGTACGGCCAGTCAGCAGATAGGCCTGGTGCCATGGTTAGGACGTCAGGACGGCCAGTCAGCAGATAGGCCTGGCGCCATGGTTAGGAGGTCCAGAAGCATAGAACTTTGGTTGTCAGTTAGTCTGCTATGCCGGCCCCATCCAGCCAACAGCTCTCTAGTTCAGGGGTCCTCAAACTTTTTAAACAGGGGGCCAGTTCACTGTCCCTCAGACCTGTTGGAGGGCCGGACTATAGTTAAAAATCAAAACAAAAACAAACTATGACCAAATTCCTATGCACATATCTTATTTTGAAGTAAAAAAACAAATGCGGCAAAAACACCTTGGGGGCAGATAAATGTCCTTGGCGGGTGGCATGTGGCCCGTGGCCCGCGGGCTGTAGTTTGAGGACCCCTGCTCTAGCTGAATCTATCCCCCCCCTCTACCAAGCCCCCTACCCCAGGCGATCTGCTGTATGGCCAGGGCAGAACATCCGCATCTGAAGATGTTCCTTTGCCCCTGCTATGCAAGAGAATCCCCTGGTGGGGGTGGGGGTGGGGCAGGAGCTCCAGGGCAGAGGTCTGGGTGGAGCCTGAAAGTCTGCATTACTAGAGAGCTCCAATGCTGCTGCTGCTGCTGCTGCCGCTCAGGCCAGTGGCTTTGTCAGTGCCGCCCTCTGGAATCACCTGTGGACCCCAACTCAGGGCGACAGGGAACTTGGCTCCATTGGGTTTTCATGGCCGTGGCCTCTTGGGAGCAGATCAACAGGCCTTTCTCCTGAGGTGCCTCTGGGTGGGTTCAAGTTGTCTATCTCTCAACTAGCCAGGGATGCAGCTTAACGGCTGCCTGTGCCACCTAGGTACTTAACAGGGGGCCTGCCATGGCATCAAGGACAAGACAGGGCAAGTGGGCCTCTGATAGACCGGGCCGGGTGGAACCCATCCTCCTCTGCCACTGTGGACAGGAACGCTTTACCAACACTCCAGGGTGCACTCACTCTATCCCACTCACCGCTGAGGGCCCTGCCTCCACCCACTATTCCACAGGGGAGGCGGGCACTTCCCATTCCATTCCACCCCATCACAGTGGGTCACAACCTCAGACCCCGCTTCAGAACCACAGGGGGTGGGTGCGCCTTGGGGGGGGTTCACACGCCTGGGTCCCTCTCTGAAGATTCAGCGCAAACAGGCGGAGGGAGGGAGAGGGCAAGAAGCTCATTGGTGATGCCCCGGACGCTGCTCTGCAGGAGAAAGATGTGGCAGGCTGCTTGTGGAAAGGCTACAGCCTTGGAAACCCCGAGGGGCAGTTCTACGCTGTTCTGTGGGGTTGCCCTGAGTGAGGATCCACTCAATGGGCACAGGTTTGGTTGGTGTGATGGTTAGGGATGGATTGTGTCAACTGGACACTCCTGGGTAAGGGTAAGGGCAGAGCTCCATCTATCAGTTGCATTGCAGCCTTGGCGTCATACTGCCTTTTATATAAGAGTGAGAGGCGGTGCAGAATCTAATCCTCTTTGGCGTTCGAATTGCCTGCCAATCCCAGGAGCCGTCAGCAGACTACTGACAGTGAGTTCATTCAGCCAACTTCAGACTTCTGTATCCACCAGCCTGTGCCCCCTGCTGTCTCTGCTTCAACATCCTGCGTCTGTGAGTCAGGGGAAGCCTGACTTGAACGGAGTTGGACTTATCTATTTCTACAACTGTGTAAGCCATTTCTTTATATATAGAGAAGCCAACCTAACAAAGTTGCCTACCCTAACTGTGAGCTCCCTTGGCAGAGGGACCTCGTCTTCTTCATCTCTGTAGCCCCCAATGCACTGAGCACAGACACTGCACATTGTAAGTGCCCAACGAATGTCTCTTGTAACTCAGAAAATGTTTGTCCCTGCTAGCAAGCCAAGAAATACAAATTAATATAACCCAGAGGCCCAATTTTACATCCTAAATTAGCAATTTAGGGGCAGAAATGGTAACAAGCACCATTGACGATGTTGTGTTAACACGGGTACACACATTACTGATAATACTGAACATTGGAATGGCCATTTTGGAAACCAATATGGCAATATATATCAAGGGTTATAAAAATGCTCATTCACGCTGACCCAGTAAGCCCGCTCTTAATGCTGCATCCAAAGGAAATCTTTCAATGGAATAATAGGTATTATATATGCAGGAAGGAAGATATTCATCGCAGCACAATCTGTAAGAGCCCCAAATGGAAAACCACCTAAATGTTGAGCACTAGGGGAATTGTTAAGCAAATTATGGTATATAAACCAAACAAACTATTATGCAGCCAGTTAAAATATTTAGAACGATGTAACATGGAAAAATGCTTATGATAAAATGTGAGACGTAAAAAATCAGAATGCAAAATTACAGGCGCATTATAACGAGGTAGTAAGAACGTAGGCGGGCTGATAAGGATCAGAAGGGACTATGCAGAAAGGAAATTAATTACTGTGTCAAAAGTGGCAAGACCAGAGGTGATTTATTTTTATTTTTAAACATTTCCTTTAATATTGTTCCAATGCCATTTTCACAATGTAAACGTTAAGCAGCCAAATAAGAAATGCTTGCCAAATGAATCCAAGGAGAGAGAAAGAGGAAGAAGGGAGTGTTATTTGGAGCTCCAGGATCCAGAGGGTGGGGGGGCAAGAGTCCTTCAGGCCCAGATAAGCAGTGGGGCTCTCAATAGGACCGAGCCTCCCAGAAGTGTGGCTGCCAAAACACAGCACTGCCCTGCTTTTTAGGGGTGTTCTCAAATGATCTGGGGTACTTTGGTTCAGAAGGCTAGATTTTCCCAGAAGCCCATGCTTCCTAGCAGAACACCAATGGGAGTTAAGTCCACAGTCCAGTTCAATGTTCAAGTTCAAGGGGGTGGTGGGAATGAGGTCTTCCTTCCATACTAGACGAAGCCCTTCTCTCTACACTCACCTGTCCTTGCTCCCACGCCCAGAGTGAACACTGGTTCCCATGTCCTGGGAGAGTCCCAGTTTTGCCTGCGACCCTGACTTCATGAGTAATGGCCTTCCTTTTTGCTTCTGAAAAACATACACTGGAACCCCTAGGGAGCAGACTCTACTTGGGTACCCAGGGTTAGCCTGCAGTGGGAATCAACTCAAAGGCAACTGGGTTTCAACTCTCTGTTTTGCTTTTGTCTCAAAATGCCCCACTCGGGCTATGGGCACCTTACCTCACCTCTGCAGAGCTTGAAAGGAGAAGGAAATGTGCCGCCGGGATGAGTGGAGCCATGGACTGTGCTCCGGGGCCCAGACCCAGAGTTGTCAGGAAGCATTCTAGTTCAGTCTTGGCTCCCTACCCCCTCCCATTCCCTAGCTCCCATGAGTTGTGGCCATCCTGGGCCCATATGAGGACTATTCCCAGATCTCGGCACCACTCCTGGGCCTTCCTGCTTCAATGACTGTGTGTCTTCTGCCCTGCGTCCTCTGGACCTCTCTCTCCTGGTTCCGGAGACTTTCAGTTTTAATCAGCTCTTCTTCCCTGGCCCTCCCGCCCCAGCTCTTCTGCTTCCAAGCCAGTCGAATTCCCTTCTCTATTTCCGGGGACATTTTTCACCTGTCCTTCTCCAACCAATGTTATCTCAGTGCTAAGCGGGCTCATAATTCTGCCCAATGTCACGGGAATTCTTGGCAATCTATTGCTCCTGACAGTGACAAAGTCCTCCAGCCTCAGCTACCTGAGCCTAAACTTACTGATGGAGGCAGGTGCTAGCTATTTCTCACACGCCTGCGGTACACACATGGCAGACACGCCGTGTGCAAAATGGCGGGCTTCATAGTCTCTGTCCAGCAAACACCAGCTTCATCACACGTGCTGCACACAGATCAAGCTGAGAACATGGAAGGCCCACTCCGAATGCACCATCACAGTGTCCAGCACATAGTCCATACCTGGTGCATACGTGCCTCAGATACCCCCCCCCCCCCAACACACACACACACACGCCGCTTTGGGCCTCCTGCCCGAGTGGGGCATTTCCCACTCAGGGAAAACTCCTCAAATCTTGCCACAGAGGCTGCGCGTCGCCCACAGCACTGAACAAGGCCTACGGTGCTGAGAATTCATTACTGCTAACGAGCATGCCATGCCTAATTACTCTAATTCCCAGAGCTGGCTCTCAGGGGCAGACCCCGGGCCTGGTTTCCATTCAGGAGAGAAAGGATAAATGGACGTTCCGAGGCAGTGGGGCTCGGGGGCCACTGCAGAGAGGCTTGGCCCTCCCTGTGCCCGAATCAAAGCCACGGCAGTTATCCACCTGCCCTGCTGTCTCCTCCACGTAAGGGAAGCCGCACTTCCTTCGGAAGGAGCAGGACCCAGGGTCCAGGGCTCTGCCCCAGCACAGGGCAGAGGCTCCGGCACGCTCGAGAAGCGCTCGTTATTGGGGATGTTCTCCTGCTCTGGCTTAACCCACAGGAATGAATTTTCTCTCAGTGTGCTCACACAACCCAAGGGGCTGACGTTCCCAAGTCAGGGTGCAGCCTCGCCGGGAGACTTTCTGTCAGCTGTGGAGGAAGTCTTGCATTGGGTGAAGGCTTACAAAGCTGATCATCTGGTTTGCATTCAATAATTCATACGCATTTTAGTTCATCTCCTCCATTGCCGTTCCTCCACGTCACCTCACCCACCACACCTCCTCCTCCCTGCCCCCACTCCTCCTCCTTCCCTAGCCCATTGGAACTTGTCCTCGAGTTAATGCTGGCCCTGGTGACCAGGTGACCAGGGAATGTGCTGGACGTGTGCAGTGATTTGCCCATTTGCAGCGTCAGGGCCCACCGAGCCTCGGCTGGCGTCCCTCGGTGGGTGGGGTGTGTCTGCAGAGAGGGTGCTGTGCGCAGGGTTAGCAAACACAAGGCGGACTCAGCACACACTGTGTCGCTCCTTCTCTATGGTAGGTTGTTTCTTTTTAACAGCTCCATTTTAAAAAATATTTTTTCATATATTATAACTTGTTTTTTCCATTTTATTGGGGGCTCTTACAACTCTTGTTGCAAACCATACATCAATTGTATCCAACATATTCGTACATATATTCCATGGTTCTTCTCTAGACATTTACTGTCCATTGAGCCCTTTTCCATTCAACAATTTATATGCATTTTGTTTTGTGATGTGGACTGCATTCTCCTGAATGGAATAGCATGCTTCCCACGTCCTCCCTGGCTTCCCAGCTCCATGAGTCCTCTCCGGCCCCTGCCTGCCTTTTAAGCTTTGCTTTTGGGTAAATGCTGGACCTTTGGTCACCTCTGTTGGATTGACCCCAGAAGTGCATTCCCCATGATGCTGTTCACATCACAGCTCCTCTATTCTTGGATGATAATCCGTCACCAGAGGTGGGTTCAGTTCCGGGCCTGGGGGTGTCTGGGGGTTAGAGTCTCCAGAGCTTCGGCAATCTCCATCAGTACAGCTGGCCTTCCGATGACTTGAATTTCCCCTACATTTTGTTCTCCTTCTGTGTCTGGGACCTTCGGTCACAATCCAGATCTGAGTAGAGAAGTGGTGGTCGCTGGGTACCATCTAGTTCTTCTGGTCTCAGACTTTTGGAGCCTGAGATTCTGGTGGTCCATTAGTCCTTCAGCCTGATTACTTAAGACTTTGATTTTTCCCGCTCTTCTTTGCTCCAGAAGCGACCAACAGTTGCATCTGAGATGGCCACTTGGAAGCTTCCAGGACTCCAGCCACTATCTACCATGGGAGGCTGAAGAGGACTGTCTTTGAAACGCTACCTTTTGATCAATGTATTTTCTTTCCCTTCCAGATCCAGGCTCGGGTTCTAGCCGCTTCAGCACTCCAGCAACGTATCAAAACAGAACGATCTGCCCTCCCGAGAGGAGTGCTGGCACCACATTCAGGACCTAGCGTGGTGGGGGGAGAGCAGGGGCCACGTCGCCTAGAAAAGGTAATAAGGAAGCGCATTGGAGAGCGCGAACTTCTCACAGGGCAGTCCCGGACTCGAATATCCACTCGGACGCCCACTAAGCTCCTAGGAGACCCGTGCGCTTGGGCACGCGACTTATCTTTGACACGCTTGACGGGGGCTGATCCTCGAGCAGGCCTCGCAGGCTGCTGTGAGTTTAAATGAGCCGATGTGCACAGACAGGCAGCCAAGTGCCTGGCACCGAGGGAAAGGGAAATGGCGGGAGGTGCCCGAGTGGTTTTCTTAGATGCGTGGCAGTAGCAGCACAGTTGCCGCGGGCACTGTGGCTGCATCGAAACATCTCCTCCTGGCATCTGATGTGTTTCACACTGTGGCTTCAGCCTGCACGGCCCACCTCCGGCTCCTGCAGTGGGCGGAACTGTCCCCTTAAAAAAGATGTCCCCACATCCTGATGCCCCCCACTGCCTGTGACTATTTGGAAAAGGTCTATTTCTCTCTCTCTCTTTTTTTCAACCCTCCCCACCCAGCAATTTATTGGTATTTCATTTAAGTTACACTGCCACATACGTGTTTCTATGACTTCTTTTTAAAAAGCACAAAATGAGTTTTAATTCTTCTCGAAAGGGAACTCTTCTCGGCACACCCGGTGGGTGAGAGAACAGTGATTGTAGAGATCTCAGACTGCATTTTGAGTTCCAAGGCCGGGCAAGGCCACGCACATTCTGGGGAGAGAAAACAAGCCAGTCTTTCCTTTTCAAGCACATGCAGTAAGGGGTTAACCCCTCATCCAAAATATAATTAAGGGTGAATCAGCCAGGATTCGCTGGCTGGCCTCTAAGGCCAATGACCAAGGTCCTTATAAGGAAGGGGGCACAGGGACACAGGGGCAGCAGTGATGGAGTGATGCTGTCACAGCCAAAGGAACCCCCCCTCCCCGGGACGACCGCACAAACCGAGGAACTAGCTTTCCCTAGAAATGCCCTCCGAGGGACCTCACTCTGCTTTGGGTCTCCTCTGCTCTCCCAAACTAGCAGGAGGACATGGAATGGTTTTGCCAGCCCCCCAATTGGTGGCAATTCCCTATCGTGACCACAGGAAAATGAAAACAGTCCCCCTCACACACACACAGGGTTCACCTGACCTAGGCAGGTCTTCTCTGCTTGTCCCCACCTCCATGCCTTTGCTCCTGGGGTCCCCTGGCTTGGAAGAGCCCCCTTTTTCCTTCCTTATTAGCAGCCATGGAGCTGGTGACCCCCTGCGCCGTGGGATAAAAGTGCTGCCCAGTTCCGCACGCTCCTCCTGAGAAGGTGGGGATCAGCCTGCTGTGCTGCATGGGATTGTCACAGGCTGATTTGGGGAAGTACGTTGTCAGGCCTTTCTTCCTGTTCCATCTTTATCTGGAAACTGCTAACACGTGCTCAGTAGCACAGCAACACACGATGGGCGGGTGGAGGCAATGCAGGCCGGGAAGCAAACCCGGCCTCTCATGCTGCAGAGGCCGACCAGACCACTGAGCCACCCTGCTCCTCCTTTGCTGGCCCAATCGCATTCCTCCGGCATAGCTTCAGCTGTCGTCCAACTTCCACCACGAACCACCTCCCCTCACTATCGTGGCACGTGGTTACGCACTGGGCTGCTAACAGCAAGGTCGGCACTTCGAAACCCCCAGCCGCCCTGTGGGAGAAGAAAGGGCTTTCTACTCCTGTCAAAAGTTACAGTCCTGGAAACACACGGGCAGTGCTGCCCTGTCCTATAAAGGCCACCGAGTTCACATTTAAAAAATGATGATCTAAATACCATGCACCCTTAGCTTGAGAAACAGAAAACAACACAAAAACCGTACAAATTCAGTGGGAGCCTCTCGTCCCTCCTTGGCACTGCTTCTCTGTCCTCCCCGAGGGAACAGACCTCTGCGGCGATGTCTTCATGCCGTTCCCACGTGCCTGCACCTATCCTTACAGGAGTGGGGCACACCTGTAAATGTGGCCCACACGCCTAGACTCTGGGCAGCTGAGATGTGCACCCTGTGCCGCGTGTCTTCGACCCCTGGCTTTCCACACAGCCGTGGGGTCCTCTGGGTCACCTCCCAGGCACTCGCTTGGGTCCCGCGGCCGTGAGTTTGGTTTCTGAGTTTACAGTGTTACTTGTGAGTTACAGTGGTATCATGGCCACTAATGCCCTTTCCTGTCTCAGGGCTTTCTTTCAACCCCTCTGGGTCGGCTCAGCCTCTGTAGGCACAGCCCAGAGAGCCGGGAGTTAACCTGGGGCAGGGTGGGGCAGTGGGCAGTGAGAGGCAATCCTCCACCGATGGGATAGCCCCCAGACTTCTTCCTTCAGAGGGCCACGCCTCATGGGAAAGTTCCACGCTCCTCGGAGGGGACCCCCATGGCCTGAGCCCCAGTTCCCTGAAGCATCAACCTGCCCATGTTGCTGGGGTTGGGGGGGCGGGGTGCCAGGGAGATGGTTCTAATAGGAGCCGGCTCTACAATCAAAACTCACCTGATTACACATCCTGTAATTACATAATATTTCCATCTCGTACTTACTGATCCAGTGAATCAGGAAGCATTTACTGAGTATCTACTATAATCACGAGAGGAATCAACCCATGGTCTCGCTAAATGGGTCTGTGGGTTTTCCGATCTGAGCCCTGCTATTTCCTGGGAGGATGGCTTCAGGCAGCTTACACACCTCGCTCGCCATGCCTGCTTTCCTGAGGTGGGACCGGGGTAGGGAGGGTCTACATCGCAGAGTGGTGAGGGCAGCTTCTAGAGGGGTCTGTGTGAGAGACTCGAAATTCCTCCACCCTCTCAAACTCAGCCAGGGTCTCCTTCACCTGAGAAGACCATTCCTATCTGTCTGGAAGCTTCTCTGAAAGCAGGGACCAACATTCTCCTTCCAGACGAGATGGTCCCCAAGGGAAGGAAATTCGACTCTCCTACTAGATTAAGGGTCTCCAGAGGTAGGGACAATGTTCCCTTATGCCTGGCCACTTCCTGCCAGGGGCTAGTTCTGTGTCTTTTGTTGGGAGCTGTCGAGTCTGTTCTGACGCCTAGCGACCCAATGAAGAAAAAGGAAAGGCTGCTCAGCCCTGCACCAGCCTCACTGTGGTGATGTGTGATGGACAAGCCCATTGTCTTCTCCCCACCCCCCACCCCACCCCCAGTGAGCTAGAACTCTTGAGTTCAGGGTAGGTGACCAGGACACGGGCAACAGGTCCCCTCAACCCTGACAGCCCCTTGATCACGCCAGACCTGGAAGGTGGAGGAATTAACCGGAGATGCAAAACCCACTGGTTGCAACATTCAACAATAAATAAATTAATTAAAACCCCCAAACTTTCCTTACCAGCTAATGGCAGCACTTACCAAAGCAGTTTTATATGTAATAAAACTTTTTTATTGTTCCAGTCTTGGCTTGGCGAGGCAGAACAGAAAGACAAGGCCAGTGCCAAGGAGAAGGAGGCAAAAAGTAATTAACAAGATTAATAATAAAACCTTCCTAAGAGGGTCAGGGACAATAAATTCAGGCACGCCCCTGGCTTCTCGTCAAAGGTGGGGTGACAGGGAGGGGGGGAATTTCTGAGCCCGGGTTTGGGGATGTTTACACTCTGTTACAAGGGAAAAAACAGGCTCAGGACAGAGCTAGATTCTTCTCTTGCTTTTGCAATGTGGCTAATAGGTCTCAGCTCCTGCTTAGCCAAATGGAGGCGGTTTAAGGGAATGATCCCCAAAGTCTCTTCCCCGGCTAACGCTCTGTGCCTTGTTCAAATCTATTGTGCATGCCCTCTTCTTTTTTTCACAGCGGGCACAATAAGAGTGTGGCAAGTTTCTTGTTTGGTCAAGCTGTCCCAGGCACATCCTCTACAAACCCAGGACGTCTGCCAGGACAGCATTAGTGACGGTCTCCGTTGTACATGGGGAAATGGAGGTCCCAGCAAGCGAGCTCACAGTTGCTTCGATGACAACTCCGAGCAGCCCAAGGTCATGCCTGTTAAGGAACTGGTACCAGGCTGAACCCAGAGTCTGCCTTCAAGTTCTGCGGAAGTTCCTCCCACTATATGATGTGGTTTTTCAGAGCAAGGAGGGGGACGGAGCCAAGAGCATTCATCCAATCACCCAGGCCCCATTGGCACCTGTGCTGAGGCAGGGAGGAGAAGGAAGCAGAAGCGGGGTGCAGGCTTGGCTCCACCCTCCGCAGCATCTGCAGGGATGTGCGGCTCATTCTCAGCACACCGCCGGCTGGGGCAGTCTGGGGCTGAAGTTCTCCGAGTGTGGTCTCCGGACCAAGAGCACTAGCTGCAGAGTCTCCTGAGAGTGGGCTACAAGGCTCAGTCTTGGGCCCCACCTTGGACCGAGTGGGCTAGAAACAGACGATAAAGTATCCATTTGATGCAAGGTACTGAGTGGATACCTAGGAGGTGGCATTTTAAGGATGGTGGGAGTTGCGGCTCGGCTCGAAAGTGCCTCCTTTGGGCAGGATAAGAGGAGAAGGGAGAAACCTGCAATCCACCCAGAAGAGACCGACATGTATAACTGTCCCCGGGAAAAGGGAACACGGTGACCCACCACGCCTGGGTACAGAGAGCAGGTACAGAGAGCGGGGGAGGGTTCATTGTCCTCGTACCCAGACCAACTCTGGACTGAACATCAGATCCTTAAAATTTTGTTTTGATTTGTATGTGGAGAACATATACAGCAAAGCACACATCGCGCCGACATGTCTACATGTCTACAATCCAGTGCTGGCGACGGCATTCTTGGAGTTGCTGAGCACCAAAGCTCCTGAGTTTGGGAGGGGGAGAGAGAAAACGGACGTGTGCTCTGACCTGCCCTGTGAGGCTCTAAGCCCTGAGCTAAGCCAACACCTTTTCCTTTCTCCATTTCATTCCATTCTTCCAGATGGAATATCAAGGCACAATTCCCATTTTACAGACGGGAAATGGCCGTGGGAGTCAGAGGAGCTGGCCTAGCCGTTAGCTTGGAATACAGTACGCACTTCCCAAGCCTGGTATCCACAGAGAGGGAGCACCAGGGGCAGAGGCATGGCAGGTATGGCACCTGCCCTGGGTGCCATGGGAGGGGTGTGTGTGCCAATGACAATTTTTATTGGCCATCGCAGTTTCCTTCACAAATCATTTAAAAGTAATTGCCACAGGTCGGCTGCTGCAGGAGACACCTCACAGCAGCCCCTCCCAGGTTTCAGCGAGGGACTGAACTATTGTTTTGCTTCATTGCATGATTTGTAGTTCATATTTAATGCATTATTACTCTATATCTGGCACCGTGCTAAGCATTTCCATGCACTATCTTTCATGCAGAAGCCTGGCAGATTATACATCATGCTGCGGATTGCAAAGTTAGCAGTTCAAAACCACCAACTGCTCTGTGGGAGAAAGATGAGGCTTTCTGCTCCCATAAAGAGTTACGGTCTCAGAATCCCACAAAGGCACTTCTACCCTCTCCTATAGGGTCACTGTGAGTTGCAATGAACTTGACGGCATGAGTTTGGAGGTGGACTCTTTCCTCCATTTACTCTCTACTTCAATAAGGTTTCTAGAGCGCCTCCTCTGACCAGGCGTCATGCTGCTGACATGCCTTGACTCGCATGGAGCTCCCTGGCAGCCTGGCTCTGGAGTTAGTCTGGACTTCCAGCTTCTCAACTCGAGGTTCCCCCAGGGCTCATGGAAGAGTGGTCAGGTGAAATACCCCCTTCTCTAAGGTGCCACTCCTCAACATGCCACCCCCAGATTGGCCAGGAAGGACAGCTTTGGATTCTAGCCATAGTGGTGTCTGCTGCTCATCTTATACTGTGCACTGAGGCTTAACCAAGCCTGGGGCTGCTCACTTCAAGGTCAGTGGTTCAAACCCACCAGCTACTCCATGGAAGAAAGAGGAGGCCGGACAGCCTTGGAAAGCCTTAGAGGGTCATTGCCAATCAGAGGGCTGCAGGGTTTGGGTTCTGGATGCTTAACAGGTGATCATGTATTGTCAGGGGGACTAGGAGCTGGACATTAAGGAAAAGGTTCATGGTTGGGTTAGCGGGAGTTGGCCTGATAATCGACTTTGGAAAGCCTGTCGCTGCTAACGCTACAGAGCAGGGTTCTCCTCTGACTCTGGCGTAGTCCACCTAGGGAGCTAAAGCCCGCCGGAAACAGATGCCCATACAGTCAGCAGCGGGGTAAGTACCAAGGTACCAAGGTGAGCGGCAGAGCGAGTCAGAGATGGGAAGGGATGGGCATGGCCTGGAGCAGCCTGAGAAGGCTCTCTGCGGGGCGAAGGGTGGCGATGGAGGAGGCAGCAGGAGCTGAGATGGGAAGCTGGTGCCCAGGGTGGCAGGTGTCAGAGCTGTGGGTGCCGTGGGGCGGCCATCACAGGGAACGAGGGACGCAGGCAGGGTGGGGCTGTCGGTATTCCAAACGCTATACCTTGCTCTGCTCATCACAGGTTCACTGGGGAATTGTTTAACCCGGGGAGAAATAAACAAAAGAAAACAACATCTCGGAATTGGAGGGAGGGAACAGAGAGGTCTTAATGGGTGCGACAGAGATGCGTGCCTTCTCAGACGCGCTCGTTCAACTCGCGCTTTCCACAAAGCCTTGAAGGGCCAGGCGGCTGCGTGGCCGGCGGGGCGCGGGGCGGGCTGGGGGCTATGGTGAGGAAACTCCAGATGCTTTGAGGATGCACCACAGCCTCTTTTCCTACGCGATAATCATCTTTTAATGAGGCACATTAATGTAAATTGGGCGCACCAGGAAGTGTCGTTCAGAGAATGTGCACTCAGTCCTCCAGGTAGGGCGCCCTCCAGGCCCCTCAGGATGAGGCAGACCCTGTGTGGGGGTGGGGACGCAGGCCCAGGCTGAGGACTAACTTTGTGGGCACAGAGCTGGTGGCTTGGGACGGAGGCAGAGGGCAGAGGGTCTGAAGGGTTAGAGCATTCTGTTGCCCCTTTGGGGGGCAGTCACCACGATGTCTTCAGCCGAAGCTCCATGGACTGAGGGACAGGAACGGCAGGTATGGGTGCGCAGGCGTACACTGCCCAGGGGGCACGGCCAAAGGGAACAGGGGCTGAAAGCCAGCCTGACCCCAACTTGCCAACCTGGAGGCTAGCACCAGACTGTGAACCTGCCACCTGTTTGCCCTGCAGGGAGCAGCCCAATGCATGGCTGCTAGGCCACCAGGGCTCCTTCTGGCACCCAGTAGGAGTTCAAGCACCCAGTAGGAGCTCAAGCAACCTGAAAAGTGGGCCAAACTGCTCCTAACGCCCCCACTTGAAGAGTCGCTGGACTGAAGGGCCAAAGTCAGATGCAAGTGAGCTGGGCATGCCAGGGGTCCTGGGAGCAGGCCTGGCTTGACCCCATCTGCTAGCCTGGCAGGGCTTCTGAGGGACGGCTGGGCAGAGGCCATCGGAATGCCAGGCGACACAGCCCAGCAGCCCTCGGTCTGCATGTTTGCACAGCTAATGTAATTGTGCCCCCGGGATGTTGACACAAGAGAAACCATGTTTGAGGAGGCTTTATCAGGCAGCCCGCGGACTGCAGAGGAGAGGCTTATACACTGACCCCGTCCAGGGAGCCTCCCAGGCCACCGGGCTCAAGCTACAGGCTGCGAAATCAATTTCCCAGAGGCTGGCTTTCGGGCCCCGGTGGGCCAGTACTAAGTGCTTGGCTGATAACTGTAAGTTTGCTGGTTCGAATCTACCAGCCACTCTCGGAGGAAAGACTTGATCTGCTCCTATAATGATTATAGCTAGGGAATTTCTATGGGACAGTTTTCCAGCACTGAGCCAAAATCAACTCATCATCACACTCCCGCCCCCACTGCCACACCACCATCACGCCACCACCACCACCATCACCACCATTGCTACACCACCACCGCCATCACCACCCCACTATCATCACACCACCACCATCACACCACTGCCACCACCACTAGCACTACCACAACCAGCACCACCTCCACCACCACCACCACCACCACCACCACCCCACTATCATCATACCACCACCATCACGCCACCACCACTATCACCACCATTGCTACACCACCATCCCACCACCACCACACCACCACCACCATCACTAACCAAGCCAAACAGTTGCCATAGATCCCTTTGGACCCACGGTAACCCTGTGTGTGTCAGAGCAAACTGTCCTCCACGGAGTTTCCAAGACAGTGACTTTTATCCTGAGGCCTCCTGAGTGGGTTCAAACCACCAAGCTTCTGACTACTAGCCAAGAGCTTAGCCATCTCTGCCACCCAAGACTCACCAGGAGCCAACTATCGTCCCACACAGGGCTCAGTCACTCAATCACGGCAGCAGAGAGCCACGTCTTTCTCCTTCTGAGCAGCTGGTGGTTTCAATGGAGAGGCTAATCCACAAGTCCTGGACCCTCTGGACAAGGGAGCTGGAGGGCAACTACCGAGTAGGAAGAAGTGCTGGCTCACACTCATCTCGTCACCTGGAGAGATGACGGGGGCTGGAGCAGGAGATGGGGTCAGGGCAGGCTCAGGCCAACTTCAGGGAGCTAACTGCAATTCAAAGACCCAACCCCAACCCCAGAGAAGAAAGAGACATGGGAACAAACAAACGTGCTGAAACATTCACAGGGAGAATCATCTGAGACCTGGGGCTTGCTTTAAAATAATCCAGGGAAAGGGGCAAAGGGGAGGGGGCCAGATGAGTGGGCGTGGCCATGAGTTGGTACCTGTTGAAGCTGGTGATGGACCTATCCCCAGGGGTTACCTTCCCATTCCATGATCTGAGCTCCCCTCTGCTTCCTCCAGTTCTGGGCTGCCGGGCTTGGCATCCTGGCTTGGCCATCTGTAGCATGGTGATGAATGCCCACCCGACAGTCCATGTGCCCTACCACCTCTCTCAGCCCTCTTGCAGCCAGCCAGAGGCAGGGCACTCATCCCCCACATCGGCTCTGAGCACAGCCACCTCTGACGGAAGCTGAGAAGCATGCGCCTGGTTCCTGGCATATTCTGACTGCCCTGTTCTCTGATAGCAATTGTGCTCCAAGTGGGCACTGCCTTTGATCGTTTGCAAGGCGCTCCCTCTGCCACTCATCTCATTTGAGCCTCGCCACAAGCCGGTGAAAGGGGGAACCGGCCACGATGATCAACATATAACCCCCTCCCAGGGGCACAGACAGCAGAAAAGTGGGTGAAGGGAGACAGTGGTTGGCATAAAACATGAAAAAAAATTATAAATTATCAGAGGTTCATGGTGGAGGGAAGGTGGAGGAGGAGGGTAAATGAGCTGATACCAAGGGCTCAAGTAGAAAGAAAATGTTTTGAGAATGATGATGGAAACGAATGTATAAATGTGCTCGACACAATGGATGGATGGATGGATTGTGATGACAGCTGTATGAACCCCCAATAAAATGATTTTTTTAAAAACTGTCATTGCAGTTATTTTTAGCATGGCAAAGTGAAAAGATATGTTTATTTTGTCTTGTTTTGTGTCCCAACAGAGGTGATTTAACCCCCTGCTCTGCATCTCATTTCCCGTGTGACCTTGGGCCGGAGACTGGATATCTGTGAAGCTGTTTATTCTCCACTCGCTCAGTGGACAAGCTATCTATCTTGGTTTCCAGACCTGCCAATGCGACTGGTTTCATCTACTCCATGGATTTGTTTTGGAGATCACGTGAAATATGAAGGGCCTTCAAAAGGTTCATGGGAAAATGAAATGAAAAGATACCTTTCTGCTAGAACTTTCTGAAGCCCTCTTGCATGCATATGCTTGTACACACACACACACACACACACACACACTAACAAATGCTGGCTCCCCTTTTGTCATCACCATGACCTACAATGACTGGCTTCTTTATGTGCAAGATAATATTAGGCATCTAGAATAGACACTTTCTTGGCCTCCTTTCATGGCCTCTGTTTGGGACCCTCCAAACCACCAGCAAACCTGCTGGAAAAGACCAGGACAACAGCACTGGTCTCAGCTGGGACCCAGTGTACCCAGAAGAATCCATGCAGAGCAGCCCGCGTCTGATGCCAACTGCGGTGGCTGCCTACTCGGCCGAGTGGCCCCTCCGCTGCAGGCCAATAGATGGCTCCTTGGCCCGCCTGGCCTATGTGGGCAGCATTGTAACCTGAAGTCCAGCGGCCATGCTTCCCCAGGTGACTACAGGCTGAGGAGGCAAGACATAATCTCCTGGGGGCAGTATTTGTTTTCATGAGCTGCCTGCTCATGGGGGTACTGGCCAGAGGGATTAGGGGGCCCAAGGAGCTGTATGTGGCTCCTCTAGCGTCCAGACCTGCACAGTGCAGGCCAGCCCGGGAGAGACTTGGCTGTGCTCCGTGTAGTAGCTGGGAGCAAGTCTGCTTCTGGGCCTCAAGTCCCTGCTCTCCACCCAACTGCCTGCCTCACAGTTCATTGTGACCGCAAGAAATGATGCACAGGGGCACATCTGGTTCTGCTGACACCGTGCCTGACGTGCCCACCGGATCACACTGCTGAATGGCTGCTTTGCAAGGGACAGGAAGGCCGGGGCATCCTGGAGTCCCAGGTGGGCAGTTGAGTTCAAAGGTGGCTAACATGCCCCACAAGTGAGATTGTAAATTCCAGGCAGCACCCCGATGAACCGTTGCGATCTAAGTTGCTATCAGAATAGAATCTTCTGGAGCCCTGAGCTGCACCATCTCCAGGGAAACTCCCTGTCTGCCCACCCAGCAGCCTGAGGAATATGCTCTCTCATCATCCCATTTCCCAGTGGGGTTCACTGGCCCACACGGGGCTTTTCCGGTGTCAGGAGATCAGGGCTACGCCATGGTCCCGGGTGGGGCGGGGACACTGCAGGTGGCTGCCACAGAGCCTGAGCAGCTCCACCAGCCCAAGCCAGCAGTGGCCATGGAGCGCCTGCTATTTTCTGGGCGGGCTGCAAACCCTGCCTGGCTGGGTGGATGTACCACCCCGCCCCTTGGGCTCATCACGGGAAGTGATGAGAGGGCTCCAGCTCCACATTTTTCACCTGTGTGGCTCTTGGGGGCCTCAGGCCAGGGAAAGGGCTGGGGTAGGAGGAGAGGTGACAAGGCGACGGGACGGTGTGTTCACAGTTCTAATTTACCCATGGCAATTAGCTTCCTCAAACTGCTAACCCTTCAACCTCTGCCCGCCTTCACTCGGGGAACTATTGACATTTAGAATCAGCAAGCCAAGTGTCGCAGGCGGGGAGGGAGGCAATGTTTTTTTCATGGGGATGTGCTCTGCCGTTTGCATACTTCCCTGGGTGCAGCCAGGGCTGCGCGTTAACAGGGCTGTTGGCTTTCTGGCACAGGGAGTGACAGTGACCAGGGGAATTGCTATCCATGTGCAGGGGGAGACTGCCCACTAGGCAAGGGAAGCACGGCCTTACTTGTGCTTTCTTAACTATCCTGTAGTGACCAATATCATGTGGGGCTTACCACATCCTTGAAACTGGACCGAGAGTGGGGTTTTTTTCGGGGGGTGGGGTGGGGATGTGGGGAGGAGGGGGTCCGAGACTGGGGCAGTAATCCAGGTGAGAGTTATGAAGGGTCCAGTCTACATACTCTCCCTGACCAGCAGCAAGTTCTCAGAACTGTCTCTGCCAGCTTCTCTGTGGGCTTGCTGGAAGATGGCCCAGGGATTGCCAGGCCACTTCAGAGGCCGGCACTGCCCTCTGGGGGCTTAAAGCCTAGCCAGGGCGAGAAGATGGCTGCGTTAGAAGACACTCAGCCCCTCTCTCCCCAGGGAAGTCACTGAGGGCTCTGTCTGGTTCAGGGGAGCAGGGCACCCAAAGGACAATCATTACAACAAGCCCACTTTTAAACTCACTGTGTACATTCGCCCATCTTATCTCCCGTCTCACAACAATCCAACGAGGCAGGTGCCAGTACTGCTATCTTCGCTCCCATTCTGCAGATGAGGAAACAGAGGCCTGGGCACAGAGGGAGCACAGGCAGGGTGCTGAGTGTGGGGTGTGGAGGGGAGGCTAGAGACGGAAAGGTCCCGAGTCTCAAGCCCCTCCATTCCAATAAAGGGCCTTTTCTCTGACGGTTCAGGGATGTGGAAGTGCCGCGGGAGGGGTGGGAGTGGGGCAGCAGGCAGAGGAGCCCATTCTCCCTCCAGCCATGAGCCCTAAGACTTTCAGGAGGTGATGCTGAGACCTGGTCCATCGCAGACCTGTGTGGTCCAGCATCCCTTTCCCCCAGAGGAAGCCATGCCAGCAATGTCCTGGGAGAAATGGCACGGAAAGATGAGGCTGGCCTCATGCCAAGCCAGCCTCTCTCGTAGCTCCTTTCACCGGTTGAGAAGGGTTGACCTGGCCCCAGAGGTGCAGCAGGCAGCCGATGGGCCTACAGGGCTGGAGTTTTGGGGGCTGGGCTGTGTGTCCTGTTCTCTCCTGGCTGACTAGGGCTTAGAACTCGGAAAGGAGGCAGGCAGCATCATGGGATGGACCAACAGTCATTCCGACCATCTGTGGCTCTCTGTGGCACCTGGCCACTCAGCCTCTCCAGGACAAGCGAGCGAACCAGCCAAGGGGAACTTCCTCAGAAGCTCGGGTCCACTTTATAATAGATTTACAAGGACTGTGCAGACATGTTTGCCTTCGTTTTAGCCCCTCATAAGCGATGCCATTACGTCAGCCATAACTCTTATTTACTCCATCAGCAGGCTGCTGGCAACGGCACAAAAATAGATTTGGAAAATTGATCTCATACATGCATCACGAGGAGGCCACAAAGGTGCGCAGGTGAGATTTATGCGGGTGGGGCCGCATCCATCAGCCCCAGGTGCGCATGACCGCCGCTCCTCCGGCTGAGGCATCGCCCTGCTGAATCAGAGCAAAGGAACTGTTTCGACGTCCCCCCTGCCACAGGGCCACCCCTCCTGCAGTGGCGTCGGGACCAGCAGCAGTGGTAAAGGATGAAGAGGGAGGGGCGTGGGCCCGGCACCATTATTTCCCCCACAAATGGAGGCAGGGGTCAGTCCAGCTGTTCCAGGAGAGATGTTTGGGAAGAAGTTTGTGTGCTTTTGTTGCATTAAAAAAAACCAAAGCAAACCAAGCCAGTTACCTCTGCTGCGTGGATTCTGGTTCGCAGCCACCCGTGCGTCTTGCTGAATGCTTGATCAGATTGCGCCGTGGGGTTTTCAGTGACGGGTTTCTCTGAAGTGAGTTGACAAGCCTTTCTTCTGAGGTGCTTCTGGGTGGACTTGAACATGCACTTGGCTGATGCTGCGTGAAAGGAGGCCCTCGGCAGCCCAGACAGATCCCACGGACAACACGCCAGCCTCATTTCTGAGCCCACATCCTTGGCCAGGCTGGCACTTCCCATGAAGTGTCTTTACTCCCTTCCGTTTACCCCAGGCCTCCGCCCTCTGCCAAGCCCAGCTCCTGTCATCCCTCCTTCGGCATGCGTGCCAGTGCGAGGAGCAGGGGAAGGGACCCTGAGTCCAGAGGAGAAGAGGAGCCGGGTCCTGACTCCACCACTCACCAGCATTCCCTTCAGTGGCCCCGCCTCCTTAGCAACACTCACCCGGGAGGCTGCACTAGAGATCAGCCAGGGCCCTCCGGCTCTGACGTTCACTGACTGCTCCACTCCTCACCGATTCCCAGATGCTGAGCTCCTACAAGGTCTGGGGAGGGGACGGTTCTCTGCCCTGGCTGCATACTGGAATCCCCAGAGTCCCTAAGAAACAAGGACCAAAGCACAGACATATGCACGCCCATGCTCATCGCGGCACTGTTCACAATAACCAAGAGGTGGAAACAACCTAAATGCCCATTGGCGCAAGTGGATACACGACCGTGGGTACATGCACAGAATAGGAAACGACGTAACGCCGAAGAATAGTGATGGAGCCCTGGGACCCCTCGTGGCATAGATGGATGTGAAGGGCATCCTGCTAGCTGGAGCTAGCCAATCCCTGTTATTAAAGAAAAGAAATCAAGATAAAGGCTGGCATACCCAAAGAAACCATGCCGATGGCTGCCCGGGGTGGGAGGGAAGGGGCACAATCAACTACAGGGTGGAATGATGTCAGTGTGGGTGAAGGGGAAGACATGAACTCCCCCGCAAAGAGGGAGAAGGGGAAACGGAGGGGAGGGACAAGGCAAGCTATAGGGATATTATTGAGGTTGTTGGATACAAAAATGATGATCTGAAATGAAACCTCCCACCTAATTCACAGTAAAAATATATTTCTAAGAAAATAAAACACCAAAGGCCAGCCCCACGCCCATTCAACTAAACCAGAACGCCTGGGCTAGAGCCTCGGGGTCAGTATCTTTTAATGCTCAGAGGCATCAAGATTCTAATAAGCAGTTGGAATCAGGAAAGCCTACTTAGAAGATCTCAAAATTTCTCCCCACTGTGGCACGGATGCCAACTCATTACTGTCTGCAGGAGGAGAAACCTCGTCCCTCTCCCACAGTGGCGTCCAACTGTTGACCTTTTAGATCGAAGCCCAATTTATAAAAATTATAACTACTAAATGAATAGATGGCTGGCTGGATGAAGAGGGTCAGTGGGTGGGGACACAGGTAGGTTGGGTAAGCGATAAATGGATCTTCTTCACTGCCGTCAAACTGTTACCAACTCAGTGTCCTGATCGGGCAGGGTAGAACGTCTCCTGTGGGTTTCCAGGACCATGACTCTTTACAGGAGCAGAAAGTCTCACTATTCTCCTTTGATGTGGCTGGTGGTTTCGAACTGCCGACCTTGCCTGTAACCCGAGACTGTAACCCACTGCGCCACCAGGGCTGAAGATCAAGGAATACTTTCTTGCAACTATGTGCTACTTTCATTGGATTAATCTCTTTCCCTTATCAAGAATCTGAGGTCCTTAGGGAAAGGATTTCCCACACCCTCTGTTCCCCAACGATGCTCACTCCGCACATTGTCACATTGTCGAGTGCATGCTCAAAGGGAGAACTACCTACCCCTGTGCGTTACAAGCACTACTCCAGAAGATGAGAGCTTACGGCATTCCTCAGTTATTAGGACTAGCTAAGTCAATTAGCCTGCTTTTGATTTCTCATGGGGGTATTAATAATAATATGTAAAGAAGGCGTGTGCAGGGTAGCATCTGACCTCTGACTTCCAGAGGCGAATCAAACTGAGCATCAGCTCAAGGCTGACTCCAGACAGTGCAGGTCAGACACGTCTCCATCCTCCAACCTTCCTACCAATTTTGATACCAGGCACTCCGTCTGCTCCCTGACTCACCATTGTGTCCATGTGGACTCGTCGTGGCCCTAGAAGACAGAGTAGCACTGACCCTGCAGGCTTCCGAGACCACAACTCTCACGAGACTAGAAAGCCCTGTCTTTCTCCTGGGGATCGGCTGGGGTTTCAAACCGCTCACCTTGTGGATCGCAGCCCAACATGTAACCACTCTGCTAGGTGCTCTAATTCATTGCAGCGGCCACACAGAACTCACAGACAATGCTCACAAGTATGGGGCTGATTAGGAATCTCAAGAGGTTACAATTCAGGGGGGGGGGGGAAATGCTTGGGACACAGTTGTTTCGTCAGGACAGCCCAAGCCATGCCACAGACAGGCCTCTGTGGTCCTCAGCCTCCCAGGCGTAAGATCCCCTGCCCTGGGCATTGTTACAAATCTTTTTTTAATGCTGCCAATAAATGCCTAGATGGCAGGCCACTCTGCCACTCAGCTCTAGCTCCAGTCAGTAAGCCTAGCTTCCCGATGAAGTGCCTGGAGGCACCCCACTCACAAGCAAGCCTCCTGCCCCAAGGCACAGAGCTCTATTAGCGCTGTGTGCCTAGAAGCCCACTGCTCTGCCTCATGCTCCGGTTCCTGGTTCTGCTGCTGCAGCAACTCTGCCACTCCTCTGGTGTCACAGCTTTCTCTCCCCGGTTCAAGGAGGTCCCATGTGCAGGGATCCCAGCTCTTTCTGGATGGTAGCAAGATCTCCACCTCAATTGTTGAGATGGGGCATTCCTTTGTATCCAGCTGGATGTCAAAATCCACTAATCCCCACGTTAGAATTCCAAATTCTAATGATCACAATTAGCCCTGTTAACAATCACTTACCACCAAATCATATGATCTGATCATCACCCTCCCCCACCTTCTCTTACCCAGACCCATCTGGACAAAGTCCTCCGGCGGGAGTTACGACGACTGGGGCAAGAAGGGTCATTTCAAGTAATTCACTGCACTGCGTCATAATGGTAACAATAAAACAGTAAAATCACCAACCTGCCAGGGTCCAGTGGCCTGAGAAAGTTTAAAGTGTAGTACACATTGACAAATGATGTGATTATCATCAGCATTATTCACCTCCCAACTTGACAACCGTGGTTCCAACCCCTCTTGGGTTGCTGGGAGCCAGGGGCCATTCTGCCTTGGGCGATGTTAGTTGCCACCCTAAGAAACCCCCCACTGACTGGCATTTGGGTCTGGGTCTTCTGGGGACCCAGGAGACAGAACCCTGACCCTTCTCCATCAGCTCCTCCAGCACTGGCATCTGACCTCCACCCATGGCCTGAGCCCTTACTTGGCCCTGTCTTACAGAAAGTCCCTCCTGGCAAGTGGCCCTCAGCTCCCAGCAGGCTTCCTGGCGGTGCCACCAGCTCCATCATGCTTGCCTGTGGACTGAAGGGGCGGCCCCTGACCAGTTCCTCGCCACCAGCCGGGGTCCATCCTGCCCTCTAGCCATCGTGATCTTTAAGCCCAGAGCTGACCTCTTGGTTGAAGATCTGAGAGCTTCTTGCAGCCTGACCTGAACAGGTCCCTCCAGCTTCCACACCCAGCCATCAACCCTCACCGTGGGGACCCTCCCCTGCTCTTCTGGACTGACCCAGCAGAAGGAAGGGCCTGCAAATGTCGAATGCCCCATGGTCTCCAAGTGAGCTCGCCAGTCAGAAAGCATTTAAATGTGTTAATTGGGTCTTCACTCTACCTTAGAAGTCTTGGTTTCAAGAACACAGTCACGGGCCGAAAACCAAAACCAAACTCACCGGCCTAGAGTCAGGGCTGGCTGAGTGACCCTCCAGGACACAGGAGAACAAGAGTCTGCCCAGAAGCAGACCACCACGTCTTTCTGCAGCAATGCAACTGGTGGGTTTAAACCAACAAGCTTTCGAGCGGGACAGCCCAGGTTTAACCACCGAGCCGCCCAAACCCAAACCAACCCTACTTACATCGAGTCAGGCCTGACTCAGAGTGTCCAACATAGAGGGAGTCTCTGAGCCGGTACATGTTCACGAGAGCAGGTAGTCTCACCCTGCTCCTGCAGGCCACTGCAGGTCTGAGCCACTGACCGGTCAGTTCGAGCCCAATGCCAACCCCTCAGCGGCAGCACAATCTCATTGCCCTCCAGGCGATCTGACTCAGCAACCTATAGGACAGAGGAGCACTGCCTCTCTGGGGGACGAGACTTTGAATCTTTATGGGAGCTTCAGCTGTCCGTCTGTGGAGGACTGATGGGTTTCGGCCTCTGATCCTCTGACTCGCAGCTCGCCACTGCACTATCAGGGTTTCTTAAATAGGAGCAGTCTCCATGAGATCTGATGAGGGTCTCCAACTGGAGGCACAGCCAGCTTACGTGGGTAGTGATTGGAATATTAAAGGAGGGAAGGAAGGAAGGAAGAAAGGCAGACTCGGGCAGGTGAGAAAGGAGGAAGAAAGTTAAATATAGAATTACCATACGACTCAGCAATTCCACTCCTCTGTGTAGCCCCAAAGGAATTGAAGACAGGATTCACACGGATACTTGCATATGAATGTTCATGGCAGCATTTCCCAAAATACCCAAAAGGTGAAAACAACCCAAATGTCCATCAACTGATTAAAAGAATTGTGAATACTAACTTTTTTTTTAATCGTGGTACAAGACTGCAATGGGATGTTATCCAATCACAACAGAACGCGGTGCTGAAACTGGAGCTATGTAACCCAGGTGAGCCTAGGAAACGGGCTCATGGAAAGGGGCCAATTCCTATGAGTCCCACAGTAGAGAGTGTCCGGAATAGGCAAGTCGACAGAGACAGAAAGCAGATCTCGGGCTGGGGGGTTGGGGGGTGCGAGGGGCTCCTTGGTGGACACAGGGTCTCGTTCAAGGGGGATGGAGATATTCTGGAACAAGATGAAAGCGAAGGTTGTAAGACTCCATGAAAGTGCCACTGAATCGTCCACTCTAGGTGGTTAGTTTTATGAAAAGGTCATCTAAATTTAAAAACACAGGCAGCAGGAGGAAACAGTCCAGAAGGGATATGCCTATATCCCGAGGTTATAAAAGGAGCGATTCTCTAGGAGCAGATGATTCCAGCAGGTGCGACTGCGGAGGTCACTGCAGACTCTGAATAAGTGCAGGGGGACGGGGAGGACGCAGCGAATCAGAGTAACTGAGGAGAGTCCCCCCACCTCCACCCCCAGATCGAACCACACAAGAAGGAGTCCATTTCCCTCGCTCAGTCATGATAAAATACACCCCAAATTCCCACACCAATTGCTCATTGCACGTGGACAAGATTCATGCTCACACCGTACCAATTTTCCCCTGGAAAAACTCCCAAACTTTCAGATTATTTCATGAAACGTGATATATAAATACCCTGGGCCATAGGCACTAAGGATTCCATAAAACAGGTGAGATTCACAGGCCCGGGATGAAGCTCATATAAAGTTCATGTTCCTTAGCTAATGTGGCTTTCAATTACACTCACCCATTTTAAACTGTAAAAGGTGTAATGTTAATCAAACATTTAATTCGCAAGTGTTTTTCTTCGTAAATGTCATGTACGAGACGTGAGCCACAACACAATGGGCCTGCGTCCCCCTCTGGGCTGTGGTGTTTGCATGGGGCATGGGCATGTGGGGGCAGGAGACCGCCTCTTGCTTGGCAGTGTGGGGGTTGGAAAATAAACCCAGTGCTATTTATAGTGTTTGGAAACATTGGGGCCTCAGCTCAATTCCCACAACAAATGCACTGGCCCTGTAGGAAGCCCTGCGATTGAGGGATGGGGCAAATGCATGGTCAACTCCAAATGCAGCGACCCTATAGGACAGAGTAGAACTGCCCGATAGGGTTTCCAGGGCTGTGAATCTTTTTTTGTATCATTTTCTTGGGGGCTCATTCAATTCTTATCACAATCCAGACATACATCAATTGTGTAAAGCACATTTGTACATTCATTGCCCTCATCATTCTCAAAACATTTGCTCTCTACTTAAGCCCCTGGCATCAGCTCCTCATTTTCTCCCTTCTCTCCCCACTCACCTCTCCCTCATGAACCCTTGATAATCTATAAATTATTATTTCATCATATCTTACACTGTCCGACATCTCCCTTCACCCACTTTTCTGTTGCCCGCCCCCGAAGGAGGAGGTTATGTAGATTCCTGTAATTGGTTCCCCCTTTCCACCCCACCCTCCTGGTATTGCCACTTCTCATCACTGGTCCTGAAGGGATCACATGACCTGGATTCCCTGTGTTTCCAGTTGCTACCTGTACCAGCGTACATCCTCTGGTCTAGCCAGATTTGTAAGGTAGAATTGGGATCAGGCTAGTGGGTGGGAACTAGAGGCAAGTTGTATGTTTCATCATTGCTACACTGCACCCTGACTGGCTCATCTCCTCCCCACAACCCTTCCGTAAGGGGGTGTCCAGTTGCCTACAGATGGGCTTTATAGAAGCAGACTGTCACACCTTAGTCACCCAGACCACCTGGTGGGCTCCAAGTGCCCACCTCACGGTTAACATCCGAGCGCTTTAACCACTGCACCACCAGGGATCCTTTTTAGAAAGGTTATGAAAGGTAGTGTGTGGGAGCTTTGAAAGTTTTGTGAAAAGGGGGAACTAAAATATACTGGGGTTTTCGGTGAACTTTGTGAAACCCCCTTATACAGAGGAAATGAGTTTGAAGGATGCAAGATATCTGACGGAAATCCAAAACAAAAACTCGAACTCACTGTTACCAAGTTGTCGCTGATCACAGTGACCTATAGGACAGAGGAGAACTGCGCCGGTGGGTTTCCGAGACTGGAACTCTGTACGGGAGTAGAAAGCTGCATCTTTCTCCAGAGGAAGAGCAGCCAGTGGGTACAAACTGCTCACCTTATGGTTAGCAGCCCCATGTATGACCACTATGACACCAGGGTCCCCAAGGCATGTCGTAGGGATGCCAGAAAGCACTTCTCTCGGGGGCTGGTGCAGTTGCTGTCAAAGAGGCCCAGGGACCACCTGCAGAAGAGCCCCGAGGCACCAAAGGCAGACTACTGGCCAGCAAAACAGAGCCCCTGGCTGGGGCTTGGCAGAGCAGTGAGGCAGGTCTCTGCAGGACCATGCCAGGCTCTTTCACAGAGCACCATGGCAGGGGAGGGCCAGGCTAGGGGCCATCTAGTGGGTACCTCCCATGCTGAAAACTGTATGGAATGTCCTAAAGGCACGTCCCTGCCTTTTGCAGGGGTGGAAGATGGAGAGGAGGTTGGAGCATGTTCTGGAAACAGAGCATGGCCCAGATGTACTTAGCGTGTGGCCCAGTTCTGGGTGTGCACGCTCCTTCCCCCTCCTCTCTGCTGCTGTGCCGCCGGGACCGTCTCTACCTGCCTGCCTCCGGTCAGCCCTGTCTTCCAAGGACCCCTGAGTTACCACGTCAGGAGAGCAGTAAGAGCGCCAAAGGCAGGGCTGGGTCTGACTCACTTTGTGTTCCCACCTGAGTCCCTCATCGAGCTCTGAGCGTCTGAGGTCCCAGGAACTGCCTGCCCTGTTAGGTGACCACAGCACGGCATAGAGAACACTCAGGGGATCGGATTGACCACATGTCAGGTGTTGGCCCTTAATTTTCTGAGCCACATTTTTCCATGTGCAAAATGGGGAAATGAAAACACCTCCTCCCTCAGGGGTG
The DNA here is from genome assembly GCF_050624435.1 of Tenrec ecaudatus. Lineage (NCBI taxonomy): Eukaryota > Metazoa > Chordata > Mammalia > Afrosoricida > Tenrecidae > Tenrec > Tenrec ecaudatus. The sequence goes on along the minus strand of NC_134546.1, from coordinate 64,114,517 downwards.
TGTGGTTTTTAGGTGAGATGTGTTAGAGGTGCCCGACCCTGTGTCTGAGACAGAACAGGGCCTCAGTGCATATCGGCTCCCTGTCCACAGAACACCCGACATCCCCACATGGGCCAGTATGCAAGCAAGCGCCACCCCCAGCCCACCCACCCCCAGTATTTCCCACACCTGCTTCTACACAAAAAGTCTTTGTCTCTTGACAAGAAATAAAGGCAGAGAAGTCAGCAGGGGACCTCAGTGGTGTGTGCTTAGCAAGGGAAGTTCCAATCAGAAGACAGAGAGAGACAAAGAGCGAGGACCACAACTGGGGCTTCAGACCGGACTTGACCTTGGGCCTCAGTTTCCCTACTTGTGCCATGGTGGAGGTAGCCTTCCTCACTTCCAAGGTCCCTGCTAACCCATCACCCTCTGACTCTGTCGGAGATGCAGGAGGAGCTCTCCCGAAGCCGTGTGCACTCTTCTCCCCGGTAAATTAATTCAGCCCTCCATGTTGCAGTCTATAAATTACTGGCCAATCTGTTTCAGAAATATTAAGGGAACATTTATAAATTGCACCTTCCATTCAATGCTGAGAAATAAAGATCTTGGGGCCTTCAGATGTTTATCTTACTTAAAGCCGCAGCAAGAATCAATCTCCTCCAGCCTTCACCGGCGAGAACATCATTTCAGGGGGGACCATGTGTCACGCTGACTCTCCCCTCTCCCTCCCCAAGTTCCTGCTCTGGAGAATCTGCTTTCCAAAATCCCAACCAGGGACTTTTTCTAAGAAAGACGGTCAAGTGAGGGTTCGGAACTGGGGTGGGAGGTTGGTGGGTGACAAGGTCTGGGTGGGTTCCCTGGACTCCCTTTCACTGGGCAGCGGGTAAACAGTGCTGGGTCAGAGACCCTGAGAACGGACCCAGAAAGTTAAGCTGTCTTCTCCCGTAATTGACTTTGACAGCGTAACAAGTTAATTCGTCACTGTTTTGCAACTTACTTGAGAATTCATCGGTAAGCAGAGTCCCAGAGGACGGCTTGTAATGACTTGTAAACTCAAATTAGGGCTCCCCGTTAAATACTGTGGGTAACAGGTAGAGCGGGCTCCTCCCCGAGACTACAAATGCCTGGCTGTCACCTTTTCTGTTCCGTCAAGGGCACCCGCAGGCTAGACGGGGTGGAAACTGACGAGGGCCAAGTTATAGGTGCCATAATTACGGCGCGATCGTGCTAATTGGACATGCATTTATGGGAGGGATGAGACCCGTGCCAGGCCCTGCGCCCCGGTAAACGCGCACTTCTCCCCCTCTGCTCTGACGGCGAGTTCAGGCCGCTGAAGGATCATCACATAAAGTGGGATTGACGCGGATAAGCAGACTGGTGCAGGCCCAGCTCCTTGAGTAGAAGTAATACCCGAATGGAAACCCCTTTCGGCAGGGTCTTCCCAATACTTTATTACAATAGTTTATCAGGAGCAGTTATGTTAATACCAGGCCATAAAGACGATATCAGGTGGCAGCTTTATTTCCCCGGAGTTACATATTAATTGCCACACAAAAGGAAGATAAAAATGACAGGGGGACAAATAATCCACCTTCCTGCAAAGTGAAAAGAATCCTTTAATATGAGCGTGAGAGGGAGGGGCCGGCTGAGGCTTAATTAAAACGCACCCTCTTCCCCGACGCTAGTTTTGCTCGGTGCCATCCGGGAGAGATGGGGCGGTACCGCCGCCCTCGGAGAAGATCAGAGAACATAGGCTGACGCTAGGCAGATGCAACGTTACCTAAAGCCTTAAAATGTTTTAACGGCCATTTCAATCAAGCCTGGAAGTTTGAAATGTGGCACTAAACATACTTCTTCAAGGAGCTGTTTTCTTTCCTTCCCCAGAACTAATAAATCCAAAGGCCTGCTTCGGCTGAGACAAGCCAGAAGCGGAGAAGGCAGCTCCAGATTGGGTGGAGACGTCCCTCCATGGGTCCCAGGGGGAACTTGGGCAGGGGTCTTGAGGCCCCAAGGCAGCCAGGCAGAGGCGAGTTTGGGGCCATGGCTGTAAGGCTGGCACGCCTCTCTGGGTGGCACAGACAGTTAAGCACTTGACTTCTAGGTTGGCAGTTCAAATCTACCCAGAGGCTCCATGACTTGGGGAGCAGCCTTCCTCTGCACCAACGAGTGGCCTTCCCTGGGAACCCCCAGGAACAAAGTCCCATCGCCCAGAACCCCAGAGGCCCTGCCACAAACCTTCTCTCTGCATCTGGGCCCCTCCCCTGGGAGTGGGCCTATTTCAGCCCGGCTCCCACAGCACAAGTACTGCCGCTAGTTTTGATGACACGCAGAGCTGCCCCTTGGCTGGCCCACGCTGGAAATCTGCTGCAGTGATTCAAACAGGGGACTCATCTTTCCATAGGTTGGTCACTAGCCATTTCTCTGAGCCCCCACGCCCCAGTCTATGGGCACCCCCGCTCCTGGAACTGCAACCCTTCTCTCTGCAATTAAACGGTTCATCCCTGCCTCAGCAGGGGACCTCTGGAAGTAGGGGTGGGTGGGTCCGCCACCCCTCGTCACAACCCTGGCTACCTGCGAGGAGCCTGCTTTGGGACCTGGACCCATCTGGATTCACCGGTCTATGGCCTTACTTCACTTGGCAGAAAAGTGGGAGGGTAGGATTTACTAGCATGAGCCTGGCGGATCCAGGCCAGTACTGGTCATGCCTCCTACCCCCACCCCCCTCCCACCCCGACCCCATCTCCCCCCATGCCCAGCATGGGAAGTCCTCCCCTAGCTTTATCTCAAGTTTTTGCTGCTGCCTGGCAGGGTTCTGCTTTCTCTCACTCAGTCCTGGCAGCCTCATTAGAACCCCGCTGCCCATCTCTCAGCCCCTGGCATTCCTGTAGAGGAGGAGGCTGTCCCTGTTCAGCAGGTCTTCAAGCTGCTAATTAGGTTTTAATGGTCTTGGGCAGAGGGGACAGGACTCACTGGCGGCCACTGTGCCCCCCAGTCCAGGTAGGGACGGCAGGAGAAGGGGGGAGTACAGCTTAATGAGCAGCAGCTGCAGCCCTCATCACTACCCCTCCCCCACCCAGCTCATGCCCCGCCCCCTGCCCAGTCCCAGCACCCGTGCAGGATGGGCAGACCACTTGATCACTCCAGGTTCTTAAAGCAGGAGCAGGCAAGGTGCAGGCTTGGGGGAGAGGGGAAAGACACCTGAATTCCCATTGGTCAGGTCTGGGAGAGGCTCCTCAGTCCTGCCAGTCTTGGGGGAACATGTCCCAGCCCCTCAGAGAGGCACTATAACTCTGGGTAGATGACAAAGCGAGAAGAAACTGGGCTCCTGAGGAAGCTAACTGCTGATTTATTTACCTAATTATAGTAAAACAAGCACGCTGGAAACTAAGGCCTATCTGCTCTCTGCTCACAAGGCAACCACGCCCCCCGACTCAGTAGCGTGGAGGTTGTGCTGGGCAGGAAGGCACAGGCGGATGTGCGAGAGAGAACCAGGAAGGGGCAAACGCTGAAACCGGGCACAAAGGACAGAGTAAAGGCCGCAGGGCCGCAGGACAGGGATGGGGCAGGGAGCAGGAGGCTGTGGGGCAGAGAGATGCAGCCTGGGTACAAAGAGAAGGATGGGGAGCAGGGATGCTGAGACAGGGAGTCGAGAGATGAAGGCAGAGGACGGGTAAGGGTGAACAGGGGGTCCTGCTTATCGGTGCTGCTATAAGAGAAATACCACAGGTATTTAATAAGTAGGCAGTATAGGAGATTGGCAGTCAGAAATTCTAGGGGGCAGCTTTCTCTCAACGTGTACCCCTTACATCACCAGAACTCCTTAACCACCAGGCAGAGAGGCTAGCCTTTACAACACTTATTTGGCTGGGGGTGGGGGGGACGGTTCAACCTTTATCAGTGGCAGAGAGATGGGGACAGGCCACAAAGAAGGGGCACACAGGAAACGGGGAGAACGGTGGCACAAAGGTTGGGGAACAGAAAGATGGACTCAGAGGTGGCAGGACAAGGTATAGGGATGAGCGAGACGAGGAAACAGGGCAGGGAGACAGAGCAACGAAGCAGTGGTTATAGGGACAGGGAGACACAAGGGACAGGGGATTGAGGAACCAGGGACAGAGAGGTAGGAAGATAAAAACACAAAGGACAGAACAGAGACATGAGGGGATACAGATGTGGCAGAACCCGGGAGATGGAGGGCAGCGAGACATAAAGAGAGAAGCGACTTGGGAGTTAGAAAGAAGAGAAGTGTCCAATTGAGGGATCGGGAGACTGACAATGAAATCCAGGGCCTGTGTGCCCCTCGGCCTGACACACCACAGCCTCTCCCGGCAGCCACCTCCGTGGCCAGTGGCCTCCTGCTCCCCAGTGCTCTCTGCCCCCGCAGGTGCACCAGGTAGGCCCTGTCCTTTGAAATCGGCTCCCCCCGCACCCATTTCAGGTGTCACACACTCTGTGAAGCGTGTCTGTGCAGACAAGTGACACTAGTTGAGCTCTGCCGCCCCCCCCCCCCCCGAACTTGACCTTGGGTTTCGGTGATCTGGGCAGGTGTGTGTCCCTGCCTCCCTGAGGATGGATAGGAGGCAGCTGGCTTGGATCCTCTGGGGTAAGACTGCTCTCCCCCAGTACCATGCACGTATGGCACTGGCTCCCAGCTCTCCTAGAGGATAGGGGTTGGCTGGGGGGTGGGGGTGAGGGGGTGGAGCAGAAGAACATAGGCCAGACCAGGTAGCAGTGAAGATAGGAGACCCAAGAAGTGCAGGGAGCTGGCACCTGGGACGCAGGACCTAGGGAGGTATAACAGATGTGATTCACAAGTGCTCTACCCAAACCTGGGAGCCAAAGACTACTTGCCCAGTCTCAGCCCCTCAAATCCAGGGTCCTTCTGGGGCAGGCACAAAGGACTAAGTCTGCTCAGACATACCAGGAAAATCAGCACCCTGGGTAGTGCGAACAGTGACATGCTTGGATGCTAACTAAAAGGTTGGAGCTTTTAGCACCGATGAAACACACAACTTTCCTCTATCTCTTTGGTGCTTCCTTCCCCCCACTACCATGACCTCAATTCTACCCTACAAATCGGATTAGACCAGAGCATGCACACTGCTACAGATAAGAGTCTACCACACAGGGAATCCAGGATAGATAAACCCCTCAGGGCCAACAATGAGAGTAGAGATACCAGGAGGATTAGGGGAAGGTGATGGGAGAAATGGGGAATCGATCACAAGGATCAACCTATAGCCCCTTCCCAGGGGGATGAACAATGGAAAAGTAGGTGAGGGGTGACGGAGGATGATGTAAGATATGGAAATAATAGTCTATAACTTATCAAGGGTTCGTTGGGGTGGGAGGAGGAAGAAATGGGGAGCTGATATAAGGGCTCAAGTGGGAAGAGAAGGCTTTGAAAATGATGATGGCGGCATATGTGCAAATGTGCTTGACACACTGGATGAATGTATGGATTGTGATAAGACATGTCAGAGCCGCCAATAAAAGTGTTTTAAAAAAATGGTTGGAGTTTCAAGTCCTCCCAGAGGTGTCTCAGCAGAAAGGCCTAGCAATCTACCAGGGTTCCAGGTCATATATGCATGAATTTGTTACAAAGAAAACCAGTTTAAGCACGTCCCTGCAAGTGGTGGATAGCTATGGACCAGTCCTCTTGATAGTACACATCTTCGTTTCATTAAAAGGCCTTAACAACAAAGGCTGAGCAAATAGTAGCTTATGCAGGGCCTTGCCGGGTTGGTTGAATTTAAGGCAGAAAGGTCAGCTCAGGAGGTTATGGCCACTGTTTGGGGTGAGGGGACCCTTGAAGATTTTCTCGAAGGGCACGGGCCACTCCCGGGAGCTTGGTGCACCTGATCCTTCTTCCCGGGCAGGAAGGGTTGCCCGACGGGAATTTCACGGGGAAATCGCCACACCCCAGACAGCTCTGATCCTGCCCCCTCAGACTTCCTTTTGTTCCCCAAACTCGGAGAACATTGAAAAGCTCACAACGTCAACCCCTCCAGGGCGCTAAAACTGCCGTCGCCGGTCCGTGCAGAGCGGAGAATGCGTGTTTCATCTGGGAGCTGGAAAGGCCGTGTTCAGATGGAGGCTCCGTGGGAAAACAGCAGCCTCGTGCTTTGAATCTCTTTGTGCTTCACCAAGTTGCTCTGATTGCCACCGAGAACCCCGGGCGCACTCCCCATCGGACGACCCTGTTCCACGGGCAGGATGTGGAGGCCCCAGACCTAGGAGGGTTTGACGACCCACAGCTCAGCCTCACACTCCTTCATTCGTTCATCCTCAGTATCAGCATTGGGGACATTGTTCCCAGGGATCAACTAGTGAAGCCTAGTAGTCAGACAGCACCATGTAGCCAGGCCAACAAAACGATTACAGGGTGCCAGCCATGGCCGGGTGGGAAGTGCAGGGCACAGCAGTGTCCGGTGTCAGGGACAGCCTCTCTGGGAAGGAGGGCCATGGGAACCATCCCAAGCAGTAGGAACAGCAAAGGCAACATCCCAAGAGGGAAAAGGCAGCTTCTGGGGACCCCAGTGTGACTGCAAGTGCAATGGGCGGATGGAGAGTATCCTGAAGGGGCAGGCCAGGTCTTTCAGCAAGGCCAAGATTGTTTTCTAAGGAAAACAGAAAACCGGGGGGGGGGGGGGGGAGGGTTCAGCAGAGCGACAAGGTGGAATTCATTTGTTAACCAATATTTTCTGTGCAACTACTATGTGCCAGACACTATTCAAAGTGCTGGGGACACGTCCATGTACAAATCTGAATCAAATGCCTGCCCTCGCAGAGCTTACTGTCCAGTAAGAGGAAGTTTGAAATGCTAAGTCTAAGAAACAAATGGAGTGAAGAAGGGGTTGGAGATACTGGTGGGGTGGGGGACAGCACGAGAACAGAGTTGTCAGTCTACAGTTACAGTGACAAGACGGGCCTCGCTGCGAGTGTCATGTGTGAGGAGACATGCAGAAGGTGAGGTGACGGGCCCTAAGGGCTGCTTGTGTTGTCCAGGATTCCTGGCTAATGGACGCAAAGACAAGTGCATGTGATTCAAGTTGAAAGGGATTTGGAGGAAGACCACCCAGGAAGAAGGTCCAGCCAGCACCCTGGCTCCGGGCAGGTTACAAGGCAGCCTGAAGCAGGCATACAAGGTGACTGTAGGAGCCGAGCTCTGAAGGCCAGGGGAGCTTCCTTCCTGCTCCCCCCCCCCCGCCCCCGCTTTCTCCCTCACTTTTTCTTTGGAGAGTGGAAGGCATGTTTATTAAACCAACCCTTTAAATTATGGAAGCTGATATTTTTACATCTATTTTTTAAGAATACACTGTAGCAAACACAATTAGGCCAGGCATACGAGTTGAGAGCAATTAGAACGTCCCCCGAACCACGCTTAAAAGTGGTACCGAGGTGTGCACATAGATATTTACAGTCCTAAAGGGTCGCTTTGACTTGAATGCAGACCACTGGCGCTGACGCCGCCTGGCCTGTCCCCTCCCCTCGGTCGCGACTTGTTCTAGTTAAACCTTGAGCCTCCAGGAAGGTTTCAATGCCTCAGGATTGCTTGAGCATCTACTATGTCCCAGGTCCAGGACCCTTGTACCTAGGTGAGCCCCCGCTCCCTCATTTGGAGTCTCTCTGCCTGGAGGACCCTGGCTGGGTGTGGGGAGGACATGAGCGTTCTTAAGAGAGCCTGTTTCCAACTGTGGGTCGGAGTAAAATCCACAGGAGAGAAGCATCCAAGGGATCGAACAAACACCGTAAAGAACTCCCTCTTTGCCTTGTCAGGCACTGACCCGGGAACACCAGCGGACCCTGGTGGCACCGGGTCTGAGCGCCGAGCTGCTAACTGAAAGGTCCAAGCCCACCGGGCCCTTGGGGGAGGAGGGTGCGGTGGTCTGTTTCCAGGGCGCCGACAGCCTCGGACACCAGTGGGACGGATCCAGCCTGCCCCCCAAGGACTCCTGCGAATCATCCCGACGCAAGCAACAGCACCAAGCTTGATGTGGTTTTGTTTGGGGTACCGGGAACTCTGATTTGAAGGAAAACACATGATTGACCCAATTGTTTTCTAATGAGGAAAATGGAAGCTCACAAAAGTCCAATAGCGAGTCCAACATTGCAGAGACCCCAAGCTTCACGAGGGGGATTTTAACCCAGTCCGTCCAGTGCTCAGCCAACGTTCAGAACCCACCGGTGTATCATCTCTAGAGCCTACTGCCGCAAGGAAATTGTAGACAGACAAAACCAAGCTCTAAACCCCATCAAGTAACTCATTTTCCCCAAGCAGTAAGCAACACCACACAATTCAGGGCCTCCTAATTAGCTAGTGCTATGCCCACACAACACCACAAGTGGGGGGCTTCAACAAACAGAAACTTATTGTGTTCATCTGGGTACTTTAGAGAAACAAATCCACAGAAACTTGTGTATAAGAGAGAGTTTTACATAAAGGGTAGTGCACCTCAAGAAAACATCCCAATCTAGTGCTGCCCAAGCCCACAAGTCCAAAATGAACCTATTAACCCATATGTCCACACCAATCCACAAAGTCCTCCTCTATCTCACAAAACAGATGCAATGATGCTGACTGCAGGAGGAAAGCCAAATCAGTGAGTGTGTAAACATCTCAGTGCTGACAGGGGTCTTCATGTGGCTGCTCCAGCACCCAGGGCTGTATCAGGGTAAGTCCATGTGGCTTCTCCTCAGGGATGTCTTGCAGGAAGTGAGCCTTGCCAGCTGAAGCAGGGAACTGTCTAAGGTAGTTCCACCCTGGTCCGACCATTACTAAGTAAGAGACCCAACAACTAGAAAGGCGAGGCTCACTGAGCCATTTATCTCTCTCAATTAAACCCACATGTGTTTATCAGCCAGGTTGGCACAATAAACTAAATAACTCACTTATTCTCTCAATGTTTGGGAACAAGAAGTTCAAATTCAGGGGCCAGCTCTACAGGAAGGCCTTCTCTCTGTTTCACTGAGGTAAGGCCCTTGACGCTCTTCAACATCTGCCAACATGGTGTCCCTCGGAGATCACCAGATGTCTCAGCATTCATCTTCGCCTGGGCCCCGGAGGTCCGCAGGTCCAAAGGATGGGCTTATTTCCAGCTGTCCTTCCTTGATGACGCCAAGGTCCTCCCTCCCTGCGCATTTCTCCCTCCTTTAATCTCCCTCAGTAGTGCTGGTGGCATCGTGGTCACGTGCCGGGCTGCTCACCTCAAGGTCAGCCGTTTCAAAGCACCAGCTGCTCTGCAGGAGAAAAGTGAGGCTTCTACGCCCACACACACAGAGTTAGAGTCTCAGAAACCCACAGGGGCAGGTCTACGCCGCCCTGTAGAGTCACTATGAGTCGGAATCAACTCAGCGGGAGAGAGTTTAAGTTAGAGTGTTTTAATAGCCTTTCAAATAAAAGAAGATGCAGGGCACATGCTAGGCAAACTCCTCTTACACCTGATTGAAGATGGGACCCTAGTAGGGGCGGTGACTTAAGTCGGCTGATGCACCCTACCCTGTTCCTTCCTCACTGACCCACCAAACATAACCTCATCCTCTTCAGCACAACGCAACCCTGGCTCCATAAGCGCAGGCAGAGGTGAGGGCTGACAAAATGGAACATGGTCACACCAGACTGGGACTCGCGTCCTCGTCCACCTGACAGATCTTGTTCAGAGGAGGCTACCGCCTGATCCGGGACCCAGGATAACTCACGCATGAGAAACGCCGGGGGAGGGTGTGTGAGGGAATAGATTTATTTAATGTTTGAGCACCACCACTCCCCCGTCTTCTGGGCAATGTCCAGTCTCTCCAGTCAGCTCTGAGTCAGGCCAGCACCAAACTAAGACCTGTTAGAGGTGCCAGGTCCTCTCTTTCTACGACTCCTCCCTGCCAGGGACCTAGTGTCCCTTTAAAAGCCCCCAAGCTCCTATGCACTGGGACCCTGGAACCATGGAAGGGTAGTTAAGGCTGGTAGAGGCAGGAGGGGGGACCATGCCCTCAGGGAGAGAGAGGGGGAAATGCCCACACCCTAGCATCGCATCACAGCACTGGAAAATTTTTGGCAGGTCATTGTTAGAAAGGAGGTTTCAAAAGTTTGCAGTGTATCAAAAAAAAAGAAGAAGAAGAAGAAGGAGAAGGGGAAGGGGAAGGGGAAGGAAAAGGAGAAAGAAGGCAGTAAATTATGGAACAAAATCCATGAATCGATTTCATCTATGCTGGTGGGGGAAACGGCAAAGTTACCCTCCACACCGAGCTGCGAAACTGAGGGGAATGACAAGGGTTGTCTGCTGGGGAAACCTGCGCCCATCCAGGCGGATCAGATCCCCCGGCCCCGATTCTGACTGTACTCAGCTTCTGTAGAACAACCGCTCTGGACGGGAAGACCCCTGCTCTGGAGCCCACCCTGCGGTTGGGGGATCAGTAAACTCACTTCCAAGTGGCTCTTCTGCTAGAAGACGCCCTAAGAGGCCCTGGGGGCTGCAGCAGGTGCGGTGCTGAGCTGGGAGGCACCCTTGCAGGCAGGTCTCCAGCAAGCATTTCCCGGGGCGGGAGGACACTGCCACGTGCACTTTCATAGCCTCCTGCAGCTCTTTGCATTATTGATTGCAATGCCTGCTCCGAAGCTTGGAAATAAGATTTTTTTTCCCTCCTATTGATTTTCCTGTCTTTTCCACTTGGCAAACACTGAGGCCTCGCCTGCCCTTTCCATGCTGAGGGCACGGTAAGGTGGGGGAGCAATAGAGGTCCCCCACATCTGGGCACTCCCTATCCCAGATCTCAAGCTGCAAGGGGGCTGGGACCCAAGGGAGCTGGACTCTGGCCTGAAGGTCAGAGGGCAGTTCATTCTCACATCTCAAGAGGGATCACCTCCAGCGTTGACTGCAATAGTCATTGTGTCGTCGCCCCTCCCCGGCAGCTGTGATGAGGGAGTCAAGTGGATGGAGAGACGGGAGGAAGGCACGGAGGAGGCCTGGGGAGGCTTGGGGGTTAGCCGCTGCCGGAGAAATTCCTAGCTCCTGAGTAAGAAAGTACAGTGAGAGGAGCATGCAGATGGAGGTTTCCGACAGCTCAGGAAACCGCTCAGGAAAGGGGGGCTGAGGGTACTTCCTGAAGAACGGATGCAAAGGAGGGGTGAGCATGGATGGCAAACTCATCATGCCTGCCTGGCCATCCCCTCTACAAACCCCAAATGCTCAACCCACCCAGGCCAGTGTGTCTCTGTCTTGTCCAATGCCCAGGAGACATCTGCAGGTCTTTAATCTTTTATGTGTCTGTTTCAATGACCGTTTTTAAAACAAAAGCATGTTGACAATACCAGGCTGAGCACCACCCCTCTCTGAGGCGAGGCCCTGCTCTGGCCCACTCCCTGCCCCATGTGGCTCATCCCTGAACGCCCCAAAATGTCCTCATACCAAGCTCGAGCTTCAGAAGGCACCCGGACTCCGAGATGCCCACAAGTCCAGGGTCTGGCCATGCCCAGGTCAGGATGCCAACCAGGTTGAGACCCCAGCTGAGTGCAACTTTCCCAGGTCAGCCTGGACTCTTCAAGGATGAAGCTTGGAGTCAGCTCAGTTCCCAGAAAATACCAAGCCCCACAAGGACAAACTAGGATGCCAGTTGCCCCTGCAGGGGGGCAGATGGCGGCGACTGTCTGAGGCCCCAGCCACTAGCACCAGTGGAACACCTCCAAAGGGGGCTCCATCTGTCTGTCCCTCTCAGGAGACACCAGTTCCAGCCACTGTGGGTACGTGGGGCTGTGACCACAGGCACCCAGCTCCCACGAGTATCTGAGTACAATGTGGTACTCCCAGGGGTCCAGTCCCCCCTGTATCTGAGTGTGGTGTAGGGCTCCCAGGGGTCCAGTCCCCCCTGTATCTGAGTGTGGTGTAGGGCTCCCAGGGGTCCAGTCCCCTCTGTATCTGAGTGTGGTGTAGGGCTCCCAGGGCTCCAGTCCCCCCTGTATCTGAGTGTGGTATAGGGCTCCCAGGGGTCCAGTCCCCCCTGTATCTGAATGTGGTGTAGGGCTCCCAGGGGTCCAGTCCCCCCTGTATCTGAGTGTGGTGTAGGGCTCCCAGGGGTCCAGTCCCCCCTGTATCTGAGTGTGGTATAGGGCTTCCAGGGGTCCAGTCCCCCCTGTATCTGAGTGTGGTGTAAGGCTCCCAGGGGTCCAGTCCCCCCTGTATCTGAGTGTGGTGTAGGGCTCCCAGGGGTCCAGTCCCCCCTGTATCTGAGTGTGGTGTAGGGCTCCCAGGGCGCCAGTCCCCCCTATATCTGAGTGTGGTGTAGGGCTCCCAGGGCTCCAGTGCCCCCTGTATCTGAGTGTGGTGTAGGGCTCCCAGGGCGCCAGTCCCCCCTGTATCTGAGTGTGGGGTTGTGGCCACAGGTGCTCACTTCTCACCTGTGTCTGAGTGTGGTACAGTGGTGACAAGTACAGCCAACATGCCTGTGACCAGCTCTGTCCTCCAGTTTTCTCATCCAAAAAATGGCAGACTATTGATCCCTAACTCACAGATGACGGGAGGATGCAGTAAATTAATGCAGCAACGTGCTGAGAGCGGTGTCTGGCACGTAACAAGTGCCCAGTGAATGGAAGCAATTACACAATGGAGAAGAAGGGCTACATGGATCTCCAAAGCTCTGCTCAGGTCTAAAGTCTGATGAGGTCACAGAGACCCACCCATACATTGCTCCGGCAGCTCCTGAGCCCCATGACCCCTGGCAGCAAGAACTATGGTGGTAAGACGGCTGGCGCGTTGCCTGCTACTGGGAAGACTAGTGATCCCGGGAGAAAGGCGAGGTTGCTTGCTTCCATAAAGAACTACAGCCTCGGCAACCTTGGGGAACAATTCCACTCTGGCCTCAGAGGTCAACAGACAGCAGTGAGTTTGGGTCAGAATCTCTTGAGGTACAAAATAATCCTGTGAGATGACTGCCCCTATTTTACAGAAGGAGAAACTGAAGCCCCAGGCAGTAACAGGACTCACTGGAGGTCTGTTTTAGGATCACAGAAGGGGCTGGAATCTCGCTCTCCCGCTGCAGCCTCTGGTGTTGTCCACCTCACTCCTGTTGCACCCACCTGTGGCAGGTGGACGCACCTGCCCCGGCCCACCGTGCTGGCAAACACCTGAGCCTCCAGCCGGCCCTTAACCACACACTCTAGCGTCCCAGGAACGTTGCCGCCAAATTGCCTTTTATGGCTCCCATAACCCCTCTAACAAATGTCTTTCCAGCAGCAGGGGCTGGAAGCAGATTAATGTCTCCGGGGCCCGAACACTTCTCCGGCCCCTTTACCTGTCGGGTCATTACCGGCTGGTTTATGGTCAGGAGGTCCCTTTCCAGTTCGTTCGCTAAGTGGCTCGCATGATAAAGGGACCACAGGGCCGAAGTAATCTGAGCTGCCTACCTTCCTGGTGCTGCTGCTGGCAGGGATGCCCTGGGCAGCAAGGACGCGTCCACGTCCATCGCGTTTCGGGACGGTCCAGGGCAATCGTGCCAACTCCACCACTTCCTAAGCTGTGCCCTGAGGCAAAATGTTCTACTCCGCTGAACCGGTTTCCTGTCCTGCCACGGGGGCTGACCGCATGCACACACACCGTGAGGCACGTGAGGAGTGAGTGAGTCGGTTTGTGTAAAGACCCTGCTTCCAGGGGAAACGGAATATTCTCACTTGGACCAGGAGGACGTTCAGGCTCAGAGAAGGAAATTCGAACCAGGTGTCCTGAGTTTAAGCCCAGCGTTCCTCCTTGTTTCTAGAGGCTCACTGGCTGGGACTCTCCCATCAGGCCATGGCTTCCAACCCAGGAAAGACCAGTCACTGCTATTTTGCTGTGCGGATACAGATTGTTCATGGCATGTAGGGAGGGCATCCTGGCCCGGGGGAGCTGATCCTGAGGGGGATTGGGTAGACAGCTGGGTAAGACCCTCCACCCTGGTGGCAACACCTGGTACATCCCCAGTAAAGAACAGTGACAGACAGCATTCAGTGCGCCTCGCGTTCCACAGGAGCACCCATTGTGCATCGTCAGGGAGCAGCAATGCTTAGTTACCAGAGATGCCTGGACCGAGGCCTGCTTGTCGTGACCCCTTGCCCTCTCCCAACCTCCCCATCTGTCAAATGGGAACAATGAGGGAACCTAATCAGAGCTAACCATAATACAGGGATTCCTTGCATTCCACATTTATCTGGCCTTGCACAGAGAAGAAACCAATGTACGTACACGAGCCATACCCTCATGCGTCTGGAGATCAGAATTATTAGATGGTGTCCAGCTACCACGCAGACCGTTTGGACCAGAGTCACAAAGGTTGGTTCCCGAAAGAATGAGAAAAAAAGAATATGGAGTAGAACTGAAATTCTTATTTTTTTAAAAAAGCAGACAAATTAGAACAACAGTGAAATGTTTGCCCTGAGATCCCTTTTAAACCTAGAACAAAGCCTCTCCTCAGAGATGGCCTTTCAGGGAGAGAGAAGGTTGGCACACAAAAGAGAAGCCACCATTACCGCTCAGAAGGGCACCCAACTTAAACACTACCAGCATGAGAGCCCAGGGTCAACAAGTACTCAAAAGCAAAGTGGAAAATTCAGGGCGCAGGGGCACTAGGGAACTGGAAAGGGAACACATGGAATATAGTTAAGGAGAATGGTGACCCATTGTGATCATTTTGACAAATGTCACCCCGCTGTTTTGTGTGGAAATTGTCAAATGGGCGCCAAACTTGGTGTAAACTTTCACCAAACACTCAGCGTAATATTGCTAAAAACAAACAGCAAATGTATCCTGCGTTAAGTGCAGCCAGAATGCGTCTAGAAAGTTGTTCTCATGGGAGGTTAACCCTTTGGAGGAGCTGCTGGATTTGAACAGCAAGGGTTTGGGTGGCGGGTGCTGTACAGGTACTGCTGTGACTGAGCACTTTGTGAGGAGAGAGCAACACCTGGCTGGGCCACGGCTCAGGTATACACCAGGGAGTACCCCCCTACACACACACAAAAAAAAAACCCAGAATTTTTTTTGAAAGCTATGTATTGAAAATTTTTTTTTACAAAACAACCTTAGCACCTTCAAAGTAGTCTCCATTACACTTAATACGTTTGTCAAATCTGCTATTTCATTCTTAGAAACATTTTTCAAACTCATCTGTTTGGATGCCTGACTGCACCTTCCTCATTTTTTTCTGCACCTCATCTACATCCCCAAATCACTGTCCTTTCATGTCCCTCTGCATTTCCAGAAACAACAAGCAGCCACATGGAGCAAGGTCAGCAGAGGAAGGTGTGTGGGACAAGAGCGCATGCTGTTTTTTGCCAAAATCTGGCGCACTGAGATAGCTGCATGAGCAGGTGCATTGTCGTGGTGGCAACACCAGTCCCCCGTCTACCACAAATCAGATTTTTTCATCACACACTGCTTTGCAACTTTTCAGAACCTCTAAATAGAAAGCTTGATGAACAGTCTGACCTGGGGAAATGAAATCCAAATGCATTAAAAAGTCGGCATTTTCGTCCATTTGGCAAGTTGACTGACATCCAGAACAAGGTTTGTCATCAATCAACATTTCACCTTGTTTGAAACAAGACAACCACGCGTACACTTCGGTTTTTCCCAGAGCACTGTCCTTGTAAGCTGTATTCAACATCACATCAGTTTCTGTGGCATTTCCTGAACAGGAAACAAAATTTCACAGCCTCCCATTGTTCGCTTAAATCAACCATCACAAGAAAACAAGGTTTGAGCAAAACTGCTTTTGCAAAAAATTCACTGTGACCAGAGAGAACCTTCCCAGGCGACATCGCTGGGTGCACTAACTCAGAGCAAGTTGCTGGTTGTTTGCCTAGTGGGAAAAATGTGTACTACAAAAGCTCCACCCAAGAGGAAAGAACTAGGAGGCAAAGGCCTAAACACAGAGGTCTAAATACAGGCATGGACATATGTAAATATGCTTATATATAACGATAGTGAAATAGATCTATGTACATGTATTTGTTAAGAATTAAGGTAGCAGATGGGACACTGGGTCTCTACTCAAGTACTCCCTCAAGGCAAGAACACTTTGTTCTAATAACCCAGCATTCTGTGATGCTCACCTTCCCTGACACAATCACTGAAGACAAAGTGGGTGCATAAGCAAATGTGGTGAAGAAAGCTGATGGTGCCCGGCCATCAAAAAATATAGCATCTGGGGTCTTAAAGGCTTGAAGGTAAACAAGTGGCCATCTAGCTGAGAAGCAACAAAGTTCACGTGGAAGAAGCACACCAGCCTGTGTGATTATGAGGTGTCGATGGCATCAGTTATCAGGCATCAATGACCCTAGAACAAAAAAAATCTTTTCATTGTGAATGAGTGGAGACCCAAATCCCATCTGTAGACATTTGGACATTCCCTTATAGATGGATCACACCAAAGAGATGAGACAGTTAGGGTGCAGTACAGCACCGATGAAACATACAACTTTCCTCTAGTTCTTTAGTGCTTCCTCCCCCCCACTATCATGACTCCAGTTCTACCTTACAAATCTGGCTAGACCAGGGCATGTACGCTAATACAGATAAGAGCTGGAAACACAGGGAATCCGGGTCAGATAAACCCCTCAGGACCAATAATGAGAGCAATACCATGAGGGAAAGGGGAAAGTTGGGGGAGATAGGGGGAAGACAATGATCTACATATAACCCCCTCCCTGGGGGATGGGCAACAGAAAAGTGGGTGAAAGGAGACATGAAAAAAATATTTATATATAAAAATTATCAAGGGTTCCTGAGGGAGGGGGTGCTGGGGAGGGGGTGGAAAATGAGCTGATACCAAGGGTTCCAGTAGAAAGAAAATGTTCTGAAAATGTGCTTGAGACAATGGATGGATGGCTATAAGAGCCTCCAGTAAAATGATATTTAAAAAAGAAAGCTCCACCCAGCAGAGCTTTTTTCCATTTGGGGCGAGGGGTGTACCCCCACATAATGCAAACACAAACTTGAACTCAAACTCTCGTTCCAACTCTGTAGGACGGAGCTGAACGGCCTGAGGGTTTCTGAGACTGCTCCGTCCCGGGCGTAGAAAGCCCCCTTTCGGCCGTCGAGAAGCTGGCGGTTTTGCACTGCGGAGCTTGTGTGTGCCCAGTATGGCCCTGTGGTCGAGTCTGGCAGGCCCGTAAGGATGTCATCACCCTCCACTTTGCTATCTGATGGTCCTCTTCCATTTTGCTAACTGCTGACTTTTGCATAACGACCTGGTCTTTGGAACCTAGCCAGGTCCATAAAGTGAGGGATGGAGGTATCGTTCCTTAGGGCGCCCTACGCTATGATTGTCAGAGCCCATCAGAGGCTCAGGGGGTTGGGGAGAGACCAGGTGGTCGGTTTCTAGACAGACAACAGTCTGGGAGACTCTGGGCGCAGTTCTCCACGGTCTAAACAGGGCTGCAATGGGTTGAAGTAAATGTGAAAGCACACAACAATGATTGTGTGCTCCCATTTACAGAAGAGAAAATTGAGGCACCAAGAGGTCATATCACTTTTCCAAAGTCCCATAGCTGGGCCAATGGAGAAGCCAGGATGTGAAGCAGTCTGCCTTCAGGACCTGTGTCCCTAACTAACCCGGGAAAGCATTTAACATAGTGTTACTACTGCTGCTATTGTTCTTATATTATCACCCCATGCTTAAGGCATTTCATATTTTCAGGGAAGAAAAACACAAGATAAATCCCAATCTTCTGAGATAGGAATCATGGTGATGTTTCTATAAAAGGCCAGAAAATAAGTAGTTTTAGGCCACAGCCGGTCTCCGCAGCAACTACTGATGAACTCTGCCACTGAATGGAATAATCGGCCATAAGCAATTAAAAAATGCATAAGGACGGCTGTGTTCCAAAAAACGTTTATTTACAAAAGCGGTGGTGGAATGGCCTCGGGCTGAGTGCTGTAGTGTGCCAGCCCCTGCTCTAAGAGAGATACCTTAATTAGGAAGAGGGGAAACGGCCCTGCAGTCAGGCAAAGGCCTATCTAGGGCCCTCTGTGGTCAGGAGCCCCTGCTGGAGCGTGGAGCCATGGGCCCCACGTCCGATCCTGCCACCCAGTCTGTCAGGAGCAGTCCTCCGAGAGCAGCCCTCTAAGCCTCCACGGCCCGCTCGATCAGGATGTCTGTGACCTGTCTCACGCCGAGGTGTTGGGGACTCAACCACGACTCTCTAAACCCAGCCCGGCTGCAGTGTGGGTGTCTAAGGTGCCGGGAAGGGCCACTTTGGAGATGTTGTAGTGAGCTGGTATTACTGTTAGGTGTTGTTGAGTGTAGCCTATCCCATCTGTTCTGACCCACAGCACTTGTGTGCACACCAGAATGGAACACTGCTCAGTCCTGCTCCGTCCTCACAATCGCTACCCTGCTTGAGCTCGTTGGTGCAGCCACGGTGTCAGCCCATCTCCTCGGGAGCTCTCCTGGTTCGCTCGGCCAGGAGCTACTTGACTCAGCATGGTGTCCTTTGCCAGGGACTGGTCTCTCTGACAACGTATCCAAAGGGGGCGAGACAAAGTCTTACTCTTCTTGCCTCTAAGCTCCACAGGCTCCGCTTGGCCCACGGTAGATTTGTTCATCCTTTTGGATGCCCAGTTTTGAATATTCTTTGCTGGCATCTTACTTCAAATGTATCGATTCTTCTTCAGTCTTCCTTATTCAATGCCCAACTATGGCTTGGGCCAGGCACACCTTCATCCTCAAACTAATATCCTTACCTTTCCAACGTCCTTAAGAGGGCTTGTACCCAGTGCAATACGGCGTTTGGTCTCTTGACTGCTGCTCCCACGAGCACTGATTGTGGAGGCAGAAAACACAAAATCCTTGACAGTGTCCATCTCTTCTCCTGTTGTCATGATGTTGCCTGTTGGTCCAGGTGGGAGGCCTTTGGTCCTCTACAAAGTTGAGTCGTCCTCCACACTGAAGGCCGCAATCCCGGCTCATCATTAGCAAGCGCTTCAAGTCCTCCTCATTGTCAGCAAGCAAGCTGTGTCATTTGCACATCACAAGGTGGGGAAGGCTTCCTCCAATCCTGAGGTAGCGTTCTCCTTCATATAATCCAGTTTCTCATTTTACTTAGCGCACAGATTGACCATGTGTGGCGAGAGGATGCAACCCCGACAAACACCTTTTCTGATTTTTAAACTCGGCGGCATAGTGTTCTCTCGGTCTGTTCCCACCACTGTCTCTTGATCCATGTATGAGTTCCACACGAGCCCATGAAGTGTTCTAGAATTCCGATTCTTCTCAAGGTTATCCATCGTCTGTTATGATTCACATAGTCCAATGCTTTGGCGCAATCAATAAAACACAAGTAAACATCTCTCTGGTATACCCCGCTTTCAGCCAAGATCCACCCAACATCAGCAATGATGTGCCTGTTCTACATCCTTTTGGGGATCTGGCCTAAATCTCTGGAGCTCCCTGTCAATGCACTGTTGCAATTGTTGTTAGAGGGTCGTCAGCAACATTTTATCCACGTGATATCAACGATATTGCTCTAGAATGTGAACATTCGGGTGGGTCCCCTTTCCTTGGCATGAGTACTCAATCCTCGATCAGCAGCAGCAAGTACTTCACATATGGATCCAAATTTCCTGACGCAGACAGGGAGTGCTGTCAGTGCTCCATCAGCTGGCGGGCACATTTCAATGGGAATTCCATCGATTCCTGGCATCTTGGGTTTGGCTGATGCTTTCGGTGCAGCGTGAATTTCGTCCGTCAGTACCACTGATACTTGATCATACCTCCTGAACTGACGGAACGCCGACTAGTTGTTTTTGGTCCAGTGACTGTGTATTCTTCCTATTTTCTTTGGCTGATGCCTCCTGTATCGTTCAATATTTTGCCCATAGAATTTTTCAATACTGCAACTTGAGGCTGGAGTTTTTCTTGAGTTCTTTCCGTTGAAGACATGCTGAGCATGTTTCCCTTTTTGGTTTTCTAAGCCTTCGCACATTTCATTATAATACTCTACTTTGCTTATCAGAGCAGTCCTTTGAAATGTCCTGTTCAGCAATTTGACTTTATCATGTCTTCCATTTGCCTTAGCGATGATTATGACTAAGAGCAAATTCCAGAGTCTCTTCTGATATCCACTTTGACGTGTTCTTTCCGTCCTGCCTCTTTAGTGCTCGTTTGCTTTCATCATGAATGATATTCTTTTTTGATGTCATCCTGTAGCTCCTCTGGTTTCTGTCATTAGTGTTCAAGCATCCACTTTGCTCTGGGGGTACTTTTGAAATTCAGATCAGATACAGTCAAGGTGATGCTTTGGCTATCCTGGACTGCTTTCCATTGTCTTCCGTGTCAACCTGAACTTACACATGAAAATCGGTGCTCTGTTCCAGTCTGCCTGTAACCTGGTTTCAGCTGCTGATATTGAGCTTCTCCGTCATCTCTTCCCATAGATGGAGTCAATTTGACTTCCGTGAATCTCCTCTGGAGAAGTTCATGTGTACAGTCACCATTCATGTTATTGAAAAAAAATGCATTTGCTATGAACAAGTTATTGCTCTTGCCTAATTCTATCCAGCGTCCCCAGCTTCGTACACTGTCATCAAGACCGTGTTTTCTAACTACTGTTCTTTCCTCTTTCTTTTGCATTCCAGCCACCAATAATTATTAATGCACTTTGGTTGCTTGTTTGATCAATTTCAGACTGAAGACATTGATAGAATTCTTCAATTTCTTCATCACTACCTCTGGTGGTTGGTGCATAAATCTGAATAATACTTGTATTGATTGGAGTTCCTTGAATTCAGATAGATATAACCCTATCACAGACTGCACTGTGCTACAAAAATTAATCTTGAAACGTCCTTTTTGACTGTGAATGCAACGCAGTTCATCTTGGTTATGTTGTTATTCAAAACAGCAAAACCTTATGATTTCCTGATTCAGAATGGACAAACCTGTCCATCTCAGCTCACTAGCGCCTAGGATATCACTCTCTAGGCACTCAATTTTATCTTCGACAACTTCAAACTTTCCTAGATCCATACTTGGTACATTCCAAGTTCGGGTTGTTAGATTTTGCGTCTCGCTGTTGCGTCTCGCTTTGGGTTGCACCCCACTAGCAAGTGAAAGCCCTGAAGGCGCCCCTCCCACAGGTTTTTCTATTCAAGCCACGGAGCTGGATCTACTTTGAGAACGCAGCTCCTCCCCCGTCACATTTTGAGTGCCCCTGACCCACGGCCAGCCTCCGGCACCACCTCCAAGACGGTCTTGCTCCCCTTCACTGGGCCCTCAAGATCGGGCAGTGTTTCAAGGCCATGCGTTCGGTGTTCAGTGGCTACTCCCTGTGGAATGGGCAGCCAAGTCTGTTCTTAGTCTGCAAACTCTGCTGAAGCCTCTTCACGTTGGGCGACGTGACCCTGCTGGCAGCGGCATAGCGTTCAGTGTCACAACACACAAGCTACCACAGTGCAACAAAGTGACAAACAAGAGCTGCCGTCACAGAATTTCATTTAACAGAAAGTTATTCTCTCAGGTTAGGAAGCCAGGCATCTAAATCCAAAGTGCTGGGTCCAGGGAAGGCTTTCTCTCTCGGGTGCCTCTTAATTTAGAAGGAAGGCCCTTACTTCTTCTCAGCATCCATGGGCCCACTAGTCCTTGGCCTTCCATCTGGCCTGTGTGACCCTTCCCCTGGGTCTAGGAGGTTCTCAGCACAAGGACACTGGATCCAAAGGACACTCTCTGCCCCCAGTTCTTCTTGACTGTTAGATTAAAGGTGATGCAGGTCGCACTCTAGGGAAACTCCAGTTACATCAGATTGAGGATGTGCGCCCATCCCAATCCCTTTATAACTGATCACATCAAGGGGGGCGGGGTGGAGGGTGTCGCGCCATTGCATAGCTGCCAAACCACTGAGAATCAGGACCCATCCAAGAGAACACATATTTTGGAGGCACACAATTCAATCCAAACCGTCTAGAAAGAAAAGGAGCTAAATAAGCAGTATGGGATTACCGCTGAGCAAGCCAATGGTGTTGGGCAGGCTCTCTGCTCCAAAGGGTGTGTTACCCTGTGCTCTACAGAAGTTGGCTCCAAAGGTGGGGTGTCTGTGGGACACCATTTGCTAAGCTCCTACATCGCTCTACAGAGATTCCTATCTTGGGGCGGCCCCGCGTATATCAGAGTAGTACGGTGCTCCATAAGGTTTTCAATGGCTGCTTTGGGGAAGGAGACCATCAAGTGTTAACTGCAAGGCCTGCTGGGTAGACTCAAACCTCCAAGCTTTGAGGTAGCAGCCGAGGGTTTGTACCTCCCGTGTCCTCCAGATGTGCCCTTTCACACCAGCCTGCCCCTGCGGCTAGCCACGGTGCAGCCTTGGGAAGCATCACCTCCCAGCTCCGCATCCACAGCGCGGGACTCTCCTGCAAGGCTGTAAGAATGGTTTCATGCAACCCAGCCCAGAACCTGGCACCCAGATGCTTGATCATGTCCTATCCCTTTCCTTGGAACTTAGGATAGTCAAGCTGTAGTCGTAACCAAGGGTACACAGAAGGTTGCACGAGGACAAACATACACTTGAGAGACGGCTTGATTCCTCCCCACCATGAAGTTGAAACGCCCTTTCTGCTGCGGTTTAGCTCAGTACATCTAACTCAGGACCACTTGGTCCCATGGTCCTCATCCATCCGATTGGCTGCCTGTTCTGTGCCAAGGGTGAGCTGGGTATAGAGTAGGGATAAAACTTCACCCAAGGATCACCTAGTAGAATTGCCCCTTCCCTATCCCCCACCTCCACTCTGCCTCCTGCCCTGTACACAGGTCTAGCAGAGCCCCTTCAATATCTGCAAGCTCTGGTCTACCAGTGCGTCGCCCTCAACCAGTCTCTGGTTTCCTTGAGGTCAGGAACTGCAGCTTACTAGTCTGGTCCGCTCGGTGTCTGCTCTCCCATCATCTGCACAGCCCACCGGGAGTGTAGCATCCACCTCTGAGGGCCTCCGCCTATCAGCTTCCAGGCTGCACGCTAAGCCATCTAGTCTGTCCTCTGGACCAGCTGGCTATGACCGACGCCAAGAGAAGTTTAGTGCAAAAAAAAAAAAAAGCCCACCCTGCTAATCTTTATTTGCTAAGCAAATTGTATTGACTTATGAAAGAGAACTGCTTGTCTCGACAGCAGACTGCATCGGGGATCTGTCCCTTCCTGTGATGTGTGCCAGCAGGGCCCCGGTCAGGCTGTGACTCGGAGCGGAGAGACCTGCAATGCAGAAACGAAGGGAGACGCAGCAGCAGCAAAAGGGAAAGGAAAAAAAAAAATCCCATGCCGCTTCTCTGGCTGCCAATATTCAGAGAAAGCTGGATCCAACTCCTCCGTCCTCCACACCGGTCTCTTTTGCTGACGAGGCAGCATGCGGCATGTGCATTTTGCACACTCCAAGGACCAACTCCATTCACTTCCCTAAGTAATAGAACACACTCACCCAACGAGGACTGGCATCTACTGGATAAATGAGCACTGCTGGGCCCAGGTGCCCTCGCAGAGTGGGCGAGTGCTGCCAGCCAACTGCCCCCAGGGCCCTGTGGGAGCCCTTCCCTGCTCAGCCCAGCTGGGAGGGCCCTGCGTCTTCTCTAGCCTTCCAGCATGAAGCCTTGCACCAGAAGCACCCTGCCTTACAGCTCCGCAGGTCCTGTGAGATCACCCCTTCCACAGGCCAAGGCCTGCCTGAGTAGCAGGGCCTAGCTGATCCGTTTGAGGTGAGTTTGCTGACATCCCTTGGCTTGTGGATGCATCTCCTGGTCTTGGCCTCTGCCTTCACATGGCCTCTTGTCTCTGTCTCTGCCCCTCATTTATAAGTTAACCATATGCACACTGGAAGAGGATGCACTGTAGTCCAACCTCCTGCCAGCGCAACCCCCCCTTCCACAACCCTATTCCAAAAAGGTCACAGTTACAAAGGCTAGGGCATCGACATATCCTTTTAGGGGAGCAGGGAAGTTCAATTCAACCCACAACACCATTCGGCACAGCCTGGCTTAGCAATTGTCCCCCTATGCATAAAAGAACATTTGTTTTGTTCAGTCAAAATCAGACCAGGTAAACAGTTATCCAGCAAGTTACCTGTAGAACCCTCTCCATCCTGGGCAGACCCCGCCCCACACAAAGGAGGCACCTGCACGGAAGCTCGGGGACCAAAGTTCTGCAGAGCACTGTTCACCAGAGGCAAGGGGGGGACTAGTCTAAATGCTCACCAACAGGTACATACATCAACAAACGGCCGCGCGCATCTACTGGCCACAAAGAGAAGTGTCACACTGCGGTGTGGATGAATGTCACACTGAAGTGAGATAAGGCAATCACAAAGGGACAACCATTGCACGATCCCAGTTGGTGGTGGCCTTGTGGGGCTTTGTTTTCGTCAGGATACAACCTCGAAAGCAAACCAGAGCCGTTCACAACCCGTGGGCAAGCAGATGGGTTCTGGTCTCCCACATAATTCTAGCCCCAATCCCAGAACAGGTCTGGGGTCTTAAAGGCTTAGATTCAAACAAGCAGCCATCTAAGTGAGGTGCAGCTAAGTAAGTCCCCATGGAAGGAGCACACCAGCCTGTGCGATCCAAAGACAACAATAACAAAATCCAAATATGATGAAGGAAAATGTATCCGAGGTTAAGTTGTAGAGGCCCGTGGGAACCCAAAGTCCACCCGCAGGGTATCTAGTCAGATTACTTCTCTGGCAGACCACAGGCAAGGGACCCCAAAAGCTTGACTATCTGACAGTTTATTGTAAGCGTGGTGATTGTGGACTAAACCGTGGTATAAAAGGACACTTGGTCAGCTGACCTCCCTCTAGACCCAAGCTGAGTTTGCTCTCGGTTCTCCCTCCAACTCCAGCTCCCTGCCAATAGGCTCAACTATTTCTCACTTGTTCCAGAGCAGAAATTTCTCCTCTGGCTTTTTAAATATTGATGGTGGTCTTTTCTTTCTGACTCTTTAGTTTGATCTCTATATTATTAGTTTCCTCTTGCTGTTTTGTTTTCTATTTGTTTTATTGAGTTTCCGGTGGATGCATGCATGCAATAACTGATGCAATGGTTTATAGGGGGCATGGGGGCGATTTGGGGAGCAAATAATAAATGCAGAAGTGAGGAGGGAGCATCAGAATGGTTGTGATGTTGTATACACAACTCTTTTCACAATCTGTTTAACTATGGAAATGTATGAGATGTGAATATTGTATCACTAAAACTACTAAAAAAATTTTAAATACAAAAAAAATTTTTTAAATAAACTTGACCTCTGGTGACCATGAGTGAGAGAGGAGGAGTTGTTGTTTGAGGAACTGAGCTTATGTTGACGGCAATAGCACAACCTGGAGAGAGATAAAAATGACGGTACAACACAAAAATCACCATCAGTGATACCGAATGATGCAAGTAGAAGTTGATGAATCAGAAAACATTTTGTTGTGTATAGTTTGGCCAAAATTGAATATAAAAATGTACACGATGAAAAAAATTTTTAAAAATTTACACAGATAACAATGAATGCAAGGAAGAAGAAAATGTCCTAAAATTGATTGTGGTAAATATTGTACAGCTCTTCCTGATATGATCGAACTATTGAGTTGTAATGATGTGTAGAAGTGCCAATAAAACTGTTAAAAATTAATTAATTAAAAATATAATAAAACCATTTTTTAAATTGACCAGGAATGATGGCTGGGAAACCCTGGGAGGTACGAAGAGTTAACATAGTCAGCTGTTAACCAGAAGGCTGGTGGCTGGAGTCGCACTCGCAAGCACTTTGGAAGCAAGGCCTGGTGATCACCTTCTACGGAGCCAGCCTCTGGGGCAGCTCTGGGGCATTTATCCTGGCACACATGGGGCCATCGTGAGTCCGCTTCAACTCACCGGTGGCTGGTGACTGGGTATTAGCATGTACCACACATGGGCCTTCAAATCATTCAGGACCCGGTCATGTGTCTTTCTCTCAGGGAGATCTTCTCTGACCACGGGCCTCACTCTACCCCACTACTCTGATGTAGTTTCTCCACAGCACTGTCACTGCAATGGCCACCTTTATTTGCATGCTTATTAACCGTCTTTGTTCTTCACTAAAAAGGTAAGGTCCATGAAGACAGGCACCTTCTCTTCACTGCTTACTCCTTGTCCCCCAAAGAAATGCTGAAACCCTAGCCCCTGTATCTGTGAAGTAGGAGCCCTGGTGGCATAGTGCTTATGCATTGGGCTGTTAACTGCAAGGCCAGCAGTTCGAAACCACCAACCACTGCGAAGGAGAAAGACGAGGCCTTCTATTCTCATAAAGAGTCACAGTCTTGGAAGCCCACTGGGCCAGTTCTAGCCTGTCCTACAGGGAAGTTATGTGTCAGAATTGACTCGATGACAGTGAATGTGGACCTGTTTGAGGACAGGGTTCTTCTTTGGTTTGTGGTAATACAGTTGTACCAGACTAGGGTGGTCCTAAACCTAACCCTTTCTGCGTGGTGTCCTATAAAGATACAAAGGCATACAAAGACAGTTAGGAGAGGTCTCTCCCAGCCTAGGGCCACCAAGAGACGTCTAGGGCTACCACTGAGAAAACAACCCCCTAAAACCAACGCCTTGCTTTGCATGTGGGAACCTCAAAACTACAAGACAGTCAATTTCTATAAAGCCACTCGGTTGTGGTCATCTTTGTTATGCCAGCACCACGCAACTAAGGCGCTGTCCCCGTTTCCCCAGCTCCGAGAACAGACACCCCACAGGCACGCAACACGAGTTTACGAAGTGCGTGAACTGGGTTCCTAAGTGAGGGGTGAGTGAGGGAATGGATGAAAGCCAAGGAGTCTTCTCCTGCCGGCTTCCAGGAGAGCCTCAGGAAGGCGCTCCCTCCCCAGCCTCTCCCTGCGCAGCCTCCCAAGCTTGCTGAGCACAGTTTACTATCCTTAGGCCCGCAAGCAAGCTGCAAGACCAGGGCTCAGGAGGGTCTCCCTGGCTCCATCCCAGTCATGGCACCAGACCCCCATCTTCCTGTCTTGCTATTGCCCACTGTCTCCAGATGCTCTGCCTCTTTCTGCCCTCTCAGCCTTGTGATTTAAGGTGGTGACTTTTTCCGAGGGAACAGCGAAACCTTAATAAGAAACCGGCCAGAGCTGATGGATGGCAGGACGTTGGCACCAGCCTCAAGGCTGTGAGGAGTTATTTTAAACGATTCAGATTTAGTAGGAGAGGAGCAAGCCAGCGGGGGATTTAGAGGCTCCCCTCGTAGCAAGACATGTGGCTGTGTCCCAATGCTCTGGCGAAGACAGCCACATCCGCATAGTCCACCCCACCTCTGTCCCTGCCCTGCCACCCTGAGATGGATGACACGGCCTCTGGGATGAGGGATTTACTGGGAGCTGGTCAAATAAACTAGCCGTCTGGATCTCAGCAGAGCCCTGTCCCCACTTTCTGTGCTGGGGCCCTTGCCCAAGGATGGGTGGCAAAGGGCCTTGGTGTGGGTGGCCCCTGAGAAGTGGCAGGCTGCCTCCTACCTCCTACAGCCTCTGGGACCCCAGCTTTGCTCAGCTCCTGTGATTGATTATACCCACCTCTCCACTCTGTTTATCATCTCTCCTCCAGGGCTCCAACGGACAGGCCGGATCTTCCATATCTCTTCTTCAGCTTTCTGGAGCCTCTAGCTAATCAATGTCTGTCCAGCCTGCTGGGCCCATCTCAGCCCTCACCTCCTCCAGGAAGGCTTCCCAGATTCTCTGGGAACTTTGGCTCTCTCCTTGGAGACATGAATGTTCACTTGTTCTGTTATTTAATGGGGGAGATGAGTGGGCAGCCTGAGCCCTGGCTAAGCTTCCTTACCCATCCTGGTATTGTAAGACCCAGAGTGGATAGTCAATAAATTTTGTTGAATGAGATGAGATCAAACAAACGACTGAGGTTTGCAGCAAGGAATGGTATGTGTGTGTGTGTGTGTGTGTGGTGTGTTATGTGTGCAAGTGTGCACCAAAGTTTAACAGCTGGCCAGGCCTTTCCTTTAGCATGTGTGATATTTCAAGCAGACTGAAAGTTTTAGAGAAAATTAAAATACACAGTACGAATGCAGAGTACCCATCAAGCAACTTGGTGGAATTCCGATACTGCCCCACAGGGTTTTCTAAGAGGTCATCTTCGGAGGAACATATCCAGAGGGATTCGAACTTGCCGGCCTTTCAGTTCAAAACCAAATGCTTAACCACTGCACTGGTCTTCCTTTTGGATACAGCCGTTCTCTTTTAGAAGTAAAACATTGCCTGATGGACAGTGGCATCATCAGGATGGGTGTCACCAGTGCAGTAACCCATGTGTCACTTCTTCCCTCCCTGGACCAACCTTACAAAGGTCTTAGCTGTTGTCCACTGGCACCATGTCCATCCCCACTCAGCTTGAGCCTGCAGGACCGAGGGAAGCGCCCCAGCATATCTCCGAGGCGGTACAAAGTCACAGCTTCCTGCCCGGAGGCCGGCCGAGCTGCCTTAAGCACGGGCCTCCGGGGCTCCTTCCGGAACCCTTCGTGGTGGCTGCCTTTACTCTTCCGAGAAGATGAGACCGATACCGCTGTAAGTTCCTTAAACGTGGTATTTCTGCGGTGACACGAACGCTGACAATGAAACCATTCTGCAAACCTTTCCACATGTCAGTAAAAAATGAATTGCGACCTTACCATAACTGAGAGGAACCCTTTGTTGCTCGTAGCTTTCCCTTCTTTTCCTTTAATTACTCCTCCGTTCTCCACAGGACTCGGGGCACACAGGACTGATTGCAGCTCAGACCCCGAACACCCGGCAAAGTCCGCCAGCGTGAGCAAAACAGCAGCGCGAGCTGGTGCCCCTGCCGACGAGCCACGTGATCCCAAGGGCATCGCACTTTTGATAAAGAACAGAATGAATTGCTCCCGCGGTTTGGGGGCACACATTCTTTTGGGGTCACCCTCTCTAGCAGGGTCATGTGAAGTGGATGGTGCACAAACCGCGTCCCCTGCCCCCGCTGTCATGAGGGGCCTGGTCAGGGCACGTCCCTCTCTGCAGTCTGGCCCCAGTCCCTAAGGTGCTTCCGTTGCCTTTGGGTCAGTGGGCACGTGGCATTGGACCCTCCTGCGCTCTGTGAGGTGGAGCTCTTGGTCTGTGTTGTTGTCGAGGAAGCTGGGACTAGGGGAGGGTTAGTCATTTGGCAAATTCACACAGCAGCGCCAGAGGAGGGCTCTTCTTACCTGGGCCTCTTTCTCCCAGGACCTGGGACTGCGTGCATGCGTGCGTGCGTGTGTGCGTGCGTGGGGAGGTGGTGTTTGAGGCTGAAAGGGAGGGAGGAACCTTGCTCCTGCTTCTACTATGTATCCAGCCCTTACTACATGCCCTGTCCTATGCACATGATAACTGATTTAATGCCATGGTGATGTAGTGGGCTATGTGCTGGCTTGCTAACCACAAGGTCGGCAGTTCAAAACCACCAGCTAGCTCTGAGGGAGAAATTCGAGGCTTTCTACTCCAGTAAAGAGTTACCATCTCAGAAACCCCCAGAAGCACTGCTACCTTGTCTTTTTAGGGTGGCTAGGAGTCAGAATTGACTCGATAGCCGGGAGTTTGGGTTTTCTTAGGTGAGAAAACTGAGGTTCAGGGAAGGTTAAGTGATTGCCCCAGGGGCACACACTAGTAAGTGACCAAATCAGGATTTGAACCCAGGACCCTGTCTCTGAAGACTACACTCAGAGCCCTGTTGGTGTAGCAGTTATGCATTCGGCTGCCACCCGGAAGGTCAGCAGTTCAAAACCACTGGCTACTCCGAGGGAGAAAGACAAGGCTTTTGACTCCTGTAAACAGTTCCAGTCTCGGAATCTCATGGGGGCATTTCCACCTTGTCCTGTAGGGTCACTACGAGTCAGCATTGGCTCAGTGACACACAGAGAGCGTAACAGGCCCCTCTGCCTTCCCTCCCAAGCCCCGCTCACACGCAGAGTGGTGGGGAGGCTGCTGAAATGCACACCGGGGCATGTCCTTCCTCTGCCCACAGAATCGCTGTGAGTCAAAGTGCAGTGCATTGGACTGCTGCCTGCTGGCAAGCACCCGGCTCTAGTGCCCCGCCCCGTCTTCATTATCCCCGCGCCCGCCACTCCCATTGCCCTTCACATCCACTTGTGTCCACAGAAACAATGCTCGTGAACCTTCAGAGCCCAGCTCAGATGCCACCTCTGCCGTAAAGCCCTCTGGTCCCCACAGACTCCTGTATGAACATGGCTAGTGGTGTCCTCCCCGCCTGGGTGTTTATCTGCTCACTCCAAGGCCTTCCTCGTGAAGAGCCCAGGTCTTGCCTGTCACTGTGATCCCCGGGCCCAGCAAGCACCCCGCCCCCCACCATCTTGTCACGTCCCTTGTGCCTCCTGGATGATACCGGGTGTCCCAAGGAGTGCTGTGCTCTGCATGCACGTGGGACTCTTGATGGACCCATTAAGGAATTCAAAGCCACGCTCCTCGATCTTCCCAAGCTGCTTTGAACCTCTCAGGGCGGTCACATGCAGGCCCCGGGATTGCTGGTGAGGTCCCCTGGCCAGGAGTCAGGTTTGTCCTTCATAGGAAGCATGACCATGGCCTCCTGGGGTGGCAGGACAGGTGGAGGGCGTGAAGGCAGCAGAAGCAGAGCTTAAAGAAGGATCAAATGAGAGGGTTCTGTGGTCAGGATGGAAAGGGAGGGCATTCCAGGTGGGCAGGCCATATAAGCCAAGACACCAAGCCATGGGTGGAGCAGCAGCGGGGGATGAGTGGGAGGCAGATGGTGTGGTGCTCTGGCACCAAGGGCCGGCTGAGGTTGGACAGGAGTCCGTGGCCCGTAGGAGACCCTGAAGGCTCATTTGGGTCAAACCAGGTTGTACTGTTTCCTGGTAGGACAACCCTCTAATGTTTTCCCTTCTCCCAAATAACCTGGGACCCCATGTGAGCCTCGTGTGAGAAGAGTGGGATGCTGCCAACTCACCTGCCTCCCTGCGTGGCCAGGCCCCAGCTGGGCCATGCTTCCTTCCCCTGCTCCTGACTGGAGGGGACCAGAGAACATATGGCAGGCTATATTGGCACCGAGTGAGAAGCAGACTGGATGGGGGAGTGAGGTGCACACTGTTTCCATTAAGAGCTGGTGAATGGGTCTGGGAGTGGGGTGACAGGGCCAGATGGGACATGTCCCAGCCTGACACCCTTCTGCCCCCTGGATGGACCAGGGAATGCAGGCCTGGTGGCTGGTGGAGGCACTCACCACCTGGTAGCTGTTGATGCCCATGGCACCTGACTCCTAGTCCACCTGTTCCAGGCCAGCCCTGCCTTGAACGTGGAGTCCTCAGATACCAGTGGGGCTGGGGAGCCACTTCTCAGTGCAACAGCACCAGGAGCAGCAGCACAACTGGGCCTCTGTCGCCCTCTAATAAGGGAAGCGCGTCCTGGCAGGCTGGGTAATAGCCCTCAAATTGAATAATTAATAAAGTTATAAAAATATGTCGACTATATGGCCAGAATAATTCAACCCAATTAGAAGCAATTATTCCTTGCAGTTATGCCACTTGGTATTTTTTTTACAAACAGCTCTAGCAACAAGACACGCTTCCCAGATTTGGCTGCCTGCTTAAGAGATGTTGTTGAGGCCAACCCTTCCCCAGGTGGGGCTTTTTCCAAATGATAAGCATCCATCTTTCCACCATCCATCCATGCATGCTCCTGTCAGTTCAACTCTTCAACCCTCCATCCCTCTGCCCAACTATGCACACATCTCTCCATGCACCCATGCTCCCATCCTGCCTGTGTTCAGTCCTCTCTTGGTCCAGCTATGCACCGATCTAGCCATCCAATTGTCCATCTGTCTAACTGTTCATCTATTCATCACTTAACTCATTTTATCAACCCACCCAACCATCCACCCATTCCTCTGCCCACCCATGCATTTGTTCATCTATGCCTTCACTCATCCATCCATTCACCCAGCTGTTTGTCCATCTGTCCAGCCAAGCATCTGCTCATCCATTTACCCATCCATCCACTGCTTCGGGAAGCGTTTATTTATTGAGGCCCTTTTATGGGTGCGACCTCAGGTTCGTTTCTGGGGGAATGGCTATAAGGGAGGCCCTGTCTTTGCCACGAGGCTCTCCCAGCCTAGACAAAGCAGACCTTCAAGTCATAAATAATCTCATTCATGTTCCTCCCTTCATTTCTTTCCCATATATTTCAAGGCTGTATGTATAGCTAGTTGGACTTAAATCTGGCCTTGAGTGACTTAAAAGACCCCTTCCTGAGTGATCCGGCTTGGTCCCCTACATTGGAAAGCTTAGAGATCTGCTGGCTTCATGAGAGGCTTTCCTAAAAGACCCCTGTAAGGTGTAAGTTGACTTGGCATAGGAGTTTATATGAACTTCTTGCCCTGATGCCATCCCTGTAAGATCACAGGGAATGATGGTTCCGTATGTTTTACAGATGCCATCCCATAAAGTCATGGTTCTTCCCCAATGAAAATAGTCTCCCTCTTATTTTCTTTGAGACTTTCTTATAATGAGGCAAAACCATGACTCGATTCACTAAGTCTCTACCGAGCCCTGTGCTGTGCTCACCTGATAGAATGACCTCATGAACTATATTATGGCCACCAAACCAGGGTGGTCATGCTTACACACGAGTGCTTCAAAGCCACCAGCCACTCCATGGGAGAAGGATGAGGTTTCTATTCCCAAGAAGAGCTCCAGTGTCGGGAACACCCAGCGGCAGTTCTACCCTGTCCTACAGGGTCCCTCTGAGTCATCATTGATTCCATGGCAGTACATTTGAGGATTTTTTTTTGTTTTTTTAACATTTGTGAGTAACCTTCTAGATCGGGGGCTCTGGGGGTGCCGAATGACCTAAACTGTGGCCTTGCCCCTGAGTTGGCTTTGCTGACAAAAGCCCCCCTTTGCCCCATTATGAGCCAGGATGCTGGAGCTGGCAAAGGCCCTCTGATGCCTTAAATGAAATGTAAAACTCAGCCACAGATGGGGAGAAAGTACCTGCAAATGTATAATTCACAGAGGGTTAGTATCCAGAATATATTTTCTAAAAAAATCAATAAGGTCTATGAAGTTCCGATACAGGCAAAAGATATAAGCCTTCACAGAAATAGACAGGCATTTCTTCAGGAAATAGCTCGTGAAAAGATGTTCACCTGCTGATAGTCAAGGGAACATCGGTCGAAACGACGGGAAGCCACCAGGATCATATCCATCAGTTTGGGAAAAAGTAATTTCAGATAACGCCAAGGGTTGTAAGCATGAAGGCAAATGGATCCTCTTGTGTTAAGTGGCTTTCAGCAAGGCACCCAGACTAAGACAGACTAGAAGGAAGGGCTGGCGTGCCACCTCCCAAGACCAGCCAGTGAAAACCCTTTGCACAGGTCGCCATGAGTGGGAGGCGGATGCCATGACTGTTAACAGCCACCCACAGCACGTGCTGGCAAGACAGGTAGGAACTAGCAGTACCATTTTCGGAAGCAATTTTACATAGAGTTGACAACACCAACCAATATAATACCAATGTTGTATAAACATTTTTGGTACCTCATCCCCCATGGAGAGAAATATATTTCATATTGTGCACGCAGATAAGCGCACACTGATAATTTGAAACTCTACTGCATTTCCCGTTTTCAAAGGGGAGCCATGACCCATTGGATTGGTTTCATGGTTCTCTCTGGGTCATCGCCCGCAATCTGAAAGCTCTGCTCTGGAGGAACCCTGCCTCGTGGACTGTAATGGGGAAACACTGGCAGCAACTGAAAGGCCCCTCAAGAGGGAAACAGGAGAACTGCAATAGAGTCTGACAGTAGGATTTGCACAGCAGCTCAAATGAATGAGTTCGAGCTTTACCCGTCTACGCGGATGAATCTCAAGCGCACGGCACTGAGTGAAAAGGACAAGTTGCAGATGGCTACGTACATCCCATGCAATGCCACTTCCATCTGGTCTAAAAGCATGCAGAATAATCAATGTGTTATTATTCATGGATCCATTCGTATGTCCCAAGAGTAGGAAAACAGACGTGGAAACAACAGACACAGAATTGAGGCTTGGGGGAGGGAAGGAGGAGGATGGGATAGGGAGGCTGTGCACAGCGTCTTGACTGGCAATGGCGTTCCTAAGGGGATTCGGATGGAGGGAGGCGGGGGGCTGGACAGCATGGGTCGCACTGTTAGGAGTGACTCTCAAATGGCTGTAAGATTTCAGCAGCAATTTATTTTAAATTAAAATCTCCCTGCAGTTAGTTAAAACAAGAACATTGTTCATAAGCCCAGCTTACATGTGTCTCACCTGTTATTTAAGGTGCTGTGGAGTTCGTTCTGACTCATAGCAGCCTGATGTACAACACAGCCTGGTCCTGCATCGTCCTCACAACTGTTCTCCTATCTGAGCCCGTTGCTGCAACCACTGTGCTGATCCATGTCCTTGAGGGCCTTCCTTTTTGCTGACCCTCTACCTCACCAAGCATAATGTCCTTTTCCAGGGACGGTCTCTCCTGATGACATCCAAAGTACACAATATGAAGTGCTCCTATCTTTGCTTCTAAGGACCAGTCTGGCTGTCCTTCCTCTAAGATAGATCCATACACCGATAAGACTTAGCAAGCCCAAGACCAAAACCCACTGCCTTCAAGTCGACTCTGACTCACAGCAACCTTAGAGGGCACAATAGAAACACTCCTAGCCAAATGACCAAACTCAAGGCCATCGAGTCCATGCTGACTCGTATCAACCCTGTAGGACCGAGTGGGTTTCTGAGACTGCAGCCCTCTATGGCAGTAGAAAGCTCCATCGTTCTCCTCTGGGGCACCTGATGGTTTGGATTGCTCACCTCCTGGCTAGCACTCAATGCTGATCGTCCTGCCACCGCAGCGCCTTAGAACTGCGCCCGGGAGTTTCAAACGCAGTCAGCTTTACGGAAGCAGGTGGCCTCCTCTTTCTCCAGTTGAGAACCTGGTGGGCTTTGAACTAGCCATCTTTGGTTAACGACAGAGTGCTGAACCTTCTAATCCACTCCGACCCGAGTTCTCGTTAATACGTGATAACAATGATGCTTCGGAGCACGGGGTTCTGTCCCCACGAGGGACAGGCCGATGCAGTTATTTGCCCCGCTGCCAGTGTCTGTCTGTCTGTCTGTCTTTCTTAATCATAGTATTGGGGCTCACACAACTCTGACCACAATCCATGCGTCCACCCAGTGTGTCAAGCACATGTGTACATTTGTTACTGCCACTGTTTTCAGTCACGCACCGTGTCAGATGTTCTGGGAGTTCGCTTCCATACTGTTTTTAAGGAGACTTTGTGAACCGACACCAATAAGGAGCCTTGGTGTCACTGTGGGTTGTTAACTGCAAGGTCCTCGGGGGAGAGACGAGGCTCTCTACCCACATAAAGAGTCACAGTCTCAGAAATTCACAGGGGCAGTTCTACCCTGTCCTGAAGGGCCGCCGTGAGTCAGACTCAAGTCTATGACAGTGAGTTTTGAGTATATAGCAGTAATTGTTTTGAAAATTAAGTACCAATTAAAGGAAAAAGAGAAAAGTTTTTTTTTAAGTTTCCATTCAGTTATTAATAATGTAATCAACCATGTTGTGATTCAACATGGCAAGATTTTACATAGCAATTTTGTTGTTAGCATTCACATCAGCTCAGAAGTACTGTACGTAAGCAAGTTAGAACTATATTTATCACGGACTATTCTATGTTTAGAGTTGGTCATACACATTACTAAGGAGTCTGTTTGGTTTGGGCATGGGGTGGGCGTGAGACCATGAGTAGTTACTGCGCTGGGTGACGCCAACCTTCCTGATGCCACTACACATGGTGAGTTCACTGCCTGTCTCCTCCCTCTGGGTATGAGGTCCCCGGCTGCTCCATCAGCCCTGTGTGGGCAGGGACTGCTCGAGTGGGAGTGGTCGTGACCGTGATTCCCGTCTCTCCTGAGCATTGCTTCCCACCAAGATGCTGCCCACAGGGCCGCCCCTGGAAGCACAGCGCACATGGTGTCTTTTTCATGCCTGCGTGGGGCTGGGAAGGGTGACAACACCGGCTGCCAGCCCCACACGCTGCTGCTGCCACCAGCTCAGCTCCTGCCACTCTGATTGGCTTCTGTCACATTCCAGGCGGGTCCTCCTGCCCACCTCCCTCTACCCAGGACCTGCTTGCCATTTCTGTGTTCATTCTGTTCCTAGGGCGCAGGTGGCCCAGCGTGTGCCAGGCAGACTGACTCCCTGCCCACCCCTCCACACAGACAGCTCACACACAGACTCCAGGCCATCCAATGTTGTACCTGAGACCCAACTCATGGCCACTGTGTCAATGCTGAAGCATAAGAACTGCCCCTTCTGAGTTTCTGAGACTAACTCTTTTAAAATTTTTTTATAAATCAATTTATTGGAGGCTCTTACAGCTCTTATAACAACACATACATCAATAGTATCAAACACATTTGTACATTGTTGCCATCATCGTTTTCAAAATATTTTCTTTCTTCTTGAGCCCTTGGCATCAGCTCCTTTTTTCTCCCTCCCCCTCCACCCTTGTGAACCCTTGATAAATTATTATTTTCATATCTTACACCATTCATTGTCTCCCTTCACCCATGTTTCTGCTGTTCGGTAGGGATAGGGGTAGGGTTTTATATGTTGATCATTGAACTCAGTTCTCCATTTTTCCCCCTCCTCCCCCCACCTTTCCCTACCGTCATGGTATCACTACTCCCATTACTGTTCCTGAGGGGTTTATCTGTCCTGGATTCCATATGTCAAGAGCTCTTATCTGCACCAGTGTGCATGCTCCGGTCTAGTTGGGTTTGTAAGGTAGAACTGGGGTCATGATAGTGGGAGTAGGAAGCAGGACAGAACTAGAGGAATGGTGTGTGTCTTGTCAGTGCTGTGCTGCATCCTGCCTGACTCTTTCCTTCCCTGTGACCCTTCTGGGAGGGGATTTCCAATTGTCTACAGATGGACTTTGGGTCTCTACTCCGAATCCCATCATTTGCATCAATATAATTCTTTGTTTTGAGTCTTCTGAAGCCTGATATCTGATCCCATCGACACCTCATGATCACACAGGTTTATGTACTTCTTCCATGTGGACTTGGTTGCTTTCTCTTTTTGGTTGTTGTTGCTTTCTTGCTAGATGGCCACTTGTTTACCTTCAAGCCTTTAAGACCCCAGATGCTATTTCTTTTGATAGCCAGGCACCATCGGCTTTCTTCACCACATTTGCTTATGCACCCATTTTGTCTTCAGCGATCATATCAGGAAGGTGAGCATCACAGAATGCCAGGTTATTAGAACAAAGTGTTCTTGCCTTGAGGGAGTACTTGAGAAGAGACCAATGTCTGTCTGCTACTTTAATAATTAACTTAAGTATATGTACATAGACCTATATCCCTATCATTATATTAATATATTTACATATGTGCATGCCTATATTTATACCTCTATAAATGTCTTTTGACTCCTAGTTCTTTCCTCTGTTTCATTTTATTTTACTTCCGTCCCACTGTCATGTTCAACCTTCATTTGATTCTCAGTAGTTCCTCTCGGCTACATTGCACTTGATCGAACCCCACCAGGAACATTATGCCTTCCTCACCATCGATTTTAGATCTCTTGTTGTTCCCTTGTCCCGGAGTTTGTTGGCTCCCCGCTTTCCCCACCTTTTCTCCTGTGTCCAGCCAGAACCATCAGCCCTATTTTTTTCTCCTCAGAATTATGTATCTGCCTATCTTATATAGACAGACATGAGGAGAAAAAGAAGAAAAAGGAGGAGGAGGAGAAGGAGGAGGTTCTGGTCTGTTCCAGGTCTGTCTGCTGACCCTTATGAATCTTTTCCAGTTGGGTCTGGTGACTCTTTGCAGAAGTAGGAAACTGTGTCTTACTCCCTTGAAGCCGCTGGTGGTTTTGAACTGTTGACCTTGTGGTTAGCAGCCCAATTCATAACCACTACATCACCAAGGATCCTGGTTGGGTACAAAAACTGCCTTTCAGGATCAACCCCAAGTGCCAGGCCTCCCCTTCACCCTGCCCGGGGGGCACTGATGGCAGTACAAGTCCAGTCCGAGAGGAGGACAGGAGGATGATCAGGGGCCCCCACCCCTCAGACTGCCTCCTTAGAGTCTGTGAAGGATAAGACCAGGGAAGGAGATGGCGCTGGGTGTTCCTGGGGTGGGGCAGCTGAGAGCTCTGGAAAGACCCCCTTCTCCCCCCTCCTTTCCTGGTGACCCTGTCTAGTTGCCTTCTGGAGTGCCCATGAGCTATCCTCGCAGTCCCCAGCCTCATCCTCAACTGGACAATGGTCTGGGCCCCCACAAAGGAGGGCATCTTCTCCCAGCGTCTCCTGTTAGGGGTCACTGGGTTGATTTTTTTCATAGGGACCCCGTGGGACAGACAAGTGCCTCACAGGGTTTTCTAGGCTCACGTCTTTACAGGAGCAGGTGGGTTTGAACAGCCAACCTTTCCCTTCACAGTCTGGCATTGACCTGATGCTCCACCACCGGGGTTCCTTCCCCAGCATCCACTCCCTCCTGTTCCCCAGAGCTCTGGAGAAACTCCGGAGAAGGGAGGAAGCAGCTCCCAGGACACCGCTGCAGCTCAGGGCTGTCGACAGAGAGGGAGGGGCAACAGCAAGGGCCAAGAGAAGGACAGAGAGGTCACTGGACCTGCTTCCCTGCTGACCCCATGTCATTCCCAATAGCCCTCAGCCACAGGGGGCTCTTAAGCACCCCCCTTAACCCATCACCTTTGCCCTGATCACAGGCTGCCTACCGCTGAGTTCTGCTGCCCATGGGGAGAGAGCCAGGGTCACACAGTCCACTGTGATGCCAACACTGAGGCCCGAGTCCTTGGTTCACTGCTCTCTGCATGCCTCAGTTTCTCCATCCAAAATGGGGTCACAGCGTGCACCTCCCACTCCTCATCCCCACATGTGCCCTCTCTCCCCTCGCTCTCCCTGCCCCTTCCTCTCTGCACTGGTGTTCTAGGTCTGACCTTATCCCAGAATCCCTCCCTTCATCCCTGAACACCGGAGCAGTGCTCATTTCAGTGTGCATTAAGTGGGACCCATGGGATGGGAACGGGGCCCGCTTGGCCTATGGGACCAGTGGGCCAAGCTATTGAATTCTTTTGTTCAGAATTAGAATTCTGGGTGGATTGCGGCAGCTCCTCTTCTGCACGGACTTTTGGAAACACATTTGCTGCCGAGGCTACAGCTCTCCGTTCCCTTCTGTCCCCGTCACGGTGGCTGCGCTCTTGCACGGCAGTCACTCGGAGTCCACTGTCCCGGGGAGGCCCACGGGCAGAGCAGATGCTGGCAGAAGGCAGCCCAGGCGGCCGTGAGGGGCCTTGGGCTGGGCAGAGCGGCAGGCGGGAACGGTGAGTGTAATTGCTTTGTGGTGATTCACCTGAAGCTACTGTAACCTTGACAGCCATGCGCTACAGGGGAGACACAGCCCCAGACAGAGCTGCCTCTCTGAGCCCCTCTTGGATGAGCACCGGCCTGTTTGGGGGACATCAGTGGTGCCCCAGGAGACCCACCTTGGGGAGAGGGAGACCAGGCAGGTGTCTGGAGGCTGCACCCACCGTGGTTGCTCCCTCCTCAGTCTACCCAGCTGGGACTGCAGAGAGATTGGGGCAGGGAGGGGCCTCGACCCCCTCCACCACCGGCAGAGGAGAAGGGAACTGACCCCCCACGGCCCCGAGCACCAGAGCTGGTGAGAGCCCCATGCACCATGGAGTCGTGACCCAGTGGAACTGTTCCATAAGGTTTTCTAGGCAGTAATCTTTTCATTAAAAAGAAAAAACCCCAAATCACTTTTTATTGTGATTTGGGTGAAAGTTTACTGAGCAAACTGGTCTTCAATCAACAATTCATGCACATCTTTCTCACGATATAGACTGCAGGCCCCGCAAGGTAACAGCGCTCTCCCCACTTCCACCCCAGGCTTCCCGTTCCCATTCATCTTTCTTCCCATCTCTCCCGGCCTCCTGAGCTGTCTCCCTGGGCAAACGCTGCTCTTTTGATCTTGTTCGGCCGATTATTCTAAGACGTGCGTGCTCCCCGGTGTTACTGCACACTTGATACATCATCCGTCTATGGTTTGACAGAAAGTTGAGCCATGAGGACAAGTTCAATTCCAGCCCTGAGGAGGAACTAAGAGCCAGCAAGGGGGTGGGGGAGGTGGCCCACTAGTCTCTATCAGAATAGTAAACCTGGTCTGAATTATTGAGTTTTGGTCTAGATTTTTCTCCTACTCGGTTCAGTATTGCGGTCCTTTCAGAGTGGTTGGTGTGGTAGCTAGGTACCATCTAGTTCTGGTCTAGGGTCGTGGAGGCTGGGATTTATGCGTCCCTGCTTTTCTCTGGCGTTCTTTGCTGTGGAGGGGGGACCAATACCTGCAACTTAGAAGGTCATGTAGAACTCACTGGACCCCATTGTCTTTGGGGCTATGTTCTGCCAACTGGCCTTGATGTCCACTGAGATTAGACTCCTGAGGCCCAGCCCTGGCAACGCATTCCTTCACGGTGTTTGGTTATTGCTGAGAAGGTTTCATAACTCTGCCGACTGTGGACATAGTTGCAGCACATATAAAGGTACGCATGTAAAAGTAGTCTCTGTCAACTCCTGTAGACTCATGAGTGTAGTCTAATTCACTAGACCAGCAGTTCTCAACCTGGGGGTCGCGACCCCTTTGTAGGGTCAACCAACACTTTCACAGGGGTCGCCTAAGACCATCAACAAACATATATTTCTGGGAGGGAGGAGGAAAAATGAGGAGCTGATGCCAGGGGCTTAGGTGGAGAGCAAATGTTTTGAGAATGATGAGGGCAATGAATGTACAAATGTGCTTTATATAACTGATGTATGTATAAGATGCATGAGCCCCTAATAAAATGAATTTAAAAATACCATATTTCTGATGGTCTTAGTTAACCAAGACACTGCTCCCATATCTGTCTCCAGAGGGGTCCGCCCACATGCAGATACGCCCATATGCATAGCCCCTGCGAAGACTGTTACCCAGGCGACACCATGCTTCAAGACAAAATTTCATTGATTGGTCATTAGAAATAAATATTTCACAATATATAATTACATATTGTTTTTGTGATGAATCACGATGCTTTAATGATGTTCAGTTTGTAACCATGAAAATACATCCTGCGTATCAGATATTTACATGACAATTCATAAAGTAGCAAAATGACAGTTATGAAATAGCAACGAAAATATTATGGTTGAGGAACTGTATGAAAGGGTCGCAGCATG
The DNA here is from genome assembly GCF_050624435.1 of Tenrec ecaudatus. Lineage (NCBI taxonomy): Eukaryota > Metazoa > Chordata > Mammalia > Afrosoricida > Tenrecidae > Tenrec > Tenrec ecaudatus. The sequence goes on along the minus strand of NC_134546.1, from coordinate 64,073,288 downwards.
AGGAAGGTGGAGAACCCCTGCCCTAGCCAGCGCAGATGTAGACTGTCAGGTCCTTTCCCCCGGGAGCGGCTGCTAGGTTCAAACTGCCAACCTTTCCGTTAGCAGCAGGCAAGCGCTTCACAAGGAGCCACTGGGGCTCCTCTCTACTCATCTTGCAGCTGAGAAAACGGAGGCACAGAGAGAGGACAGAACTTATCCTGAATCACCAAGGCGGAGGTGGGAGCCATTAGGGCAAAGCACTTCCACCCTCTGCAGGCATCATGGAGCTGAGGGAAGAGCAGGAGACCCAGGTTCTAAACCCGGATCGGCCACGTGCTAGTTGGGTGAATCTAATCAATTACACTCGTTCCTGGAACCTCAGTGTCCTCATTTTAAAAGGAGGCGCGGACACAGCCAGCCCCTGCGGGTCTGAGAGACTGCCGGTGATGCTGTGCATGCAGCATCTACACAAGGGGAACCGAGGGCGCGATCCCACACGTCTTCCTCATGGCCTGTGGACCCCTCCTGCTCCTTCCTCACCCCTCCACTCTCTTCCCCCTCTACTTCCCAGCAGACACTGACTCCCCGTCTGGCCTACCCACTGTGGGCTGCCCTCGTCTGTTCCAGGCCAGAGCCAGGGACCTCGCCTACATCCTAGACCTGTGCTTTGCCCCCGTCTTGTGTTGCAGCCTGTAACGCAGCTGCAACTGCTAGCAAAAAGTACAGCTAGGGGCCCTGTGACAGAGACCTGAAGTCAGTATTGCTGCCTCTGGGAATCTCCAATCCCAGGACCCTAGGTCATTGTACGATTAAATTACTGCATTTTAACTTGTCTTTAAAAAAATATCCCAATTCTGCATTTTATTCCATAATAAATCCAGGTTTGTTTTCATATAGAGATCAATGTGGAAGCTCATTATCAGGTAACTAATGTGCTGTTAAGGAGCCCTGGAGGTGTGAATGGCTAAACACTGCTAAGTGAAAGGGGCAGGAGTCCTGGTGGTGTAGTGATTATGAGTTGAGCTGCAATCCGAAAGGTCAGCAGTTCGAAACCACCGGCCTCTCACTGGGAGAAAGACAGGGCTTGCTGCTCTTGTAATCAGAGACAGGCTCAGACACACCCAGAGGCAGTTCTTCCCTGCCCGTTAGGGTCCCTATGACTCGCTATGAGTCAGTGCCGACTCAGTAGCAGTGAGTAACCGCAAAGCGAGCAGTTGGATTCTCGGAGACAGACTTGGTGATCTCCTTCCAGAGGATGAGGGCCGGGAAATCCCTCTGGGGCAGTCATGCTCTGTCACGTGGGTGCCCGAGTGCTAACCACAACAGCAACTGTGCCATGAACAAACCTGCCGCCACGGCGTTGATGGTGACTCATGACACGTCCCTGTGCGTCTGAGTAGAACTGGGCCCACAGGGTTTTCAGTGGCTGGCTTTTAGCAAAGTAGATGGCCAAGCCAGGCTTCCAAAACACCTCTGGGTGGACTTGAACCCTCAACCTTTCAACTAACAGCAGAGTATATTAGCCTTCAAGGTACCATCGCATGGTGAGAAATTCAAATGCTGTGACTTCAAGCCTCTCCAACAAACACAATCCTTGGTTTGAGAAGCACCAGCCTAAAAGGCTATGTGCTAGTTAGGAGTCTGGGCACGTTGGGAGGGGGGGGGGAGGCATTCTATCCCAATGGGCAAGATTATCTACCTTAAAGCCAAGTCGGTCAGGGGTCCCACACAACAGTCAAGATAAGAACTTGGCGGAAGCCACTGTTGGCGGTGGCCCTAAGAGGTCCCTCGGGCTTCCGTCGCTCAGGCCTGCTTTGCAGTCCTGCCTGGTGCCCCTGGCCTGAGCTTTCTCCAGTGACACAAGTCTAATGGTGTCGAAGAACATGGAGACCATGTGGTGATAGAGCGGCAGGCTTCTCTCCCGGCTCTTCCTCTGGCCATGGAGTCCCCTTGAGCCCACAGAGGCCCTGTGGGTGTCAGCTCCATGGGGTTTTCTGTGGCTGAGTTTGGGGGGGGGGGTGCAGGTAGTAGCCAGGCCTTTCTTCTGAGGCACCTCTGCGTGGACTCAACCCTCCAACCTTTAGGTTAGCAACTGAATGCATGAACCATTTGCATCTCCCAAAGACTCCTCTCATCTCTGCCCTGCCCATCTGAGGGAGCCAGAAGCAACAAACAAGACGCTCCTGTGCAGTGTCTGTCCTACAGCACAGCACTGTGGGACGGGAGCCAGAGACTCGGGCCCCAGAGCTGCTACAATTAAATAATACTGTGAACACTTAAATTTCCAAGTTAATTCTTGGATATCATTTATAAAAGTTAACAGGGCATATTTAATTTAAGAATTGGCTCACGTCCTTCTCTTACAGACGAAACCTCATAAATGAAATATACTGGATCATTGCCCAGTGCGGAAATAAAAGTTATGAATAATGTTTCTATCTCAATCATTGTCAGGGTTTTAATATTCCTAATTACTTTAAAAAGCTAGATATTCAATATAGGAAAACTTTTTTTCTTTTTATCTCCACTTGTGAGATTAGTGCAATTTAATAAGAGTCACTCTGTCGTCTTTATGCAGTGTAAACTGACATTTCATCCTTTTACTCTTTGTTATTATAGGCGATGGAGGGTTATGGCCAAGCATGCAGCCTCTCATTTTCCCGGAGAGCCCCGGCCCCTTCACATTTAAACACCTGACTTACCTCCAACCGGCAGTTACAGCCCGCCCTGTCCACGCCCCTGGCAAGGCTATCACGCCGACACACACAGTGGTTCATAATAACAAAAGAGACCGGCATCGAAACCTTGTTGCTACTGTACTGCGGGTTTTCTGGCCAAAGATGTTCGCGCATGCCTAGAAGGGCTTCTGTCGTGCTTCTTACACGCTGAAAGGTGCCGTATATACTATCTAATAAGACAGACGTCTGATTGGCAGGGCCTCACTGTTGAGACTTACACTCACACGCGACTCACAGACAAACTGAAGAACAGACCGTGTGCGTGTAGGGGGACTGCCTGCAGATGCCTCCTCACATCCACAATAGCTCATGCGTCTGCCCACCAGGCGCATCAGCACCAGCCCTTCCTTCATGGAGCAGAGAAACTCACCCAAGCCTCAAACAAAGGAGGCCGTGGAGCAATGGGTCTGTGAAGGGCTGAGAAGGCTCCCCTGCACCCCCCCGCACCCCTTCTAGGCTTGGGAACTGGTTTCCTCCCTGTGGGGGCTGACTGAGCCATACATTTCCAGGAAGTCACAAAGGGCAAGGCAGGCAGTAGGATGATGGATCATTAGTCCCTCCCTGCCACTTCCAGGAATTTATCCTAAGGAGAAATTAGGACACGTGGGCACAGACGTATATGCACAAGGAGAATCGCCAGACCAGTTTGACACGCGACCGCTGTCCCCCCCGGCACTGGCACAATCCAAATAGCTCTACAAGTCGGGTGTTTTGTGTTTGCTTCTCAGTCTGGCACCAAAATACATGTCATGGCCAAAGCTGCGTGGAGGTGATCTGAGGTTACAGGTTCTCACGATGTCTTCTGTCACTACAGAAACGCCACGGTGAGGTTGGCAAAAGTCAGAACCCGTGTGAGACAGAACCCTATCAAGGAAGAGAAGCTCAGCTATTCTCCACTGAAGGGAGCGAGACTTCAGCCTGTCAAAGGCGGAAACCTTGTGAGGGCCAGAAACACAAGGCAGCCCTGCCTGGTTCCGCTCTCAGAGGTCTCACTGCCCGGGCTGGGGCTGGAACCACTGCCCTGTCCCCAGGGTCCCCTGTTCTCCATGAGAGAGTTACATACACTTTTCTCATCGCTGGAAAATTCTTCCTGCTGGAGCCTCTCAGGCCCCAAGGGTCGTGGATGTTGGGTCCATAAGAGGGGAAAATGAGAAACCACCTAAATGCCCATCAACCAAGACCTGGTATGCACATTTGCTAATCCATAAAATGAAATTCTATTAAGGTCATTAAAAATAAAAATGAAGATTGGGCTTGTTGCTATAAAATTGAATTTAAGAAGCAAGCCACCAGATAACACGGGCAGTTTGATGTAAATGGTGAGGTGTGTGGGATGTAACCCTGCATTCAGATGTGTAGAGAAACCGCCGGGACAGACAAACACCCGGTTTTCATACCAAAGGCTAAGGCTGAAGGCTGCAAGGACAGTGGGGGGTGTGGTGGGGGGGAGGGAAGGAGAGTGAGGGGCGGAGGCAGGGTGAGAGAGGACCAAACACAAGTCCGTTTATGCTCTGATGAGCTACTGCTACTGCTTCCATCGGACGAGGCAGGCTGCGCCACCACATAGACTGTTTTTCTTAAAATGTCTAAATGAATACATAGAGTTAAATGTTGCTAACGAGAAGAGGGAAGGGTCACAGCTATAGCCCCCCACCCTCACCCAGCTCAGATGGGAACACGGGCCTGAGTGGCTCCGAAAGTAGGGAAGCTCATCTGAAGTGCACCTGGCTTCTCGACAGACACGCGAGCTCGCTTCCAAGAAAAGGAAAAAACATTAAGAATGATGTTTTCCATGTAAATGAAAATTAAAGCTTGCGGTGAAGTTTCCTTGTTGTTAACATGTCAACTTCAAAGACAACTCTATGGACAAAAGCCATTCTGTCACCTCAGAAACACGTTGGGCTGGTATGCCTGTCCCCTACACCACATAGACAGACAGATGGTCCTACACACACCCTAAAGTTCTAGCAAGTTTCCCATTCCCCTGTGAATAGCTGTGTTTTCTGATCAAAGCCATATTTAAATCTTGGGTCATATTAGCAGAGGCGAACATAATAATTAGAATTCAGCTTTAAGACCCATGTTTTCGCCTGAGTGATAATTTCATATTAAGCTTTGACTATATACGAGCTGTGTGTCTGTAGGAAAATTTAAAAATAATCATTTTATTGGAGGCTCTTACACCTCTTAAAGCATTCCGTACATCAATTTTCTTTTGCTTAATCTGTTTTTATTTCTTTTTAAAATCATTTTATTAGGGGCTCATACAACTCTTATGACAATCTATACATACATCAATTGTGTAAAGCACATTTGTACATTCACTGTCCTCATCATTCTCAAAACATTTGCTCTCCACTTAAGCCCCTGGCATCAGGTCCTCATTTTTCCCCTCCCTCATGAACCCTTGAAAATTTATCAATTATTATTTTGTCATATCTTGCCATGTCTGACGTCTCCCTTCACCCGCTTTTCTGTTGTCCGTCTGCCAGGGTGGAGGTCACATGTAGATCCTTGTAATCAGTTCTCCCTTTCCAACCCACTCTCTTTCTACCCTCCCAGTATTGCCACTCACACCACTGGTCCTGAAGGGATCATCCACCCTGGATTCCCGCGTTTCCAGTTCCTATCTATACCAGTGTACATCCTCTGGTCTAGCCAAACTTGTAAGGTAGAATTGGGATCATGACAGTGGGGGAGAAGGAAGCATTTAGGAAGTAGAGGAAAGTTGTATGTTTCATTGTTGCTACATCACACCCTGACTGGCTCATCTCCTCCCCAATACCCTTCTTTAAGGGGATGTCCAATGACCTACAAATGGGCTTTGGGTCTCCACTTGACACTACTCCCCTCATTCACTATGATATGATTTTTTGCTCTCATGATGCCTGATACCTGATCCCTTCGACACCTCGTGATCGTACAGGCTGGTGTGCTTCTTCCATGTGGGCTTTGTTGCTTCTGCGCTAGATGGTCGCTTTTTTACCTTCAAGCCTTTAAGACCTCAGATGCTATATCTTTTGATAGCCAGACACCATCGGCTTTCTTCACCACATTTGCTTATTCACCAATTTTGTCTTCAGCAGTTGTGTTGGGAAGGTGAGCATCATAGAATACCAATTTAATAGAAGAAAGTATTCTTGCATTGAGGGAATGCTTGAGTGGAGGTCCAATGTCCTTCTGCTACCTTAATACCAGACCTATAAATATATGCACATAGATCTACTTCCCAGTAGGAAAAATTTTATATAAAGGTCAGTACGTATCAAGAAACCATCCCAACCCAGTGCTGCCCAAACCCACACATCCAACATTAACCCATATGTCTGACACCAATCCACAAAGTCCTCCTCCATCTCACAAAACAGACACAATGATGCCGACTGCAGGAGGAAAGCTGAGTCGGTGAATGTGTAAACATCTCAGTGCTGGCAGGGGTCTCCACATGGCTGCTCCAGCACCCAGAGCTGCATCGGGGTAGGTCCATGTGACTTCTCCTCAGGGATGTCTAAGGCAGCTGCACCCTGGTCCAACCATCGGAAAGCAAGAAACCCGAGAACTCGCAAGGCAAGGCTCACTGAGCCATTTACCCTTCCACCCTTCAATTAACGCCACATGTGTTATCAGTCAGGTTGGCACAATAAACTAACTACCTCAAGAACCGTACAACTTATAATAGAATACTGTCTAGTAATACACCAGAAGATGAGCCCTTAGATGGGAAGACCTTTGACACTCACAGTGAGTGCAACTACAAACACATCAGTGATCACAGCATACCAGCGATCAACAATGGCGTACAATGATCACGAAGAGGGAGTGACCTAGGCCGCATTTCATTCTGCTGCGCGAGGGGTCACCAGGAGTCAGAGCCAACTCCATAATCACGAGCAATGACAACAATAATCACTCATATCATAGGGTGGTTGTGGAGATTAAATGAGACGGCATAAACACAGAGCCTGGTGCCTAGTCAGTTCACTTCCATTATTGGATTTCCACACGGTCAGACCAAGCCTGCAGTGGTGTGGTCAGATCCGGGAGTGACAAGCATAAGAGGAGTAAGAAGCAGCTCTGAGGGGAAGAAGCCAGAGAAGAACGGTGGCTGGCAGCCTAGCACAAGTCGTGTGAGACCCGGAGGTGCTCAGAGAAGCAAACCGTGGGGAGGGAGGCAAGCACTGTCTTGGAATACGTGAGAGACTGAGCTGTAGGAGGAAGGCTGGCTTGTTCTGCATGGCCCCAGTAGCTCATATCACCTGCTCCGAGATGACCATCTTCAAACAAACTCGCTGCCCTTAGCCAGTGAGTTCCTGGGGAGAAACTGCAGACACGGCAAGGAGGGATGTGGTGATTGAAATTGCCACCCCAGCCTTGAGCATGGGTGAGAACCAGCCAGTGGAATGCAAAGATGGAGCTTCAGTTTCCAGAAGGGTGAGTGTCCTACCAATTAAAAATAGTCAACTATAAGCTGTGTGTGCGCTTCCACAGGGGCAGCGAGTGAGCTGTAGTTCAACTCCAACAGGCTGCCCTTGGCATTACAAAGACCAGCGAATAGACCTGCCCCAGCCAATCCCTCATCCTTGAGAGTTCCTCATCCCTGTAGCTGCAAACAACAGATGCCAGCAAGGCTGTGGAGAAGTTGGAACCCTTACAGATTGGAGGCGAGATTGTAAGATGGTAGAGCCATGATAGAGACTGGCACAGCACGTCCATCAAAAGCTAGGAATTCCATCTGATCCAGCACCTCCACTCCCCCCACCCCACTCCTGAGCACAAATCCTGGAGAAAGAGCAGTGATAAAAACAGGCTCGCACATCCATGTTCATTGCAACATTGCTCACAATCGCAAAAAGGGGGAACCAACCCAAGTGTCTTCAATGGATTAATTGATATACATGAACTGTGGTGCGCGTCCATACAGTGGAGTGCTACACAGTGAAGAATAATGGCGAGGTTGTGAACCATAACATGGATGAATCTGAAGGACATTGCTCCTAGTGAAATAAGTTCATCCCAAGAAGGTCACTTGATGATACCACTTTTCAAAGAAAGTCAAGGTTTATACACAGAAAGCAATATCCTTTGACGGACAGTCACCAGGGAAAGGGGTGGGGAGGGAGGAAGAATCACTTACTAGATGGTACCAAACCATCTTCCATTGAGGTAATTCTGAGCCTGTACAACAGAGTGAGATTTCTTCCCTAGGGTTTCTGAGGCTGTAAATCTTCACAGAGCAGAAAACCTCATCTTTCTCCCTCTGAGTGGCTAATGGGCTTGAACTGCTGACCCTGTGGCTAGCAGTCTAATGAGTAAACCCAATATGCAGCAGGGGGTGCTAATGAAGGAAAAGGCATCTTAAGACATAGGCGAAGCCAGCACAACGTGTCCGAGGTAAAATGAAAACTGAAGCCCATTAAACAATAAAGGACAGCAACGGCTATAACACTGACAGTTCTGCAGCATTAACACTCATAACCACCACCAATATTCATGTTATTATATAGGTGTGGACATGCATCTACAAGGGAGCTTCAGAAAACTCATGGGAAAATTGAATTATCTTTAAATTATCTTTAAGTTCCATTTTCCCATGAGCTTTTTAAATCCCCTTCCTATAGATCTACCTGTGGGCTTATTTGTATATGCTGCATATATATCCAAGGAGACTTGGTGGTTTGGTTGGTTAAGTGTTGGGCTGTTAACCACAAAGTCAGTAGTTCAAGCCCACAGGATACAGATGGGTGTGTCTGCTCCTATGAAGATCAATAGCCTCATGGACCCAAAGGAGAAGTTCTACTTTGTCCAGTAGGACCACTATAAGTCAGGATCCATTTGATATCAGTGAAGTTAAAGGGCATAAATATTCACCTATGATGTCATAAGCCAGAAAGCACAGTTATGGAGAAAGCTTAGACAGATCCAAATACTCGGTGGGGCTGAGTTAGTAGGATTGAAGGTGAAGGACTATAGCCTTGGGGAACATCTAGGTCAATTGTCATAACATAGTTTTACATCCTAGTTTGGTGAATAGCATCTGAGCACTTACAGGCTTATGAGCAGCCGTCCAAGGTGCAACTCTTGGTCCCTTCCCATCAGAAGTAAAGAAGAATGAAGGGACCCAGAGACTCAAAGAAGCAGTCAGGACTAATGGCCCACAGGAACCACAGCCTCCTCTAGCCTGAGACCAGAAGAACTAGATGGTGTCCAGCTACCACTACAGAAGGCTCTGACACAATAGTAGGTGCTGGTTAAAGTACAAGAAAAACAGACCAAAATTTGAAATCATTAAAAAAAAGTCACAATTACTGGACTGAAAGTACCAGGGAAACTCCCAACCACATCATTCCAAGACACACCCATTTAACCTGAAACTGATGCCACTCACAGAAGTCACCTTTAAGCCAAATAACAGATTGGCCTATAAAATAAACAACAGCATCTGCGAGGACTGTGTTCAACAAAAGGAGACCAAACAGGCAACATTTACCCCCAAAGCAAAGATGAGAAGGTACGGGGGCCCGGGGAAACCAGAGGGCTGAGAATGGGGAAGGCAGGGTGGAAATGGAAGAGTGCTCACACATTGTGGGGATAGCAGCCCATACCAGGAACAAGCTGTGTGTGAATTGTTGGGTGGGAAACTAATTTGGTATCAACTTTCCCCTAAAACACAAGAGGATGGTCAGAATATAATTGTGACCAAAGTCACACAACAAAATCACCAATCAGGAAGAGAAGCCCTCAGACATCCCACCCACCATGCGGCATGGAGTGCAAGTCCACAGAGAGATGGATTTGCACATTCTTTGCTTGGCATGGTGACCCTCTTGTTGCCTGGAAGAGTCCCTACAGAGATTGCCAGTCGCACTCTGCCGCAAAGGGGTGTGACAAGTGGAGGCAGGAGGACACTGTGCTTACTGCTGTCTCGGTGCCTTGGAGAGAGTCCCATCCACCCACCCACCCCCACTCAGGCTTAAAACAAAACCACACACTCACTGGCCTGGCTTGGCCAGCACAGTCTCAGGCTCTGGTAGGCTGGCACTAGGCATTTTCAGCCCAGCAGAGACACTGGGTGGGGGAGAGAGCTGCATGGAGCCAATGTGGACCCAACACACCCTCCTCTTCAATGTCAATTTTTACATTGAAGTCTGTATGGGCTGGGGGGCTGGCCATGCATATAATAGACCAGTCAGCCACTCAAGTCACCACAGAAAGGCAGGCTATATCCCATCTCTAAGTGGAAGAAATGTGGGCTTCAACTAATGTGGGTGAATCAAGGCCTCTCAGAAACTCCCAAGAGACTGCGCTGGTACCCATGCAGGGACTGTAGACTGGCAGTGGAAAGGAGGTGAGTGATCTGAGGGGACTCGGGGACAGGGAGCCGGAGAAGAAGCCGTGCCTTCAGCGGGGCTACCTGCAGGGAGGCCCCCAAGAGCAGCCACGAGCACCCTGCCCTCAGTGGATCCCACTGCTCATGAAGATGATGGTCCACGCTGGCATGGGCCACTGAGTCAGCCCAGGAGTGCCCACCTGATGGGGCAGGCTGGCATTCTGTGCTCAGCAGGCAAAAGTGAACTGGCTACCCACAGAGCTGTAGGCACACAGTGACCTGCCTCAACAGACGATCCAGGGCTCAGTAATCTCACAAAGGAGCCAGCACTCGGCCTCCCCTGGCAACTCAACCTTTGACCTTTGACCAGGAAGCAGGCCTAGGTCTTAGTGTCCTGCGCCCATGGGCAGCAGCCCCATCCCCTCCCCCCTGCAGACACCACATGTACAGGTGTTTCATCAGAAGTCAGAGTCGTCTAGATAGACCCATGATCCCCCTAGACACACACCACATCACTGGCCCCACAGGGCTCCAGGCTCCATTCTGCCCCCACCATCTGCAAACCTCCACCTCCTGAGGGGCAGATAAGCCTCCTCCGCTGGGGTAGCCATCCTGAGGCACCCAGCCGGCACCCAGGAACTCAGCATGCACGTTTCACAGTACCCCCAACCCCCCTCCACCATGAGAATTATGGGTCCCTGACCCCACAGACCCCAGACTCACCGCTGGAGCAGTCGGGTCCTCCCCAGCCGGGCTCGCAGTGGCAGGTGTCCGGGGACACGCAGCGGCCGTGCATGCACTCTTCCGTACACAGGGCTGCAGGGAACAGGAGGGAGAGAGGAAGGAGCGAACAGTGAAAACCCACCATCGAGTCAGGGGCGCTGCATGCCCTGCCCTGTGGTCGCCCCGGGGCCCAGGCTGCTCGGTTTAGGTCGGAAATCAGGCTACTTCTGACTGTTGTCCTTCACGGGACTCCTGAGTGACTCTGGGAAAGGGACACTCAATCCCGCCCCCCTCTGTTCTACAAGGTGGCCCAAGCCCAAGAAGGCTACCACCTGGAGACGCTCCCCAAACCCGAAACCTGAGCCCCATCGGCTCAGGCAATGGCCTGATGTCTTTCTGATGAGGCCCTAACACGCATCAGCTTGCCTGGAAGGGCCAGGTTCCCCAACCTTCCCCCACCTGTCTTCCCTCCTCCCCAAATGTCCCTATTTTGGGGGCTCTCAAATGTCAGCAAATCTGCAAAGTACACAAACGCTGGGGGGTGGGGGAAGGGGAAGCAATAGCTAATTATAAGAAAGTAATTAAGAAAGACATCCACGATGATGATAATTGTAATTAGAAAGTGCCTGGCAATTTCTTATCAGCCTCCCAGGTTGGGAGGCGACGGCAGCGATGGTTCTGCCACTGCTCCAGCGTCGGGGAGGCTTCCCTGGCAGCAATTGGAGGCAGGAGCTGATTTCTCTCTTCCTTTGACAGAACCTACCTTTCATCAAGGTCACCCTGGCTCCTGTGAGATCTGCCCACCATCTAATCCATCAGGACGATCGCAGAACCCCCACCCCACCCTGCCCTGAGTCACCGCCGCCAATGTCAAAAGTTCGGAAAATCAGCAACTACCACCAACCCTGTCCGTTTCTCAGAAGGGATCCAGAGGTGACACCTCTCTCTGAAGGCAGCAACGGCCGTCTTGCAGTGCCATCCGGGTTGCCAAGTAGGTGGTCCCTATAGTAAGTTTTAAAGGGCTGCCATCATGCCACAAACACCCACCCCACGACCACACTGTCTGGGCACCCCCTGAATTCCCACCATGAGGCACTGTTGAACTAATGACCACAACCATCAGGCTGATTCCAACCCATAGCGACCAGTGTGCTCCGGAGCTGAGCTGCTCCGGGGGGTGGGGGGTGGGGGGCTGGCTGTAATCTCAACGGAGACGGGTTGGCAGGCCTTTCTTCTGTGGCACTGCTTGGAGAGTTAGAATGGTTGATGGGGCCCTCCAAATACAGGCAGGGATCCTGAAATTGTTGGCTCAGCTTTGCCCAGGCCAGCAGCCAGTGCCATGCGAGGTGGACCCCCAGGAGAGCCATTTCAGGGCCACCATCCTCCCAACTTCCCTGCCAAGGGTCTGAAGCCACCTTGCCCTCTGCAAGCTTGTGATGAGGTAGGGGCGGGAGGGGGTGCCCTGGTTTCTGAGCTCTTCTCATTTGTACAGGGGCTCTCAAGAGGGTTGGGCTCGTGCAGAGACTTGGGCAGCACCCCGCTTAGCACCCCATCAGCTAACCCAGCTTTCCACTTAAAGCTCACCTGGCTGTAGGCAAGGCCTCAGCTGGCCATTCCTGCTCCCCTTTTCCTACTGGACCTTCCAAACACACTCCACATCTCCCAATACACACCAGATGCAAGGGTTCCTCCCCGAGCCCCCACCCCAAGCCAGCTCCTTAGTCCAGCCCTTGCCTCAGCCTCTCCTTCCCGTGTCCACTCCCTGAGGCTGGGGTCCCAACCCCTCTCCCCACCTGATCAGAGATTGGCTTGCTCCCCCCGCTGTGCCTGGCTGCAGGGAGCAAGACCTTGATCCCCAGGATTCCTGCCGAGGGCAGTGACTCATGACCGTGACAGATATCAGGACTAGAAGAGAGCGCAGGGAAACTCTCTGACAACCCCTTCCTCATATACACCTGGACACAGGGCCTCTCGGGCGGCGGGTGACTGGGCAGCCAGGCAGGAAGGAGTGTCAGGAGGGTGATTCCAGAGTCAGAGGTGGCTGAAAGTGGGAGAAGTGAGAGGTCCCCACAACAGTGAGGCCTGCTCACTTCACCCCAGGCTGGACCTCCTCCCCTGCCCAGACAGGGCGGGGGGAGGGGGGGCGGGCAGTCTGGAGGGGGCAGCATCGCAGTGACTCAGCCAACTTCCAGGAGGCTGCTGAGAGCCAGAGAAGTTGTGTCTACACTGAGTGCCCAGCAGTGTTGGGTAGGGGGCTGTGACAGCTCCAGGAAGGAGAGAGGGCAGTCTGGGGTGGGATGCCCCTCCTCTCTCCAGCTCTCTGACTCTGGAGCCATTGGCCTCCGTCCTGCTGGAAGGAAGGGGCCTACAGCTCCTCCTGGGTCTCAGTTAAACCCCAGGGAGGGTCAGCCATGGGGAGGCTCATCTCCCGCCGACCCTTCACAACTGCCCCTGGTCCCCTCCCCACCAGGTACATGAAACATGTGATCCCATTACCATATAGGGCTCTCCTCTTGGTTGCTCCCCAAAGTCCCAAGAACTTGAAGAACAGTCTATGAGGCACACCACCCCAGCCTGCAGACACAGACTCCCAGACTTCAGACACAGACCCCAGCCTACAGACACCAACCCCAGACTACAGATACAGTCCCCAGAATACACAGTCCCCAGACTACAGACACAAACCCCAGACTACAGACACAGACCCCAGACTATAGACACAGACCCCAGACTACAGACACAAACCCCAGACTACAGACACAGACCCCAGACTACAGACACAGATCCCAGACTACAGACACAGACCCCAGACCACAGTCCCCAGGCTCCAGACACAGACCCTGACTCAGTACTCTCCCTGGCACAATAGCCCTGGCCTACAGAGGACAGCTATTCCACTAACCCCACGCCTTAATCTCAGGTGAGGTGGGTGTCCTTCCTCATTGCCTCCCTCCTACCCTCATCCTCTGGTATTATGCCTAAACTATTTACATGCCAAAGCTTCAGCCCATTCATATTTCATAGATGTTGTTTAGATAATATTGTTTAAGGCATCAAATATTGATATCAATACCTGAGGCTTAGATTGCCATATCTGACAATTGGATCACTGGGTGTTTATGTACCTGCGGGGAATGCTCCTAAGAAGGGATGGGGGAGATGAGCCACACAATGGTTGACCGACCCTCCCTGGCAACTGGCTCCTTCCCCAGGCTCTCGTGGGGTCCAGCACTGGGCAGCCCCTCTCTGAAGGCTAGGGCTCCTACTGTGTCTGGTAGGACCCCTACTTCTCTGTCCTGCCCTGGAGTGGCTGGGCCCGAACTCTGACCCAGGCCTGATGCCTGCTGACCCGGGGGGGGGGGGAGGATAGAGTTACTGCACCGTTACTGCCCTCTTCTCTGCCTCCTATACCAAATGTGGGCATTCTATCCAGCCCTCTCTCCACCTGCTGCCTGGCCATCTGTTGTTGTGGACAGGGGTCAGAGCTGTGACCACAGACTTGCCTTCTCTAGGTCTCCCTGGGACATTAGAATGGTGGTTTCCTCAGCTGCGTCTGTATCCACGGACTGTCCTGCCTCATCTTTTAACTAGAAGTGGTGTGAGCAAGGACTTTTGAGATCTCCTCATTCAGAGCAAAGAAGAGTCAGGAAGAGCAAAGACTGAAGGACACCTCTAGTCCGGAGGTCTAATAGACCGCATGAGCCACAGCCTGAGACCAGAAGACCTAGATGGTGCCCGGCTACCACTACTGACCTCTCAGATCAGGATCACAATAGAAGGTCCTGAGCAGAGAGAAGGGGGGAGAGAGGACAATGTAGAACACACATCACCAAAAGGATCACATTCATTGTCTGCTACAGACCTGGTGGAACGCCTGCGCCTGTGCTCTAAGTCACCTTTTAAAACTGGAACAGGGTGCATTCCCAGAGATCCGCTGTCAACATGACAACAGGCCGACCATGTGAACATTAACCCCCATGAGGAGTGACTCCTCAGTGCAGTCACCCACAGGAGACTGGCACAGCAGGCCTGCCCCACAAGCAAAGCTCAGAAGGCCGGAAAGGGCAGGAGAGAAGGCTGAATGGGAACGGAAAACCCAGGGAGGACGTGAAAGAACGCTGGTACACAGAGGAGACTGCAGCCAATGGCATCAAACTCAGTGTGTGTGAGTTGTTGAGTGGAAAATTAATTTCCGCTGGAAATGTCCACCCAAGCTATAACAGAAAAGCAGCAGCAGGGCCCAAAGCACAGCCTGTGACAGGGGAACAACTAGGGAATTAACATCAACAACGAGGAGGATGGAGAGCTCCTGAGGGTTTTGGAGCGACAGCCATCTAGCTGAGAGGAGTGGCTGAGAGGCAGAAGAAGGGAGAGTGTGATGGTGGGGCAGGAGGAAGGTCAAAGGAAACAGAGGAAAGATCTAGGAAGCAAAGCTATGGATAGAGGCATAAACATAGGTGTGGATATATGTAAATGGATTAATTCATAAAAATAGAGGTATTGGCCCATGTACATATAGTTACATGGCAATACACTGAGGGAGTGGACGGACTCTGGGCTTCTGATCAAGTCCTCCCTCAATGCAAAAACACTTTGTTCAAACAGCCTGGCATTCCGTTTTGCTCACCCTCCCGACATGACCTCTGGACAAAATGGGTGCATAAGCAAATGTGGTGAAGAAAGTTAATGGTGCCACCCGGCTATCAAAAGATACAGCCTCTGGGGTCGTAAAGACTTGAAGGTAAACAAGCGGCCATCTAGCAGAGAAGCAACAAGCCCACATGGAAGAAGTACACCAGCCTGTGCGATCACGAGGTGTCGAAGGGATCAGGTAACAGGCATCAAAGACCCCAAACATACAAACATATTGCTGAGAACAAGGGGGATCAGAGCACAGCCCCCAAAGCCCATCTGTTGACAGTGGGACATCCCCTCACAGAAAGGTCACAAGGAAAGGATGCGTCAACCAGGGCTCAGGATAGCACCGATGAAACACACAATATTTCTCTGGTTCTTTGAGGCTTCCTCACCCCCCACTATCATGATCCCAGTCCTGCCTTTCAGTTCTGCCTAGACCGGAGCATGTACACTCCAATCTCCGGAGAGGAGATAAGAACTCATGACACACGAATCCAGGTCAGGTAAACCCCTCGGGAACAGGAATGGGAGTAGCGATACCAGGAAAGTAAAGGGAAGGTGGGAGAGGAGAAAATGAAGAGGAAACCAATAGCAACGATCAATGTATAACTACCCCCTCCCCCAACCCGGGAGATGTAAAACCGAAACAAGGGTGAGGAGAGACAGCGGTCATTGTAAGATATCAAAATAATAATGATTTATAATTGATCCAGGGGTGGGAGGGAAAAAAAGAGGAGCTGAAACCAAGGGCTCAAATAGAAAGTAAATGTTTAGAAAATGATGGTGGCAACATTTGTACAAATATGCTTGATACAATTGATGTATGGATTGCTATAAGAGACCCCAATAAAATGATCTTTAAAAAACAAAACAACAACAACAACAAAGCACACAGCCTGCGCCCAGAGAGCCAGGCTGGGTCCAACAGAGGCACTCTGGAGCTCTGGACCTTGGACCTGCCACTTGCAGGTCTGTGTGTCCTCCCCGATCTGGTGCAGAGGGAAAGGTGACAGGACAGGCCTCGTGGGTGGCCTGCAAGGGCTCAGTGAGTTCACTAGCTGTCAAAGCAGAGCCTGCGTGCAGTGGGTGCGAGCAGAGCTTTGCGGGGTTGGCAGTAGAGGTCGAAGCGGTCCCGAGTGTGGGCAGACAGTCTGCTCATTGAAAGGGGGAGTCTAGCGTCTACGCAGAGGCTTCTCCGGCGGCCTTGCCATCTACTTCTGCAAAATCTACCACGGAAAGCCTTCCTGGAGATGCCGCCAGGTACGTGTTGGGCTGCGAACCACAAGCTCAGCGGTTCGAAAGCACCAGCCGCTCTCCAGAGAAAGACCAGGCTTTCTACTCCTGTCGAGCAGCCTCGGAGACTCGCAGGGCAGCCCTGCCCTGTCCGAGAGGGGTCCCTGTGAGTCCGAATGGACTGGAGTTTGGCTAGAAGCCTTACGGAGCACAGGTCCACTCTGACACGCATGGTCGCCAAGGAGGCACAGTGACACTCGGTCCTAGAAGGGTGTTTGTGGCGGACTCTTCGCAAAGGGCCCAGATTTAGGTTAGCGTTTTCATTGTTATCAGGGGAGGAACCAGGGCTCCGGCCACCCTAGAGCCTGTTACACGCCCTCCTCGCTTCACCCTCCACTGAGGTCAGAGGCTCGCGACAGGTGATCTGGAGGGACCTGCTGGCAGGCTCTTCAGCCCGGATGGGAGGCGCCTGCGCAGTCAAGAACATGATGACTAGGTTTGAAACCAGGTCTGCCCATGAATGCAGGGCTTTGGGCACATCAGCTCATCTTCTGTGCTCCAGCGTCTTCATAAACAAAGCGAGGTAAGCGTCCTCATTGCACAGGGTTGCTGAAACAGTCAGTGAAATGACGCATCTGAGTGCGCAGACCAGTGCCGGGCCCGTAGTAAGTGCTTAATAAGCAGGAGCTCCGGTTGCTATTTCATAAGCACGAGCATGCTGCGGGCCTGGACTTCACTTCTGAGTAGACAGCTGACAGTGTGGTCACTTCTAACCACTTCTGAGTGCCTACTATGTGCCACGTCTGCCACTAGGGGCTCATGCATGCTGCTGGCCCTTTGTCGTACACAGTCTGTGCCCCCCACACTGTAAGGAGTGAGCTGCTGACACCTGTCTCTCGTTTGAAGCTCTCCAGCCCCGAGTGGGGGAAGCAGGGACAGATCCTGTCCCCTAATTGGCTACGTGAAGCCCTCTCGGTGCCTGGTGCACAGTGCTCCGTGCTGGTGGGTCTCATGACCACCGGCCCCGGGACAGAGCATCAAAGCAGCATGGGAGGATGTGGCTGTCCTTAAGCTCGGCTTCGGCTGTCACAGGTGCATCGGCAAATCTCGGGACCCTGTGCCTTGGCTCCGGCTGTTTGTTTCCATGGGGGACCAGGGTGGTGGAGAGCCAGGTGGTGTTGGGGAATAGTAGTGCAGGGTTGCAGACTGAGCCCAGCCACGGGGGTCAGAGACCTGGGTTTGTGCATCTGTCTCAGGGGTGGCAGCCTCTTCTCGCAGGCCCACAACCTCATCCACAAAGCCAGATGAATTGGGGGACAGTGGTTAATGCTCAGCAAGGAGCCACAGGTTGGCGGCTCAAGCCTTGACTTGTGTCACCAAACACACATGCTATTTGCCTGGGGCACGCTCTTCCTGGCTTGGCAGCCATCCGTGACGCAGTGGTCTCTCACGCGGGACCTGGTGCGACCAGCCAGTCGATCATAAAGGGAGTAAGGTGGGCTGCGCCATCCTTCCTCGGGTCACTGCTCGTGTCCAATGAAAGGGCCGTTCCCAGGGTGTGGCCCGCGTTACCTTTCATCTTACAAGAGCTAAACTGAGGGGCACGTGAGCAGAGGGAGAGCGGGGCCTACCGCCACCATTCAAGAACAGCCAAGAGCATGTCCTTGGGAGCCTCTGGACCCAAGACATATGGAACTCTCCAACAGATGCCACGCTCACGCATGTTGCAAAGGACATGCCAAGAAGAAAGAGGTCCTCGGACACTGATGGTAGTAGCAATTACACAACTATGCTTGATCTAATTGAAATATGGATTGTTATAATATTTGTAGAGCTCCCAATAAAATAGTTAATAACTTTTCTTCATTCAAGAAAATAAAAAGAAGGAGAGAAAGGTGCTAAGAACCCTCCCTAGGGTGAGCCGAGAGCAACCGCCTTTCCCTGGGCCTGTGTCCTGAATTCGGGTTCCCAGCCGCCTAAGCTGGGAAAGGACACATTTGTTTGCCAAGGCCGCCCATTTGAGGTGTTTCTGCTGTAGCCCCATGAGATACCGCAGAAGACCCCGGCCTGGCAATCTGCCTCCTGGGGAACACTTCTACTGTACACGTGGGGCTACCAGGAGACAGAAGCCACTTGCTTACTGTACACGTGGGGCTACCAGGAGACGGAAGCCACTTGCTTACTGTACATGTGGGGTTACCAGGAGACAGAAGCCACTTGCTTACTGTACACGTGGGGCTACCAGGAGACAGAAGCCACTTGCTTACTGTACACGTGGGGTTACCAGGAGACAGAAGCCACTTGCTTACTGTACACGTGGGGTTACCAGGAGACAGAAGCCACTTGCTTACTGTACACGTGGGGTCACCAGGAGACAGAAGCCACTTGCTTACTGTACATGTGGGGTTACCAGGAGACAGAAGCCACTTGCTTACTGTACACATGGGGCTACCAGGAGACAGAAGCCACTTGCTTACTGTACAATTGGGGTTACCAGGAGACAGAAGCCACTTGCTTACTGTACACGTGGGGTTACCAGGAGACAGAAGCCACTTGCTTACTATACACGTGGGGCTACCAGGAGACAGAAGCCACTTGCTTACTGTACACGTGGGGCTACCAGGAGACGGAAGCCACTTGCTTACTGTACACGTGGGGCTACCAGGAGACAGAAGCCACTTGCTTACTGTACACGTGGGGCTACCAGGAGACAGAAGCGACTTGCTGGGAACTCACAGCAATAACAGACCAGAGGAGGTTTAAGCACTGACCAGAGCAGCAATGGAGCCCAACCCCCACAGGACACCCTAGATCGCCGCCATTGCTCCGGCCTCCTTTCCCACCCCACACCTACCCTCTTTCTCCAGCCTGGGAAGTCTACTCCCGACATCATAAGGAACTGTCTCCTCTCCTCCATTGCGTTGGAAGCATGGCTGGATTGGGAGTTAGGAGCCCCGAGTGTGAGGGGCATAGGACTCGGGCAGGTTGGTTCCTCCCTCGGGGCTGCGGCCTTCACGTCGGTAGCATGCTGTCATTGGAGGGCCTCCCTCTTAAGGGTCTTGGTACCCCTGGCAACCCGGGATTCTTATCTTCTGAACTTGGCCTGCATTTGCTCCCCCACACCACCTGACAGCAGTGCAGCACCTGAAACTCTCCCACCGGGATCCCCAGCACCAGCTCCCCCAGGCCAGGCCCGGCTTCCACCAGCCGGCTGCAGGAGGGCAATGCCTCCAACCACCCATGTTGTTAGGTGTCCGAGTCAGTCCCAACTCGTGGAGACCCTCTGTACAGCAGACCTGAACACTGCCCGCCCCGCGCCATGCTCACAATCGCGCGTATGCCTCAGCCCACTGGTGCAGTCACCATGTCAGTCCATCTTAGGGAGGGTCTTCCTCCTTTTGCCCCCCTCCACGTCACCAAGCATGATGTCCTTCTCCAGGGACTGGTCTCCCCTGACAGCACGGCCAGAGAAGGTGAGGGGAAGTCGCGCCGTCCTATAGATTATGGATCCTCATGACTGACCTGGTCCTCAGAGGCCGTATCTCCCTCAGAATGTCTCGCCTAGTGTCCCTAGTGTCACACACTACTGGCACGTAGCACATGTGGCCTCCTCTCATTTTCTCCCCCAGTGTGAGTCCATCTGGCCTCCTTGGCTAGACAGTGAGCTCCTGGGAGGAGGTCAACAGATGTCCCTGGCTCTCCCATGGGCTGTGAGTGACAGGTGCTCAGCACATTGCTGGTGACCCTTCTGGAAGCCCTGCTTGGAGGAGGTGTTGACAAAGCGGGGGAGAGATGGTGACACAAGACCCATGAGGCCATGTGAAAGGCCAGCGGTTAAGTCTGGGGAAGGAAGGACTAGGGAGAGGAAGGCACAGTCGCTGACAGGCTGAAGCAAGACAGAATAGCGACCAAGGAGTGTGAGTGACAGGGGCAGACGCGGGCCTAACCCAAGGCAAGGCTTCCTCATGGGCTCCTTGTGAAGAAGAAAGGACGTGCCCATGCTGCAGAGTGGGTGTGGGCAAACTGACGCACAGTTTAAATCCAGCCACCCGCTGCCTGCTCTGTAAGCAAGGGTCTGTTAGAACAGCTGCGCCGATCGGTTGAAAACCTGTCTGCGGCTGCTTTCTCACTCACACGGCAGAATGGGGCGGTGACAACCGAGAGTAGTGGTCAGCAAGCCTACAATAAAGAGCCTTGCTGGTGCAACGGCTAAGCGCTCGGCTGCAAACCAAGAAGTCGGCAGTTCAAACCCACGCAGCTGCTCTGTTGGGGAAGGTCCGGCAAGATCTGCTCGCACAAAGGTGACATTTAAGGAAACTCCATGAGGCTGTTCTACCTTGCGAGCCGAGGGGTCAAAATGGACTTGCAGACACCCACCGGCACTAGCTAAAGTATTTCCTCCCTGGGCTTCCAAGTCCCCGCCCCCCAACCCCACCAGTCTGTTGTAGAGCAGGTGCCTGCCTTGGTAGGAAACCAGGCTATGGGACTTTTAGGGTCCCTTCCTCCCCCTCGCACTCCCTCCACAGTATGCCCAGACCATAAAGCAAGGCCAAGAAGGTCCAGGACATAGTTCACGACACCATCCAGCTCTCCAAACTGGCACCGAGGGTCCATCCAGAGAACACACATCATTAAGCTGGGAAGCATCACCTTGCAGCAGGTGTGCGCGCTGACCCAGCACTTTACTTTCCTCTCTGCTTCCTCCCAGGAGCTGGAGACAAGGACTACAGACAACGGAACCAGCACTCGTGCTGCAGTGGACACTGTTAACTGGGCGGTGACTGGACAAGAGGAAAGGAGACCAACCCATATGTCCTTTTTCTCCTGGGCAGGTCCCGTGCACAGTGGGTCAGGCTGCTGACCAAAAGATCAGCGGTTGGCACCCCCAAGTCACCCCACGGGAAAGATGCTTCTATAAAGATCTCCATGGGGGACTTCTCTTCTGTTCTGTGGGGTTTCCCATTCTGTGGGAGACTAGTTTAACCCCGCTAGGGTCATGTGCTGGATGGTCTCCATGGACACCTCCGGGAGGGTTCTCGCTCCATCTCCACACAGTCTCTGCTGTGAGACACTGACCTCTACCACTGGGTTTCCTTGCCCTCTGGCTTCTGGATGAGTCCAGCCACTGGGACACACCGCCACAGCAGGCGATGGGGAGGCAGGATGTGCTTGGCAGTGGTTCCCCCCCCCACGCCCCCAGGCCACAAGTACACTGGGCGGCCCAGCCTACAGTTAAAGGTCCTAGCAGGTTTCTTCAGGTCTTGGGGCAAGAGTGGCTCTCTGTTGCTAGTCAGAGGAGAAAGATCTCGTACTGGTTTCTCTGATCTCTTCTCATGCCTCTATAAGCCTTTTCAACCTGCTATCTGTTTCTTGCTGAGACCAAGTAGCCAAGCCAAATCAAGACCTGTTCCCTCCCCTCCCCCACACACTTCAGACAGTGGTTTATTTTGGAACTAGGTGCACCTGCTCCTAAAGCACATGCTACACACCACCAGACCACACGTTAAGACAAGGTCCAGCCCCAAATCTTTCATGGACTTGCTGTGAGAACTTAAGGAAGCCCCTTTCCATCTCTGACCCCAGTCTCTCTATCCATAAAATATAGGGGCTGGATGGCCTGACCCGGAGGCTTCTTCTGGTTCTGGCTCTCTTGGCTTTCTGGCTGACTGATTCAAGCCCAGTTGGGGAGAAATCCAGTCTGCAAATGCAGGCGCAGCGATGGGCCCGGGAGCAAACTTGTTAGGAGGAGCAGGTGGAAGGCCAGGGCAGCGGGCCCAGTGTGAGCTTACATCAGCAGCTCAGGGCCCAGGACCGTGACCTTGGCCGGAGGGGTCGGGCTGGAGTCAGTCTCAGGGTCCTCTCGGCAGACCAGCTGCTGAGACACATGGCCCGGCTCCTGCCCCGCCCAGCCTGCTGTCCCTCTCCCAAGGCTTGACTTTTGAATCGATTCTCCTTTCTATTAGCATTCCACCCAAGCCGACCCAGAAGTCCCAGAGGTGTTTGCGGTAATATATTTTGCCTGGCGGTTTGTAAATGGTCTTACTAGTTAATGAAACCATAAAAATTACTTACATGAAAAGGTCACGATAAATAAAGACAAATCCCCTGCTCCCTGGCCCACGAGGCCAGTGTCTCGCTAGGACACGGGATGGCATGGGGTCAGGGAGAGGAGGCAGTGGGCTTCCACAACACACTGGCATCTGGCGTCCAGAGCTTCCCCTGAACCCAGTCTCCCCAGAGTCTGGGGCACATTGATCAAGCCCACCATTAGCATTCTTGGCGGGAGCCTCAGATCAGGTTGCTATTTGATTTGATTTCAGCCTGGAAAGAAAATGACCTATATCCATGTGGACCCAAGTGCCAGTCTGAGGTGACATGCTTAGCATGAACAATCCTGCCAGGCCCAGGGTCACAGCAAGCGGTGTGGGTGTGTGTGAGAGAGAGAGTGTGTGTGTGTGAGGGGTTCAGGGAGCCACCCTGGGAGTTCTAAAACAATTAATCAGATGTGCATCCCTTTCCTCTATCGTCACCAGCCCTGCATGCCCTCCACGGGCAGCAAGAGTCAAGGCAGCCGGCCCTGCCTCTCAGCACGCCTAGCATTTGCTTTTGGTTACCGACACCGCATCTGGTTCCAAGACCTGAAACGGTCAATTAAAAAAAAAAGAAGCCCCTCTTCACCTGTAAGCCCGATAAGCTGAAAGGACATTAAGGAGAAAGTGCACCCTTGTCTGGGGCTCACCCACATGCAGGCCCTGCTTCTTCCACATGAAGAATCCTGAGGAGGCACCGGGAAGGGAGCCAGGACGGACCCCCCCCCCCCTCGGGCCATCAAGCTGGCGCAGGGTCACTGTCAATCACTAGTACAGAGCCACTCACTGCCACGAGCCAACGGCAACTCACGGCCGCCCTAGAGAACAGGGTGGAACGGACCCCTGTGTGTTTCAGAGGCTGGTACTCTTTACAGGAGCAGAAAACCCCACCATTCTCCCGAGGAACACCTGGCGGTTTTGAACTGTTGACCTTGCAGTCCCAGGCGTAACCATATGCCACCAGGGCTCAGTATTTAAAAGGTGGGTCTCTGCTTTCCCACGTATTAGCTATGGCCCCGCCCTCAGTGTGCTCATCTGTAAAAGCGAAATCCAGGGCTGAGCTGGCCCTGTCCTGCATTCCCCCCCAGGACCACCAAGTCGTGCCAACCCCCGTGCCAACCCTTGGCCTCGTCGTCCCCCTCCATGGAGTCCTTCTATCCCACCAGAGCCTCGGGCCCCAGAGGGCATACGCCCACTCAGGAGCCCTCGGAGAACGGTGCATGGCGGCACAAGGGCTGTCCCCTGACTCCCGACGGACAGGACGGTGAGGAGGTGAGAGAAACGAGCGTGGGAGCCAGGCTGCCTGCATTCAGGTCTGGGCTCTCTCCATTTCCTGGCTGTGTGGCACCAGGCAAGTGATTTAACTTTTCTGGGCCTCAGTTGCAGGTCTGTTGCCAGATTAAATCATTAGCATTTGCAGACTGCTTAGATGAGTGTGTGGTACATGGGGGCACCTGGCTACATGTATTATGTTTCCAAATTCATCCATCCCATCCTTCTGCCGCTGACTAGCCACTCACTCACTCCAAAACAATCACTCCAAAAGCGGTTTTTGTTTGTTTGCTTGCTTATTTTTTAAGCGCCTACTGTGTGCTGGGAATGCCAAAAAGCCAATGAGTCGCAGTGCCTGCCTTCATGGGACTGTGAACCCGGGAAGGGCCAGGGAGCCACAGGGCTGAATGAGTAAGTACCATCTCACAGATTCCCACTCCCGGGACCCAGCCAGGGTGGGCAGGGGCACAGGGGGAGATGCAGGAAAGGCCTCACAGACAAGGTCATGCTCTGAACACAAGAACTGGGCCTGAGTGTGGATCACTGAGAGAGGCAGACCCTCAGCAGGATAGCTTGATACCGCCCCTGCAATGGCTTAAACAATGGCTGCTCGAGCGATGACCGAGAATGGTGCAGGGCCGGGAGCGTTGGCTTGTGTTGTACCTTGGGGTCATGCTGAGGTAGAATGGGCTCGAAGGCACCGAGCGACAACCAGGTGCCAACAATGCACAAGCCCTTTCTTCACCCAAAGTCCTTCAGAGCAGAGAACTTTGCCTCATCGAAGCGGATGTCTTCACCGTACTTCACCCAGCCCGCTCATGGCTCGCACCTGCTCCCTTCCTTTGGCACGTGGACCTCCTCCCCGTTGAGAATAAGCCGGGCCCTGTCCAGTCAGCAGGCCAGACACCCCACCACTGACTTCTGGTTACCTTCACAAGAACTCGCCTTCACTGGCCACTCCTGCCCCAGGCTGTGTGAGGTCTCCTCTCTGCTCCCACACTCCAGTCTACACCCTGGGCCGATACTTGTCTGCCCTCCCCAGGCTCCATAAAGGCTCGGTCTCATGTCCCAGCACCTAGCAGGTGCTAATAATGTATGTTGACTGGGTGGGTATCTGAATTCATCAGGGCTTTCTCCCCCAGCCCCTCACTCAGAGCCTCGCCTGTCACTACTTCTGTGGGGCCTTGCCTGTCAAGGTGGGAGACAATAAATAACTCCACTGTCAGCCAGGGCAGATCCAAGCTCCCTGACAGCCCACAGCAAGATAGTGTGGGAGATATATAACCGTTTGTCAACTTGAGGATTAAGAGTGTTGGGGTGGAGTCTAGCTTGTCAATCAGATCCTAGCCAATGAGGGCTCTGTGTGGGCATGGCCTTCTGAGAATTCTGGGAAATCCAGTACTTTTTTCTTGGAGGTGGGAGACACTCTGCTCACACCCTGGGAGACACAGCAGCTGATAAGACACATGGACCCACCCTGATGCAGAGACCCCTGCCAGACCTGAGATGTTTCCAATGACACTGGATCCAAAAACGTTCTACCCACTGGCCTGTGATCTTCTACATTCAGCATCATTGCATGTGTTTCATGAGTCTGCTATTGGACATATGAGCTAATATGGGACTTATGGGCTTGATCTGGACTGGGCTGGGATATTGTCTCAATGTTCAATTGCTCTTGTATATAAAGCTCTTTCTTCTACACATATGTCTGTCCATGGATTTGTTTCTCTAGTCTACCAGACTAACACAGATAGGAAATGCTCTTTAGAAAAAGTTCATGAAATCATGAATGTGGTAGCACATAGATGGTACAGTTATGATAACTTCCTGGATCTAACCAAACACCCTGAAGGAATGGAACAAGTCATTGAATCTGGGGGCTCAGGACCATAACCAAAGGGGACATACAAAGGGGCCCCACCCCCCAAGAAACCCTGAATTTTCTTCTCAAAGCTATATATTTAAATACTCTTACAAAACAACCTTATCACCTTCAAAGTACTCTCCATTATACCTAATACATGTGTCAAATCTGAGATTCCATTCTTGGAAACATTTTTCAAACTCATCTGATTGGACGGCTGACAGCACCTCCTTCGTTTTTTCCTTCACTCCTCTACATCCTCAAATCGCTGTCCTTTCATGTCCCTCTGCATTCAAGGAAATGAAAAGAAGTTCCACAGAGCAAGGTCAGGTGAGTAAAGTGTGGGAGGGCATGAAAGGCATGCTGGTGTTTGCCCCAAACTGGTGCACTGAGATGGCTGCGTTAGCAGGTATATTGTCATGGTGGCAAACCAGCCCCCATCTGCCACAAATCAGGCCTTTTTTTTGTCCCATGCATTTATGCAAACCTCTAAATAGAAAGCCTGGTGAAAAGTCTGACCTGGTGGAACAAACTCCAAATGCACTAAGATTTGGGAAGTTAATGGATGTCCAGAACGAGGTTTGTCATCAATTGCTATTTCACCTTTTTTGAAACGAGAAAACCACTCATACACTTGAGTTTTTCCCATAGCACTGTCCTTGTAAGCTGTGTTCAACATGACAACAATTTCTGCAGCATTTTTCCTGAGCAGGAAACAAAATGGCACAGCCAACACTTTCCTTTTAAATAGGCCATCACAAAAAATGAGGTTCACGGGAAACTGCTTTTATGAAAAAATTCACTGTGACCTGAGAGAACTTTCCCAGGCAATGCCACTGGGTGCACTAACTCAGAGTGAGTTGCTGAATACTAGCCTAGCAGGAAAAATGTGTACCTTTTCCCCATTTTAGCGGGGGTACCCCCTCGTAACAGTTCACAAAGATCATGTTCTACATCCTTCTTTGGCAAGGAGCAACTAGGGTCTTAAAAGCTCATGTTGCAACTATTCATCTCGCCCAGCCCAGAAGAGAGAAGAGTGAGGAAAATCTAATGAGATGGAAACACAGTCCAGTGGACCAATGGACCACATGAGTGAGTATCTGTCTCCACAACCCTGAGACCAGAAGAGCCAGACAGTGGCTGGGTACCCCACCGACTGTTCTGAAAGGGATTCCATTAGAAGGTCCTGAGGTGGGGGGTGGGGAGGAGGGAGGGAGGGAGAGAGAGAGAGAGAGAGAGAGAGAGAGAGAGTAACATCATAAAAGAAGTCATATTTGCTGGTCAGCTAGACTCACAGAACCCTCAGAATGGTGGCCCTTGGAACCGATCACAATGATTGACATTTAACTCCCGCCCAGGGGGATGGACAACAGAAAAGTGGGTGAAGGGAGACAGTTGTTAGTGTAAGATATGGAAAAATAATAATTTATAAATTATCGAGGGTTTATGAGGGAGGATAGAAATGAGCTGATACTAAGGGTTCAAGTAGAAAGAAAATGGGGGCGGGGAGAGAAATAAGGAGCTGATTCCAGGAGCCCAAGCGGAGAGTGAGAGTTTTGAGAATGATGAAAACTAGGAATGTGTAAGTGTGTGTTACACAATTGATGTGTGGATTATGATGAGTTGTATGAACCCCAATAAAATGATTTTTTTAAAGTGAAGAATGTTGCAAGTGAGGAAATGGATCAAGAAGCAGTTTGGAGCTATCTTAAATAACTTTATTTTAAAAATAATTTTTTAAAAATAATGTTTTGAAAATGATAATAAGAACATATGTACAAATGTGCTTGACACGATGGATGGATGGATTGTGGTAAGAGCTGTAAGAGTCCGCAATACAATGATTTAAGAAAAAAAAGATAGTGGCCTTAGTCATCCTTCGGGTCTGGAAGTGAAATGAGCTCTGTATTTGAATAATCCACCATTTAAGATCAACAGGGCAGCATTTATCCAGGGATAGAGGGTTAGAAAAGAAGAGGGTGGGGGTGGAAACAGGGAATGCTGGGAGGGAGGAAGCGCAGTGCATTGAGATGGCAATGGATGAGCTGACACAAAATGAGTATAAAGCCTTGAAGGGAAAACTGAGACTGCTTTGTCAACATTCATCTACATCACAAGGAAAAACTTTAAATACAAAACCAACCGCAAGAAGAACCATGGCAACAAAAGAGTACATAGCGGGAGCCTTCCCAGTCCCGCCCAGTGAATAGGCAAAAACTGTCCCAGCAAATCCCAAGGGGAACCACTTCCACGGGGGACCATGCCTCTCCCTGCAAGTCTGGAGCCCCGAGAGCCAACCATCAGCAAAAGCCAGCATCAGATTGCAAACCCCAGGGGAGTGGGGGTGGGGGCTCACTTGTATCTCTAACAATAACACCTCAAAATATAAGCCTAGATGTTAGCCTGCCTTGCAACGTGGTTTAACTTTTAATAACTGGTTATCAATTAAAATCACCAGTTTGTCAGCACATTGACCTTGGGTTCCTGTGGAAAGCAATCACAGCCCACTGCTGGGCCTGATAAAAGTCCCAGGGGGGCTGCCTGTGGGTTCCCTTCCTCCAGGCTCCTTCCTTCCCCTGCTCCTGGGCCGCTCCCGGTACCCTGGTTCTCAGTTCTTTGTAGAGGATTTTCCCAGCTGAGCCTTTCAAACCACCGGGCCTGCGTCCTGCAAGGAAGGAGCGACAGCAGCATTCACCTTGTTAATGATGCTGAGCAGACGGCCTGAGTCAGCAGCCCCCCACCCCCACCCCGCACAGAACCCAAGGAAAGCTTTTTCTGGGTCTTTTTTTTCCCTATTTGACAGATGTCAGGCTTTCTCCAGAAAGACACATTCCAACTGATTGATTTTTTTTCTTTGGGAAATTGATCCCCACCACCTATGAGGAAAGCAAAACATGAAGCTTCCGAGTTTTTCTTTTAATGCCTTGATTTAAAAAAAAAAAAAACACAAAAAAACAGTCCCCTGGTTCTGCCTTGCACTTGCTTGTCCTGAAAGAGCTGTTCTCAAGGCCATAGGCAACAGAGCCCCAGAGGATGGGGGTGGGTGGAGTTTGCTGGGAGGATGGGCAGGTGGATGGAGAGGTGTCCACACCAGGTGCCCTCTGGCTGTGAGGCACCGGGCAGAGGGCAGTGGTTAAAGCTTTTAAGTCGGATGGACCAGAGTTCGAAATGCCCGTTCTTCTGTTAGTGAAGCCCTTCCATAGTCTGACCTTGAGCTAATGAAAATGATCTGGTACTGGGAAGTCTCTGCTTCTTCAACTAATTAATATTACTGGGCCAATAATATTACATAAATAAAGGACTGTTGGAATTGCTAATAAAATGAAGTGTTTAGCACAGTGAACTCCCAGGTTGTCATCATGAGTTTTGGTAGAGAGACACGCAACCCACCTGGGGAGATGCTGGCCCAAAGACTTCCAGTCTGTGCACCCAACGTCCCTTGCAGTGCCCACACTGCCCCCACACCTTGCACGGCTCCAGATGCACTTCACTGCATGCTCAGCCCCAAGTGAGACTGCCTCTCCCCCCTCCGGGCCTCCTCCCTCCCAGAGACACTCTTCTCGATACAGCCCCTCCGCCTAACTCGGCTCTTGGCTCACACCGTGCACGGGGCCATCCTTGGCTGTTTTCAATGGGCCCCCAGCACCTGGCCCTCCCCACTGCAGCACAGGCCACTGGGATTGCGGGTGAGACAGTCTCTAAGGTTGGACCAGGGGCTCTCTGAGAGGAAGCGGGCTCTCTACCTGCCTGGATCCCTGTCACACCCACAGGGTCTAGGCCAGGATTGGCACAGGGCGGAAGCCAACAAGCACCTGCTGGATGTATGAATGGATCAACCAGGGATGAGTGACCCTGAGGGCCAGAGAGCCCTCGGCTTCAGGGTGCTGCAGCCCACCTCCCGGGAGCCTGCACCCAGCCCATGTCCATCGCTAGGTGCACCGGATAAGCCCCGAGGGGACTGGTACCAGGCACTGAGGCCAGGGGGCAGGCAGGGTGGCAGAAATCCACCACCTTGAGAAGGGGATGGCTCCTGGGAGTCTTTGGCCCCGGTCAGCAGCGAGAAGGCCACGCCATGCGTCAGGAATGCCATCCCTGCCATATCTCCCAGCAGCCGCAGGCTGCCATCCTGCTGCTTCCAAATCTCGCTCCTGTTGAGAAGCTAAATCAGGAGCTCTTTAGCACTGATGACTTAGGGCTTCAATAAAATAATGCAAAGCAGGGGCGAGGCTTCGGGAAGGTCACTGATGAACCTCTCCTCGCACCCCCTCCCTCCCTGCCCTCCCAGCATCCTTGCCCAGCCCAGGGACCCCCAAATCCCCTGCAATTCCTGGGGCCTTAGGCTTTTCTGAATCAGCCTTATCAAGACCACATCTCTTGTCCATCCCCGTCTGTTTCTGGCTGAGCTGTGTTTGAGGATTTCCTACCGGCGCTAGAACGTACTGTTTCTCTCATTTTAAAAGACCCATCTCCTTCCTGGACGGAGTCCAGGCCCCAGCTCTGTGGCTCCTTCTCCACTCAGACCGGTCCCCTCCTTAACAGTCTTGGGGAGCTCGGAGGAGATAAGCCCTCAGGGCCCTCCAGCCTGGGTTTCTAGGCCCTGGGCATTCTCAGAGACACTGATGGCCCTGCCCCTCACCCGATCGAGCCCTTGGCCCAGGGCCAAGAGCCACTCGTCTACTTACACTTCACATGACTCCGTTTGAATAGTCGGTGCTTTAGAAATTGGGGAAGGGGGATTATTCTTAAAACACAGTTATTAATCACCATCCTCAAGCCATCTAACTGCCTGTCTCACGGCTTCTAGGACTTAGAGGCAAGATTCAAACCCAGGCTGTCTCAGCCCAGAGCCTTCCCTCCCTCCCTCTTTCTAGAAGACCCAATCTGCAAGGAGCCCTGTTGGCTCTAGTGGCACCGAGGTTTAGGCACCGGGCTGCTAACCACAAGGCTGGCGGTTCAAACCCACCAACCACTGCATGCTCTGGGCCGCCTGCTCCTGTAAAGTGGAGCAGCCTCAGAAACCTGACAGAGGTCTCTGTGAGTAGAGATGGCAGCGGGAAGGGTTCTCAGTGCAGGAAGAGATCCCGGCGAGGCTGCATGAAGCCCCTATGTGGGAAATAGAGTCCCAACCAGCCAGCTCCTCTGATCTTCAGCGCTCAGGGCTGAAACGCCTTCTTCTTATTCAAGGGCAAAGCAAGGGCACACCACCCTCCTCGCCCTGGAGACTTGGTGCTGGGCCCAGGATCTACTTGGTGCTGGGCCCAGGATCTACTTGGTGCTGGGCCCAGGATCTACTTGGTGCTGGGCCCAGGATCTACTTGAGCCCCTCCCTGCTCCACCCTACAGGAAGCCCCTGCTCCTCACTGTTCTTTCTGCTTGCCCCTCATGCCACCCGGCCTGGGCGCAGCCCTCCAGCGAGGCAGAGGCGCAGCTGAGAGGAGAACAGGGGTCCCACCCCTGTGGGTTTCTGAGACTGTAATACTCCCTGTCTTTGCGGGAATAGAAAGGTCCATATTTCTCTCTCTAGGCTTTAGAATACACTCCCTTTTGTGCAAGCAGCCAACTGTCTGGGGGAAGAATACTTATTTCTGTTTAAATGCATAAAGTGTCTTGGGAAAGATATCCAAGAACTGGTAACATTAGATTCTCCTGGGAAAGGGAGGCTGGGAGAAAGATGGTTTTATTTTTTTTTGGAACTTTTACATTTTGAACCAGGGGGATGTGAAAAATACAATTCAGAAAATAAATACCATTAAATCTTGAAATAAATAAGAAAGGCACACTCTCTGGAAGACTTCTGTTAACATACAAACGAATCCTCTGGAAGGAAATGGACATTACACACACACACACACACACACACACACACACACGCACACACACACACACACGCTGATGAGTCCATTCTGATTCCTAGTAACCTTAGAGGACAGAGTAGAACTGCCCCCATAGTCTTCAGGGCTGAAATCTTCATGGGAGCAGGCAGCCTCACCTGTCTTCTGCAGAGCAGCAGGTGGGTTTGAACCACCGACCTTTCGGCTATCAGCCACCAGGGATCCTAGAAAACATATTGCCCACTCCGACCCGCTGCTATCAAGTTGAAGGTGACTCCTAGCTACCCTATAGGACAGTACAGGGTTTCTGAAACTGAGTCTTTACCAAAACAGGCAGTCTCAGCGTTCTTCCCCAGAGCAACTGGTGGGTATGAACTGCTGACCTTGTGGTTAGCAGCCGAATACGTGGCCCCCAGCACCATCAGGGCCACACACTTATCAGTCCCCAGTGAGATCATGTGGGTGACAGGAGGAAAGTAAATTCTGCTCGTGAGGTGGGCTCCTGAAACATCAGCTCCCAGCACAAACCTCACTCCTCACAGGGTGCAGGAAAGGAAGCTGGTGGGGACCCTGACTGGTCCCAGAGCAGCTGGTGTAGACAGTGCAAACAGCTGAGACCCTGCTCCCCACCCCACAGGCCATGCCGGGGGTCCAGCCCAGGACAACAATGGGGTCCTGGGGCCTCCCCAGTGACTGGGAGGGGAGAAGTGACCTCGCAGGGGCAGTGGCTGTACACGACTTCCCAGCAGGGCTGGTCTCTGCACCCTCCTCCTTCGGGAGACCCAAACAAACGTAACTGCCCAGCAATGACACGTGTGCTCCCATATCACACTGCGCGCACTGCTGATTCTTTGAATAAGCCCTGTACCCTCGCCCTTTCCAATGTGAGTCTGCCTGATCTTGTGAGAGGCCTTCCTTCCTCCTGCCTCTTCTCTCCCCGCCTTCCTCCCACCACCCCCCTTTTCCTGTGTGGCTTCGTCCCTCCTCTTCCTCGTTGCTCCTTCACCGATAATGCCACTGCCTCCCTCAAAGCACCAAGGCCACACGGCTTCCTGCCCATCTGGGTGCCGCTCTTGCCTGTCACCCAAGTCGGGTCACGCTGGTGGGTTGGAGGAGGAGGGGGGTGGGCAGGCAGAGGCTGTGGGGAAGGAGGTGCTGGGTCCTGGCTGGCCGGGCGTCAGCCAGAAAAGGACACCACATCGGCTGAGCAAGCGGCTTGCAGAGACTGAGCATCTTGTGGGGGTTCCTGGACCCCTTCCTCTCCCCAGCCCACAGTGGAGCACACACCCTCTGGGGGTGCGGGCTGCCTTCCCCCACACACTGCCCACCCCCTTCCACCTTCTCTTCCGGGGCCAACCAGCCCGCATCCCTGCTTTGGACAGCCTACCTGGGACCCTGCTGACAGAGAAGTGTACCAATCTACTTTGCACCTCCATTCTAAGGCCATGTGACACCCTAACCACACAAGCGCCTGAAGTGAGGGCTGGGCCTGCTGTCTCTGGGCCCTGCCTGCCTTCCACCGCCCCAGTCTGTTTGCGGACATCACTTACCTGGTAACCAGTGTTTGTGGAAAGGAGGGCGGGAGGGAGGGGCAGGAGGAAGGGCAGGCGGGAAGCAAGACTGATGGGAAATTGGCAGGAGGGTTGCCAGGAGTAGAATCGACTGGATAGTGGTGAGTTTAAGGGCCTCTAGGTTTGCAATCCCAGTTGCTTGGCCAATTCCCGAGAAAAGAAGCAGGTGAGGCTGCTTGTCCCCATTATCCCCGCTACACAGATGGGGCAGTGAGGCCCAAAGATGATGTCCACGGCATCGCCTACTCCAGACCCTTGGACTCCACACCTCTAGCACTTGGCACTCCCTCCCAACCCAGGAACAGCTGGTGCCATGTACACACACCACACACACACACACACACACACACACACACACACACCACCACCACCACCACCACCACCACCACCACCACCACCACCACCACCACCACCACCCTGGTTTTACAGGCAGGAGGAGAAGGATCCCTGCCTGCTGCTCCTTCCAGGCCCTGGTCCTTCCCAAAGATGAGATCCATGCCTGCAGAAAGCTGAGTACTCTCTTGCCCCACAGGCCCGAGACACAGCACTACCCTGGACTGGGGACTGGGGAGCCTGTGGCAGGTCCCCAGGCTGCCAGGAGTGAGTCTGGAGCCCTGCTGGCTCCCCTGCGACTGGAGAATGCCAGCTTCAGGAGACCAGCAAGCTTATTTCCAGGAAGAGTGACAAGTCATGCAGGCCTTTAACCCAGAAATGATGCTGCTGCTTCCACCCAACGCGCGGGAACGCCTCCAGAGCTCCTACTGTGCGCATGCCACACAGTGCTCTAGCAAAGTAACGGAGACGGGAGAGGCGGCCTGCGAGTAGCCATGGAGTCTGACAGACGAATCCTTGGGAGACAGCAACCATGCTGCCTAAGCGGCTTCCTTCACACTCACATGGAAACAGGGTCCCCTGCTCCTCATTCCTCCCTGACCCAGAACTGAGGCCTCCCCCGCACAGCATCAGCCGACAGAACGCTGGGAGGCCTGGCTCGGTGACCTTGGCTGAACCTCACTTCTCAGAGTGGGTGTTCGCATCCGGACACTGCAGGTGTGGACACCTCCCTGGCCACAGTTACACCGCTAGAGCAAACGCAAGTGTTCCGCAGGAAAGGCACCGCGTGGCGGCACGGAGCAGGGTGAGATTGCGGGCTCTGGAGCTGGGGCTCCAAAGCTGGGGCTCCAACTCCACCATCCACTAGCCGGGCACAAACTAGTCCCTAGCAAGTTCTGAGGGCCACTCATGTAGCTGCTGGGTGCCTCCATTTCTCCACACGCGTGTCAAAACAAGCAGCTGGCAGCCACTGCAGGTGAAGGCAGCCACCTGCCTTGGCCAAGAAAGGAGACGGGAGGGGGTGCAAGACGATCTGGGGACAGGGCTCAGCCACCAGAGCCACCTTCCCTTCCCCAGCTCCTGACAGTTTGGCAAAAGCCCCGCGTTCCCCTTCTCTCGCTGGTTTCCTGCTCCTCTCCCCACTTGGAGCTCACAGGTCAGCGTTCTTTGTCAAGCGGACACAGGCAAGAATCCCCCGCCTCAGAGAGGGAGATGACATGACCCCTCCTTTGATCGGGCACTATGCTGGGCACACGGGGTACCAGAATGTGCCAGGGTCTTGGAAGAGCCACCTCTAGAGAGAGCCAAAGGTCAGTAGGGCACTGCCTGTAGCGTGAATGAGCTGGCAGGGGTACAAGGGGCAGTGGCTGCCACTCCCTGGGTGTCTCAGGACCGAGTGTTTCTATCCGCAGCAGGAAGGGCACATCATGTCCCCAAGGTCTGCCCAAGGGCTCTTCCTATATTGGCCCTGGCCCAGCCAGCGCATTGCCTGGGATTGCCAAGGCCATAGGTTCAATTCTAAGGAGCCCAGTGAGATCTGGCCCCACGCACTGTGTCCCTCCAAGTCCACATCTCCTCCCCTTGCTCAGGCCTCGAGTTTCTTTGGGGCACAGAGCTTGCTCCCATCCCAGGGGCCTCACCCGTCAGTTCCCTCTGTCAGGAGCATCCATCCCTACCCCAGGCATCCCCTGGCTGGTCTCAGCTCCCTGTGCCTCCCATCTGCCGGAAGGCTTCCTGGCAGCCTCTCTCATTGCCCACTTCTTTCCTCATAGGCCCCATGAGAAAGATCATTCTAGACTCGTGCAGCACATGATTGTTGAAAGTCCATCTCTCTCAATATGCTGCCAGGTTCGTGAGGGGTAACACCCACCTCATCTGTTCACCCCTGGACATCCACCACCCCCAAACCCCGACACCAACCATTGAACCCAGAGCACAAGAAGTGGTCCGTCCATATCTGCTGCCTGAGTGCGATGTAAATGAAGGCACTGCTCAGTTATCTAAGTGGGCGTGCAATAGCTATTTGTTGAATGGCTGATGTTGTGTCCAAAGAGTTGCAGCAATTGTCATAGGATACACCCCCTACCAAAGCACCTTTCTCTTCCTGCCCTCCTCCCTCTGTGGACTGGGTATCAATGACACCTTGTATTTGTGTGTTAACAGAAGAAAAATCCCAGTTGTACTGGACCCCACCTATTAATCTTGTCATTCTCAGGATGGAGGCTAAGTGACTTACTCTGCTTCACACTGAAATGAATGAAAGTATGGAGATTGAGCAAACCGGACCTGAAGTCCTTCCTATGTTCATTCAAGAGGGTGGTAGGGAGAGCCTGAGGATAATACCGCCCTGAGCTGTGAGCTCCCTAAGTACAGGGCCTTATCTGTTCCTTTTTTCCTTTTTGTTTTTAATTAACCATTTTATTGGGTGGCTCATACAGATTTTTAAAAATCATTTTATTGGGGGCTCGTACAACTCTTATCATAATCCATCCATTCATCGTGTCAAGCAATGGTACATTTGTTGCCCTCATCATTCTCAAAACATTTGCTTTCTACTTGGGCCCTTGGTATCAGCTCCTCATTTTCTCCCTCCCTCCCCGCCCCCAAGGGCCTTATCTGTTTCAGTAATTTCCTTTCTCCTCAAATTCAGCGATGGGAATACAAGAAGTATTCAAAAAGTAATGGTTGGGTCAAGGAATGATATGTATCCCTGAACAAAAAATATTGGGGTGACAGGGAAAGAAGAGGCTGGTTTTTCCAACCTCAGAAGGACTGTTGCGTGTAACAGAGGGGCTTGTACTGGGCCCAAAATAAGTACTTTGCTCCCATTGCGAGCAGTCCAAACCCACCTGGGCTCTCTTCTGAGAAGGCGAGCTCCTCCCTGTCGACAAAGGTAATCAAGTTGAGCCTGCACAGCCATGTCTTGAGGTGGTGACAGGGTAATAGTAGAAGGACCTCCAACGTTGCCCGGTTAGAGCGAGTAGTGGCCTGGAGGCCTGTGTTGTGCCCAGGGCCAGGGGCTCACAGGGCTGCGCCTAGCCCTGAGAATATGATTCTCTGAACCGGGGTCCAAGAAGGAGCCACCCTGGTCTCCTGGCTGGCAGCCACTGGCTCCTCGGGACATGGGGTCTCGGTCTGGACCAGAGGCTCACAACTCAGGTCAGAGCTCAGGTGACTCCACTGCACTTTTGACCTTTGCTCCCCCAATATGTCTCAGGAAAGTGGGGGACCACTGGGGTCTGTGGGGAGCCTGTGATCCTCATCCCCTAGTGGGTCTCCCCACCACCTCCATCCTGCCCACAGTCTCTTCACACACATGACCGCTGAAGTCTGAACTGGAGCGGCGGGGGCAGCTACCTCCCGGGGCCATAGCCAGGTGCCTGTACCTCAGCACAAGAGGAGCCCGCCTTGGGAGGATGAGGGTGTGGCTGGACCCAGAGACAAAGGAGCAGCGTGGGGAACCAGGTGGCAGGGCCCTCCCCTGGCGGCCACTTAATGCAGCTGTGCCTCCTCACCTCCCTCTCGGAGAGAGTGACAAGACAAGAGCTCTCTAGTGGTCTCGCCCACAGGCCAGGGAACTCAAAGATGAAAGTGGGTGACGAGGGGGACAGCCAGGAAGGAACTTCCACTTGGGGCCTTCTCGGTTTTATTGCTCAGAGGCTACTGACACCCCAGCACAGCACAAGGGGCCCAGTGGGCTTGAGTCAACATGGCTGATGACCCTGTGGGACCTTGCCAACTCCCTGGGCTAGGTGGGGCAACCAGGAGAAAGAGAGTTCCCCGCCGAAGCCCCACTCCCCACCCTGCCACAAGGCCAGACTCGGCCTTCTGCTGCCCCAGACAAAGGAACAATGTCCCCAGTCTTTTCTGGGAGGAGCTATTTTAACACCTTGAAACAGTGGACAAACCCTTGCCTGCCAGCTGCACAGACACATGCAGACCTCAGCCTCCTACGTACCTTGCAGGCTCTGCAGGGGAAAGTCCCCTCAGAGCCAGGCAAAGACAATGACATCACGCCACACAGAGCCTGCGCCCAGCCGCTGGGGAGAGCGGTTTCTTCAGGCTGGAGGTGGGCGCTAGAGAGTGAGGGGCATGGGATGCCCAGGGGCTGCACTCCCTCCCTGCTGGGATGCCCTGGCAATGGACTTGGGCAATCAACTCAAGGTCAACCTGCTTAGATTGGCTCATGCTATGTGAGATGTGGAGACTCCAGTGGAGGTCCCCCATCAAGGCCTTCACGGGGAGTGGGCTAATCAGGGTCAGGGTAAAGCTGGCTTGAGATCCGGCTGGGAAGGCAGAGAACAGCACACCAGTACAGTCCCCTCCACCCCCCTTGCCCACCGCCCACCGCCTCCTTCTCCTGTAGTGCCTGTATCCATCCTAGAAAGCATGGAGGTTGACAGGTTGTCTCGGCAGCCTGCAGAGCTACATTGTAGCAGGAACCTTCCACCAGTAGTCTGTTGAGTCCATCTGAATTCATCCATGTAACAGGGACCCGGTGCGTGTCAGAGTAGCTTGTGCTACATGATGTTTTCAATGGATGGCTTTCCAGAGTTAGGAAGCGAGCCCTTTCTCCAAGGTCCCTCTGGTTGGACTCCAACCCCCAACCTTTCAGCCAGTAGCCCAGCGCACGATGCGCTTGCCCCACCTGAACTAGTTGCTGTCCAGTTGATTCCGAATGGGGCGGGCCCAGTGTGCCGAGGAGGACTGCCCTCCATCAGGCGTTTAAGGCTGTGACTTTGGGGAAACAGATCCCCAGGCCTTTCTTCCTAGGTACCCGTGAGCGAATTCAAGCTGCTAACCTTTCTGACAGTGAGTAGTAGTTTGTGTTTGTGCCTCCCGGGACCAGAAGAATCCCTGACTTGTCAAGTAGGGGGACTGAGAGATCCTGAGTATAGCAATCTCCCAAACCCACTGCTACCGAGTCGATTCCCGCTCATAGCGACATTATAGGATAGAGCAGAATGGTTTCCGAGGGTTTCCGAGACTGTATCTCTTTACGGGAGTAGAAAGCCTCCCCTTTCTCCCCAGAGCACAAGCTGGTGATGCTTTTGCTCCTGGAAGGGATCCCCTCAGATAGCAGCACATTGGGGGACCAAGGAGACCCACGTTTGCATCTTCTGACTTCCAAACACATGCTGGAGGGCGCAGGGTCACAGCCAGCACTGAGCTCACCTCCAGCCTCTCCCTCTCGGCTCCCCTGCTTGCTCTGTGAGACCACCAATAACCACAGGGAAAGAACCATCATTAAGACGTAGCGCCCTCTGGGATAGCTTCATCACCCAGCCAGCTGGGGAAGGCGGGGTGTGGCGAGGGCCGCTTTGGGGAAGGGTATTAATCGTTCCAGCCAACCAGAAGCTGCTCATCAGCTCTAATCTCCCGGAGGGAGCCTGTCCGGGTTGAAATATGTTCTGTGGGAATGAAACGCAGCTCTGGCCCTTTTAACCTAACACGGATCGTAGAGCAGAGAAAATATAACAGGCCCAGACCACTAAGAAGGCTTCAACGAGGGTTTCCCAGCCCCACCACAGGAGGCTGCAGTTAAAGAATGACGTGTATCTTTGCTGAGATGGAAGGCCGACTGGGCCTGGCAGAGGCAATGAGACCCTCCGGGCAGGGGGGAGGGGGGAGGAGGGAGGGTATCAGAAGGCCCAGCGTGGACAGCAAAGCCCAGCTCAGGAGACGACTGCCCAGTCAGGGCTTCCAGGAATAGGTGGCCCCGTGGCAGGGCCGGACGCAGAGCACTGGGGACAGCCCACCTCTCTCCGCCATCCCTCCACTTGACTGCTGTGTTGGGTGGGCTGAAAACTGCAGATCTCATAACCCACCCAGATGGTGGCAATGCCTTCTCGAGAGACAGCTGTGTCACCGCTGGGCCATCTGGTTCCCCTTGCTCCACAGCCCGCTCTGGGAAACAAACCACTTTCCACGGCCAGACGCACAGATCTTAGCTGCCTCTTGTTCTCAGCGGGTAATTAAGGCCTCCAGCGGAGAAGGCCGCGAGGCACCAGGTGTGGCTTGTACACATGTCAGGAGCCTTGTTTTAACGCTCATCAAGGTGAGTCCGGCGAGCCAGTGAGGGAGTCAGTCTGGCTCTGCCATCACCAATCACAGCCCCGGGGCCCGCCTCAAGTCAGCTTGTGATTACATAGTCCTGGGCAGACCCAGCCTCGCCTGCCCAGGGGGCGCAGGATCCAGGATGGGCAGTGACCTTGAGAGGCCCTCCTGCCCCACCCTTTGAGCTGGGCTCGTTTTACTGCACACAGATGGACACAGGCAGACCTGACACACACCCCTTACACCGCCTGAATTGTCAAGTTTATCAGCCAATAGGCCGCAGACTGGTTTGTTTTAGTTAAAGAGTTACAGCCTGGGAAATGCAAAGGGGCCATTCTGCCCTGCCCTGGAGGGTCGATGGCATTGACGGCAGTGAGTTTGGTTTTTCTGGGGCTCCTCAGGGGTGTCCCTGGATGGTGCAGACAGCTAACACTCAGTTACCACCAGCGAGGTTACAGATTGTATTTCACACAGAGGTGCCTTGGAAGAAAGGCCTGGCAAACTGCTTCTGGAAAAAAAATCAGCCTCTGAAGGCCCTCAGGAGCACACAGTTCTCCCCTGACACCTGGATAAGCCACGGGCAGGTTGGCTCACGGGCATTTGGTCTTTGCTGGGCTCCTCAGTGGGAAAAAGGACACTGGTTGCCACAACCATGCTCCGCCACAGGCAGGCAGCCTCCTGGGACACCTCTCTGGGGTCCTGAG
The DNA here is from genome assembly GCF_050624435.1 of Tenrec ecaudatus. NCBI lineage: Eukaryota > Metazoa > Chordata > Mammalia > Afrosoricida > Tenrecidae > Tenrec > Tenrec ecaudatus. The sequence goes on along the minus strand of NC_134546.1, from coordinate 64,032,926 downwards.
TCATCAATTCCCTCCAGGATGGCAAGGCGGCTGGACCTCAGGGTATGGGTGATCAGGTCTAACTCCCAGTCTGCTCACCACAATGGAATGCAGCAATAAGCAAGTCACGACAGTGCGTGCCCGGCTTCAAAGCTGGTTTCCTGGGCACTGGAGAGCGCCAGCAACATCCCTGTGACATGCATGAGGACCACAAGCTAAAGCTGTGCTTCCCAAAGATTTGGAAAGTTTCAACGATTTTCTTTAGGAAGCTCGGGAAGGGGGCTGTGTCTGTGCACCCAGGAGGCCCACCCAGGGCTGGAAGCTGAGATTCCTCTTAGCCTCAGCATCGTGGGCAGCGGCCCTGCATTGCCCTGCCCTGCTGGCTGTCCAGAGCGGAAGTTTCTCAAGCCTTGACTCCGTGAGCAGTCCCCAGAAGAGAGCATGCTGGGAAAGTGGGAGGAAAGAGAGGGCACAGCGCCCGGCTGGGCAGGGCGTCAAGCTGTGTGTATCCAGTGGGTTTTTGTGCACTTGACACGAGCTACTCACCTAATCTTCATAAATCTATATGGACAGTGAGTAATATTATCCATTACACAGATGAAGAAACAGAGGCAAAGAGAAGTTAACCATGAGCATTCGTCAGGCCAGGAATCCTCCGAGCTAGAGTAGCAATTGAGCAGACCAGACAAACAGGTTGGGGTGCGGGGCAGGGCGAGGTTGCCCTCACACAATAGGGACTGAACAGGCAGTTGTAGCCAATATCCCGGCTAAATGCTGCCCACTGTCCCTCCCCGCCCCCTGAGATGCCAAGCACAGAAGCTTCCAGATGTGAGTAGCTGACCTGTAGGCCCCCGGGCTGAAAGGGAGGGAATCATGCTTCCGAGCACAGGGCAGGTTGGATGGCCGGGTTTGACCTTGTCTCCTCGCTGTGGGACGGTGAGACAGTGGGACAAGCTTTGTAACCTCTCCGTGCCTCGTTTCCTCATCTATAAAGTGAGCACCAGAACCACATCTACGTCATCGGGTGTGTGCGTGGATTACATGAGAGACGCGGAAAGGAGGCCTCGCGTGGCCGGTGTGCCATGTAAGCATGCGATGGGATGAAGATGATGATGCTGATGAAGGAAAAAGAGGAGATCCTTATTTCTACTGCCAGTTGCGCACAGCAGGGATTGGCCATGGCTGGTGCTTATGAAGCCCCACCACTTTCTCTCAGCCCTGTCATCTCTCAGGGACAGGGCTGCTGGTCCCCTTCGGTGGACAGGAAAGTGGCTGAGTCATTGCACTAAAGTGCTTGCGAGGCCTGCAGGGCACCTTTCGGCAGAACAGCAGAGTGGCCATAAAATAAGCCACCACACTGAGGACGATGGAGTGGTGGCCTTTAGGCAATCAAAGGAGATCCAATAGTGTCCACATTTACCCCAAAGCAGAGAGAGAGAGAGAGAGAGAGAGAGAGAGAGCCCTCTGAGGGGCAGGGAGCCTGCAGGGTGAGGGGTGGGGGTGGGGGCAGGTGAGGTAGAATGGAGTGACTGCTGACACATATGCCAGAAGGGGAGGATTGTAACCAAGGTTATAAAAAAATTTGCCTACCATTGTTGGATAGGAACCTAATTTGCTGGGTAAACTTACACCTGAAACACAAGGAAACATGTTTTTAAATACAATGAAGTGCAACCTTCTGGCCCTGAGCCAGAGGTGGACCTTCGGCAAGGGGCTGTCCTATCCCGGGAGACCCCAGCTAGGGGGAGAGGGGGCGACTATCGTACTTGGCCCCAGGTTCCTCCACACCTGTGCACTTGGCCTTTCTCAGGCGCTTCCTCGGAATCATTTCATTAAACACAAACCGGCACACTTCCATTGTAAAACAACCCTGTTGGTCTTGGGCCTCACAGTCACTTCGCCTGTTGCCGAAGGAGCACCGTCTCTGGTTCGCAGTCTCCATCCTCGGAACTCAGCTGCTGTAGGACCTCGGAGCTGATGGATCAGAGGAGGAAGCCAAGGCCCAGGGAGGTGAAGTCACTGCCCCCAGTCACACAGCAAGATCTTGGCTGCTGGACAAAGAAGCTGCATCTCTGAAAGCCAGGGCTGAACTCACACTTGGCAGCCCCCCAGGAGGCCACTTGCTGCAAGAGGGAGCCAGAGGCAGTGTGGGGAGCACCCAGCAACAAATGCTGCCTCCTGCCCCGCGCTGCGGTGGCTCCTCTGCCCCAACTAGCCCAGCAGGCAGCAGATGGCACTGGACTTGGGGGCTGATGGCCTCAGCTAGATTCCAACCTGGCAATGGCACAAGATGTAGTCCCAACCCTGGGTCTTCCTCCTGAAGTTTCCCCGCAGAGAGGCAATTTCAAGAAGAAGAAAATGCGCTCCGATTGGGCCAGGGATGAGTGTGTGTGTGTGTGTATGTGTACACGCGTGCTACTCCAAGAATGATGGGCTAAGTTCCAGAGTCCATGCCTACCCAGGGCTCTAGAACGCAGGCCGAGGAAGGAGCCCGGAAGAGCACAGAGCAAGAAGGTAGAGGGGGACCCATTCCCTCAGGGAATCTAATCGCTGGGTAGTGCTTTCTGTAAATGCATTGTGGAAAAACAAGATTAAAAGGGACAGGCAGAACAATGCCCTGGCCTTTCCAACAAAGGCCCCTCCACTTAGTAAATTAGGAGCTCTTTCCACCTGACACACTTTTAAAAGGAGATCTTCAGTTATGGGGTGCTGGCGGGGCAGCGCCATAAAGGGCCTTGTCCAGGCAGCGAGCAGGCCGTAGGTAGACACTAACCTAGTCCATATGATTTGGGGAATCCTTAAGGAGGGCTGAAGGGCCTTTGAGCCCTGTGGCTGTTGCAAAGGGCCTTTCTGCAGCTCATGCATTTGCCTCGCCAAGAGCTGAGCTGAGCAAACACGCAGGGCCCTCTAAATCACAGAGCCGCTGATTTACAATCAGGCCTGCGCCATTTGTTTTGCGGATGGAACCTTGTGGACAAACAGAGGCCCAGACCTTGATCCCTCTGCCCGGCCACCCCAAAGGGAGAGGGGCTTCTCCTAAGTCAGGGTCACCCTGGCTATCGGGGCCTGCTTCCAACGCAGCCCAGGAGCAGGTGGGAGGGGTGACTGCCATGGCCTTGCCCTTGCGTCTGGGTCTGGCTGCATCGTGGGGGATGAGACTGATGGTGTCATTGACTCCCCCGTTCCACCCCAACTGGAGCAAAGCAGCAGTTTGGGTCCCTTGGTGACAATTCCGCATCCGTGGCTGCTTGAAAAGGGGACGCGGGGCCGGATGATGGGGAAGGTGACTCTCACAAGAACTAGAGGGACGTGAGCACACAGACTCTCAAAGCTCTCATGCACAAAGCCGTGCGCATGGCACGTGGGCTGTGGGGGGCTGTTTGCACAGGCAGACAGGTCTTACACATACCCAGCAAGTGCGTGCATTTCGACCATCAATGCGCACACATGACAGGTAAGGGTGGACGTCCTTCACATGCTGTGAAGCCTGATACTCATGTATGTACATGCGCTTAACATCACAGACCTAAAACGTCCATAACACCTACCATGTGCCTGGCGCTGTCTGCGCTCTTTCCATGTCCTCACCTGTGTAGCCTCACAGCAAACCTATGGCGGAGGTGCTCTTGCTGCCCCATTTTACAGTTGAGTACCTTGAGGTACACAACCCTAGGTTACACAGACAGTAGGCGGCAGTCTGCCTCCAGGGCCCACCTGCAGCCAGCTGGTTCCATGACCCCCAGGCCGTGCCCGCCCCGTTGGAAGTTAGTGGAGGTAATTCAGGCACTACGTCAAAGCTGTTTAAAGACAGGAGCAGGACTGAGGTACACCTGTTGGCCTCTCCAACTGGAGGGAAGAAGAGTGATGGGGATCAAAGACACCTGGAAACAATTCGTTCCACCAACTAACGGGCCATGTGAACATCAGCCTCCACAACCCTGAGGCCAGAGGAATTAGGTGGGGCCAAAGACCGGCTACCCCTACCAACTTCCCTGGAAGGCATCCCATCAGAAGGTCAAGAATAGAGTGGGAGAAACTATGGAACAAAACTCAAAATCATTAAAAAAAAAAAAAAAAGGCCAGACTTACTGGTCAGATGAGACTGACAGAACCCCCAAGACTATGGACTTTAGTCTGGAAATAAATCCATCCCCATGCCAGGATTTACAGCCAAACAGTAGACAGGTACATGGCCCAGGCAGATCTGCACATCTTAGAATCATCAATCATTTGCGGTTCAAAGGGGCAGCTTTTACTCAAGGACCCGTTCAGAAGGGTCAGGAGCGAAGGAAGAAGGAGAGAGGAGAGAGAGGAAGTGGGGTCAGTGAGGTGACACCGAGGAGACAGCAGTGAATGAGATGAAACAAAATATATGTGAACTCTTGAAAGGAACACCACTCTGCTATCTACCTCCCGATTCACAATACAAGGTCTAAAGGAACAAGATGGTAGCACTGATGTGCCCTCAGGACGCAGAGGGGGGCCCCGGGCCGTTATTGTCACCCACTGACCCACTGGGCATCCCTTTATCAACTGGTGATCCTTAGAGGAGATGCGGCATCTCCATCCTTCACAAGACCCTGGAAAGGCCGCTCTTTCAAAATGCTGGAGCCAGAGAAAGCATTAGTGGGGGGCTGCCTCTGCCCCACGTCCCGGGAGCTCAGCTCCAACCCAGAGGATCCGCATCTGGGGCTCAGGGACAGTGGGCAGAGCAGGTCCCTGGACTTCTTACCCGGGTGTGACACTAAATTCTGGGTGGGACTCAGGAACCCGAGGGGATAGGGGTAGGGGGCTTGTGAGAGCCCTGTTTGCAGCAGGTCACTCACCACTCTGGGGGCTCAGGGGTCTGCTTAGATACCACCGCTCAGAGACAGCATCCAAGGCTCAGGCACTGTCTCCTAAGAGCCTCTGGGGCAGGACAACCCACGAGTTCTCTGAGTCAGCAAACTGCCCAGAGTGCTGACCCTCAGGAGCTGTGCCCAGTGAGGGAGACAGCAATTAGCCGGAGTGAAAGGAGCTTCAATCAGGACAGGGGAGGGTGACTAGCCCAGGCTGGGGAGAGTGCGGGGGAAGGGGTGGGGTTCCCTGAGAGCATGGTGACTAAGCATGAACTTGCACCAGCAGGACTGGGGTCCTCAGAAGTAGGCCTAACCCCTGGGTCAGGTATGGAGGCCAGAAGTTGGAAAGAGGAACCTGAGGGAGAAAGACACAGAATGACAAAGTCAGAGGGAGAGAGGCCACAGTGACAGCAGGGCAGGGGCAGGGCCAGGGCCATGTCAAACAGTAGGGGGCAAAGCAGGCGGGAATGAATGGGCGGTGCCTGTGCACCCCGTCTGTGTGCTGACGCCTGGACAGCTTCTCCATCATAGGTTATCAAAGGTGCCCTTGCCCGCCCACCCTCCACGCACCCCTCCAACATGCACTGAACATTGCGGTAGTAGTATCCCTGCGTACACACCAGGCACTGGAGGCACTGGAGCATAAGCATCCACTGCTACCCGCAAGAAGCCATAAAACCGGCGGGGCTCAGGAACCCTTCAGAGAGCCCTGGGCTCCAGGGTCACCCCCCGGCCAGTGCACCTCTGAGCGGTCACCTGTCAGTGGACTTTCACGTTGCTACAACGCTGGACAAGTTTCAGTGAAGCTTCCCAACTAAGAGAGATGAGGAAGAAAGGCCTGAGGTAGAGGTGTCTGCAGTGACCAAATCAAAGTCCCGGTGAAATGGATGGATGGATGGACGGACGGACGTACAGATAGCTAAATGTAGCCTGTGTCAGACGGCGATAGCTGCTAGAGAGGCGCTGGGAAGGCGCCTATGGGCTCAGAAGAGGCTGGGGGAGAGCGGGGTGCATTGTGGGAGGGCCTGGGGAAGACTTATGCGTGTTCTGTGTGCTGAGCCTTGGGAGGCAGCGTGGCCAGGGGGAGCGGGGACCAGACATCAGAAAGCACGCTGGGGTCAGGCCACGTGAGACCAAGGGGGAAGCGGCAAACACCCCAGGAGGGCCAGAAATCAGGGTGGAACTCCATACACACGGGGGCGGGGGACAGATCATAGGCGGGGCATCTGGAGTTTCTTATTCCAGGGAATAATTTAGCTACTTCCCATTCTTTCCCTGGCCCAGGACATCCAGGAATGGGGATTTCCATAGATGCCTTGCTGCTTCTAACATTAATAAAGGGTTCTTTCCCTCAGAGGCCACCCAGCTTGGAGAGTAGAGGTTTAATTACAGCTGCAGGTGCAATTAAGGAGCAGTGTCTTGGTCCTTCGTCAGCACAGGGGACCTGCTGGCACTCGCAGAAGTGGGGGAGAGGCCTGACAGGAAGGAGCATGGCCAGCAAAATCCAGCTGGCTGGCCCGCGATTGCCCGTGTTCCCATCACCAAGGTAGCCTGGCCTAGCCTCTGCAGCTCACCCATCCCTGCACACTGCAATGCCTTCGACGGCTCTCGGTGCTGCAGCCCCCCCGAGGTCCTGTTCCCGACACCACTGCAACCGGTGACTGAAAGATCCCTTCTGGGATCTTGCGAGGTTGTCGGGGCTCTTCAGATCCAGCCCCAGTCCTCTCTCATTGCCCACCCTTCCCACTGTTCTTGTGGCCCGGACCCACCCGATGACCTGCCTGCAGTGCTCTCTTCGTCCCCATCCCTGTCTTTGCACACACTTCCCCCTCTGCCAGAGGTGCCCACATCCTTGGAAATAACGAAGCTAACAGCCTTTAGGGAACTCTTCCCATGTGACAGGAAACCAACAAGCCCCACCCACTGCCATAGAGCCCAGCCTGCCTGCTCTGTGCCCCCCCCTCCGCCCTACCCCCGTAAGGAATGCTCTCTAATCTGCATGGTGGCCCTCAAGACAGCCCTCCGGCAAAGATGAGAAAACTGCGCTCCAGCACCCCACAGGATCACCCGTCAGGTGGGTGAGACTCAGTCTCTGGATAGCTGGCCTTCAGAGCGCAAGCTGTCTGGACCACAGCTCATCTCTGTCCGCTGCCAACTTTCTACACATCTCTCACACTCAACTCAAACCTAAGCTCCTTGACCCTCCTGCCCTGCAGTCTGCTTCTCCCTCAGAGGGCCTCTGGGTGTTTGGGCCCTGAGTCTATCTCACCCACTCACCCAGTACGCATTTTCCTGGCACTGTGCTTGGCCCTATGCAGACAAGACCCCTGGGGTGGGAGCGCTCCTCGGAGTGGGACAAAGGGCGCGTAGACCCCATTGCCGTGCAGCTCCCAAGCCGGCGGGGCTTCCAGGGGTGCTGAACCATGAATTCATTCACTTGGCAATTCTTGATTGAGGGCCTGGAAAGCACTGACAAGTGGACAGCAGTGTCTCTCTGGTGGTTCCGTTTTTCACTGTAAAGGAACTGACTGACATCAGATTGACACATCAGTGCCTTGTGGGTTGGGTCCTTGTGAATCATCACCTGGAGCTTGGCTACTCTGGACATTCAAAGTCCATGCTCTAAACCCACAAGACTGAAGACTGGGTCGTGGTGGCTGCAGCAACTTTGGACAGTCAAGGGGACTGCCTGGCCTTCTCAGCCTGGTGACCCCTTTGATTCTTTGCTTGCTTCTTCAAATAAGAGCACTTTGCTTACACACACACACACACACACACACACACACATATATGTATCTGTGAAACCATCTCTCCCACTAGACCGTGCACTTCTTATTAAATTATCTACCCCAGGGCTTGGCAGTGCCTGGCAGGGCATGAAGCTTCAAAGAATTAGTGGAAACATTCTATTATACTTTGATTCCATTTTCCACAGACAAGCCCTCTCACATGGGCAGACAGATGGAAGGATGGATGGCTATTGTACTTCTATGCAGCAAATCTCAGCACACAGGTGCCAGTGGCCCAAGGTAGGGGCGTCAGCACTGTTTTTGGTGGCGGCAGCAGGCAGGTCTCCCTAGGGAGTCTCCTGAGGTGAGCAAGGAGATGCTGTACCTGTATTAGGAGAGCCTAAGCTCCAAGCAGGTCGTGAGTGCTACTTACACATAACACTTCCCCCACCACCACCACCACACGGGTGCGCGCACACGGACGTGCGCACACACACACACACACACACACTCGCCCACGCCCACACCTTGGCACCTGGCAGGACCTAACCTAGCAAACATTTTGAAATCAAACTAATTTGTCTCAGTCCTCTCCTCTCTCTATAAATCCCTTTACCTGCCACCCCTGAGAAGACCCCACTGCTCTCCTCTGGTCACGGGACCCGCCTTCTGACAGGGGGCGAGCACAGGATCTGCCCCTGGCGTGACCCTCGATGATGTGGACCGGTCCCTTAGCAGAGCCGCATCTCCACATCCTCTTCTGTAACTGGGCAGGAATGGGCTTCTCTTCTGCGGGCCATGGGAGGTAAGCGAGCAAGTGAGCATTGGGATGCGTCCTTCCTGTTCCTTTACTACTGTTGGGGGTTCGAGTCAGGTCAGCAAAGCTCTGACTTGAATGTCACCGGTTCTCCTTTCAAAGTGCCCCACCCCCTCCGAGCCCACCACCCCACCCCACCCCACCCCAGCCCCAACTAGGAACAAGGGCAGTCTTGTGGCCTGTCGGGAAAAACTAGTACCGTTCCTTCGTGTCAGAAAATGTCCCCGTTACAAACACACAGCTGGACTCAAATAGAAGAGAAGCAAACCCCTAAGCAGGGGGCGGGGTGGTCGGAAGAGCCTATGGTCAGGAGCTGAGGCCAAGGTCACCCAGGGGACCATTGAACCTGGCTACTCCTCCCCGGAAACTGCCCAACTGGGAGCCCGGGAAGAAACACCCACCCAGAGGCAGCCCTGGTCTCAGGCACTGCCAGCCCCTCATAGAAGGGAACTTGAAAATGCTGCCTACCAACCTGGGGGTAAAACCAGAAGGGCCAGCTTCTCACAAGGAAAGACAGCCAGGAGCATGACCTACTGAGCACAGGGTCTCCTTATTGGGCCATTATATGCTGAATAATACATTAGAGTGAATTATGAATTCTAATTCTGGGGGCATCTGTAAAGAGCCCCGGTGGTCCAGTGGTTAAGCGCTCAGCTGCTCACCCGAGATCAGCATTAGAACTCACCAGCATCTCCACTGGAGACAGGTGAGGCCGGTGGCTTCCAAAAGCCACAGCGATGCCCCAGGCAGTTCTGCTCTGTTCCCCAGGGCTGCTACAAGTTGGAAGGGACCCAACGACCGCAGCTGTTGGGTCGCTGACACCTGTAGGTGGCCTGTGCTAATAGGTGTTCGTCATGTCCACTAGATGTTTATAGCCCTCAACCTTCGAGGCCTGCCTGAGTGAACTTCTCTCTGCCCCAGCAAGCAGCAACATTCCAGAAAGCTGCCGCTCCGTCGGTCTGGATCCTGAAGGGAGGCTGACCAGGAGCAGGCCCGGCCAGCCCAGGGTGGACATGTAATATGGTCAAGGCAGAACGCTCTGCTGCTGTCAGCCACTCGGTGGGTGTGGGTGTGTTTGCTGCTGCAGCAGAGCCTCGCTCACCTGCTCTGATACCCAGTCACCATCAGGGCCAGTCCCCGTGTGTGCTCTCGGGGGTTAATGACTGCTTTTTCAGAAGCAGACCAGCAAACTAAGAAGAGCCAGCCCTGGAAAAGGGAATGGACCCAGTGCCCGAGTCCTAAATACCCACGTGTGGAAAACGACAGAGGATAGTGACAGTGCAAATGCCATTTACAGCGTCGCTGCACAGGTGGCCTCCAGTGAATTCCTAATGCACACTGGCTAGAAACCTTGAGAGACCCAAATCGGGTGAGCAGCTATAAACGGAATTTGGGCAACTGTCCTCAGGCCGGAATGTAACATCTTGCAGTTAGATCTCCCTATGGTCCCAATGTAAACTTATTATAAACTTCTAACATGCTCTGCTTTCGATTAGAGGGCGGCCTCGGTCAGTTTTCTATGGCCACAGTTGATGGCCCTTACTTGGTGGCTGCCCTGGTCTTGTAGAGTGAGCTGTGCAGGTGAACTTGGAAGATCGTAACAGGATTGATGGATACCTGGGGACAGGAGAGGGGAGGGAGAAGGGAATGGGGAAGTAACATTCACAGCCCTTGATGCAACGGAACCACTGAATTGTATGTGAATCATAACTCAATGGGGAAAAAAAAGTAGACCAACCAGACCTTTCTCACAAGGTGTCCAGGTGGGCTCAAACCACCAATCTCTCATCTGCACCACCCAGGAAGACAGTAAATCTAGACTGAATGCAGACACACGGGCACATGGCTCAGGTGATTTGTCATGGGCCCATCACCTAGGGACCCACGGGGTCTGCGAGTCCCTGAGATTGTGTGCAAAGGCCTGTGTACTTAGACACTTACTCCTCATCTGAGCGCCGAAGTGCAGAGGAAGCACTGGCTTGTGCACCAAAGTGCAACACTAGCTTGTGGTAGTAAAAGTCATGTGTCACCTTGACTGGACCCCGAGGCCCACAGGGGGGCACGTAGGCAACGACACCATCAACTCTGCTTCATGACCAGAGGAGGTCACCCTCTTTGTTTCCTAACTCACATCCTCACATCAGGACCTGGTCTTCGAAATCTCGCCGCGCTGATAAATGAGGAGTGGGGCCATCAGAGAAAGGGGGCCGTCTAGTCCTTTGAGAAGTTAAAATAAAACCCAAGACTGAAAAGATGCTAAGAACCAGTGCCAGGGAGGAGAGAACTGACTCTTGGGACATCTCTACCCGTGCCTTGTGGGGCAGGTATCGTGGGTGCCGTACATGAAAGGAAGCCAGGACTCAGACAGCTGAAATCTTCCCCAGGCTCAAGAGACAGGAGCAGCCTGCCCAGGGGGTTAAGAGCCCAGACTGTGAACCCAGGCAGCCTGGGTTCCGATTTTAGTTCCACCACTTTCCAGCCACGTGGTCCTGGGCAAGTTATATGGTTGCTCCACGACTCAGTTTTCCTACCTGTGAAATGGGAGGGAACTCAGGATCCACTAGGATCCCCTGGGGAAAAAGGTCCGGTGAGCCACTTCTGAACATCAGTTCACCGATCACAATGGTCTCATCTGACACCAAGCCTGGGGAATGGCTCAGGGCCGGCAGCATTTTGTCCTGCCATGTGTGAAGTCAGCGCAAGGAAGGGTGAACCACCGCCACTACCACCACTCACGGGCTGCTGCGGAGTTCCCGTATGTCAAGCGACTAAAGCAGTGCTTGGCGTGGCGTGGCGTGGCGTGGCATGGCGTGGCGTGAGTTCTGAAGACAAGGAACGAGGAAGGTTAAACGGCACAGCTAAGATTCAAACCCAGACCTACAGGATGCCTGCCCCTCAGGTCATGCCTACCAGCATGGCGGGGGTGGGGGGAATGGGAGGGGGGCGCAATGCCCCTCTCACTGCTCAAACTCTCCTGCTGCCTCCTGGGAAAAACCTTCAGTCCTGAAAGTGTCCCCTGTGGGCCAGCCTGTGGCCTCCGGCTGGGCGGGTAGGCAGTGCCTGGTGGTTGCATAAGGAGTAGGTCAGAGGGTTATAAATGGCCTTTCCTGGTCAGCAAGACCGAGCCTGTGCAATCAGGCCACTTGGCACTTCTACCCTGCTCTGTACAGTCCCCGAGCCTGACCACTGCCTGCCAGTGAGAATTAGAGAGGGATGTGCGCATCCAGTCCTGAAGCCCTGTGCTGACGTCCGAGCTCCCTTTCCAACGTCCCTGAGACTGCCCCTCTGTCCCGAGCGAGAAAGCCACTCACGTCGTCCTGCTCCCGTTTTGTGAGTCCCAAGTCCCACTTCTGCCGGGTTCCTGCTCCACTCTGAGCACACAGGGTTGAGCAGCCATGCCTGGTCCTAAAAACCCACTGCCGTCGAGCCAATTCCAACTTAATAGCAACTCTAAGGCAGAGTAGAACCGCTTTGTGGATTGCTCAGGCTATGAATCTTTACAAGGGCAGACTGCCTCATCTTTCTCTCTCAGAGAGGCTGGTGGGCTTGAACCACCAAGCTTGTAGTTAGCAGCCCAACAAGTAGCCCTCTATACCCGAGAGACCTTAATCTATTTGCCGGCCAGTGCCTGGCCCCAGCCGGTGCTCTGCCCTGCTGCTTAGAAACAGCCGTTAGGGCTTGCTGTGGGCTACATTTCTTAGTGTTTTTGCTGTAAATCCATTGCTATTGAACTCGTATGCAGGAGCATTTTTCATTCATTCCTGTAATGGAATTAGGATCGAGTTTCTCCAGCATTAGGGGAGATGTAACAACAGTCAGGGAAAATTGTCATTTCGTTCCCAACGTCAACACGCCCACTCTGCCCAAACGCTCTCTCTGGAGCTCACTCACTCTTCCCACCTGAGTGGCAGGGGGAATGCTAACGAGGAACAGTCTCCAGAAGATGAGGCCGGCGCATCGCATCGGGGTGGGCTCTCCTGTCAGTCATTAAACGAGTGCCCCAGCTTCTCTCCCGCTCTCCTGGAGGCAGAACCCTTTTCCAATGGACAGAGGGAACAAGGAAAGTGACCCCGAGCACTAAGTGGCCGGGAAGCTGGGACCACATCCCAGAGCTGCAGGCTGCTCCTGGGTCTCTGCAGTGTACCACACCCCCTCCCCACTCCCGAGTCTCTGGGGACATGGGGCTTCTGCTTCCCCAGTGTTGGAGGCAAACGGGGAGAGAGAGGCAACATTTGTCCTTCATGTTTTTGTCCCCAGTCATTTTTGGAAGTCCCCCACCTTCTGGAATCTGTCCCTTATGATGTCTTCCACTGTGGTTCTCTTCCCAGGTTCCATGGCCTTGATCTCTAATGAGTCGTCCGCCCTTCCTTCCTCATTCCTGCTCACCCCTCTCTTCAAGGCTACACCCCTTTCTCTATCTCGCCTCCTCTCCCACCAACAAAGCCTTCTTGAGCACCTACCATGGCTCAGTTCAGTGTCAGAGCCTAGGTGCTGCCCCCTCTTGCCCCTCAGAGCATCTGGTCCACAAGTGGCCCTTTTTCCCTGCCCCCATCAAAGTCCAGAACTGAGCTGTCTCCGTCCATCCTGAGAGGAGCTGGCCTGATAAATGGATCTGTGTCAGCGCACTTGCACCTGACCCTCTGAGCATGGGCTACAGGCAGGGAGGGATGTTGGGGCCCTGAGGTTGGCTGAGGCCTGCTCCTCAGGGGTCATGAGACAGCACAGCCTCCTCTCTCCCACTCCCCTGCCCCCCTGCCCCGACCCCACTGCAGCCAGAGCAGCGGCAGCCCCTACTTACGGATGCAGAAGTCTCCGCTCTCGTAGTAGCCGGGGCAGCACTGGGACCTGCGTCGGTACATGGTGCGCAGGCCTCGCCGGTACGCTGTCTTGTAACTGATCCTACGGCACAAGGGAGAAAGCCACTTGAAAATATTGAAAATCAATCCGCCCCCTTAGAATGATATTTGTGTTACGCTATATAGAGGATGCCACTCAATAATTACTTTAAAATGCATGGCGGCTTCAAATATGAGGGACACAATAAGGAAAAATCAATGACGGGATCTCGGCTGTCGGGATGCAGACAGTATTACCAGCTCGGCGTTTTCTAAGCCAACCCCCTTCTGAGAACTGTGCAGAAGCACCCCTGACTCAGCGTTGGGGGGAGGGGGGCGGCTAGGAGGGGGGGCTTTGTGCAGAGTCACCGTGGGGTTCCCTGGGTTCCTTGGAGCCTCAGATTCCCGGCAGGAGAAGCCCGTGGAGCGACCCTGGGCAGCAGCTGGCACCGAGGAGGGCGTCGGTGCTCACTGCCAGCACCCAACCCAGCCAGACTACACCCGCCCCCTTGGGCAAGGCTCTGCCCACCTGGAGAAGAGAAGCAGAGTCAGCAGGGGCGCTCGGAGTCTGACTCTGCCCCAGACAGTCCCTCCACCTCCCGCGCACAGCAACCTTTTACTGGAGAAGAGTCTGGAAGGCCGGCCCCAGGAGGGCCCAGGAGCAAGCCCCCCTCCACAGAAGAGGCAGCTGGACCCCCAGCAGACAGCACTCCTTGCTGAGGGCCAGAGAGGCCTGGCTCTCGGCCTGACTCAGTCTCCAGTGCTGAGACCTCACTCTGCCCCGGAAGGATGGCAGCCCTTTCTGGCAGCAACCCACTGATGCAGAAGCCCCGGTTAGGCCACTTTCAATTTTCTCTCCTTGTGCTTCCTTTCTTAGTCTTTTTGTTCTAATTTTATTTTCTGTTATGTATCTTGCACTGTGGGCTAAGCTGGTTGGTAGATTGGTAGTGCGAACCCACCAGCCACTCCTCAGGAAAGAGATGAGGCTGTTTGCTTGTTCCTGGAAAGATTCACAGTCCTTGGAAACCCTGAGTTTGAATCTGCTTAAAGACAGTGGGTCTGGATTTTCAGGGATCCCCTTGTCTTATAGATGAGGAAACCGAAAAGTGAATGACATGCTGGAGATCACACAGGAAGGGTCCGCCACACCAGGTTTCAAATCCAGGTCACTCTAAGCTCAAAGCCACTAGGCTTAGCCTAAGGATCCCCGGTGGCCCAATGGTTAAGCACTAAATTACTAACCACAGGCCAGGTGGTTCGAAACCGCCCATAGCTCTGCAGAAGAGAGGCCTGGTGACCTGCTCCCATGAAGGTTGCAGCCTGGTTAGCCTCGGCAGACAGCAGTTCCACGTGACATGTCAGGTCACAATGAGCCATCCCGGACTCGGAGGCTCCCAAGGGCCGATCCTGATGCTCTGCACCTGCTCCTACAGGGGGCTTTGCTGGCAGCAAAGCGAGAGGACTCAATCTTTAGGAAGAAGCCAAAGCAGGAGGTGGGGATAATGCCTCTCCTTCCAGGTAGAATCAGATTGGAAGAATGGTGTGGGGCTGAATGTTAGCGATCAGAGGCAGGGGTAACGTGGCCAAGACTGTGGGGTGTCACTAGAGCTCATTGCCAAGGCCTAGGGCTTTGATGCCCAAGCTCGCCCTGCTCCCCCACCAGCACACTGGGGTGCCTGCTTTCTGTCCCCCTTCTCGGGGGGGCAGAGCAACACGCTCCTGAGAGATGCCTCCCGCATTCTGCCCCTGGAAGGTCAGGCCAGGGGGAGAAGGGAGACCTACAGCCCTTGCTGGGCCAGCCCTCCCTGTCCTTAAGGCCCTTGTTTTATGACAAATGACAGCATGTGACTCCAGGGAAATCTGTGATATTTCAGTATGTCGTCAGCTAAGGTCACTCTACTTTGTCAAAAGCCCATAATGGAAGGTAAGCTGGCCTCGAAGTGAAGGGACTTCCCCAGCACAGGAGAGTGGCTCCGGGCACCTTCAGGGTGATGTGAGCCTCTCATAAAGAACAACTCGGAGCTGACTCGGAGCCGCCCAGTCCCTTCCCAACCATCAAGTAAGGTACTCCCAAGTCCCCCAAGTAGGGAAGCGGTCTCAGCAATACTAAAACCACTCAATGGTGCTGTGACATTGCTTCGGCTGGCCCCTCCTCGCTTGCACTCAGCGCTGGGGTGGAAAGTCGGCGAGGTGGGGCCAGGTGCTCAGGCTGCTCTATGGAGAAGGATGCTGAGCTGAAACAAGCCATCCAGACGGAAGCAGACTGATGGGACAGCTGTCAGCGGGCACTGCCTGGGTTATCAAGAAAGCTGCAAGGCAACTCAATAATTTAGAAAAATAATTCAGCTTATTTTAATCAGCAGCCACTCTGCCACTGGCCACACTGGTGAGTCTCCAAGTTCCCAACAGGGATGCAAGGTGGGGTCCAGAGAGGGTTTGAATTTGTACTTCTGCTTTTTACCAGGCCCACAGGGCAGCTGGTTCTGTAAAAGCACCACGCGGAGGGATTGGAAGCTAACATTTGGTCCTAGCAGCTATCCCACAGGTAGAATCAAATGTTACATCACACCACCACCGCTGTCAGTTTGTCACACGGTGGTGACTCGAGTGATTCTGTGAAGTTCGATGCTACATCTCTGATATTTCAAAGGCCAGCAGGGTCACCCACAGTGACCAGGCTTCTGCGGAGCTCACAGGCTGAGCACAGACTATGGATAAGGGCTCAGTCTCCCACTTCAGAGGAAGCTGATGCTGAAAACCTTATTCACAGCTTCAAAACCTTGTCAGATGCTGAAGGACTAATGAATGGAAGCTGAACACTGTTGGAGATCAAGCCACGGAATGGACCCCTCGGGCCTGGGGTCTGAAGGCCCTGTAAGTGTGACTAAGTGGACCGTGGTGATGTGAATTGGATAGAGCCTGTGGGGTGGAGCCTCCAGGATCTTCATTTGCTGGTGGGGCACACTCGAGGTAAAAAAAAAAAAAAGGCTGCAAAAATCGAATAATCGGAAATCAAAATATACAAAGTATGAATCTAGGAAAGTTGGAAGTCGTCACAAATGAAATGAACCCCACAAAGATCGCATACAAGGCATTCGTGTGCTGAAATGGACTGACATTGGCCATGCTGACTCAGAAAATCAAACGGTTTACTATGCCGGGCACGACACATTCACACTCAGAGTCAAAAAGGACATTTCAAGATTCATTTTAAATACAATACAGTCTGTGATAAGGCGATATCTATTCACCTTCAAGGTAAGCTGATCAACACAACTATTATTCAAATGTATGCACCAACCACCAAAGCTAGAGATGAAGAAATTGAAGAATTCTACCAATGTCTTTGGTCTGAACTAGATCAAACATGCAATCTAGATGCATTGATAATTATTCCCAATTGGAATGCAAAAGTTGGAAACAAAAAGGAAGGAGAAAATACGGTGTGGTGGTTATATAACTGTCAATTTGAGGATTAAGAGTGTAGGGATGAAGTCTAGCTTGTCAATCAGATCATAGGCAATGAGGCCTCAGTGCGGGCATGGCCTTCTCCCGAGAATTCTGGAAACTTCTGTATTTTCCTCTTTGGAGACAGGAGACACATCTCTCTCTCTGCTCACTTTCTGGGAGACATTGCAGCTGACAAGACACATGGAACTACACTAGTGCCCTGAGCTGGAGAAGCCACATGGACCTACCCTGATGCAACCAGACCTCTGAAGCTGGAGAAGCCTTGTAGAGACCTCTGCCAGTGCTGAGATGCTTACAACACCACTAGATCCAAAGGCTCTCTACCCACTGGCCTGTGATTGACCTGCATTTGGCATCACTGCATGTGTTTCAAGAGTCTGAAGAGGACTTTATAGATTGGAATCAGACATAGGTTGCTAACATCGGACTTATGGGCTCAGACTGGATTGGATTGGGATGCTTTCTTAATGTGCAATTACCCTTTATATAAACTCTCTCTTATATACATATGAGAGTGTCCGTGGATTTGTTTCTCTAGTCTACCCAGACCAACCCATATGGTCTTGGTGATAGAAATGAAGCTGGAGATCGAATGATAAAATTTTTAAAGACTAATGATTTATTCATAGCAAATACCTTAAAAAAAATTTTTTTCGACAGCAACCATATACATGGACTTCTCCAGATGGAAGACACAGAAATCAAAGTGACTGCATCTGTGAGAAGAGATGACAGAGAAAAACTCAGTGTCAGCAGCAAAAACCAGGCCGGGGATCAAGTGTGGAACAGACCATCAATTGTTCATGTGTAAGTTCAGGTTGAAGCTGAAGAACATTAAAACAAGTCTGCAAGAGCCAGACTATGACCTTGAGACTATCCCACCTGAACTTGAAGGACATCTCAAGACCAGATGCATTGAACACTGAGGACAGAAGACCTGATGAACGGGGGAGGACATCAAGAACACCATTCACGAAGAAAGCATAAGGTCATTCAAAAGACAAGAAAGAAAAGACCACAGACTCTGAAACTTGCTCTTAATCATAAGGTAGCAAAGCACATGGAAGAAATGAGGACGTCAAAGAGTTGAACAGAAAATTTCAAAGGACAGCTCGAGAAGACCAAGTCAAATATTATAATGAAATATGCACAGGCCTAGAGTTAGAAAAACAAAAGGGAAGGTCGCACACAGCATATCTTAAACGAAAAGGATCCAAGAAAAACCCAAGCCTCCAGCTGCCATAGTGGAAGATTCAATAAGCAAAATATTGAACGATGCGGGAAGCATGTAACAAAGGTGGACAGAATACACAGTGACTATCCTCGAAAGAATGAGTCAACCATTTCAGGGGGTAGCAGATGAGCGAGAACCAATGGTACTGAAGGAAGAAGGCCAAGCTGCACTGAAAGCATCCGCCAAAAACAAGGCTCTAGGAAATGGTGGGATACCCACTGAAGGCACCAGTAAGAGAGCAACCTCAGGCAGTGACTGGAGGGAAGTGGGCCCTTGGAAGAAGGAACTGCCACTAGATGGGTTTAACCTGAAGCTAGACCCCAGCCAACGAGATTCTGAGTAGCTAAATGGGTTGTGCATAGGCTACTACCTTCAAGGTCAGCAGTTTGAAACCATTAACCACTCCCAGAGAGAACCATGAGGTTTCCTGCTGCCATACAGATTTACGGCCTCAGAAACCTACTGGCACACTCTTTCCTAGAGTCACTACGAGCCAGAACCAACTCCATAGCAGTGAGCTGGGTTTGGCTTGACTTCAATTGCAGAACCAATCTAAGAAGAACCACAGGCAAGTCCCAGGTGGCCCCAGCAGCTATAAAATAAAGAAGAAGCCCTTGGAAAGGGAAGAGCCACAAAGGAGTCCCAATTTCCCACGGGGGGCAAACGCCACACAGCCAGCTAAGGCTGAAAGTACCGGACATGCAGGCTTTGTCACTTGAATGCACCAAGGTCGGTGGTGACTAAATCAAACAACCTCAGCAAAAACAAAACACCAGTGCTTTCCAAACAACGCAGACAAATCCTAGCTCTGTGACATGTCACTGCTAATGGCGAAGATATAATTAAAAATGAATAGGCATTTGAAGAAATGGGAAATGGAATCTACACGCAAGAGAAAATGTGACCAATGAAGACCAATCCAATGCTGGAATTAGTAGACAAAGATTTTATTTATTTATTCTGTGCTGTTCAAGGGTTGTTGTTTTAATCATTATTGGGGGCTCATACAACGCTTATCACAATCCATACATACATCCATTGTGTCCAGCACATTTGTACATTTACTGCCATCGTCATTCTCAAAACATTTGCTTTCTCCTTGAGCCCTTGGTATCAGCTCCTCATTTTTCCCCTCCTTCCCCATCCTCCTCCCTCACAAACCCTTGATAATTTATAAGTTATTATTATTTTGTCAAGTCTTACACTGTTCGGCATCTTCCTTCACCCACTTTTCTGTTGTCCGTCCCCTGGGAGGGGGCTATATGTACATCCTCGTAAAAGGTTCCCTCTTTTCACCCCACCTTCCCTTCACCCTCCCAGTACCGCCACTCTCACCGCTGGTCCTAAAGGGATCATCTGTCCTGGATTCCCTGTGTTTCCAGGTCTATCTGTACTGGTGTACCTCCTCCGGTCTAGCCGGATTTGTAAGGTAGAATTGGGATCATGATAGTGGGGGGAAGGAAGCATTTAGGAACTAGAGGAAAGTTGTATGTTTCATCATTGCTACACTGCACCCTGACTGGCTCGTCTCCTCCCAGAGACCCTTCCATAAGGGGGTGAGTAGAAGCGATTTTAAAGAAGCTGCTATCAACATGCTCAAATAGAAGGGCCGCCAAGAAAGCGGACAATGACCCTCTACAAGACGGAGCGACACAGTGCCGGCAACAATGGGTTCAACCTAACAGTTGTGAGGCTGCTGCAGGACTGAGCGGCGCTGTCCTGTGATGTGGCACCAACTTGATGGCACCTGACATCCACGGGGACACTGATGACATTCTTCAAGCTGTGTGGCTGTTTTCACTGCCGGCCGGTCCATTCTGACGCAGGGCGATCCTCCGAGCAGAGACGCACTGCTCCTGTGGTTTGCTGGGACTATCAACCCTGATGAGAGCAGAAAGCCTCCTCGTCCTCCGGAAGACCCCATCTAAGTCGTTTTTTTCTGGAAAGAGCCTAATGCTCACGGCAAGCACCTTTTACCAGTTACGTTGGGTTGGGCTTGAAGAGGACAATTTTGGCTTGAGGTTGAAATCCTTGCAGTGGTTTATTTACCCTTTGTGGCTCCGGGATACTATTGCTACCTCTAACGTGTACAGCTTCCACAGTTTTGCCTCTGAGAGCATGTTGCTAGAAGCATTTCCATGAACACCAGTACGTGGCCTTTCCAGTCCACACCAGTCCTCCCGTTCACATCGCCCACCATGATTCTTGTCAAAGCCCTGGGCTCACAAGGGGAAAGAGAATTCTGAAAGCAGAGCTGCCCAGCAACTAGGAAAGGGGCCCACCAGGTGGTGTCTCCCCCTGCTTTATCCCCATCTGCTCAAATATACCAACAGTCATCTGATACGTCGTTCTACCCCCACCCCAAACTCCGTAACACTTTCCCTGCTCCCTGGCTTCACGGGCCCGCAAAGGCTGTAGTAGCTGCTTGAGGAGTGCCAGTAAAATGACTTCCAAGGTCATTCAGCAAAGCCAAGTTCTCTTCCTCCCTCTCTTCTCTCGGGGCCATGAGAGAAGCCCTTCCCAGAACAGGAAGACTGGGGCTCGGCTGGGGAGCATGACAATGGTTGGCAGGGCAGGAGCCCGCAGGACAGGGCCCGGGAGGAGCGTGCACACAGTTCACCTTGAGCACAAGCAATGCTCATGGCCCAGGTGTTTGCAGCTTGCTGAAAGTGAATCTGTATTGTGCTTCCCAAACCAGGTGCCTCCTCAGAGGGCTGCCCTCCTCCCCTCAGTGGGGGAGGAGTTATCTAGGGTTGGCTTTGCCTCCTAAGCAGATTCTGAGGTCCATCCCAGGAAGCGCTACTGGGGCGGTGAGGATGTGAGACAGGAGAGCGAAGGGTGTGTTTGAGCACCGGTGATCCAGCCCCCCGCAAAGTGCTGTAGATAGTGTGACCCATACTCTGAGCAGCCCCCTTCTGTCCTCAAGGTGAGGAGGCTGGCGTGCTTACCATCAACTCCCCACCTGTCACTGGCTGGAGGACGCCTCCCAGAGCGTTGGCGCTCCAGCCTGACATGACCCACAGCCTCCTGCAGCCAGAAAGAAAGCTTTCACGAGATGCACTGGAGATCTGTGAGCTCAGTGAGTACCAAGGAGTAGTATAATCTACTGTAGGACCTTTTCTCAATTATGGAGATGCACCAGGTGAGCCGTTTGCAGCCTTGGGGTCCCGCTGCCGCCTGGGGGAAGAAGTACTCACCGGTGCCGGGTACACTTGAACCAGTTGAGGATGTCCGTGCACCGCGTGTAGTAGATCTGGTCAAAGGGGTGTGCATACGACTCCTGGACAGTCACCGCATAGCTGCGACAGCAGGGAAGAACCAGGAGAACATCAGCCCTTGGAAAGTGTAACTGACATTGAGATGGGGTCACCCTCCCTCAGGGAGCCAGTCTCCACAGTCAAGGGACTAGGGACTCCAGCCACCCCTACTGTCCTCCTCCTGCCCCCAGAAGGGGGGCAAGCGAGGCAATCAGGTCTCCCTGGCCCCAAGTGGGACTCAGGACACACCTCTGCCTGCCCTCTGTCCCAGCTCACTTCTGAAATTCAAGTTCATCTGTTCATGAATAGAGAATGAGTAAAGGAGAGTGTAGGTTTGCTCTTCGTGGCTCTGGAAGACAGAGTCAAGTTTGACAAGACTTGGTTTATTCAGATCTTTATGGTTTGTAAAGCCCATGCAAAGAACTGATCCTCGCAGCAACTGTGGGGAATCGATGGTCCATTGTTCAGATGAAGAAGCCAAGGCCCAGGTCACTCAGCTGGCATGGCACTGTCCCTATTTATTCAGGGTGCCCTGAGCTGAGTGCTTCAGAAACATCATCCCTTTTCATCCTAACATGGGCACATCTGGTAGCTGGAGTTGCCACCTCGGTTTACAGAAAGCTGAGCATCATGCAGAGCAGAGTGACTCCCCATGGTCACCCAGTTGCCTTCAATCCCATTCTGCCTGTAGGGATTATGGGGGGAGGGGGTGTCCCCAGAGGCTATATAAAGTGGTACCTTTCTATCCTGCCTGCTAGTGGTAAACCTGGGGTGGCGTATGGATGCTTTAGAAAACCACAAGCCTTTCTACCTGCCTGCCCCTGGCAGGGGCTGCAAGAAACAGCAGCAGAGTATCGCTGCTGACGGTGGGGCCAGGACACCGACGCCAGGGTCCCTGCTTCCTGCTCTGGCTGCAGTGAGGACCTCAGCTGGGGTCCCAGAAATTAATTTGTATGTAGGTTGGCAGCTTGCTGGCCTGGGCCAGATGGCTGAGTCCAGGCTATAAAAACCCGTCTGCTTTGCCTGAGGAAACTCTGCTTATTTCTTGGTAGGGGAGGAGGGTCCTCATCAATCTCTCAGATACCTACAGAGTCAAAGGTATGAAGTCCAGAAAGAGGAGGCTGGTCACAGAGTACAGGGTTTCTTTGAAGCGCCCAGGATGTAAGGAAGGAGGGGCCCTCGGTGAGCACCCATTATTAGCTGGCAGATAGCCCATGAGCATGGCCCAGACCCTTGCTTTGTCTCTTGGGGAACAGAGGCAGCTCAAGACCCACCCCCTGCCTCCCAAGGGCCTCGTCCCACTCTGGAATTCTAGGACTCTTCCAAGTGCCTTAAGGCCCACCCTCCGCTTCTCCATGGGCCCCTGATTCTGCCTAGTACCTGCAGTGTCTCTTGGGTGGCTCTGGTGGTCTGCACTTGACTACTGACCTAAAGGTTGGTGGTTTGGGCATGGTCCGCAGTGCCTCAGAGGAAAGGCCTGGCAACCTGCTTCTATAAAGACAACAGCCAAGAAAACCCTTTGGGGCAGTTCTGCTCTGGCACACGTGGGTCTCCGTGAATCGGAATCGACTCCACAGCCACCGGTTTGCTGTTCTTTTATGAACAACTCTACTAAGCACCCCCTAGAAGCAAGGACCCCTGGTGGCACTGCGGGTTAGGCACCAGGCTGCTAACTGCAGGGGTTGCTGTTCAAACCCCTTCCTCAGGAAGAAGAGGAGGCTGGGTGCTCAGTTAGGACCGCCAGTCTCAGAACCCGGGCACAGGCTCGCTGTGAGTCAGAATCAGTAAGGGCAGTAGGGCTGGGCCTGGGTTTGGTTTGGTTTTTCATCTAGAGGCAGGATCATAAAGAAGTAACTGGACTGGACCGGCTCTGCAGTCCAAATACTCGCGAGCAAGGATGGGCCCAGGACCTGTTAGCTTTCGAACGTACCAGCCTGTTTCCCTGCCTATGAGTCTGTCATAAATATCACCAGACTTCTTCTAATTATGACCTGACAACAGTATCAATCTCTCAGAGGCGGTGGAAGAATAAAGCAAAACAAGACAAACCAAATGCTCCACATAGTGCCCAGTGCCCAGTGCGTGCTTATGAGCCGTCACCCCAGCATTAGATGGAGCCCCGCCCGGGTAGGACAAATCAGAGTGCCAGCTGAAAGGTTGGAGTTTTGAGCCCACCCAGAGGCAGTTTAGACCTCAGGGCCTCTGGAAAAATGGGTAACTGGAAACCCTAAGGAGTCCAGTGACATCTGATGCACGCGGGGTCCCCAGTTTCATGACACAGGTGGGTCCCCCAGGATTCAGAGTCCCTTCAAATGCAACCCATTCTCAATGCCGCCGAGTCAATGCCCACTCAGAGCAACCCGAAGAACAGAGTAGACCTGCCCCTGTGGGTTTCTGGGAGCAGAGAGCCTCATGCTCCTCCCACCGAGTGGCTTAGTCCTGAAGTACTGCCCTTTCCGTTAGCAACCCGCTATGCCACTAAATGTAACAGAAAGCAAATAACTCCAAACTCGCCATCACCAAGTCAACTCTGACTCAAAGTGACCCCTAGAACAGGAGAGAAGCCCCCCGTGGGTTCCCAAGACTAACTCTTTACAGGAGTAGAAAGCCTCATCTTTCTCCCATGGAGTGGCTGATGGTTTTGAACTGCTAACCTTGCAGTTAACAGCCCAACACATAACCACTGCAGAGGGCCCGGGGCTGAGTAAGACTGGCAAGCAGACATTGTCCCAGCTCCCAGTCTCCGACCTGAAGTCTGTGTCCCTGGTTTCATAGCTAGGTAGGTTAATGCTGCTCATTTGCCAACATGCAATTGAGGGGCCAGATGAATCTTGTAGAGCCGGGAGTTACGATCCAGGGGAGGTCTTCACACAGGTTTTATGGTGGAAGGGCATGAATCAGCCCAGCTGGGAGGTCTCCCTAAAAGGACTCTGGAGTGGGGAAGGGGGGCTGTTTCTGGAAGGCCTCAGATGAGCTCAATTCCAGGGGCTCCTCTGGGGTGAGCTATGGGGGGAGAGGGTCCAGGTGCCACAGAACATCCACCACAGGGCCTCCAGACCTGTTGAGTTCCCTCCCTGAGCCCCCATCCCAGCTGTCATGGTGGCTGGGATAGCGGCACAGGGTAGCTCAGGCTCCATTCAGAGTGTTTCCAGAGTTCCAGAACATTCCAGAGTTCCTCACACTGGCCGGGCTGGAAGGCCTAATGAGCATGGTTTGGGTTTGGATTGGCCCATTGGTGCACAGGAGGTTTAGAGAAGAGGGAAGTCACGGTGGGTCCTGAAATCAGGGAAGGCTTCCTTCAGGAGAGAGACCCACTAGAGACCCTGGGGGAGGCTGGTGGTGAGCAGGCATACCAGGGTGAGGCACGGCTCAGACTGTGAGATGGGGAGCCACCATGTCTCAGCTGGGCCAGGCTACGAAGAGGGGCTTGTCGGCTGAGGCTGGAGTCAGTGACCCAAAGCCACTAGTGTGGGCTTCTCCCTGAAGTCTTTTGGACCCACTGAGAAGTGAAGGTTAAAAGTCACCAAAACCCAAGGTGGCAAGAGGCCCGAGGAACTTCAAATCATGAGAAAGGGGTTATGGAAAAATCCGTTTCCTGGCCTGTGCCTAGGAGCTAGGACCCAGGGACTCCGGTCTTTATACTCCACTCCCATGGGGTGTGATGTGGTCCCACATCTGTAGTGGCCAGCTCCTGCAAGGCCAGTCCTCAGCAGTAACAGAGGGGCCGGACACCACAGTCCTCAGAGCTCCCCCCTGCAATCGCTCTCTTGGACTTCCAGCAAACCTCGTGGATGCCTTTCCTCACTTTTCAGAGGTGGAAATAGGCATGGAGACTTCCCAAAGTCGCAGGCTAGCCAGTGGGGACATGGGATTAGGATGACCCCAAGCCTTCTCGCCACAGATTCTACATGCTTCCCTTCACCAGAAAGGGGCATGTGACAGCACAGGCTTAACTGTGTAGGGACACCAAACAGAGATGGCATGGACACTAGTGGTCACAGCAGTGTGGCCACCATCCCTCTGCCACCTCAGCTCTCCCCTGCTGGGCCCCCAGGTGCCCAGGCTTTCCCAAAGCCAAGTCCCACCTGGTCAGGGGCTGGGACCCTGCCCTCACTCCTCTGCCATCTGCTTCCCCTGTCCGGTCCTCATCCTAATTTTATTCATTTGATTTATTAGCATCTAAGTGGCAGAGTCGCCCTGGTCAGCTCGGCCAATCAATTCCAGGGTTTAATTCGTTTTTTCCTGATTGGGTCTCTGGTCACTGTCTCCCTGCTCACCAAAATCAATACTTTAACCTTGCGCTTCAAAGTCAGGCCGTCTGCAGGGGCCCGGCCCATTCCCCAGGATGAGTGCCGCACTCTTCTGCAGTGACTCTTCTGCAGCCGTGCCTCCACTACCCTGCCCAGGGCAGCGCCACCCCGTCCCCCCTCCCGCACCACCCCCTGCCCCAACACAGAGCGGAAGCATCTCCAGCCTCCTCACACCCAAGCTGCCACCCTCGTCACCTGCCCTGGGAGCCCAGCAAAGCCATCTGTACACCACCACCCACTGCACCCCTCCTAGCCTGCCCAGGCTATGAATAATCCACCCCAGCCCCTCTGGGCCTCTGCTTCTCATCCGTAAAACGGCCAGGCCATCCAAATGCATTGAGGGGCATGACGGCACACTGACCACTGCCAGGATGCACTTGTTGGTCATTCAGCCCTCCATGCTGAGCACCCGCAGTGCCATTCGGAGGCTGCAGGGTCGGACCCCCTCCCCGAGTGTGTGAGGTCCCTGCAGCTGGAGCACAGGGCCTGGTGGGCAGGCGCCTCGTCCCCAGACTCCACTCGTGTCCCAACAGTGTCCCAACAGCATCCAAGCAGGGGAAACCCAAGGAGCACGCCCGGCCATCCGAGCCCCGCCTCTTACCTCTCCCAGTGGCTGCACACGTTGGGGTCCTCGGGGTTCAGGGAGATGGCCATCTGCAGGAGGGCGGAGAACACCAGCAAGGTGACAGGGAGCGCCATCCTGGCCCTGGGGCGGGGAGGTGGGGGGAGAAAAGGAGACGCCTTCGTTAATC
Source organism: Tenrec ecaudatus (assembly GCF_050624435.1). Taxonomy (NCBI): domain Eukaryota; kingdom Metazoa; phylum Chordata; class Mammalia; order Afrosoricida; family Tenrecidae; genus Tenrec; species Tenrec ecaudatus. The sequence goes on along the minus strand of NC_134546.1, from coordinate 64,006,704 downwards.
AGAGCATCTGCCTGGGCGTCTGCTGGAGCTGAGACGCCCGAGGCGAAGCGGGCGGCAGAACAGACCAAGCTCCGGAGCACTGCGGAGTGATGAGCTTTTGATAGGCGGCACGTGCTGCCTTTGACTAACACGGCCGCGGTCCACCGGGTCTGAATAACTGGAGACGTGGGAGGGCTGAGTCAGGGGAAAAACCAAATTCCAGCCAGGATGTCGTCGAGTTTCGTGGCTCAGGGACAGTTGCTGGGAAAGTTACAGAGCCCCTTCCCAGCAAAACAAATTGCATAAAATTTGACTATCATTTCAGGGCACCCTCAGATCTCCGCGTCCAACCCAAGAGGCCAGCAAGGCCACGCTGGACAACTGCCAAGACAGCACCCTCCCCCCCACCCCCACCCCCACCTGTGCTTCCTCATCTCGGATGGCACTCCTTCATCCACCCGAAGTGGCACTCCTCTGGAGTGAACTGTGTCCATCCAAATTAAGCCTTGTGTGTGATGGAGGTGGTGTGGATTAGACATTGAGCTACGAACCCCAGTGGTTCGAACCCAACAGCCACTCCTCAGGAGAGAGACGAGGCTCCCTGCGACCATGAACACGGACAGCCTGGAGACTCTCTGCAGCGCCTCTGTGAGTGGGACCCACGTAGAGCCGCGAGCGCATGGAGGTGATGGTCTTATTTAGGTGTGGGATGTCTTCGTTCTTTAATGAGGTTAAGCATTCGTGTAAGGTGTCTGGAGTCAATCTCTTGGGGGCAGAGAGATGCCACACCCAGTGAAGTTCATCACCAAGGAACCCAGGCCAAGGAGCATCCCTGTGTTAAAAACAAGAGAGCCTTTCCATGGAGCCAGCAGGCTGGATTTGCATGCCCAGCCTCCTACGCCGTGAGAAAATGAATGTGGTACCTCTGTTATAGCAACTGCAGATAACGAAGACAGACTCAGTCTCCACCAGGCCTCCCGTCTCAAAGACGCAGGGAACAGATGTGGGCAGTCAGCTCAGCTGAGAACCCCCCCGCCACCCCCATTCTGCCAGCCAGGGCCTTCTGACTCAAAGTCACCCTAAATAGAGTTTCTGAGGCTGTAAGTGTCTATGGGAGCAGAGAGCCTCCTCTGTCATCCACAGAGCAGCTGGTGGGTTTGACCTGAGAACACTGAGGTTAGCAATCCAACCCTTATCCAACCAATGGCACCACCCGCGCTCCCTGCACTGAGAAAGCCCTTCTGGAAAGCTGTGGAGCAAACCTGCGGAAAGGCGGTCCTTTCCCTCACCTGCCAGCCACGGATGCCTGCCACTCTACCCGGGGCAAGTGGAAGTCCCTGCATGTCATCATGCCCCCCGAATGACGTGAGAGAGAGAGAGAGAGAGAGAGAGAGAATATGTAGGAAGAACATCAGGGAAGAACATCAGGGACGCGGTCCGGGGCAAGTGGAAGTCCCTGCACGTCATCATGCCCCCCAAGTGACGTGTGTGTGTGTGTGTGTGTGTGAGAGAGAGAGAGAGAGAGAAAGAGAGAGAGAGAGAGAGAGAGAGAGAGAGAGAGAGAGAGAGAGAGAGAGAGAGAGAGAGAGAGAGAATATGTAGGAAGAACATCAGGGACGCGGCTCGTAGAACTCGATCCTGAAATTACAACTGGGAAATGTCTACGCAAACCCAGACCCACCCCGCCCCTTGATGCCCTAGAGCACTGGTTCTCAGCCTTCCTAAGGCTGAGACCCTTTCATACAGTTCCTCATGTTGTGGGGACCACCCTGCCCCACCATGAGATTATGTTCGTTACTACTTCATAATTTCAATTTTGCTACTGTTATTTAATCGGGCGACCCCTGTGAAAGGGTCATTCAACCCCCAAAGGGGTGGGAACCCAAAGGTTGAGAGCCGCTGCCCAAGAAGAAAACACCGACAGGGCAGAATCACAGAGGTGAAGGTGGCGAACAAGATGCTGAGGTACTTCCTGACTTCCAGAGCCCCTGGCCCTATGACCTTGACCTTAGGTCCCCTACGGGTGGGCCTTTGGAGGATGGGGATGGGGAGGGCTGGAAATCATCCACCCTACTTCCCCTTCTTACACGCCCACCATCGCGCCTTGTTTGAAAACCTTAGTGAATTCAGAGTCGTTTTCCCTCCCCAGTAGTGAGACTAAAAGGGGCAATTTCTAAGAAGGGGGGAGGCACGGAGGTACAGATAAAATATTTTGACATTAGAAAGAGGTCCCAGGCTTGAAATGGTTTGGACCCCATCCCTCACTTGACTTGGCAGACGAGGAAGGGCTCCCCTTCTTCTTGGGGGGACCAGTGGTACACATCTGTGCACACCCCCATGTGTACCCAAAGGGAAGCAGATCGGAGAGCCTTTCTTCATGAAAGGTTAAGCTCCCTCCCTCCCAGCCCATCATTTCCTTGTTAAACCTTTTCTTAGCAGCCTCTCCAAAGAGAAACAAATTGTCACAAATCCTGTATGACCATGGGGGGTCAAATTAATGATTAATTTGGGTTTTTTCCCCTGTCTACCTGCGATCCGGGAGGAATCTGGTTATGTGTAGCCTGGCAATCAGTTAGGAAAGGGAAGAGCAATTCTGGTGTCTGCTCAATTTGCAGGGTGGGAGCAGCCTGGCAGCCCCAATCACACCACTCATCCCTCACCCACTCGCCCCCTCTCCCCTGCCCCCAAGGACAGGAAACCGAATTGGCACCAGAATCGTGAACCCAGCAGGGATTGAAATCCAGCCATCACTAGGGCTGAAGAGGACCAGGCAGCCCCGTCCACTCAGAGGAGAAAGGGCTCTCCCAAGCCCCAATATCAAGTTTAGTTTCTGGGAGAGTGGAGGACAGGGCCATTATCTTCTTCCAAGGGGAGCTTGGGCTGCCCGGCTTGACAGGGCTCTGTGGTGCTCTCCCTGGTCCTGACACGCCGCTGCGACTGGTCCAGTTCTCAGCAGCCTTCTCCCGAGAGGAGCTGGCCAGCATCTTCAAACGTACTAAGTTTAGAATAGCAGAGGTGAGCCCAGCTGGACAAGAGAAGATCTGAAACCGCTGTTCTGGCTCCTTTTGCTCCCTGGGGACAGGAGAGGGGTGGGGACAGGGAGGTAACTCCAATGGGTTTACAAGTCTCAGAGAGTGCTGGTGGTACCATCGGTTCAGTGATGAGGTGCCCCGTGGGAGAAAGGGGAGACAGTCTACTCCGCCAAGCTGCACAGTCCCAGACACCCTCAGGTGTACAGCTGCCATGAGATGGAAGAAACGCAAGGGCAGCGCTGTTTTGTTTTTCCAATAAACCTCTCTGAGTCAGGTATGGACAGGACTATTCGCCTGGCTCCACTGCCAAAGACATACATTGAAACCAACGCCTGGAGAGAGTGGTGTTTGGATGGACACATAGGCAGTAGAGATGCTTGGGGAGTGTAAGGATGTAGCCAGTGGAGATTATCTACCCGATTGAATTATGTCTCCCAAAGAAAGCATGTTGATGTCCTGGCCCCCTGAACTTAGACTTGACTTTGTTTGGAAATAAGGTACTTGAAGATGCTATCAGTTAACGTAAGAGTCTTAATCCAATCTGGTTGATGCCCTGCAAAAGAGGAGGAGAGAAACAGATGCAGACAGTCCCTGACTTGCAGCATACGTGAGTCACAATGACCCACGCTTACAGACAAGCAGAGCCTCGTCGTAAGTCACGGAGTCCCAACATACAGTACTGCAGCTCATATGCAATGTTCGTACGTGATACCTCCAACCCTCTACAACAAATGAAGACCAGATTTACAAAAATACTGGTAACAAAAGGCAATGATAACAATGGGGAGCAAAACAAAGACACATTTGACTTAGGGCGTAGCTGGTTTACCAGGATGGGATGGAACGCTGTCCAAAGTAGGAGACTGCTCATGTACACAGAGAGGAGAGAGCCGCATGGCAGGGGAGGCAGCGAATAGAATCTGTTGTGGCAGCAAGCTAAGGAGCGCCAGCGATGACTGACCACAGCCAGGAGCTAGGGCAGAGGCCCAGGACACGCTCCTCCTCGGCACCCTCAGAAAGATTCCACGCACCCTCACTTTGGATTCCTCGGCCCTGGAAACAACACGGAAGGTTCCCGGTGGCTGCCTCCTCGGAAGTAGAGAACTGACCTGCCCAGGCCTGGCCGTGCTTGGGGGACACAAAGAAGTAATGATGCCATGCCATGTTCAGGAGACCCCAAGCAGCAAGGGGCTGCCTCACGTGGAGGGCGGGGCTGAGGAAGACTGTGGAGCAGTAGGGCTTAGGACAGATAGGATACGGAGGTGGTGTCGGAAGAACACGTCAGGGGTGGGCATGGCATGAATCAAAAAGCGCCGGGGGCAGCAGTGCTCGCGGGGTCTGAGGGTCTGCGGGACAAGGCAGCAGAGGGCCCGCACCGCAGAGACGTGGAGGCCTCCTTTGCAGTCTGTTCTAAGTCAGGAAGCTCCGCTGAGGCATATTCACTTTGAGTGACCCTGCTGGCAGTTGAAATGCCAGTGACATAGTCAGGAGAGAGCGGCCTCGAAGAAGGGCCTCATGCTTGGCGAAGTAGAGAGGCAGAGCCAAAGAGGAAGCCCTTCAGCAAGGTGGGCCGACACAGTGGCTGCGTCGATCAGAATAACTGAACAGGGCCGGACAGCGCTTCATTGTGCTGTGCACGGGGCGCTATGAGGCGGAATAAACTTGTCTGCACCTGACAGCGACAACAGGCCCCAGAATGATCAGTCAGTTAAGCTCTTAGAAGCCACCTGCTTTGTGGCCCTTTGAACTGGTGGCCTGAAGGAGCCAACGCAGGAGGCATTTAGCCTGGCCATTTGGAGCCCTGGGTCCACATGCCCCTCATCCACCACCGTGACTGTGTTCGGGTCCAGAGAGAGGTGGTGTCCTCAACCAGCACGGGCCCTGTGGGTTCACTGCCCCATCACCATGCTCATGAAGTCCCCTCTCTGAGGCTGACCGAATCTCTGTCCATTGCAGTGAGCAAGGCAGGGTAGAGGTGATGCTCCTCTAAGATGTTTTTTATCCTGGTCCAATCTAAATCATGTCCTCACCACTGCCCCGCCCACACACATACACCTCCCCCCCCTCAGAACAGGCTGTTCTTCTCGCTTGCTCTCCCCCCCACACACCCCTCCCCCTGCTCACCTGCCCCTTCCCCAGCGTGTGCTTCCTTGGCTCCATCAAGTTTAACTCCTCAGAGCCTCCTGGGGGCTTGAAGAAGGGCGTCAACATGTGGACTACCTTCTGTGTGCCAGGCACTGCACCCGCATGCAGCTCACAGCCCGAGTCGCACAGTCCAGCACCCTCACTGTCCATCTGGCATTGAGCTCTTGCCAGGAAGGTTCACGGGGAGCACCCAGGAGTGTAGTCCCATCCCTGACTGCCCTTCCAGGAGCAGATCGTGTAAACCTGCTTCTCCTTGTGGCAAACTCATCACTGGGGTTGGGTGAAGGGCAGCGAGGGAAGGCAGAAGGAGCTGTCCATGCAGAGGGCAAGTCATGCCCAATATCTCTGAAGGGATTTCCCTGGTGGCCCTCTCAGCTCGCTCTGGAGAATAGAAACCCCAGAAACATATGCTTATGAGATGACTGAGGGAAAATCAATCTTCCCGCAGCGGAGATTAGACCGACTCCATTCGGCGTGACAGAGGTTAACCTACTGGGCACCAGCTGGCTCAGGTCATTAATAATTAAATAAGGAAATGCCCCTGGTTTCACATCCCAGGAAGAGAACGCATACACAGAACGGCTGGTTCCCATCCCCTCTAGTCTGTGCTCCCTGCATATTAAGGAGCAGAAGGGAACAAAGATCCAGCGGAGAGATTTCCATCTTGAAAGGAGAGCATGGATGTCCTTATGCCTGAGATGGATGGGGAAGAGGGTGTCCAGGAGGCAACCTCACTCACACCTGTCTACTCAGGTGTGTCTGGGCACCTGCCATGGCCGACCCGGGCCCACTGAGTATGTCTGCGTGGAGAGCTGATGTGGCCAGCCCCGGACTGAGCTTGGAGGGTACAAAGAAAGAGGGCCCACACTGCCGAGCAGGAAACTCCGGAGTAGCTTCTCCAAAGCGGATGATATGATGGAATTGTGGCCTCTTAACTGTGTGTCAGTCAGGGCCAGGCCCCAGCCGAGCTATGCTGACCCCTCCCCAGAGGACAGCACTGAAGATATAGCCCAGGGAGGGTGGTGGCTCTGTCCAGACTACACGGGGGCAAACTGAGAGAGAGGGAGAGAGAACCTCATATAGCCCACCTGCTCGGAGCAGCCAGTGCACAGAGAGGACCATAGGGCCAGCACACCACGAGGCACAACGTCCCTCACTGCCCCATAGCACTATGGGGGACAGCACTGGAGACACTGCAGAAAGTGTGCACAATGGGGCGAAACACAGAGGGAGGGCCACAGGGCAGCAAGGGGAGCAGAGTAAGCAAGTCCGGGAGGAATCCTGAAAGTAGACTTCTGACTTGGGGACAGGGCTTGGCACCTCCTCAGACCCGACTGAAAAACACTCATAAGGCTCAGCAGACAGAGCTGGAACGATCTATCATTTTTTGTTTGTTTGTTCTCTTTCACCCCGTGTCTATCTATATGACAGGCAAAACAACGCCAAAGAGAACACAACAGGACCGCAGTCCCAGCGGACATGGGAGAGGACGGGTTATGGAGGGGAGCGGGGACCAATAATCTCAGGGATGAGGGAATAAGAGATATAAACATGTAGGCGAGGAGGCCTGGTGGGGTCTGATCAAGTGCAATGTATCCAAGAGGAATTACTGATAGCCCAGTGGAGAGTGAGCACGATAGTGGGGCAGGAGGAGGTGAAAGGAAATAGAGGAAAGAAGTAGGAAGTAAAAGCTATTTATAGAGGTATAGCTATAGGCATATATATGTAAATATATTAATCTATAATGAAAGGTATAGAGACCAATGTACACATATTTATATGTTAAGTAATAAGATAGCAGACGGACTTCAGGCCTCTACTCAAGAGCTCCCTAAACACAAGAACACTTTGTTCTAACAACCTGGGACTCTTTGATACTCAACTTCCCAACAGGATCACTATGATCACTACGACATAAACAAATGTGGTTGAAGACATTGGATGGTGCCCGGCTGTCAAAAGATACAGCATCTGGGGTCTTAAAGGCATGAAGGTAAACAGGCAGCCATCTATCAGGGAAGCAAGTAAGCCCACAAGGAAGAAGCACACCAGCCTGTATGATCACCAGGTGTCGATGGGATCAGGTATAAAGATCTAAAACAAACAATTATATTGATGTGAACGAGGGGGTTGGAGTAGAGACCCAAAGCCCATCTGTAGACAACTGGACATCCCTACACAGAAGGGTTATAAGGAAGGGACCATTCAACCAGGGTGCAATATAGCCCCGATGAAACACACCTCATTCCTCTAGTTCCTGAATGCTTCCCCACCCCGCTACCATGACCCAGGTCCACCTTACAAATCCGGCTAGTCTGGAGTACACACATTGGTACAGATCAGAGCTCTCAACACATGGAATTCAGGACAGCTAACACCCTCAGGAACAGTAGTGGAAATAGCGCTGTCGGGAGGAGAGGGGGAGGGGGAGAAAGGGGTTGGATATATAGTCCCCCCCCCAGGAGGTCAGGTAACAGAAATGTGGATGAAGGGAGACAGCTCAGAGTGTAAGACATAACCACAATAATATATAATTGATCAAGGATTCACGAACGTGGGAGGGTGGGAGAGGGAGGGGAAAAAAGAGGAGCTGATTGATACCAAGGTCTCAAGTAGAAAGAAAATGTTTTGAAAATGATGATGGCAACATATGTACAAGTGTGCTCCATACAATTAAATGACGGATTGTCATAAGATTTGTAAGAGCCCCCCAATAAAATTGTTAATAAATACATGTGTGTGTGTCAGTGCTTTACATTATGATGTAAGCATCTTCCATGATTTCATCTAAAGGCCACAGCCTAGATGGAGGTAAGGGGAATTCCCCTGGGGTGTGACCCGCAGCATCTTTAAATTATAAGAGACGAGAGAAAAGATACGCAAGGAAAAAAGGAGGTGTCTGACTACCACCAGGAAAGAAGAGCTGGGAGCAGAGAGGAGAGCGTTTTTTTTGGACCCAGGTTCCCTGCACTGAGAACCTTCTAGACCAGTGGTTCTCAGCCTTCCTCATGCTGCAACCCTTTCATGCAGCTCCTCACGTAGTGGTGACCTCCCAACCATGAAATGATTTTTGTTGCTACTTCATCATTGTCATTTTGATACTGTTATGAATCGGGCCACCCCTGTGAAAGGGTCGCGACCCCCAGGTTGAGAACCATGTCCTAGACCCAGCAGAAGACGAATGAGATGGTCCAGGAACAAGGGGCCCACAGACTGACAGAGAAAGGTTTCCGCTAGAGCTGGCACCTGACCTTCTAGACTCCCAGGGTCTGAGATCATGCGGAATTTCTACCACGGCAGCACCAGGTCACCGACACAGCGGAGGTTCCATGGGCTCGAGGCCCGTAAGGTCGGGTGGAGGTCTCTCAGACTAAGGGTTTCACGGGCGAGGGCGCTCAGGGAGGGCTCACGCCAGGTCCCGGATGGACTACGCACAGCACACACCGGCCTCCTCGGGGATTAGAGACACCGCACTCTGTATCCTCCGGGGTTCCCCAGCGGGTTTGTAGCGGGGCTCTTTCTGGTGATGCCGCTCTGGGAGCAGCCCCTCGGATATCAGTGTGGGAGGGCTACATCAAGACCAAGCCTCTGGGAAGCCAGCGGTGTGTCCATCTGTGTCCTTTCGGTGCTTATTCATATGTCAGTTCCGACACTTGAGGGCCTAATTTGGACCAGGCACCAAGCCTGAAAGGGAACCTGCTCAAGGGTCATTTCCAGGGCACTGAGGTCACAAAAGAAGAACCCCGAGCCTAGCCGGAGCTTCTGCTCGGGCCTGAGCAGCCCTGCAAGCCGGGCAGAACTCGGAGATGGGAGCACCTTCTGGAGGGCCCTGCCTTCTACCCCCGCCCCGTGGAGTCCAGCCTCTCAGGCAGCCACAAACAGCTGGCCAGACACCTGTTGCCCACATTAGCCAAGATGCAGAAAATGGACAGAGGTCAGACAGACAACCAGATGGCCTGGTATCCGCTGTGCTGACCTCCACCTGCTTGGCTTCCGCCCCCTGCCTAGCCATCCTGATTGTGACTACATCTTGGAACCTGGAGCCTGCTCTCTGCCCGCGCGGTCTCTCCAGGTGAGCCCTCCCTTCCAACAGCCTTGCACTGGCGCAGGGTGGTAGCAGCCAGTCACTATTTTGCAGGCCCTGGGACGTCAAGCAGCGGGGATCAGTCGGCAGAGGCTGGTTAGAATGCTGTTGAGAAGCAAGGCGGGTCATGCTGCTTTGGGGCTCTGGCTGAGCGAGGGCATGTATTGGTCATCCCTGTCCCGGGTTGCCATTAACAGGTACCATTAGCTCTAGAAAGTGCTTCCTCATCTATGAACCTTCTAGATGTGGCCTGCGTGCTCCCTCTAAGCTATAGAATTGGCACATTCTGGACCTCACCAAAGGAACCCTAGCGGCATCGTGGGCTACAAGTCGGCCTGCTAACTTCAAGGTCAGCAGCTCAAAACCACCAGCCGTCCCCTGGGAGAAATCTGAGGCTTTCTGCTCCTGTGAAGATCCACATGCTTGGGAACCCCCAGGGGCAGTTCTACAGTCTTATAGGGTTATTATGAGTCAGAATGGATTCCAGGGCACTGAGGTTTGGGGGTTGGATCTCCCCAAGAGAATGTACAATTCACAAGGGCGGGGTTTTTTCCACTGCTCTATCGCCTGCATGTGGTGGTGGAGGCTCAAGGCACGTTTGTGGACTGATTATTGACTCTTCATCCATCCTCCCTCGCTGCACGGACCAAGCCTCTTGCCCAGCAACATGGCTTGTGTCAGGCGGGACATGGCCCACCAAGAGCCCCTCCCAACAGCAGATCACATCAAAGAGGGCTTCCGTGCTGGACTAATTCGACACTGTGGAGATGCCTGCCAGTCTGCTGGTGTCTGATATAGGGTGTGCCCGTGACATCCTGAGAGCGATTCAAAGCCTTTGCCAGGACACCCCACCCACCCCCCCGCCCCCTCAGCACCAGGCTCTGCCTACTCCAGGAAGCGGCACAAGGCAGGCATTGAAGGCCAGTCAATAGCTAAAGCTGCCACTGGGGACTGAGTGGCATGCCAAGAGTCCCATGCAAAGGCGCGTTCAGGCAGGGGAGGCTGCAGAAGCAAAGCCCAAGCTGGGCTGACAAAGCAAATGTCTCACTTGCCTCCCAGCAGGCGGGTGTACAGAGAGATTTCTATCTTCTATTTATAGAAGATATACACACACAGAGACACATACACCCATATTTTTTTCTGAATAAAGCAAGCAAAAAGGGAGGAGCAGGTTTGCATTCAGTGGCGGAACCCCCAAGGTTGGCATCCAGGGGGCCTGTCTTCTCCCTTCCTCCCCCCTTTGCTCTCCTGGGCCCCCGGCCTCACAGAGGTCTGCTTAGGGTGAGCTGAAAGGTCTTGTCACTAAGAGGCTCAGTCCTGAAGGTTGATGAAGCCTCCGAACTTCCAGCAATCCCAACAGGGCCCCGGCTTATGTTGCTTTCTAATCTCCCTGCACTTAAAAGAAGAAAAAGGTTTGGGAGAAAACAAATAAATCCACCTCTCCTAATCGCTATGGAAGCGGATCTCAGCCTGCGAGCACCCCACAGAGACTCCCAGAGGCAGCGTGGGGGCCCGGCCACCTACCTGCCCAGGACGGATAAATCAGGGCTGGAGTCACCTCCCAAGATGTGTTAAAGATTCTCCTCCCGATCCTGGATCCACCACCCTGATAAATCCTGCTTCCTCCGGCCCCGGCAGCCTCGGGCTGCAAATCCTGAAAATGGCACCATGAGGCCTGAAGAGCCCATTAATCAGGGTCAGCAGACTGCCCTGTCCCAGTGCCCTTGTGTCGTGCAGAGAGCAAGTGGTCCTGACATAAGTCGGGCACAGAGAGAAATCACGGGCCATTCCGTAGGGCGGGGAGAAACTGCTAGTACTTGTGGCCGGCCCCCATCTCAGGTCCTATTAGATTCAGCCTCTGGACTCAGAGCCCTCGGGTTCTCTCCCCACCTCACCCCTACCCGCAAAGAGGAAGTGAACTTATCTGTGTGCTCAGGCCACCCATTTCTCAACAGCAGTTATCTCCATCTTTCCATTTCTTTGCAAATCTGGCCACCCTGAGCGGGCCTGGCAGACCCACCCCTGCCCACTCCAGACCTGCAGTGCCTCCTTCTCCTTGCTCTCAGGGCTGCAGGCTTCTGGGGACAGTGGGTATCCTTGAGTAGCACAAAGAGCTTCCACTAGTCCACCAACTTAAAGGTGAGTGGCTCAAATGCCCTTGGTGGCTGTGGGCGAAAGGCCTGGCGATCTCCTAAAGCCGAGAGCCAGGAAAGCCCAGGAGCGGTCCCCACCCCCGGTCCCACTCAGGGTTGCAGCCGTCGGAACGGACCACCAGCTCAGCGGCTGGGTTCACGTGTTTGCTTTACAGACACAAATCCTCGGTCAGTCACTCCGCGCCAGAGAGTCCCACAGGGGCTGCTCCTCGTCTCTGCCCACTGAACGAAAATTGCTTCCTAAACCATTGGTATCTGTAACCACAAGTATCCGGTTTAAAAAACAAAACAAAAAACAGGCACTTCGGAATGGCGCCCGTGCTGTCGGCACAAGGCACTCTCGCCAATAAAACAAAACCACCCGGTCCCGTGCCCCCCACGACTGCTTGCACAGTCATTGGGATCTGCACATCATTGGGATCTGCAGGTTCCCCTAAGTCCACGGCAGGCCATTGTTCCCTGTTCACATTAGTCCAGGCAGGGCTCAGCAAACTCTTGAGACGCAAGAGCCAATCCTGCCCCTCGCAACAATTTAAAAGGTATTTGTAAGCCATTAATACGTTTTCACAAACAATTGAAACCGCTAATATCCGGAAACTGTCCTTTAAATGAGACTATGGCAGTTTTATTTTCATTTCCAATTTTCCTTCAAAGCCACATGTACACCCCAAAAGAGCCCCATCTGGCTCTTGAACCACAGTGTGCACACCTCTGGTCTAGAACATAGGCTCCCAAACGTATGTGGTCCGCTGCCTTTCCAGAAGAAAGATGACTCAGTGGTCCCTGGCCATTAAAAACCTCTATACTCTAGCCCAGAACCTGGGGTCAAGTGTAGCTAACTGGCTCTGGCAGCTCCCTGGATCCTCCCAGCATCCCCCCAGGCAGTATTGCCCACTTTGGGAAACACCGGTCTAGAAGCTGGGCTGAAAGCCAGTCAACATCACAGCAACAAACACACTCTGCTGACAGATGGTCTCCCGGCAGCCAGTAATGATACCAGTACTCAATTCACATAGGGAGTGCTCTGAGAGCTGTAAGAGCCCCCAATAAAGTGATTTTAAAAGTAAAAACCAGGCTGAAGAGTAATAATAATAATTCTACAAGTGAGCCACCACTGCCACCCCACCAGCTCTGGCCGCATGACCGGATGAAACTCATTGACCCGCTGTGGGCCTGGGAAGCTCCACGTCTAAGCCGCCAGGGAGGCCCAGCTGCACAGGCTGTGCGGAAATGCAGTGAGAGAGCAGATGGGCCCACCGTCTGGGAATTAAAAGGGGCTCAGTAAAATGGCAGCTTCTCCTGACCCATATCCCATCCCCCACCTCACAATCCTTCCATCTCTGATTAGTCTGACTTCTGGAATGTCTAAGGAGCTGCAGGGGAAAAAGCCCACTCTTAGAAAAACTTCCCACTGGGAAATCTAGACGTGGCTGTCTAACTCACGACTTGAGGTCGGTGTGAATACAGTCATCAAGATGAGTCTTCCTTCTTCCCAACTCAAAAAGCTCGCCATCACCACGTCAGTACTGACGCATAGTGACCTAGAGGTCCTAGACCGGCCACTGTGGGTTTCTGAGACTCTTTACAAGAGTAGAAAGCCTCATCTTTTTCCCTCGGACCTGTTTGTGGTTTCAAACTGGTAACCTTGTACTTAGCAGCCCACTGGGTAAACACTATACCATTAGGGCTCCTTATCATTCATCTGCCCACTCTATCAAAAATCCCACTGTCACTGACTTGGTTCCAACTCACTGTGACCCAGTAGGAGGGGGTGGAACTGCCCCACAGGGTTTCTGAGGCCTTCAACTACGGGAGCAGATCGCCACAGCTGTTTCCCCTGGGGCAGCTGACAGGTCAGAAGCCCTGACCTTTACCTTATCCATGGAGTGCTTTATAATCATGTGTGACACCAAAGTCACCGTTAGTCCAGAGGTGACAAAGAGACACCACACACACACACACACACCTCTGCTGGTGATGTGTGACAGGCCAAGAAAGAGCAGTGAGCTTGGGCCTAGTTCAAAGCCAGGGCCAGTCCCCAGCAGGAAGCCTCAGCCAAGGGGAAGGGAAATCCGAGACCTGGGTGAGATCCATGCTGATCCGTAGATGCCCCCAACTTGGATCTTCGAATCCATCAGCACTGCCTGCCCTGACCCAAGAGAGGATCTTTCTCCATCTTGTCCAGCCTCACGCCTCTAGTGTCACCTTGTCTGAGCCTTTGTGTGGGTTTCCTGAGGTGACTCAAAAAGAATCCCACTTGAAAGAGATTCTGCAGGCTGGAAGTCCAGGTGAACCGCTCAGCCTGGCCCTGCTTCCACTGAGTCTCCAGGTGTCCGGAAGCCCTGGGTCTGCCCTGGATGGCCAGTGCGTCCTGACGTGGCCGTCCTTCCATTCACGTGGGTCTGTCCTTTTCTATAGGACACCACTCCAGTGGGATCAAGACTCCCTATAACATTCTGATGCAACCTCATGTTAACTGATAACACCTTCAAAGACCCCACTTCCCAACAAGGTCACAGTCAGAGGTACCAGCGATGAGGACTTAGACCTGGTTAACAGGCACAGAGTGGCCGGACTTCTCCTCTCTCCTGGGTCCCCGCCGAGTTCCAGGTCCCATCACCACCCTGCTGTGTGACCCAGGAAAGGTGGTTCCCCTCTCTGAGACTCACGCTCTTTGTCTCAAGGCTGAGGTCATGACTCCTCTCTAGGCCCCTTTCACTTCCAAGAGGTCGCCCCTCACCTGTCCCCTTCCTCTCCCCAGAGCAAGGAGATAAAGCAGAGCAGGCCTAAGAATGGGGTTCCAGTCTACAAAATGGGAACGGTAAGAGAATGACGGCTTGCTGTGAAGGTGAACAGAGAACACAGGGGGGGCTTTGCAGACTGCAGCCCAGGACTAGAAACGTAGTCAGCAGCCTTGTTGCCAGGGGGTTGCCCCGAGTCCCCCCATCCCCCCATCCACCCCTCTGTACCATTCTTTATCTTGTGCCCTATCCCAGCCCAGTGCCCACAGCTGGGCGAAGCCGAAGGTCTGGTTATCAGGCCACAGACAGGTCATCAAGACCAGGGCAACCTCATCTCCTAAATCTAGAAACTTCCCGATGAGGTCAAGGGAATCTGAAGCCAAGCCTCAACCGTCTCAGGCCTGCAAGGTCCCATCGTGCATCAGTGCGTTCTGGAAAGCAGCTTGGCAAGACGCAGCTACAGGTGACACATACCCCTTAACCCAGTGTTCCACTCCTGCATGCACGACATCCCTTTTCTCTTCGTGGCCCAAAAGCCAAAGATGGGTTCCAGGATGTTGTTCACAACAGGGAGACACGGAAGCCCCCTGAATGCCCATCCAGGGGCCATGCTACATAAATCCTACCATGTCCACCTAGTAAAATATCACTCAACTAGTAAAACTACTGGTGTGTATGGTCAGACCAGGATTCTGAAGCGCCTTGCTCTCATGCAGAGTGCTTTGGAGAGTGATCGCTACAGATGCAGGCAGGCTATTTAACACCTTGTCATTTGACTTCCCATCTGGTCCATGCTCTAGTTTTTGATATCTTCTACTTTCTTTTTGAATGAGGTTTCTATTAATTTTTGTTACCGTTGTTCGTTTTTTTTACCTTTTGAAACTTTTGTCCTGTATGTTTTTCTCTATGTGAAGTCCGAGATGGGGCGATCTATAGGGACAGTAGCTGGAGTAATGGTTCCTGGGGGAACTGCAGGGAGGCTGGGGGAAAATACAGAGCTCATAACAATGAGTCCAAGAGAGAAGAAAATGTTCTAAAATTGATTGTGGTGATGATTACACAACTCTTCGTGATATGACTGATCTACTGAATTGTATGACAAGTGAATTAAATGCCTTTAAAACTACTAATGTGCAGGAAAAGGCATAAAGCCACCCCACCAGACCGCTAATCCTGATCGTTGATCCTGGGCACTGATGATTTCTGGGTGTCTCTAGGTGGGCGCCTAGGGCTAATCACTCCGCAGCGAACCACACGAGGGGCACTTCAAGCCTACCCAGAGGCAACTTGGAAGAAAGGCCTGGCGATCGTCTTCTGCAAAGCCCGTGGCGCACACACAGCTCCTGACGCTGACACACCACGTGGGGGTCCCCACGAGGCAGTAACTTTCTCCTTTCAGCGTTCCCCGGCACAAACGTGTGGAGCTGGATCAGAGGAGCCAAGCTATTTCAGGATTCGATATGCAAGTGCAGTGGCATGGAGAGAGATAGGCCTGATGTGTGAGTAGGAGGGAAGCCAATAACGGGATGAGTGCAATGATATAAAATGCCGGGGTGGGGGGTGATACAGAGCAAGTAACCCGAGGACAAACACTGAGCCAAGACATCGAGGTGATGACATTTTGGGCAAATTCGCTTTCTTTGTAGGTGACTCAGCTGAAGGTACAGACAGAACGCTCCTTAGAATGGACCCTCCTGACACAACTGCTGAAGCCAAAGCGGGTGAACAAGTAAATGTGGTGAAGAAAGCTGATGGTGCCCGGCTATCAAAAGAGATAGTGACTGGGGTCTTAAAGGCTTGAAGATAAACAAGCAGCCATCTAGCTCAGAAGCAACAAAGCCCACATGGAAGAACACACTAGCCTGTGTGATCACGTGGTCCTGAAGGAATCAGTTATCAGGCATCAAAGAACAAAAAATCATATCATTGGCTGCACACCTCCATGATACGATCACTGAAGACAAACGGGTGCATAAACAAATGTGGCAAAGAAGGCTGATGGTGCCCGGCTATCAAAAGAGATAGTGTCTGGGGTCTTAAAGGCCTGAAGGTGAACAAGTGGCCATCTTGCTCAGAAACAACAAAGCCCACATGGAAGAAGCCTGTGCGATCACGAGGTGCCAAAGGGATCAGGGATAAGGCATCATCAAAAAAAAAAAATCTTACCATAGTGAATGAAGGGGGAAGTGCAGAGTGGAGACCCAAAGCCCATTTGTTGGCCACTGGAGACCCCCTCACAGAAGGGTCTAGGGGAGGAGATGAGTCAATCAGGGTGTGAGGTAGTACCGATGAAGAACACAGCTTTTCCCCAGATCCTGGATGCTTCCTCTCCACCAACTACCATGATCCGAATTCTACCTTGAAAGTCTGGATAGATCAGAGGTTGTACACTGGTGCATATAAGAGCTGGAGGCACAGGGAATCCAGAGTGGATGATACCTTCAGGACCAGGAGGTAAGGGGTGATACTGGGAGAGTGGAGGGTGAGTGGGTTGGAAAGGGGGAACTGATTACAAGGATCCACATGTGACTTCCTCCCTGGGAGAGGGACGGCAGAGAAGGGGGGGAAGGGAGACTCCGGATAGGGCAAGATATGACAAAATAACGATGTATAAATTACCAAGGGCACATGAGGGAGGGGGGAGCGGGGAGGGAGGGGAAAAAAAGAGGACCTGATGCAAAGGGCTTAAGTGGAGAGCAAATGCTTTGAAAATGATTAGGGCAAAGAATGTACAGATGTGCTTTATACAATTGATGTATGTATATGTGTGGATTGTGATAAGAGTTGTATGAGCCCCTAATAAAATGTTGTTTTAAAAAAAAAAGAAGGGAGGATGGACAGACTTTTTCTCACATCCTTTGGACATGTTTTCAGGAGAGATCGGTCCCTGGAGAAGACTCCGTGCTTGGCACAGAGGCAGAGCAGCGAGAAAGACCCTGGAGGAGATGGATCAGCGCAGCGGCTACAGAACAATCTCGAGCGAGCAGCACAGGGCCAGGCAGGGCTTCATGCTACAGTGACTTCCCTGCTGGTGTGACTCTGCTGTCATCTGCACTTTGGAAACAAAACGTCATGGCCATTGGGGAGGGGGTACCTGCCCCACAATTCATCCTCCTCCACCACTCCTTAGGGTGTACTTTCCCCAAAGAGCAGAGACTCCATGGGGTCTACAGCCCCCAGCCTGCACCCTGGGGGCGAAGATCACTTTCCCAGAGCTTCCCAGCCAGCCCTTGAAGCCATCCAGCTGAGGGGAAATCATCGTTACAAAATGTACCCGTGCTGTGATTAAAAACATTATGCTATTTCAAAGACCACAAATGATCGGACGATGGAGAAAAATGGATGGATAATGTATGATTTTGTCAGCTCTATTCAGTATAATAAATGAATCAGGTATTTGGATTTTAAAAGAAATTTATCGCGCAGTCCTTTGTCCATGGCACTGATGGATTCTGGCTCGAGGCCCGGTCGGGTCAGCCTGGGGCTCCCTCCACCCCCTGCACCCCCAGAAGGGTAATGATGTAGCTGCAGCCTGCAATCTCAGTTCCTGGGTTGGAATGCCACTTCCCTCAGGTAGCCAACTGTGTGGCCTTGGCCAGGTCAGTTAGCCCCTGGGATCTCAGCTTTCTCTCTGTGCGGTGAGGAGAGTATTACATGCGGACTTGCAGGATTGCAAGAAGCCAAAGAGTAACAGAAACACCACACGTGGGTGGCTCCGCCAAGCAGACTGTCCCCACCCACCACCCACCCCCCTATCCCCTACCCCCCCACCCCCTGGTCCTGCAGGAGGCTACCAGGTGGCACCCAGAGGAAGGGACAGGCTCTGGGGGAAGGGCTAGGCCTCTTTTTAGCTTGTTCCTGGATTCCCTGGCAATCATCTTGTGGCCTGGCATCTACGGTCCCCTTCACTGCTTGCTCTTTAGTGCCTAATCCAGTTCTTTTATATCTTGAAGGCGATGGACTTAAACAGACCCTACAAGCTATAGCCTTATTAACATAATAAAGAACATCCACCAGTATGTTGCTATTGTGGGCTCTGACTGACAGTGGCCAAGGAGACCCGCCCCCGCCAGGTCTTGCTCCTTCGCACCCCTGGTCGGTTTGAAACCCAACCTTTTGATTAACCATTGTGGATAAGGGTTTACAACACGGATTTTGGGGTGGGCCAAATTCAATCATCACAGGGTCCACAAACAGCAAATTACAGAGTAAAGCATCATCGTCATTCTTGGTTCCACCCAGCCCTCTGGATAGGGCAAGGAGAGGGTTGGGTGACAGCTTTGAGGGGGAGGAGGTCTTGCGCAGCGAGAATGAGTTTCTTAGGGTGCTGGGCAGGCCAAGGCTGAGGTTTCTGCCAGCAAGGGCAGCAGTGGCAGCAGGAAAGTCCGTGCACTCACACGAGGGCCCGGGCTGGCCCTGCCAACCCAGTCTAAGCTGGGGAGGTTTCCACGTCTGGAACCAGAGGCCAATTTGGCTGCGTTTCTGGCCTGCGCTATGCCTGACAATGATCTCCCTGCCACCTGAGTTTTTGGTAAAACAGGCCCCAGGCCCCTGGACGCCTAGAGGAACAAAGAGCCCTGTCACCTTCCAGACGCCAGCTTCAGCCCCGTCTGCTCTCCCAAGGGTAGGAAAGTCGGAGCCGCGGTGGGGAAGAGGAGGACCCACGCCCTGCTCCCAGGTTTAATTTTGCAGAGTGGTTCCCAGCTCCCAGATTCATTGTGCTCCTGGCCTGATTATTCGTTGTTGATTTCAGTATTTTCCAGGAAATTGTTCATTAAGGATAAAAGCACCTGCTTACTGTAAGAAAGCATTACACAAAGGCTCTGCCACGGGGGCCGGGGAAGAACATTAATTAATAAAGTGAACCGAACAAACAGGCCATACATTAAAGGTCTATCAAGAGACGTCTGATGTTTAGTGGATTACGATGGAAGGCTGAAATGAAACATCATATACATGTGTATATATATTTATTGGGGAACCACAGTGGGGCTAACAAAAAAAGAAAAACTAGGAGAGAGAGAAAAATTACCAAAGGTGGCAAAGGTAACGATCTATTTCTGGAGCAACTAAAACCTGTGCTTCCATTAAGAGAATTATAAATCAATTCTGTTTTGTCTGGGGGCATCTACGCACGGTGTGTGCTAAATTAAAAAGCTTAATATGTCGCCGCAGCTCCTTCGGAGGCTTTCACGGAGCAATGCCAACTGCGACAGTCCAGCCTGGGAGATGCAGCAGGTCGGGAGGAGGCTATGAGGAAGAGCTGGCTGGCTCGCCAAAATTAGACTCAGCGGGGCACTGACCAGCCTGGGAAAGCGTCGCCAGACCTCAGTTACCTGGAGCCTCCAGATCATTGGAATGTCACCAAAGTGGTTGGCCACGTCCAGCTGGGCTGTTAGGTCCAGTTCTCAAGAATACACGCACCCCAGAGCCAGAGTGCCTCTCTCTTTCTCTCTCAGCTTCTGAGCAGGTAATTTAGTCAGCCTCATTTCCCTTACCTCACACCTCAACAGAGAAAGGGCCTTTAGAAGGGTGACCCTGAAGTCATGTAAAATCCCAATAAATCCAGAGCTATTTGGCCCTAGTCACCATAATCCACTTACCAAGGCAGGACAGAACAGGGGCGCAGAGCACCTGGGTTTTGTTAATGGGTGTTAGGACCATGGAGAAGGTCTTTTCTGCTTAACATCCAACTCAACAGGAAACTCAGATGCGGACAGCCTTCTCCTCGGTGCACTGTGCAGGCAGGGGTAGGCTCCTTCCCTCTGGGAGCCAGCTTCTCCCCGTCACGTTCCGCCCTCCTCCCAGGCAGGCCTGGCCCGTGCCGCACTAACCCTCACTGGGCTGAATCAACACTCTGCAGGTGCCAAGTCTAAACCAGGCTTCCCCAACATTCTCGCTCTGCGACATGCCCACAGACGTTTACATTTCCCAGGACACCCATGGGCTGAATGGGTCGCAAAGGCGAGGAGGGCAGGAGCTGGTGAAGCCATGGTCTGTGTGGCGTTGACACACGGAGGCTTGGCGGTGCCAAGAGGTTGGGGAAAGAGGTGAAGGAAGAGAGAGGAGGCGGAGACAGAGCTGTGCGCACTGGCAGCCAGGACACAGGAGCACAAGTGGCCATCAGGTACAAATGCCACATACAGAGCTTGAGGGCCCTCGGCCATTGAGTTGACTCTGACTCATCAAGGCCATTTCAGGGTCTCTGAGGCTGCGACTCTTTACTGGGGCAGACAGTCTCATCTTTCTCTCTCAGAGCAGCTGGTGGGTTTGAACTGATGACTTTGCAGTCAGAAGCCCAATGCCTAACTCACAACCCCACCAGGGCGACTCCAATGGCTTGAGGGTACCTAAGAAGAGCCTGGGGTCTCCCTTGTTGGATCAGGACCTGGATGCAGACTGTGGGATAGAGAGCTGAGCATCTTACTGAGCACCAGTGAAGGGAAAAAATGACTGGCTCCCAAGAGCTGCCCCATGTGGGGCACTATGCTGGACCCTGGTCAACCTCATTCCGTTCTCATAGTTACCCTGTGTCCTCAAAACCCTGGGGAGCAGCGGGGGGGAACAAACCTACTGCCGTTAAGTTGGCGCTGACCCATATTGACCCTATCTAGAGTTTCTGAGGCGGCAGACAGCCTCATCTTTCTCCCACAGGACAGCTCATAGGTTCAAACTGCTGACCTTGCAGTTAGCAACCCAACTAGTAACCCACTCCGCCACCAGGGCTAATTCTGTGGAGTGGAGACATCAGCTTCGTTTGGATGCTCACAGCGTGGCGTGAACGATCTGGCTTGTCCGTCACCCTATTCCCAGGGATGGCTCTGCCCTTCAGGTTTAGGATCCCGTGGTGCTGTGCACATGCATGCATGCGTGTGCATGCTCGTTGTGTGCTGGCGTAAGGACGGGGCCATGTCTCGGCCTCAGATCTTCCTCCATGCCCACAGGATCAGAGCGGAAGAGGAGAGAGTGCTGTGCACGCGTGAGGAGGGGCTGGTTTGGAGCTCAGGGCTGAGCCTCGCTTGGCTGGCTGTGTTTCTTGAACCGAGTGGCTTGTCTTCTAGATGAAATGAGAGACCACCTTTCTGAACCAGAGTTCCTTATCTGAACTACAGAGCACAGAAAATGGGTTGAACAACTCTCTTCTCCGTTCTTCCAGTACCAGCCAGACACACCAGGCAATATGTGGTCCAACTAGGACATGGGGCTTCCTGTTCTTGCCCTGGAAAAAGTACCAGGTGGTCTGTACCTCTGTTTTGGTTGGCGCATTGGAGCTCAGTGGGGAGGCTGGTGCCGGGGGACGTTCCTGAGCACACAGAGGCTGCAGATGGGAAAAGGGGCCGTCGTGACGTACAGTGTCTAGTACGCTTACTTCCCTTGTGTTGTTCTCTGAATGCGCCAACCTTGCCTCAGCTGTGATAAGTCCCACCCTTTCCTCCCCACCCAGAGGGGTACCATGGGAGGTGGGCAGCAATAATGCCAAGAGATTTGAGTGGGAAGGGTGAAGCTGGGGATAAAAAATGAGGCGCATGCTGCCCTGCCCCCCCCCAGGAAACGTGGGACTGGTGGGGGCCAGTTTGCAACAAGGCAGTGCAGTGTGGGATTCGTGCCGTGACAGTGAACAGGAGGTCCCCCCTCATGCTCACATGCTACACACACCACATGCACACGCCCGTGCCTTATACACGGGGCCCTTCCTAATGGCAAGCCCTGATGCTCCGGGAGTCTCTGGGGTGTTGGCCGGGGTCCCTGGGCAGCCAGGAGGGGCAGGATTGTGCGGGATCTCTTCCTCTGGCTCTCTGGAAGCATCTGGCTCAGCAGTCGCCTGGGCAACATCTTTGCATCAAAAAGGACCTATCTAGACCGAACAGGCTCGCCGGCTCTGCTCTGCTCTGCTCACTGCTCCACGTGGAGATGAGGATAAAATTGCCCCGAGGGAGGCAGGCAGAGGAGACATTTATTTCAAACCAATTTCACCCACTGTGGAGCAATCACTAAAGTCAAATGGTGGAGCGTGCTTATATGTGCCTCGGCGTATCGATGTGGGAAGAGCGAGCGAGCGAGAACGGCCACCAGCCGGCGCGGCTGCTGAGGTGAGGGCCTTTGAGGGTACAGAATCTGCTGACGAGGCAGCCCAGGGGCTCTGAGGACAGTCTCAGCTGAGCATCCAGCCACGGCAGGGATAGAGACACCTGGACCTGAGGCTCTTGTCAAAGGTCTGCCAAAAATCAGCTGTGTAGCCCAGGTGAGTCCCTGCGTCCCTCTGGGATGTTTCCTGAAAAAAGCAAAATCGATCCTCACTTCTTGTGTGGGTGGTCTCTGCCCAAGAAGAGGACAGGACTTTATGGGCTGAATTTTCCAGCACCAGATGGGACCCCAGGAAGAACCAACTATTGCTCCAGATGGTGTGCCCGTGTTCATGTATGAGGATGCCTGACAGTCCAATGTGAAGCCCGTGTTCATGTATGAGGTTGCCTGACAGTCCAATGTGAAGCCCGTGTTCATGTATGAGGTTGCCTGACAATCCAATGTGAAGCCCAGCTCAGTCCCCTTGCAGCCCTAGAAGGTGAGTCACTGCAGCAGGATCTGACAGGAAGGAAGAAGGCTCAGCTCCCATCACCTGCAGCACCTGGCACAGTGAGTGACATGTGTCAAGAACATTTGTTAGATACCCTGTGATTGGATCAAGGAATTACTGAACACCCTCCCCAAGGGAGCTGAGGTTGAAAAGAGACTTATCCAAGGTCACACAGTTAATAACAGATAGGACCCTAAACAAAATAAAAATATATACGGTTCTTGAATCCATTTTGACCCACAGAGACCCACCAGGACAGAGCAGAACTCTCCCACAGGGTGTGGAAGCTGTGAATCTTTACAGAAGCCAACTGCCACATCTTTCTCCCACGGAGTGGCTGGCAGGCTAGAACTGCCAACCTTTCAGTTAGTAGTCCTACACTTAACCCACTGCGCCACCAGGGATCCTTAAAACAGAGCCTATCCCCAATTGTGGACATCAACCCTCAATCCAGAGCGCATCACCATCTACTATGCTACCCAGGTAAAGAGGCCGTGCCCTCCAGCCGACTCCTCTTGGGGGTAGGGCATGCCAAGGCAGACAGGGGCAAAGGGACAGTGAGCTCCCCCTGGGGCACATCGGGTCCTGAGAACCCTGGCTCTACATGCCCTCAGTCAATCCCGGTGCTCTGCCTCTCCAGCCTGTCTGCCAAGGGAGGCCTTCCACGGTACTGACCTGACTGCTCAGTGACTGGTCAGGGTGTCTCCCCGCCATCCTGTCCTTATTGCTTTCTCAGCTCTCACCTGAAAACACAGGTCCCCAGGAGAGTAAGTACCTCCCAACGACCACTGCCTTGACCAGTGTCCAGGGTCTGCCCGAGGACACCACCCATCCAAGTGCCATCAGGACCACAAAAGCAGGAGCCTGGAAAGTCTTGGGTGATGCTGGGTGTCTGCCCCAGGTGAAAGCAGACAATAGATTGTTCCCTCAGCCCCTGTTTCACGTGGTTAGAATTGAACTGTGTCCCACAGAAGTACATGTTGCAATTCCCAGCCCCCATGCCACAGGTTTAAGCTCACTGCGGACAGTCTTCTTTGTTAACGGAGCCATTTCAGTGTAGGGTATGCTTTCAGCCCATTGTCTTTGAGGTGTAAAAGAAGCAGATTAGTCCCAGAGACAAGAAATCCAGAATGAGGAGGAGGTAGAGGCAGGTGGACATCTCCAAGGAGCCTTGAGATGGATACGGAAAAGTCTGAGGCCAGGATTCCCTCTGAGAGCCTGGCCCTGCCTGGACCAGCACCCTGAGTTGGGACTTCTGGTCTCCTAAACTGTGGGAGCACCACCTGTCTGTCAGCTGGTCATGCTGTGGTGGCTTGTGTGCTGCTGGAAACTATGTCATTGGTATTTCCGATGCCAGTGGGGTCACCCCAGGTGAAGAGGCTTAAGCTGGCTTCCAGGCTAAGGACCGACGATGAAGAAAGAAGCAGTTGTCCACTTTAGAGGAATTAGCTGCTGCAAACATACGGACAGCATGAAAACATGAGCAGATACTGGAAGGCCTGAGGAAAAGAAGCAGGACACTGTCAGAGGAGACGGTACCAGAAGATGAGCCCCTCAGGTCAGAAGGCCCTCAAAATACGCCTGAGGAAGAGCTGCCTTCTCCAAGGCCAGCCATCTACAGTGACATGAATGGAGCCAAGTCTATGGAAGTGGTCTTCAGGACCTTTGTGGTAGTCCGGGTAGACTAGAGACCCAAATCCAGGGACACACATATGTGTATAAGAAAGATATTTATAAGTTTAATAAAAAAAGAAAGATATTTATATACAAGAGCAATTGAACATTGAGACAACAGCCCAGCCCAGTCCAGATCAAGTCCCTAAGTCCAATGTTAGCCCATATGTCCAATATCGATCTATAAAGTCCTCTTCAGACTCACGAAACACATGCAATGATGCTGCCGAATGCAGAAGATCACAGGCCAGCGGGTAGAAAGTGTTTGAATCCAGTGACATGGGAAACATCTCAGTGTTGGCAGGGGTCTCTCGGTGGATGCTCCAGCTTCTGAGGTCTAGTTGAGTCCATGTGGCTTGCCTTCTGCAATGTCTCCCAGGGAATGAAGTAGTGAGTAAGAGTCTCTCCAGCCTCCAAGGAGGTAAATATCAGATTTCCCAGAATTCTCAGAAGGTCATGCCCACACAGAGGCCTCACTGGCTATGATCTTGATTGACAGGCTAGACTCCACCCCTACATTCTTAATCCTTAAATTGACAAATGATTACATGCACTACCACAGCCTTCATTTGCTAATGGGGCATGACACAAAATGTGAGGAAACAGCTGCTAATAGCAATTAATAATTGGAACTTGGAATGTATGAAGTATGAATGTGGGAAACTTGGAAGCCATCAAAAATGAACTGGAATGCATAAAGATTGATATCCTGGGCTTCAGGGAGCTGAATGGACTGGCATCGACCCATTTTGAATCGGAAAAGCAGATGGTTTACTATGCCGGAGTGACACACTAAGAAGAAATGTCATCATATTCAGTGTCAACAGGGCCATCTCAAGATCTAGGATGCAGTCTGTGATACGATTATATCTATCCGCACTCAAATAAATCCAATCAATACAACGATCATTCACATTTATGCCCAAGCACTAAAGCTAGTAATGAAGAAATTGAAGAATTCTACCCATGCCTTTGATCTGAAACTGATCAAACATACCACTTCAGAATTACCTATCAAGATGCATCGATAATTATCAGTGATTGGGATGCAAAAGTTGGGAACAAAAAGGAAGGAACAGTAGTTGGAAAAGATAGTCTCGGTGTTAGAAATTAATCTGGAGATCACATGATAGAATATTGCAAGACCAATGACTGGTTCAGAGCGAATCTTTTTCAACAACACAAACGGCAACTATACACATGGAGTTCTCCAGATGGAATACAGAGAAATCAAACTGACTACATCTGTGGGGAGAAACGGTGGAGAAGTTCAATATCAGCAGGTAAAACCAGGCCAGAGGCTGACTATGAAGCCACCACATGCTCACATGTTGAAGCTGAGGAAAATGAAAACAAATCCATGAGAACTTCAGGAACATCTCGGGAACAGATTTGCTGCACTGCACACGCGTGACCGGATGAGCTTGTGGGTGCACAGCACGGGCATCCTGCATGAAGGAAACACAAGCTGGGTACGAGGGTGAAAGGAAAGATCCAAGAGGATGCCAGAAGAGACTCGGAGACTGGCTCTTCATCACAGACAGCTAGACAAATGTTAGAAATGACGAGACCAGAGAACTGAAGAGACATTTTCAAAGAGTAGTTTAAGAAGAGGAAGTAAAAGATTATAACAAAATATGCAAAAACCCAGAACTAGAAGACTACAAAGGAAGCATATCTTAAACTGGAAGAACTCAAGGTAAAATTCAGGCCTCCAGTCGTAATCCAGAGAGGCTCTCAGGAATATCGAATGATGACGAGGCAGCCAAAGAAGATGGAAAGAAGAGAGAGCCATTGTATCGAAAAGGACTCGTGTCGACATCCCACCATTTCAGGAGGTGGCTCTGAGCGAGAACCAACGGTGCTGAAGGAAGAAGCCTGAGCTGCGCTGAAAGCATGAGTCAAAAACTAGGCTCCAGGCGCTGAAGGAACACCGACTGAAGTGTTTCGGCAAGCCGATGAAGCGCTGGAAGCACTCACTGTCTGTGCCAGTAGACTTGGAAGACAGCGACCTGGCCAACTGACTGGAAGGGATCCCTCTTTGTAACCATTCCAAAGAAAGTGATTCAACAGAAAGCTCAAGTTATCAAACACTATCAGTAATAGTACATGCACGTCAAAGGTTGCTGAAGATCATCTGACAATGGTCCAGTGGTATATTGATAGGATGCTGCTGGAGGTTCTGGCTGGATTCCAGAGAGGACGTGAAACAAGGGATATCGTTGCTGACGTCAGATGGATCTCGGCTGAAAGCAGAGAACACCAGACAGATGTTCACTTGTGTCTCATTGACTGTGCCAAGGCATTCGAGTGTGTGGATGCTAACAAACTATGGAGAGCCTTGAGAAGAGGAATCCCAGAGCACATCATTGTACCCATGACAAACCTGTACAGGCACCACGAGGCAGTTGTGGGAACAAGGAAATGCTGCATGGTTTAAAACGAGGAGAGGGATGTGTCGGGGTTGTATCCCCTCACCACGCTCATTCAATCTGTCCACTGAGCAAATAATTAGAGAAGCCAACGTGTTTGGGGAAAACTGCAGCATCGGGATTGGAGAAAAGCTTATTAACAACATTCAATATGCGGTGACACAGTCTTGCTTGCTAGCAAAGGAGGAGGATTTGAAGGGCTTGCTGACGAAGACAAGGATTGCCGCCTTCAGCAGGGATGACAAGTCAATGTAAAGAAGACTAAAATCTTCATGATTGGACAACAGGTAACATGGCGATCAATGGAGAAAAGATGGACCTTGTCAAGGATCTAGCTTGCTTGGATCCACATTAATAGTCATGGACGTTTCAGCCAAGAGATCAAAGGGTGGCTTGCACTGGGCAAATCTGCGGCACAAAATCCCTTTAAAGTGTTGAAAAGCAGGGAGTTTACTAGGAGGACTGAGATGCACCTGTATTTCCAGTCTTCTTAAAATGGACACTGACACGTTTGAATGGATACATTTGAAGGAGGTGCTGGTGAAGAATACTGAAAGTCCATAGACCACCAATAGGACAAACAAATCTGTCTTGGAAAAATTACAGCCAGAATGCTCCTTAGAGGCAAGGCTGGGGAAACTCTGGATGTGTGGTACGGAGAGACCCGTCCCTGGAGAAGGACATCGTGCTTGGTAAAGAAGAAGGGTCGCAAACAGGAGGAAGGCCCTCAACAAGCTGAACTGGCGCAGCGGCTGCAGCAAGGGGCTCAAGCACAAGAGCAATTGTGAGGATGGAGCAGGACTGGGCTCTGGTCTGCTCTGTTGTGCCAACTCAGTGGCATCTAACTTACAAACAAGCCTCAAAAATAAATTTCTTTGGGATAAAGCCGCTCACTCCGGCGACTTCTGTTGTGTCCGCACTAACAAACAAGGATCTGCGTCTGTGTGGCCACAGAGTTAGGGCAGAGGGGCTGGTAACTCCCCTACTCAGCCAAGGCCGGCGCCCACCAACCACCGCCCGAGCCCAACCATCGATTGTCAAGGAGCAATCCTTTACTGACACCCACCACAGCAGGGGTCCTAGCACCCATGGGCCATCCCACTGTGGGGCTAACCCCAATGCTGCTTGCCTCCGCCATCTGTCTACCAACTGCCGGGCAGTCGATGCTGAACTTGTGCGTGTCAGAGTAAAATGCGGCTCCAGAGGGATTTTCCTTTATTATTTTCCATTCTGGATCAACTTTTATTTTCCATAGAATTTTCAATGGCTCACTTTTCCAAAGGAAACCACTAGGTCTTTCTTCCTTCCAAGGAAGTCCTGGGGAGGACTTGAACTGTCAGCCTCTGGATTGGCAGTCATTGCATTACATGTCTGCAACACTCAGTGACAGCGCCAATCTACTCCACCACTGTATACCACATGACTGTGATGTTCCCACCCCCCTTCATTCCCCAGCATGACGTCCTCCTCCATGGACTGGCCTCTCCTGACCACACTGAGACCACAGCGGTGAGCAATGCTTCTCCACGCAGGAGCCTGATACGCCCCGGGGTGCAGGTGAGGGGCTAAGGCTGAACCAGAGTTCAAGGGCCAGTCTTGGAGCACCGTGTCCTCCTGCATAAGTACTCCAGCCCTGGATGTGGACCCACAGGGACGCTCAGTGGGAACCCTCCTTCACGGGCAGGGCAGCAGGGCTCACGCAGAGGGGATGGAGCAGTAAGCCCAGGGCCCAGGGCCCCAAGGTCTCCCACATCAGACAGCGACGTCCCTCCCTCCCACTCCCTGCTCTAATGAAAACGGAGAGTTACAATGAAACTCGCCTTAATAAGTGCTCGTTAGAGATATGCTAATGGAGAGGAAGCTGATATCATTTGCCCTGAAACCCCAAAGGGAAAACGAGACTAGAAAAAAATCCAATATTGAGATTTGTCTCATTTCAAAGCCACTTTCAAAGTGGCCATAAATCTTCCGTGTGACGTGACATCACGAGCAGCCGCTGGGCGTTAATGATTAGCAGTTGCCAGGTACTGAGTGGGGTAGGCTTGCCTTTCAAGCCCCTCCCCCGTGCAGAGGGGTACAGAGCACAGCCCCTCACACCGGGCCCATCAGGGGACAACGGGAAGAGTTGGTGGCTTTGAGAGTTTGTAGAATGTGCTAGAACAGGGGTGTCAAACTGGTGGGCCACGGGCCGCATGTGGCCCCCGAGGTAATTTTTTGTGGCCCGTGATGCTCTGAAATAAAATGAAAATAGAAAAATATTGAAGATCGAGGCAATACCGTACACACAATTCCCTCGTGAACCCTTTAACTGCTGAAGATGAGTGCACACGTGGCTGAGTGCCTTTCCTGGGGCCTGTGGACGGGTATGAACGCGCTCAGTGCCGGCGACGTTTGGAAGCGCTGTGTCTGCCACTCTCGGTGTCACGTCATGTAAACAGATGCCAATAGCGGAAAGGTTAGAAAGAGCACTCTGGGCTGTGCTGTTATGAATCATCCCTAGCGGCAGCGCTAGCTCACAGTGTTAGAGGGAGGCCATTGCGATGGTGCATCACGTTGGTCAGCTGTCCAACACGTTGTGGTTTCTATTAGTTACTTTGTTACATAACGTAAGAGGTACGTGAAAACTAGTAGGAGGAAAGCGCTGGCAAGTTTCGGGTAAAAAAGAATAATTTTAGTTTTATAAATACACTAAATAAATGTTTACATAAAAGCAATTATATAGTGTTTTAATGACCCTATCCATATTCCTGAAGCCTCACTTCAAAGTATAAAGTTAACAACACTTGTAAATGTGACGTGGCCCCCATGAATCTTGCCTGCTGCACCAAATGCCCCACATTTCATGGAGTGTGACCCCCCAGAGCCAGAAGAATGTGCCTGGAACCAGGTCCAAGGCAGCCTGTGTAGTTCTGGGACAAGACCCCTAAGGCGACACAGTCATGGCTTGCTATTGGAGCATGGAACGAGCAAGTCTGCCGCACGGGGTTCCAGGGAGAACCAGGTATAGGAAGCATCAGTCCAAGAAAAGACTCAGGAGTCGGGGCTCTGCTAATTACCAGCTGAGTGACTTTGGACAAATGACTAAATCTCACAGTGGCTCTGTTTCCTCATACACAAATGGACATGGTAATTGTATCGACTGTGGAAGTGAAACGAGACCATTACACAGGGTATGTGGCACACACAATCCAGCTGCGGCCACTATTGCGGGCGCCCTGGTGTTGCAGTGGTCAAGTGCTCCGCTTTAAACTGAGAGGTCCGTGGTTCAAAGCCACAGGTAGTCCACAGGAGAAAACGTGGTGGTCTGCTTGCATGACAGTGTACAGCCTTGGGAACCCTCTGAGGCAGTTCTCCGCGGAATCAGAATCAGCTCACCACTACACTAATTGGGGGGCGCTCAGAAACCAGGAGCTACTGCCTGTGCAGTTGGCTCTTTTGCTGACCCAAACCCCCTTTCCTCGCCACCAAGTTACTATAAATTAGACCCCTGGGACAGAAATGCGGCAGTGACGTAATCTCATGCAACTTGCAAAGCGGTGGAGGTTAGCCTGTCAATCAGGTCACAGCTTGATGACCTCATTTGGAGGCATGAAGGAGATAAATAGCTCACTGGAGGCTAGACCCACGCTCTCTGCTTCCTCTCACTGTGGGACATTCCTGTTGGCAGGCCACATGGAGCTACACTGATGGAGCCAGAGTCCTAGAGGAGCCACGTGGAGACGCCTGCCAGGGCTGATATGCTTCCACCACCACTGGATCCACAAGACTTCCCACCCACTGTCCTGTGATCTTCCACATTCAGCAGCATCATTTCATGTGTTACACGAGTCTGAAGAGGAATTTATAGATTGGTATCCGACATATGGGGACTTATGGACTTGATCTGGACTGGGCTGGGGTGCTTTCTCAATAATACAATTGCTCTTTGATATAAAGTTCTCTATTACATACACACACACACACACACACACACAGTTAGACTCCTGGGCTTTGTGAGCCCCGGTGGTGTTCTCAACCTGCTGTGTGTCTTTGGGAAACGGGCTCTGAGTCTGATTCTTACTTGTCTGTCCTACAAACTGAGAATGGTAATTCCTGCTTTGATCTGCCTCCAGGGTCCTTGTAAAGATCAAAAAGATAACGCATGTGGAAGTACTTTGAAATGTGTAGGAAGCGACAGATGTGCAGGAATGAGGATCCCTGACTAGGTGCAGCCTCTCCTAAGACCTCAAAGCTAAGGAGCCCACATCCTTCCCTCCCAGGCCCTTTCCCAAGCTGCAGTGGTCAAAGGTCTGCCCAACCCCCTGCAGATGCCTGCCACTCCCAAGCCCTTCCTTCTCTGCCCGTGGGAGAGGTGGGGCCTAGCCAAGGATCACCACTGGGGTGGGAGAGCCTCATTGTTTAGAACACTCGCTTTTTAAATAATTAATTAAATCATTTTGTTGGGGGCTTGTACAACTCTCTTTTTTTTAACATTTTATTAGGGGCTCATACAACTCTTATCACAATCCACACATATACATACATCAATTGTATAAAGCACATCTGTACTTTCTTTGCCCTAATCATTTTCAAAGCATTTGCTCTCCACTTAAGCCCTTTGCATCAGGTCCTCTTTTTGTTTTCCCCTCCCTCCCTGCTCCCCCCTCCCTCACGAGCCCTTGATAATCCACAGATTGTTATTTTGTCATATCTTGCCCTATCCGGAGTCTCCCTTCCCCCCCTTCCCTGCCGTCCATCTCCCAGGGAGGAGGTCACATGTGGATCCCTGTAATCAGTTCCCCCTTTCCAACCCACTCACCTTCCACTCTCCCAACATCGCCCCTCACACCCCTGGTCCTGAAGGTATCATCCACCCTGGATTCCCTGTGCCTCCAGCTCCCATATGCACCAGTGGCTTGTACAACTCTTATCACAAAATTTTTATTGTTGGTGGTCCTACTGTGTGCCTGACTCCACACAGCTCACGTCCCAGGCGATTTATCACCACCCGCATTGGTCTCTGTTTGGCTAGAGGGATTGTTTGGTCACATGCATGCATGTATGCTATATCCATGTTTAGTTGCTCTCGCACTCCTGAAAGTTTTCTCTCAGCACCTAGACTGATTTCACTGTAGCCCCAACAGTTGGCAGGTCCAGCAGCACACCAGGGTACCTGGCTTCTGGTCCTACAGGGGCGGGCATCCTGCTCAGCTTTTTGCCCACCTCACCCACTGCCTCTGCCTCTGCTTCTTCAAATAACTTCCCTTGGTCAGACCAGGGTAGTGCTACAAAATCACAGACAACTTTATTCAACAAGAAATATCAACACGGGAAGATGACGCTTCTCAGCATCTCCTCCCTCTAGGCCCAAGCACTCCTGAAGGGGGTGATGTCACATTCCGAGCCCTCCCCTGATTATTGACATCAGTCCAAATCGTCCCTGTTGAATCCTCTAGGGACTCTAATTGAGCTCCTTTGGAGTGTTCTCTGGGTTTGAGAAATGAATAAAAAAAGGTCGGAACCGGCCGAGAGCAGGCCTGCAGGGTGAATGGGTAAGCCCTCCCAATGAGACCTTCACAGGACAGGCTGCGCTGGCCTCAGGGACGAGCAGGTACATTGTTGGGATGGAGAACATCCTTGCTACAACTGTCCTGGCCTTTTCCTCAGCAGTGCAGCTTTCAATTTTCGGAAAACGTTTTCCTAAGAAGTCCTGTGAGGAATTCTCTCAAGGTGGCCCTTTGGAGTTCCAGAAAAACAGTCACCACGACCTTCTGAGCTGGCCTCTGCCGTGAATTCAACTGCTCGGATCTCTGCTTGAAGAGGCCTGACGGTGACTCAGACAGCAGGACTGGGAGAACGCGTCTGTGCCGTCCACTGACTGCAGAGGGGCGGCGCTTAAGAACCTTTCATTTGGGATGAACCTGTGCAGGTGTGAACAGGAGCCCTCAGAGCAGTCCACCTGAAAATGGGGCTCCCTCCACTGCCTGCGGCTAGGCTTTCCAAGGCAGGTATAGTACAGACTCCCCTCCTGCATGGGGACCAGGGGTGCACCACACGGCACTTCACACGCCCCAAAGCCGCAGCTAGACTTTACCTTCCCAGCCCTACATCTCCCACCGGCCCAGGTCTGACCACGCTGCTTCCACCCTGGTTCCCGCTTCTGAGTTCTTTCCCCTTCTCCCTCTCTAACTGGAGCCTCACATGACAGCCCAGCCTAGAGTCCTTGCCAACCGGCTCCCAGGGGCAGAAGCGTTCCCCTTCTTCTCACGACCCCTGCCACACAGAAGCACCCACTCTGTACCAGACATGAGTTCAACCCCGGATACAAAGTGTGTCGAGTCGCACACTGATGGGGCAGGAAGCAGCCTGTGACCAGAAAACCTACGCTGTGCAGCCGTGACCGAGGGGGCCTGGGGAGGGCCCTGGCCAGAGGAAGGGACAGATGGTCGAGACCTGAAGGAGGCAGAAGGGTGAGTCATGTGTGGGGAAGGGTGGGAGCATGCCAGACTCAGGGCTCAGTGGGCACAGAGATGTGGCGTGAGAATGAGCAGGTCCATCTGCGGACGTGCATTCAGCCCGGCTGGGGCAGTGCACACAGCGGACGGTGCTGGCTGACCTGAGAGGGGCCAACTGTCAGCCAGGACTCCGGCCCGAGATCAACTGGCCACCACTGAACAGCTTCAAGTGGGGACTAAGTTGGCCAGAATTGTGCTTTCAAGAAATCCCTTTCTGATGGTTTCTGAAAAGAATAAGAAGTGGGCGGGGGGTGGGGGTGGTGGGGAGATGGGATGATGCTCATGAATGTGGAATTCACTGCCATTGAGCTAATTCCAACTCATCGCAACCATGTAAGACAAAGTAGAACTGGCCCTGTGGCTTTCCGAGACTAACTCCCTACGGAAGTAGAAAACCTCATCTGTCACCCATGATTCTGCTGGCGGTTTCGAACTGCTGACCTTGCAGTTGGCAGCCCGACACATAACCACTCTGCTACCAAGATTCCCATGGAATACTTAGCAGCCATTACAAAGAACGAATGAGAGCAACATTGGCTGACTTGCAGGGCAGGCCAGAGCCATTGTAGAAGGAAGTCAGTTCCAGTCTGCACAGTACATGATAAACACTCCGCTTATACTGATGTACTTATAGAGGCGGATGCCCACGAGTTGATATATGGTTACAGTTAAAGGAATGTGGGGAGAATGTGGAGGGCTGCAGAGCGGGATGCTGGCAGGGATTTCCTGAGTGAGTAAGGGATGAGGGGGTTGCGAGCGCATTAAAAAGGATGAAGTAAGTAAAGAAAAAATTATTTTAAGTGACAACTGAACAAAAAATACGTGTGATCCCCTTTGTGGGAAATTGTTTCTGAGGAGACCTGTCAGTTCTCAGCTATCTGTCGCTTCCTCTGGTCCATGCCCCCTCCCAGGCTCCCAGGATACAGAAAGGAACTCCAAAACCCAAACGCACTGCTACGGAGTCAATTCCGACTCACAGCCATTCTGGAGGACAGGTGGAACTGCCCCTGTGAATGTCTGAGACTGTCACTCTTTACAGGAGTAGAAAGATGTCTCCCATGGAGCGGCTGGTGGAGTCGAACTACAGACCTTGCAGTTAGCAGCCCAATGCGCAACCACTATGCCACTGGGAAATAAGCAGCAAGCTACCTCCCCTGGCTGAGAAATGGGGTGAACCTGGGGGCCAGAAGAACAGTGAACATGCTACCAGTGGCCTGGCACACACTATCTCTTTGGCCAAACTCCCAGACCACATCAGCTGACCCCACACCCACCCCGGGCTGGCCTGCCCTCCTGCCACTGTCCCGTGGTCCAGCCTGTCTAGCATCCTGGGCAGTCTCTCCACCCCCTACCCTATGCCAGCTGCTGACGAGGTGGGTAAGTCTGGTGCGAGGCTCCTCTGGCTTCCTCTCCGGCTGCGGGCCTGGGATCTGACGTCCTGTCAGAACAGAAGCTGCGTCTCTCTATTGCTGCACTGCCTGGCACTCGGTCAAGGAGGGTTGCTACTGAGCTGGAAGGTCAAGTCGCCTCACCTTCCCAGGCCCTGCAGCCAGGGCTACAGGGAGGAGCCGTGAGGGCCAGGCAAGCAGCCCAGACCAGACAGAATCAAGCATCTGTGCCCAGAGGGACAAGTCCCCTCAACCTCCTGCTTCTCCTGCCTCCTCCTCTCCCTTTCCCACATGACCAAAACCACAACCACAACCACAGGCAGCCTGAGCTCTATTGACGGGACCTTGTTTGGAAACGCCCTCAAGCCTTTGGCAAAACACCACTACGCATGGCAGCGTATAAGGCCACAGTCCATACACGCCCGATCCCCGGTCCCGCCACTTGTGAGCTTGTAAAGGGGCTTCCAAAAGCACTCTGGGAAACGGAATTGAAAGACAGCGGGCTTTCCCGCATGAACGCTCTGAAGCCCCCTTGCGCAACGTTGACAATTAACTTTCTCTCTTTTTCAAAGCCATCTTACTGGGAGCTGATACAGATATGCCACCATTCCGTAGTTCAATCCCCTCAAGCAGCACTGGACAACTGCTACCACAGTCAGTTTCCAAACATTCGCTTCCTTCTTGAGCGCCTCCACATCAGCTCCCCTGTGCCCCGCCCCCCACTAGAACCTGCAGGAACCTCATTCCACTTGCTGTCTCTATAGGTTCAACAATCCTGGGTTTGAATACTGAAAAACAGAAAAATATGTAACAAAAATTCAAAAGGCTACCCCTAGTGACAAAATACATCTGAGATGCACCCCAATATGAAACACACACACAGAATATGTTGAAAACCAGGCCCAGTGTGCATCCGACGGGGATCAACCAGCGGGGTCCTAACCGGTCAAGTTTGTCATTTTTATTTTCTATACTCATCTCTCTGATGCACTCTGTTTGGTCACCGGTTTCTTCCCATCCCTCTCTCATGGATGGAGGGAAATCACCGGAGGCTTATTTCCTGTGTGGGTCTCACACATGTGTCTTGGCCTTCCACTGTCATCCAGAGCCTTCTGCAAAGCAGAATCTCGCGGTTTAAACTCTAATATCATTCTCTCCTTCGACTATTGACTTTCTCTCTGGATTCTCCCTTTCCCCATCTGGAAAACTGAGCTCTCCGCAGGACCCACTTCCAGGGAGTTCTGAAAGGGCTGGAGGAGTGGACGCATAGAACTGGCCCTGCCCGGGAGGGGTGGGGGAAGGGTTCCTCATTATTGTTGGCAGTGAATTTACATCTTTCCAGACTAAATCTGCCTTCTCGGCCCCACCTCCCTGTCCCACCCCCAGCCACCTTCCTAAGTGGGACACACCTCATCTCCCCACTCCCGACACACAGAATGCAGCCCACTGGTGTTGAGACCAGTGCACTGAGCGGGAAGCTGGCTGTCATGTAATTAGAAGTTAATTGCAGGATTCCACAGCAAGAGGGAGAGAGCTTGGCCCACCTATAAATCCGGCTGATTAGAAACAAGCACCATTTTGTAATTCTATGCCACTGACAGAAACGTACCACCGGCTCTGCAGTTTTAGAGTACATCAGGGAGCTCCCCCCGCCACTCCCCCACCAGCACCCCTGATGATAGTCCCCTGGGCCTTCCATGCCTCCCAGGCCTCGCCAGGCCCTCACCCAGTACTGCCTTCCTCAGAAGCAGCAAGTGACCTCGGGCTTACAAGAAGGCCCATCCCGCTGCTCCCCGGAAGCAGCGCCTGCTGGAGCCCCCCCAGAGAATCAATTAACAGCATCTGGCTAATTAAAGTGAGATGTTACACTTCACTCAGCCGGAGCTGCCAAGGGAGTTGGGGGGAGCCACCCTCCATTCCAGCCGGCTCCCCCTTTCCTGTGGCTCTGGGGAGACAGAGCTGCTCCGATCCCTTCAGTCCCAGAGCAGGGGGCCGGGCCACCCGGGGGGAGGACAGCAGTTCAAAGTCAGCCTGGCGGGCACAGCAGAACCCAGTTAGAATAGGAATAATGAGGGCGTTCACAGAATAAGAATCAATCACATAATTAACAAACAGTGTGCCGTTCCTCGGAATCTTGCTACGAATTATGCTCTCTTTGATCGTACCGTGTTTCCCGACTGTTAATGACGTGTACTATGACCCACCAGGGAAAGGAACTACCCAGTTGAAGGCTTCCTTGGAGTGGCAGAGCCTGAAGGCTCGCCCGACTGCCAGGCAATGACTTGGGAATCCTGGGAAGTCCACTCTCGGCCCACTGGGAGCCATGCCTGCTTCATAGAGTGGGGCTAACACATAGTCAGCAAGCTCCAAAGACTTGTTGCATGGAAGAGTGGAGATGATGGGTGGGTGGGTGGGAATCTGTTAGCATCTTAGACTAAGAGGGCGAGGACCATCTAGTTCAATCACTTCTTTTCTCCAGAAGACAGAGCAAAGAGGAGCCCCCCCCCCCACACACACACACACACACCCCTCTTCCACACCCACAGACATTGCTGTCTTCTCCCTACGCCATCTGGGCCAAGGTCCCTGGCAGAGTCAGACCCTCCTTGTCCAGACTGCAACACCGGGGGAAGGTGAGGACGTGGAGCCCTGGGCTGGGGTTAGGGCACCATCCCTACGTCCTGCTCTGCCGTTAGTCATGGACAGTCATGGACTCTGGGCACAGGGGTCCTAAGCTGCCGAAGGAGCCTACCACCCTAGATAACCACTCCCTTTCTTTCGAGGGGATACCCACGGCAAAGCCTCTGAGCGGGTCCTCTGGCTCTCCAGGCCCTTCTTCTCCGCAACAGTGGCTCTCCCAAAGTCAAGTCCTCAGCTCAGTTCCTGGTCTCCAACAGAAAGGAGGTATCCCTGCTCAGCCGCCATCACCTCCTTCTCCATCAGAGAGCAGACTCTGGGAGGGGGGAGGGGCGGGGCACAGAGGTCAGCCTTCTGTCCATTCTACTGCCAGCCAGGTGTTCTTCTGTCAGAGCCTGGCCCCCCACCAAACAGCAATCACGGGCATTAACAGGCACAGCAGCCTAGCACAGAGGTGAGGCGAGGAGGGTGCCAGTGGATGCTGCTGCCTGTCACCCCTCACCGCTCCTTCCTGCCAGCTCCAGGCTCCAAGGTCCCAGGTTCGGCAGTCGCTGGATTCCTGCTCCTGAGACTAAGGTCTGCCTCACCACCTTACCCACCCTCCTCCACTGCCAGGGCAGCGGGGAAGCACGGGACTGTCACCAGGCAGGTGGGAGAGCGAGTGACTCAGGATCCCCACCTGCTCAGGACAAACTCACTCTGGTCTCAGCTCACACCTTCATCTTCCCTGTGTCCTGCGCTTGGTGTTCTCCTGGAGTGCACAGGGCAGGGCAGGCTGTCCCTACCTTGCAGAGTAGAAGTTAAGGCATAGAAGGTGAGACTTAGTCAAAGGGGATGCTAGGAATGTGTGTACACACACACACACACACACCACCCCCATTTGGTGTTTTGGTCTCGGTGTCACCTTCCAACCCAAACCCAAACAACCTGCTGTCTTGGAGCGGGCTCTGACTCAGAGGCCCTCGGTAGGGTTTCCAGCGGCAAATCTGTCCCAGAGCAGAGAGCCTCCCCTGTCCCCGAGGAGCAGCGGGTGGGTTTGAACCATTGACCTGATTATCAGTCTCTCTCAGTGCCACCTTCTAGGCTCAGGAAACAGAAATGTGTCTGTGGCTTGGGGATAGGAGGCTGGGCTGACCCTGCCAGCGAAGGGTGGTGTGTGTGTCTGGGTGGGAGGGGGGTCTGTAGGTAGGCAGGGCTCTGCCTCCCACACCCTGGGGCGTCACCCCAGAGGGGCTTCTCTGGCTGTTCCCGTGTGAAGCCTCCACAAAGGGAGCTCCTGGTTTTCAGAAGCCTCCCCTCTGTAGCAGGAGGATGCAACCACATCCCTGTCTCCTGTCACCCTGTCGCCCATCCACCGCCGTACCCTCATGGTGGCCATGCACATCTCATGGACACAGGGCACCTGGTGGGCGCAGCCTGGGCAGTTAGCAGTGACCCAGGGCCATAGCATGGGGGACCCATCCTCAGAGACAGCTGGTCCTCGCCAGTCAAGCCCCAACTCTGGTCACACTTGGCCTCTTTGGGCTTACCCACACCAACCACATAGGCTTTGCCTACACCAGCCTCCCCTGCTTTCTGGAGTGTTCCCGCCCCTCTCTTCTCCCCATGGGCCCCCCCAGCTCCCTTGCCCTCATCTGCCCAGTTCTCTGTGCAGAATCCCTAACACCCCCAGCTGCACACATGTGACTTCCCACCCCCTCAGGAATGCCCCCGGGGACAGGGCCTGGCTCTCCATGACAGTGAGCCGCACTTTGACCTCAGCTGGTGGTCAAAAGAGCGCTGCAGCCGATGGGCTGTCGAGAGAATACAGCTCGGTCTCCTTGGGCACCCAACCCTCAATCTCTGGTGCTCGCCAAGGAAAGTCAGCCTGCTCTCTGTCTCCTGGCTCACCCCTTGGAATGCCCGCGTGTGCCCAGCTATGCCCAGGCACAGAGGAGCAACTTCTTGCCATGCCCCCAGGAGACACCTGGGCACAGAGAAGTGACAGGGCAGTAGGATCGAATTACGAGACTCAAGTTCTGGATCTCTGCTCTCCTGCCATGCCCCTGTGCAGTCTGCCTCCCTTGCTAAGTCTCAGTCTCCGGTAGTCACCCCGTTCCCATCTTCCCACATCTAATGGCACTGCCAGTCAAGGCAAGGGACCCACTGGTCCCTTGTTCCAGGCTCCAGGTAGGGCACTCAGGTCAGACATTGATGCTACCATCACATTCCAGCTACCTCCTCTGAGGCCAGGGCCCCCTGCTGGGGCCTAGCCTGGGCGGGAGGGAGTGTGTGGCAGCACACCTGGGCCTCTGGGTCCCTGCTTCCAAGTAGGCAAGTTGGTCACCCACTGCCATCTGGTATCTGGTGCAGGAGCAGGCAGCCTGGGTGACCCAGGGCTTGAACCACAGTGGGTGCACGATAAATGTCACCTCTACTTCATCCTCCCCTGTGCCCCCCACAGGCTCACTGCTTCCCCACACAGTACCCTGTGGCCTGCTTCCCCAAAGACGGGCGGGAACCCCTGGCCCAACAGCCAGCAATGAGCAGCTTTGTGGCTACAGTAAATGATAGTGTAGCCCTTGCTACCCGAGACAACAACATCATAACTGTCAGAGCAATTTTCCGCATCAGTAGTTTAACACCTGAACTGTTGCTGCCTCTTCTCCCCACCCTCCACGCTCACTCACAAGGCCGCCTGGCTCCCAGCCATCTCTGTGGGATCGGTGACAAACAGTACCTGCTCCCAGGAGCCTCCGTCAGCGGGAGGAGAGGGCCAGGGGCTCAAATACGCATCTGTGAACATCCGGGTTATAAATAAGTCAGGGCATTCATCGAGATCCGAGCACGAATGGCCTCTGAGCCCACTTGAGAGAGATGCAGTTATTAATTTTCACTTACTGGGATCACAGTTCTTTTCCTTGAAGGAGAAGCACAGCACTGGAAGAAGGTAGCCATGAGACAGAAAACCCCAGAACCAAACCCACTGCTGCTGAGCGCATTCTGACTCCGACCAACCCGCCACTACAGACCAGAACTGTCCCTGTGGGTCTCGGAGACTGTAGATCTTTACTGGAGCTGACAGGCTCTTCTTTCTCCTAGGGAGCAGCTGGTAGGTTTGAACCACTGACCCTGAGGTCACCACCACCCCTGCTTAACCCTCTGAGCCACCAGGGCTCCTGATTACAAGGCCGAAGCAGCTCTAAAGTGCCACCACCACCACCCCTTTTTTTTTTGAGAGCCCGCCAAAAAAGAAAAGACAATGCAACAAGGCGACAGTCAACATCTTTGACAGCCTCTAGGCACTGGAGCTAATGACCTTCCTGCTCAGCCAGGAAGTAGCCTTTTAAGTTAGTGTGGCATCAGTGAGAGGTGGACTGCAGGGGAGGGCCAGGTGATAGGGAGGCTTTCAGGAGCCTTGGGGAAGCAGCTATTTAGTGATCAGTGTGAAAGTAATTGAGTATTTTAACAGCCATTACACACACACACACACACGCACACACATGCACACACACCACACACCCCTCCCTGGGTTACTCCAGGAGAAAGTCTTTCCCCAGGGACTCGTCCAGCTCTCTGACAGCCGTCAAGACACCCTCTGGAGAAACTGAGGAGCAGTTTAGAATCACAGTCAGACTGTCACAGCGGGAAGGGGTCACTAGAGGGTCTGCCCAGCCCCTCAGTCGTCACAGTTGTATATGCGCCACGTTCACAGTGTCCATTAAGGGCAGGGCCTGGATGTGGCTGTGGTCCCTGACTGCCCACTCAGTGCTGAGTTGGCTCGGCCACCAGAGCTGACCGTGAGGGCCACGAGGTCACCCTGACCTACTATAGTCAGGAGGGTGGGCTATCTAAGAGGGACACCTACCATTCCGGAGTAGAAAGTCATAGGAAGGCCCTCGATGGGAGAGCCCTTTGGCTGGAGAATCTGCTCGTGTCTGTCCCAAGTCAGAGGAGCCGTGGTGGCTCTGCAGGCTAAACATGGGGCTCCTCCCCGAGAGGTTGGTGGTTCAAACCCAGCAGCTCCTTCTTACAGTCTCAGAACCTTGTCTAGGGGTAGCTATGGGTCAGAATCCACGGGCAGAAAAGAAACTGGGTAGACCCTAAGAGCCAGGCTCTGGAGTTGGGCAGGAACCCTAACCAGAACCCTTGGCGTGGCATCCACACCCACTCTGACAGAGCCGCTCTGGGCCCCACAGGACTTTCAGCAGCTGGGTTTTCAGAAGTAAATCGCCAGCCCCTCTTCCAGGGTGCCTCTTGATTGACTTGAAAACACACACACCCGAACTCAGGATGCAAACACCAGAGGGCAAAGCCAGACAGTCACTCCCCTGCCGATTCCCTGGTGGTGCAGTGGGGGATGGCTAACAGAACAGCCTGCAGGAGAAAGGCCTGACGCTTTTGAATCCGAAGATTTGTAGCGTCCGCCACCCTCAGGGCCGGTGTCCTAGCCTGTCCTATGGGGTGGCTGAGTCAGAACTGACTCCCAGGCCCTGCGTTCGGTTTCAGTGTTGAGACACTACATGGGAAAAGGGGGCCTGGTTGTGCAGCCATGAAGCACTCAGCTGCTAACCAGGCCGTTCAACCCCTCACCCAGTCACTCTGCAGAAACACCTTGACTACGTGGCTCCCATGAAGACTGTAACCACGAGCCCCTCTGACGGAGGGCTGCTTTGTCACAGGGGGTCACTGGGCCCACGCCAACTGGATGGCCCCGAACAACAACCTGGGTGGACAGTTCCCAAAATGGTCATTCCCAAGGGGCTCGGCCTGAAGGCCAGGCTTACACTTTCTCCTTCCACTCCAGCCCTCCACTCAGACGCCCAGCAGAAGCTTCAGAATGAACGTGTCTCCCCAAAGCCTGATTTCCGGCCACGAATGTCTCTCACCCCCTCATTCCGTCCCTTAAGTCTCTGACAGATACATTCCGCTATCTTTTCATCCCATTTCCCCTCTCTCCCACCTCCCGGGCCCCCACCTGGACCAACCTCAGCTCTCGGAGACCATGCCCCACAGCTGCTGCCCAGGCCGCCCAGGCCTCGGCCTCTACCCTTGCCGCTCACTCTGGAGCTCACGTTCAGGGTGCTCATGGCAATTCCGAACAAGGTGACAGGTGGGAATGTGCCCAGAGCAGCCCCTGCCAAGATCAGGGTGTGCTCCTTCCTATCGTGGACACTGGCGCTGGAGCAGTATTGGTGGATCGGGGGGTCTTGATGCCAATGGCTGCATTTGGGGGTGCATCTGTTCCCTTCAGCCCCTGCAGCCTGCACTCCCAGAACCTCCACTCTTCAAGGGAGCTGAGACGAGCTTCTTTCTGCCCAGCATGTGGGTCCCCTCACTGCGGTCCCGAAGAGACACTCAGGCCCCCGCTCAGCTGCCTCCCCTGTCTGTGCTGATGGCACCAACCCGCTCCCCCATCAGTTCCCCTGCACACCAGGGGCCGGGCGTGGTTACACAGCAGTCCCCTTCCCACAAGCCAGGCCACTGCAGACAGTTCCAAGCTGCAGCATGAGAGCTGCCAGCAGCCTCTCCCCAGCACCTGGTGAGGCCAAGTCCCATTGTCCCGTCCATGGGGGCCTTGCCTCCCATGTCCCAGACCTTCTCTGGGAGGCAGTCAGGGCCAGGCTGGTGTACCTGTGCTCTGCCACCTCTCCCCATGTCAGGCCAGGGCAGCCTACCCCCAGCCTCACCCCCTGCCCAGGTGAAGAAGAAGGTGCCACTCCGTGTCAAGGCCCTGCCAGCCCCTCTGCTTGTGCTGCACCCCACCGTTCCTCTGCTTTCCTTAAGCTGGCTATTGATTCAACCGGGAAATGCAGTCCTCCACAGGCCAGTGAGCTCACACTGGGCCCCACACCAGCCCCCAGTGACTGGAGCCCGAGCTGGCCTTCCGTGAGAGTCAGGGCATTCCAGCTGGTGCTGGAGTCCCAGCCGGGGCGACCTGACCTTCCCATCTAGATCCTGTCCATACCGAGAGAACAGAGATTGACAGGGGGACATGACCAGCCCAAGGTCACAGGGTCTGGGCTAGGTTACCTGCACCCCAGCCCTTGTCCTTCTCCAAGGCCCTTCCAGAGTCTCCAGCAATGGCCCCAACAGTCCAAGGTGTCCCCCCCTTCCTCATGCCACACTGGGGGGAGTAGTGCTGGCGCTGAGCCAGACCCCGCGACTTCACTGCGCCGAGACTCATGACTGCGGAGGGACCAACACCTCACTCACAGATGCAGTCGTCACTACTGCCCACGACTCCTGACTCTGGCAACCAGCGGGCAGTGGAACCACACC
Organism: Tenrec ecaudatus; assembly: GCF_050624435.1. NCBI lineage: Eukaryota > Metazoa > Chordata > Mammalia > Afrosoricida > Tenrecidae > Tenrec > Tenrec ecaudatus. The sequence continues at coordinate 63,963,109 of NC_134546.1, read as the reverse complement.
CTGCCCAGTCCCATGCCATCCCCACAGCTGGCCACTGCGATCCTCAGGGCTTGTGTTGACTGACTCTTGGAAGGATATTGCCAGGCCTTTTACTTCCTCTTTGTCCAGAACCCCTGCCTGCTGCAAGCTCTTCAGCACTGCAGCTGCAGGCGAGCCCTGATTGAGCACAGGCAGGTGAGCTCACAGCAGCTCTGGACACGGGCGCACGTGGCATCCCCGTGGCAGCCCAGGCTGCAGAACGGCATCTTCATGAGCAAAGGCTGCCATCCTCCCTCCCTTCCCTCCCAGGGGAACCGTCCCATCTACTCTCCACTTTCCTGATCAAAACTGGCAGGATGGATGAGTCCTTTAATTAGCAAAAAAGGAAATCAACCTCCAGTTTTCTTTTAATTAGTCAAAGTGAGTGAGGTAGCACACGTGTCCTAGTTAGCCAGCGTCATCACACACAGCCTCGTCATGGCAGCTTCAAGGACCCCCGCTGGCTCACACCCACCGGGCCACCATCAGTCCACACCAGGGGCAGGGGCACCTCGTCCGTGCAGGGCTCTGTGCCAGGGATGCTCTTTAGCCTCGCCAGCCTCACTCACCCCAATCTCTTGTCATCTTGGTCCCAAACTCCTGCCCGAGCCACCGGGGAAGGCATTGTTGGAAGCACTTAAGCAGAAATCCCAGCCCCCTAGCACCTGTCTCTCGGCCGCCTGACAGAGGAAGATAAATATATTTATAACACACAGCAAAGTGAATAACAAAGAGTTTATATAGTTGTCCCTGACAAGCCAGGGCTGGCAGCCTGAATCAGCTCCCAGCTGAGCCAGGAAATCGACAGGCGCACACGTCTGACCTTTGGGGCAGATTTCAACGCAAAGGTTAAAGTTTTGCTGTAAAGCCTTTTTAAAAAAACTTTTCCCCCATCCTGGTTTAATTTTAAAAGAAAGGGGACAGGGGTACAACGTTGTCTCTGCACGCCATCCGCCGAGGTGGTAATGGAAACAGGGGACTTGAATTTGATTTTGGATTAATCCGCGCGCCGGGAGTCTCTGCTGTTGCCCCTGAAACGTCTTGTTCGGCTGCGGGAACGCTGGGCTAGCAAACAGGAGGGAAATGCATGTGGCTGCAGATGCCGAAGAGGCGTCCTTGATAAACACACGTTGCCGGAAACGGGAGGGATGATTTAAAGCGTCACTTTGAACCCCCTGCTCAGAAGAACTGTTGGGGACATCCGTAAGGCCCAGGGGGTGGCAGGCTCAGATGTAGGGGTTCATCCTCGGCGCGCAGTCAGAAGCTTTCGAGTGGAAAGTGCATGCCGTCCGGTTTCACTCGCACCATGGGCAGTCTCCAGACACACACGACCCCTCTCCCTGGCAGATGGGACCACTTGGGTCCCCGCTTCCACAGAGGCTGCTGGTTCTGCCCCTCAGGCTGGGGGAACTAGGTCTGGGGGACTAAGTCTGGGGGCACCAGGTCTGGTGACAGCTGCTTGCCTCAGACACAGGGTACCACCCTCTGCACCTTGGGACCACTACAATCACCTGGGGGAACTGGGGGAGAATACAAATTTAAAAGATGCAGGCTCCCTTGCCCCAGCCCATGCCTGGTAGCAGGTATCTCCAGAGATGGGACCCAGGAAGCCCTATTGTTACATCCTCCAAGATGCTACGTGAGCAGCCAGGCTCGGCAGCCAGGCTCGGGCACAGCCAGTGGAAACATCCACGCAGCCCAGTTGCCATTGTGTGGACTCGAGCGCCCAGCAGCCCCACGCGTTTCAGATGCAGCTGCGTCCTAGGCTGCTGGCTCCGTGAGCATCATCAAGCCCAGCTTCCCAGGCATCTTTCTCTGGGTGGGTTTGAACCACTAACCTTTCCATTAGCAGCTGAGTGCATCGACCATTTGTACTAAACAGGGATGCTGGGAGGGAGGGAAAAAAATCACTGCCCCTCCTAAATGTCCTCTGCCTTATTACCTAAAATTTCTCCTTTTGAGAAAGACCCTAGCATCCAATTTCAAGTTAACTCTAAGCCTTCCACTCAGTGGCTTAGAACTCTGTTTTCAGAGCCTCCTAGATTGCACTTCTTTTAAAATCCCCCTACTCTTGTAAAGGCCACCTTGTAAGCCATTGTTTACACCTCAGTCTGAGAGGGGGACCAGCTGGCGCCCTGAGAGACGATCTTCTGGTAGACCTTCCAAGAGTTTGAAGTTGGTTTGAGCAATAATGAGTCTTCTCTCTGTCGGGTTTCCTGGGTTTAATGGCCGCGGCCCAATCTGAGGCCCTCTTTATGGGTGATTAAACAGGCTCGGAGCGCCTGTGAGGTTTGCTTCAAGTCCCGCAGCCACCCAGGGATGCACGTAGCTGGGAGTAGAAAGGAGATTTGGGAGCAGTGACTGGGCGCTCTTTCTACTGCAAGAAACATTGTCTCTCGGTGGCGCAGGAGCCCAGCCCATAGTGCCGTGGCCCATTGCTGAGGAGTGTCTGGCGTTGAGGCCTTCACTGCTTCCGCAGTGCTCCAACTTCACACTCCCCTGTGCCAGCAACAGCAAGGAGCCCAGGAAAGCACTGCTGGGGGGGGGGGGGAGTGGCTTAGTGACTCCCCATAATACCCCAGATCCTGTCTCCCACTGTGCCCACTCTGAAGCATTTCTCTTCCCACCTTGCACCCTAGAGCTGTGGCCAGACGTCCCAGGGCCCAGGGAAAGGCCAAGATTCTCAGGAAAGGGTGACTGGCCCACTCTCACCCTCGGGTCTGGTGTCACTGAAGCCTCTTTGACTCCATCATCTTTGACTTTGGAAGAAAAACCGATTCACGGGTTTTCAGCACCCTGACTCAGCCCACAGCCATCCCACCACAGCTGGACACCCCGCGACTTCAGGGCCCATGGGGAGGTGAGGCCAGAGGAGACAAGACAACTCTTCCTCCGGACCATGGCACAGACCTGGGGACAGGGGTCTTGGTGTGATGGGGCTTCCTGGGATCGTCTTTGGAAGTGAGGTGCTGGGGAGATGGGGAAAGTCTTGAGGAGGACCTTCTACCTGGACTGGTGTACAGAAGGCTAAGAGAAAGAAGACCACTACATCTCTAGAAGGATGTATGGTGGTCACCAGGATCTGACTGGGGCTCACTAAGAACAATACAAGTCAGATAACATAGCAGCAAATCTTCCAGTGTAAGACAATGCCCGAAACTGCCTAACTAACTTTCTGGAAGACTTCTGACATCTCTCACACTAGTCATTCCTTCCCCCGCTTTCTCTGTGCTAATAGATTCCTGATTTGTTCAGGTAACAGATGAGCCCTCTTAGCCTCAGCAGGAGCACCCACCCGAAGGATGAGCTAAGTTTGGTGATCTCATTCCCCCTGGCTAATGATGGACACGTGTCCCTGTCCCGGGAATGAGGTGGTGCAGACATCAGCTAGGAGAGGCCTTACTTTGCTGGGTAAGCACAGGCTCCTGAGGAAGCCCTCCCTCTCCCTCCACTGCCTTTCTGGAACACAGGCTTGCTCGAGGAGGAGACAGCAGCTACTTTGGAAGGGACAAGTCAACAGGCAAAGGCGAGTAGAGCAGAGGAGCTAATGAGCCTGGGTCTTCTCTGAGATCATGGAGCTCCTGTGCCAACGCCACTCACTCGCTCTCCAGAAACCTGGCTATGTGGGGGGACCAATACACCTATTCATTTAAGATTGGCTCACAGGGACTCTGTAGAACAGAGACTGGCCCTTTGAGTGTCAAGGCTACAGATCTTTAAAGGAGCAGACAGCCTCGGTTTTCTCCCGTGGAGCGACCAGTGGGTTCAAACTGCTGGCCTTGAGGCTAGCAGCCCAATGGATAGCCCACCACCCCACCAGGGTTTGTTGAGTCGAAAGCAACTCAATGGCAATGAGTGTTGTAAGTTTTAAGTTGTTTAAAATGCTCTAGTTAGGTTTTTGTTGCCCCCCACTTCTTTACTTGCTAACTGACCTAGAATAGCCTGACTGATCTAGCATCCATGTGGGCAAGGTAGAAAGATAATTTCCAATGTCATCCATTCATTCATTTTTTTAAGAATCATTTTATTGGGGGCTCTTACAGCTCTTATAGCAATCCAAACATCAATTGTATCAAGCATATTTGTACATATGTTGCCATCATTTCCAACACATTTTCTACTTGATCCCTTGGTTTCATCCATTCACTTAACAAGTACTTGATGAATGCCTTCTAAATGGCAGGCACAGTCCCGGGCACCAAGAGGGCGTGCACAACTTTCCCAGCCCAGAGACACTTACATCCCAAAGACGAAGGAGAAACAATTGAGAAAATAAGTAAATGACATGTGGGGGGGCGGGGGGAGCTTCAAAGGGTTCGTGGAATGGTGGATTCAAAAGATAATGGAATGTTTCCACATCTTTTTGGAAGCTCCCTTGGATGCTACAAAATGCACGGCAAAAGCTACAGCATGGAAGGGGGTACAGAATGCCCTATCTGGGAGAGGGAGTGTCTGGGAGTCATCCTGAGAAAACGGCATTGGAGCACAGCCTTGAAGAAGGCAAGGGGTGTTCCATGTAGGTCTTGGGAGCAAGAGTGTTCCACACAGAGGGGAAAGTCGCAAGGAGTCCTGGTTGCACTGTAGATTAGACATGGGCTGTGAACCAAAAGGTTGGTAGTTCGAGCCTACCAGATGCCCCACGGGAGGAAGATGAGGCTGCCTGCTCCTACAAAGACTGGCCATCTTGGAAGCCCTGTGGGTTGCAGTGAGCCAGGTGAGGAGGACGGCAATACCATCCCAGAGGTGACCTGTGACACTAGGGTCACGGGCTTGTCTCTCGGCCTGGGTTCTCCTACTTATTTCTCAATGACTTGGACGAGCATCTAGAATGCAGACTCACAAGAAGTTTGAAGAACGTGAAGTCAGAAAGGATGCCATGTGGCTCTCAAAATATCAGGACTGGCCTTGAATGGAAAGGGGTGGGAAAAGGAGGAAAGGGAAAGAAAACAGTACAATCACTTCTTAGGCAAAGATTGAATTCAAAAGGGAAAGCTCTCTATAGTCAAAACCACCCTTGTAGATCCCCTAAATCGCCCGCAAAGGCCAGTGTCTGTGGGTGTCTACACCCAATAGCAAGTGGTTATGGACTGTACAGTTTGAGAACCACTGGTTGCCCACAAAGTCCCTGGACAGTCCAGTTCACTCATTGGTCTGCGAACCAAAAGCCCACCCAGGGGGAGCTCAGAAGAAAGGCTGGAGAATCTCCTTATGAGAAACCGGCCACTCAAAACCCCATAGAGCGCAGACACGCAGAGGCCACGTGCATTGGAACGCAAGCCTCGGGGATTGAACAAAGAGTGTGTTCAAGTGCAGATGCTCCATCGACCTGTCACATCTGTGTTGGTGGCAAGGAGTGAAGGGAGAATTCTATTTGGCAGTGTGTCGGGCTATAAGATCAACATACAAAATCAATAGGGTTCCTGCATACTAGGAAAGAGAGCTCTTAAAAGGAAATCAAGTAAACAATACCTTTTGTTATATTTTAGGTCTATATATTTTTTCCTTTTTTAATAAATCATTTTATCTCATATAACAATCCATACATAAATCGTGTCAAAGACATCTGTACTTATGTTGACATCATCATTTTAAAAACATTTTAGCTCCTCTTTTGTCCCTCCCTCCCCTCCTTCCCACCCTTATGAACCCTTGATAAATGATTATTATTATTTTCATATCTTATACCATTTGCTGTCTTCCTTCACCCACGTTTCTGTTGTTCCCACCCCTCCGAGGGGGATGGGATTAAAGTCAATCATTGCAATCAGTTCCCTGTTTCTCCCCCTTCTCCCCATCGTCCCCCTACTCTCGTATCACTACTCCCATTACTGTTCCTGAGGGGCTTAGCTGTCCTAGATTCATGAGTCGAGAGCTCTTATCTGTACCAGTGTACGTGCTCCAGTCAAACTGTATTTGTAAGGTAGACATGGGGTCATGATAGTGGGGTGAGTGGGAAGCATTAAGAACTAGAGGAAGGTTATGTGTTTCGTTGGTGCTACACTGCACCCTGGCTGACTCGTTCCTACCATATGACCCTTCTGTCAGGGATGCCCAATTGTCTCCAGATGGGCTTTGGTTCACCACTCTGACCCCCATCATTCTCATTTATATAATTGCTTTTTTGGGGTCTTCTGATGCCTGATACCTGATCCCGTTGACACCTCATGATCACATAGGCTGGAAGGCTTTGTTGCTTCCCTGCTAGATAGCCCCTATATCTTTTAATAGCCGGGCACCATCAGCTTTCTTCACCCCATTTGCTTATGCATCCATTTTTGCTTCAGTGATTGTGTTGGGAATGTGAGAATCACAGAATGCCAGGCTAACAATACCATTATAGTACAAAAGACAACAATAAGAAACTACAAGACATCTACATGAGTGGAAGAATGTTCCATGTTCATGGTTAGCAAGACTTAACAGTGAGAAAATGTCAGTACTACCCAAAGCAATCTATTCCTAAAATGCAAGTCCGATCCAGATCTAAACACCATTCTTTAAAGAAATGGGAAAACTAATCGCCAACATTAAATGGAAAGGAAAGAAACCCAGGACAAGCAAGCACCACTAACGAAGAACAATCAAGAAAAAGGTCTCTCATTTCGCGATCTCTAAAGTTAATGCACAGTCACAGTAATCAAAACAGCCTGGTACTGGACCAATGGAACAGAGAACCCAAACATAAACCCCTGCTCCTACAGGCAGTATGTTTTTAAAGGGCTGAAATACATTAAATGGGGAAGACAATCTCTTCAACAAATGGTGCTGGCAAAATCGGATTTCCATTTTCAGAAGAATGAAACATGATCCATACCTCACACCATATACAACAATGAACTCAAGATGGATTAAAGACCTTGATGTAAACCCTAGAAGTATAAATATCTTCAATGGAAAAAAATAAGGACAAACTACATGGTATAAACACTATCAAACGTAATGGAAAACACTCACAAAACCAAAGGCAAAATAGACAACTGGGACCTTCTACTAAAAAGACATTTCTGCACATCAAAAGAGTAAAAAAGGAAATCAAGAAAACAACATTATTTATTTCACCACCAGATGAAATACTTAGGACTGGGGGTTGGGGTGGAGAATGGGCTACGATATATCAGATAAGGGACTAATCTCCAAACTCTACAGAAAACTGCAACATCTCAAATGGGCAGTTCACCAAGGATGACACCCTAGGGGCGTCAGGAAACACATGAAGAACTGCTCGCAATCACTAGCTAGTCAAAAGATGCAAATCAAAACAATAATGAGATTCCACCTCATAGTGGGAGCAAAGGTTGATTTTTGGTTGGTTGGTTGGTTGGTTGGTTGCTGTTTTTGAAAAAAGGCGAAGAGCCCCCAACTGCTAGAGAAGGGGTGAGAGACGAACTCTCCCACACAGCTGCTGGGGCTGTGAAACTACACAGCCACTGGGGAAAGTGGTATTAGAAATATCACATGGCCCCGCAAGCTCTCTACTTGGGCTACCACCTAAAGAAACAAGGCGCAAACGTGAGCAGAAACACGCATGTTCATGTGCATCACAGCACTATTCGCACCAGCAAGAGGACGGATGCCACAGACATGCCCACCGGCGGAGGAATGCATAAACAAGGGCGGGCACACACGCACCAGGGAATACTAAGCAGAGTGAAAGAACAACGATAAACTCCCAAATACTGCATGACGTGGGTGGATTTGGACGCTATTCTGCTGGGTGAAGTTAGCTAACCACACAAGTGCTCAAAATACTCAAGAGAACGCTCCGGGCACCGCCAGGCTTGCTCCATTGTGGGTCAACTGTAAACTGCTAGCACGGGTTTGTAATCTAAATAGATTTGTTTGTTGTAATGAGGATTAAGTGAGCTGGATTGGAAAGCTAGAGGAGACAACAAACACACCCGTTACTCCTTTAGGCTCACTCTGTTGGGTCTCAAAGAATGAAAATAAGATGGACACGCCAAGAAAGACATTCCAGATGGATGGACAAGCTTACGAGCTGAAGCAAGGGCTCTCCAGAGAAGCTGGGTGGGTAGATAGTGAGTTCTCCGTCAATAGAAGTAGAACACAGGATGAGCGCAGGTTGGACCAGGTGACCTTCATCAGTCCCTTCCAGGATGGAGGCTCTGAGCTGGCCACATGTCCTGCTCCCGGTCCGGGGCACGTCCCCTCAGCTCACAGAGCTGACGGAAGGGACCTGCCAGTAATTCCAGGTGGCTGTCCTAACAGAGGATAGCTCCGCTGTCCCTGAGGATTTATGGCCTCCCTCCTGAGTTATGGGAAGGCAGGCAGAGCCCATAAAAAAGGGGCCGTCGTCCCAGCTGCATGGGCACAGGACATCAATCAGCAGCACCTGACCACTGGAGCAGAGAGAGGATCAGGTTGCCGAAGCTCACCTATAAATCCTCCCGCCCTGCACAGAAGGAGCCGGATGTGTCAGATCTGAGAAGAGCCCACGCCACGGTTTTAATTCCAGGGACATATACGGGGTGGGGGTGGGCATGAGGAGGAAGGAAGCAGCCCTCATCCAAGCCCTCACACCCACACCCCTGTAGTCTCATCCCTAATGAACTGGTGCCAAGTGAATGGGTGAGAAAGAGCTGTCCATCTGAGGGCTGTCGGGGTGTGGGGCCAGGCACCATCACACTACTACTGGAGGCGGGCAGTGGGCCCCCTTCCTATGAAGTATGGCCCTTCTCCTGCAGGGCCAAACAGTCCTGGTGGTCGGAGAGCATGGGAGGGACCATAAAGGGCAGACTGTCCTGGACCCAGAGTTTGGGGGTCTTGCATTGCCCGGCCTGTGTGATTGCACACGGCAGCCCCGTTGTGTCTCTCACCAAGAGGTCTTTCCTCTCTAGGAAACGGTAGTGGACACCAAGCCAAGAGTTAGGAGACCTGAACCCTGGGCGAGTTTTGTGCCTGGCTGGCCAGCGACCCAGTGTAAGTCCACCGCTCCTCTGGGCCTTTTTTCCCCTCAGTTGTCAAAGGGGGAGGATCATTCCGGCCCAGCTGAACTCTCCTCACCGGGTCTGACATGCACCTGGTAGGCCTGGTGGGGCTTTCCACAGAGAGCAGCTTCTTCTATGAATGACTCTTCTCCAGAGTTCTCTCAGACCCCAGTCCCAGCCTAAACCAGCTTGGAAAAATTAGCATCTTACCTCGTCAGGGATCACACACCTTTCTGGGACAGAACCTAGACGAGCAGACAGGATTTATAGCCAGGCATGATGCTCCATACTTTCTTAGTTAAATCTCAGTGCATTTGTCTGACAACCGGCGAGCACATGTAAAATTGGAACTGTCCCAGAAACCGAAGGCCATCAGTTTGCCAGCCTAGGACAGGTGACTACAGCTGCCTCCAGATGTGCCCACCAGGAGAGGGGTCTGTACCCTCACCCCAATGGACGGGGGAACTGGCTGAGGGACTGCAAGGCAGCTGGTCACCTGCTCTGAGTGCGCTCAGGTTCCATCTCTCACACTAGGACAACACACTCACAGATTTTACACATGTAAAAAATAAGTTCTAATGGTTCAAGAACTTGGGTCTTGCTACTGAAGTGATCCTACTTCCTCGTGAGGTGGATGTGGCACCGAGAGAGTGAATGCCAAGCCTCTGATGGAAGGTCGGTGTTCGTAAGGCTGCTGACCTTGCCCAACGGCATCTCTTCCCTCCTCTTCTCTTTCCTCTCCCCCACTGGAGAAGGGAGAAAAGACGTAAGGGCCAAGTCCCAGCCTGGCAGCTGGACTCTGGACTCCTGGGTCTCAAGATGCAAGAGAGGGTGACATGAAGTTCTTCTGGCTCGACCTCTGACCTCTGGTGCTGGGTGAGCACATCCACCCCAAGCTTTAAGCACCAGCTCCACACCTGACAAGACTCAGATTTATAAGCCCTCTCCCCTGAGCTCGAGATTCACATTGACAACTGGCCCCTGGACATCTGCCCTTGGAGGGAAAGAGGCTTCTCAAACTCAGTGTGGACGGGACAGGAGCCAGCCTCACCTCTCTTAGCCCCGGGGTTCACAGGACTCACTTTGCTGTCCAGCACACGTATGCAGACACTCGGGGCCAAAGCTGCCAGTAATACTCATTACTCCCTCTCCCATACACCCCACCACCCCTCAGTCCATCAGCAAATCCAGATGCCTCTGCCTCCAAAGTGCCTTCAGCATCTCCACCTGAGCTGTACCCCAGCTTCCCCCGGCTGCAGAATGCCCCGTGACTGCCCCATGTCGTTGGGCAGAGCGTGTGTTGTTTGATTTTAATATGAATCAGATCACCTTCATTCTTTACAACCTTCTGGTGTTACCAGAGTAAAATCCAAATTCCTTACCGGGACTATCAGGCCCTCCATGATCTGGTTCCTGTCCACCTCTCTGACTTCATCTCCCATCATCCCCTCTTTGTTCTCGTCACTCCAGCCTGATGGGCCTTCCACGTGGTTCTCCAGGAAGTCAAGCTCACATCCACCCCAGGACCTTTGCATGTGCCGTCCCTTCTGACTGGAAAGCTCTGTCTCCAGAGCTGTTTCCTCTTAGCTTCTCTGAGGTAGCTTCCCGAACCTTTCCCACACTCACGCCGGTAGCTCCAGTACCTGGAGTCCTGCCTGCTACAAAGCAATGCAGGATGAATAGCTCCTAAGTGGATTGTGCGTCAAGGAAGTGCCCAGAGAAGTCACAGGGAGAGGACAGCAAGGGCAGGCAAACGCTCCTCGAGATGAGACGTTCCAGTTTGGCCGTGCTCTGTCCCCTCCCCTGGACACACTGAACTTGGGTGGAGTCCCTGATGTTGCAGCCAAAGCAGGTCCAGTGGGCGGGTGGGCGGTTGGGTGCGGGCATCCTCTCTCTTTGCGGCCCATCCCTGCCTTGCGTAGCCACATGGCCCTGTGAGCTGAGCTGCAGCAGCTGGGCACCCTGACAGAAGCAAACGGCTGTGGATGATGGACTACAGCCCCCACCCTGGGAGGAGAGACAGACACTATCTGAGGCTAAAGCCAAACAGCACAAAGGGACTGCACCCAACGCAATGCAGCGGGAGTCCCTAGCTTCACCTGCTCCCACCTCACAGCTTTTATTGTCTATTTTAGCCATTTTAAGGGTACAATTCAGGGACCTGAGTTAAACTCACCACAATGTGCAATTCTATTTCCAGAGCTTTTTCATCACCACAAACAGAAACTCAGTACCCCGTTCCGCCCTTCCCTAGCCCCACTTGTCCACTCTCGGTCTCTATAGAATTCTAGACATTTCTAGACATTCCATACAAGTGAGGTAAGCTCATGGTTGTCCTTCATGGTCATCGCAGGCATTGGAACGCCTTTTCTTCTTTACGCAGAAGTAGTATTCCGTGTAGGTCCGCGCCCTATTTTCTTTATGCACACACCTGTCAGCGGGCACTTCAGGTGTCTCCCCCTTTGGGGTATGGGGAGCAGAGACAGAAATGAACGTTGAGTACAAGCATCTATTTGCTTTCCTGCTGTCAACTCCTCCTGGCCTGCTGCAGACACACCTGGAAGTGGAATTGCTGGGCCAGGGGGCAATTCTGTGCTTAACTTCTTGAAGAAGCATCAGACTACCCGCCACCGTGACAGCATCCAAGTGCTCACCAACACTCATTCTTGTCTTTTCTGACACTCACCACCCGGGTAGCTGTGAAGTGGTCTCGCACAGTCTCCTCAATGACGAACGATGCTGAGCCGCATCACCCTGTGTGCCAGTTACATGTCTGTTGTCAGTTTGAGAGGAGTAAGAGTGAAGGGGTGTTGAGCCTATCAATCAGGTCGCAGCTTGATGACCTCATTTGGAGGCGCTAAGGAGATAAATAGCTCGCTGGAGGTGGGACACAGGCAGACTCCCTGGGAGACATTCCAGCTGAGAAGACACGTGGAGCTGTGCTAGTGCCCGGCGCTGAAGGAGCCACGTGGAGACCCCTATCAGCGCTGAGATGCTTACAATGCCACTGGATCCATAAGATTTCCCACCTACTGGCCTGTGATCTTCCTGCATTCGGCGTCATTGCATGTGCTTTGTGAGTCTGAAGAGGACTTTATAGACATATGGGCTAATATTGGAATTATGGACTTGATGTGGGTTGGGATGTTTGCTCAATATACAATTGCTCTTGTATATCAACTTTATACAGTATGTCTATGAATTTGTTTCTCTAGTCAACCCAGACTAACACACCCTGTCTCATTTCCACAGCTACCCAAGGCCCAGGAGGGAGAGGGAACTGGCTGAGGTTGCACAGCCAGGAGGGAGCAGGCGCTGAAAGATCCACCAGGAGCCATAACTTCCAGGCCGGGCAGTGCAGTGATCTACTCCACACAGGGGCAGTCTCTGACTCTTTCTAGAAGGAAAAGGGCAGCAGCCATTACCCCCCGGACATCACTCTAGGATGGCCACCCTCAATCCCTGAATCTAGGCCCCTCCATTCCTCCCAGGTTCCCCTCTGCCCCGAGACCCAGACCCTCACGGTCGCCCACAGGCCCTGCAAGCCCTGCTCACAGCTCTTGTTCCTCCCTCGCCCCACATTCAGCCTCTTCCCACCACCAGTGGGTCTTGACAGTCTTTCTGGGGTACTTTCCCCCTAACCTCTGCATGTCCTTCACCGCAGCACAAATGGTTATATCCCTGAACCCCCCAGCCTGTGCCCACTTGTTAGGCCCACCTGCTAACTGTTCTGGGGAATGCTTTGCCATACACACTGTGTGTGTGTGTGTGTGTGTGTGTGTGTGTGTGAGAGAGAGAGAGAGAGAGAGAGAGAGAGAGAGAAGCGTGAAGGTCTGATCCCGCACCCCCAATACAGTAGTCACTGGCCACGCACAGCTAAGGAATTTGGCTAGGTCAATCTGAGACGTGCTGCGTGCGTTAAGTGTCTCATCCATTTTTTCGTACTGAGTACACCTTGAAATTACAATACTTTGAATACACCGGGGTAAATGACTGAAAGGCATGCTACCTGTCCTCTTCATCGTTTTTAACGTGGCGTCGTGGCATATAAGGGACTGAGTGGTGCTTAGGTGCTCCAGCCGCTGTCAGGCTCCAATGCAAACCCAGCCACTGCCCAGCATGTGTGCAGCCTGCTCCCGGCAATCCTGGTGCCTGGGACACCCTGGGGGGCAGTTCCTCTCTGGCTCACAAGGTCGCTATGAGTCAGAATTGGCTCGACAGCCACAGGCTGCTTGTGTAATTGGAAAATGGAAATTCCACCCGCGTCTCTCCTGTGCGTCTGGCGTGAAATCCGTGCCAGGCTGGTGGGGCCGGCAGTGGCCCCCATCATTCCACACCTCTTCTGTTCACACCAGCCAGTCCCGTGGAGGTGCAGAGACCAGCACCCTGATTTGACACTGGCTCATCCTGGGCATGCCGTAAATATTCGTAGATATTAGATGCCAGAATTCCCGTCCTGAACTCAAGTGGGCAAAGGGGTGAAAACAACCACTTGACCTCTCTAGCTTCCACGTCCCCCCTCCCCCACCAATCACCGCCTCCTTACCACCCCTCTCTCCTGGCCAACAGTGACCCAGGCCCACATGTGCAGACTCCAGAGGCTCGGGCAGCAGGACTGGATGAATGTGCAGGGCAAGGCCTGGCCGCTGGCCTCCTCAGTGAGGAAGAGCGGCCACTGGCTCGCTCTCTCGCGCTCACTCTTTCTCTCTGAAATATCATTTCTCACGGTTTGGAATGAAACCCATTATTCCCAATTAACCTGCCGTGAACCCACAGTACTTGCTGGCCTGCCCATAATTATTCATCCATAGTAATAGCTAAAGTAAATTCTGGCCGTCTCAGTGAGCACTGACATCTCCTTTGGGAAAACTTGCAAAGATGCCACGTCCTTGGTTCCTTATCTAAAGCTGCCCTGCTCCGTTTGGTTTCAGTTCATTTTATTTCTTGTACAGTTAATTCTTGAGAAGGAGGCAAGCTGGACCAGAATAGCTCCTTTCCCAAGAGTGGGTCCATTGGTGAGACTCCCCCAACCCTGCCCCCGAGAAACTGGAGGCAGCCTTCAGAGACAATCACAAGATGTCACATGCAGAGAACTTCCACAGTCCTTCTCAAAGCTCCCTTTGCCCCGTCACGCCATCTTGTGAGCTGGGTTCTTCCAGTCCACAGAAACATGAATCTTGGGTACACTTTATTTGAGGTTGTCAGATGTAATTTACTAAGAGATCGTCTGCCCCCCGCCCCCCCCCAAAAAAATAATCCAGCTGGAAAGCTAACTTGTCATCTTAAATTAAGTGTGTCTCTTTTTGTTCATCTTTGTCAGAAGCGCTGCATCAGAGACGCAGGGGCCCCGCCTCCATCACCACAGTCCTCCCAAGAGCAGCGAAGAGAACTGGGGCGAGGAAGATGGGGACACAGAGCCAGGGGGGAAACCGGGGGCAAGAGAGAGAGAGTCCTTCTCCACCACCTCTCAGCCTCGGAGGAGTCTGGTCCTGCAGAGAAATGCCCTCTGCACTTCTGGCGAAGAAGAGGGTGGGCGAGGGAAGAACCAGTCTGGGGTCACCCATTCTCCCGTGAGGAGAACTGAGGTGGGGCAATCCAAACTGAACCAAGACGGTGGCTCTGCGGCATGTGGGTTCCAGCCATCTCCCCCAGGAGCTGAGAGATCTTTGGATGCACCCTGTAGCTTCTTTGGGCTTCCCTGTCCTGTCTGTGAAACCCACCCATGCTATGCTGCTGGGTCAACTGGGGGCAACCCCAGGGGACAGGAAGAATGGCTCCCTGGAGTTCCTGAGAAGCTCTGCTCCCTCCCACCAAGCAGAGGGTGGAGATGGATGGCCCGCCTCCAGGCTTCAAGCCCAGGTCTGTCAAGAAGAGATGAGTTGTGAGGAAGACAGGAGATTGTTTAAGGCCCCAGGAACCTTGGGGAGGCGCTACACAAAGGTAAGGGATCCGTGTGTGATCTTCACCCGCAGGAGGGGAGCGCAGGTGGCTGTGGAGGTTCTGCAGTGCCTCTTCCCTGGGCACTGGGCTGCCCTGATCCCCCAGCTGCTGCACCCCCCACACAGACCATGGCCCGATGCTGCTGACCGCAGCCCCTGCCCAGGAACTTACAAATCCCCCTGCTTGGTGCCCTCAGACAATGACTGACTGGCCTCCTCACCACCAGGGGACCAGGATGAGGTCTTTCTCAGGCTCCCAAATTGCCCCAACCAGACACGCCAAGAGCAGATGTGACCTGAGGCCAAGTCCCCTCCCTACTTTACTCCCCTCCCTCAGTTCAGGTTCCTTTTGGAAAAGTACCCCAAAACGGTTCCCAGGTGGGCACTGACTCCCTGCTTCCAGACCTGCTCTCTGGAAGCAGCCTGGGACAGCTTCCTTCAGAGCACAGCCTCTTGTTGGCATTAGGGTGATCCTGCACCGAAGGGAGAGGGCAGCCCGGGTTCTGTCAGAGAGGGGCAGCAACACCGGGGCTCAGAGGAGAGCTGGGCTCCTGGGATCCAAGTGCTCCACAGCTGAAGTGGGGCCAGGATTCATCCCGGAGTCAGGGATCCTAAGCCTCCACTGTGAAGGCCCCAGGAGGGAGTTATGGGGAGGGGGAGAGGAACAGGTTTGGTCTCTGGGCCGCCTCGTCCAGGTCTGCTGATGCTCCCTGGCCTCATCTCCTCCTGGGACCTACTGAGAAGGAGGTGCTGCTCTCCACACCCAACCTGAGAGCCCCACCCTCCTCTCTGAGAGGCTCCATCCGGCCCTGCCAATTCCTTACCCTTGGCCTTTTCTGCCCATCCCCTCACCTGCTCCCACTCTCCCACCCTGAGCCTGGGGCTCCTTTCACCAGGTCAGCGTTACCACCAATTGTGCAAACGTCATTCCCTCATCCTTCTTGAGCGAGGATTGATTTAAGGCATGAGGTCAATATCCCTGCCACCTCCAAATGCTCATCAATTCCCGGCACCTCCGTGCACCTCACACCGCCCCGCCCACACTCGGAGGCCTAATGTGCACACATCTATCACGGCTTCGCGTGGCTGCAGATGTCTGGCGGGTGATGCTGAGGCAAGAAAGGCGAGGTCCCCTAGCCCCTCCAGGACCAGGCTGGAGACAGATGCCCTTTCTCCAGACAGCCTGGTAAGACATTATCCCCCAAGAGCACCCCAAACACGGGCAGGAAGCAGTAAATGTCCCAGCTTACCCTGCCTCCCTCATACACTGTGGTGGAGCCAGAAGGCTCCTCGGGCTATCCCTGACATCTGCATGTTGTCATCCACACCTGCTCTAAGGCCGGGAGACGGGTCTGTATGAATGACATCAATAGGCAGCCTTGCCACTGCGAGGCTCAGGGAGCCCAGGGGGTGGCGGGGTTACGCACCGGGCCGTGATCTGCAAGGTCAGCAGGTGGAAACCACCACCCGCTCCGAGCGAGAAAGATGGGGCTTTCTACTCCCATACAGAGTTGTAGAAGTCCTGGAACTCACAGGGGCAGGTCTACCCTGCCCTACAGGGTTGTGGCAGTGAGACTGGTGTGTTTGGGCTACTGGGGTGTTAGTGTTTGTTTGTTTGCTTGGCCTGCTGAGATTCAGCCAATGGGGAAGCCCTGGCAGCAGCTGGGAGGGAAGGGAGGGAAGCAGGAATTTTATTCTTCCAGCCCCCTTGCAGGGCCATTTGGGGTGAGCTGTGTCTTATCAGTCTCCTTCAGACCGCCCCCTCCACGTGGCCTTACCACTCACTCTGGTTCCAATGAGCGCTCCCCTCTTCCCGCCCCTTTGGGTCTAGGAGCAGAAAGAGCCCCACTGTCACTCCTCCCGTCCCACCTGTCCCCTGCTACTACCACCACCTCCTGTGTGGGCTCCCTGAACCTTGCTCCAACCTTTGAAAGCTGACGCTCCAGTAAATCCCCTGGCAAGCACCCAACACGCGTGTGCCATGTGTTTCCTCATGACGGATGAGGAGACTGAGGTTCTGAGGACAGAGGTGTGTCCTAAGATTCTTATCAGGAGTTCAGAGCGAGGCTGACTCCAGGACGCGGTCTTGTGACTCCCCGGGGCATGCATGTCCCTAATTTGACTGTTCTGCACCCTCACCTAGCGACAGAACCCAAACCAGCCCTTGCCGACTCTACTGCGTGTCCGTGTCACGCGGGGCCTTCAGTGGCTGATTTGGGGGAAGCAGGCGGCACCCTTTCTCCCGAGGTGCCTCTGGGTGTACCCAAGCCTGCAGCCCTTCAGGGAGTAGGCAGCCGCGCATGTTAACCATTGGCACGGCACACCTGTCTTGTTATGTCAGGCACACCGGTGCCCATGTGGAAGGGGGCCTGAGACAGCAGCCCCGAAGGCCCCTCCCCGAGCAGCCTCCCCACCGTTGTTCTGTAGTCTGGAGCCTGTTTCCCACACAGGCTTTCTATTTGGCCCCTCGGGCAACAGGGCAGCTTCTCTTCCCAGTGCCAAACCCAGGGCCATGTCGACCACCGTCAGTGCCCAAATGAACCGACAGATTGGGCGTCCGCCTCCCCTACAGAGGCCTCTCGCCACGTGTGTCCTTCTCTGTTGCTCCTGCGGGGAGGTGCCACCAGGCCGTTCGATACATGGCAGCTGTGCACCACAGGCATCAGGGCGCCCAATCCTGCACCCTCCTCGCCAAGTGCTGGTAGGCATGAGCTCCGTGTTGCAGGCACTCTGTCTGTCCATCTTGCCTTCCTCTCTTTCAGGCCCCTCTTCTTTACCAAGCATGATGTCCAAAGCGCGTGAGACGAAGTCTCCCAGCCTCCCCTCTCAGGCGCATCCTGGCCGTCCTTCTTTCAAGACAGTTTGGCTGCACTTCTGGCAGTCCACAGCACGTGCCGCCTTCTTCACCAAAACCACCCTTCAAGGACACCGCTTCCTCAGCAGGTCCCCATGTTCACGGTCCAGTTTTCCCGTGCACATGGGCGAATGAAAACACCACGGCTTGGGTCGGGCACACCTTGGTCCTCCAAAGATCTTTACGTTTTACTCTTTAACACTGTAAAAAAGCTCTTGACCCCTATTCAATAGGTGTTTCACTTCTTGACTCCTGCTCCCATGAGTGTGGGTCGGGGTCTAAGTAAAGCGAAATCCTTGAGAACTTCCGTCTTTTCTCCATTGATCATGATTTTGTCTGTCGGCTCAATGGTGGCGCTATTCATTTTTACATTGAATTGCAGGCCTTCGTTACTGAAGCCAATTATTTAGTCAGCAAGCTTGCGGATGAGCTTCTACGTCCCCAAATACCTCCCCTATGCCAGCCTCTCCTCGATCCGGACCACCCTCTTTCAAGCCTGGAGTATGTCAGCTGAGTGAGGCTAGCAGGAGACAGATGGCCACGTGCAACTGAAAGGAACATGAAGCTCCATGACGCTGAGGGCGAGTGAAGTTGGCCCTCCTTTCTCCGGCAGGCGGCCCAGTGAGGGCCGGCGACACAACGGCAAGCTCTGAATGCTGTTTACAGAGTCCAGCCACCCACCCCTCCAGACGCCACGCAGCAGGGGGAGGACCCTCGGAGCTGGCTTGCTGCAAACGCTGCCCTTAGGTGGTCTGTCATCAAAGCAGCGGTCCAGGCAGAACAATGGTTAAGCACTCAGCTGTTGATCAAAAGGTTGGCTGTTCAAGCCCACCCAGTGGATCTGGGAGAAAGACCTGGAGATGTACATCCATAAAATGACAGCCAAGAAACCCCGTCACATGGGGTGACTGCGAGATGGAAGCAACTCTGAGCACCCAGCTACACCCACCCGGGCAGAGGAAGCCAACGTCTCCTTCGACTCGCAGCAAGCGGTCTGACCATCCCAGAGGGGCAGACCACACACTCTTAGAGAGCCGAAGACCCGTGCTCTCGCTCTTTCTCCCTCCCTGAAAAGGCGGCCTCTCCCTGGCACTTGGTGGCAGGTCCCCTGGTCTGGGCTTAGGAATCTATTCTTGGCACCTTCTTCTGACTTGATCTCCATTATGCCACCATAACGGAGAGCCCACAGAAGTTGCCAAGTCCATGTATACCTAGACCTGAACCCCAAAGTCATCAGAAACCCTATCCCATTGTACCCTGAAACAACCAGCAACCACCCAGGAGGCCTTCCCAAGGGGCGGGCTGAGAAAAAGAGGGGGACTCTGTTACAGACTCTTGGAAAAGCCCCACCCCATCCTCATCTCGACCCCTTCTGAGACAAGAACAAAGCAAGTTTTAGAAGTTTAAGCAAGAGAAAGCTCACCCTGGAAAACTGAGGCAGGCTATACAGAAAAACCAAAGGAGGCCTTGGCCAGGCCGGCCACTGAGCCCTTCGGCCCCCGTGGCTCTGCTGTGAGCGAGCGGTGGACCAGCTGAGCTCTCATGCTATCCATGTTCACAAGGAGGACTGGACAGAAGTCCTCCAGCTGAACCTCGGGCCCCTGGCGATGCTGGCACATTTAGGGTGGAGCATGGCACAACTCAGTGGTATACCTGAAGCCCAGGACGCCTCACTTCCAGAGACGGAGGCTCCATGGTGAAGCAGCCTTCTAGAAAGGCATTTTGAACATTCTTGCATTTGGTTTAATAAAAGTTCTTGATTATTTTTTTGTTTTGTTTTAGGCCAGAAGACTGCTGTGTTTTCCAGGATTACGGCAAACCAGAGTGGGAGCAACTCCAGCCCAACCCCAGCCCTGAAGCCAGCCAGCCCTCCTTTCCCAGGGGCTCCTGGCCCCTGCTAACATCCACTGCTCAGTTAGCCAGCCTGCGGGGAGGGGGAGAGGAGAATGAGAGGACATTTTAGAGATCCTAGGACTTGGGAAGCATCAAAGGTTTGTGCTTGTCTACAAACTTAAAGATTGGTGCTTCAAGCCCCCCCCCCCCACCCCGTGGTTCCACGGAAGAAAGTCCTAGTGACCTGGTTCTGTAAGATAATGGCCGAGAAGACCCCCAGGAGCAGGTGACTCCTGATGTCTGGAACTGCCAGGAGTCAGCTTCTACTTGACGGCGAGGGGTGTAAGGATTGAGATTAGTGTTGATGGAACCAGAGGGAGCCCAGAGACTCCCAGATAACATGTGGGGGTCCTCCATCGTTTCAGAAAGCATCCAAAGGCAGAGCTGGGGCAACCCCCAACGAGGGATTAAGAGCTAAGATACTAACTTGGATTCTGACACAGCATGGCCTCATGGCGGGGCTGGGGCTGCAGGGACCCAGACAGCTAAATGGGTTATCCAGAAATTACAAGAGGCTTTTAAACACGGAAAACTTACCATATGTCAAGCCCATAATGTATTGACAATAATTATTTTCCACTGAATTTTTTTGTATTTAATTTTGTGGTGACTACCTCCTTTTACATCATGTATTCAGCAATCACTCTTCCCCCTGCTTAATCTGCACAGTGATCTTTCTCATCCTATGTCACATATTCAATAATTCTTCTCCTCTGCTTCCAGAGGCTGGGTTGAGGAGAATGTCACATTTTAAATTCGTGGTAGCTGTGTTTTTGTGTCTTTAACTTCACCTCCACTGAAGCCCTGTAAATATCATGAGCTCCCAAAAGTACCCAGGGGCACTCTGTTGGCCCTGGTCCCCATGCCACCCCCAGCTCCCTGCAGCTGCCTTTTCTCCGAGCCAAGACTGCCTCGGGAGCCACACGGACCACAGAGGGAGTGCACAGTCAGCATGGGCGTGCCTCTCCCAGGGCAGCACTTCCCGTGGCAGCACGTGTTTGGGGGCGAGTTCACCCAGTCTATGGAGATCACTGCCTGTTCTCTCGGTTCAGGCCCATGAGGCTCGGGTCTGAACCTCCAGGACTTTGCCTGTGGTTAGTTCTTCTCTCCGAATGGGAAGAATGGACCCGAGCAGTCTGGGAAGCAAGGTGAGGTTCAAGGGGACGTTGGGGAGCAGCTGAGGCACTGCCTCCTCCCGTGCAAGCCCTCGGGGGCTGTGCCTCCTTAAATGTCACTCCCAGAAGCGTGTGCCCTGCATCCTGGGTCTAGCCCTGCAGAAGGAGCGGCTGGGGTGCCCTGCCTCTTGGAGTCAGAACCAGGAAAGGGAAGCTGGGGTGCAAAGACCGAGAGGAACAAATGACTCGGCAAGGGAGTTTATTAAAATGCTTCAGGGGACTCCAAACCCTGATTGAGTGTTTGAGTGTGTGTGTGTGTGTGTGTGTGTGTGTTTAAAAGACGAGAGAAATTTAGCAGGAAATCAATCAACAGACAACCTGATAACTTATTCCAAGACCAAAAAAAGGAGAAAAAAACAAAAACCCCATAAATTCCTGCAACCTCTCGGTAGCCGGTGTCTATTGGCATTAATTAATTTTCCAGAACTTTCGCTCTGCAGATATCTCAAAACACGGTCAACCTGTCAGCCCGAGGAGACATTGCCAACACCTGCTATTAGGAGGGGCTGGTGAGTCAGGACCCTCTGCCCATTGGAGAGGGAGGGGAGCAGAGGCACTCACCGGACGCCCAGGGCAGCTCTTGTGGCAGGGACACCATGCATGCCTCCCCTCCCCCCTGCGCTGTCACCTCCCCCACCCCTGCCCAGTCTGGTGCGGCATGCTGGGCTACAGAGCTGTGTGTGGGATAGCGATTTGCAGAAGGCTGGAGTTCTGGTTCCGGCTCTGCCACCTAGCAAGTGTGGTGTGACCCATGGTTCCCCCAATGCCAAACAGGGAGAATGGAGCCATGCGCTTCTAGAACCACGTGAAAGGCATAGGGTCTTGTCTAACCGGTGAGCTCCGAGGGCAAGCACTGAGTCTTCATCACCTCTGCGCCCTGACGCTGGGCCCAGCGGGCAGGGCCTAGCGCAGGGACCGTGCCCAATGATGTTGGACCCAGCCTGTGCATTGCCACGAGTCCATCGCCTCCGAGTGGGTGCCTAAGGCTCATGAGCCTTGCTCCAAAGACCCCTCCCTCACAGCTGTACGAGCGGATGGGCATCGCGCCAACGGAACATCCACCAGCACAGGACGTGAGACTGGACTCTGGAAAGTTAGCCCAAACAGTCAGACAAGACCCCCAGATGGGCTGGGGTTGCAGTCATTTCTCCAATGTGAGGCCCCAAAAGAGCAAGCAAGCCAGTGCCAGTGGAGACCTGTGCCGGACCCCACTGAGAGAATGTGGTGGGAGGGGGCACGCAGTCCCCAAGGTCCCAGCGCAGAGCAGTGGGCAGTGAGCTTCTTCTGGACAGTCCACACTCAGAACCAAGCTTTGCCTCCCTTTCCTGGGGTAGGTGCCTTGGGAAAGTGGCCTGATGGGAGAAAGAGCCCCCAGACCCCCTGTACCTCCCCCTCCCTCCATAGCCCACCACCTCCCCTTAGAAGGGGGGTAAGCAATGGTCCCTTCTTCCCTGGACCCTTGTGACCTGGGCATCCTCACCACACAGGCCGAAAGATACATCTCCGCCCCCCTCTTCAACGTACCTGTCATCTCTCCTTTTATTTATTTCTGTTTCCTCAAACAGTGTGTGCCCCGAATGATTACCAGGCTCTCTGGCAGGAAAAAGGCGCATGCGTGCGTGTGTGTGTGTGTGTGTGTGTGTGTGTGTGTGTGTGTGTGTGTGTGTGGTGGGAGGTGGGGGGCATGTGAGAGCAGTAATCCGCTGTAACACTTTAGGGGAACTGCAAGCAATTTCCATCTATTGATCCTCTCTGGGCATCAAAGCCACGCTGAGTTTATTTGGAAAATTAAATTCTGGAACATGTAGCATGCGGGGCTATAGTTAAGTTGTCTGGCTCTACAGCCGGCCGCAATTTAATTACGTTCTCACTCTGCCTCTCCATTTAAATACAGTCCAGGGACCAGGCACTTCACTGGAGGCCTCTGCCCCTGGCCTGGGAGCCCGGCTCTGACGCCTCGCTCATGGTGACAGCCTCAGGGGCATCTCTACGACCCTCCACTGACCACTGCCCACTGGCCACTCCCGCCTTCCTTCACAGGCTCCTTTGCATTTTCACCGAGGCGACTTTCGACAACATATATTCATTAAAATGTAAACGCTGGCCGAATTAACTTCATTTGTAGCGTCAGTTCCTCTTCCAAAGGAACGGTTTTGATCTTAACAAAAACGGTCATTATTCGAAAGAGCGGATCCTACATGACTGAGGTACACATTGGATCTAATGTGTGAGATATTAGTCTGCAGCAGGGAACGGAGAAAAGAGTGGATCAGAGTCGGGAGAAACTACGTCTGAGTCTAGCTGATTCCGAGAAGGTTCTCGGGCTTCGGGATTGCATAGACCCGTGAAATCCATACGCACCCGGAGCCGCCTACACATGCACAGACACACAGACACACACAGGGGCCGTCAGAGTGGGTCCGCTGTAATGTCGCCACAGCAAGACTTTCCAGCCTGGTCATCTTCGAAGGAGCCCTGGTGCCGCAACAGTTAAGCAGCCAGTGGCAAACGGAAAGATGGGTGGTTCGAACCCACCCAGAGGCTCTAGGGAGAAAGACCTGCAGGGGGGCTTCTGGAAAGGTCTAGGCCTAGGACATTGCTGGGACAGTTCGCCTCCTTAGCAGGGGTCAGTGTGAGTTGGGACTGAGCAGACAGCACAAACAGCAGCCACCTTCTATCTGCTTCTATTGCAATGTCTATTCTCGGCCCACGTGCATAAGCCCGGAAGGCAGGGGATGTGAACAAAGCGCAGTCCTTGTTTCGCTTCATGACCAATAGGCCATTGGTCCCATTCTGCTAAGCTCATCTGTAAACATGTGGCCACAGTCTCGCCCGGGTCCGCAGACCACCCTGGGGAAACGCAGACACCGGCCATTTTGTCTTAATTAAACTTTTATTTAGGAGTGTCTCTGCTTGCTGCTGCTCATTAGCTCGGCTAATTGAGAAAGGAGCTCGTTTGCACAACAGCTCAGAGGAGCCAGCTTCGGGTGCAGGGGCTCCACCACACGGACAGGTGTGCCCTGAGCGGGCTCGAAGGTCCGCTGAACCTCTCCTAGGAGGACATACTCTTGGGCAGCCAGCCAGACCTCCCATCCCAATCCCAGTGTGGAGCAGAGGCCTGAGGGGCCTGGCACAGTCGTGGGATTCCATTGTGAATTCCTGGACTGTGCATATCATTAACACACTCAACGACATGCTCAAGGGTAGCAGTTCCAGTCCACTCCCGGGAGCCTCGGCCACCCGGCGGACTCCGGAGAAGCCAGCCACTGCAAAGCACAGTCTACTCTCCCATGCACACGGTCACCAAGAGTTGGGGTTCGCTGGTCAGCAACTGGTTTGGAATTTCATGGAAGACTCACTAGGCAGCCCTTTCAGTCACAGGAGAACCCTCTCCTGCTTGTCCCCCTGGCCCCTTGCTCTCCAGCCCGGCCCCTCGAAGGCCTCTGCGGCCGCCAGTGGGTGAAATGGGGAGCAGCACAGGCGGACCCTGCCTTTCAGTGACCTCAGAACCCAAGGCAATGGAGTCCGCTATTTCTCAGGTCCTCTCCTCCCACCAGAAGCCTGCTCCCCGAGTCTCACGGGTCCTGAGACTCCTTTGTCGAAAGTGACATCCCCCCACCCACCCGCTTCACTTAGCTGCCAGAGCTGACCGCAGCATTTGATCTGCGGGACCCACACCAGAGGGACATCAACAGGATGTGACAAGGCTGACCGGCTCTCCCGAGAATAGACCTGTCATTAAGCCAGGAGGGAAACCATGACCTGATCTATAAATGATTACACAGGCGTAGGGACTGTCATTTCCTTCGCAGGAGTTTGCAGGCTCAGGGATTGGAAACAGAGCTGCAAACTGGTGCGGCTCGCAGCCCCGTGGGGCAGCTGGTGTATTATTCACAGGGAGAAAGAAACAACTCAAAGTGAAGACACTTGGAAGCTCCGGGGAAACGAGAAGGTCTCAGGGACTCTGGCGATCAAAGGATTGTAGCCCATGGACGATGTCAGCCGGGAACTTAACTCAAAGGGAAACATAATGATTCAGATCTTCCGGCTGACAGTCTGGAGACTACAGCTCGCCTCGTCTTCCCGCTTCTGAACTAAGTGACTGGAGTCGGAGCTTGTGCGAAGCCACCTCCTTCACAAAGATGGAGACTCAAGTCCAGCTCACAAAGATGTCGGCCAGGAAGCTGCTGCTGGGGGTGACCACCCACTCATCACCGAACAGGCAGCGCAAACACCCTAGGGGGTGGGGGTCCCTGGCATCCATAAGAAGCAATGGACTGGACTTGATGGGCAGCCCTGCCCCAGCACCGCCGTGACTGAGAAAGGCTGGGTGTGAAGAGATATTTACAGCACAATGAAAAAATGTATGTAAGGGGGGTGGGGGGGGTGGGTGTGTAAAAAAAAATTTTTTTAATGTATGTAAATTTAAAACATCCTCACACCGCGTGACACCACATATTTTACAGTAATCCACGCATATTTAAGAACATATTCCACACACATGAGAATGAGAGCATAGGGAAGGGGGCAAGGAGAAGGAGGCTGAGGGAGGACAAAATACCCCACTGACCCTGTGAAACAAAGGGGCGCCAGACAGCACCCGAAGAGACATGATCTGCTGGCCCGGAGCCAATGAACTCAACTCGCTCTGCCACAAGCCCACACAAGGAAAGAAAACCCACCCGCAGAGCCCTGCCGGTTTAAGGTAGAGCTTCGCAGTTAACTGCGAATGACCTGGATCTCCTGAAGCTGCAGCTTCTGATTCAGCAGGTCTGGGCGGAACCTGGGATCCCGCATTTCTAACAAGCTCCCATGTCATGCCAAGGCTTAAGGATTTAAAAGACTTGACCAAGGTACCACAGAAGGCCAAAGAATCAAGGGATCAGGTCTTAGAAGAAATACAGAGACTCTTTCTAGAAACGAGGCCGGCGAGGCTTTGACTCACTTACTGTGGACATGTCACCAGCAGGCACTAGAAAAGGACGTGGGGCTTGGTTAACCAGAGGGCCAGCGGGGACAGGGGACACCCTCAGCGAGGCAGACTGGCATAAGGCCCTAACGAGGGAGCTCAAACACGCCGACCATCGTGAGGAGGGTGCAGGTAACGTACTTCACTTTCCTATCACACACGAAATCACCATGAGTCGGCTCAAACCGCAACCACCCCCATGGAGGTACAGAACGAGCGGCAAGGCCTCAACCAAGCGCTAGTGTCCAGTACAGAAGCACCGCAAGTCACTGCTCTGCGTGAAAAAGGCCACGCACAGGGTGCGCCTAGCCAGAGTGCATGCATCCCTTTACCCAAGTGTCTAGAAAACATTGACCAGCCTACAGTGACAGAAAGCAGATCGATGGTTGCCCGGCGCTGCTGCTGTTCCGAGAGTGCATATGCAAGTCACCGCTCATATGCACCCCTAACTGTGCTGTTGCTCTGTCACCTGGAGTCGTCCCGACTCAGTGGCACTGCGGAACTGCCCCAGAGGGTTCCCTAGGCTGCAGTCCTTACAGCAGCCGATCCCCAGGGGTGCTCCCCCAGCTTTGAGCAGGTGGTGGGTTGTCATCACTGACCTCCGGATTAGGAAGTGAGTGCTTAAGCACTGCACCACCAGGGGGCCTTACAGTTTCCTGGGCACCAATTACATCCCAACGAAGCTGAAAACAGACAAAGAAAACCTAAGTCCTTTCTTCCTACACGCTCCAAGAGGAGCCCTGTTGGCATTTCACGCTGATCCGAATAGTTTCTCCAGCTACCCCAGGCCTCCAAGCCTGGAAACCATCCCCCCATCCCCGCCTCCACCACCTCCACCTCCATCCCACCCACACCACCGTGGCCAAGGCCTGCTTGGGAATCAGGGACCTTGCCCTCCTTCTCTAGTCCCTTCTCCACAAAGCACTCCTGGTGAACACTTTAAAATACACAGGTCACCCAGGCTGACAAAGAGAAAACAACTGATCCATTACGACTTCATCAAAATACACAGCTTTTGGGCATCCAAGTGTCACCGGAATGAGCAAACTTCCAGTGGAAGATTCTTTCCCTGCTCGGTAAGAAGGCAGAGCACGGAGCTAAGCTTGCACATGAGCGAAAGGATTTATTATAGAGAGAAGCCCCTGTGAGTGGAGACATGAAGAAGGTTGCTGGCATAGAGAAGCATTTTGCAAGGGGAGACGTGGAGGGCCGAAGGCAACACAGACCCCATCTCTCTGAACAGAGGTTTTTAAGGGAGATTAGGCAGGAAGGACATTACATTTATTCCGGAAAGGAGGAGGAGGATTCCAGGAGCTGAATCCACCTGGGCAGGGTAATAGAAACGGGTATGTATGCAACAAGTATTCAAAAATGGAATCTGCAGCAAAGGCTTCTGGGTGAGGGCTCATCACATATTATGGGATGGTTTCTTTAGGTTCAAGTATTCTGCCTGAATGCTCTTTCTTCTTGGGTTCAACTCCAAACCACAGATGTCTAGTCCCCTCTTGCTCCTGCGTCCAGTCTCAGCGGGCCAGATGCTGAATGTTCAGTACAATTGAAAATACATAGGCTACTATAAGTTAACTGGATGCAGGTGTGGTAAGGTCCATAGATGCTGGCCTGTGGAAATTCCCCAGTCACCCAAACTTGAACTCTGGGGATGGGAAAAGTTAGTCTCTTCCCTAACGTGCCTCAAAGGGACGTTATCAAGAGAGAAGAACGACAGCCTCCAGGATGGGAGAAGCTATAGGAAACCATCAGGGGACCAGTGTAATGTATAAAGTAAACGAACGACAACCCAATAACAAGAAGGCAAACAGCCCCTTCAAGAAATGGGCGATTGATTCAAGTGGACATTTCTCCAAAGATTAAGAGGGGGTGCCCCCCCAAAAAATGGAATTAAAGCTCTGCTGAGCTGAGCTTCCATAGTACGCACCTGTCCCCAAGGTGAGCATGAAGCAACTCGCTCTGTCAGTCACCCAGTGGCATCACCTGAGAAGGTTCTCTCTGGTCACAGGCAATTTTTTTTTTTTCCGTAAAAGCAGGTTCACTCGAACCTCATTTTTTTGTGAAGGCCAATTTAAGAGAGCAGGCTATGGCTGTAAATTTTTGTTTCCTGCTCAGGGAAAAATGCCACAGAAACTGTTGTGATGTTGAACATAGCTTCCAAGGACAGGGCTATGGGAAACACTGAACTGTAGGAGTGGTTTTCTCATTTCAAAAAAGTAAAATGCCGATTGATGACAAACTTCGTCCTGGACATCCGTCAACTTTCTGAAGTACATTTGGAGTTCATTCCACCAGGTCAGACTGTTAATCACCCTTTCTATTTATAGGTTCTGAAAAGATTGAGTAAGAGTGGGACAAAAAAGGCCTGATTTGTGGCAGACACGGGACTGGTTTTGCCACCATGACAATGCACCTGCTCATGCAGCCATCTCAGTGAGCCAGTTTGGGCAAGAAGCAGCATGTCTCTCTTGCCCCACACACCTTACTCACCTGACCTCACTCCACGTGACTTCTTTTTGTTTCCGAGAATGCAGAGGGACATGAAAAGACAGCTATTTGATGACTTAGAAGAGGTGAAGGGAAAAAAACAAGGTAGGTGCTATCAGCCATCCAAACAGATGCATTTGAAAAATGTTTCCAAACATGGAATTGCAGATTTGAAAAATGTATTAAGTGTAACAGCGAGTACTTTGAAGGTGATAATGTTGTTTTGTAAAATAATTTAAATAGATTGCTTTTGGGGGAAAAAATTTCGGTTTTTTTTGGGGGGGTCACAAATGGCCAATAAAGTATACAGATTTGGCCAAGCCATACCCCATCCCCATCACCACTCCCTCCTCCTGCTGGCTTAAAATTCTCCTAAATAACCCAGGAGCCCTGCCCAAAGTGCTCCGCACTGCCCCAATCTCTGCCCCCCTTCCCCAGTTTTGTACTTGCTACACTGTTTCCCTTCACTTCTTCCACAGCACACACTGTCCAGCCACTCTGGATCTCAGTCTGCCACTACCCCCATGGGGACCGCCCTTGCCCAGTTAAAGCCTAAACATCACCCACTTCTTCCCTCCAGGGTCTCCCCTGACCGTATCCCGTACTCCTTTCCCTGAAAGCACTCACGTCAGCTTGCCACTACACGCTCACTAGAGTGTGTGTGTGATTCACACCCATCCCTTCCCCTGCACTACGAGCGCCTGAGGTGGCCCGTGTCGACCTTGCAGAGTGAAACCCTGCCTGGTCCTGCAGCATCCTCTTCTGCCTGACCCCATTGTTGTCAGTCCATCTTGTTGCGGGCCCTTCACTGTCCCTCTACTTTACCGAGCATGATGGTCCCTGGAAGCTCTGTCCACCATGGGTGGCCCTGCTGGCATCTGAAATATGGATGGCAGAGCATCCAGCATCATAGCAACGAAAGCCACTACAGTAAGACAGGCTGTGCTGAGGAGCACGCCTAGACAAAGACATTCCAAGGACTGGGGGTACTGGCCCCTCCCCACTCTGCACTCCCACACATGCTTGCCTCTCCCCCCACCCCCGCCAGGAGCCCAGGTCTCCTCTCATCCTGCAGAATAGATGCATTCCACCAGGATTGCAAGCCCACCTGAAAGTTCTCCCACACGTCCCGCCAGATCCTTGACCTTCTTTTCGAAGCGCAATTTGCATGAAGTAAACAGTGCATCTGCTTTTGTGGGTGTTTGACGCTCCACCATGTCAACACTTCTGTGTTTGACCACAAGCAAGTCCTTTCTGGGCCTGTATCCCAAACGCTGGCAGTGCCACAGAATCCGGAGATGACTTTCAGAGGGCACCCTAGATTAGAATACAATCTCAGGCAAAGCACCCACGGATCCAAAGCCAGGCCCCAGGACTTGCTCCTCAGCTCCAGCCAGAGAGACAGGGAGAAGTGTCCCCCAAAGGGGGGCGGGGGACAGGCAGCAGAGGCTGCGCAGGGAGAGGCCCAGCATCAAGGCACCAAGTGTCTGAGCAGACGTCCAAGCACTTGGACAACCACCTTCATTCCACCTTCTCTCAAACACAGCCCCCCCCCATTTCCATAGGGTGGTACAGGCCCCGTGTTAGGGTAGGATAGACCCTCTGGGGAGCAGAGAGGGTACAGCGGGGCCCAAGAGCCCAGAGCTCAAGAGAGCAGTCCCACCTGGACTGCCAGAAAGCCCAGACTCCGCAGGGTTGGGACCAGAAGCCCCAGAGGTGGCGATGCTGTAAGCTAACTAGAATGAGCCTCCTCCGTGGTAAAGGAGTGAGGAACGGGCAGCAGGTGAGGGAGAGGGCATCCTCTGGAGAGCCATCAAAACTTTGGCTCAGCCACCTGTCCCCTGCATGGGTGAGGCAAAGAAGACTGCTACAGGATCACAAACACCTTCATGAAAGCAAACTAGCAAAGTGTGAGCTACTGTGCCCACACATCCTCCCTCAAGGTCTGTGTCTGAAGGTGGCCCTTCCAGCCCTCGGGCTCTGCATGCTTCACACTGCACGGAAACAACGGCTGGACGGGCTTGAGGGTCTCAAGCCACATTCCTTTCAGACATCCTTGAGCCGGCAGTGTAGTGGGTCATGCGTGGGGTCGCCAAACACAAGGTAAGCAGTTCAAAACCACCAGGAGAAAGATGAGGTGTCCCACCCCATAGACCATCTCAGACACCCACAGGGACAGTTCGACCTTGTCTTATAGGGTCACTGTGAGCCAGCATTGCCTCGATGGCAGTGAGTTTTGACTTGAGTTTGGGGAGCAAAAAGAAGCCTGAAGCAAAGGAGGAACCGATCACAAGGTTCTACATATAAACCCCTCCCTGGGGGACGGACAACAGAAAAGTGGGTGAAGGGGGGACTTCAGCCAGTGTAGGATATGACAAAATAATCATTTATAAGTTATCAAGGGTTTGTGAGGGAGGGAGGGTGGGAAAGGGAGAGGGAAATGAGGAGCTGATACCAAGGGCTCAACTAGAAAGCAAAGGTTTTGAAAATGATGATGGCAACAAATGTGCGAATGTGCTTGATACAATGGATAGATGGATGAATGGATGGATGGATGGATGGATGGATGGATGGATGGATGGATGGATGGATGGATGGATGGTGATAAGAGTTGTATGAGCCCCAAATAAAATATCTTTAAAAAGAAGAAGAAGGAGCAAGATCAGGGCTGCAGGGTAGGTGTGGTGAGATTCCCCAACAAAATGCTCCCAGGACAGCTTTGCTACCCTCAAAGACGGAGCAGGTGCACGGCGGTCCCGGTCTTTTCTCTTCCATGCAGTTTCCCATCTTCTTAAGACGTCTTCCTATTAAGCTGCTGTGACAATGGGTCCTTCGAGAAAATTATCAAGATTACTCCTTTGGAGCACGCCCTCTCAACCCCCCACCCACCCCAAAAGGAAAACAGTCCTCATAGCCGTCTGAGCTGACCTGCCTTGGATTTCACTGGCCCAGCAGCTCCCCTCCAAAGTCCCTGTTTTGATTGGACCTTTCTTTTGAAGTCACCCTAACGAGACGAAGACAAGTATGAAACCACACACTGATTGCTAAGACATGCTTACACAAGCGTTATTTGGAATAAACCCGCGCCTGTGGGAACAAGGGCCCCAACAGCAGGATTTGCCCGTTTAGCCTGGTGTTTATTTGTAAATGTACACAGGTGGACGCTGTGTCTCTCACTAAGTGGACTGGACCCACCAAGCCAATAGCCACTACTGACCCTCCACCGGGGGGTGGGGCATCAAGCCCAAGTCCACAGGTGCTGGTAACAAACTGCTAACTGACAAACAATGGATGCGGCGCTGTCTGTCTGTCCTGTTGTGCAACTAGGATGGACATAGTTATGACCCCTCGGAGGAAGGGGGGCTATGGACTCGGGAAGGGGTGAATGTGGCCAAGGTCACAGAAATGGTGATGGTTTAAACCACAGATAGCACCGGCTTTGAAGTAAACTCTGCCTCCATCCTCATTCTAGCGCTGCCAGTCACCAGCAAGAGACCTCAGACGGGTGACTTCCCTCCCCTCCTGGTTCCTCTCCTAAGAAATGGCTGCAGGAGGGTCTCCCCCACTAAGGGCAGGGGGTGGAAGCAGATGACATACGGGGCAAGGACGGCACATCTCAAGCTGTTAATGTGTGTTGGTTTCGTCTTTCCACTTTCAAACCCTAAAACACTTTGTTCTGGAGCAAATCCAGGCGGTAGGTGAACAAAGGACACTTCAGTGACTGAGGAGGAAGTAAGTGCTCCGGAGACTGTGACATCCAGGAACAAAAGTGTCTGACCAAGCACAACTCTGTCTCCAGCGGCCGGGCGCTGCCTGCCTTCTCGCTCGCCCTTCTCTCTGCGACAGGCCGGTGTCACCTATGCACACGCGTGTGCGCACGTACACTCAAATACACACTCAGACACTCATGCACACACACACATTCACTGCCATTGAGTCCCTGTCCTGTGGGTTTCCAAAACTGTAAGTCTTGGCAAAGAATAGAATGCTGCCTCTTTCTCCGGTGGAGTGGCTGGGGGCTTCAAACTGCTGGCCGTGTGGTTAGCAGCTCGACCAGGGCTCCTCCACACACCTTCATGAATGTGCACGCACACACACAGTGGACCCGGCTCAACACCTGCAGAGTAGAAGTCCCGTGCACCACGCCCGCCAACACCGGCCTCAGCTGGAGCCTCACCAGCAGGGGCCATCTGGACGGAGGCAGCTCCTCATGCCCAAATGTCGCTTCTGGCGGGAAAGCCAGTTGTGCCAGTGACACGATAGCAGTCTGGTGACACTGCAACAGCATCTCAGGGAGAAAACACCACCCGCACAGGGCCAGGGGGCTCGATCTCAGCAGACTGGAACCCAGGCGGTGTCACTCCCCGGTCTCACTGGTGTCCCACGTGGCCCCGAGGACTCCCAGCCATCGTGGAAACCAAGCCTTCTCCATATGGGCATGGACGTCCCGATTTTGGACATGGAGTTGCAGTTATGTGGCTGTAAGTTGGAAATGACTCAGTGGCAGTAGGAAGTCTGCCGTGGTGAGTAGGTATTGTCCGGGGACCTTGGTTGACCTCCTAGATGCCAATGACATCCCCCAGTTGTGACAACAAAAATGTCTCCAGACACTGCCAGATGTTGCCTGGAGGGCAAAGTCACTTCCCACTGAGAATCACGTGTGTGTCTGTGTGTGCACCCGTGCGTGCAAGTGCATCTTGCGAGAGACAGAGAGAAAGCAAAGGGGTTCAAATTGTAACATTTGGGGAATCTGGGTAAAGGGTGCAAAGGAATTCTTGATACTATTTTTGCAACTTTCCTGTAAGTCTGAAATAATCTCAAAACAAAAAGCAAAAACTTGAAACTGGGGAGCAATAAGTGATCCAAAATCAGTAGCAAGGAGGGTGTGAGTAGCCTGGTAGGAATTCAGCAAGGGCAAGGTAACCGAGAGAAATCACTGAAACCCAAATGAAGGCTGAACATGATAGTGGGACAAAAGAAAAGTAAAAGGAAATAGAGGAAAGAACTAGGTGACAAAGGGTATTTATAGAGGTCCAAACACTGGAATGTACATATGTAAACATATTTATATGAGTGTAGGGAAACAGATCTATGTGCATATATTTAGAGGTAAGTACTAAGGTAGCAGATGGACATTGGGCCTCCACTCAAGCACTTACTCAATGCAAGAACACTTTGTTCAATTAAATTGGCATTCCAGGATGCACACTTTCCTGACACAATTGCTGAAGAAAAATGTGTGCATAAGCAAATGTAGTGAAGAAAGCTGATGGTGTCCGGCTATCAAAAGATATAGCATCTGGGGTCTTAAAGGCTTGAAGGTAAACAAGCAGCCATCTAGCTGAGAAGAATCAAGGCCCACATGGAAGAAGCACACCAGCCTGTCTGACCACGAGGTGTAGAAGGGACCAGTTATCAGACATGAAAAAACTAAAAATCATGTCAATGGGTGCCCACCTCCCTGATACGATCAATGAAGACAAACATGTGCATAAGCAAATGTGGTGAAGAAAGCTGATGGTGCCCAGCTATCAAAAGATATAGCACCTGGGATCTTAAAGGCTCAAAGATAAACAAGCGGCCATCTAGCTCAGAAGCAACAAAGCCCACATGGAAGAAACACACTAGCCTGTGTGACCACGAGTTGTCAAAGGGATCAGGTATCAAGCATCAAGGAACCAAAAGTCATATCATTGCAAATATGGGTGAGTGCAGTGTGGAGACTCAAAGCCCACTGGTAGCCAACCGGACACCCCTTACTGAAGGGTTGTGGGAAGGAGATGAACCAGTCAGGGTGCAGGGTAGCAACGATGAAACATATAACTTTCCTCTAGTTCTTAAATGCTTTCTCCCCCCACTATCATGATCCCAATTCTACCTCACAAATCTGGCTAGACCAGAGGATGTACATTGGCACAGATAACAACTGGAAACACAGGGAATCCAGGTCAGATGACTCCTTCAGGACCAGTGGTGGGAGTGGTGATGCCTGGAGGGTGGAGAGAATGTGGGGGTAGAAAGGGGAAAGTGATTACAAGAATCTATGTATAGCCTCCTCCCTGGGGGAGGAACAGCAGAGAAGAAGGCAGCGGGAGACGTCGGACAGTGTAACATACGACAAAATAATAATTTATGAATGATGAAGGGTTCATGAGGGAGGGGGGAGTGGAAAGGGAAGGGGGAAATGAGCAGCAGATATTAAGGGCTCAAGTAGAAGGCAAATGTTTTGAGAATGATGAGGGCAACAAATGTACATACGTTCTTGACACAATGGATGTATGTATGGATTGTGATAAGAATTGTACGAGCCCCCAATAAAATGATTTTTAAAAAACCTTGAAACTGTTCAAGCATTTATGATCTAAAATGAGAAAGAAACCTATCTGCCACCTTATGCACCCGGTCTCTCTGCCCCACGTCCTTCGCACCCCTGTGCCCCAGTGAGGTGAGCTCTGTTACGTTCGTTAGGCAGGCAGAGAAATCAAGACTCCGAGGGAGGGTGGGGCAACTTGCCCAGGGCCACGCAGCTGGGGGCCGCGTGTCAGAACTTGAACCCTGTGCTCCTCGCGGCTACAAACGCGTCCCTCTCCTACCCAGGGAGCAGATGGGCACCCGAGCTCTTCCCCAGTGCAGCTCCAAGCGGCACTCCTGCAGGAAATCAGAAGCTAGCCTCCTGTGTTTTCCTTTATCCTCTGCTCCCAAGGGAGGCAGCCCAGCCGGGCAAAGTTGCCTCTGAGATGTGTCTCAGTCAGCAAATTTCACCTCCTGCCTTCGCCTCACGAGCAGTGATTGTTCTGAGTCCAGGCTGGCTAGCTGCCACGAAGAGCAAATTGGTTTGCAGGGAAGGGGTGTGGGGGGGACGGAACCCAAGCAAAACCAAAACTTTTCAAATAAACAAACAAGGAAGACAAGGAAGGCTGGGGGTGGGGGGGGGTGGGAAAGAGGGGTGGTGAGGGAAGAAAATCAAATTGCACAGATGCAAATTAGAATTATTTAAAAATTAAAAGTTACTTTAAATTATTGAACCTAATTACCTCCCTGTTCTCCGGGGAAGACCACTGATCGTGTTCCATCGGGCGGGAAGGATTAAACAGAATCCTAGGGTGCGAGGCAAGGGGGGCTGAGAGCGGTGGGCGGGGCCACACAGGCTGGGTGGCAGGGATGCAGAATAAAGCGCAATGAAGATGTGTCGCACCTCACCGTTCACAAAGCACCTGCTCCTGTGGTTGCCCCTCACAGCCTCTCAGGGCACACGGGGCAACGTGCAGGCTCGGGAAGATGAGGGCCCAAGGTCACAAAGCTAATAAGCAGCAAAGCCCGGCCTGGGGCCCTGAGGGCCTGCACAAAGGCCTGCCCAGGCCCTCCCCTTCCCCACTCGGTGGACCAGCCCCCAGGAAGGCCAGTGAGCAGACAAACCAGGGTTCGAGTCCTGCCTCTGCTGCTTCCTGGCTGCCGTGGCCAGAGGTGGATAACCCAAAGAGCAGGGCAGCTGTGGCCTCGTCTAGTGAGTGGCTTTCCCCGCATGCGTGATGTGTTCCTTCCCACCAAACCCACAGCCACCGAGCTGGTCAGCAACCGGAGGGCCAGGGCTGAACTGCCGCAGTGGGTTTCCGAGACCAGCTCTCTCCAGGAGTCGAAAGCTGACACGGAGGCCAACAGCCTAATGCCAGGACCCACTGCGCCACTGGGGTTCGGGGCTTCCAAGAATTTGTGAGAAAATGCCAGTATCTTTTAATTCCCTTTTCCCACCAACGTTTGGAAGCCCCCTCATATTTATAGATCCGCTTCTCTGGTTTGCTCCCCGACAGGAACCGGACGAAGCCCTGGCTCTGTGGTCCTGTGAGAGAGAAACCGCACCTCTCTGAGACTGGATGCCCACGGGAGAGACGGGGTTCCCAGTCTGTCATTGTGTAGAGAGTTCCAGTCTCAAACACCCACAGAGGGCAAGTCTGCCTTGTCCTCTGGGGTCTCCAGGAGTGGGAATAGACTCCATGGCAGTGGGGTTGGTGGGTTTGGGGAGGATTGCAGGAGACCGTGTACTGAAGGCACTGGCCCTATGAACCCATTCTTACAGCAACTCAACCGACATCACTTGTCAGTTGGTCAGACCGTGGTGGCTAGAATGAGCCTGGATGCCGGAAGCCATACCTACTGGTTTTCAAATACCAAAAGGGTCAGCTATGGTGGGCAGGCTGCAGCTGAGCTTCCAGACTAAGACAAAGGCCTGGTAATCTATTTGGTGAAGTGAGCCAAAAAAGACCTTATAGGATGTGGTCCAGGGTATTGGCCTGCTGGCGCTGGATGCATCATGAGGAGAGACTGGTCGCAGCGGAAGGGCAGTTTGTGTCTGCGAAAGCAGAGAGCCAGCAATGGAGAGGGACACTGTGTAAGTCTGGGTAGACCAGAGAAACAAACCCACAAAAACTCATATATATATGACAGTTTTATGTAAAGGGTACATTAAGAAAGCATTTCAACCCAGTGCTGTTCTTGCCCATAAGTCCAACATTAACCCATATGTCCCACACCGATCTACAAAGTCCTCCTCCATCTCACAAAACACACACAATGACACGAACTGCAGGAGGAAAGCCAAATCAGTGAGCTGTGTAAGCATCTCAGCGCTGGCAGGGGTCTCAACACAACTGCTCCAGCACCCAGGGCTGCATTGGGGTAGGTCCATGTGGCTTCTCCTAAGGGATGTCTTGCAGGAAGTGAGCCTTGCCAGATGAAGCAGGGAACTGGCTAAGGCAGCTGTACCCTGGTCTGACCATCAGAGGCGAGAACTAGAAAGGTGAGGATCACCGAGCCATTTATCTCTCAGCCCTTCAGTTGATCCCACATGTGTTTATCAGCCAGGTTGGCACAATAAACCTTAACTCTCTCAGAAACCCTCCAGATGTGTGAGCATGATAGCGACAGAATGGGCTCAAGCCCACCAAAGACCAAGAGGGGAGTGCAGGACCACTACACAGCCCACAGCCACCACAAACAAGGAGCCACTGGGGAAGGCCAGGAACATGACCCCCCACCCCCCCAAAAAAAAACTCTCACTG
This sequence comes from Tenrec ecaudatus, assembly GCF_050624435.1. NCBI lineage: Eukaryota > Metazoa > Chordata > Mammalia > Afrosoricida > Tenrecidae > Tenrec > Tenrec ecaudatus. The sequence goes on along the minus strand of NC_134546.1, from coordinate 63,925,764 downwards.
CCCTGGAGTCAGTGCTGACTCATAGTGATCATATAAGGCAGGGTAGAACTGCCCTCTGAGTTTCTGAGACTGTAACTATTTACAGGAGAAGAAAGCCCCGTCTTTCCCCTGAGGAGCTGAGAGGTGGTTTCACACTGCTGACCTTGTGGTTATCAGGTTTACAAGTAACCACTATGCCACCAGGGCTCCAGTGGGATCACAGCCCATTCTTTAGTGATAGGATGAAGTGCCCCCCCTCCAGCTGGCTACGCACTGGAAGCATCAGGAAGCCTTTAACAGTCCCAGCATCCATGTGGGCCCCAAGCCAATCCAGAGCACCTGGGAGGGAGAGCCTGGCCATAAGTATGCTCAAGGCTTTCTGGGTGACCCCAGGGCACAGTCACAGACAAGGACCTCTGTGTTAGTCTGTCTCCATTTAGGATAGAAAACAAAGATGCAAATTGTGCTGCCGTTGGAAGGATTTAGGATAGACACTAAGCAGGACTGTCCTAAAAGACCTACTAGGCTAACAGGCTCTAGAAGGCGAGCGTGTTGGGCTGGTTGTCTTGAGAAACAATTCCAACAACATTCATCTATGTATAAGAGAAAGTTTTATATCAAGAAGGAATTATGCATCAAGAAGACATCCCAGCCCAGTCCAACTCAAGTCCATATGTCACTCCATAAATGCCTCTTCACACTCATGCCGGTGACGCAGAATGATGAACCAGGAATCAGAAAGAGGCCAAGCCCATGAGTGCCGGGCCTGGTGATCCAGTGGCAGTGGGGACATGGCAGGATACCATGTTTCGACTGGGCCACTCCTTGGAGCACACGGGATTCCAGTGAAATCTCAGCAAAGAGGAAGGCATCATCTCTGCTTGTCCTGCTCGCCGGGAAAGGGTGACGCAGCAAGGAGGTGCCCTCAGCTTGGCTTGACTGACAGGTTGCGCTCTACTGGCCAGGAGTGTCTCGTTGACGCCATCCCTAACTAACACAGCCAATAGTGAGGGGGCTGTAGAGCAGCCTCTGTGAGGATCTGACAGAGCAGGACTGAGTCCTTTGTAGCTAAGGAAGGAAGCAGAAGGGGATGGGGGGCGGGGGGAGCCTTCCAGAGGCCCTCCCCAACATGTGTGAAGCCACACCACACAAGGCCCCAGATAGATAAAAAGAGCAAGGAGTGGCAGAACAAGGCTATGCAAAACGCCACAGTGACCTGACACAGATCCCTGACCCCTAAGACCACGGAGGGGCACTCCAGATGGCCTGACAGCCCCACCCACCTCCAGACCTCAGGACATACCCACCATTGCCCAGTGACTTCCACTCACCCACCGAGATGCACAAGACACCAGACACATGCCAGGCCCTGGGCACTACCCAGAGCTTCAATTTCCTTTCTATTAATCCAGGAAGGGCCTACTTTGCATGTCATTTGCATATATTTGCTTGTTTCCATTCAAAAAAGACCCCCAACTTCATGCAGGTGAGATAAAATAAATTGGCTTATTTATTGTCCCTCCTGCTGCAATTGTGTTCCGACGAACATCAGGGCTCCTCGGGGTGCTCACTGGGGAGATGCCAGGCTGCAGTCTGGCCAGGAGCCCTACCAGCTGGGGATCCGTCCTACCTATTAGCCCCCTAGACCTCCCCTCCCAAGCCAGGTGGAGGGCCACCTCGAAAGGAAAACTGGAACAATGTCACCGTACTCACTGTCCATCCACACCACTAATGCCACCTTCCCCTGCACCGTCGGCCAGGGGACCCCGCAGCTGAGTCTGAGCCAGGCTGGAGGGAGCCCTGCTCCACCGGACGGTCCTTCAAATGATTACACACACTCTCTGCAGGCCAGAGCACCAAGGATTCCGCTGACTTTTACGGTCCTGTCTATTCTAAGCTCTGAACCAGGGGTTTCAATTGATGCTTTGCAATTGCATAGTTGAGTGGGAAAATCCATTATCTTAACAGCTGGCAGCAGGACTCCTCTAAGGGAGGGAACTCTCTGAGGGAGGAAACCTTTGATGCCTCCCTGGGGGGACCTGGACCCGGGCACGGGGGCACTGAAGGCAGGCAACCACAGAACAGATGACATGCATCTGCTTTCACTCCTGAGAGGGGTCAGGGAGGCCAGATGGGGTGACGCCTGGGAGTGGGCTTGGCGACCAGGGAGAGAGTCTCAGTGTCCAGGTGACTTCAGACAGAGCCGCAGAGGACCTCGCTTCATGGCAGTGCCCAGATATCTTGAGGAGAGCAGAGGAATGGCATCGGAGTCAGTCCTACCTGGACTGAATGGACCTGGGAGACCCCAGTTAGCACCTCAGTTGCAATCTTAAGAAGCCCTGATTGGCAGGTCAACAAATGAGGAAGAGTTAACCTGGGTAAGGCATTAGTCTAAAAATCTTCACAAATAGCACTGTGATATAGGTTCAGAAAAGCTACCTAATTGGCCCAAGTTCACAAGCCCAGAAGAGAGCCGAGATGGGATTTGTCCCCCCAGCCTGTTGGCTCCTACCATCTCTATTACACAATCCAGGTCAGCCTCTTAGCCATTCTGTACAGCAAAGACCAAGACCAAAAGCCAAGTTCACTGCCATCGAGTCGAATCGGATTCATAGCAACCCGAGAGAACAGAGTAGCCAGCTCCTTCGGGTTTCTGAGAGTGTAAATCTCTACAAGGCCAGGCGGCCTCATCGTTCGTCCGCAGTGGGTGGATTTGAACCAACAACCTTGCCGTTAGCAGCCCAATGCCTATGCCACCAGAGCTCCTTTGTAAAGCAGAGAAGATTAACATTACTACTGACATGGACAGCGAGTTTTCGTGAACCTAAGAGGATTTAGGGAGAAAGGCGAGGCTTTCTACGCCTGTAAAGAGTTCAAAGCCCTGGACACCGACAGGGGCAGTTCTAACCATCAGCAAGTGGCTGAAGTCAGCTTCCTGGTGTGAGACCCTCTTTGTCACACCAGTCATGCCAGCTCTCCCACCTCCTTGCTGCATCCGCAGACCCCTGCAAGCTCTTGAACCTCTCTGACGCTAGGCAAATAGAGCGCTGCCGCCGGGGTTGGGGCTCGGAGGAGGCCCGGGCACAGGGCTGTGATGGCTCAGGAACCAGAACCCAGACGCCTCACGAGAGAAGCGGGTGAGCCTGGTGGGAAGAAAGAAGTAAGGGCAAGAGTGCGGCTTGCATTCATCTGCACACGTCCGGCTCTCAGTGGGTGAGCGCCAGTCCCCTCCCCAGGCCATCAGTGCCCTCTACAGAGAGCAACCTGCCATCCCCCGAGGGAGTACTGTCCTCCTCGCTCTACCCTGTGTGCCCCTGCGGTGGGTTCAGAACCCCGTGTCCCACTCGGGGCCCTGCAAGTGACAGGCGGTTGGGGCGGGCTCGTGCTGCAGTCTTCTGCCTCCAAAGGACCTGGCACACTTGTTTGTTCTCCCTTCTGCCCAAAGGCTCCGAAATGCTGCTTCCGGAAACCATGCAATGGCTAGTGGTTCCTCTCTCCCAGAAAGAAAGTGGCTTTGGCAGTGAGTGTGCCTGCTTTTCACACACCAATGGAGGGACAGCAGTGACCATTCACCACCACTGCTGCCACTGGCCCGTTTCCATGGCGGAGACAGCCATCAAATGAGGGAGGCAGGGTCTCGGCCCTCCCTGTCTGGTGGGGGAGGTACAGCCCTCCCCCCCACTGAGAGCTCCCCACTTTGTGTAGAAGACCCATTTCCTGCCCTAGGGAGGCACCCAGTCAGGCAAGAAGACCCAGTCCACAGACTGAGTGAACCACCAATGGGAAGAGGGGCCTCAGGACCCCCTCAAACACACCAAGGAAACCAAGTTGAGAACCAGAAAGCATGGGCCCAACTCCTACATTGCTAGCCTACTAACTATGTAGCACAAGACAGGATAGTTTACCTCCCCATGCCTCAGTTTCCTCCTCTGTAGAACGGGCATGATAGCATTCATGAACGTGAGATAGCCTAATCAAATCATGCAAATGAAAATAGTTTCTACCCTGCTAACAGCCCTGTTGGCCAGGCTGTGCTGTGACCGTCACCTAGCCTTTGCCCCAGTGCTGGCACTAAGAACCAAGGCAGCGCCAGAGACATCTAACAGTCCGGCCCTCCCTGGACCACCCGAAAGAGCCAGGCCACCCCTGGTGAGTATCACGTGTTCACAAACACTGTAGACAATTCCACTCCAGCCATCTCAACCTCACGGCCATCGGGATGATGCCGACTCAGAGTGACCCGAGAGGGCAAGGCTGAACTGCCCCCTTCAGGTGCCCATGCTAGACCTCTTTACAGGAGTAGAAAGTCTCCACCAGTGGACCAGCTGGTGGTTTTGAACTGCTAACCTTGTGAATCATAGCCCAGCACACAACCACGATGCCCACAGGGTTCCTTTATATCAACTCTACAAGCCATCCATATCTACCACATTAACATTTCATCAAGACTCTTGGGGAGAAAGATAAAAAGTGGGAGGGAGCATCATGTTGTACCCATGTCTTTCCTGAGCCACTGAAACTGAGGCAGTCCGTTTGTGTTCATACGGCTGCCATCTTTCTGCAGTGAATGACTCCCTTAGTCCTGGTCAGTCATTCATTTAGGCATCTACTCTGCGCCAGGCCAGGCTGGGCTGCTAACCTCAAGGTTGGCAGTTCAAACCCGACAGCTGATCCACAGAAGAAAGCTGAAACTCCCTGCTCCCGTGAAGATTGGCAGCCTCAGAGACTCTACATAGGGTTGCTAGGAGTTGGCATTGACTTGATGGCAGCGGCCTTGGTTTATGTGTCAGACGTCGTGGTCGGCCCAAAATGTTCAAACACGAGAGTACAAGAGTAAGCAAAGCAGCACCAGATCCCAACCTCATGGAGCTTAAAGCTGTCTAGGGCAGAAGCCGTGATCCTGTAAGCACTAGCTGTCATCCAGTCTCAAGAGACGAAAGTGCAGAGACAGCTGCTCTTCCTTTTGTGACTCATGTTAAGTTTGTATGTGTTTCTGTATCGGAAGTCCAGGACAGTTCGGAGACAGTAACTGGATTAGCAGTTTCCTAGGGACGGCGGGGGGAAATGAGGCACCCACAAGGAGTACAAGAAAAAGGACACATTCTAAAGCTGATTATGGTAGTGATTGTACAATTCTGTGCAATATGACTGCACTAATAGATTGTAGGATATGTGAGTTATATGTCAATAGTTAAAAATGCAATCACCCACGAGGCTTATCTGGGGAGTGGCTGGGGACCTCCCTGAGGAAGTAACATCTGAACTGGGTCTTAGCCTGCGATCCCCCAAAAGCAGAGCCTGAAACAAAGACACAACAGCAGGTCATTTGGCAGGGGAAGTGCTCCCAGAGAGAAAGCAAAACCTACAAAACAAAACACCAAACGCACTGCCGCCTAGTCGATTCCGACTCATAGATACCCTGTAGGCAGAGTAGAACTGCCCTGTGAATTTGTGAGGCTGTAAATCGCTACGAGAGCAGAAAGCCTCATCTTCATCCATGGAGGGGCTGGCGGTTTCAAACTGCTGACTTGGAGGTTAGCAGCCCAATACAGAATAAAGACAATGCAAAGGAGAGAGATCCAATGCATGGATATACTGTAAGTTGTCTGGCACTACAAGGAAGTAGGCTCCATCGTGCTGGAATTTCCAAGGGGCGTGCTAGGCAGACCCAGCCCGGAGATAAAGTGGGACATGTTTGTGCGTCACTGCTGTCCCCATTGGGGAAGGACAGCCACACTGGCATTAGCGCCACTGCACTTGTACCTCGGGGGTGCGGGTTCCCCTGGGCCTCTTTTGAAGCCCTGAACAGAAAGCAAGAGAAATAGAGAATAGGACAAGGTCCGGATCAGCTGGATAAAAGCCTGTGCAGAGTTAGTCACAGCCCAAGTGGGACTGGTCACCACAGCAGAGGCTTGAGAAAGACAGGGGACGAAGAGGGCATGAAATGAGGCCCAGGGGGTGTTGGTACACGCTGTGGGCTGGAAGATGAGAATGGGGTTAACTATAGGAGAGGAAACAGTATGTGCAAAGGCCCTGAGTCAGGAGGAAACCTAGAACCTTCAGGACACTGATAAAAGCAGGCCAGAGGGGGAGCGAGGGGTTGAAGTTCAGACTGAGAAGGTGGGCCTCCATGGGCTAGATGAAGATTTTGAGAAGATATTGAAGGATCCATACAGATGTGTATTCTATACATTCACACTGTTACTGGAGGCGTTTTCAGAAACTCCACAGGGCAGTTCTACCCTACCCTGTAGGGGCCCTATAAGCTGGCACTGACTCAACGGCAGCAGGTTTGCTATTTGGTGTTTTACTGGGTGTAAAAAAAGGAGCCCAGGTGGCACGTTGGCTAAGGCTGGACTGCTATCGGCAAAGCCAGGAGAACCCCCCAGCCCGCTCAAGCTGTAGCAGCCTGCTCTGTAAAGATCATAGCCTTAGGGAGCCTGCAAAGTGGTGCTGCTCTGGCCACAGGGTCTCTGTGAGTCAGAACTGACTCAAGAGCAATCGTTTGAGGTTAACTGGGTGCCGCATGGGTTTGGTTTAAGGAGAACAGCTACATTGTGATTTTCCTGGAATCTGGCATTCACTTCACCCACCTCCAATTCAGTAGGAATTAGGATGACTACAACCAGAAATAATTGCCTTGTTGCAAACAGAAATAACTGCCTAGTTGCTACTCTGGGTGCATCCTGGTACGATATGGATTCCTGAAGGGAAGGTAGGAAGAAAATAGTTCAGCCACAGAGTGGTTGTGGGTGTGTATAGAGGAAGGGCAAAATATTGCTCAAAAAGCCTCTATTAAACATGCTGACGATAGACCCTGGAAACAGAACAATGATGTGTGGTAACGCTGAATCCTCATCTACAGAACGCTTTCAGTGTGCTGTGCCTGGCTTACCTGGGGATCTGGGACTGCTTATGGGGGAAACAAACAAAGGCTGGAGGCTATGGATTTACAAAACATGATTTCTTTGATTTTATAGGCTGTATTGCTGAGTACATAATAAATATTTCAAAGCCAAAATAGCTCCTGTACATTAGCTGCATACATTTCTTGGGGATCTCGTGTGTAAATCCGAGCAGGCTGGATGTGTGGGAAAGGGCCTGGTGATCTACTCTGGTGGACCCTGGCCTCTCCGTGCTTTGACTGTCTCTCCTGATTACTTGGATTCTTGAAATAATTATCAATGTCATTATTCAGGATAGGAATGAGATAGAAGCAACCTGCTTACTCAGAACTCACTGCTACTGAGTCAGTGTGACTCATGGAACAAGGCATAACTGCCCCTGTCGGTTTCCAAGACTGGAGCTGTTAATGGGAGGAGAGAGCCTTGTCTGTCTCCCGAGGAGCAGCCGTTGGTTCCAAACTGCTGACCTTGCAGTTAGCCGTCCACGGTATACCCACTACACCGTCCAGGCTCCTAAATCCCCATAAACAAATAAAAACTATCATCCGCCAACAGTGGAATACTGCACAGCTTTCAAGGGTAATGATCACACCATGAAGTGTCATGCTGATTGAAACTGTTGTTGTGAGGTGCCATCGAGTTGGTGCTAAATCCTCACAATGATTCTTATGCTTGAGCCCATTGCTGCAGCCACTGTGTCCGTCCATCTCATCGCGTCCTCCACTCTTGTTCACTGCCCCTCTGCTTTACCAACACATGTAGTCCCTCCTGTTCCACACACAGGTTCATGAGCACAATGAAGCATTAAGGAATTCCCATTCTTCTCAAGGGCTTCCCATAGTTGGTCATGGTCCACATAGTCGGGTGTCCTGGCCTAGTCAACAAAGCACAAGTGAACATCTTTCCGGTGTTCTCTGCTTTCATCCAAGCTCCATCTGGCATCAGCAATGATATCCCTTATTCCGTGTCCTCTTCTGAATCCAACCTGAACCTCTGGCAGCTCTCTGTCAATGCACTGCTGCAATCGCTGTTGGATGATCTTCAGCAAAATTTTGCTTGCATGTGATAGCAGTGCTATTGGTTTACAATGTGAGCATTCTGTCGGGTCACATTTTTTTTGGAATGGGTACAAATATAGCTCTCTTCCAGTCAGTTGGCCAAGTAGCTGTCTTCCAGATTTCCTGGCACAGAGGAATGAGTGCTTCCAGCGCTTCCTCGGCTAACTGCAACATTTCACTGGGAACGCCATCAATTCTTAGAGCCTTGTTTTTGGATAATGCTTTCCGCGCAGCTGGAACGCCTTCCTTCAGCACCATTGGTTCCGGATCCTATGCTAACTCCGGACATGGTGGGATGGCAGCTGGCTCATTTTGGTGCAGTGACTGTGTATTCTTTCCATCTTCTTTGGATGCTTCTGGAATCATTCACTATTTTGCCCACCGAATCCTTGAATCTTTTTAAATCATTTTATTGGGCGCTCATACAAGTCTTATCACAATCCATACATACAACCATTGTGTCAAGCACATTTGCACATTTGTTGCCCTCATCATTCTCAAAACATTTGCTTTTTACTTGAGACCTTATTATCAGCTCCTCATTTTTCCCCCTCCCTCATGAACCCTGGATAATTTATAAATTATTATTATTTTGTCATGTCTTACACTGTCCGACGTCTCCCTTCACCCACTTTTCTGTTGTTTGTCCCCCAGGGAGGAGGTAATATATAGATCCTTGTGATCAGTTTCCCCCTTTCTCCCCCACCTTATCCTCCTGGTATCACTACTCTCATTAATGGTCCTGAGGGGTTTATCTGTCCTGGATTCCCTGTGTTTTCAGTTCTTGTCTGTACCAGTGTACATTCTCTGGTCTAGCTGGATTTGTAAAGTAGAACTGGGATAGTGGGGGAGGAGGAAGCGTTAAAGAACTAGAGGAAAGTTGTATGTTTTATCCTTGCTACCCTGCACCCTGACTGGCTTGTCTCCTCCCCATGACCCTTCTGTAAAGGGGTGTTCAACTGCCTATAGATGGGCTTTGAGTCTCCACTCCACACTCCCCCTCATTCACAATGACGTGACTTTTTGTTCTTTGATGCCTGATACCTGATCCCATCGACACCTCGTGGTCGCACAGGCTGGTGTGCTTCTTCCATGTGGGCTTTGCTGCTTCTGAGCTAGATGGCCGCTTGCTTACCTTCAGAGGCTTGAATTTTTTCTTGAGTTCTTTCATTGTCAGATGTGCTGTGCTCTTCCTCTTTCGTTTTCTAACTTTAGGTGTTTGCACATTTCATTATAATATTTGTCTTCTCAAGCTGTCCTTTGAATTTTCTATTCAGATGAAGAGCCAGTTTCAGAGCCTCTTCTGACTCCCACTTTGATATTTTCTTTCCCTCTTGTCTTAATGGCTTCCTGCATGATATTCTTGATTTCCTTCCACATTTCATTGGGTCTTCTGTCATTAGTGGCCAATGCATCAGATCTAATCTTGAAATGTCCTCAAAATTGAAGTGGGATAGCCTCAAGGTCATATTTTGGCTCTTGTGGACTTGCCTTCATGTTCCTCAACTACAAGCTGAACTTACGTATGAGCAATTGATGGTCCATGCCACATTCAGCTCCTGGCCTGGTTTTAGAGGCTAATTTTGAGCTTCTCTGTCATCTTTTCCCACAGATGTAGTCAATTCGATTTATGTGTATTTCATCTGGATAAGTCCCCATGTCTCATCACCATTTGTGTTGTTGAAAAAAGCTGTCTCCTATGAACAGGTCATTGGTCTTGAAAAATTCTATGTCCAGCTTTGTTTCAATCACCAGACCACGTTTCCAACTACTGTTCCTTCCTAGATGTTCCCCGCTTTGCCTTCCAATTGCCCATAATTATCAATGCACCCTGATTGCAGGTTTGATTCATTGCAGACTGAAGACACGGGTAGAATTTTTCAAATTCTCCCTCACTAGCTTTAGTGGATGGTGCATAAATTTAAATCATAGTTGTATTGACCGGACTTCCCAGCACGCTAAAAGATACAATCCTATCACAGACATCATTGTACTTCAAGATAGATCTTAATAGGTCCATTTGGACGATGAGTACAACACCATTTCTCTTGGTTGTATCACTACCAGCCCAGGAAAAAATATGATTTTCTGATTCAAAATGGCCAACACCATTCCACGTCAGCTCACTAATGCCTAGGCTATCAATCTTTGGCCTTTCCACTTCATTTTGAACAAGATTCGATTTTCCCAGATCCGTTCTTCATGGAGTCCAAGTTCTGATTGTGAGTAGATTTTCACAGCTGGTTTTTCCCCTGATTTTCAGTTGTGCCCCATCAGCCCACACAGATCCCAAAGGTTTCCTCCTCCGGGCTGCACTCGCCCCGCGTCGCAGCCTGACGGCTGGCTCTGTCTTGAGAAGGCAACGCTTCCTCCGTCATATTTGAGTGCCCTCTGACCTGAGACCCTCCTCCTCAGGCGCTATCTCTGACAATGTTCTGCTTCTTTTCATCAGGCCGGCTGGCGATGTTTCCATGCCATCTATGTTTTCAGCAGCTGATTCTTCCAAAGCGGGCAGCCGATTGCTTCTTAGCAGTCGGTCCTTAGCCTGGAAGAGCTGAGCTTAAGCCTGTTCCCTTGGGGTGACTCTGCAGGTTTCTGAAGTACCAATGGCACAGCTTCCATCATCACGGCAGCACAAAAGCCACCACAGGACGACAAACTGACTGACAAATGGTGCTGAGTGAAATCAGCTCAGCGCAAATGTAAAATATTGTATGAGCGCACGACTGAAAAAGGAAAGATTTACGCACAGCAATAAACGCTGTCTGAAGGTTACCAAGGGGGCGGGGGAAAGGGGAGACAAATCACTAACTAGGGGAGGGACACATGTTAACGTGGGTGAAGGCAAAGGCAATACACAAAGGAGGTGGTCAGCACAGAATAAGCAAGGCAATTGCGATGTTCTCCATCCTATTTTTCTGAGTAGCAACTTGGTCTTAAAAGCCTGTGACTGACCAGCTAAGGTCCAACTGCTGCTCTCCACCCATCTGGAGCAAAGATAATCAAAGAGGCGTGGAAATAATTAGTCTAGAGGACAAGCAGACCATTTGAACTTTAGCCTCCCTGACCTTGAGACCAGAAGAACTAGATGGTACCCAGCTACCACTGTCAGCCACTCTAAAAGGGATCACAACAGAAGGTCTGGATATCGTAGGAGAAATGTGTAACCAAAATACAAAATAATTTTTAAAATACTAGATTTACTGGCCTAATGAAAACTAGTGGAACCCCCAAGACATCCCACAAACCTGGAACTGAACTATTCTCCACGGTTCAACTTTCCGTTACATAACAGATAGACCTATACGGTGAACCGGAGCACTAGGAGATACACAGTCTAGAATAATCAACCCTCTAGATTAACAGAGCTGTAGTGTGCTCTGCATACTGATCAGAAGGGAAGAGGGCCTAATGGAAACAAGAGACCCAGGGAAGAAGTAGGAAGAGTGCTGTCACATTGTGGGGGTTGCAATCAATGTCACAAACAAAATGTGCGTGGACTGCTGAACGGAAAACCAATTGGCTCTGTAAACTTTCAACCAAATCACATTAAAAAACTTAGAATAACAATAATAAAGTACTTTTTAAAATAGGAAGAACGAATTATTAATAAATCTTGATACCAGATAAGATCTCTGATTCATGGAAATCTGATTTGATAAGCTGGTCCTCCATGGGGCTATGTATGCAGTCTCATCTCCAGGTTCATTAAATGCAAATTGGGCCACAGCTTCTCACAGTGCTGATGTTTTTAAAGTTCCAACTACATCTATAAAGTCACCAAAATTTTATGTCCCCAACTGTGTGCTAATGGGTATCTCAGTGTCCCTCATGCTATCCGCCCAGCAGGAGCCCAACATTTCCTCCAAGAGGACTCTTTTCATGATTTTCCCCTTGAGCCTTTCCTCTCAACAAGGCCTCCTGGCTTCAGGAAACCCTGCCCACGGAGACGGTACATTTATCGAAAAATAATTAAAATATGTTCATCAAACTTTCAATTAACCACAAATGTTCAGAGCTACTCCTTAGAAGCTCCTGGCCAGCATGGAGCCACTTGCCTTGTGAACTTGACAGCTTCCAGATAAAAGCAGGGGAAAATGAAAGATCTCTTCACATGGATCCAGGAGGCCTGGTGGCACCATGGCTGAGCATTCACCTGCTACCCCAAAGGTCAGCAGTTCAAATCCACCAGGCACTCTGGGGAAGAAAGATACAGCCCTCTAATTCTGTAAAGATTGCCATTTTGAAAGCCGTGTAGGGAAGTTCTACTCTGTTCTGTAAGTTTGCTGCAAGTTGGAACTAACTAGATGGGAAGAGGGTTAGGGCTTTCTGTATGCTTGTTTACTATGATAACAGCTCAGCGTGAGAGAAGGAATGCGTTTTGAAATTTGGGAAATAATTCCTCAAGGCACCTTTGGCCAGAAACCACTGCTCTGGCGACTCGTTTCCATGCTGTCACTTTGTTCGCCATCTGCCACTTCTCTGACCGTGCACAAAGCTCCTCATTCCCCCGCATGCTGTCTGCTCTCCCCTGGGCACCTCCCTACCTCACTGGCCTCAGCAAGCCAGAGCTAGCCCCAGGCATTCTGACTTTCAGTTCCATATAATGATGTAAAGTAGCCATCTCAGGGGTAGCCCACTGTGGGCAATTCTGAATCCACCCACAGCCCCTGTCTCTAAATTCAGATAGCCTCTGACTAGCTTGGTGTCCCAGCAGCCGTCGGCCCAGCCTGGGCTCTGCTTCTCTTCCATCTATCGCAGACGTGTTGGACCTTCCACTTTTTTCGAGAGAGAAAAACAATTACTCAGCGCCCCCATGGCAATCCAAAGCCTTTGTCCTATATATAGGCCACACACAGTCCAGGATAAAGTGTGGGCATCTGCGTTTGCAGCCCGCTGGCTCATGCCATTGCCCCTGGAAACACTGCCCTCTACAAGTTATCTCCAGAGGGGTGAGCAGAAGAATCCACAGCAAGCCAAGGGGAAAGGCTATACGTCTTATTTATACTATTTCATCGAATAACAGGAATGTTATTTTTAAAAATGCACAGGTGTACTAGCCAGTGGTACAAGTGATGCCTTGTCAACAAATGTACATCCATTGGAGTCGAGCTCTCTCTATTACGGACCATTGCTGTTAGGGGCAGTTGTATTCATTCTGCTTCACAGAGACCCCATGGACAACAGAGAGCAGCACTGCCCTGTCCTGTAGCAGCCTCAGGGGTGGCATTGCGTTTGGGTCCACTGTCACAGACACCGCATGACATCATCTACATGAGGCTCTTCTTTTTCATTGGCCTTCTACTTCATCGAGCATGATGCGCTTCTCCAGGGACCGGTCCTTCCTGATGACATGCCCCAGGTATGTGACACGAATTCTTGCCACCCTCACACCTTAGGAGCATCCTGGTTGTACTTCTTCTGGGCACATTTGCTCATTCTGTGGGTTGTTGCTGCTGGTACGTGTTGTTGAGTCGGTTCAAACTCACAGCAACCGTCTATCGCTAGAGCTAAACATCACCTGGTCCTGCACAAGCCTCACAATTGTTGTGAAGTTTTACCCCTGCTGCAGCACCACTTTCCAAGCACAGGTAGCTCCCCCTCGTCCTATGTTCTGATGGCCTTAGCACGATACCTGACAATGACTGCTGCTATCGACAGGGTTTGTCAGGGGGTTACCCCTCAGAGGTGGGCAGTCTACTTCTCCTTTGTCGTCCATTCTTAGTCTGGAAGCGCAGGGGACACCTGCTCCCCTATGGTGACTCTGTTGGTTTGTGAAATACCAGTGACATAGCTTCCTGAATCACAGCAATACGCAATCCACCACAGGACAGCAGACTGACTGATGAGTGGTGGCAGTTCAGATTGTATTCAGTAATGTTCACCAGTGCCATAAAATATGCATTTAGCATAGATTCTTCTCTGGTCTTCCTTGTTCATCATCCAACATTCACATGGATCGAGAATACCATGGCTTGGGTCAAAGGCACCTCAGTCCTCAAAGTGATAGCTTTGTCCTTGAACTTTTGGTCTCTTAACTGCTGCTTCCATGAGAAGTGATTGTGGATCCAAGCAAAATGAAATCCTTGACAACGTCAATCTTTTCTCATGGTGTCTATGGGTCCAGTTGTGAGGATTTTGGTTTTCTTTTCACTGAACTTTAATCCATAATGAAAACTGTAGCCCTTGGTATTCATGAACAAACGGTAATGCTTTGAGTTCTCCACACTCAACAAAATCGTACCATTTGCAGGTTGTTAATGAGCCTTCTCCAATCCTGATAGTGTGTTATTCTTGACATAGTCCAGCCTCTCTGATTATTTGCTCAGGATACTAAGTCTGATGGAAGCATATAACCCTGACAGATATCGCCCTGATTTTAACAACACTTTTAAGCAATACGGTGTCCCCTTGTTCGGTTTGAACAACAATCTCTTGGTCTAAGCACAGGATCCACATGAGCACAATTAAGTGTTCTGGAATTCCCATTCTTCTCAATGTTACCAATAGTGTGTTATGATCCCACAGTCGAATGCCTGTGCCATAAAACACAAGTAAACACGTTTTTCCTGGTATTCTCTGCATTCAGTCGAGATCCACCTGACATTAGCAATGATATCCCAGGCTTCACGCCCTCATTTGACCCTGGATTGAATTTCTGGCAGCTCCCTGTTGATGTACCACTGTTACCATTTTTAAAAATTATTTTCAGCAAAATTTCACTTGCATGTGATGTTAACGATAATGCTCGGTAATTTCCGCATTCTGTTGGGTCGCCTTTCTTTGGAATGGGCATAAAGATAGCTCTCTTCTAGTTGACAGGCCAAGTCACTGTCTTCTGAATTTCTTGGCATCGGTGCGTGAGTGCTTGCAGGGCTTCAAGGGTTTCTTGAAACATTGCAGTTGATACTCTGTCAACTCCGGACGTCCTGCTTTGGGCTAAGGCGTCCAGTGCACCTTGGACTTCTTCCTTCCAAACCGCTGGTTTTGAATGGCAACCAGTCCTCTTTGGTACAGTGACTCTGTGTATTCCCTCCACCACCTTTTGATGCTTCCTGGGTTGTTCGATATTTTGCCCAGAGATTCCTTCAGTATAGAAATTCAGAGCATGAAATGTTTCCTTCAGTTCACTCAGCTTGAAAGATGCGGAGCGCGCTCTTCCTCTTTTAGCTTCCTAACTGTAGATCTTTGCACATTTCATTATAATAGTTTGTCTTCCTGTTCGGCTCTTCTTCTTCACCATTTCCTCCATTGGTTTTAGCCACTGTCTGCTCAAGGGTTTGTTTCAGAGTCTCTTCTGACATGCACTTTGCTCTTTTCTTTCTCTTTTCTTTTTAATGACCTTTTACTTTCTTCACGTATAATGTTCGTGATGTCATTCCACAGTGAGGTAGTTAGTTTATTATGCAAACCTGGCCGACGAACACATGTGGGGTTAATTGAAGGGCACAGGGCTAAATGGCTCGGTGAGCCTCACCTTTCGAGTTCTTGGGTCTCCTGCTTTCTGATGCTCGGACCAGGGTGCAGCTGCCTTAGCAGTTTCCTGCTTCAGCTGGCAAGGCTCACTTCCTGTGAGACATCCCTGAGGAGAAGCCACATGGACCTACCCCGATGCAGCCCTGGGTGCTGGAGCAGCCGTGTGGAGACCCCTGCCAGCGCTGAGATGCTTACACATTCACTGACTCGGCTTTCCTCCTGCAGTCGGCATTGTTGTGTCTGTTTTGTGAGATGGAGGAGGACTCTGTGGATTGGTATTGGACATATGGGTTAATAGGTTTAATGTTGGACTTGTGGGCTTGGGCAGCACTGGGTTGGGATATTTTCTTGATGCACACTTAACCTACATATAAAACTCTTTCTTATAAATGAGTTTCTGTGGATTTGTTTCTCTAAGGTATCCAGACTAACACACGCAGCTCTTCAGGTCTCCTGTCATCAGTGTTCAATGTGTAAAATCTGTTCTTGAGATATCTTAAAAATTCAGGTATCCTAAAAAAAGGTTGTCTTTTGACTCTCATGCACTTGTTTTAAATTTTTTCACCTTCAACCTGAACTCGCACACAAGCCATTCATGACCTGTCCCGAGACAGCTTGTGCCCCTCACAGATGTCCTACAGACGGAATCAGCTGATGCCGGGATTTTCCATCAGGCAAGACCACGTGTACACTCACTTAGTACTGTTGGAAAGGGTACTTGCGATGAAAAGCCAATCGTCTTGCAAAATTCCATCGTGAGATATCCAGCTTCATTTCCTTAGTTTCCAGCTTTGGCACTCAAATCACCAATAAGTATCAATTCATCTTGATTGCATGTTTGATCCATTTCAGAGTGAAAAGGCGGTAGAGTTCCTCGATGTCTGCATCACTAGCTTGAGTAGTTGGTGTATAAACCTCAGTAATAGTTGTAGTCACTGAACTGGCTGGCTAGGCTTGTAGGCACTATGCCATCTCAGTCAGCATTGTTCTTCAAGGTAGAGCTTGAGATACTCTTTTCAATGATAAATGTGACGCCATTCCTCTTGGATTTATTATTTCCGGCATAGTATACCAAATGCCTGTCTCATTCAAAATCACCAATACCAATCTACTTCAGCTCACTAATGCCTAGGATATCAATCTTTATGCGGCCCATTTCATTTTTTCACTACTTCCAAAGTTCCTAGATTCATACTTTGTGCATTTCGCATCCCAGTTATTAATGGCTGCTTGCAGCTATCTCTTCTCATTCTTAGTCATGCCCCATCAGCAAATGAAGGTCCCCAAAGCTTGACTCCCTCCCCGTCATGGGGGTCAAGTCTACTCTGGGAAGGCAGCTCTTCCACACATTCTGGGTGCTTTCAAGCTGAGGGGCCCATCTTCTGGCGCTGGGTTTGGCAGTGTTGCACTGTTACTCGGAAGGTTTACAGTGCCTAAGCCCTCAGAAATGAACAACCTATCCTTCTTTGCAGTCTGCTCTTAGCCTGGAAACTCGGCTGCTCACATGGGTGACTCTGCTAGTGTATGAAATGCCAGGAGCATAGCATCACGGCAACGTGCAAACCACCACAGTACAGCAAACAGGCAAGCAGTGGAGTTTGCCCACAGAACGCTTCAAACGTTTCTAACAACACGGGGGAAATTCTCAGGCTATTGTATCAAGTGCAAATTCTCAAGCTACAGTAGCAAGGCCTCGAAGTCTGTCTACATGAAATACTATGTATCCCTAAAAGATCAGGATGTAACCATCAACACCTCATGGCATGGCCCAGAGACCACTACTTCGAGGACAGACACCAAGACAAAGGAGGCATCTGTTCTCAGGTCATGGGATTGTCTGATTTGTGATCCCTGACAAGGAGACAGTGCCCCTGCCTAACACTCACCAACCGTAAAACACTCCTCTATTTGTGCATCCTGAAAGCCACTTCAAGAAAAGCGGTTAGGCTCGGTCTCTCACACTGAGAGAACTAGGAGAAGACCGATTAGTTCCTGCCGTATGACAGTATTCTACAGTCACCCCAAATCAACGGACACTCCGACACGGGTGCTCGATGAACCCCGATGGAAATCCAAGTCCAGAAGAGGGCAGGGTCACGTCTGTCTCAGGGAAGGTGAC
The DNA here is from genome assembly GCF_050624435.1 of Tenrec ecaudatus. Lineage (NCBI taxonomy): Eukaryota > Metazoa > Chordata > Mammalia > Afrosoricida > Tenrecidae > Tenrec > Tenrec ecaudatus. The sequence goes on along the minus strand of NC_134546.1, from coordinate 63,908,227 downwards.
TTCACTTCTGCTGGTAGGGGAATCGCGTGTTCAAACTGCCATTGGGGAAAGCACTCTTACACACACACACACACACACATATACACACACACACACACACACACACACACACACCACATCTACAAGGGGAGAATACACCCAGGCGCTTTTGACCTAGCTTGCATCCATCCCTTGGCGACCCAGGCCACATACTAGAGACAACTTGGATTTTGGACTCTGTCCTTCTGAGATGCACAACATCCTTTAAAGGCCACACAAGAAGGGTCCAATTGAAAAGTCCCACCAAGCAAACCAGACTTTACCAAAGAGACCCCTGTAGCAGATGAAAGGCATGGAAATACTCCCTTGGGCTTAAAGCTGAAAGAGCCTAGTGTGAGAAGAAGCAGGTGAATACTATCGCATGGTTCTGGATTTGGGAGACATTGGGCCTGGGTTCAAATCTCTTCCTTTGAGTGTGCCTAATAATTGTCGGGAGTGACCAGTCCCCAGAGAAGGACATCATTCTTGGGCAAGCACAAGGCAGCGAAAACGAGGAAGGCCCTGAATGAGAGGGATTGACATGGTGGCAGCGGCATAGGAACAATTGTGAGGACGGCGCAGGTCCGGGCACCGTTTCATTCTGCTGTGCAGGGGCCCGCTCTGAGTCGGAACCAGCTCTGTACCGCCCGACAACAAATAAATGGCAACCCAAGACTGCTCCAACCCTCGTTGTTTGCACAGCATCCATCATGTAAGCTTTTAATCTGTGCATGTCATCCGTCCATGTACTTCAGTCTGAAAAGCCACCTTGTATAGGTATACTTTCCATGCAAGTATACTTTCCTTTCCTCAACAGCGTTTTAAATTCTACATCATCAGCTAAGTTAATGATACTATCAATAGAATGACCACGTGCCACATGGGGATTATTTGTAATGTTCCCCAATAAAAGTATAAATATGTTCTAAAATGAACCAGGGGCATAGATAAACCATAGATACAGGAATGGATTTTGAGCTCGTGTTCATTGTAGCTCTAATCTAGGAATAATTAGTTCTGTGATGTGGCCCTACTTGATACCTGCCTTCATGGAGAGAACACTAAAGGTATGGGGGCTATAGCAAAGAGTGGTGGAGAAATTAGATGGTGCCTGGCTAGCCAAAAGAATAGTATGTAGAGTCCCAAAGCCTTCTCTTAAAACAGGAAGCCCTCTAAGTGAGGTGTCAGCTAAGTGCCCATGGATGAAGCACACCCATCCGTGTGATCAAAGGATTGTAAATCATTAAATCCAAGACCAGCGAGAGCTTGAATTCTGCGCAGCCAGGTTGCAGAAGGATTGAGAAGACGGTGAATGGCCTAAAGACCCATTTGCAGGGTCCCCACGTGGATTAAGCCTGTGGAGGATCCCTTGGAGCCTGGACCAGCCTTGAATAGCGTTGCTATCAGTGAGAGTTCACTGGAAAGTGGTTTAATGCAGATGGAATTAGGCTAAAATTTAATGCCTTATCATTTGTTCTCCCTTTTGACCCATATTAAATTTATTCTAGTTTTCAATATTTTCTGCTTTCTTTTCTATTGAGGGTTTTCTGTTTTATTCTGTTACTGTTGTTAAGGGGTATTTTTGGTTGTTGTTGTTTTTGTTTGGGGGAGGTTTTCTGTATATGAAATCCAAGACAGGTAAATCTACAGAGACAGCAACTGGATTATTATTTTCTTAGCGTATGGCAAAGGATGTTGGGGGAAAATGAAGAACTAACAGTAATGAAGACAAGAAAGAAAAAATGTTCTAAAATGGATGATGGTGCTGATTGCACAACTCTTTTAATATGATTAACCCATTGAATTGTATGAATTGTATATCAATAAAACTTTCAAAAATCTATATACAGTATAATAGCAATTACAAAGATGTCAGTGTTCACAGAAATAAAAGGTCTGAACGGAAACATTTCAAGATGGTACCAGATGCTTCCATCCATCCATTCAATGAGCACTAACTAACTGAAGCACCTAGGTTCCTAGCTCTGTGGTGCTGACATCATCTGGCGCCAATGTGAGTCTTGAGAGGATTAAGAGTGAAGGGGTGGAGTCTAGTCTGTCAATCAGGTCACAGCCAATGAGGCCTCTGTGTCGGCATGGCCCTCTCCTGAGAATTCTGGGAATGCCTGTGTTTCCTCCTTGGAGGCTGGAGACACTTCTCTCTCTGCTAATTGACAACAAACTCTCCCTCAGCTCACTCCCTGACAGATGCTCTACTGATAAGATACATGGCGCTACGCTGGGAACTGGAGGAGCCACGTGGAGACCCCTGCCAGCGCTGAGATGCTTCTACTGCCACCGCATCCACAAGACTTTGTACCCACTGCCCTGTGATCATCCTGCATTTGGCATCATTGCATGTGTTTCATGAGTCTGAAGAGGACTTTATAGACTGGTATAGAACATATGGGCTAATATCGGACTTATGGACTTGATCTGGACTGGGCTGGGATGTTTCCTAAATATTCCATTGCTCTTATATATAAAGCTCTTTCTATCCACATATGCGTGTACATGGATTTGTTTCTCCAGTCTATGCAGACTCACGCACTCACATTGAGAATTACAGCATTGTGGCTAATTTTGGTTTCCTACTTTATACAGCTCTAAGATTTCCTTGCTTTCTGCAGAAAGCAAGTTTTACTTTTACATTTACAAATGCAAAACAAAATACTCTTTTTGTTGTTTAAAGTTTACACTATGACTCCAAAGGCTGTTCTAAAAGTGTGGATAGTATGTACCAATGCCTGTTTGCTTACGGTATTTTTACCCGTACTTCTTATAGAAATCTCTAGGGTATAGCACAGTGCTATTTCTTCTAGAGAATGGATGGTGTTTCTCTTGGGTATTGACTTTCTTCAGGAACTCAGGGACCCTACTTTTCATCACCAGTTGCCCTTGCCCGCCAGGCCAGCCCCCGCTCCCCCTCACATGAGTGAGATAGTTCAAATTAGCTAGCAAAGGAGTTGTAGTGGTGCTCACACAACAAGAGGGAGTGAGGTTAGACAAAGGCAGGACTTCGTTTCCAATGTGGTGGTCAAACCAAGAGGCTAGGGTGGAGTGGGTTGTCTAGGAGTGAGTTGAATGAAAGCAAACTTGCTTGGAGGTAGGGGATTATTGGATCATCTCTGAAAGCTCCTTCAGCCCTAAAATCCCATCATGTTCATACAGACTCTTGGATGAAGTCATGTCATCCCTGGGGACCGCCGTCACTGAGACCAAATGCAACCCCTAGCCCTCCCCAGTGCCAAAGAGAGTGTTGAGACACAAATCCAAGACCAGTTGCCTACCCCCAGCAGCCTCCACAGCCCCTTCTGCAATGTCCCCTGCCCACACTCACCCCGTCACCCAAGCTGTGTCCCCCACACCCTTAACCATGAGGCAGGGGCAAGACTTCGGTGGGCACTAGAAAACCTGGGCCTTCATTGATCCTGAGAGGCGGCCCCACATGTGGCCACTGTACAGTCCTGATGGAGCGCGACAAATGCTCCACTGTGGAAGGAGAGCGTCACATTGGATGGCACCCATGGCCCTGTCTGGTTGCTCAAGAAGGGGCGGGAGTCAACTTTCGTTCTGTCATTTGGAACCGACAGTGGAGGGGCCTGCAGGAGGAGGGCACATCTGTGCCAGGCTCCGGGGCCCCAGTGCAGAAACTGGGGCACAAGGTGAAGGAGATCTAATCTGTCTTGAACCAAAAGTCTGCACCTCGCCTGTATGCCAGGAAGAGGGAGCGATCCCACAGGAAACGCTGAGCAGAGAGCGAGCGGCACCCTGGACACTCGGCCCAGTACCTTTCCCCCTTCCTCCCCACCCATCCCACTCACTCAATGCAGACCTCAACAAGCCATACAAATTAAATAGGACTGAGCATCTGGCTGCTGCACGGAAAGGTTGGCAGTTTGCACCCTCCCAGAAGCGCTGTGGGAGAAAGGCCTGAAAGACTGACAACAAAGTCACTGCCATAGAGCCGAGGACAACTCGTAGCAACCCTGTCCCTGTGAGTTTCCAAGACTGGAACCGCTTATCCAGTTCCAGCAGAAAGCACTGTCTTTCTCCACTGGAATGGTAGGCAGTTTCGAACTTCGGACCTTGTGATCGCAGCACAATGTGGAAGCCCTGTGCCCTCGGGATCCTCCCCTGGAATATGAGCGCCTAGAAAACCCCATGGGGCTGTTCTACTCTACCACCTGGGGGCAACCGCTCCTGGAGGTTGTCGCCAGGACACCCCGGAGGAGACCAGCAGCCGACACAGGTGGAGGGCTCCAGTAGCTCCTTGCTCTGTGCTGGTCAGGCGCGCCCAGTCCTCGACTTACTCTTCAGTGATTCTCGGCCTAAGAAATGTGGAGTGTTCTTCCTTTGTGCCCTTCCAACTCCCGCTCTTTGCACATTTCATTATACTATCTCACTGTATCTTCTGAAGGAACCCTTTGAAGTCTGTTCAGGGTCATGATTGCTTCCATCCGCTCCAAATTCAAGGGCACGTTCAGAGACTCTTCTAACATCCTTGTGGTCTTCTCTACTCTTTCAATGGCCTTTTGCTTGATTGCGTATCACATCTGTGGTGTCACCCCACAGCTTGTCTGGTCTTTGGTCATTAAGTGTTCGGGGCATCCAGCCTATCCTTGAGATGGCCTCTAAATTTAAGCAGGATAGATCCAAGATTGTATTTCGGGTCTCGTGGACTTGTTTTAATGTTCTTCAGCTTCAAATAGAACTTATTATTAAGAGCCTAGTCCTCAGTTAGCCTCTGGTCTTCTTTGGACTGAAAAGATGGAGCATCTCCATTGTCCCTTTCCACGGATACCGTCCATTTGATTCCCGATATTCCATCTGGCAAGGTCTGTGTGTATCGTCACCAGTTTAGTCGTTGAAAAACGGTGTCTCCTAAACCAGCGGCCGTCTAGCTGAGAAACAACAAAGCCCACGTGGAAGAAGCACGCCAGCCTGTGAGATCGCGAGGTGTCGAAGGGATCAGGCATCACGCATCAAAGACCAAAAATATCATAGTATTGTGAATGAGGGGGAGTGCAGAGTGGGACCCAGAGTCCATCTGTGGGCAATTGGACATCCCCTGGCAAAAGGGTCGCAGGGAGGAGAGGAGCCAGTCAGGGTGCAGGGTAACAATGATGAAACATACAATTTTCCTCTATTTCTGGAATGCTTCCTCCCCTCCCCCCATCATGATCCCAATTCTACCTTACAAAACCAGCTGGACAGGAGGATGTACACTAGTACAGATAGGAAGTAGAAACACAGGGAATCCAGGACAGATGAACCCCTCAGGACCAGTGGTGAGAGTAGTGATACCGGGAGGGTGGGGGGAGGGTGGGGCGGAAAGAGGGAACAGATGACAAGGATCTACATATAACCCCCTCCCTGGGGGGTAGACAGTGGAGAAGTGGGTGAAGAGAGATGTCAGATGATGTAAGATATGACAAAATAATAATAATTTATAAATTATCAAGGTTCATGGGGAAGGGGGAGCAGAGAAGGAGGGAAAAATGAGGAGCAAATACCAGGGTCTCAAGTAGAAAACAAATGTTTTGAGAATGACGAGGGAAACAAATGTACAAAAGTACTTGACACAATGGATGTATGTGTGGATTGTGATAAGAGTTGTACAAGCCCCCAATAAAATGATTTAATTTTTTAAAAAGAAAAGAAAAATGGTATCTCCAACAGATTGGTCTTGTAAAATGTTCTCATGTGATCTCCCATGTTATTTCTATCACCAAGGCCATATTTTCCAACTACTGATCCTTCTTCTTTGTGTCTAATGCTTGCATGCTAATCACGAGTAACTGTCAATGCATCTTGATTAAATTCTTGATCAATTTCAGGCTGTAGGAGTTGATTTTTAAAAGATTCAATTTCTTCATCTTTGACATTAATGGTTGCTAGATAAATTTGAATAATAATCATTTAACTGCCTTCTTTGTAGGCATGTGGATATTATCCTATCACTAACCTATTTTCTTAAATATCTTTTTAATGGGGGATGGGTGAGAAATAAACTGCCATCCCTCTTTAATCTGTCCTTCCTTCCCAACATAATAAAGCATATGAGTTTCTGATTCAAAATGACCAGTATCATTCTAGCCCGGCTCACAAATGCCTGGGATATGGATCTTCTACTATTCCATTTCCTTTTTGACGACTTCCAATTGTTTCTAGACTCATAATTTGTTGGTATCTGTTTCTTTTCATTTGAGTCAGGCCAAATGAGCAAGTGAAGATCCTGAAAGCGTTACTCCATCCGCCCCATTAAGGGCGACTCTTCAAGAGGCCGCTCTTCCTCAGTAGCGTCATCGTGAGTTCTTCTCCTCTTCCAGCAACATATCAGTGCTCTGCAGATCGTCGGATGGTTTCCACTGGCCCATCTTGTTCAGAAGTAGGTCTCAGGTCCTTCGTCCTCATCTGCCGCAGTCTGGAAGCTCCACTGAGACCCAGCACGATGACTGACCCTGCTCGGATCGGAGATGCCGGTGGCATCACTGCCAGAATCACAGCAACGTGCAAGCCGCCACAGGACAACTGGCAGCTGAGTGGTAGAAGTAAAGAGAGAGAAATCATAAGGTGAACCTAATAATAAAAATGTAGAAATTATCAAGGGTTCATGAGGGAGGGGGCAGTGGGGAGGGAGGGGGGAAATGAGGAGCTGATGCCAAGGGCTCAAGTAGAAAGCAAATGTTTTGAGAATGATGGTGGCAACAAATGTACAAATGTGCTTGACACAATGGATGCATGTATGGATTGTGATAAGAGTTGTACGAGCCCCCAATAAAATGATTAAAAAATGAAAAGAAATCATAAAATGAGCCAAAAGGAGTTTTGTCATTGAAAAATGCAATAACTAGAATCTAAAACTCACTAGAAGGACTCAACATCAGGTTTAAAAACAGAAGAAAAAAATCAGTGAACTTGAAAATAGCTCAACTGGGACGATCCCATCTGGATACAACGAAAGGAAAACCATATAATTGAATCAAGTCTCAGAAACCCACTGGACTCCCTTAAACAGACCAGCATATGCATACTGGGAGTTACAGGGGAGAGAAAGGGGCAGAGAGGCTATTTGGACAAGTTATGGTCAATGTTTTCTCATATTTGATGGAAAACAGGAATCTTTATATCCCAAAGCCCAACACACTACAAGCAGGATAATTTCAAAGAGATCCACAACCAGACCCATCCTAAACTGTTAAAAGCCAAACACATAGAAAGACTCTTGAAAGTAACAAGAGACAAATGCCTCATCGAGCACACCGATCCTTAATAAGATTAACAGCTGTTTTCTCATCAGGGAAACCAGAGGCAATCAGATGACAGATTCAAAATTCTCAGCAGTCAAGAATTCTATATCCAGCAAAACTGCCTTTCAATAAATGACGGCGAAATTAAAATATTACCACAAACAAAAACTGAGGGAATGCATCAGCAGCAAACCTTTCCTACCAAAAATGCTAATGGGGGTCCTTACGGATGACACAAAAGGATGTTAAAGAACTTGAAGCCACATAAAGAAATAAAAAACACCAGCAAGTGCAACTACATCATATAAAAGCAAGCAAAATGTTGCTTGTAACTCTTTTTGCCTGCTACCCAATTTAAAGCTGGGGTGATGGGCCAATATATGTAAAAATGCATTTCATATAACAGTAACCGCATAAAGAGTGGGGTCAAGAATGGAACTATCAACGTTTTAATAAGCTGTTAAGATAAATTTAGTATTAAGTACATTGAGAGAAATACTTCAAACAATGCGTAACTGGTAGCCAGGGAAGCCCAAAGCTGGGAGATAAATTATTCTCTTCTGCTCACCTAGATCTAGGAGCTCATACACAGCCTCTTTGGAGACAATCTTGCAAAGATGGAGCACATGTTGTTGTTGTTGCTTGCTTGCCACTGAGTAGGCTCGGCCCATTGCGACCCTGTGCACAACAGTGTGAAACGTGACCCAGTCCTGTGCCATCCTCACAATTGCTCCTATGCCCATTGATGCAGCCATTGTGTCAACCCATCGCTCTGAGGACCACCGCTGTCTGTCAGTTGGCCATCCTGGGGTGGCTGGGTGGTGTTGCGATGCTGGAAGCTATGTCACCGGCATTTCAGATGCCAGCAGGGTCCCTCAAAATGAGCAGGTTTCAGCGGAGCATCCAGACGAAGAAGAGACCAGGAAGCAGGAGTCAGCTCCACACATCGGAGGAAGAATCGGCTGAAAAGCTTAAGCATGGAGCACACAAGAGAGCTTATCTGTACCAAGCAGTTGCCTGCACAGTGCTTGGCTCCTTCCCTCTCTTCCCGAGGCTTGCTGGTGGTGGGACTTCAGTCTTCTGCAAAGTATGACCATGTCTATTTTTGCTCCAGACTGTGCTTCTAAGGGACCAGGGATAAGATACCCCCTTTGGGGAAATTAGAAATGTTGACCAAATGGCGAGCAGAAATGTCACTGGTGCTATGTTTACATAACCTGAACGCTCTTCTGCCCCTGCCCCCATTCTGGGGACTCAAGACCCCCTCAGTGGCTGTGGATGGGGAGCAACGTTGTGTGCCATCTCTCCCTCTGTGTCCCTCTGGGTTCGACATGCCCTTCCCTGCGACCTTTATAGCCTCACCAATGCATGCAGCACTTTGCCAAGAATCGACTGCAGCCCTGTTTTTGCAAGAAGAAAAGCAAGCAGCGGTGAGACATTACAAGACTGCACTACAACACAGTCTCAACGCTGTCGTTTCAGACCCAGTGTCCGTTCTGATAGGTCATTATCTGTTTCCCACTGGTTCCCAGGATGTACTGTGACGCTGGTTAAGACACTCGCCCGGTCATAATGCTAAAATAAGGGCCTTTCCTAAACACCAGGGAGAAATGTGCTCCTTAGATTCAATCGTGTGAAATCCAAAGGGTAGCATTTACCCAAGGACAAGGTTCAGAAGGGTTAGGTAGGAAATGGAATAGAAATGGGAAACACAGGGAAGAAATTGTTTCAATGGTCTTCCATGGTAGGGGCGGCCATCAGGGACATGAAACAAAATGTGTATACATCGTTAGGCAGAAACTGAGGGACTCTGTAAACCTTCCCCCAGTTCACCCAAAAAAGTCTGAAGAAAATAAAAGTGAAACTAAAATCAAAAGGTCCTTTCCTGTTCTCTTGCCTACACAATCCCTCACACCCAGCCCAGTCAGAGAAGCTACTCGGGCAGGGAAAGAGGCATTGATTCATTGCACCAAGGACTCAAATCACTAATATAGACCCACAGTACAAACCTAACTAAACACAATTAGACATCCCAAGACATACGCAGACTTAAAGAGACCATCAGAAATCCAATAAAAAGTGTTTAACTGAGCAGAATTTACAAACAGGACTATTTACAGCAGTGTGGTCAAAATTCTCAAACTACCCAAAGGAGGCCAGGATGTTCAGGATGTTCAATGAGGGGACAGCGTGGCTCTCCAGTGGCCTGAAGGACAAGGAGAGTCCGACCGCAGGTGCCCAGGGGGGCAGGAGCTCAGGGTGTGGAGCGAGGCAGAGAGGGAGCAGAGAAGAAACCCACCAGCCTCCCCTCCTCCCGGCCTCCAGCCTCCTGCTGGTGCCTCTCACTGGCCAAACACCAGAAGGCAGAGAGCAAGGGATCCCGCACAGAGCAGGGCAAAGAAGGGCCGGGACGGGAGTAGGGGTAGGAGGCAAGCGGCCATCAGCGAGGCACAGGAGGGATGCAGAGACCCCAGAGGGCAGAGGACAATTGTCACATGTGGCCACTGAAGACACCATAGCCCAGGACCCGGCACACAACCCCACAGCGATCTTGTGTGCTCTCCCTGTCAGCACAGGGGTGGTGTGCTCGCCAGGCACTGCCGGCAAAGGAAAGCCAGTGTGCCCTCCAGGCCCCATCCTTGGTACCCAGGAAAGGGAGATGACCAAGGGCCTCTCCTCCCACCTTTGCAAAACTCCCCAGGGCGCCAGAGACCTAGAGGCAAGAAGGGATGGCATTGCACTGTGCCAGGAGCCCCAGAAGGAACGTAATTTCCTTGCTTTTCCCTTCTTGGCACAGGGTCCCAGACAGCACAGGGATGCGTTTCCCCACCCTCCCCATCAGCTCTTCCTCTGGCTGTACCCACCAGCACCTCATCCCTCACGACAGGGCCAGTCCCCAGAGGCTTGCTGGCAAACATCCTGAGGCAGGAGCCAGCAGAGTCCTTGCTGCCAGGGACTCCCCTCAGCCCACCCAGGGAACGGCAGCAGCCAAAATTCCAGGAGAGGCTGGGACAGGTTCTCCAGCCACGGAGTACAGAAGGTATCCAAAGCAAAAAGGAGCTGCAGGTCCCAGACAGCTGGAGGGAGGAGCCAAGCTCTGAGGTCCTGAGTGAACAGGGAGCAGGGGTAGCCCCCACTTTCCTCCCAGCCTTGGAGATCTGAGCCAGAGCTAGGGAGAGCCAGCAAGCCATGTGGCAAGACAGGGAGGGGCAGGAAGGAGCAGTCACAGGAGGTAACACCTGCAGTCCTTGGACTGGAGCAGTACTGCTGAGACCCGGCTAACTTGGACCTGAAACTGAAAGTCAAGTTTGCCACTTCCTCCTCCCTGCTCTTTCTGGCCTCTCCTTGTGAACAGCATAAATTGAATTAGCCACCTAGACACTTAAGATCACAGCTCATTAGAGCTGAAAGGACTCTCAAAGAAGAGACCAACCTTTCAACGTATGGTGAAGAGACTCAGAAAGGGTAAGCAACTTGCCCAAGGTCGCACAGCAAAGCAGTGGCAGCCCCTGGGGTAGTCTTTCTCCATCCAAAGTCTCAAAATACTGAGCGTTCTGAGCCAGGTGCTCCTCTGGGTGGTGAAGTACAGCAGTGACAAAACAGACGAACCCCTTACCCCCGTGCAGGTCACGCTCAGAGCACCGCTGCCTAACGGGCCCTGTGCAGCGACGCCCGGGCTCTTAGACGACCCGCTAACCATGCCCGGCTTCCGAGTACTTGGCATGCGGCTAATGTAATAAGACGCTGAATTTTCACGTCATCTATTGTGCACCTCTGTTGTTTGGTGCATACACAGTAAAATGGCTTTGTCTTCTTGGCCAAAGGACGCTTACTGTCATTGTGTAGGATCCGTCTCCGGTACTGAAAATGGTCCCTGCTGTGAAATCCACTTTGTCTCACAGTAATCCTGTGTGCTGACTGTGTGCACGGTATATCTTTTTCTATCCAGGAACCGAATTTTAAATTGTATTTAATTTTGATGTATTTAAATTGAAATAATCATATGAACCTAGGAAGTACAAAATTAGACAACGCAGCACTTGAGAATTCAGTTCAGCAAGCTGTGTCTCCACGCTGCCAGTAACGAAGCAGAAGCAGCTGCTGCCCCACGAGGAAATGCCACCAGACATGGTCCCCCAGGGACTCTCAGAAGCCCCATCCAGGGTCCTCAGTCTGGACCCAGCCCCACCCACTACCCAGATGGAGAGCCTGATGGTTGGCCGGCCCCTTTTCCTGAGACCTCACGAGACCACAGGGAGCAGAGGGGGAGCTGGCAATGCTGGTCTCTGTCCTGGCATCACGCAGGCTCGCTGCCCAGCCCCAGCCTCACCCCTGCCTGAGTCAGGAGACATGCACCCACCCAGCCAGGGCGCCCTGGCCCCTCCCCATTCAGGACCTCACATGTAGTGGCAAGCATTCTTGTAGTGTGTCCTAGGGGGCCTCTGAGAGAGGGACAACCCTGATGTTTCCAGGTTGGCCCAGCCCAATTCACAAGCAGCTGATGATGATGGAGCAGAGAAGGGGAGGGGGGCTGCTTGGTTCACTGAGACTGCTTATATGGAAAGCTGGCCCTTTAGAATCCCCAGCTGTCCAGGACTCCTCAGTGACCTCCTCTCTGCTCCCTGCTCCCACAAACCCTTCTGACCCTGCCTTGAGGGCTCAAGACAAGCATCACCACCGCCACCCCTCTGTACACATGTCGTCTACCTCGCCTCTCCCAGAAACAGCACCGGGGCCAGGGCCTGGCTCTGAGCAGGCGCTTTATGAATGCTGTTGGAGGGGGGAGAAGGAAAGGGGGAAAAGACAAGCCGAGAGAGAAAAAGCAAGGGAAGAGAGGGAGGAAAGGAGCTCGTAAGAAGTGAAGGGAGGAGCAGAGGAGGAAAGTTGAGGGGCAAGAGAAGAGGAGGGAAGAAGAAAGAAGTGGAGGAAACCAAGGAAAAGAGGGAGAGCGAAAAGAAGGGAAGGTGGGAAGGGGCTGCAAGTCTGAGCCGGTAAGTCAAGGACTGAGGCACAGGGGGCGGCAGCCGCACCTCCTTTACACACACACACACACACACACACACACACACACATATCACTGACTATACAGCTAAAACCGGGTCCGTCCCAACGTATGTTGGCCTTTCATCCACTCCAGCCCCCCAGCATCCATCTCTTCCAGCCCCCCAGCATCTTTCGGCCTTCCCAGCTTTCCTTTCCTGTCCCTGCACTGCTGAGGGGGCAGGAAGGGGCAGCAGAGCTGGGACCCAGTGCAGGGGGTAGGAGAGGCGGGGGCGGGGCTAGAGAAAAGAGTGAGCATGGCCCAGGAGGAGACAGACGCCCTGGGCACTGCCACGTGGCACTGCACACACCTCCACTTGAATCTCATTCTCCAACCAGATCAACTGTCACAATAACACACATCACATCCGAAAACAACTGATAGGCTTGATGTGGAAATTGCATTTATCGGGCAGGCAAATAAAGTAGGAAGACATGTCGGGGAGAAAGGCTTCATCAGCCCCAGAGGGCACAAGTGACCGAGGCGCCCGCATAAGGCCCAGAGGAAGACCAGAGCAGGGCACCTAAGCGTCTATGGCGATGGGGCCAGTGGGCTGGCACAGACTCCCTCCAACTGGCTCTGGAAGGACGCTTTCCTGATACACCCTCCCCCCACAGGCCACACCTCCGCTGTGGAAGGAGACCAGGGGGGACCTGTGCTCACATCACATGGTGACTTCATGGCAAAGGGCTCCTGTCATGTACTGGTCTGGCTGGAGGGAGGCATCTTTGAACTCCAGTCAGAGACTTTGAAAATCACTCTCGGGCTCGCTTCTCGTAGCCCCATCTGAGATGAATTAAAGGAATTATGCACAGAAACCCCACAGATCAAGGAGACACTACTCTCCATCAACCGCCTGGCAGCTGATTAGACAGAGCAAGTCCACAGGAGCCCAGGAAAAATAAAATAAATGCGGAATGCCAAGATGGATGGCTTCTGTCACAAACTCTCCAAAGCCACAGCCCATACATTGAAATTCCCATCAACGGGTAAAGCGGCAGCTCAGCTGCAGCTAACGGAGCAGTGGGGTCTCTGGGGAAGGATTACGGCCCCCCTGAGAAGCACCAGCTCCTCCAAAGGAGGAGGAACTGCACCTCTAACTGAGGGGACACCCAAGGGAGGGCCTGCCTGCACATCACAGGGAGACAGCTTTGAGCTCTCCCACGGAGTCAAGCCCCGGAGCTGCCGAAGCATCAGGCTACCCACCTGCTCCCTCCACTTCCCCCAGTAGCCCCGATGCCCAGCACATCGGAGCTCAGGAAGAGGAGAGTAAGAGGAGACAGGCACGATGCTGTCGGTCAGAGAAGGAACATCAGGAATGTGACCACCAACTCTGTGCCAGTGGCTGCTTGACCAAAGAACCAGCTGCTGGCGCTGGTGACAGAGACCTCCGGCCGCTCTTCTCCCAGGCATGAAACTGGTGACCTGAGGTCAATAAAGGCCATCTGTGTCGCCCGCGCCCCCCACCGCCCCCCAAGAGATCACCCTTCAGTCTGGCATGCTCACCTCTCCTTAGGTTAGTGTACGAAAAAAAGAAGGGGGGTTCATGGCCACCTGAGGGGGGGGGTCACAGAATGTGATGTGACATGAGATCCCTGGTCTAATCTAACCCCTCGAGTCAGAACCAAGGGACGGGGACAGGGGACACGAGTTAACTCTGATCACATGGTCAGGCCCTAAGATCTCCCTAGAAAGCATCCAGAACAATCCAGAGATGGAAAGTCCCCAATCACCCCGTCCCCAGAAAGAGGCGAGGCCCAGAAGAGTAATTGAAAAAGGTCAAATTGGGATCCCTGCCCACCCGAACTTTCCCTCCGCTACTTAGTGAGCAAGGCTCGGGCCAAACGCTCGCTCCGCGGCCCAGCTGCCACTGCTGGCCCATCTCCCGGCCTCCCTCTGGGAACAGGGTGGACACGCAGCCATCAGGTCTCGTTCAACCAGGGAAAGAAATCGTTTCGTCATTCTCGGCTTGTTACTGTAGTTGACCATCACCCGTCTCTGTGTCTCCAAACGTTTTCAGTGAAGAGTTTTTTAAAAGAGAGAAACTGTATCGCCCGCCCAGCGTTTACCTTCATTCAGTGACTCCCCAGGGGAAGGTAACAATTAGAGGAGAGGGTGAAATGAAAGCTGACCGATGAGTTGTCGTCTTAAGACACTCGCTTCAATTAAGCTAAAAGCTTCCTCGGCTTCCCATCCTGCCAGCCAGGGGGCCCATGGGGCGGGGCTCCCCAGGCTCTGGGAACAGAGGAGGAGGTGCATCCCTGGCTGCTGCACCTGCTTGAAAGGGTCTCGAACCGAGGACCATCTCCTCAGCTCCACATTCCGCCTCTGTCTCCCTCTCCCTGCCTGGACGAGGCCGGAGTCCTCACATAAACGTGCTGACTTCTAGTCATTGCTTCTGTTTGCTGGCCGGCCACCTGCTTGCTGGGGGAGGGGTCCCCCCAGAGCTCGCAGAACAAGGCTATGATTGTTTTGCTCCATTTTCCAGCAACTTTTGGAAGCCCCTGACATTCAGCAGCTCCAGGTGGGAACCCAGTGCTGGTCTGACCTCTCTGTAGCCTCCCCTTGCTCCCTCGTCTTTGAAACGGGAATGCCCTTGCGTTGGGGTACCCAGCGTCAGCCCCCAAGGCTGGACGACTCGCAGGGTTGCTTTGAACGGGTCCTGTGACCTTCCCTGGAATTCTGTTTCCTCAACAGCAAAATACAGACACAGGGCCTGCTTCCGTACCCCATTAGAGGTTGAGCATGTCCACCAGCAAGGAATCATCTTTTCAAAAATCATTTTGGAGCAACTGGATATTTATAGTCCAAAAAAAGAATCCTAACATAAACTTCACATCTCATCAAAATATTAATGAATCATAGGCTTGAATGTAAAATGTGACACGTTTAGAAGAAACCCTGCTAAATCAGACAGTTTATAGTCATGACAGCAAAAGTAAAGGCCACAGAAGAAAAACCGTCAAGTGGACCTCATCAACTTTCAAAGGATTTGCTTTGTAAAAGACAGTTAAGAGACTGAAAAGACACAGCGCAGGATGAGAGAAAAATATCTACCAGTCACATAGCCAACAAACTATATGTATCCAGAATATATCAGGAGATACTAAAAAATAAATTGGAAAAATGTTTCCCCAAAGCTATGTATTTAATTTCTTTTTTTACAAAACAACCTTATCACCTTCAAACTACTTGCCATAACCCTTAATATACTTGTCAAATCTGAGATTCCATTCTTGGAAACATTTTTCAAACGCATCTGTGTGGATGGCTGACAGCACCTCCTCGTTTTTTTCTTCACCTCTTCTATGTTGTCAGTCACTGTCCTTTCATGTCCCTCATTATATACAGAAACTAAAAGAAGTCGCACGGAGTGAGGTCAGGTGAGTAAGGTGTGTGGGGCAAGAGAGGCGTGCTTTTTCCAAAAACTGGTGCACTGACATGGCTGCGAGGATCAGCTCATTGTCGTGGTGGCAAAACCAGTCTCCCGTCTGCCATCATTCAGGACCTTTTAGTCGTACCCTGTTATGCAATCTTTTCAGAACCTATAAATAGAAAGCTTGATTCGCGGTCTGACCTGGTGAATTGAACTCCAAATGCACTGCAAGTCAACGTTTCCATCTGTTTGGAAAGTTGACTGACGTCCAGAATACAGTTTGTCATCAATCGACATTTCACCTTTTTTGAAACAAGAAAACCCCTGGTACACTTGAATTTGCCCCACAACACTGTCCTCATAAGCTGTGTTCAACATCACATGTAGAGCCTGGGTTCTTAAAGGTTTAAAGTTTAAAAAAAGCAGCCATCTAGCAGGGAAGCAAGTAAGCCCACATGGAAGAAGCACACCAGTCTATGTGATCATGACTTGTCGATGGGATCAGGTATCAGGCATCAAAAGATCCAAAACAAACAATTATATTGATGTGAAAGAGAGGGGTTGGAGTGGAGACGCAAAGCCCATCTGTAGACAATTGGACATCCCCCCACAGAGGGGTTACAAGGAAGGGACGATTCAATCAGGGTTCAGTAAAGCACAGGCAAGACACACATCATTCCTCTAGTTCCTGAATGCCTCTTTCCCTCCCTTCCCCTCCCCCCAACTACCATGACCAGTTCTACCTTACAAACCTGGCTAGACCAGAGTACACACATTGGTACAGATAAAAGCTCTCAACACACGGAATTCAGGACAGATAAAGCCCTCGGGTATATTAGTGGGAGTAGGGGAAGGCTGGGGGGAAGGAGGAAGGGGAAGAAAAGGGAACCCATCACAAGGGTGAGGAGTGAGGAGCCGATACCAAGGGCTCAAGTAGAAAGAAATTGTTTTAGAAATGTTGATGGCAACATATGTACAAGTGTGCTTAATACTACTGAATGATGGATTGTTAAAAGATTTATAAGAGCCCTCCCCACAATAAAATGACTAACTAAAAAAGAAGATGATGACGATGATTTTTGGCTCTTACAAGGCATAATATAACATAGAACTTCCCCAAAGGATTTCCAAGGTTGTAATCTTTACAGAAGCAAATTGCCACACCTACCTGCCACGGAGAAGTTTAGGGGTTTGAACCACCAACCTTTTGGTTACACCCGAGCTCTGTAACTACTATACTATAGTAATACAGAGACCCTAGAACATATATAGAGACCTCCCTGAACTCAACAGCAAGGAATCAATGATCCCATCTAAAATGGGTAAAATACATGAGAGACAGATGCCCAAAGAGGATATACAGATGGCAAATGAGCACATGAAAAGATGTTCAAAATAATTTCCCATTAGGGAAATGCAAACTCAAGCCACCATGAGATATCAGAGCAATGACAACCAAAAAATGAGAGCCCCAAGTGCTGTGGAGGATGAGGGGAAAGCAGAGCACTCCTCCACTGCGGGTGGAAGAATGAGGTGGTATCAGCACCTGCAAACCAACTCGTTGTCCTCGTTAGGTGCAGTTGAGTTGATTCCAACTCGGAGAGACCTTACATACAACAGAATGAAACGCTGCCCAGTCCTGCGCCATCCTCAACATTGCTGCTTCGTCAAAGCCCATTGTTGCAGCCACTGTGCCTATCCATCTCTTCTAAGACGTTCCTCTCTTTTGCTGACCCTCCACCTTACTAAGCAGGATGGCCTTCTCCAGGGACCGGCCTCTCCTGAAAACATGGCAAAAGTACATCCAACGCATATCTCACTATCCTTGCCTCTCAGGAGCACTCTGGCTGTACTTCTTCCAGACAGATCTGTGCCACTTCGTCCGTGGCATTTCCATAATGCTGTGCCAACTCCCTTAATTCAAACGCATCTATTTTTCTGGTCTTACTTATCCGTTGTCCAATTTCCGCAGGCATAAAAGGCAACTGAAAATCCTGTGACTTGAGTCAGGCATCCTTAGTCCTCAGAGTGACATCTGTGCTCTTAAAGAGGTCTTGTATTTGCCGATGAACTAGGTCACCTCACTTCTCGATCGCTGGGCATCGATGGTGGGTTCCACTAAAATGATGCCCTTGGCGATGGCAATCTGTTCCCCGCTTACCATGATATTGTTCACCGGTCCTGTTGTGAGGATTTCTGTTTTCTTTACAGTAAAGTGTAATTCATGTTCATTGATAGTCTTTGAGCTTCATCAACAAGTGCTTCAGGTCCAGCAGGAAGCAAAGTCATGTTATCTTCACATTGCAGGTCGTTAATGAACATTCCTTGAATCCTGATGCCAAGTTCTTCCTCAGATAGTCTAGCTTCTCAGGAATTATTTACTCAGCATACAAATCGATTAAGTATGTAAGAGGGTACAACCCTGTTGCACATCTTTCTTGATTTTAAACCATTTAGTATCCCCTTCTTCTGCTCAAAAAAATTGATTCTGGTTCTATCACAGGTTCTGCATGAGCACAAGTCTGTGTTCTAGAATTCCCCTTCTTCTCGATGTTATCCATAATTGGTTATGATCCACACAGTTGAATGCCTTCACATCGTCAATAAAACGCAAATAAATGGATGCCCCTCAGTGACTAAGGGCGATACAGGGGACAGCACCGGAGACACAGTGTGGGAATTGCACCTGACCTGATCCCACCACACCGAGGCAAATCACTGGGGGAGTGCAGCGGAACAGCAAGGGAATGGAGTGGCAAGGTCCCCAGGGAATGCTGAAAGTGGACTTTGGGGCCAGGGCGTGGTGCCCCAACAGACTGGACTGGAAAACGCTCCTAAGGGCCAGCAAACGATCCCTGAACTAACTACAAGCTTTTCTCTTGTGAACTGTTTTGTTCTGTTCTTTGTCAGTGGTTTGTTTTTGTTGTTTTATTGTCTGGTTGTATACTGTTGCTTTGTGTTCCTCTGTCTAGTTTTCGTGCATGTTAGTGACTCCACAGGTCTGTCTGAATAGGACAGGCTGGATGAACTATCTGGATGAAAAACAACGGGACCGACAGTTCCGGGGGGACTTGGGGTGGGGGGGTAGGGGGGGTAAGGAAGTGGTGTTAACAAACACAGGGACAAGGGAAAAACATGGGACCCCAAATGGTAGAGAAGGGGGAGTGGCAGGCCTGGTGGGAAATGATCAAGGGTAAGGTTGCTTAGAGAAGAGGTATACTCTAGCCCAGGTGGCGATGAAGCATGGTAGTAGGGCAGGAGGAAGGTCAAGGGAGATGGAGGAAAGAGCTAGGAGTCAAAGGGCATTCATGGAGGTCTAGACAAAGACATGTACATGCAAATATATATAGGAGGATGGGGAAATAGATCTATGTGTCTATATTTATAGGTCAAGTATTAAGGTGGCGGAAGGACCTTGGGCCTCTACTCAAACACTCCCTCAATGCATGAATACCTTCTTTTATTAAATTGGAACTCTATGATGCTCACTCTCCCGACACAACGGCTGGAGCCAAAGTGGGTGAACAAGTAAATGTGGTGAAGAAAGCTGATGGTGCCCGGCTATCAAAAGAGATAGTGACTGGGGTCTTAAAGGCTTGAAGATAAACAAGCGGCCATCTAGCTCAGAAGCAACAAAGTCCACATGGAAGAACACACCAGCCTGTGTGATCGAGTGGTCCCAAAGGGATCAGTTACCAGGCATCAAAGTACAAAAAATCATATCATTGACTGCACACCTCCATGATAGGATCGCTGAAGACAAATGGGTGCACAAGCAAATGTGGTGAAGAAAGCTGATGGTGCCCGGCTATCAAAAGAGATAGTGTCTGGGTCTTAAAGGCTTGAAGGTGAACAAGCGGCCATCTAGCTCAGAAGCAAATAAGCCCACATGGAAGAAGCACACCGGCCAGTGCGATCACGAGGTGCCCAAGGGACCAGTTATAAGGCATCATGCAAAAAAAAAAAAGATATAAGTGTGTGTATGTATGTGTATATATGTGTATATGTATATATGTATGTGTATATATATATTATATTAAATGAAGGAGGAAGTGCAGAGTGGAGACCCAAGGCCCAAGTGTCGGCCAATGGAGATCCCCTCATAGAGGGGTTTAGGAGAGGAGATGGGTTAATTAGGGTGTGAGGTAGTACCGATGAAGAACACAGCTTTCCCCCAGATCCTGGATGCTTCCTCCCCCCAACTACCATGATCCGAATCCTACCTTGCAGGGCTGGATAGGACAAAGGCTGTACACTGGTACATTTGAGGGCTGGAGGTACAGGGAATCCAGGGTGGATGATACCTTCAGGACCAAGGGTGTGAGGGACGATGCTGGGAGAGTGGAGGGTGAGTGGGTTGGAAAGGGGGAACTGATTACAAGGATCCACATGTGACCTCTTCCCTGGGAGAGGGACAGCAGAGAAGGGGGGAAGGGAGACTCCGGATAGGGCAAGATATGACAAAATAACAATGTATAAATTACCAAGGGCACATGAGGGAGGGGGGAATGGGGAGAGAGGGGGGGGGAAAAAGAGGACCTGATGCAAGGGGCTTAAGTGGAGAGCAAATGCCTTGAGAATGATTGGGGCAGGGAATGTATGGATGTGCTTTATACAATTGATGTATGTATATGTATGGATTGTGGTAAGAGTTGTATGAGTCCCTAATAAAATGTAAAAGAAGAAAAGAGAAAAAAATGATTAGGGCAAAGACTATACAGATGTGCTTTATACAATTGATGTATGTATATGTATGAATTGTGAAAAGAATTGTATGAGCCCCAATAAATTGTTAAAATAAAAAAATTTTTTAAATCCGCTAAAAAAAACGCAAATAAATGAATTTCTGCTATTTGGCAAACTATTCCACAGTTTAAGACAACTAAACAACAACTAAGCAAAAGCTAAGCATTCAATAATGACCTAGAAATTGCATCCTCTGGAAATGAAACCTTATGTTCACCTGATGTCTTTTCTATGTACAATATTCTTGATGTCATCCCACAGCTCCATCCTCAATGAATCACTCTATTCTTGAGAGGTTCTGGAAATTCACATGAGATCTATTCAAGGTCATATTGTAGTTTTCAATACTGGAGGGGGTAGTTTGTTTTACAAACAAAAAGAGAAATGTTCCTAGTCAAAGTTGCCTCCCACCAACTCTGACGTCAGAAAGACTCGGGTTAGCATTTCAAATGCACCAATGACTCATCTAGCTTTGAGCAAGTTACTTCCCTTCTCTCAGCCTCAAGTTACTCACAAGGCCAACTACCCACCTGGCACAGAGAGGTCCTACTCCATCAAGTTTCACCACCATCAAGTCAATTCTGACTCACAGCAACCCTACTGGACAGACAGAATTGCCTCTGTGGGTCTCTGAGCCTATAACTGTTCATGGGAGTAGAAAGCCTTATCATTTTCCAGAGAAGCAGCCGGTAGTTTCGAACTGCTGACCTTTCATTAGCAACCTAACACGTAACAACTGTGCCACCAGGGCCTCTGAAAGAGGGGTGAAGTGAGATAATAAACCAGATAATGATCAGCGTGTGGATGCTGCAGAGTAGATATTAGTTCCCATATCCCTCCAACCAACCCCACTTGGCCAACTTGCTTTCTCAACCTACTGCTGCATTTACTGCTCTGCTCTGCGGTTCTCTGGGCTTCTCACCTGGGCAGCACACAAGTCCAGACCCGTCTGCCAGCCCCATGACTCTCCAAAGCTCACCTGCCATTCGACCCCCCAGGCGTATGGGAGGAAGCTAATAACTCCCCTGCAGACGCCCCACTTACCACCCTCCCGTCATCACGCTAGGTAACACCTCAAGGTCTTGCAAACAAGGAAGAGTTACTCCTTTACGGTGGCAAGGTATAGTTAGTTTACAGTGTACTGTTTTACACATGCATTACTGCTTGGTGCCAAGTGAATTTTCAACTCATAATGACCCAGCGTAACAAAGCAGATGCCCCACAGTGGTTTCCTAACTGTAATCTTTCTGGGACCAAATTCCCAGGTCTTTTTTCCTGAGGAGTCTCTGGGTGGATTTGAACTGCCAACCTTTCAGTTAGCAACTGGATGCTTGCATGCTGAGCGAGCAGGGCTCCTTCCAAAAAAATACACTTGCTATTGTTAAGTGCCATCGAATCAGTTCCGACCAGTCGTGATCCTGTTCACGACAGAGCATGACACTGCACAGTCCTGTGCCAGCCTCACCAATGTTCCCATGGCGAACCCACTGAGCCAGCCACTGGGTCCCCCCAGCTCCTGGAGGGCCTTCCCCGCCTCCGCTGGCCCTCAACTTTACCAAGCATGACGCCCTTCTCCTGGCAACAGGTCCAAAGTATGTAAGACGAAGCCTTGCCATCCTTGCCACCAAGGAACATTGTGACCCTCCCTTCTTACATCCCCAGCAAGACTCTAGTTAGAGACATGCCAGATGCAAGAACTCCCCTTTCTTAAACAGGAGCTAGTGCACACGGAGGAGGCGGGCGAGGAATTAAACGGAGAAGGGAAAACCAACATGGTGTAACCACCCTCTGCGTGCCGGGCACCTTGCGCTCTTTCACGTGATTCTTAAACAGGATTGTGACACCTGTGTTAATGTGTCCATCTTACAAATGAAAAGCCTCAGTTCAGAAAAGACACACAACCAATGTAAGGTGACCAGATGGTAACATTGGTAAAGCAGGACACCATTGATAAAACTCATATCCTGGCAAAATAGCCCCATGGCAGCCGAAAACCCTATACCCTAGCTTGTCGTGCATTCTTTCCGAAAAATGGGCTCTTTACTTTTATCGAGAAAGAGTCTGAAATCCTTCCTTCTCTGGGCAGGCTTCCTGAATTGCCTGGCCCTGCGGCTGCCCTGACCCCACAGACGGGAAGCCTCAGCTCTTCCTCCCCACACCACACCCCCAAAGAGCTCCGCCCTCCGTGTGTTGTCATGCACATCCACCCTGGGTATTCCAGGGAGAGGAATCCTTTACCTGCTCTTCCATAGCTGCAAGGCTGTATGCCTTGTTGGCATGCGGGGGGGGGGGGGGGGGGGCCAGAGACACAGCAAGGGAGAGGCACTTGCCTCAAGCCCCCAGTGCCCACACCGGCCCTCTCGGCCCAGGCGCCGGCCCAGGAGCACTCTCATGCTGCAGAGGCCTGCTGGCCTTCCTCCCAGCCTCCAGGGAGAGGGCTGCCTGGGCCGGGGTTAACAGTCAGGGAATCCAGCGCTCCCTCCTCCCTTCCAGGCTCCAAAAGCCTATCCATCCTTCCAGTGCCAGCCCAGTCCGACTTCCGGTCAGAAAGCTTTCCAGAGAATTCCAGCCGCGGGGGTCTCAACCACTGCTGCTCCTACCTTCTGTTCCCCTTGGCATCTCCCCAGTCAGACTTCAGGACTCTCAAGGGCCCGGGCCACCCCTTCCTCCCTTCCTCCCTCCCACCCACCCATCCACTGCCAGGAAGTCCTTTCCAACTCACAGGGTTTCTGAAGCTGTAAATCTTTACAGGAGCAGGCAGCCTCATCTTTCTCCCATGGAGCGGTCAGTAGGTTTGAACTGCTGACCTTGCGGTTAGCAGCCTAATGCTTCCCAGAGAGCACCACTAGGGCGCCTTTCTCCCTCACTACATCACACCAAATGCACAGATGGGAGAGTGAGTGAGGCGGGGTGAGTGAGGCGGTGTGAGTGAGGTGGTGTGAGTGAGGTGGAGTGAGTGAGGGGAGTGAGGCGGTGTGAGTGGGAGTGAGTGAGGCGGTGTGAGTGAGGTGGAGTGAGTGAGGGGGAGTGAGGTGGTGTGAGTGAGGGGGAGTGAGGTGGAGTGAGTGAGGGGAGTGAGGCGGTGTGAGTGGGAGTGAGTTGAGGCGGTGTGAGTGAGGCGGAGTGAGTGAGGCGGTGAGTGAGGCGGGGTGAGTGAGGCGGTGAGTGAGGCAGGTGTGAGTGAGGCGGTGAGTGAGGCGGGGTGAGTGAGGCGGTGAGTGAGGCTGTGAGTGAGGCGGGGTGAGTGAGGCGGTGAGTGAGGCGGATTGAGGCGGTGAGTGAGGCGGGGTGAGTGAGGAGGTGAGTGAGGCGGAGTGAGTGAGGCAGGTGTGAGGCGGGGTGAGTGAGGTGGAGTGAGTGAGGGGAGTAAGGCGGTGAGTGAGGCGGTGTGAGTGAGGCGGTGTGAGTGAAGCGGTGTGAGTGAGGCAGTGTGAGGCGGTGTGAGTGAGGCGGTGAGTGAGGCGGTGTGAGTGAAGCAGAGTGAGGCGGTGTGAGTGAGGCAGTGAGTGAGGCGGTGTGAGTGAAGCAGAGTGAGGCAGTGTGAGTGAAGCAGAGTGAGGTGGGGAGAGTGAGGCGGGGTGAGTGAGGCGGGGTGAGTGAGGTGGAGTGAGTGAGGCAGGTGTGAGGCGGGGTGAGTGAGGTAGGTGTGAGTCGGAGTGAGGCAGTGTGAGTGCTCCCTAGAGTTTTCAGTGGTTGGTCTTTGCTCTGGATTGGTTGAGGTCTTCAGAAGACATCAGCCTTTCTTCAAAACCACCTCCAGCTGGAGTCAGTCGACCCACCCCCCCCACCCCACCCCCACCCCCGGGGCAGCAGTTGAGTGCAGCACCACCCGGGAAGTCCTCTTCCCACAACCTGCTGGGACTCTCGGTCTGCTTGGTGGGAAGAGTTCCCTTATCTTTTCCCAAACTAAAGGTATTTTCCATGTTCCCCCAAAGAACAATCTAGCAGACCTTCGCACACAATGATGAACTTTTCCCAAAAGGTTCCTCAGAAGTAGACTTTGGGGTAAAATTCCCCTTTTTAGTGGAAGCTTGCTCCTCTCATGACCTAACTGAGATGCCAGGATCGAACCAAATTTCAATCCCATTAAATAACGCCACATAAAAGCCGCCCCTGTGAGCAGCCCTTGCCTGGTTTCCTCAAGCTGGCCTGCAATAAGTATTCCTAATTGTGCTTGTTAAAAAGTGGATTTATGAATCCCAATTAGGCCGCGCACACTTACTCGGCAGCGGTTTTCAATAACCCCAGCCCTTCCTTCTTCCCAAGATGAAATTATTTTTGGTGGGTGACAGGATAATTACTGAAACGTAAAAGGACACGCTCGGCACCACAGCAGCAGCTCCGTCGATCGTTGGGGGACCTGGGGACAAGCAGGGTTTCCACAGCCAACGTGGACCTGAGCTCAGCTCCCCTCAAGGAGCCCTGGTGGTGCATGGGTTAAGCACTCGACTGGGACTCCGAAAGGAAAAAGACCGGCCGCTCTGCTCCTCAAATAGACTGCGACGATGGGGCACAGCTCTGTGACGACACAAAGACCATAGCCTCAATCATAGCCTGATAGAGCTAGGATAAAAATATTTTCATTTTTTTAAAGCCTATTATTTTCAGGGGAGGGGCAGTGAAAGAAGAATGGGGCCTGGTGGCTGCGCCCCTTGCCACCCTCTGCTCAGGATGATTGAGTGTTGGACACCCCTCCTCTAGTGCCACAACCTCCCAGGTGCCTGGTGTCTTTTTAAAGCGCTCAGCATGGGCAACATTAAAGGACCAAACAACTTGCTACTTGGAGACACCATATAGTGTAGTCATTACAAGGAGAGCCCCTAAAACAGTGGTTCTCAACCTTCCTGAGGCCGCGACCCTTTCATACAGCTCCTCATGTGGTGGTGACCCCCACCCATAACATTACTTTCATTGCTACTTCCTCACTGTAATGTTGCTACTGTTATGAATCAGGCAGCCCCTGTGAAAAGGACGTTTGACCCCCAAAGGGGTCGCGACCCACAGGTTGAGAACCGCTGCTCTAGCAGCATGTCATAAGCATCAACTCACAGCTCTTCCACTCCCAGCTGGGCCCTTGGGCAAATTGATTCACCTCTCACAACCGTGATGATCCTCCTTGCTCATCTGTAAAATGGGGTGCCAATGTTATCCACTCTCAGGCTATTGACTGCATTGAAATAAATTCATATTCTCAAGTGTGCCATTTGTTCCCAAGATGGAGGAGTATGGTGGTTACACAATCTGTTGTCAACTTGAGACGATTAAGAGCAGAGGGGTGGAGTCTAGCCTGTCAATCAGGTCGCAGCTTGATGACCTCATTTCGAGGCACTAAGGAGATAAATAGCTCGCTGGAGGCGGGACACACACACACACTCCCTGTGAGACATTCCTGTTGACAAGCCACATGGAGCTACGCTAGAGCCCTGGAGCTGGAGGAGCCACGTGGAGACCCCTGCCAGCGCTGAGAAGCTACCACTGCCACTGGATCCACAAGACTTTCTACCCCTGGCCTGTGATCGTCCTGCACTCGGGGTCACAGCATGTGTGGTATGAGTCTGAAGGGGAATTTACAGACTGGTACCGGACATGTGGGCTAATATCGGACTTAGGGACTTGATCTGGACTCCGCTGGGATGTTTTCTTAATATACAGTTACTCTTTGTATAAAGCTCTTTCCTATACACAGAGGAGTGTCTATGAACTTGACCCAAGGACTGAAGCTCATCAATTGCTCTAGTCCTGGGCACTAGGCAAGTCTTACAGACCCATCTGGTACTCAAGCAACAACCCAAGTGGGCACCTCTTCCCCAAGTCCTCTCTCCCTCAGCCTGGGCAAACTGGCCTCTCCCCTCCCCGTGGGGCAAGGGCTGGGCTCGTTTGCGTGCTAGAGCCTGGGAAGACAGGAACATGGCTGCATGCTCCATCCAGCCTTGGGACCCTGAGGCAAGGGGGGGGGTGAGAAAGGCCCAGTCCAACAGAGTGGTCAGCCAGAAGGGCTGGCTGACAGGAGGGGCCTGACCGAGATTTGCATTTGGTTGGGGCCCAGCACTTCCACCGTGTGCCCATTAGGGAAGAGTGCAAAGACCCAGCCTCCAGGAGCCATTTCCCATCGGGGAGGAGGCCAGTGACTCTGCCCAACACGGAGAGGCTTTGGGGAGAGCTTGCCCACAGCCACACTCCATTTGCCTCGGTGTAGCAACAAGAAGCAGCCCACTCCCCAGGATGGTGATGCCCAGCAGAAGCCCCGGGAAGGAGATGGGAGACCAATGCTCAGTGGCTGAGAGCCACCTGAACCCCCAGGCTCAACTCCGGCTGGTTAATGAGAATGCTTCCCTAACGACTGCCCTCTAGGGACTAATCTGGTCACCTGAGTGTACACACACTCCCACACTCCCGCAGATTCACACGCATCCAAGCACACAAAGAACTCACTGCCATCAAGTAAATTCTGACTCCTAGTGACCCTACAAGACAAGGTAGGGCTGCCCCAGTGAGTTTCCAAGACTATTTACTCTTTACAGGAGTAGAAAGCTCCATCTTTCTCCCATGGAGCCACTGGTGGTTTTGAACTGCTGACCTTGCGGTTAGCAGCCAAGAGCATAACCACTAGGCTGCCAGGACTCCTATGAAGCACACAAACACATAAATAGCTACATTTATATACAGTCACAGACGCATACACATACCCACACCCACACACTTGTGCACATGCACACCTGGTCCCACAGGCACACATTTCATCATACAATTCACACAGGCACACCTGTACACACTCACACACATTCAGACACACTGTCTCACACACCCACATGTACACACCTACACATGAAATTGGCACATCTGAGCACACACATATTGAAGGCCCATCATATGCTCACACACAAACAAGCACACACTTAGAGACTGTCACATATATTCAAACACACATTTACCTCACAGCTGATATATCAGGAGTGTCAGAAAATTCAGGGGGAACTCCAACATCTTTTCATTCCATTTTCCATGAACTCTTGGAAGCCCCTCTGTACATATACTCAGCCAGACACAGGTGTGCACGCTCACAAACACACACATTCACATACATGTAGTATGGCCCACATCCCTGTTCTCACACCAACGCACAGAAACGTACACACACTCTCAGAGTCACACATAATCTCACACACATGTTCACATACATGCTTTGCATGCACATGTGCACATGCATGCAGGCAAATGCACTCACACTCACACACAAACCCACCCCCACCCCAGGCTCCAGCCGCTGCTAAAATCTGCCCTTGTGGTGAGAAGATTGCTTTCCCACTCCCCAGGCTCGTTTCCTCCTTCAGGAAGAGATTGACCGGACAGGAGCCCTGGGGAGGTGGCAGGAGGAGGGGCCAGTACCCACAGGTCCTCAGAGACCCCTGGAGAAGTCCCCAGGACACCGGGCGCCCCACAACAGTCTGAGAGCAGTAACGCCACTGGCCGTGGGAGCAGCTTCAGTTAAGTCAACAGGAACCACAACACTGCACTGTGGCACCTTGGGCCTCAGTTTCCTCACAGAGCTGCATGAGGATTGAATGGAATAATGCCTAGGAACTGCTACCCAGGGCCTGCCACACAGTAAGCCTTAATAAATGACAACTTGTATCTTTGTTGTCATGATTAACATTGAAGAGGAGTAATAACAAATCCTATTGTAGCGATCCTGAGAGGCATTATTTCCTCAATGCAGTACAAGGCCAGAGAATTCCTGCCACTGCCCCAGGATCACCCCCCCCAAGCAGGACCATGCTTGCTTACAACCACCACCCCCGCCCCTCCACCCCAGCCACACAGTTTGAGCTGTTCCTGCTTCGCAGCATCTCCCTGCAGAGACAGAGGAGGAGAGGGTAGAAGGGAGACTGCACCCTCCTTCCTGGGTGAATCCACAGAATGTGGTCAGGGTGCTGCTACCTGGGATGCAACGCACCTGGCCCAGCCCTGAAGTGGCTGTCCCCATTCTGCCCAAGGTTCGCTGTATGCCTTATGCTCCAGACCCCCCTCTTCTAAGTCGCCCTGGCTCCAGACTGACCCCCCACCCCATGAAACACCTGTCCAGGAGGCAGCCCAGGTCCCCGTGCCTGCTCGCTCCAGCTCTCGGTCACCGAATAGCCCTGGACCAGTCTTTCTCTGGGCCTCAGTTTGCTCTCTGCAAAATAAGGGAGGGGGGAGGTCCTGGAAGTTTTCACTAAGTTCTCCTAAGCTACGCAGAAACTCAACTCAAAGCAGGCAGCTGGGGAAGGGATCTGAGGGGAAGGGAGCATCTTAAATCATGTCACGGTGGGAAGGTCTTCACCAGACAAGGCACACAGTGGGTGCTCCAGTAAGAACAGAAATTGTCGCTCCCAAGTCCACCGCTGGTGTGCGCCCTCCACGGACAGCCTCCTATAGGTTTTCTCTCGGAGCTGCTTGTGGGAACCCCAGGAGCTGCAGCAGGGTGAGGGGCACCCACTTACAGCCACGCAGATACACGCTGGAGGTTGGATGTTCAAAGTCGCCCCGCATAAGAGAAGCCTGGCAATCTGCTTCCATTGAGATGATGACAAGAGCGCCCTATGGGGCAGTTCTGCTCTGGAACACAGGGCTGCCCCCGACTCCCAGTATGAGGCCAGCTCCCCCCAGAGTCTGAACAAGGCAGCCAAGGGGTCAGGGGTTGTTGGTCTCTTATAATGTGGCCTGTGCTGGATGATCTCTGTCATCTCTTGCAGATCAACACCGTGCACTGTCACCCTGTTTTGTGCCCAGGCAGCTGGCCTGTATGGATTGTATCAAAGGGTCCTTGACCTTGGACTCCCAGTGGGGTGTGGCCAAGAGGCAAAAACAGGAGGGAGTAAGCAAGGTCACTGAGGCCTGGCAGCATCCCTTTATGAAGGTCAGACAGCACCTCCTCCAAGTCCAGATAGGGGCGCCTTCCCCCTGTCCCTGCAGGCCCAGGGGGCAGCCCAGGGTGCTGCATGATCTTCTGTCCACTTCCCTAGTCCCGGTGCCGCCAGTCCTCTTCAGACGCGCTCATCACATTTCCCGGCTTGAGTGTGCCATCTGTTTCCTGCCAGGACCCCATACACCCGCCACTCAAGAAAAAATGCTCTCCCTCAAGCCGTCATGACAAAATCACTGTGACCAGAAACAACAACACGAAGCAGGAAGAACCTTGGGGCTCTCTGGTCAGGCGGCTCGTCAGTGCAACTGAGCTCTCTCTGGCGAGTCCCCTGTCCACACGCCTGCCAGGGTCAGGCCAAGAAGGATGGTGTGTCCAAGTCTCCTGAGGCCCAGGTAGCCAAGACCTCCCATTCCCCAGCTAAATGGGAAGGGCGCCCTCAGCTCCCTCGACTGTCGCCAGGCAAGAATCCGGCCTGGAGGTGCCGAACCTCTCATGGTGCCTAAGAAATAGGAAATGCACACTTTTCTGTGAACTCTCCGCTTACCTCACATGTTTTAGAAGCATGATGGGAGCCAACCACATATACGGCCAACAGAGACATCTGTTCCCCACCAGTAACACTCCGTACTGAAATTCAGTCTTTTACATAGGCAACACAGAGAGATGACAATGTTGGTGGCCCTTCTCAGACCGCGTCCTCTGAATCCCCAAGTCTCTGCCCCCAGGAGGGTCCCTGCCAAGGCCCAGAGAGCAGGAAGAGAGGGTCGGCACCAGCCAGTCGGACAGGGAGCTAGCTGGCCTCACCAGGGTGGGTCTCAGCCCCAAACGCTGTTTCTTTGGTGGTCACACCAGTGGCACATCCTTCCTATCCCAAGGGGATCGCACCTTTGGCTCCTGTGAGACGTGGGAAGCATGTGGGAAATTAGTGTCACTTACCAAGGCTGGAAGTCGTCCTCCTTCAGGGGACCTCTCAGCTGCAGCAGAAGAGCCAGCATGTCCCTGGGGACTGAGTGGCTGCAGAACCGTGGTCTGCTCCCTCGCCTGCCACTGCCCCTGCCCCTGCCCCTACCCACCAGGAGATGAGAGGCTGGTTCTCAGTGTACGTCTTACCGTTGACCTCTCAGGTGGTAAACTGCTTGGCAGCAGGGCCAACCTATAAGCTGCCCACCCTCTCACTGCAGGCCCAGCTTCTTCTACATGGAAGTCCACTGCTGGGATTTTCGGCGACTTGAGTGCAGAGTGAGATGGAATCTACGCATAATCATGATGAAGGCAGATGCCGTGCATTTGCGGCGCCCTTTGAACTTCAGGGATAAGAAATAATAAACCTAATAGCGGGAACGATGCTGTCTTACATTTCTATGGCGCTTTGAAGTTTACAAGGCACTTCACAGACTTAATTTTATGCCGTCTTCAAAACCTT
This sequence comes from Tenrec ecaudatus, assembly GCF_050624435.1. NCBI lineage: Eukaryota > Metazoa > Chordata > Mammalia > Afrosoricida > Tenrecidae > Tenrec > Tenrec ecaudatus. The sequence continues at coordinate 63,877,465 of NC_134546.1, read as the reverse complement.
CCTATGAAACATGGAGCGGGAGGAACAGATGAAACAGGATAGCAAAGCGCGGCTAATTGCTAAAGCAGGGCGCTTTCTCGGCACTCGTCTTTCTACTTTGGGGGCTGTTTGAACTTTTCCATTGGTAGAGAGTTGGGTTGTTGTTTTTGGTTGTTTTGTTTGTTGAGTCTCTAGTATGTAAGTGGAGAGGCGCCATCAGCAGAGCATTGTCTCCCCTGCACCCCGAGTGCAGTGCACAGACACCATTGCCTGGGATGTTATGAAAATAGCTCTAAAGAAAACGGGGTCCCCGGGTCGAGTCACCATGAGAAGCACTGGGATCGCAGGCTTCCACAGGACACAGCCTCATCGAGGGTCACCCGGCATCTCCCCACCTCAGGTGGTGACAGGCCACTCGTCCCACTGAACAGTCTGTGCGTGTCAGAGTGAAGCGGCACCATTTTCCATGGCTGGTTTGGGGGTCGCAGATCACCAGGCCTTTGTCCCAAGGCCTCTAGATTTGAACCTCCAACCCTTGAGTTAGCAGCTTGGCGCTTTAACTGCTTGCTCCTTCCAGGGCTCCACACTCAGAAGTACAGGGGAGCCCTATTCGGCCCCTGCCCACGGGAGGGGCCACGGGAAGCCTTGTGAAGAGATGAGCTACCCGTGAGCCCTGCTGGGGTTGGGGCAGTGCTCTAGGTGGTAGATCTCCCACCATCTCCATTGTCCCCAGAGCTGCCCGGAGCTGCCTCCTCTGCCCCCAGTCACATCAGGGCCCCGGAGCTGGGAGAGAGCGGCTGTGTCCTCACAGGCTGGCCCTGAACATGCCTGAGTAACAGATGCGCCAACCCTCTCCTGAGCCATGAATTGAACTGCTGATTCAAATGCCCTCCCTCTCACCCTTCCTAATCCTCCGCCCCTGGGCCCCTTTGTGCTCACACAGCCTGCCTGGCAGTTCTCGGGCCCTTTGGGCAGCTCTGCTGAGGCGTAATCACGAATAAAGTATGGGGTTTCCACCTCTCACTCCGCCCTTCTCCGCCTCAGAAGTGAGGCCTTGGGCCATAGGAGAGTAGTGAAAAACAACAGCAGCATTTGCTTTGTGAACACTGGGAAGGCATCTGTCTACTATCCTCACCTACCAGCCGTCCTCACGGAGCACGCTACCCTGTAGAGCAGGCCCCATTTGGGGTGATTCCCCTCCCCCAGTGCCCACAACAACCCCGAGGCAGGTTCTATTTGACACCCCATTGTACAGAGGGGCAGACTGAGGGGGCTAGAGGTTAAGGGCATGCCTGCATGTCACCGAGATGGCGAGTATGGCAAAGCTGAGCTCCAGAGCCAGGCAGCAGGGGGCATCCAGAGGTCCTGCTCTGAACCCCTCCGATTAGTAGCTTACAGAGTCCACCACCTGCAGATCTGAGAGTCCAGGATGGTCCAGAGGCAGCCTCTGGGGACTTAGAGACAAATTCTAACAGCCTCAGTCATGGCCCTAACCTGTTGGCTTATTCTTTGGATTTTGTCCCACCCACCCCCGCCCCATCCCCACCCCAGCCCCAGTCCTGGTCACAGCCACCTAGTGTTGGGGCCCTTCACCTGCAACTGGAGCAGCCCCGGTCAAGCCAGAGAGTAGCAGCTAGATTGCTGTCAGGGCCTCAACCTCCTGCAACCTCAGCCCGCCCGGCTGGGCCAGCCCTTGGACACAGCCCTGCCGCCGCCACCACGTCCCCCACCCCCAGGCACCTAGTTCTCCCTTGGCCCTTGGCCCGCACTGAGTCCCTTGGAAGCATGAATCTTGGCCTTCTTTGGAATTAACTCTTGCTTCTTGAGCCCCAGGGATCTGATCAGGGCCTTGCTCCAAACGCAGGATGCACGAGGCGGGGGCGAGGGGCAAGGGGACAGGGGGCGGCATGAAGAAGGTCTGCCGTGTGCCAGCTCTTACCAGCCGGAGCCGGGCTTAGTTAGCTGCAGTGTTTACACCGCACACCCAGCACCTTACCGTAGGAAGAGCTCCAGCATGTTACACACTAGTCTCAGCGCGCTAACACGAGCAGACCTCCCCCGTGCTGCTGCGCGCCCAGGAGGTGTCACCTGCAGAAGGGAACATGGCCTATTTCACCAAGCACCGTGCTCGACAGTACACTACATCCCGAGTCGTACTAGTTGTGTTTAGTGGCGGCCATGTGAGTTGTGACGCAGAGAGCCTGGTCCTGCGCCAGCTGGACACTTGTCCTCATGTTGGAGCCTGTTGCCGTGGCCACTGCGTCACTCCATCTCTTGGCACTGACCTCGACTTAGGAAGCAGGCCCACGGACGCTCCACTTTATCAGGCACGATGTCCTTCTCCGAGCAGGGAGCCCTCGGGATGACACGTCTAAAGGACAGGAGGTGAAGGCTGGCCATCTCTATCCCAAGGACCGTGCTGACGGTACTTCTCCCGACACAGGTGCGTCCGTTCTTCACTAGCTCTACCCTCACAGTCCCGTCGGTGCGCTTCACTAGCTCTACCCTCACAGTCCCCGTCGGTGCGCTTCACTAGCACCACATCCAACGGCCTTGATTATTCCTCATCTTCCTCACTCATTGTGCACTCTTACACGCATATAAGGTAGCTGAAACTACCATGGCTTTTATCAAGCCCACCTTATTCCAAAAAGTGACACCTTTAAAATATCTTTCCTGGAAGATATTCCCAATGCAGTATGTCTTTTGATTTCTTGATTGATGCTTCCCTAGATGTTGATTGATTATGGATCCAAATAAAATGGAAGTTTAGTAAGATGTTACTCATAATATCTACTTTATCACATACTGTCTTCCAAGCATGGGGTCCCTGGGAAGTGCTGCAGTGAGCATGGAGGTCTGCTTCTGGAAAATCAGCCACTGGACGCCCTACGCAGACCGTGGGCCTTCGTCAGCCCTCAGGTCTGGAATTGAACTTGCCCCCATCGCTCTGCTTTCAACCAAACAAGAGCCCGGTCTAAGGCAAACAGTAAGACTGAGAAGTAGGCACACCTTAGTACAGCTGACCATTTGAGAATAAAAGGGCAGGATTTTCTCAAAGACAAAGTTCAGATGGGCGAGTGAGGAAGGGGGAATGGCAATGAGCAATACAGGAAGGAGTGGGCTATGCGATGCTTCCACATTGTGGGTATCACAAGGAATGCCATGGACCACAGTGTGAGTTGCGGACTGGAGAAGTGGTGTGCTTGGTATACACTCACCAAATTGACAATTAAAAGTGAAAAACAAAATGTCCTATGGAGCACCGCTCTGTGCTGGCACACGTAGGGACACTGTGATTCGAAATCAATTCCACGCCAACAGGTCTGGTTTTGATTTTTTTAAAATCATTTTATTGGGGGCTCATACAACTCTTATCACAATCCATACATACATCCATTGTGTCAAGCACATTTGTACATTTGTTTCCCTCATCATTCTCAAAATATTTGCTTTCTACTTGAGACCTTGGTATCAGCTCCTCATTTATCCCCTTCATGAACCCTTGATAATTTATAATTATTATTTTGTCATTTTACACTGTCCAACGTCTCCCTTCACCCACTTTTCTGTTGTCTGTCCCCCAGGGAGGGGGTTATATGTAGATCCTTGTCATCTGTTTCCCTTTTCCATCCACCTTCCCTCCACCCTTCTGGTATCACCACTCTTCACCACTGGTCCTGAAGGAATCATCCGTCCTGGATTCCCTGTGTTTCCAGTTCCTATCTGTACCAGTGTACATCCTCCGGTCCAGCCACATTTGTAAGGTAGAATTGGGATCATGATAGTGGGTGGGGAGGAAGCATTCAAGAACTAGAGGGAAATCGTATGTTTCATTGTTGCTATACTGCACCCTGAATGGCTCATCTCCCCCCTGCAGTTTTGATTTTCCTGTTCCAGGTATCCTACTAAGCACTTGACTTGTGTTATCTCATTTAATCCACACAACAACAGTATGATTATTATATTCACATTTTGCAAAATGAAGGCTTGGTGAGTTAAAATAGATTACTCAGAGTTGGGATACAAAATGTCTGTCCAGTCTCGTTCTGATTCTTGGAATGCCCCACTTTATGCTCACTCCTTTCCAGCATGGCCCAGGAGAGCAACACTGGAAAAGTGAGTCTTCTTTAGTCTGAACCAATCATGACAATCCACTCTGCATGCCAAGGATTGATTCAGGAAAGACTGTGTGGACTAATTCTCACCAATAAATTACAAAATGACTCTGCTGGAGGGTTCTGGGAGAAGTTTTCTAGCTCAAAAAGAGATCTCCTCAGAGGTGAAATGTCTCTGAATTGCATACTGTAGAAACGGCAGGCAGGAGCTGACCTCTTCTAACTTTACTTCATAGTCCCACCCAGTCAGTTGGTGCTAGTAGCAAAAGCATGGTAGAAAAGGTCACATAAAACTAATCCATCTACCTGGTGAGGCTTGATCAAGTGCAATGTAGCCAAGAGGAATTAACAAGAGCTGAATGAAGGTCGAGCATGATAGTGGGACAAGAGGAACGTAAAAAAAAAATAGAGGAAAGAAGTAGGAGGCAAAGGTCTTATAGAGGTCTAAATGCAGGCGTGTACATATGTAAATACATTTGTATATAATGATAGGGAAATAGATCAATATACCTCTATTTATATGTTAAGTGTTAAGGTAGCAGACAAACATTGGTTCTCTACTCAAGTACTTTCTCAACTCAAGAACACATTGTTCTAATAAGCTGACATTCTGTGATGCTCACCTTCCCAACATGATTGCTGAAGTCAAAGTGGGTGCATAAGCACATGTGGTGAAGAAAGCTGATGGTGCCCGGCTATCAAAAGATATAGTGTCTGAGGTCTTTTTAAAGACTTGAAGACAAACAAGTGGCCATCTAGCTGAGAAGCAACAAAGTCCACAGGGAAGAAGCACACCAGCCTGTGTGATCATGAGGTATCTATAGGATCAGGCATCAAGGACCCAGAACAAAAATCATATTGATGTGAATGAGGGGGAGTGCAGAGTAGAGACAATTTAACATCCCTCCCAGAAGGGTCACAAGGAAGAGACAAGTCAGTCAGGGTGCAGTATATGGCATCAATGAAACATACAACTTTCCTCCAGTTCTTTAATGTTTCCTCCCCTCCCCCTATCATGACTCCAATTCTACCATATAAATCCAGCTAAAATCAGAGCATGTACACTGGTACAAATAAGAGTTCACAACACAGGGAATCCAGGACAGATAAACCCCTCAGGGCCAATGAGAATAGCAAATCCAAGGGGACAGGGGCAAGATAGGGGGAGAAAGGGGGAACCGATCACAAAGACTGGCATATAACCATCACTACCACCCCCAGGGGAACAAACAACAGAAAGAGTGGGAGAAGGGAGACAGCGGTTGGTGTAGACATGAAAAAAATAATAAATAATTTATAAATTATCGAGGGTTCATGAGAGAGGGAGGGAAGGGGTAAAAATGAGGAGCTGATACTAAGGCCTCAAGTAGAAAGAACATGTTTTGAAAACGATGATGGCAACATATGTACAAATGTGCTTGACACTGTGGATGGATGGATGGATGGATGGATGGATGGATGGATGGATGGATGGATGGATGGGTTGTGATAAGAGCTGTAAGAGGCCCCAATACAATGATTAAAAATAAAACCTATCCCACAACCGGCCACCCCTGGGCTTCTCTCACCAAGGTTCTTTCACCCTTGAAGGATAGCTTTGCCTCCCATCGTGTCCCTTGGGGCCAGTCCAAGTTGCTCATTAACAATTCACCCTTCTGTAAAGAAGAGTCCTCAGGATGAGGTGGCTCGGGGACCATCCTGACCACTCACCTTCTCTGACTTCTGATAAAATAGAACTGAGATTATGTCTTTCCATTTTCCCACTGATAGCACAGTGAAACCTTTTAAAGACTTTTACCTTTGGCCATTGCACCCAACTTTAGCAATACCTCCCCGTTAGCCCACTGTTCCAGTTACTGAATCTACAATTACAGTTTTCACAATCACAATGTATCCTGTGGACAGTCAGCACTGATAGCTGAATTATAGACCCTATCAATCTCTCTTCTCTTCCCCAGATCTATCAGGAAGGGGGAAATTCACTCAGCGGGATCACCCTCCTCTTGAGGGGAAGCACATTCATGGGGAAGTTAGGCACATCATGCCTTTAGCGCCCGTTATTCACATAGCCAGTGGCTACATTGCTCATCCCAATCAAACCAGTAGTCTGAGAAGACAAGCATGGTCTTTGATCGAAAGAATCCTCCTGCTCCATTTGGAACTCTGGGCATCTGCATCCACAAGCAAAGTCTAGTGAAGAGTAATCTGTCAAATTACAGCAATCTACAGCAGCTCCCAGTGTCAAACATCATGTTTCTTCATTTAGTCAGGTTCCAGTTCATTCATCCCGAAGCTCTGTGTTGCCATCAGAAATCCGCACACTTCTAACCAGTTGGCCTTTTATCTCACTCTTATCCCTAGTTTTCATGGGCTGAATCAACGCAAAATTCCGCCCATCTCTTTATTTCTGCACCTCCCCAATGGCCACTCATTGAGTGGACCCCAGTGGTAACCGCAAGCAAGCACATCAGGCCAACTACTTTCTAGTTTCCTTTAAGATCCAGTACAGAAGGGGGTTCTTCTGATGGGTACTGATTCTTCCTGCCTGGCTACAGTGAAGAGCAAACCATTCGATGGAAACTCAAAAACAAACCAGTTAATTATTTTTTATGCAGGTCTTTCCGTCACATACAAAGGTCCTCTTCTTGGGGGTGGGGCACAGTGTGTGCACCTTTACAAATTCACATTTCTACCTGGAAAGATTCTAGACAGGACTCAGGTTTGCAACCTAAGCCTCCAGTCCTTTGGACCAAGGACTCCTGCACTCAGACCAACAGCCTGTGTTTCTATCAGGCAAACCCAAGTTTCATGTTGAGCACAGCCAATCAAGGATGGGCTGAAGGTAGTTATACCACATAACATTATAATCTAGAACACCCAATAGTCATTTCTATCATACCCTGAGGCTTTTTTATATCCATAGTACATTCAGATAAACCCACACCACCTTTGAAAATATCCCAGCTCCTCCACTCTTGGCTACACACATCTTAATGATGCTCCCATCCATATGCTATGGTCTTGCGCTTCTGGCTGGATGACCCCTGGAAATCTGTTTGTTTAGCCAGCCTGGCTTTTGCCCAAGCCACTCCTGATATGGCTTCTGTCCCCTGGGCTACAGCATGACATATCTTAAGTTCCTTTCAGACATTACAAGTCACCACCAGCTGAGTAACAATCTGAGCATCAACTTTCATCTCCCACGCTCCTCGGTGACTCCTCTTACATGCTTTCTTGGGTCTGGAGCCATCACAGCAAACCCCGTTCCTAACACCAACTGCAGACATGCGTGGTATCTGTCCTCCAAGAGGTCAGCGGCCAGGGCTGCCCGCTTGGAGGAGGTGGGTAGACTCACCTCCTCTTGCTGGCTTTTTCACCAATCCTGGCACCAGCCGTCCTTCCCACAGCACTCGCTGCTCCTCTGCTTGGTTCCATAACGTATTGCCGTGGCCACAGAGAATTCACAAACCATACTCACGATTATGGAGAAGTAACAGGTTGTGATTCAAAATCAGAAACAACTCAGATGCATTTTTCAATCAGGGCGGCCTCTTTTCAGTCATCCTCTGACCCTAGCCTCTTAGCACCCTCGTCTGGTCTCTGTCACTCTGGTATGTCTTATAAAACTCTCTCGCTCCACCAATAAGTGCCTGAGGGCACACCACTCCACCAGGAAGCCTCCTACCTGGACTCTCAGCTCTATCACTCTGTGGGTTCACAATCCCATTGGAACCCTCTTGCTCTGTCTGTATGCCGGGAGGTCCACTGGGCCATCTCCTGGTTCTGCTGCTGCTTCTCATCATCATGAGCTATCTAGGAAGCCTAGGAAGTTAGTATAAGGACCCCAGGCCCAAGGACATTTTCTATCCCTGCCTCTTCCTTTCCACCTCTGCACCGCCCATTTTAAACCTACTGGTTTGGGAAAACTGACCAAACTACTTATCGGGGTCCCATACACCTTATTTCCTTGCCCCACCCCACCCCCCGCAAGAGTGTCATGCAACTTATTGGCATTAGCAAATAAGCAAGCTATCCAATCCTCCTGGTAGATCGTAAGCGTCTATCTGCAGTCTCACCCCAGATGGGAGTTACCAGACCATGGCAGGAAAGGTCATGAGGCAGCTTCAAAGGGGGGATAGGGGTTTGGGTGCGCCAACGTGGCACCAGAGAAGATATGGATGGAGTTAGCCTGTCAATCAGGTCGAAGCTTGATGACCTCATTTGGACGTTTCACCAACATAAATGGCTCGCTGGAGGTCAGCTTCTCTCTCTCTCTCTTTCTCTCTCTCTCTCTCTCTCTCTCTCTCTGCCTTCGCGTTCCTACTGGAGAGCCACTCTGGGACCTGCCAGAGCCCCGGAGATGTGTCCACCACCACTGGATCCACAAGACTGTGCACCCACTGGCCTGTGACCTCCCTGCATTCTGCATCATTCATGTGACTACATGAGTCTGAAAAGGGACTTATGGACCAGTATCAGACTTATGGACTTGAACTGGACTGAGCTGACATATTTTCCTGATAGATAAAGCTTCTTGACATAAAGCTTTTTCTTAAACATATATGAGGGGCACCAGATTTGTTTTTCTAGTCAATCTGGCCTAACACAAAAGGATTCATGGAAAAATGTCCATGAACTTGTTGAAGCCCCCTCATAGGTGATGCATCATCATACCACACATCTTTAAAACTGGTCAAAATGGCATAACATTTTTGAAGAAAGAAAAGGAGATAAATTCCCAGTGAGAGAAGTACACTCCCTTCTGCTGCTGGATGTTGTCACTGCCAAGTGTGAGGGCCAGAACTACAGCAGCCCTCTCGCCACCATGAGGAACCAGCACAAGAACGAGCTAGCACATGCCAACAGCCGCTAGGAAGGCAGAAGGAACCTGCGTCCTGTGGTGTACACTCACATGTTGAGAGAGGTAGTTGATTGCGCCAGCCTGGCCAATAAACACAAGTGGGATTAATCGAAGGGCGGAGAGATAAATGGCTCCGTGAGCCTCGCCTTTCTTGTCTCTCACTCTTTGATCATTGGACCAGTGTGCGGCTGCCTGCTTGTTCTGTGCCTCAATTTACAGGCTACACTACCTGTGGCACGCCTAGCCTATGGGCTGTGTCGCTGTAAGTTGAGGTACAGAACAAGCAAGGCAGCCACACACTGGCCCGATGATCAAAGAGCCAGAGACAAGAAAGGCGAGGCTCACCAAGCCATTTATCTCTGCGTACTCCAATTAATCCCATTTGTGTTTATCGGCCAGGCTGGCAAATAAGCTAACGCTCTCACTTGTCAAGCTCTTTTGTTACTTACAGCCTAACAGTCAAGGAAGAATTTAGACCTCTGTCTCTCTGGCTCTAGACTCAAAGATACCAGGCCCGGTGCTGCTATCTATTGACAGACTTGGAGGTAGCCTTGACTTTGGGACCCAGCCAGTATACTGCTAGGTTCAGAACGTAAGCCCGGGCCCAAGCCCAGTCTGCCCAGAACACTGAAGGACAAGTACCACAAAAGCAGGGCCTCTCCACAGACGTCCCACCCAGAGCCAGCCCCTGTCCCTTGGGAACCACATCTCGTTTCATTCTCCATTTCCACCGCCTTCCGCTGCCACTGCCCCATAAATCTCCCGTTTATTAATCCTTTACACAAAGCAGTCGGTACAGGATCCTGATTTACTCTCTGTTCATAAACCACAGAGAAATTAAAGATGGAAATGACCCAGAAGGACATTGAGCCTCCATGAGGAGCCCCAGCGCAGTGCTGGCCCTGAACCAGCTCCTGTCTTCCCGTCCCACCTGCAAGCTCTGGATCCGGTGATGTCATCTGTTTTCCACCCCCCACACCGAGAAGAAGGGGTACGCTCTTCTCGTCCTGCCCTGCCCAGAGCAGGAAGGGAGGGGCCTCTGCCTCCCCGCAACCCACGTCAGGGTCTGGAACTTCATGAAGATTTTCCTCTTCTTCAATCCCTTTTGCTACACGGAGGGAAACCAATCAAGTTAGGAACAAAATGTAGGGAGCTACTCAAGTGATTCCAATTCAGAGACAAGGGAAGACCAGGAAAAGAGGAGGAAAACAGCATTAAAATGACTTCATCCACCACGAATCTTGCCACCCAGGACCTGCCCCTCACGTCTCAAGGTTCAAAGACACCTCAATACCCTCAATGCCTCCCAGAACCCTTCAGGTACCAGGAGCACTGACACCCGTTAAAGCCCAGCACAGCCGGGATCCCCAAACAAAATCCTGAGGGGTGTATGTGTTGGGGGGGGGGGGTCTCAAGGCTACTGAGCCACCTACACCTGCAGCCCATCCAAAAACTGGCTGACAAACCGCCCCCTTTCCCCCCTGATAAGAGAGAACCAGACAGGCATCAGGGTTCCCTTTCTGGGTGTGTATACCAGTAGTCCTACTGTGTGCCAGGACCCTGCTGCTGGGGCTCTGACTGTGCTCTTGAAGTTGTAAGACTCCTTACGGGGAGAGGTGGGAGAAATAGTCAGGAAGGCTTCCTGGAGGAGGTGATGTCTGGGTTGATTTGGGTGGGGTGAGTAAGAGCCAGCTAGAAGGGCAGTTCTGATGGGCACTGCAGCAGCAAAGGCGCTGGCATGCACAGCGCTGAGTCTCAGGAGAGAGGGCTGCAGGCAGTGTTGTGAGGAGAGCCTGAAGCGGGAGGTGGATTACAGAGCAAGAGCTGCAAGGTGGCTGCGCCTTGGCTGCTGTGCTAATGAGTTCTGACTTTATCCCAAGGGCAATGAGGAACCATTAAAGGATTTCCGACAGGTCAGGGACATGGTCCAGTCTGCACTTTACAAAGCCCTCTGTCACGGGCACTGTGAACTGGGCAGGGCGGACAGGCAGCAGGCTGTCAGGAGACAAAGGCAGAGTGGCCCAGAGGAGAAGCAGCTCTTCATACTAGGGCACAGGCTGTGTGGTGGTGGGGGGGGGGGGGGGAGGACCCAGCCTTGAGTCCGTTCAGACATGACAAAGGCAGCCCTGTAGACTCCCTGTCCCGTCAGTTAGAGCCTGGTCAGGACCCTGACACATGGGCTAGGCCAGGAGGTGGGTGGGATAAGGTTGGAGGGGGGGGGGGCACCGCAGGGGAGTGGCAAGGGCTATGATGAAGAAAAACCCAGTGTTTTGAGCAGGAGGGGGTCACAATGAGACATCTGGCCCACTGGCTACAGTGGCAAATGTCTACAGGCAGTCTCCCCACCGCCCCAGGCCTTCCAGTTGCCTCCAGTTCAGCCTCCAGTTCCTCTTCCTGCCCCGGGTCAGGGAGGAGGCTCTGCTGGTCCACAGGCTCCTCGGCCCCTGTACCCTGGGCAGGGTCCTGCCACCTGTGTGCTGGGCTCTATTGTGTGTCTTGTCTGTGCCCGTGCCACCAAGTGGATGCTGACTCATGGCCACCCTCCACCGGGTTTCTGAGGCTGTGATCATCTGTACATGAGCAGACAGCTTCACTGGGGCGGGCGGGGGCACAGGTAGGTAGAACCATGGGCCTTGCAGGTGGCAGTCCAGTGCTGACCGGACAGTGCCTCCAGGTCTCAAAGACAGGGATCATGCTTTCTAGTCCCCTGGGCCAAGCTGTGTTAAAGAACCTTCCAGAGCAGACCCTGCGAGGGAGCTCCCTTCCCATTGCTGAGTTGGCAGAGAGAGGTGCTCCCTGATGGCAATGGGGCCCAACAGCTTGTCTCTTTCCAAATCACTCACCACCACCCCACCTCCACCACCACCACCACCTCCCCCAGGAAAGACCATCCACCTGTCGAAGCAACTCCTCCAAAGTGAGAATCCCACCTTTTCATCTCCACAGAGTGAAACTAGCAAACTCTCTCCAGCCTAATGCATGCCACCCGGAGCCACCTACTGACACAGGGGGTTATAGGTATTGGGCGTCTCACCACAGGGTCCATGGTTCAAATCCACCAGCTGCTCCACAGGAGAACAATGAGGCTCTCTGCTCCCGTAAAGATCTACAGCCTCAGAAACCTTACTCTGTCCTGTAGGGGCACCAGGAGTCAGAACCCGATGGCAGTGGGTTTGGGGTGTAGCATGTGCCACCACCATTGTCTCAAATTCTCAAGTAATCCTTAACAACCATTGCTGCCATTTTACAGGTGAAGAAACTGAGGCTCGGAGGAGCTAAGTCCCTTGCCCAAATCACACGGCTCCACAGTCAATGCCTGGTCCTCTGAGCCCTGCAGTGTGGTCCACCAATGGCCAGAGAAGACTCGTGTGACCTTGGGCAAGCTGTTTCACCACTCAGGCCTCTGTTTGCTCATCTGTAGAATGGGGTGGGTCGAGAAACTGAATGAGCCCATTGGTGAAGAGCAGCCATCTCCTTGCCCAATGCTGGCTGCGGGGCAGGCTGCTGCCCCGTCCTCTCAATCACCCCTTCTCAAGATGAGCAAGACACACTTCTGAACGAGAAGTGAACCACTAAGCCAATCTTTTTTATCTGGGTAGATATAAATTATAGCAGGAAGTTTTGGGGATTGGTGTCTTCTATGGCATTAGAAGTACCATTAATTATGTATTAAGTGTTTGAAAGGAAAAGACATTAGTAGTCTATTGGATGAATTTGCATAGTAAGAGGATTGATTAGATACAATGCCCATACGGAGGGCTAGAGGGATTCAGGTCCCCGGGCTTCACAGCAGCGGTAAATTACTGCCACAAAATCTCTCCGATAGTAAAGAATGGCATCCGAATTGCTGAAGGGACTCGCTGCCTGCTGATGAGAACCGGGTGGTCATCCTGCCAGGAAAGGGGGAACAGGCAGGGCCTTGTGGACCTGGCTGCTGGTGGGGGGTCTGGTTTCCCCGGTGGGCGCCCTCTCCACCCACTTCAGCCATGAGCTGGGCCAGAAACACCTGACCACCCCCGTCTGCGGATGCTCCAGAGAGAGGCTTGTAGCTGCTTCCGAAACCTGGATTTTGCTAAGGGCTCTGCTACGAGTCCCTCTGGGAGGGAGATGCTTCAGTAAAAAGAAAATGCAAGTGTTGCCTCTCCGGCTGCAGGCTGTGCGTCCCTTTTTAATGAGGCGCCGGGAGGGCTGGGTGAGAGGCGCTCCCACTCCTGGGGAGATGAAGGCACAGAAACGCCTGTCTTCTGGGTCCGGGCGCGCCTCCCGGAGGCAGCGGGGACAGGCCTCCACAGTGGCAATCGCACCAGCATGCACGAGCTTCTGCCGTCTGCCTGGTCCGGGCTGGGTAACAACAGCCCTGCAGGCGGTGCCGCCAGAGTCCCCACGGTACAGGTCAGGAAACTGAGGCCCTGCCAGCTGTGCCCTTGACACCAGCATTGCTCGCACCCTTTATTGAGACCTTCCCCACCACTGCCTCGAAGCCTGCAATCCCATTCCCACCCCTCCCTCCCTCTTCCCCTTACCTGCTGGCCTCTACCCTTGTCTCACCAATCACCTTCAAATAAAGGCTAACCCTAAAAGCAAACCTGACTGGCCAGCCGGGGGGCTCTGGCTGCTCTCTCGATCTCTGGACTCAGAGGCGGCTGGGGTCTCCAATGGCTGCGCCGGTACAGGGTGTTAAAGGCAGGGGGCAGACGCAGCACCACGGGAGGCCCAGGATAAGCTCTCCCTCCTAACCCACCTGTTGCTGTCCGGGCCAGTCTGACTCGTGGCAGCCCCGAGGGGGTCAGCGTAGAAGAGCCATGATCCTTACGATTTCCACTGGCTGGTTTTTCAGAAGGAGCTCGCCAGGCCTTACTTCCGAAGCACCGCTGGGAATCCAGTAGCCATTTCTCATCTCCCAGGGACTCCTCGCTTTCACCGGCCGCAAACGGTTGTGTCACATAGTCCCTCTCACCTAACCAGAGACACCCCTGGTGACTAAGCCACCCGCTTCCTTCTCCCACCAGATTGTGGCTAGCTCCCCCGCCCCCCTTTCCTCTCTCTGTGCCTCACTTCCGTTCCTCTCACTCTTGTAGCCCCGAGGATGTCCACCTCACCCCTCCCCACCTCACCCTCCAGTAAAGCACTGGCACAAAGCTCCTGTTTCTCAGGAACAGGAGACCTGCTCCTCATGAATGGCCGCCACCACCCCGTGCCTAGCAGGGTCTTGCTCGGGGTCAAGCTGTCCAAGGGAAGACGAATTGCTTGGCTTGAGAAGAAAATGAGGTACTTCTAACCCCTTCGGCCAAGGAGAGCGGGGACTTAGATAAGGGCTCTCCTACTTTCCATGCTGCCTCTCCAAAGGCTTCCGCCCCAGGAAGGGGGAGCCGCTTAAGGTTCCATGGGCTCTGACTTCCTCAAAGCCAAGCAAGAATGTCAGCCCTGTGGCCTGCTGTGGCCTCAGAGCAGCAAACCGTTCCTGCCAGAGTGGACCCGCTACTTTTGAGATCTTTGTGATGTGCCCTTTGCCTGCACTGTTCATTCAGTCTGCACCAAAACCTTATGCACTATGATTAGTGTTAGTGGTGGTGGTGGTGGTGGTGGTGGTGTTGGTGGTGGTGATGGTGATGGTGGTGTTGGTGATGGAGGTGGTGGTGGTGGTGGTGGTGGTGGTGGTGGTGGTGATGGTGGTGGTGGTGGTGGAGGTGGAGGTGGTGGTGGTGGTGATGGAGGTGGTGGTGGTGGTGGTGGTGGTGGTGGTGGTGGTGGTGGTGGTGGTGGTGGTGGTGGTGGTGATGGTGGTGGTGGAGGTGGTGGTGGTGGTGGTGGTGGTGGTGGTGGTGGAGGTGGTGGTGGTGGTGGTGGTGGTGGTGTGGAAGTGGTGGAAGTGGTGGTGGTGGTGGTGGGGGAGGTGGTGGAGGTGGTGGTGGTGGTGGCTGTGGAGGTGGCGGTGGTGGCGGTGGTGGTGGTGGAGGTGGCGGTGGAGGTGGAGGTGGCGGTGGTGGTGGCGGTGGAGGTGGCGGTGGAGGTGGCGATGGTGGTGGTGATGTTGGTGGTAGTGTTGGTGGTGGTGTTGGTGGTGATGTTGGTGGTGGTGGTGGTGGTGGAGGTGGTGGTGGTGGTGTTGGTGGTGGAGGTGGTGGTGATGATGGTGGTGTTGGTGGAGGTGTTGGTGGTGGTGGTGGTGGTGGTGGTTTTGGTGGTGGTGGTGGTGATGTTGGTGGTGGTGTTGGTGGTGGTGATGATGGTGGTGATGATGGAGGTGGTGGTGGTGGTGGTGGTGATGTTGGTGGTGGTGTTGGTGGTGGTGTTGGTGGTGGTGGTGATGGTGGTGGTGGTGGTGGTGGTGGTGATGGTGGTGATGGTGGAGGTGGTGGTAGTGGTGGTGGTGGTGGTGGTGGTGGAGGTGGTGGTGGTGTTGGTGGTGGTGGTGGTGATGGTGGTGGTGGTGATGTTGGTGGTGGTGGTGGTGGTGGTGGTGATGTTGGTGGTGGTGGTGGTGGTGGTGGTGGTGGTGGTGGTGGTGGTGGTGGAGGTGGTGGTGGTGGTGGTGGAGGTGGTGGTGATGTTGGTGGTGGTGGTGGTGGTGGTGGATGCCATCAAGTTAGTTCCAACCCATAGCGCCTCTACGCACCACGGAACGGAACACTGCCGGTTCCCGCGCCACCCTCACCATGATTCCTGAGCCTGAGGCCCTGATGGCAGTCACTGTGTGTGTCTATCTCCTGGAGGGCCTTCCTCTTTTTCACCGCCTCTCCACTTTCCCAGACACGCTGTCCTTCCCCAGGGACTGATGTCACCTGGCAACATGTCCAAAGCATGTCAGACAAAGCTCGCCAAAACAGGTCCTCAAATAAGACACATAACTTGTTGAAAAGCATGCAGCTGGTAAATGGCAGAGCCAAGACTTGAATTTCATCTAAAGAGGGGCTGTCACACCTACGAGATGGTCTATGAGGAAGATACGGTGGGGTCCAGCCTTCCTGGGAAAGCTTCTTGAAGTTGGTGTCTTCTCCGGCACCAAGCTAGCATGAGTCATGCATCAGCGTTAGGGAGGAAAAGACCCCTCCTGTTACCTGTGTCTCCCACAAGGCCAGCCCGAGCCCCTTGTGTCTCCCAGCCAGGGGCATACGTTCATTTTCTTTCCTGAAGGGGTTAAGTCAGGGGTGCTGGAAAAGCCCATGGTGGACTGTTGGTCTCTGACTCTGATTGGTCATCTTGGTCTCTGTCAGAACCCACCCACCACCCGCTCCCTGCCAGCAAGTCAATTCTGACTGATGCGGAGTAGCTAGGGGTTTTGAACTGCTGACCTTAGGGTTAGCAGCCCAGTGGGTAACCACTGTGCCACCAGGACTCCTCCCAACTACCTAAGGATGGAGGGGGGGGCGCGGAAAACTGCTCCCTAACGGCTCCCAGAGCTTCTCCCACCGTCAGGCCCAGGGAGGGAGGAGGACTCGGAGGAAGGCAGAGGGGAAGCAGAGGTCTCTGGAGTTCTGCCCTCCCCAGTGCTCCAGTTCTGGGAGGTGAGTCTGGCCCAGAGAGAACATAAGAAAAGCCTTACTATAGTGACCTTCAAGAGGAGCAACTAGGAGCTGAAGGCAGGGTTTGTGTAGACCATGCAAATGATATGCAAGTGATATGCAAACATGAATACAAATAGGCCAGGGCCAGTCCCCCAGAGGCTTCCTAACGCCTGCCAGCCTGATGTGCCTCTAGAGCAGCAGTTCTCAACCCGTGGGTCACGACCCCTTTTGGGGGTCGAATGACCCTTTCACAGGGTCGCCTGATTCATAACAGTAGCAAAATTACAATGATGAAGTAGCAACGAAAATAATGTTATGGTGGAGGAGGTCACCACAGCATGAGGAAGGTTGAGAACCACTGCTCTAGAGGGGTAGTGGGGCAACGGCACAAATGGCCAGGAAGTCAGGGTTCCAGGTACCTGGGGTTGGGGACTACCAGAGTTAGAGGAGTGGGACCCTTAGGAGGGGACCCCAGGTCCAGGGCTCCTTGTGCACTGTAAAGTTTTCCAGCCCCACTGGACCAACTCTGCAATAAACACACACACACACACACACACACACACACACACACTCACACTCACAAAAAGAATACGCTTTTCAAAGTGAATCTTGAGGATGCTCTCAGTTCCAGCCGTCACCTCCCCGTGTGGCCTTGGGTAACCGCTTCAACCTCTTGGAGCCTCAGTTTCCTCATTTACCCCCTAGAGGTGGTTCCAGGCTCCTTCCTCTCCCACCTTCCAGGCTCTGTGACAGAACGGAAGCCGAGAGCCTCCTGTTGTTCCCTAGAGCTGTCTCCTGGCCTTGGGGACAGACTGCTAATGCTGGGGTCAGAGAGGAGCTAACACCTGCACCCACCCAGGTGGGGGGGCAGCACCAGGTCAGAGCCAGGCACAGGATGCAGCTCTCACTCATGGGCCTCTCACCTTCTGGCCTGAGAAACTGCCCTTCCACTTGGAAACTTCCAGAGCTTTAGAAGGAAGGCCAGCTGGGAGCCAGGAGGAACCTTAAAACATAATAACACCGTGATTATCGGAGTGAGCTGGAGGAGTTACAAAATGCCAAATCGTTGGGGTTTTGTATATTTCAGGGCCTCAGACTCCCTTTCCAAATTAATATTCATGGGGACTGGCGTGCCATTTATTTGCATATGTAGATTGTTGCTCATCCTCTGCAGGATAAAAAAGTTTGGGGGTGTTTTTATTTATTGTATTTATTTTAAGCTTGGATGATAAACCAAGAAGGTCAGGCCGGGGGAAGGGCAGGTTCCAAGGGCAAGAGTGGGTTTAAGATCCGTTTTGTTCTGAGACAGGATACACAGGGTAAGTGACTCAAGCCTGATCTCCACAGCCGCCCTTCTGAGGTCAGCCCACCAAACCCCCCACTGTCCCCACAGCAGACTCTGGGAAACCAAACCTGCCACTGTGCCTCGGGTAGACAGGCACCATGTGGGGTAAATGTGGCAAGACACCTGAACTCTCTGAGACCCTTTCTTCTGAGGATGACAGCCTACTACGCAAGGCTCTGGTAAAACACAAAGTAGATCACGAAGGCACCCCCAAAGTCCCTAATACAGGGAGCCAATGCTACCGCATCCCCCCTGCTTCTCTCCTGCAGTGGAAAGCATCCGCCTCTCCCAGACACCCTCAGGGATGGCTCTACCTCCTTCCCACCGCCACCTAACGCCTCCTGAGGACCATGGTCACCTTCTACTTTCCGTGTGCTACTGACCCTATTCCTTTTATCCAAATAGCACGCCTTCATGGCTCCACTGAAAAGCCCTGGGCCTACTGTGAGAATCTAGGGGGGTCTGATAACTCATAGGCCCCTGAAGCCCGGTGCAGGTCTGTGGACAGGGAGACCAGGAAGCCTAGTAGGAAGGTCACAGACTCTGGACTCACGCAGACCAGGGCAGAATCCTGAGGCTACCAACAACTTACCTGTCTCTCTGGCCTCAAGCTTCTCATATGTGTGAAAGAAAACCATCGTTGTGTTCTCTTCTGTCGCTTTGTCTTGCTATGCCTTGTTTTTTGGTGCATATTATTATCTCTGCAGATCTATCTAGATAAGACAGGCTGGATGAACAGTCTGGAGGAGAAAACAATGGGATCGATGGTTCCAGGGGAGCATGGGAGAGGGGGAGGCGGTGGCGGGGGGGGGGGGGTAAGGAAGTGGTGTTGACCAACCCAGGGACAAGGGAGCAACAAGTGATCCAAAATTAGTGGCAAGGAGGGTAGGGTGTGAGAGACCTGGTAGGGATTCAGCAAGGGCAATGTAACCAAGAGAAATTACTGAAACCCAAATGAAGGCTGAGCATGATAGTGGGACAAGAGGAAAGTAAAAGGAAATAGAGGAAAGTAGTAGGAGACAAAGGGTATTATAGAGGTCTAAATACAGGTATGTACATATGTAAATATATTTATATAGGATGGTGGGGAAATAGATCTACCTGCATATAGTTATAGGTTTAGTATTAAAGCAGCAGACGGACATTGGACCTCCACTCAAGTACTTACTCATTGCAAGAAAACTTTGTTCTATTAAATTGGCATTCCATGAAGCACACCTTCCCAACACGATCACTGAAGACAAATGAGTGCATAAGCAAACGTGGTGAAGAAAGCTGATGATGCCCGGCTATCAAAAGATATAGCATCTGGAGTGATAAAGGCTTGCAGGTAAACAAGCAGCCATCAAGTTCAGATGCATCAAAGCCCACATGGAAGAAGCACACCAACCTGTGTGACCACGAGGTGTAGAAGGGACTAGGTATCAGACATCAAAGAACAAAAAATCATATCATTGTAAATGAGGGTGAGTGCAGAGTGGAGACCCAAAGCCCATCTGTAGACAACTGGACACCCCTTATTGAAGGGTCACAGGAAGGAGATGAGCCAGTCAGGGTGCAGGTAGCAATGATGAAACATGCAACTTTCCTCTAGTACTTAAATGCTTTCTCCCCCCACTAGCATGATCCCAATTCTACCTTTCAAATCTGGCTAGACCAGAGGATGTACACTGGTACAGATAGGAACTGGAAACACAGGGAATCCAGGGTGGATGACCCCTTCAGGGCCAGTGGTGAGAGTGGTGATAGCTGGAGGGTGGGGGGAAGGTGGGGTAGAAAGGAGGAACCGATCACAAGGATCTACATATAACTCCCTCCCTGGGGGATAGAGAACAGAAAAGTGGGTGACGGAGACGTCAGTGTAAGATATGACAAAATAATAATTTATAAATTATCAAGGGTTCATGAGGGAGGTGGGGTGAGGAGGGAAGGGAAAAATTGAGGACCCAATACCAAGGTCTCAAGTTTAAAGCAAATGTTTTGGGAATGATGATGGCAACAAATGTACAAATGTGCTTGACACAATGTATGGATGGATGGAATGTGATAAGACTTGTACGAGCCCCCAGAAAAATGATTTTTTTAAAAACAACTCACTGCCATCAAATCAATTCCGACTGGCGGTAACCCTATAGGACAGAGTAGAACTGCTCCTATAGGTTTCCAAGGCTATCCCTCTTTATGGGAGTGGAAAATCCCTTTTTTCTCCCAAGGAGCGGTTGATGGTTTCAAACTGCTGACCTTGTGGTTAGTAACCCAATGTGAAAGCACTATGCTGCCACGGCTCCATCTGTATTCTGGACCTCATACTGTTTTATCTACCTCTTGGAATAACGGCACATAACCAAAACCAAGGAGCCTGGCTAAGGCTAAGTGGTCAACTGCTAACTGGGATCACAACCAAGAAACCCTTATGAGGCAGTTCTGTGCGGCACACACGTGATCACTGTGAGTCGGCATTAACCTGACCATCCCCAGCAACGTCCAAAATCAAACCCACAATTGGGGAGCCCATTTCATCTGTGTGTTCCCGAGCCGACTGAGCTCCTAAAGCTTTCTGGGCTGTTCCACTTGGTCCTGTAGGGTCACTACGAGCCGGGGTCAGCTTTACTCCTGGGGTTAACCCATCAGCCTCTTGGTTGGTAACTGCGGGCAAATGGTAGTGCTGCCTGGGGATCTTAACGGCATAAAGCAAGGCTTCCGGAGTTTGGTTTTTACCACCAGGATTGCAGAACTCCGGACAATTCTAGCGGGGGCATGAGCTCTCACACCACTGGGGGCGCTATTTCAGACCGCTCCACAGTTGTGCTCACGCAGGGCTTCCTGGGGCTTCCTGAGAGAATCGGGTAGTTAAGCACGAAAGAACGTGGCGATTAACCAAAGGGTTGGCCGTCGTCCAAACTCACCAGCTGCTCGTCAGGAGAAAGGTTGGCCGTGGGCTTCCGGAAAGATGACAACCGACTGTCCCAGGCAGTTCTCCTCTGTCTTACAGTGGCCCTTGGGGCCAGAACCGACTCGGTGGAAAAGAGTTTGGTTTAATCGTTGTGGGCTTGTGGTTGTTTGGTTTCCTTTCGTTTCAATAAAATCCCTTGGGGGTAGAGTGCAAACAGGTAACCCTCTTGGTAGCTTTGAATCGCCCCAGAAGAGCCCCAAATGTCCTCCTGAAAAAACCAGCCAATGAGAGCCCAATGAAGTGCAGCTCCGCTGACAGACATGGGCCCTTGACTTTGAGGCAACCGGCCTCTCAGTGCTGAGTGTTGCGTTCTGGTCTGCACTTGTGCTGACTTTGGACAGACACCTGTCATTGTGGTGGGCTAAGGAGAAAAAGACTGCGGTCGAACGTATAAATGGTGCTTTTCTGCGGAGTGATCTCTGGGCAGGCCATAGGAACAAGGGTTTCCCAGCATGCCCAGTTGCAAGAAGTGGCGGGAAAGTTGAGTCATTACAGGGCACACAGGGGAGGAAGCAGCCAAAGTGTGTCACGCAGCCAATATCCCATTCACGCTGCAGGGCTGAGATTTAGTCTTAGCAGAATAGCAACCGAACGCATTCAATTATTGTGAATCTGCATGTTACTGGCTTTGGAGCTTGCATTTAATTTGTACGCTTGCTTGGGGTTTAAGATTGAATAAGTTCTGGGCACAAGTTGTGGACGCCTAGTTTGGTGTTTATATAGGCTGAGATACCATCATGGTGTTAATGATTTAGGACAATCTCGGAGGTGTGTGGGAAGCTTTTTGTTCCCTTTAGAATGAAATCAGCTGTATATTGCTCAAGTTGGAAAACTAGTGGCTAAAGGCGATGCAGGGACCAATGTGGGAGTGGCTGGAGCCCCTAACCCAAGCCAAATTCACTGCCATCAAGTCAATTCTGACTCATAGCAACCCTACAGGACAGAGGGAGGAATGCCCCTGTGGGTCCCCAAGGCTGTAGCTCTTGGCATAAGCTGTTGAAAGTCTCCTCTTTCTCCCAGGAGCCCCTAGAGATCAGTGTTATTGTTCCATTCTCTCCTACAATGGATGGAGAGAGGAGAGGTTTGGCTGAGAAGGAGAAAGCCCAGTAGGTGACGTGAATGACCTGCCCAAGGGCACCCCCAGGTCAGCCAGGTAACCCAGGATTCTTTCTTGCCTTGAAAGGCAGCAAGGTTTCTAGAATCTTGGCTGAATTCCTCCGTCCTTTGCTCCTGAAAAAAGGGTTCCTGGATATACAGTAGTTTGAAATGGGCTGCTGACTTAAAGGCTGGTGGTTCAAAACCACACTATGGTGCCAAAGAAGAAAGGCCTGGCAAGCACGTCTGTAAAGATTACTGCCTCGAAACCCCGATGGAGCAGTTTTACCCTGTACCACATGGGTCACCACAGGTTGGAACTGATTTTCGGGCAGCCAGTTCTTGTTTTGTTTTGCTTGTTTTTAGTGGCTCCTGGAATGCCTTATGCCTGAGAGTCGGGATGGAAAAGACTAATCGAGGGAAGGCTAGTGACGAAGTGGCTTCCTCCTTAGCCCAGCTCTTCTGACTCCTCTCTCAGAGCCCAAGAAGCAGTGGCCTCCTGGAGAAAGGTGGGCTCCCACTCCTCTCACGCCTGGCCACACCAGTGCCTCCCTGCTCAAATGTCCCAGAACATCCCCTGACTATTGTGAAGGGGCAATGGGCACTATGCAAAGAAGGTTCTGCCCACAGATGTCTGCAGAGCCTGCATCCCCCTGACACTGCCATCAGCAGTGAAGAGACATTGAGCCCATAGCCCAGCTCTGTGCTGGACCCTGGGATGGGAAGGAGACCAGTTTGGGCTCCTACAGTGGTACGCTGTACACAGGTAGAGCCCAGGAGGGAGAAACTGGCCAGCCAGTAACCAAAGCCTCTGTTCTGTGGTAAGAGAAGAGCGCTGTTGTAGCCCAAAGAAGAGGTAGAACAATGAGAGATGACAGAGATGGAAGTCAGAAGGTGAGAATGTGAACTGCGCTGTGAAGGTCAGACAGGGCCCCAGTGGAGGAAGTGGCCAGTCCAGCCAGTGGTAACAGCATCGAGAAGCCAACAGCTTCTCTGAGACAGAGAGGCTGAAGATGAGGAGCCCCCTCTACTCAAGTCCTCCCTCAACGCAAGAGCATGTTGTTCTAATAACCTGGCATTCCGTGACACTCACCTTCCCGGAGTCATGGAGTGGGTTCAAACCTCCAACCTTTTAGTTTAGTATATTTTGTGTCAACTTGGCTTGGCCAGGATTCTCAGCAGTTTAGCAGTTAAGACATAATCATCCCCTCGGTAACGAAATGTCCTTGGGGTGTGGCCTGCTTCCAATATAAGTGGACACTGTGGAAACGCTTGCTTGCTTTTTGCTGGGTCTGGATCCTGCATCTGGCTCGTCAGTAGATCTCTGGTTCTTCAGACTTGAGCCAGCAGCCTGCAGTAAGTATCACATGCTGATACCATGCTGATATTTGGGAGTCATTACTCACTTGCCATCTGAACTGCCAACCTTGGATTCATTCGTTCTGCAGCCAGAAGTCTCCCACGTGCCCTGATGATCTTGAGCTACTTGAGTCAGGAGAAGCCTCCACCCTGACATCTGATCCACAGACTTGGAACTTGCCTGCCTCTACAAATTGTGGTAAGAGTTGGATGAGCCCCAATAAAATGATTTTTTAAAAACACACACATAAATATATGTATATATATAGACACACACACATACATATACATCTATTTCACTAGTTTTGCTTCTCTAGAGAAACAAGCCTAAGACCTAAACAAACAACAACAACAAATTGCCCTCGGGTCAATTCTACCACCTCCTATGGGCCTTGTAAGGGCCGAGTGGAGCTGTCCCACAGGGTTCTGAGATGACACATCTTTACAGACGCAGACTGCCACGTCTTTCCCCAAGGGGCTGCTCAAACCACCTGCCTCTTAGTTCGCCATTGAGCACTTCACCGCTGTGCCACCAGAGTTCCCCGTGAGGTTAGTGGTCGAGCATAAATGGTGTGTGCCACCTAGCGACCTTTCGGTGTTACAAGGCTGAGTCGGGGCAGATTATAAACATAACCTTACAGTAATGTCCAGCATAAAATAAAACTTTCATTAAATTGAGTCCCTTCCCCCACTGGTGGTTAAGAAACCAGGGGGGAAGATTAACTGACTTTCTCAGTCAAATTACCTTATTTACTCCCTTCCATCCCTGTGATTTATTAATTCAATAAATACTCGTTGAAGAGCTATGTGCTTGCTGGCCAGACCCTAGACAAAAGGAAGACTCCACCACACATCCTCACCCCCATCTCAGACCGTCTCGGTCTCACATCTGGTCAGGGACACAAACTTACCAACAAGATGCTAACCAACGGCACCAGCAGCATATTATTAAGTACCGAATTTGTGGTGTAGGCAATAAGTGCTACAGAATTCAGGGGCAGGAAGATCAATGCTCGGAGATCACCGTGGACGCCAGTGGCCAGGGCAGTATCAATGAGGATGCAGCTTCCGCAGCAGTCCAGAGGGCAGGGCTGGGGTTGGCATGGAGGAGGGCAGAACTGGAGGCAGCGGAGCGGGGTGGTGAGTTGCAGCAAGCAAGGATGAGGAGACAGGACGCGGGCAGGTGGTGGGAAGTTGTGAATGTCTATTTGAGGAGTTTGAGCTGCAGCCAGTGAGTAATACAGAAAATCATGTAAGGCAAACCCAAAACCCATCGTCATGGGGTCCCGACAACCCCATAGGACAGAGCAGAACTGCTCCTTAGGGCTGCAGAGGCTGTACGTCGTTACAGAGGAACCTTGGTGGTGTGGTGTAGTGGTTACACAGAGAGCTGTGATCCACAGGGCCGACAGTTCAACCCCCACCCCCACCCCACCCCCCAGCAACCTCATGAGAGAACAAGAGGGCTTACTACTTCTGGAAAGAGTGACTGTCTCAGACACCCACCGGGGCAGGTCTACCCTGTCCTATCGGGTCACCGTGATCGGCTGCGGCTTGGTGGCTGTGACTGAGTGAGAAATCTTGACAGAAGCAGACTGCCTCATCTTTGGGGTTGACACGTACACCGCCGTGCTACCAGAGCCCCTTCATTTAAAGCAAAAATGGATTTTTTTTAAAAAGCATTTAGGAAACACCCTGGAGGCATACTGGTTTTGTGTTGAGCTGCTAAACTTGAGGTTAACAGTTCAAAAACACCAGCGACTCCACAGGAGAAAGATGGGGCTTTCTATTCCAGTAAAGAATTAATATGGGAAACCCACAGAGGCAGCTCTACCCTGTCCTATTGGGTCGCTCTGAGTTGCAATTGAGTTGACGGCTGTGAGTTTGGTTTGGGCTGCAAAGGGGAGAGAGATGGGAGGCTAGGAAAGGGTCCCTTGGGCAACGAATGTGTCTTGGGCCTGGACTCCAGACTCGTCACCTCTTCACTGGGCTACACAGACTCTGAGCAGAGGCAGAGGGCCCACAGGCCTGGAGATACTGGTCACCGCACATCCCTAGGCACTAGGGCCCGGGCAAGGCAGAAAGGTAAGGTGGGACTTGGATATTATAAGTAGCCCTAAAAAGGAGAGAGAACCCCAAGAGCTGTTACCAATATTTTGACCCCCGCATCTGGGAAAAGGATGTGTTGAGGAGGGAGCTGTCTTGAGAGATGGAGACAGGTGGTTTCATTAAGGCATGCAGATCTCACCAAGGCCACCACGTGTCCAAAGAACGACAGTATCCACCCAACAACTTGAATGTGGTCTTGGGGACACTGTGCTCTGCGTCCCGGGATCTTGACTGGCCAACACTGACCATATTTGGACTGATAGTGAAGCAACCATGTTGGTAGGGCGATGACCCTATCTTGACCCAACAGGCCCATTTTCTGGCTGAGAGAGGAAGAGGATAAACTCATAACCCATCCAGACCGGAATGCTGGCGTTGCAGCATACACCATAAACCAAGCACCTCTTCCAGAAGCCTTCCTGATTGGCTGAACTCTCAGTGATGTCACACTACTACATAGATGATATGCAAATCACACCGGTTCACACGCTCATTTCATTCTGAGTTTCTGTGATCTAGTTCTCACATCTCTTCAGCACTAGATTATAAATCCTTTGATGCCAGACGTCCCCCATTCAAATAATTATTGGTCCGATTCCAATTTCTCTTCACAAAATGTCCCATGGACAGATGAGGAAACACGCATAAAGGAGCTGAAAATCTCACCTTGGATCACAGAACTAAAAGAGAGAAAACAAAATTCTAACTCAGGCCTTCAACTCTGTCAAAGGCTCTATTAGGTTTTTTTTTCTCCTTTCTAATAACACTGTTTATTCTCTCTTGTTCCAGACCACTTACAATGGTCCCTTGCCAGCAACTGGTTTAAGCATGGACATGTGATTCACAACTGCAGCCAATAAGACCAGAGCGAAAGACTGGGCAGGCTTCTAGGGGAAAGCTTCCTTCTGCCTGTTCAGCTTCTATACGTTATTACAAGGGTGTAGCACCTGGAGCTGTTGCCACCACCTCTTGACCTTGAGAGCAAGGAAAGATTAAACGAATCTGGGTCTTTGATAAGACTGCAGAGACACTTTAAAATAAAACCACCTTGGGAAAGCCATGGCCCAGATCTTTAATGTGGGAGATACAAAGTTCCTAACTGTCTCATCCAGTTGATTTTCTGTCACTTGGAGCCTGGGTTGAAACCCAGTCAAGCGCTGGGCTCATACCCCAATCAAGGGCTCTGGTCTTTAGAGCTCTCTGAGCCAAGCATTATGGGACATATGGTCCTGGTCTCGCCCGCCTGGTCCCAGACGTGGGCACTAGATACGGGCTCAGTGGGGGCTTGAGGAGTTCATTCTGCTCCTGCCCACCCGGTCCAGCGGGTCAAGTCCCTGAGATCCCTCTCTTCCCTTCACTTGTCTGCAACTTATTGTTTTTCTAGGTTTCTGCCTTCCGTTTGACTATGGTCTCGCCAACAGGCCCTCCTTGTCTCTTCCGCTGCTTGTGAGGGTAAGGTGAAGAGAGACCAGCAGTGAAACTCTGCACTCCTAAATATTTGTTCTTTGAAATATCTTTCTCAATTAGATCTCACCCAGAGGTTGGAGATTCAGGCTGAATTCCAACTTCCTGTTCCAGAACTGACTTGTCGAGCTGCATAATCACTGCAGCCAGTTTTGTTTGCTATAAAACATGGATTTTTTTCTTTTTTTCCCCCTCAACTACAATAATCGATAAATAGAATACAGATGAAAAATGCCAGCACTTAGGAAAGCCATGCTTTGATGGTCCTTTCCTTTCGGGTCTAATTAGCACGGTGGGAAGAGAGCGTGCCGTTGCGATCTTGCCCAAGTGGCTAAAGTGAACGAACCACAAACTCTCCTCCTCCTGCGGATGTACAGCTCGACACCAGACACTAGTCAGATAGACAGGCAGCTTCAAACCGTTTGCCAAGACTCCACAAACGGACCTGTAAAATCTATAATACGGACTTCCTCCAACAGCTCTGTTCACACTTGCTGTTTAATAGGTGCTCTCTCCCTTAACACACCGCAGTTTCTGTCAACTGACACACAGAGAGCCCCGTTAGCAGGAGACGCAGTCTCTCTGAATTCCTTGCCTTTTCCGGCTCTCCCATTCTTTCTTTTAAATGAAGACGTGCCTGTTCGGACAAGGGTCACCCAGGCCATGAAAGTTTCATGAAGGGCTCTCTGAGTGGATGACACCTTTTCAATTATAACACTGCTTATAATAAACCCCCACTGAGCCCCGGGGCATGGAGTCTACCTCCAACACAGACCACCTAGTCATTCCCTAATTATATTGCAATATATGATCTGTGTGTGTGTGTGTGTGCTGATGAAGATAAAATATTCTTTAAATTCTTTGGCCTCCTGGCGGGGGAAGGGGTGTACATCGGCAAACCCCAGGAGTTTCCAGAGCTAATCACTGCCTTTGTTCCAGGCTCTTCCATTGCCTCACTCACCTCATCTTCCTTTGGTCTCACACAGAGATTCTCAGCGTGGTCCCCAGACCACCAGCATCACCCAGGAACCAAGTGATGAGGCCCACTCCATACCCACTGAATCAAGCCCCAGCGATTTGTGTTTTCACAATCTCCCACTCTAAAGACTTAAAGCCATTCGCCTACAAAAGAGAGAGCATCATTTAAAATTGAAGCAGAGGCCAGGGACACCTGGATCCTTTCATCCTTTCTGCATATGTATCCCAGTCTGCAGGGCTCCATTTATTCATCTGTACAATGGGACTCCAGAGCTCACCCAGTGGCTATGGATGCTGCGGTTTAAGGGCACATGGTTACCTGGCACCAGTCTCTATGGATACCTAGTAAAATCACAGTTACCAACTCACCAGCTCCCTCCCACCACACCTGACTGGGAGAAGCTCTGCAGAGTAGGTCTCCAGCACAACATCTAAGGTCATCGATGCAGCTGCCTCTGGGTTACCCCTGGCAACCAGGAGCTAAGGTCCTGGAAGTCCACAGATGCTCCAAGCCTCATCTTGGCCAACAGCTTCGAGCTTTTTCACCTGCAAACCTTGAACCATTGACTAGAGGAGAGGCTCAGAATTGTCTTTGTCATGTTGTCCCCTGTCAGACATCTTGGGTGCATGTGGCCCCACTCTAAAACCACTAGGCTTTAAGCCTGAAAGGACAGCTCGGCAGCTGCATCTCCAGGACCTAGACTAGTCCCCGTACAAAAGCAGGAATTCAGAACGGTGTGCTGACTGTTCCTGGTGCAATAACTGCCCTGCCCACGCTTGGTCCAAACCAGTCAAGTAGCTAAATTCTAAAGGCTACCTAGTTGGGTATCCATCAAGGAGATGGATGGACACAGAGGCTGCAACAATGTGTTCAAAGATAGCAACGCCTGCCATTGGTGCCAGCTGGCCCAGTGCTTCCTTCTGCTCTACATGGGTTCCCTGTGACCCCCTGGCACCTAACAGCAACGTGGTGGGAAGAGGCAAAGAAACTAGGAAAACTCCCGGGAATGATGAGGCAGGGTAAGAGGAGAGGCCACAGCCTGACTATTTCTCAGCTGGAGGCCCAACCCCTGACTCTCAGGGAGCCAGGGAGCCAGGTGCTCACCCTAGATCTAGGATTCTAGAGCTCAAGTGACAGGTCCTGAGTTTAATTTCTAAACTGCTGCCCCTTTGACCCCCTAGCAAAGGTCACGTTCTCACAGGCCCGACGCTGCCGTCCTTTGACCAGTGTTGAACGTCATGGCTGCCCTCCTCCAGTACTTCTGTCCCCAACACCATTACCAACGGGAAATTATACACCCAAGTAGAGTCAAGCTCTACCTTTTTAGGGGAGACTCTCCCTAATCCCGCCCCGCCCCCCCCCCCCATGGAAACTGATTACCCAGGAAAACCTGTAACCACTTCCTAGGTTACAACCCTGTGGCTTCACCCTCCCTTCGGACTACACATTGCGGGTGGAGGTTGAGTCTAAGCGCCCCCCCTCCCAAATTCACCGCAGAAGGAGGCAATCGCAGAGTGGCTCCGCTAAACCCACAGCTTTTGTCCCCTAAACCTGCGCGAAATCTCGCAAACGCCTCCCCAACTCACTTTAACAAAGAGGGCTGCGAGGCAAAGGCTCCACTGCCTCCGAGGAAGCCGCCCCAACTGGCGACTTCGAGGCTCACTGACTCCGGGACCGAGTGCGGGAGCGGGCGAGGAGCTGAGCGGCGACCCGGCCGGCTCGCCTCGCCAACCGCCACCTGGCCCAGGGATTAACCCCTCTTTCTCCAGCAGGGCGCAGGAGGGGCGCTGCCGCCCGAGCGCGGGGACCCTAGCCAGAGCCGACTGAGGTGGCCGGAGCCCAAACCAGCCAAGGCCCTCCCCCAGCTCGTCGGAGACCGTGTGCTGCCAACCCGCGGGCACGGGGGAGGGTGGAGAAGGCGAACCTGAAACGTCTTCACTTGGCAATATTTTTTTCTCGAGAATATGACCGTGCGGGGAGCGAGTCAGATCAACCTCACAGCCGGGCAAGGGGCAGGGATCCCGAGACGCGGCTGCCACGGGATGGAGCCCGGGAGTTCGCGTCCCGGAGAAAGCAGCCGCGCTCCGCGGCTTCGGGCAAAAACGTGCGGCGCCCAGGCGCTCCCAGGTTACCGGTCCACCATGGCCGTCCCACTCACGGGGCTGGGCGCCCGTGAGGAACGATTTTTGCGTACTGTAAGTGGTATTTTTCTAACAATTTAGGAAACAGCTACGTCTAGAAGGAGTGGGCAGCGCTCGGGGGTTCCAAGCGACCACAACGATTGCCCACCTTCCCACCTCCGACACGATCGCCCGCGACTGGCAGAGAAGTTGGGAACTTCGGGACGGCGCTCCGGGCGCGCACAGGCAGTGACTCGCTTCTCGTTGAACTTCGGAGGCTGGGGTCGCCGCGGACGGCAGGAGAGACGCGTGGCCAGCAAAGCCCCTTGGGGCGGCTGGGCTTCCCGGAGGAGGGGAAGGAATCCGAATGAGAAGAAGGAGGATCTGCATTCCCTCCCGCTCCTCCAAAAAGCCAACGCGCGCCGGGCTCCCGCGGGCGCTTCGCTGCGGCTAGGCGCACAGCCGGCCGCCGCCGCGGAGCTACCCGCGCTCCCGGGCAGCGCGCCCACCGGCTCGACGTCCCCGCCGGGCAAGGAGGGCGCCGGAGCCCGGCGCGCAGCCGGCGCGCCGGGGAGGCCAGGGCCGGGGGTGCCCAGACTCCGGCCAGCGCCTCCCCCGGACCCGGAGCCCCGCCGCCGCGCCCGGGTCCTCCCCCGCACGTGGATGCGCCGCGGCCTCGGGCGGAGAGCCGGTGCCGGCCACGCCGGGGCGCCGCACGGCCGGCGCGGACCTCGGGCGCTTCCTGGAGCCCGGGCACCCGTCTCCTCCCCGCGCCAAACTCGGCTTCCGCAGCCCGCCACCAGCCAGACCGCCGCCGCCCGGAACCGCGGAGCCGGCGGAAAGTTCGTCTCCGGGCGGCAAAGCCCCCGGCTCGGACCCGCACCCCGCGCCACGGAGCTCTGCGCCCCCGGCGCCCGGAGACTCCCAGTCCTCGCTGCCCCTGCCCCGCCACCTACCTGCTGCCGCGGCTGGCTCAGGCTCGGCTGGCCAGTCGCACGGTCCGGTCCTCCGGAGCCCGCGCCGCGCGCCCGCGAGCGCTGGGCCGGGAGCCGGAGCTACAGCAGCCCCGAGCAGGGCGGGCGCGAGAGCGAGCGAGCCGGCGGGCTGGAGCCGCGGCGGTGCTGCTGCTGAGCCAGCCCCCACCCTGCGTCCCTCGGTCCCTCCCTCCCTCCATCCCTCCCCTCCCCTCCCCTCCCCTCGCAGCCTCCCTCCTCCCTGCTCGCGGCTCCCGCCCGCCGCTCCCCACCCCGCCCCCCTTTTCTCTTTCTCCCTCTTCGGTTCTTTCTGACCCTGCTCCCGCCCTCCTCCTTTCTTCTCCTCTTTCTGTCCCCAGCTGTCCTTCGGGTTCCTGGTTTGGGACTCAACCTTCCCCGCATCTCTTCCCGCCTTCTCGCGCCCTCTCGCTCTCTTGGCCGCGGTCTCTGCGTTCTTGTGCTCCCTCTAACCCCCTGCCCACCGCCCTCTATGGTCCCCCGCTTTTACTCCTTGCCAGTCTCTGCTCTCGTTCTCCGTCAGTCCCTACTCCCCTGCCCCTGAGGAGAGTGACCTGTCCTCCCGGCCATTCTGGCTTGTGGAGCCCTAATGGCGTAGTGGCTTAAGCGTTTGGACTGCTAACAGCAAGGTCAATAGTTCAAGCCCACCACCTGCGCCACAGGAGACAGACGAGGCTTTCTGCTTGGGGCAGTTCTCGCCTGCCCTATAGGATCGCTATGAGTCGGAATCCACGGACAGGGGTCAAGGGATCTGGGGGCTGCCCTTGAAGCAGGAGAGGACAGAAAGGGAGGGGCCAACGCTGAGGCTGGAGCCAGTAATGTCTGGAAGAACAGGGAAGAAGGCAAGAAAGCAAGGAACACCTCAGAATGCCAGTCTCCTAGACCCAAGCCTAAGGGTGCCTCGTAAAACGATGACTGAGGCCCAAAGTGAGGAGAGCCAGGGGCAGCTCCGTGCCTAGGTCAGCTGCCTAGCCCCGCGAAGGCTAGCGCCCCAGAGGTCGGTCAGCTCCTTCCAGCCTGTCTCTGGGCTCTGTGTCCCTGTCCCCTGGGGCCTCCAGATGAAAGTCGCTCGCCCCGGCTTGGGACAGCGCCTTGGGCTGCCTCCTTGCCCCAGAACACTCCTGGGGAGAATGAGCCCCGCCTTGAGAACCCCTTCTCCGCCCACCCCTCTCCAGGAAAGACATAACTCTCTTAGTGCTCCTGCTTACCTGGGCTTGTCTCCTTTTCTCCTTGAACTAAAACGGGAGCCGGAAGGCCCAGATTTGGGGGAAAGTGACTGCATAGACCCCTGGGAAAGTCGGGGGGTTTTCCCCCCAAATAAAGTAGCATAGTGTCTCTGACAATAAGCACTGTGGGAAGTGCCTGTCTGTAGGTGTGTCTGAGCATCTAGCCCTCCCTGGGTCAACACAACCCCCGCCACCCATCTACCTTTCTCAGCTCCGCCTCCAGAAGCTTCTATAGAATCTGAGGTTCGCAGGGACCCCCCCTTGCAGTCTTGACAAATCAAGACAGACCCATGAAGCTCCTAATTGCTCAGAAGGTCTCTTCCCTGCCAGCATTTGTGCCCCACTAGTACTGCCTTCTCCTTGGTACCAGCCAGAAGCGGAACTTCCATCCAATAGTGCCAGCCTCTGACATTCAGCTGAGGTATTGGCCAAACTCCACACGAACATCCCATCAGACACCACAGAAGAAGCATCTATTCAAGGTCAAGATGAGGGTGAGGCAAGTGAGGCACACAATTGAAAGAGGCCTTCACTGTAACAGTCCTATGCCTGACCTGGAGAGCCTGGCACCCCCTCCCCTCCCCCAAGGCCCCAGTCAAACCTGAGGTGTGCCCCTCCCCAGCTGGGTGACCATGGCCCACCACTGCCCTCTCTGGCATCAAGTTCCTCCGCCCCCTGTGCAAAGGCTGATGGCCTTTCGCTCAGGGTTTCTCCAGCTCCCAGAGTGCTTCAGTCTACAGACTCGGAGATGCTGAAAACTAAGGTCTAACTTCCTGGGGCTGTTTTCCTGCCACTTAACTAATTGTGACATAGGGCAGTGACGTGACCTCTCCAACCTCAGTTTCTCTATTAGCACTCTCGTGGGCACTGTAATTGTTCTTTGAGCCCTGTGAAAGTTCAGACAAACTATGCACTGAAGCATTAGCATATGCCCCGCCCTTACATCTTTGTGATGGTTGTGCATTTAAATGTTTCCCAAACTTCCCAGAAGTGAAGTTTGGGAGAGAAAGCAGGTCTTCCTGGAGAGCCTTTCCATCACTACCACCCACATCTCAATTAGCAAAGGCTTGAGAAGCAGCCCCACCCCCATCTCTTTCTCACACTCTCACACTGCCAGGAGTGGATTGGGTGACTGAGCGCTGCTGGCCACCTCCACGATGGGCAGCAGGGTCCTGGTGCCCTGCCAGACTCTAAAAAGCCACATGGATCTATAAAGCCAATGCACCTTCCCACTCAGCTGGCAGGCCTCCAAGGACACGTGTCCCAACAGAGCCAGGAACACTTTCAGCAAGCATCTCTGGGGGTCAGCTTGGGGTCACGTTGGAGCCCCGTCAAGGGGCAATAAGACAGTAAAACAGAGGAGTGGAGTGGGGTGATCAAGCGCAGGGGCTCTGCAAGCAGGTAGCTGAGTTCAAGTTCTGGCTCCATCACTTGTGAGCTATGTGACCCCAAGCAATTTAATTCATCGCTCTATGCCTCTGCCTTCTCATCTGTAAAATGGGAATGGTGTGATTATTTTAAAAGCTGCCTTGGGGTCAAACCTAACTCATGGTGTCCCCACACCTGTCATTAGAGCTTTGGGGAGAGAATGAGATAACCAGGCCTTCGTTCTGAGACTTCTGGGAGAATTCAAACCACCCACCTTTCAGTTAGCAGCTGAGCATACTAACTCTGCACTATCAAAACCCGCCAGTAGTAAGACAGACAGTTATTACCTCGTCCTAAAGAGCGGGAGCCTGAGGTTCCAGGAGAGGAGCATTCCTTGGCTCAAGGTCACACCGAAAGTCAGCAGACCCCAAGCATAATTGACTTCAAGATCCATGCTCCACCCACTACACCATCCCCACAGCCACTCTGATTTTCCTTTCGACAGGGCCCCAGGCATTTCCTTGTCCAGTGAAATGGCATCTGAAACTCCGCTCCATTTCTGCACTTTGCCCACTTCCACGCTTCATTCGGCGCTGAGGGCGAGGGAGACCAGAAGTTGGGAGGACCTCTTCCTTATTAGAAATACATTGTCAGAAAGGTGGGTCCCTGGGCAGAGAACTGGGGCTGGGCTCGAGGATGCTTCCCTGTCCTCTCTCCTTTCCTAGGTCCGGCAGCAAGCCCTCTCTCGGTCAGAGCTAGGAAGGAACCCCGCAGAGCACAGACCAGGAGTAATGGACTGATCCTGGGACTTGTAGCATCTTTGAAGTGCCTCTGCTGAAACCCGCATACATTAGAGTGGTTCTGGGAATCCCCTTTATCTGCCTTTCTATTACGAAAGCTCTGGTGGTGACCTGGTTACCCATTGAGCGGCTAGGCAACAGGTCAGCAGTTTGAAATACCAGAAAAAAAGAGACTGTCTGCTCCAATAGAGTGCTGGTCTCAGAAACCCACAGCGGCCGGTCGCTATGAGTCAGAATTGCCTCAATGGCAGTGAGTTTGGTTTTTGTGTTTGTTTTGGGGGGTGGTGTTTTGGGTTATGTGAGCATGCAACCTTAATATACACATGTGATTTCATTTAAACCTCACAACAATGCTATATACCTGCTTCCTTCGAGCCCGTTCTACCGGCGAAAATGGGAGTGCTCCACGGGGTGTGCTCCACAGGGCGCCTGAGGCTGGGAATCCCTTCTGGGGGCGGGAAGCCTCATCTTTCTTCCTTAGAGTTCCTGATGGATTCAAATTCTCAACCTTCTGATCCATAGTTCAATGTTTGACCCACGAGGCCACAATTCCATACAGCAGATAGGAGCATCTTCCTTTTACAGATGGGGACGCTGTGGGTTCGAGTGAGTAACTGACCTCAGCTCACCTAGTAAATGAACTGAGACCTTCTGAGCCTCTTTCCTCCAGGCTCCTGTCTGACACTGCAGCTGCGGGGATCTCTGAATGCAAGCAAGAGACCGCGCAGAGACTCTGAGAAGGGTAGTGACTGCAGAGCCACGTGAATGTACTAGATGCCACTGAATTGTTCAACTTGAAAATTATGAATTTGTTATATCAATTTTACCTCAACTAAAAAATAAAAATAAAGCCGGCACTCACCCTACACTGGCATAACCCTGAGAACAGGACATCTTTGCATATCTTTTGTCTTACTCACTGAGTGCTGCTTTAGGAATAGCAAGCCCCAGTGGTGCTAGTTGGTAAGCATTGGACTGTTACCTGCAAGGTTAGCTGTTCAAAACCACCAGCTGCTCCTTGGGAGAAAGATGAGGCTCTTTCTCCTGTAACAATGTATAGCCTATTTAGGGTCACTATGAGTCAGAACCAACTCTAGGGCAGTGGGTTTGGGCTATAACAAAAACACCCCAAGATCCCAAACACTGACTTTTCTCACAATTTAGGAACCTGGAAATCCGAAGTTAGCATGCCCACTCCACAGGAAGTTTTTCTCTGAGGGCCTGGGGAGAGATCCTTGTCTCTTTCTCGCTTCTCCCTTAGCAGTCTTCACAGGACTTAGTGTCTATTTCCCCATCTCTCCTTGCTTGTGCTTCATCTGTTCTTTCATGTCTCAAAAGAGATTGGCTTAAACGCACCCTAGTGGAATACTATCTCGTTAACATAACAATAAAGGCCCATTTCTTAGTGGGATTTTGACCTCATATAGAGGTTAGACTTTATAGCACATATGTGGTGGTGGGGGGGAAACACAATTAAAATCCATAATATTCCCCATCAAATTATGAAGGTGCCTGGGATCTCTGATGAATGAGGAGCAGAGAAAGAAAGCAGTAAGCAGAGTTTCCAGGTAACTTGTGCAGGCCTGACATACCTTTATATTAGTGCTCACATAATACGCTGACAATCCTCCCAATATACAGATTACTAAGAGAGCCCAACAAACTGAGCTACATACCGACTCAACACAAAATCACACACACACACACACACACACACACACACGAGTCTCACTGTGGGACAAGGCAAAGGCAGTGGAGTCTCAGAAGAGAACCCAAGTGGGATGGCTCTTCCCACAAGGTTTTTATGAACTCACCACCACCAATCAAAGTCTTGATTAACTAGGTTGTATTTATTAAATTGTGTTCAATATTTAATAACTTTGAATATGGATTGAATATGAAAGTAGCTAGGTAGCGATCTCTTTGTGTATAAACATCAGAAGGCCGATTGCTTTGACTGGAGAATTGAGTTAACGACCCCTTCTCAGAAGGTGTTGCTGCCGATCTCTCCATTTCACATGTTCCCCAGCCTGTTTGCATTACAGGTTATTGGCATGCCCTTAAAGTCCTCTTATTCATCATGATGTGACATGGAGTGCCACATAATCCTAGCGAGTATGCATTTCCTTGCATTCAGGCAGACTCGGATTGCGCCTCAGTCCCCTTCCTCCATGTTTAAAAGCGAAAGGACCAAATATGCTGCTGTGAAATGCATTCCATGTCTTAAACCCTTGGGCCTCCCAGCAGGCACAAAATGGTCTGGAAGCAATTTATGTGCTTTGTCCAAGATCAATTTGTCCAAGAGAAGAAACTCTGCTTTGTGGACTGAAGACAAGCAACATGAAAGTCTTTTTTTTGTTGTTGTTAAAACAAAAACAGAAATAAGAGAATTGGATGCCAAACACAGCTCTCAGAGGCACCCTATGACTTGGAGATGGCCGTGCAGGTTTTGTGATGGCTGAATTAGCATGGTTGTACACATGAATTGTACGTAAGTTACAGCTATATTATTGATGCTCTCTGGCTAATACGTAATTATAAAATGTGGTTTGTGAGGGGCCAGAGTGAAATAATTGGAACTCACCCTTGGGCCACAGCAGGCTGCTGCCCTGCGGGGTGTAAAATGCTTACTCACAAGAGAGCAAATGCATTCTCCATCAAGTCACTCATCCCAAGGAAGCACCTTTGCTACTTTCTGGTTTGCTTTGATTTGGCGTCCAACGCAGATCTAAGGGAATGCGCTGCACAAAGAGGAATGTCAACAAAGCCACCAGGTAGAGCATGACCTGCTGCCTGAAGTCAGCGCAGTCCTCCGGCCTGAATGCTTTGTTCACTTTAACTGCAAGAGTTAGCTGGAGGATTTCACTTCTGCACATCCCCCTTTCCCTGCCCTCTGCAGCATCAGTAATCTACCAACCCACAAATCTTAGCGAAACCATATCAACATGGCTGCATGTCTTGCGTTCTTCATAGTGTTCATTGGATTTTGGTTTTATTGTATCATATTGTATTTCTGCTGTTCTCGGTACCTAGACTGCCTTTGTATCCTCTTTTGAATTTGGCAAACTCCAGTCTCATCCTTTCTTTTTTTTTTTTTTCCTTTAAAAAAATCATTTTATTAAGGGCTCATACAATTCTTTTTTTTTTTTAATTTTAACAATTTATTGGGGCTCATACAATTCTTTTCACAGTTCATATATATACATACATCAATTGTATAAAGCACATCTGTACAGTCTTTGCCCTAATCATTTTTTTCTCTTTTCTTCTTTTACATTTTATTAGGGACTCATACAACTCTTACCACAATCCATACATATACATACATCAATTGTATAAAGCACATCCATACATTCCCTGCCCCAATCATTCTCAAGGCATTTGCTCTCCACTTAAGCCCCTTGCATCAGGTCCTCTTTTTTTCCCCCTCCTCCCTCCCCCTTCCCCCCTCCCTCATATGCCCTTGGTAATTTATACATCGTTGTTTTGTCATATCTTGCCCTATCCGGAGTCTCCCTTCCCCCCTTCTCTGCTGTCCCTCTCCCAGGGAAGAGGTCACATGTGGATCCTTGTAATCAGTTCCCCCTTTCCAACCCACTCACCCTCCACTCTCCCAGCATCGTCCCTCACACCCTTGGTCCTGAAGGTATCATCCACCCCGGATTCCCTGTACCTCCAACCCTCATATGCACCAGTGTACAGCCTCTGTCCTA
The DNA here is from genome assembly GCF_050624435.1 of Tenrec ecaudatus. Taxonomy (NCBI): domain Eukaryota; kingdom Metazoa; phylum Chordata; class Mammalia; order Afrosoricida; family Tenrecidae; genus Tenrec; species Tenrec ecaudatus. The sequence continues at coordinate 63,839,479 of NC_134546.1, read as the reverse complement.
TCCAGCCCTGCAAGGTAGAATTCGGATCATGGTAGTTGGGGGGAGGAAGCATCCAGGATCCGGGGGAAAGCTGTGTTCTTCATCGATACTACCTCACACCCTAATTAACCCATCTCCTCTCCTAAACCCCTCTATGAGGGGATCTCCATTGGTCGACACTTGGGCCTTGGGTCTCCACTCTGCACTTCCCCCTTCATTTAATATGATATATATATATACATATATATACATGCATATATACATATACACATATATACACATACATACACACACTTATATCTTTTTTTTTTTTGCATGATGCCTTATACCTGGTCCCTTGGGCACCTCGTGATCGCACTGGCCGGTGTGCTTCTTCCATGTGGGCTTATTTGCTTCTGAGCTAGATGGCCGCTTGTTCACCTTCAAGCCTTTAAGACCCCAGACACTATCTCTTTTGATAGCCGGGCACCATCAGCTTTCTTCACCACATTTGCTTATGCACCCATTTGTCTTCAGCGATCCTATCATGGAGGTGTGCAGTCAATGATATGATTTTTGGTTCTTTGATGCCTGGTAACTGATCCCTTTGGGACCACTCGCTCACTCAGGCTGGTGTGTTCTTCCATGTGGACTTTGTTGCTTCTGAGCTAGATGGCCGCTTGTTTATCTTCAAGCCTTTAAGACCCCAGTCACTATCTCTTTTGATAGCCGGGCACCATCAGCTTTCTTCACCACATTTACTTGTTCACCCATTTTGGCTCCAGCCGTTGTGTCGGGAGAGTGAGCATCATAGAGTTCCAATTTAATAAAAGAAGGTATTCATGCATTGAGGGAGTGTTTGAGTAGAGGCCCAAGGTCCTTCCGCCACCTTAATACTTGACCTATAAATATAGACATATAGATCTATTTCCCCATCCTCCTATATATATTTGCATGTACATGTCTTTGTCTAGACCTCCATGAATGCCCTTTGACTCCTAGCTCTTTCCTCCATCTCCCTTGACTTTCCTCCTGCCCTACTACCATGCTTCATCGCCACCTGGGCTAGAGTATACCTATTCTCTAAGCAACCTTACCCTTGATCATTTCCCAGCAGGCCTGCCACTCCCACTTCTCTACCATTTGGGGTCCCATGTTTTTCCCTTGTCCCTGGGTTTGTTAACACCACTTCCTTACCCCCCCCTACCCCCCCACCCCAAGTCCCCCCAAAACTGTCGGTCCCGTTGTTTTTCCTCCAGATAGTTCATCCAGCCTGTCCTATTCAGACAGACCTGTGGAGTCACTAACATGCACGAAAACTAGACAGAGGAAAACAAAGCAACAGTATACAACCAGACAACAAAACAACAAAAACAAACCACTGACAAAGAACAGAATAAAACAGTTCACAAGAGAAAAGCTTGTAGTTAGTTCAGGGATCGTTTGCTGGCCCTTAGGAGCGTTTTCCAGTCCAGTCTGTTGGGGCACCATGCCCTGGCCCCGAAGTCCACTTTCAGCATTCCCTGGGGACCTTGCCACTCCATTCCCTTGCTGTTCCGCTGCACTCCCCCAGTGATTTGCCTCGGTGTGGTGGGATCAGGTCAGGTGCAATTCCCACACTGTGTATCCGGTGCTGTCCCCTGTATCGCCCTTAGTCACTGAGGGGCATCATGACTCATAGTGGGGCCAGCCACAGTCTCATCCTTTCAATCTCGACTCATCCACAAGGCCTCCTTGGCCCCCTCACCTCACCTGTTTACCTACCTCCGTCCACACTTGCCTCATTGTATTTGATGATCTGTTTACAGATCTACCTGTCTCTGTCCGGTGAAGGATTTCCTAAAGTCAGCTCGTTATCTCCAAAGTCTTGAGCAGTGCCCGGCCCAAGCTGAGATGGAGGGGTAATGCCATTCATACAAGTCAAAGCTCAAGGGAATTTGCCACCATCTTCTTTTCCAAATCTAACCACAGCCCTCGTGGTTACCCCATAACACATATTTTCACTCCACAGACATGTATGAGGTTTTTACTATGTACCCAGTTATGTACCCAGCTCTCTGCTCTCTGCTCACTGCCCCACATCACATGACTGACTCAACCCCAGAAGACTCTTAAGAGAGGCCAGGGTCTAGGAGCAGCCTCTGCTTTTCCCTGTGGCAACCAGGCGATCTCGGTCAGAAACATCTCTCCTTCAGGACAGCAGAGAAATACCTGCCCAGTGGAGGAAGATTCCATTTGATGAATTTTTAATTCTGTTTAAGTGCCTCAAATCCTTTGTGGAAGCAGATAAGGTGTGAACTGAACTCGCACACGTTTAAAAAAAAAAAAGTCCTTGGCTTCGAGTCCTCCCTCTCCAGCCCCCTCCACCATCAGGACTCTGCTGTGCACTTTGCCCTCCAGCACTACTGAAAGGGTTGTGGGCCCCGTGCCCACTAGAACCAAGATCTATGTGAGAAAGCACTGTGCTGTTTGCCAACATACACTCAGCACCTGGAACATAGTGAGCTGTCAGTGATTGCTGATTGGGTGAATTGCCTTTGCTGGTGATGTCTCTTCTGCTTAGAATACCCTTCCTTCCTTCTTCCACCTAGCGCTCACTCATCAGCCGCTCAGATCAAGTATCTTCTGCCCTAGGACGTCATACCCTTCCTCTGTGTTCTCGGGCACCACATAGGAAGGCTTCTGTGACCACTCACCACAGGACAGGGAATGTCTCTGTTACGTGTCTGCTTAGCACACTGGACTTGGGCATTTATGAGGACAGGAGGCATGCGTATCTTCCTGCCCACAGTCCCGTGGCAAGGTGCCTGGAACATAGAAAGCACTCTATAGAGATTGATCAAGTTGAACTAAATAACCCAAGTGGGTGCAGATTGGATCACACCACATGTGACTGCTGAATCATCTGGTCATTTAACAAATGCTAATTAATCGCCTATGACTTGCCAAGCTCTGTGCTAGGTACTGAGATCCAGCAGAGAGCCAAACAGATAAAGAAGAATGATAGTGCATATCCACAAGTAAACATCACTCAGATAGTTTACCTGGCTAGTTCTGTGGTGAAGGATCCCTGAGGGCATACTGGGTCACGAGTTGGGTAGTTGAAGCCCACTGACCACTCCTTAGAAGGAAGAAGCAGCGTTTTGCTCCTGTAAAGAGTCACGGCCTCAGAAACCCACAGGCACAGTTCTACGCTGTGCTCTTGGTCACTGTGAACCAAAATGAACCCAATGGCAGTGGGTGAGGGAAGCGGTGAAAGTGCCGATGGGAAGACGCTTTCAAGCCTCTGTTGAATCATCATATGACGTATTGACATTTAGGGAGAGAACCTAGGGTCCCAAGCGTTCCGTGGTCTCTCCCAAGGGTCAGCGTCCCCATCTGCACAGGAGCACCTTCAGAAGCCTCCCATGAGATATTCTCAGGCATGTTTACACAGCGTCCTCAGAAAGTCCTTGCGCATGTTCAAATCGCAGTAATTTCTCTAGAAGTGCTCTGAAAAGAGCACTCAATGTTTCAAGGCTTAGAAACCACCTCACAATTGCACAAAATGCATTTGTCTTTAAGGCCCTGTGATAAGTAAAGAATAAAAGTCGAAGGAGCTTTCAAAGCAAGTAAAATTTCGTTTGCCTCTAACTGCCGCTTTGGGGGTCGCTTGGCTCGTGTTCACCAACTGCGCTACATCTCGCCAACTCTTCGGGAGGCCTTCTACTGCGCCAGGCACTGTAGCTGGTGCTAAAGAAAACAAAGATGGATGAGGCTTGACCTTGACACCAGAGCCAAGCCTTCTCCAATGGGTAAGAACCATTGAAGAAGAGGAAGGGGCAGATGAGGGGAAGCTCCCGGCCACTGACTCACGGAGGGGAGATGGCAGAGGCGAGCAGGACAACATACCTGCAGGGGAGAGAGTCAAAAAGACTGGACAGGTGAACTGGACTCGGATGGTGAAGGCCAGTGGCCAACCAGGTAGAGTTTTATTCTGAGGCTTGGGGAACATGGTCGTAAAGCGTAAAGGTTTTGAACGTAGGCGTGCCTTCCTGTGCATATTGCACACGTTGCGAGAGCCTAGGTGGTGACAACCAGCGATAACAACAAAAGTGGCTAAAGGCCCACCCTAGCTGTCTGAGGGCCTGCTCCTTGTCCGAGAGAGCTTGTGCTAAGCATCGGACATGCATCGTCCTGGCCAATGTCCACAGCTCGCCTATGAGGTGTCAGCCTCACGATCCCCTCTTGCATGTGTGATATGGACGAGCTGGCGGCTACATCTCCCAGCTAGCCTCTGGCCGCCCTGCAACTTGAATGAAGGTGCATCTGACTCCAAGCCCTTCACCTCCAGGCAGCTGTACAAACAATTAGCAAACTCATGAACTGGGGGGTTATACCAAATTCCCTTTCCAGTCTTAGTCTATCTCACAAGTCTCAGCAGTTTTATACCCTTTAGCCCAGTGGTGGGAATACTGGGAACAGATTTTTTTATTTTTAATCATCAGGAATCCACCCCACTGCTGTCGAGTCAGCTCAGACATATGTTGACCCTTTAGGGCTGTGTAGACTGCTCCTTGTGGTTTCTGAGACTGTAAATCTTTCCGAGAGCAGAAAGCCTCATCTTTCCCTGTCAGGGCAGCGGGGGGGGCTTGAACACCAACCTTGTAGTTTGCAGCCCAACGCTTGACCTCCCATGTCACCGGGGCTCCTTTTAAAGAGATGCACAAAGGTGATTGTTGAAATGTTATCTATCACAGAGAAACGTTTGAAGTAACTTAAATATCCAACATTAGGGAAAAGGGTTCATTGTGAAGCAATAGAACACTATGACACCATTATAGAAGTAGATGCATGGCTAGACATTCAGGCTCACTGGGCGTGAGAGGGAGAGTGGGATAGACCGTGGGATAGAACGGGGGTCATTGTGCACTGGTATTTCCCTTTGTTCACAAATAGTCATGGATGTGGTGGAGCAATCAGAGGACAAAATTACCAAAGCATCTTCAATAGGACCAAACATCCTGTGAGCAAATGAGTCTCTGAGCCTGGGGACTCAGGACCGTATTCCCAGGGGACACCCAGGCCCATTGGTGTCACATAGCTCACAAAGACAGCATTTTGTAGTCTGCTTTGGGGGACAGTGACTGGGGTTGAAAAGCTCATCATCAGCCATTGAAGATGTACCTCTTGGTCTCTCCTTGCCTAGACGAAAGAAGAGCGGCAAGAGGCCCAGACACAGGGAAGCAATTAATGAATGGAATTAAAGACCACATCAGTTTCCATTGCCCTGAGACAGGCCCCCGATGGTGCCCAGCTACTGCTACCAACTGCTCTGAGAGGGATCGCATGAGGTGGTCTTGGACAGAGTGGGAGAAAAATGTGAAACAAAACTCAAAGTCACAAAAATTAAGAATTTTTAAAAGACCCAGCTTACTAGTCCAAGAGAGACTGATGGGACCGCCCTGAGGCTACGGGCTTCAGTTGCCCTCCAGGTCTAGAAATGAGCTCGCCCCTTTGGCTCAATTTTCAGCTAAACCACAGACAAGTCTATAAGGGAATAAGAACACTGTGGGGTATGCACACCTTAGAAAACCGACCCTTTGAGATGCAAGGGGCACCATTTACCCAAAGGAAACACAGGAAACTAAATGGGCATGAACTACTGAATGGAAATGAATCCGCTCTGCATACCCTCACCCAACTCACAATAAAAAGTTATACCTGCACACATAGGAGCCCTGGCGCTGCACTGAGCTGCTAGTTCAACAGTTCAAGCCCTCAGGCTGGTGGGGAAAGATGAGGCTTTTGAGCCCATAAAGACGCACCACCTCAGAAACCCAACATCTCTGCTCTGTCCTGTAGGGATGTTATGAGACAGAACTGGCTAAGCAGTGAGTTTGGTTTTGAGTTATGTATTATTTTTTAAATTTAATTCTAATGGTGATATATAAAATTATGAGCTGAGCTGCTCTCAAGTTGGCCCTGGAGTGCCATCTGGTACGTCACAAGTGCGGCCTGGTCCCGCACCAGCCCCAGGATCATTTGCAGATCAGACCTCTGTGATCCTCTGGGTTACCTCTGGCTGGTTTGGGGAAGTAGATCCCCAGAATCTCCTTCCTGGTCCATCTAGTTTGGAACTCCGAGGACACGTGTTCAACGTCGTAGCAACACCCAGGCCACCAGTGACAGACGAGTGGGGCTGCTCCTAGGGGCCACTGACTGAGAGTCGAACCCAAGTCTCCTTCGTGGGAGGCAAGAATTCTACCACAGATCCACCCCTGCCTCTTCCATTTACCTGTAGACACACCCATGTTCCAGGAAAGCAGAATAACACACCGTAAAGTTGAAAGTCTAATTAGGGTCCCGATGAACATGTTTGTTAAACAGCATGTTTGATCTATAGCCTGGCCTTGTCACCCCTCCTGTGGAGGTGGCAGGGAAGCAGGATCTAGAACAAAGGCAGAAGGGAGGGCCCAGCTTGGGCAGCCCACTGTCTGGGGAACGCACGATGGGATTACGGCGCCCTCCCAGAGGAATGAGAGCTAAAGTTAATAACCCAATTTGGAATAATTTAAAGCTCTTTTTAGGCAAGTTTTTGACTCAATTGAGCTCATTATGCATGGGTTTAATGTGTAACAATTTGTTCTTGAAAGCTAACATTATTGTTGGCAATAAAGATAGGAAGTGGAAATAAGTTTCCAATATGTAAAGCAGATTTATTTCTCGTCTCAAACGGACTTGTTCTGGGTCTCGGCTTATGAATCACACTGGGCGCCCCGCAATAGGATGCTGTCGGTGCAGTTGGTTATGATAAATGGCCTGTAATTGTGAATCTGATATTGGTTTTCAATATTGAATTTATCATTCTGTCCTCTTAACAGATATTAAATACTTTTAAGAATTTACCCATTTGCCTGATCCCTCTGTGATTTTTTTCCCAATATGTAAAATTTATTCGTTTCCTAGTTTTGTGAGATTTTAACAGCCGACAACATCATAAATAATGCTGAGTAATGGAGCTGACCTCTTTTAAACCTCTGTTCCCTTCCACTAATCCAGAACATTCAAATTGAATCAGAATGTATTCGATTGGGAACCCAAAAGATGGCCTCGGCGGGGTGCCTGGTTTGAATTGCGGCTCAGTGCTTGTCCTTCACTTCACCCCTTCGCCACTGGGCACCGGCTGGGAGCCCACCTGCTCCTCCCATTGAGTGGGCCACCCGGGAAAGCATTCCCCTCCCCTCAGCTGCCTCAGTTTCTTCAACACTGGGTGATTGATGATAATAATAAAGCTTCGTGTCCAGCTTGGTGGCGGAGAGCGTGCTGTGAATGAAGGAGCGCCCCTGCAGGGAGGCTCCGCTGCTATCCTGGAGCTTTCCCCAGGCGTCGCTGGGAAGGATCCCTGCCTTAAGGAAGTGAACTTCCCTCGACCCCTACCTGTGTGTCCAAAGCCACCCATGAGAGACACCCTAGAGCCCCATTCGAACAACATGAAGCTTGCTCACGATTCTGGACTGTGTCTTTGTTGATGTTGTTGGTTTGAGTCCAGCCTAGAATTCGCACCTCCTACGCAGGAGATCCTGGTTCAATTCCCAGCCTGTGCACTTCAGAGCGGACACCACTTGTCCATCAGTAGAGGTTGGCAGGTGACTGTGAGGCTGCACAGATTTCCACGGAGCTTCTAGACTAAGGCAGACTAGGAAGAAAGGTCATTTGATCTACTTCTGAAAATCAGTCAGTGAAAGTCCGGCAGCTCACAATGGTCCCATGCTCAAATGATTGCGGAGATGGATCAGGCCTGAGTAGCACTTTACTCTGTTTTGCTCAGGACCACCTTGACTCAGGGTCAAATACAAGGGCAGCCAACAAGAACACAAGGCTCGTGGTTCCTGCAGCCTCTGATGTGTCAGGTGGACATGCAGAGGCACACCCTGCCAGAACCCAGTTCCTGAGGTCAGGGAGCAGATGCCAGCTAACCCCCAGCCACTGCAGCTCCACAGCCAGGGCCCCAGAGGGGGTAGCATCGGAGCTGTGCACACACAGAAGGCCTGGGAGGCCCAAGCAAGGGGTGTGGGCAGGGAGCACCCAGCCTGCAGGATCCAGCTGAGGTTCCTAGTCATGCTTCTGGGGTGCAGGGGTCACCTTCTCAATGATGAGCTCCCCCTTGCTGTCTTCGACCTGTGGGTAATTGAAAAATAACCACCTTCCCCTCCAGTGAGGCCTCATTTCATATTCTGGTAGCAGTTCCATTGACTTTCAGTCCAATGCAAATCCGCTCCTTTGGACGTTTTGTCTATTTATGGATTATGGACCGAGATCAAACCTATCAGAAGAAACCAGGAGCTGTCAATAGGGTCACTGGGAGGCAAAAACTTTTCGAAAGGCTCCTGAATCAAGAGGCAACTTGCTGTATTTTCCCCCCAAAGCCAGAAGGTCACCTGGTTCCAGGCGACCTACCAGGTGACATCAGATCAGTTGTTCAGGAGAGACCATAAGCCAGGTCTCCAGACTCCCTATGTGGTGTGTGTTCTGTCCTAAGATGACGTGATCAAGCAGCTGTTACAGAGAAACAGCCATGTCTCCCCAGACCCCAGGCATTTCAGGACTCTGTGCAGACTCAGTTTTTACTACACCTTGCATATACACGGTTAACCGCCCCTTCCACCCTCGTCTCAACAGCAAATGCCACGGTAATCTAACCAATACTTATGGAGCACCTACGGGCGTCTCCGTGCTGAAACGCCACATCCAAACTGATTGTGTTGAGCTGGCTGTACATCGCAGAGTAGATCTGCTCCACGGGGTTTTCTTGATGGTCAGCTTACAGCGGCAGCTTGCCAGGTCTTTCTTCTGCAGTGACAATCAACCTTCAGGTTAGGACCAAACCAAAATCAAACTTACGACCAGCGAGTCGATGCTGACTCATAGGACAGAGTAGAACTGCTTCATAGGGTTACTGAGACTGTAGATATTTATGGGAGCAGATGGACTCTGTCCTCCCACAGAGCACCTGGTGGGATTGAACTGCTGACCTTGCAGTTAGCAGTCCAACTCCTAAGTCACTGTGCAGCCCAGGCTCCTTTTTAGGTTAGTAGTGTTGCTCAGGCTATCTTCACCCTTCAGGGATCTTCAGTGCTTAAACTTAGAAACCCCATTGCCAAAAGCCACGAAATGCATAAATTCCAGGGCAAAGTCCAGGCACTTAGGCAGGGGCTGGACCTAAGCCAGGGATGTATATGGCCGCCAACTGAAAAGGAGAGGAAAAGGTGGGGGTGGGGGACGTGGACAGTGGGGAAACAGGGCGCTAACACACACACACACACACACACACACACACGGGGAGGGTATTGTTCATGTCTCCACAGGAAAACGAACAAGGGCCCAGACCTCAAGGGCAACACACCAGCATGAAGCAGCGAATCAACCGAAGGCCTGCGGGGCCAGCTCCAGTCCCAACTACATCGACCCCTCCCCAGAAGAATGCCCTACAGAGGACAGCATTAAGGATACAGCCCATGGACAGTGGCAGGTCTGCCCAGACCACACGGGAGCAAACTAGGAGGGAAAGAGAGAGAGAGAGTGGACCACAACCTGGCGCCCCAACCCTCCAGGACTATATTCCCGCTCGGAGCAGCCAATGCACAGAGAGGACTGTGGGGCTGGCCCCACCATGAGACACGATGCCCCCTTCCTGTCCCACAGCACTGCAGGAGACAGCACAAAAGACACAGTGTGGGAATGGTGCCAGATCTGACCCCCCCTTCCCTATCCCCCCCCCCCACACACACCAGGGAAAACACGAAAGGAGCAGAGCCACAAAGGACCCAAGGAATCCCGAAAATAGGCCTCGGAATTGGGGTGTAAGGCATGGCACTTCACCGTATCCGATTGGAAAACATTCCCAAGGGTCAGCAGACAAACCTGGAACTACTTATAGGTCTTCCCCCCCCCCTCTCTCTTTTCCCTTTTTTACTTTCTCTTTTTCTCATGTCTATCCATATAGGATAGGCAGGCTAACCATTCCCAAGGAGAAAACAACAGGGCTAATGACTCTGGGGGGACATGGGAGAGGAAGAGGTGGGAGAAAGGAAGGGGGGAGCCAGCGAGCCCAGGGACAAGGGAACAACAAGAAATCTAAAACCGATGGCAAGGAGGGTGTAAAATGCATGATGGGGTTGATCAAGGGCAATGTAGCTGAGAGAGAAAGTACTGAGAGTCGAATGAAGGTCAAACACGATAGTGGGACAGGAGGAAAGAAAAAATATATATAGGAAAGAACTAGGACATTGGAAACAATTATACTTTCCCTCACAGAAGGGTCACAGGAAAGAAAAATGAGACAGCTGGGGTGCAGCATAGCACCAATGAAACACAACAACATGTCTCCTCCCCTATCTTAATGTTTAGTTCTTTCATGCTGAATGCCACTATCATGACCCCAGTTCTACCTTATAATACAGACAAGAGCTCTCGACACATAACCCCCTCAGGAACAGTCATGGGAACAGCAATACCGTGAAGGTAGGGGGAAGGTGGGGGGAGAAACGGGGAACTGACTATAATGATCGATGTGTAACCTCCCCCTTCCAGGGGGACAAACAACAGAAACATGGGTGAAGGTGAATGGGTGACAGTGAATGGTGTAAGATATGAAAAAATAATTTATAATTTATCAAGTATCCACGAGAGTGGGAGGATGGGGAAGGGAGTGGGGTAAAGAGAAACTGATACCAAGGGCTCAAGCAGAAAGAAAATGTTTTGAACATGATGATGGCAACATATTACAAATGTGTTTGATACAGTTGATGCTTGGTTTGTTCTAAGAGTTGTAAGAGCCCCCGATTTAAAAAACAAAAAAACCCACTGCCATCGAGTTGGTTCCAACTCATAGCAACACTGTAGGTGCCCAGCAAGATGCAGGGCAAGACATGCAATGCAGTCTCCGCCCTCAGGCTGGACTAGAAGTGGTGCTTCATTCCATCATCGATTCTAGAGCACTGAGGGCAGACCTAGCAATGAACTTGAGGCGGCAAAGGACGTGGGACACAGAACCAGGCTTAGCCTCTTCACGCGGAGCTCGCTCTATCAGCGAGGGGAGATTTGAACACGCAAACCATGACGGTTTATAATGAAATGTTAATTTGCGTGGTTGAGACAACAAATACAAAAGGAACACAGAGTTGGGAAGGATGCAGAGCAGCTGGAAATAACCAGGGCAAGCCAGAGGTGCGGAGACCCTGGAACAAGGCTGGGAGAAAAGGAAGCGTGGGTGGGGGCAGGGTAAGGTCGGTGTATGTGTGTGTTTTCAGGAATTACATATGGATCAGTCATGCATTCAAACACCATAATGATTGATCTGCCTACCTTACCAGGTAGTCACCCATCTCTCTCCTGCAAAGTAAAGGGGCAACAAGCAGCTTTGGGGTACCTATCTCATGCTAAAACGCACTATGCACTTGAATCATCACCTCTTGCTCCCTGGCAACCAAGAAGTCATGAGCCCCCTTTTACTGGAGAGGATGCTAGAGCTCCCAGGGTAAGCCACCTGTCACTAGGATTGAGCCATGCTGGGATTCAAATGACGGTCCCGGTCTCCAGTGTTGATATTTTGTTACCACTTCATCCTGCGGGCTGCGAGCGGTCTAGAAAGCCTCAACGCCAGCTAACATCACGTGCTTGCCGAAGAGAAGCAGCCCTGGCCATCATGTTCTCCCTGCCATTAAGTCGATTCCGACTCATAGTGACCTTATATGACTGTGTAGACCTGCCCTTGTTGATTTCCAAGACTAGCTCTTAGTGGGAACAGATCTCCAGGATCGAGACTGATGGTTTCAAACTGCTGATCTTGCATTTAGCAACACAATGCGTAACCATGATGCTAGTTAATTAAATGTCCCACCAGTAGAGCCTGCAATCAATGTTATTCAGATGGCCTTTGGCAGCAAAAAGTTGCCTGCCCCTGACATGGACACTAGGAAGCAAAGTGCTGTGGTACCCCGAGAAAGCAAAGCTAGCCCAGGGTCTAGGAGGAAGAAGTGGAGGGGAAGTGTGATCGCCGTCTCGGTGGGGCCAGGCCAGAGGTTACGGTGGGTAGACAAGGGCACGTCATGGACCTTTCATCTTTGGAGGCAGCGGCCACTTGGGGTGCCCTTGGAGGTGCCAGCCTGAGCATGGCTCCCTGCCATGGGGACAACTGCGTTCTGGCCTCCGGGGGACACAGAGCTCTGCCCTGTGACTGGAGTCCTCACCCACCAGACTCCTTGTCCTTGCTCGGGGTAAGGCAGGCCTCCAGAGGGGACACCTCACAGCTGTGTCACCTTCCACTCGCCGTGGGAGAGGAAAACTCCTTACAAACCAGAGAGCCTGTGCGTCCTCAGTTCTGAAGTGGGTCCTGTTTTAAGCCAAGATGGGTGTAATGATAATTATAGGAAACTAAGACCAAAGGATACCCCCCACTGTCCTTAATTATGAGCAAGATGATCAGGAAAGCTCTGGGGTGGCTTCTTTAAAACACACAACCCTGAAGAGGGAGGAAAAATGAGAATCATTAAAATGAAGGTCAGCCGCTTGTTTCTTGAAAGGATCTTGGAGGAAAGAGGGGTCTGACTGGCAGAGGGACACTCTGGGGATGCTTGCTCACCAGCAAAGTAGCTTTGCTGAAGTTGAATAGTCAGGAAGGCCCAACCTCTGGCACCTCCTGCCCACCCCCCACCAGAGCCTTTCCAAGCAGAGGGATGAACAGAAAAAATACCAGGAGGTCGGGGTCTGCTGGACAAAGACACCCCCCCCCCCATTTTGGGCACATTCGCATCCATCCATTGTGAGAAAGGGTTAAACCTCTTAAACTCCCTTGCCATACTCAACGTGGGGTTACCACCTTATCATTGTCATCGTCACTACGGCTGCTGTCATCGACATCCGTCCAGCGCCAACAGTGTGCTTAGCACAGCGCAGAGCATTCAGGAAGATATGCTTTGACAATCAACATCGAGGGTCCCCAGGGAATGTATGCCCCAGCAGGGGAGCCAGCCTCCTGTAACACGGGAACATCCTGCGCCTGCGCACCCGCCTCGCAAAGCCCTGCCACTGGCTCTTAATTTTCCATGAGCATCTTCCACTCTTCAGCATTCTGCTCGGTGTTCCAAGGGCCTGCCGCGGTCCTTTGGCCCTCAGTTGACCTCTGCGGCCAAAGTCAAGGCGCAAAGACCAGGGTAGAGGGCGGAAATTCATGGGTAACAAGGCCTCAGAGAGGAGCGTAGACAAGGCAAAGAACCCAGTGTGCGTACCTAATGTGATAGCCCGCTTCACGCGGCCCGCTGGTTGCTCAGACCCGCACTCTCACGCTTCGCAAATCCCAGCCCAATGTTCGCCCTTTGCGTGTTTGGCACACGGCACCGCAGAAATGTATAAATAGTATAGACACACATCAGTTCTTGGAGCAGACGTGCCATGTCCCACGCCAAATGATATTTTTTGCAGCAGCGTTGTGAGATGAGTGAAGGTGTGTATTTCACCGGAGTGAGCTATTTTTATAGAGTAGGGGGGGAGGGGGGAAAGAAAGAATAAAGGTCCAAACACTTTGATTGCTTTATAACCAACAGGATTTCTGAATGCAAATGAGCGAGTCACCTTTGTGGTGGCTGGCTGCCTCAGTTTCCTTGTCATGCGTGAAGAAGGCTCAGCGGATGTGACTTGTATCCTCATGAGTCTGGGGAGGATAAAAGACTGGCATTCCTACCAGTGAATTATGAGATTTGTCTTTATCACTGAAACTAAGGTCGTAACGGAGCCCAGGCACCGCCTGTTACATGTGTGTTCCGTCTACTTTCCTGTATAATGTGATCCGGTGTACGAGGGTGAGCTGAGAAGCCCAGTGTATAAATTAGTCACTTTAAAAAGCTGCATGAAGTCTTCAAGGCCACCAGGGTACCTTTTAATGCATTGATGCCCCCTCTTCAATAGACCTGTCTTCTTCGCTCCTGACCTGCATTCCGATGACAACGGTGGAGAGGAAAGGGGGAGTATTAAGGGAGCCCGAAGGACTCTCCTAAGGATATTTGAAATTAGAGAGATAAATAATATGCAGTTGGGTCCCAATTAGAAAGCTAACCAATCATGAGGCTGAGTTCCTCGTAGTTATTTCTAAGGAAATTTATTAATTAAACGACGAAGTCCCGGTTCCGCAAATGCCGGAGAGTTGGAGAGACACCGCTGTCATGGTGGGCGCTCTCTAAGAGGAGGAGAGTGGCGCGGAAAATCACGGGCACTTTCTGAAAGCAGGCACACACTATGCAACTGGAACTATGCACTCGGTTTTCTTGCAGCTACTTCTGTGGAAAGCGCCCTCGTCCCCTGCCACAGTGGCAAACCACCCGCCACCATCGAGTCAATGACCCCATAGAACAGACTAGAATTCATCCATGACTCTAGAGGAGACAGTCAAACTATCCCTTTGGGTTTCGCAGACTTTAACTCATTTTTTAAGTAGCTTTGTTGACATAAAATAAATACATTGGGCTGCGATCCAAAAGGTCCACAGTTCAAAACCACCAGCCACTCTATGGAAGAACAACCAGGCTTTCTACTCCCATAAAGAGTTAACAGTCTGGGAAGCTCACAGGGGCAGTTCTACCCTGTCCTATAGGGTAGCTGTGAGTTGCCATCAACTGGATGGCAGTGAAAGAGATACTTCACATGTCATACAATTTAATCTTCAATGATAGGAAAAATAGTTGTACAATCATCACCACAATCAACTTCAGAACATTTTCTACCCATCTCCCCTATCCTCCCCTGCAATTATCCTTATGCAATTATCAATCCACTTTACTGACTTTGTAGATCTACCTATCCTGGATGGATTTCTTATACAGAAAATCACGCAAAACACAAATGGAAAGTAAACAACAATGATTAGACAAAACATAGAAAAATCTCAATCAAATACTAAACACCAAAACAACTATATAATGGGTCAAAAGGGAGATCAGACAATAAGGTATTACAGTTTAACCTAACGACATCTGCCATGGTCGACTGTCTGATAACAAGCTATTCATTTCCCTGGACTGTGTTCAGAGGGAATTGACAAGAGGCTTCATCCATGTGTGGACCCTGCAAATGGATTTTGGGGTTCCACTGTCACCCACAGCCTTCTGCATATCCAGTGTGCACAGTTTCAGCCCTAATACCATTCCCTCTTTCTGATTTGGATTTTTTTATTTACACTCCTTGGATCACACCGGCTGTTCTATTTCTCCCATGTGGACTTAGCTGACACCTCACTTAGAGGGCTGCTTGTTTGAAGACAAACCTTTAAGACCAGATGCTATTCTTTCTGAGAGCCGGGCACCATCTGGTTTCTCCACCACACGTTGCTATAGCACCCCTCATCGTCAGTGATCTCTTCATGAAAACAAACAGCAACCAAGGCCATGCCATAAGAACTAATTGCTTGTAGGTCGAGGCTACAGACTTTAAATCTGTATGGGAGCAGAGCTCATCTTTCACCTGTCGAGTGGCTGGCAGGTTTGAACCACTGACCTTTTAATTAGCAGCTCAATGTATGACCTACGGCACCACCAGGAGTCCTCTGCCACACTGCGGTAGGCTACATTTGCTATTGGTGAAGTCTTTCCCCCACAACCATCACCACAAGAGTTCACGGTGAGCAAGGGCCTATAGTGTCCATTCCTCCAGTGTCCCAATAACCATTTACTAAAAAAAAATGAACTGTTGGGAATTTCCTCTATATTCCCCCATTTGTGCAGGCACAGGCAAATATTTTGGGGAAAAACAATTGAGAACCTCCCTTGCCCCCCCCCTCACACACACAATGTACAAAGAATTCATTCATTTATTGAAAATTGAATATATGCCATACATTGTGCTAAGCATTGGGGGCAATCAACAAAACAAAGTTCAAAGGGTACACAGAGGATAAGCAAACACATAGTGCGTGATGTATGCATATTTGCACATCTCCTTTCATAATGAGAAGAGATTGATTGTCTTGGTTCAAATCCCACCGCTGTCCATCTCTGTAGGAGTTGGGGAGCTACTTAACATCTGGTACCTCAGTTTGTTCTCATCTGGACAAGGGGGATGACAATAATTACTAAAAACAATCTGGGGGAGAGGTAACAAAGGCTTTGACCTGGAAAACAGCACTGGGGTAAGTCAAGGGCATCAAGAATGGGTCTAGACCCCCAAGTGGTGGGCTTACACCACTGGATGAAGGGTGGTCTCTATAGATTTACCTGTCCTGGATTTCACATACAGGAAAACATTTAAAAAGTAAAGAAAGAAAAAAGCCTAACAATAATAACAAAGTCAAACAGGTAAATATTAAAAACTAGAAGAAATTAAAAGGGATCATTAGGAAGATCAAATGATAGGGTGTTAAATTTTAACCTCGCGGCATCTGTAACAATCCACTGTCCAATGCATTCTGCATGTTAGCAAGGCTGTTCCCACCCGTGGGCCATGGTCAGAGGGGCTTCCCCGTGGGTAAGCCCTTTCTCCATCTCAATCTCTTTCTGCACACACACAGACGAGCATTACTGGTTTTGCCTCTCTGGAGAATCCTACCTAACACAGCGTGTTTAAAAAGGCATCAAATGACCAGGGAAGGTATTTTTTATTGGTAATCACTAATTACAGATCCAAGACCTAGAACTTGTCCACACCCCCCACCCACAAAAAAAAAAAATCTACCCTTTCTCCTGTGACACAAAGGTTCCCAACTTGCCTGAAGGAACCGCCAAGAGAGCATGCCATTGGGAGCCACGGGGAAAGACAAGTCCAAAATTGCCAGTCAGTCACACACATGGCAGGAGCGCTGGGGTGTCAACCACAGCAATGGAGTCCCGATAACAAGCTTCACACTTTGACTCGGGGGCGGGGGGTGTTTTATGGCTCGATTTTTTTAGTGCATTGGCAAACTAAAGGGTACAACCCTCAGGTCTCGTCTCAGAAGCTAAGAAACAGCAAGGAGCAGAAGGAAGCCAGGCCCGAATAAGCAGCTCTCCTCAAAGGTGGGTGAGTGTGTGAACTCGGAGGCCAGGCTGGGTTCTGGGACCCAGAGCAAGGATGACAGGGCCACAAGAGCCTCAGAGGCCCCAAGATTTGAAAGCCTCTCCGGAAGACAGCCACATGCTAAATAACCTAGTATTCCACTTAACCTCTGCAGAGGAATAAAAAGTCCGTCCGACTGGGGTTTTGAGCTCACTGGCGCTCACGAAGGTTTCCACGTCGGGCCCTGGACTGCCGACACCCTGAAGAACATGGACAACAGTGGCCGCCTTTGAAAAAGCTCCTTTCTGTTTTCATTATCATTTAAGGCTGAAGTGAGTATTGAGCAATAATGAGAACCTGGCATGGGGGAAATGCGCCCAAATCACAGGAGTACACAATAAAAATGCTATTACAGACTTTTGTGAATATAAATCGTTTTTTAAATGAGCTTGCTACGACTGGCATCCTCGATGCTAGCTGAAAAAGCGTTATGTTTATATATTCCAACAGTTGTACCAGCCCCCGGTCTCTGCTTTCTACCACAAAATGGACCGGGTGATTTATTTGATTTTTTTAGACTGATTATCAATGCAGACGGGCTGTGGGGCAAAGAAGGGAGCCTCAGATCCAAGCGGCGGGCGCACAAAGGGCAGAGCGGAGGAACTTGAAGCTCGACAGGAGCAATGGAAGAGGACAAAGGGAGAGGGTGCAGAAAGAGGAGGAAGGGCAGGTTTGCCCAGGATGCTGTTGAACAATGCATCCTCAGCGGGACCGCGGTAGAAGCTGCGCAGGGCAATTGTGCCTTTGCATTTAACCCTAATCCCAACGGTCAGGGTGCCGATTTCATAGCTCTCCCTGGTTCTGGGGAAGGCATTGCATTAATTAATGAGTATTCAGCAGAAACCAAATAATGTCAATGCTGGTGTTTCCTTCACTGGAGTCACTCGCTCTACATACAAGCAGGGTTTAAAAAGATGGTAGGCGGAAACGGAAAGAAATGGTCATGGAATTTTCACATAAACTTTTTGAGGCCCGCTGGTCCCCTTGAATTACTAGACAAGGACGCCCAGTTGGGAAGGTGGAGGGTGGGGGAGGGGTGCGGACCCAATGTGGAAACTCTGTTGTAGGTAAGAGTTCACATCTCAACCAAAAGTAGGCCCCAGGAAGGACTTCCTGGCCGTGGGGAGTAGGAGTACTAGAATCCAGGGTCACAGAGCTGGCTGAACCCCAGAGGTCTGAAAAGGTAGGCACATGGGCTAGCATAACCTCTGCACACGTCGCTCCAACCCCAAGTACAAAACCCACAACCGGGGAGGATGTGCGATGGGTGGTCTGCTGGACTTGAGACACTGCGGGCCACCGGCTTGAGGAGGGGAGCGGGAATCTGGAGACTTAGCCAGTGAGTTTCAGTAGCTCCATCGGTGCCTCTCTGCAAGGGATCCGAACCTGGGAAGTGAGTAAGAAGATGGACCCCTTCAGCAAGCTGATGGGGATGTGGGGCCAGAGCTAGCTGTTCCCATCTAGGTGCTCGATGGGGGCCTCAAACTTGCCCTTCATCCCACCTCTGCCCCTTCACGGTCCCCTCTGCCCTTGACTATTGTAGTCAATAGCACCCTACCGTCCTGGTGGCCAGCTCCAAGCCTACATCCATCCCTTCCACTGGGCACTTGCTGCTGCTTCCCCGCTTTCCATCTGTCTGCCACCAAGCCCCGCAGGCCTGCTCCCCACTGATCCCACCTTTTCAAGCCCCTCTGGCCTGCCCACGTCAAAGTTACTTTCCCTTTGTGGGATCTGCCCTTGGTTCCTCTCCCACTTTTCTTTCCTTCCTTTTCCAAGTCCCGGGGTCCACTCCGGAACCATCTATATATTTGGATCACAACAGCCCTCTGCGCAGAACTCTTCCAAGGGTCCCCGTACCTTCACAGCCAATGGGGCAAAGCCTAGAATTGAGGCACCCATGGCCCAAGGCCCTCCACGCTCCTCCTTGCCTTCGACCTCCCACTCCACACTGCTGTGGTTCACCATCTGTCTGCTCAGACTCAATTCGGGCTCTGCCTCCATTGCCTGTCCCACCCCGGATATGGAGCTGCCTGCACTGGAGGACTGGTCCCTCCACTGAGAGTCTCCATCCAGCATGCAGCTTCTCCGCTATCATCTGGGAGGTTATACTGTTATTTAGTGTTTTGCTTCTCAATGTCTCAACAAAACATCCCAGGTGGCACAGTGGGTATGAGTTGGGCTGCTAATTGTAAGGTCAGCTGTTCAAGGCCCCAGACCCTCCCTGGGAGAAAGCTAGGGCTTTCTATTCCCATAAAAAGTTAGAGTCAAGAAAGCTGATGGTGCCCGGCTATCAAAAGGGATAGTGCCTGGGGTCTTAAAGGCTTGAAGGTGAACAAGCGGCCATCTAGCTCAGAAGCAAAAAAGCCCACATGGAAGAAGCACACCAGCCAGTGCGATCACGAGGTGCCAAAGGGACCAGTTATAAGGCATCATGCAAAAAAATATATGTGTGTGTTTATATGTATATATATGTGTGTATGTATGTGTGTGTATATATATATATATATATATATATATATATATATATATATATATATACCATAATGAATGAAGGGGGAAGTGCAGAGTGGAGACCCAAGGCCCAAGTGTCGGCCAATGGAGATCCCCTCATAGAGGGGTTTAGGAGAGGAGATGGGTTAATTAGGGTGCAAGGTAGTACCGATGAAGAACACAGCTTTCCCCCAGATCCTGGATGCTTCCTCCCCCCAACTACCATGATCCGAATTCTACCTTGCAGGGCTGCATAGGGCAGAGGTTGTACACTGGTACATATGAGGGCTGGAGGCACAGGGAATCCAGGGTGGATGATACCTTCAGGACCAGGGGTGTGAGGGGCGATGCTGGGAGAGTGGAGGGTGAGTGGGTTGGAAAAGGGGAACTGATTACAAGGATCCACATGTGACCTCCTCCCTGGGAGAGGGACGGCAGAGAAGGGGGGGAAGGGAGACTCCGGATAGGTCAAGATATGACAAAATAACGATGTATAAATTACCAAGGGCACATGAGGGAGGAGAGAGCGGGGAGGGAGGGGAAAAAAAGAGGACCTGATGCAAAGGGCTTAAGTGGAGAGCAAATGCTTTGAGAATGATTGGGGCGGGGAATGTATGGATGTGCTTTATACAATTGATGTATGTATATGTGTGGATTGTGATAAGAGTTGTATGAGCCCCTAATAAAATGTAAAAAAAGAAAAGAGGAGAAAAAAGAAAATGATTAGGGCAAAGAATGTACAGATGTGCTTTATACAATTGATGTATGTATATGTATGGACTGTGATAAGAGTTGTATGAGCCCCTAATAAATTGTTTAAAAAAAAAGTTAGAGTCTCAGAAACTCACATGTACAGTTCTTCGCTGTACCTATCGGGCATGTGAGTTGGCATCGACTCGATGGCAGGGAGGCTGCTTTGGGATTTGTCTGGTTTTGAGTGTGCCTCCATCTCTCCCTCGGGATCAGAGTCCTGTGACTGTAAGCACTGCCCACATCTGTGTGTGTGTGTGTGTGTGTGTGTGTGTGTGTGTGTCCGAGCTCAGTGCTCTGACCAGAGTAGGTGCTCACTAAAACCAAGCGCATAGTTGACTCAGCGACCCTATAGGACAGGCCACAGCTGCCCCTGTGAGTTTCCCAAACTGACTCTTTTCAGGAGCAGAAAGCCCCCTCTGCCCCCTGATCTGTATTAATTTAGAAAGGGGTGGCCTCACGGACACTTCTGTCTGCAGAGGTCTTGATGTCAACAGTGTGTCCTGAAACGACAGAAAAGGTCTCCTCTCACAGGAGTCTGGTCTCGGTTGAGGCAACTCTTCCACCGACCCACAGCAAGATTTCCGCCTCCTCCGACCTCCCAGCTCGCCTCAAGTTGAAAAGTCAAGCGCTTCAGAGGCGATGCCGCCACGCGCCAACGCAGCCCCAATGAGGACATTCTGGGAAGGTTCCCAGTTCAGACCCAATGATGAGGAGACTAACTTTGGTTCGTGACTTATTAATCCTTACGAGTGGGGTTAGGCAGGCGTGTCCTGGCCCCGAGGGCACACATGCCTGCCTGCCAGGTGCCAAGACAGGCGGAAAGGACACCATTACCCTCCAGGGAATTTGCACACTTTGGTCCCAAATCACCTGTGGAACTGGATTTCTGAGATCTGACTGCATATATAGAGAAGTGTTTTCCATTACTTGTTTGGATAGACTATAAGACATTACTGTAGAGGAGTCTCCAGTTTATGAACAGGCTGTATACCTCAGGACCGTGTTGGCTTTTTGTAACTTAGAATGCATGTTTCCCTGGAAGCAAGAGGGATGAGGTTTACCCGCCAAGCCCCACACGCCCATGCCGCCCGTAATGTACTGCAACCTAGAGCCCTCCCTCCTGTTTGTATTCCATCCATCCGAGGCTGGCAGCCTCAAATGCCCACTCAGGACAGGTGGACAGTGTGGTGGGGAGGGTCAGGTCAGGAAAGAGGGAATGAGCGACTGAGCCATGACAACCTCCTGTAAAGGAGTGGCCAGTCCCCAGCTGCAGGGGACTCCACATTTTATCGGAAAAGAAGTGGTAAGTAATTTGAGAAACATTTAAGCAACTGTGCGGATGAAAGCAGACACATCAGCGGGTGAAACTGGCCCGTGTTTGCCACCTCCCCGCAATAAACATTGCTGCCTTTGAGAGAAAGCATTTCGCTCTTACAATCTCCAGCGGGGGCGTGGTTCCCTTCTTCTGGGAAGGCGGGGCGCTCTTGCTGGGCACTGTTGTGGATAGCTACCCTTGAGTCAGCTCCTGGCTCAGGGCGACCCCCAACTCATGGACACCCCCCCCACACACACACAACTGGGGCATCACAGTCCCGGGTTGAAACTCTTCCTTTCTGTGCCAGGAGATGATCTGAGATCTTCAGGCAGCTATCGGGCCTCTGGCCCTAACCCTATACCCCTCACATGGAGGTGACTTCTCCACCCACCTCTGTCAGAATGCCAGTCATTTGTGAAGTTTCAGAAAAGCCAACCCCACTGCCATCAAGTCAATTCCAACTCACAGTGATACTGCCGAGGGTTTCTGAGACGGCGCCGAAACCTTCTTCCCTGGAGCAGACAGCCTCGTTGTTCTCCCCTGAGTCAGCTGGTGGGTTCGAACAGCAGCACCAGGGCTCCGTATAGGGAAGCTAGGACTTGCCTGTGTTTTACTTGTGTTGCTGCGGTGGGGTGATTTATTGCAAGGAGCACTGGTGAGTTAAGGGTTAAGGGTTTGGTTGCTAGTGGAGAGGTTGATGGTTTGACCCCACTAGCCAGTCCTTGGGAGAAAGACAAGGCAAAGCCTGCTTCCACAATGATTTACAGCCTTGGCAACCCTATGCAGCAGATCTGTTCTATAGGGTCACTCTGAGTCAGAACTGACTCAAGGCAACG
Source organism: Tenrec ecaudatus (assembly GCF_050624435.1). Taxonomy (NCBI): domain Eukaryota; kingdom Metazoa; phylum Chordata; class Mammalia; order Afrosoricida; family Tenrecidae; genus Tenrec; species Tenrec ecaudatus. Next base: position 63,817,069 of record NC_134546.1, on the reverse strand, counting down.
GACGGGGTTTGGGGTTATTTGCTGTTCTTTTATTTTTGTTTGTTTGTTTTATCTTCAAAACTTAAAAAACCTCACTGCCATTGAGTCCATTCTGCCTCCTAGCGACCGTATAAAACAGAACTGCCTTTGAGTTTCTGAGGTAGCTCTCTATGGGCGTAGCAGACTCATTCTTTCTCCAAGAAGCAGCTGGCCTGTGGTTGGCAGCCAGCACGCCACCACAACACGACCAGGGTCCTACTTTTCTGGTTACAAGTGTTCTGTGGGATCACCGTGGAAAATTTCAATGTTTCCCTCCTAAATACAGTTATTGACCATAACGATTTGTATTTTCAGTATTTTCCTTTACTTTTTTTTATACTGCCCAATACATGAAGAAATGTTCAATTCAGACAATATAGAATTGGGTAAAGGCAATGCAGTAAAAGTCCCCCTCCGTGTCACACACATCCTAATCTCCTCCCACAAATAATAAATGTTTGGTAATACCTTTCTAGGCCTTTTCTTGTTCACTTTTTATTTCTTTTTCTTTTTTTAAAATGTTTTATTGGGGGGCTCATACAACTCTTATCACAATCCATACATACATCAATTGTATAAAGCACATCCGTACATTCTTTGCCCTAATCATTTTCAAAGCATTTGCTCTCCACTTAAGCCCCTGGCATCAGATCCTCCTTTTTTCCCCCTTTTAAACACACACACACACACACACACACACACAATTAGTGGGAAAGCCCACTATCTTTTGATTCTCCTTTTCCATCCACTCTTTCAAACCTCTTCGTATGTAAGCATGCACCACAACCTGGCTATGCACATTTCGCGTGTGTTTAATAAATGGGATCATAGCATTCCGTTATTGGCTCTTTTTGAAATGCCGTGTTTCTGGCGGGCTAGTGTCACATCTGCATATCCAGGTGTGCCCTGGTCTTCCTATCGCCTGCGACAGAGCCCATGCTAGCATCTTCACTGGCTTGAACGTATCCACGTCACTACTGACAGTGAGACATCAAAGTTGGCCCTCCCAGCGTGGCTACGGCTGAAGTTACCCTCCCTCCCTTTCTGTCTACACACGTGGAAGAACAGGTGGGGGGCGGGGCGAGAGTGCCCATGTGCGGTTCTCAGTTTGACCACCAAATCCTTCTGGCTCTTTCCCGTTTGCCCTCTTGGGACTGGGTGTGACCAAGTGACTTGCTGCAACACGTGAGCAGTCGCGACAGGTGTCATTTCCCACCGGAAGCTTTAAGAGCCTCATTCTCTTTCCCCAGCCCGAAACTTTGGAAGGAGTGAGATGAAGGCCCTGCCAGTGAAGACTTCACTCCAGGAAACCCACGGGGCAGCTCGGCTGTCCTACAGGGTCAGTGTGAGTCAGAATCGCCTCCGTGCAAACAGCAGGATCCTTCTGAACCTGAAGAAAGCTCTAGGCAAGTACCTTGAGATCAAGGGTGGGTTGGGGGCAGGATCAATTGTGGGTCACTCAGCATTTAATCAACAATAGTATTAACCGTATGCTTTTTATTTCTCCATGGTCCCTTTGGCATTGGCACTGCGTTGTTGAAGTTTGCTAATGGAAATTGCAAAATGCCATGTTTCCAGTATCCGCATATCACCATACAACAAACAAACCTCACTGCGGTCCTGTCAAAGCCAACTCAAAGTGACCCCCTACAGCGCAGGGTAAAACTGGCCCTCTGAGATGCCGAGACTGTAAATCTTGACAGGAGCAGAAAGCCTCATCTTTCTCCTGCAGAGTGGCTGGCAGTTTCAAACTGCTGACCTTGCCATTAGAAACCCAATTCATAACCCACTACCCCTTGTCACACTAGCCCTGAGTGGCAGAGACCGTAGGTGAGGGTGAGGCTCCGTGGGATTGCTTTTGAGCTGGAATCTGGTGGGCTTCACCCAGAGCAGCACAGATTAATTAGGCTTTGGGTGTCTGGTCATTTGCTATAGCTTCTTATCCATCTGAAATAACAGTGCTTTGTGGCCTCAAAGACCCTTCTCTCTGGCTCTGGACAGCCAGACCAGCAGGTGCTATTGGCCGTCAGCAGAGAGGAAGTGCTTCGCTCTGGTCAACAGGGATGCCTCAGACTGATTAAAGAACAGTGTGTGTAGAAACGGAAGCCGATCAAAATGCCAATAGCTCTCCGAGTCAGGAGCGATAAGGCCTTGAGGCTAAAATGGTGAGCCTCAGAAAAGCCTTGTGGTTTCATTGAAAGATTCTCTAGAAGTCAAGCCTTTTACTTATGTATTTTTTCTTCACACAGGGAATATATTTTAAATAAGATCTCACACTTAAAATATCCGATTTCATTGGGCCTCCACTCAAGTACTCCCTCAATGCAAGAACACTTAGTTCTATTAAACTGGCATTCCATGATGCTCACCTTCCCAGCACAATTGCTGAAGACAAATGGGTGCATGAGCAAATGTGGTGAAGAAACCTGATGGTGCCCGGCTATCAAAAGAGATAGTGTCTGGGGTCTTAAAGGCTTGAAGGTAAACAAGTGGCCATCTAGCTCAGAAGCAACAAAGCCCACATGGAAGAAGCACACCAGCCTGTGCAATCATAAGGTGTCAACGGAATCAGGTATCAGGCATCATCAGAACAAAAATCCTATCATTGTGAATGAGGCGGAGTGAGGACTGGAGACCCAAAGCCTATTTGTAGGCAACTGGACATCTCCTTAAGGAAGGGTCGCGGGGAGGAGATGAGCCAGTCAAGGTGCAGTGTAGCAACGATGAAACATACAACTTTCTTCTAGTTCCTAAATGCTTCCTCCCCACCATCATGATCCCAATTCTGCCTTACAAATCTGGCTAGACCAGAGGATGTACACTGGTACAGACAGGAACTGGAAACAGAGAATCCAGGGCGGATGATTCCTTCAGGATCAGTAGTATGAGTGGTGATACCAGGAGGGTGGAGGGGGGGTAGGATAGAAAGGGGGAACCGATTACAAGGATCTACATATAACCTCCTCCCTGGGGGATGGACAACAGAAAAGTGGGTGTAGGGAGATGTCGGACAGTGTAAGATATGACTAAATAATAATTTATAAATTATCAAGGGTTCATGAGGGAGGGGGCAGCGGGGAGGGAGGGAAAAATGAGGAGCTGATGCCAGGGGCTTAAGTGGAGAGCAAATGTTTTGAGAATGATGAGGGCAATGAATATACACAATTGATGTATGTATGGATTGTGATAAGAGTTGTGTGAGCCTCTAATAAAATGATTAAAAAACAAACAAACAAATAAATAAAATGTCCAATTTAATACAAAACATACAAAGAAAAACTCTGTGCTGTCCCTCACCCCAAGGCAACCCTCAGAGAAGGTTCATTCCTTGTGGCCCTGACCTCATCTCATGGCTCTGACCCCTGAACAGAGCTTTCCTGCCCAGAAGACAGACAGATGGGCCACAAACAGCTGGGCAAACAGATGGCCCACTCTCCCTGTCGGATCACCACAGCCAGCCACGAGATGTCGTTTTCATTTAAAATTCACATCTGCATGAAATGTTGGGCCTCCTGTCCCCTGTCACAGTAGGCTTTTAAAGGGGGATCCTAATCCTGGGGTCTAGCCTCACTCCCTTGAGTGATCATGTGGATTGAATTGCATCCCCTCAAAACAGGTCTGCCAATCCTAAACCTACAGGAGGGGAGAGGGCCGTAATCCCATTAAGTTCTCTTTGTTGCTTAGTGAGGCCATGGCAGTGTCCTGTGTGCCCTAATGACTTCCCAGACAGCCGCGGAGTCAGTGCATTGGGCGGGGAGAGACGACACCTGGAGCCCACAGGGAACCAGAGTGTGTGTGCTGGGGTGCCTACACAGAGGCAGCCTTCCCCGGGAGCCAGCACCTCAAAGTCAGACTTGGAGCTCCTGAACTGTGAGAAAACGCATTTCTGTTGTTTAAAGCCTTTCGAGTCTGCCCTTCCTGTTATTGCTGCGCTGTTTCATCAAACAAAGGCAGGTGAGAACTGAGACCAAAGAAGAGTGTTCTCCTCCACAAGACCCTCCATGTACAATGCCCTCTCCACCACATTGGCCCAGGGTGAGCCCAAGGGAGCTAGCCCGGGGCTCTCCAAAGTCATCCCTGAATCAACTCTGGGTGCTGGGAAAGCCATGCTTACACCTCACCTGGAGTATCGTATTGTGCGGTAGGTGAAAGATTGCCCAGCACACTCATTCCCCATCCCATCGTTCTTACGCAAATGGTCCTGCGATGTCGCCTGCCATCCTCCAGATGTGTCAGTTACCTATAGCCACCCGCTGGGCTCTGGCTTACAGTGCCCTCCTTCTGCCCTACCTGCCTTCTTAACTTGGCTGTGGGGCAAGTGCTGCCCTTTGGGTCTCATATAGGTGACTCTTCTGGGCCCACCCTCCTCAGGGTTTATTTTACAGACCTGTCTATTGAGCATTCATTTACTTTTGTCTAGTCTCTGAATTACTAGCCGGGCTCTCTCCGATTTGCTTTGTTTGTTCTTTTTTGTAAATTAGGTGCCAGCTGAGAGAGGAGATCCGTTTTACAGTCAGCAATCCATGCACATCTTCTTTCATGCCGCTGGTCGCAGTCCTCGCACCCTGGTGGCCCTGGTCCCACTTCCTCCCTGTGCTCTTGTTCCCACCCCTTCTCCTTGCCTAACCCTTCTGAACAAGCTGCCCTGTGATCTCAAAAGGGGGGTGCTTCTACAATGTGCACGCCAGCCCCCTCCCAGCGTTGCTGTTCCCCTCGCAGACCTGTCGGGTCAGACTGGACAATGAGTCACAGGGGTAAGTTCATTTCCAGGCCTGAACAGTGACTAAGAGCCAGAGTTCAGTTTCTATCCCACCAGTAACCTGGTCCTTAGGATTGCTCTCCCATTCTGTCCGGAGTTTCCCACAGTGAGCGCTTGCAGGGCAGTTGGTCCTTCTGGCCCCGGGATCACGGAGACACGTTCTCATGGTCCCTTAGTCCAATGCACTGTCTTCCATTTCTGTCCCTCCTTTTTCCCCTCTTCGGGCGCTGAGTGGACCCCTTCCCCAGGGTGATGTACCACTGCACATCACCCTGGTCGCACCTCATTGGACCCTGCCCTGGCTCCCCGTGCATTGGCTGCCTCCAGGAACCTCAGTGTCTTTTTAAATAACATTTGTGTTGTTCTGGAACACTTACTACATGCCATTGTCCTTAATATCATTTACTGACTTCCAAATGTTCGTGGCAAATCACTGTGGAGTCAGCATTCTGAGATGACTGCCAGGATCCCTTTTTGCTCATGCGCAGACTGATGTCTCCCACTCACTCTATTCGATGGCATGGCTCTCTGACCACGGCTAGGCTTCTCAGGCAGCAGTTCTCAACCTGTGGGCCTCAACCCCTTTGGTGAGGGTCAAATGACCTTTCACAGGGGTCACCCAATTCATAACAGTAGTAAAATTACAGCGATAAAGTAGCAACAAAAATATTTTTTTGGTTGGGGGTGGTCACCACAACGTGAGAAACTGCATTAAAGGGCCTCGGTATTAGGAAGGCTGAGAACCACTGGTCTGAGGGATGATAAAGAGCTACAAGGTGGACGAAGAGTTAATTTCATCAAATGACATCAATATGAAAAAAATCAAACGGCCCACAGTCACGCTTACAGTTGTGAATTATAGATGACTATTCGCGTAACTAGATTTCCTCCCAGTCTGCTTCTTATTCTCTTCTCTATCGATCAATAAAATGTAGGTGGCAATTCGTTTTGGAGCATCTGCACCGCAGAAGGGTTTCTGTAGTCCCCAGTGACGATGCATTCTCACAGCAGTTGGGAAAGGCCAAGGGTCTACTACTCAGATGCCTACACAAATGGAAACTTTAGAGAGGCGGGGAAAACATCAATGAAACAGCGCCGCTTAGTGGTAACAAGCCAACATTATCCGTAGATGTGACCAAACCAAAACCAATTTCACTACCATGGAATCCATCCTAATGCGCAGCGACCCCAGGACAAGGTAGCACTGCCCCTGAGGGTTTCTGAGACTTAATTCTTTACCAAGTACAAAGCCTCATCTTTCTCTCAAAGAGGGGCTGGTGGATTCGAACTGCTGACCTTGCGGTTAGCAGCCCAATGCATAACCATTACGCCACCAGAGCTCCAGTAGATTGACAGCACAGTGAAATTTTGGGTGAGATAAACAATTGGTAAGCACAAACTCATTGTTTTAGGGGAAAAAAGAGTCACACACAACATTTTACAGTAATCATTGCAAAGTGGATTATGGGGATTCACGAGACATTTAGGAAAGCCGAAAGGAAGCCATCGTGTCTACTGGGTAAAGTGAAACCCAGCATTAACAGCCTTTAACATATTGGAAACTAAATTATCTCTAGTACAAGTCACAGTGTAATCTTGGAAGCCATTTGTCCTCCAACGATTCTTCCACTGAGATGGTGCACCATTGAAAGCAAGCCAATTCCTAAGATAAATGGGGTGTTTTTAGACATTTACATGGTCCTTAGAATCATGGGCTCGTTAATACCAATACCCAGCAACATCTGTCCTGCTGGCAATATTTTACCGCTGGAATCACTAAAACTCAGGGAAGTTAGACAAGGGGCATGGTTAATATTGGAACTTCGAGGAGGGAGGGAGGGAGAACAAATGTGGAGCTGATGGTATCAGGGGCTCAAGTGGGAAGAGAATGCTTTGAAAATGATGATGGCCGCATATGTGCAAATGTGCTTGACACACTGGAGGAATGTATGGATTGTGATAAGAGCTGTAAGAGCCCCTAGTAAAAGTGTGGAAAAATAAAATTCTGGAACTTCGTTGTTTCCTTTTCCCTACTCCTTAAAAGTGGCTCATGCGTGACCCACTGTCCAGTATGAACTTGGTCGATGGCTCTCACCACGGACAGCCTTACAGATGGGATCACACCGTATTTTCATAAACACAGCAGCCAAACTGCTTAGGGTGCAGAGAATGTTAAAAAAAATCAAAAGATAAACATTTTTAAATCTGTTGAATTGTCCAGCTTGTGACAACTCCCTGGGACGGCGGAACTCTGGACAATTACGTCACTCCTCTACTTCTGCTTGCTCTGCTCAAAATTGTGGTTCATGAGAGCTCCACAGCCCGAGCACAGTTGATAGACAGGCCCTAGAACCTAGTAAGCGTTGGGGAGGTATTAGGTGAAGGGAGGAGCCCTCCTCTTCAGGCGGTTGGTTAAAGATTCGCACTAGCTATCAGTAATGGGAGATTGCTTGGGAGAAGTAGCCTTTGGGTGAAACAGGTCCTCAATGTTCTCCCATTCAAGTACCCTCCCGCTTGGCTTCCGAGTTGGGGCACATTCGGGGTGGTGTGGCCACAGACCGGACCTCAACGTTCTTGGTTATTTGTTTGTTTGTTTTGTTTTGGACCTCAGTGCCCATATTTGGCATCCATCAGTATTGTCTAGATGGGTTTCCACAAGCATGTTTGCACTGTAGCAATTTAAAATTAATAGACTATTTCAAAGTTTGTTCAAGCCCTTGGAGTTTACCTTCGGGAATTCCTCTTATGCATTGAACCTCCTGGCCTTCTTGGCCCTTTGAAAAGTTGTCCCTTCCTGCCGAGGCTAAGCTCTTGATGAGACCTTCTGATTAGATTCTGAGACTTGCTGACATCTGCACCCCTGGGCACATCTGCAAGAAAGCACGCACAGGCTCCGGGCTCCTCTGCAGCGTAAGCACATGGTGCTCAGCCTGAAGAAGATTGAAGTCATGCACCAGGGAAAGTGAGCCGTGGTCGGAGATTGCCATCAGCAGCACAACACTGAGGACTGTCGCTGTGCTCTGCTTTCTGGGCATCACAGTGCCCATCGGCACCCAGGCTGACAAGGAAAGGAAAAACCAAAAGAGAAGCAAACTGCCAGCCATCCTTTGTGGTAGCCAGGCCCAGTGTGGCAGTGGTGTGGCCCCGTGGCCCAGACCAAAGCACTGCAGACCCCTGGTGGCCAGCCAGCTCCTGGAGAACTGCACAATGAAGACTGCTTGTTCGAATCCTATGGGGTCCCTGGATGACACACGCCATTCAAACTCCCCTACACACACACACACACACACATATGCACGTGCGCACGGGAGGGGAGAATCTGCTTGCTTCTGGCGGTTTGCTGATGAGAAGATGATAGGCAAACCTCATGGACACGGGATCACTGTGAGTCACAAGCGAGTCATTGGCCACAGGTTTGGGGTTTTGCCTTTTCCCAGAAGTTCGTACGGCGCTCCATCAGTGGTGAGGTCTGAGGGAACCCTGCCGGAGCTGTGTTCAGGTGCTCAGCTGTAACCAAAGCATCAACAGTTGAAGGCTCCACAGGAGGATGCGGCAGTCTGCGTCTTGGAAACCCTCTGGAGCAATTCCGCCCAATCCTATAACGCTGCTCTGAGTCGGGATGGGCTCTAGGGCAGTGGATTGGGATTTTTAAGGCTTTTTAAAACAAATAGTCGTGCTACTGTTGGGCAAATATATTAGTATCTTTTGTAAATTGAGGCTGTTTTAGTTAGGTAAGGTAAGGCTACCTGCTGATGCAAATTTATTTCTCTCTTAAAAGCGGCTACTCTTTCGAATACGCTCACTCAGGGATGCAGGACTCCGCTCCGCACTGGTCTTCGGGGAACCCAGTCACAGAGCCTTTGCCACCTGGATTGCTAGCTTCCACAATCCTCTGGGCGCTGGGGTCCAGCCATCAGAGCAGAAAGGGAAATGCAGGGGTCAGGCCTGGAAATGGCGCTATGGCGTTCTGTCAGCCACAGCTCAGTCATATGGCCATACCTGTCCGCAGAGGATGCTGGGAAATGTGGGTCATCTGTGTGCCTAGAGGAAAGAGGAGATTGTGGCTTTGCCACACTGCTTTCTGCTATCTGGGCATCAAGCTGTCCATCTATGCCCAGATGGGCCAGGAAGAGGGAAGTTTCCACTGAGGGAAATCCCATATTTACCTTGAACCATTGTCATAGGGTCAGACAGTTAGATGTGGTGATGTGGGTAGAGGAGACATAAAAAGTGGTGAACAAGGGGATGGACAGCAGAAAAGCAGGTGAAGGGAGACATCAGTCAGTGTAAGACATAAAAAATAATAACTTCATAAATTATCAAGGGCTCACGAGGGAGGTAAGGAGGGTGGGGGAGGGACGGGGGAATGATGTGCTAATACCAAGGGCTCAAGCAGAAAGAAAATGTTTTGAGAATGATGATGGCTACACATGTACAAATGTGCTTGACACGATGGATGGATGGATTGTGACCAGAGTTGCACACAACAAAAGAAAAAAGAGTTGCACAGCCCCAGTAAAATGATTAAACAGAATAAAGTGAAAAGTGAGCAGTAGGATGCTCATGGAGAAATGGACAGCAAGCTGAGCTGGAGTAATCAGACAAGAGGTTTGGGGGGGATTTTAAAGGGGTTTTTCGGGAAAACCAGAAAACCTGCTAGACAAATTCTAAAAGAGCTGTAACACTTTTGGGGATTTTTAAATAAAAGTTTTAAGATGATGCCAGAGTCAACTGAGTCATTCAAGGCCAGGGGAAGTGGACTTCCGGCCCATTGTTGTGTATGGTGATGACTTGTTCTAGCCAATCAGCAGAAGCCATATAATTCCACGTCTGGATGAGCTTTCAGCCCACGCTGGCAGGCTCTCTAAGAACACACGTCTAATCTATTTCCGTGGTGCTGACTCTGATTCACAGACAACCTCTAAGACAGAGCCGAACTGCCCTGCAGTTTCCAAGTGTTTTATTTTTCTGGAAGCAAACCCCCACATCCTTCTCCCACGGAGCCACTGGTGGGTGTAAAACGCCAACCTTTTGCCTAACAGTTGAGGGTTTTATTGCTGTGCTCCTCCCTCTGACGGACCCTCAAAGCAGGGTCGGCACGTGCGTGCGGGTGGCGCCCTGTGCGCACACGACAAACCTAAATCACCAAGATTGGGAGGGCTTGCCTGTTACTACTGCATAATCTAACATGTCCTGACTGATACCCTTTTATCATTTTCCCAGCAAGAGGCAGCAGGTGGCTTGTAAGCAAACAACAAAAGAGGTATCTTTGTCCATTGTAGATCATCAGTGGCAGGAACTACAGGATCATGTTTTGTGTTTTTTGAAACCTAACTTGTACGCTGGTGGCACGATAAAGGAAGTGATTGACGGCCCTTGAATTATTGAAAATAAGGATAAAACCAACTTCCAACACAGCCCCAGACACCATCTCCCCTTTAAAAAGTATTTGCTAGCATTTGGAGAAAGTTTAAAGCTACAAATTACTAAAGAGAGAAGTTATGGACACATTAGTATCTCACCAACACCCCCCATCTACCCACAACCACCCCAATATAATCAGAAGTAAAAAGTAAAAGGTTTGCAGGGAATTGTGGGCAGCTGTCTGACGCACCTTTAGGTAGGGGACAAACGTGGCTACCATCTGGGGTCTATAGGACTGAATTAGGAAGGGCCTCCTCGACTGTCAGTTATGAGGCCTCCTGTTCTTTGCTGTGGACCGGCAATGTCCTGCGGTCCAGACACTCCACCAGAGGGACCCAGGTGGGACACTGGTTGCGTGCTCAGCTCTGACCTAAAGGTCAGCAGTTTGAACCCCCCAGCCACACCACAGGAGAAAGACGAGGCAGTTTGCTTCTCTAAAGATTCACAGCCTTAGAAACCCTATGGGGTCATTCTCTGTCCTACCCAGACACTATGACTCAATGGTAACGAGTTTAGTCTTTCGGCGTCTGTATTCCACCTGTGATCTTCGTATCATCCTACAGTGGAACATAACTGATACAGAAATACGACAAGGGAGGGATCCTGACTCTTTAACATGTACCCCTAAAGCTACCATCCACCTGGTGACTCCCCTTTCTCCCACCCCACCCCATGAGGTCTGCTGACGTCAGCATCATAGGAAGCTTTGATGTCCCCAGCTAGCTGGATGAGGTGCTTTAACTCCAGCTCAAGTCGACTATAAACTCCTTAGATGCAGGAGCGCTTCCATCCATCTGGGACCAGCACTGTCATTAGTTAAGAGTCTGTTTGGGATTCAGTCAGTTTCGCATTTGAGCATTGATTCCATCGCTGGGTAGTGACCTTGCAAAGGGAGGCAGAAATCACCCAATTTCCGTGATTCGTTGTGGAAGAGAAATGTGTGTTCACAAAATCTTTGTTCAGTGTTAATCGCAACGGTGGTTCTAGTCAACCAGAGTTGTGGTCTCAGAACCCAGCGCCAGTGTTAGCCGTCAAAGAAGGGGTTGGTTTTCATTTTATCTGCATTGTTTGCCTTTTTACATATATTAAAAAGACATGAAAATAAAAATACATGAAATGACGTGGACACCAATATGGTGGAAGCCCCTCCAGAAGATACAGAAATGTGCTCCCTAATCCAGTCTATGAGGCAAACATAACCCTGACACCCAAACTAGACAGAGCACCACCGGAAAGACAGACCAAGATCTCTTCTAGAGATGCGAAAGTACTCAAGATACGGGTGAACAGAATCCAACAGCACACTAAAGGAATCGTGCACCATATCAGAGTGAGATTTTTGTCCAGGGAGGCAGGCATGGTTCAAGGTGAGAAAATCAATCAACACACCACACCACCTCAGTAGCACAAAGGATAAGAACCACCTGATCATCTCTACCAACACTCGCCATGCCCAGAAAGCGCTGAACCACACCCAGAAAGGCAACCACACTTGCCACACCCAGAAAGTCCTGGGGGCAGCTCTACCCTGTCCTGCAGGGTTGCTCTGAGTCTGGGTTTTGTTTGTATGTTTGTTTGTTTGATGTATACATATTCAATTAGTATGATGAAAGGATACCACCTTGCTATACACCTTTCCTGATGTTAAAGCACTCAGTAGTCCCTTTTCTGTTCCAACAAGTGCCTCTCAGTCTACATACAGGTTCTAGATACGAATAATCGGGTGTTGTGGGGTTCCGGTTCCTCCCAATGTTATCCATAATGTGTCCTGACCAAAATAGTCAAATAAAATACTTAAGAATAAAGCTAACGCGAAGGACTTTTAAAAGGAAACTATAAAACACCGTTGCCTGTGTTCATTCGAACAGTGTTCACATTAGCCAATGGTTGAGAACAACGTAAAGGCCCATCATGAGATGAGAGTCAATGCAATGTGGTCCACAGGTGCAGTGGAGTGAGTGCTCAGCCAGTGGGAGGAACCAAGCCTGGACTCATGCTGCCGCATGAATGGCGCTTAAAGACCTTATCCTGAGTGAAAGCCAGGCCCCAAAGGGCACAGGGTGTGTATAAGACAGAAACTTGTGATCAGAGTTGTATAAGTCCCCAATAAAATACTTTAAAAAAAAATAAAAAGAAGACAGAAACAGGCAGCATCCAGAGACCAAAGTTCATGAATGGTTACTGGTGGCAGAGGGGGCGGGTCACCAAAGGTGGAGAAATCACATTGATTTGAGGGCAGGGTTGCCGTCAACCACTGTAATTGCTGGCAACAAATGGCATCCTGTAAAATGTTGAATAGGTGAAAATATATGTATGGAATTAAAAATAAATACAATTTTTTTGTATAAGAGGACAAAACGTGACGCCGATTAAATTGCTTTATCTTTTGGCTCTTTTAGGGATAGCAAGAGCGTTGACTAGCCAACACTCGATGGCAGCTTGATTCCCACACAGGAGCCCTGGTGGCACAGTGGTTTTTTGCGTTGCGCAGCAAGGTCAGTCAAGGTCAGCACCGGCTGCTCCTTGGGGGAAAGACGAGTCTTCCACCCAGACAGTCCTGCTCCAAGGGCAGGGCAGTGTGTTTGGTTATGTTTCAGGTTTCCATGGCAACAACGACTAATCTCAAGGCCAGCAGTTCGAGGCCTCCGGGCACGCGGAGGCGGCGCCGGTGAGGCAGGGGCGGGGGCCGTGCAGGGGACCGAGCCGGGGGCGGGGGCGAGGGCCGGGGCGGGGGCCGTGCAGAGGGCGGGGGCCGGTGGCCGGGGCGGGGGCCGTGCAGGGGCCGGGCTGGGGCGGGGGCCGGGCCGGGGCGGGGGCCGTGCAGGGGGCGGGGGCCGGGGGCCGTGCAGAGAGCCGTGCAGGGGCCGGGCTGGGGCGGGGGCCCGGGGCCGGGGCGGGGGCCGTGCAGGGGCCGGGCCGGGGCGGGGGCCGTGCAGGGGGCGGGGGCCGTGCAGGGGGCGGGGGCCGGGGGCCGGGCTGGGGCGGGAGTCGTGCAGGGGGCGGGGGCCGTGCAGGGGGCGGGGGCCGGGGGCCGTGCAGAGAGCCGTGCAGGGGCCGGGCTAGGGCGGGGGCCGGGGGCCGGGGCGGGGGCCGTGCAGGGGGCGGGGGCCGTGCAGGGGCCGGGCTGGGGCGGGGGCCGGGGGCCGGGGCGGGGGCCGTGCAGAGGGCGGGGGCCGTGCAGGGGCCGGGCCGGGGCGGGGGCCGTGCAGAGGGCGGGGGCCGTGCAGGGGCCGGGCCGGGGCGGGGGCCGTGCAGGGGGCCGGGCTGGGGCGGGGGCCGGGGCGGCCGTTAGGCGGTTCGGGTGACGGCTCGCCGGCGCGCAGGGCCCAGGGGGCGGGCCCCAAGCCGCGGCCTCGCGTCCGCCTGCGCCCGCGCCGCGCCCGCCCTGCCCGGCTGCCGGCTCCGGAGCCCCGCGGGCCCGCGCCGCCGCCATGCTGCAGAAGCGGGAGAAGGTGCTGCTCCTGAGGACCTTCCACGGCCGCACGCTGCGCATCGTGCGCGAGCACTACCTGCGGCCCAGCGTGCCCTGCAGCAGCCCGCTCTGCGCGCAGCCCGCCGCCTGCCGCAACGGTCCGGGCCCGGGGCCGGGGGGGGGGGGACCCGGGGGGCGGGCGGGGGCCGGGGGGCGCCCGCGGGGGCGGGGGGAGGCGGAGCGCGTGGCCGTGGCGGCGCCGAGTCCCAGGCCGCGGGGCCTTGGCCCGCCCTTCCGCTCCTTCGGGGCAGCGCCGCTGCGGGTTGGGGGCTCGCGACCCAGCCCCCCCCCCTCCGAGATCACCGAGTGCTTTCTCCAAGGCAAAGGCCCGGGGACGGAGCCCCCCCCCCGACGAGCACCCCCGGGACAAAGCCCTCCCAGGACAAAGCCCTGAGAGGGTGGAAGGGACGTGCCCTTTTCCCGCACCCCGGCATCGCAGAGCTGCTCGGGTTCGGTGACAGTGAGGCCCGAGAGGTCACCCCAACTCTGGTGGAGAGCTAGGCGACATTGTCACCCGTGCGCCCCGAAGTTTCTGTTCTGCCTGCGCTGGTCCCGCAGACGTTTCGCTGTTGGGGCGCCTTCTTCCCCGTCGTCCGCTCCTGTGGGCCTTGCTAGCATCCTGGCCCAGGCAGGCTCTGTGGGAGCAGATGGCACCGAACTGGTTGCCAGCCCCGGGCTTAGCCACTGCCCCACGAGGTCATTAATTAGTAATTGCCTAGCCCCTCGTGCCCTCGAAGTTCATGGGAAAGTTGGGCTGCTCACCAGAGGTTGGCGGTTCAGCCCCACCCTCACCTACCTGGGAGCGAGATGAGGCTGCCTGCTCCGATCGTGAGGTACAGTCTCCAAAACCCCTACAGGGTCGCTGAGTCCGAACTGACTGACTGGCAGTGGATTCGGTTGGGGCTTTGATGCACTAGGCCGTGACGGATGGTTTTCATGACCTTTGGTGCTACAAGTGGTTAACCTTTTGACCACTAGCCAAGAAGTTGGTCCTGGGAATCCACTCGGGAAAGCACCACGGAAGACAAGGCTGGCAACCTGCCTCGCACTGATCCCAGCCTGAAAAACCCTCTGGAGCCATTCTCTTCCACATTTGGGAAAAGCCCTGGGTTGGAAGCAGCTGCAAGCAAGCAGCAATCTGGGTGGATGATTCAGGGGTGAAGTTCGCCGGCCTGCGGTGGAAGATGAGCGGTGGACCTTTGCAGCTAATGTTTGGGTTCCTCTGTTTGTGCCTTGGGCATAATGTTTCCGTGACTGGCGGACTGAATGGCCCTCTGGGGCACGGCCAGGTGGAAACCCCCCCTGCCCCGACTTCCACAGAGTAGTTTTTTTTCTGTGCGTCTGGCCCTTGGATACTTCTGAACATGTCCAGACATTTGGGTTGAAATTGCTGGGCAAGTGGTTAGCGTACATGTTGGTTAGGGTGCTCCCTTGAACCCGAGTGTCCCTGACGATGAGTTCTCCCAGAAGTTCAGGTATGCCGAGATGTTGCTTCAGCTCAACTCACTGTGAGTCGTTGGCCACTCCCAGCGACCTATTTGTACAGGGTGCTACAGCCCTGTGCCTTTCCCAGACCGCTTGCAGGAGAACTACGGCCCTGCATGTACTTGAACTTGGAACTTCTACCAAAGTAGACTTAGCTACTTTGCAACTTCACCCAGTCTTAAGATTGGAAGTTAATTTACATAGTAGGCCACTGTCAAAAAGTTATTTTGACAGGGAAATGGTAATCCCCCAGATTTGCAAGCGGTTGTCTAAGCTTTTGTACATTTCCAATTGTTTTAGATGGGAAACTTCTGTCCAGCGACGTGACTCATTACATGATCCCTGACTGGAAAGTCGTTCAAGATTACTTGGAGGTCCTTGAGTTTCCTGAGCTGAAGGGAATTATTTTCATGCAAACAGCTTGTCAGGCTGTGCAGCATCAAAGGGGCCGAAGGTATGTTTCCCATTAGTTATTTATTTATGGTGATCTCGGCCCCCACCTCATCCCCCCCCCTTAGAAAAGAACCTTTGTTGGGAGAGGAGGAGGGGAGAAATTCATTATTGTGTCAGAAGGGACTCTGAACTAATTTGGTATTCTCCTTGCTAGTGAGGAATGTGGTAACATAATTTTGTGTTTCTGCTTCAACACCTGGCCAAAATTTGATCTGACTGTATCGATCAATAGACTGCAGTGTCCCCAGTATGTGGTATTTAAGATTCTGTGCTGAACTTGGTTTTTGGTTTGCATTTTTTATAGTCGTAGGGTTATTGCTTATTTCTTTTTTATGTTTATTATTTAATCTTGTTTTTAGTATATAAATATATGTTTCTTCAGAAGCTTACATTCTTGGGGAAAGAGAGGGCTTGCCTTTTAAATCTTAGACTCCTTTGTGGATGCAAATTGTACTTGTGATCATTTTTCAATGTAGCCAGAAGTAAGCTGTTTTATTTTTATAATAGGAGTGCAAATGCTAACCCTGGTCATTGTATTTGCTAAAGAAACGGATTTTCTGATTGAAACCTGGCTGAAATGCTGGCCTGGACCCTAAATGAAGAGTGATTGCCCTCCTTTGAAACAAATACTCTAAGTAAAGTAATTTTGCTTGGTTCCACATTGAGGAAACATTTATGACTTGGAGCTGGAGGGTGTGTGGAATAAGCACGTGAAAATTAGATATCGAACCTCATAACGCTCAAACTATTTCAAAAGCAGAAACTAGGTGTTTATTCTTCTTTAAACTTGTGGCTTCTTCAGACCTTGGTCATAAAAGATGAAGTGTTTTTATTTGTATATGAAAATGATAAATTGTCCTTATTATTCGCTCAGTTCAAAAAAGTGCATTAACTAGATTGTGTGCAGGTTTTTCAGATAGAATATTTTAAAATGAGCTGGAAGTTGATTCTGTTCAAGCACACAATGTAGATGTTTATACACATCCCAGTTTAAATGCTGCTCCACATGCCGTATTTCAATCTCTGCCACTAAAATCAATTTGTTGCTATCATTCTGATTGCTAACATACTGCCGCGCCTTTTCAAGCTCTGTCTTCTGAAATACTTTTAATATTAAGGATGGCTTTCAAAACCCGCTGGAGGACGTTCAAAGGCGAAGAGTTGGAATTTAAATGTCTGCGCTCCTGAGCATTTCAAAAGTAGTTAACGTGATGAAAATCTGTTGGCGATTCACTGCTTCTGTGTGTGTTGGAACACGGTCAGTGAGAAACTAAAAGATGAGGGGTTCTGGGTTATGATAACACCCTGGCTTCCCCAGTCAGCACTTTGGAAACTTGCAGAGTGCGACCCTCCACCCACTCCCAGCAAGCCTGCTTTCTTGTTTGGTTTCAGGAAGAGCCGGGGCCTGGACTGGAGGAGCCCTGGCCTCGCTGTACAGGGCGGGGCTTCCCTTCCACAGAGATCTAGTCTGACCTTGTCATTTGTTCTCCCTTGTGACCTTTGTTTGAGTTTTTCTTATTTTTTATTTTCTTTCCAATTTTTATCTCTTTTCTCTTTTTTTGCTATTGCTGTTGGGGTGTGGTTTGGGAGGAGGGGGTGTATATTGTTCTTGTGAAATCTAGATAGGTCAATCTATAGAGCCAAAGTATGTGTAAGTTAAGCCACAAAATAGTGGGAGTCTGGCCTGAAAGCCGTATTGTGAACGTGGCTGATGAGGAGAAAGAAGGGGTAGGAATGGGTCAGAAGTCTGGGAGCTGGCACTTTGTTGGCCTGTTGAACGGCTCCCCCATTCTCACTGCCGCCGGGCCATGCTGACTCATGCTAACTAGAGTAGAAAGCTCCACCTTCCTACGCGGAGAGCCTGGTGGTTTTGAACTGGGTACCTTGGGGATCACAGCCCAGTGCGCAACCCATACGCCACGGGGGGGCCTGATCAGCAACTAGAGAGCACCTTCGGGTTGACTCAGCTGAAAACCCACAATTGTGCCTGAACCCTACAAAATGTCCTATCTTGCACACTCACCTTTCATTGATGGTAGTAATTGAGTAGCAGGTTTGCTTTACTAATTCAATCTTCAGACACTTGAGCTTATGAGGGGTAATTGACTAGCTGACGCCCCCCCCCCCAAAAAAAAAGGATTCCATTTAAGTTATTGACTTTGTAAAAATTTGGCCTAGCCAAGACTCTGGAATTTTGTTTCATGTAAGTAAATAAAAGATTTTTTTTTCTATTTAAAAAAAAAGGAAAAGGTTTTCCCCTTTCCATTCTTCCTTGGAGAATTTTGAGGTGCTAGTAAATAGTTTGGTCTGTTCACTGTGTTTTTAGAAGCACCATCGCTGAAGAAACCATTGTCCAGGCCTCCTCTAGGGTGCTGCCATGAGGATGCTTACCGCCCCCCCTGCTGAGCTCCTGAGACTCCCAGCATTGCTGGCCTCAGAGTGCACTATGCAAATGGAAAGGCTTCAATGGATCACATAACTAAGTCCCTGTCCAAAGCACCAGTGTCAATTCAAAGGGGAACTTAGGTCATGCCTGTTTGTGTTGACCTTGTTTCTAAAAGAAAAAAGAAAGCTCGTAGACACAGTGATAATCTCCCATAATGTTATTTAAATGTGTTTAAACATCTGTCTAGGACTTTTTTCGTGCTTAAGGACTTACTGCCACTCCAAAATTAAATCAGACCTTCAAACCAACGCTCCAAAACCAGAAAACCACAGATGAACATTAATTTCCTGTCACAGACGTTATTTTACCAAAACAAAATCACCAGCATTGCTTTAACAATAGGAAGGTGTCTGGCCCCATACTCAGTCTGTGTTTATATTTTGATTGCAATGTAAATGCAGAGAAATATCTGCTGTCATACGTATAGGGTACAAAACAGTATGAATGAACACACTTCATTGGCCAAAATAATCACACATCCTACCATTCATACCCCTGCCATGTTTGCTTACTGAATGGTCACTGTAAGTCTTGTCTTCTGTATGTGTAAATGTTTTCTGCTGTTTATTCCCTTATTCAGCACTGTGGGCTAGCCTAGGGGTTGAACTATTAACTGCAAGGTCATCAGTTCAAAACCAGTGGCCTGTTCCTCATAAAGATTTATACTCAGAAACCCTGGCTAGCGTTGCTGTGATTTGGAATCAGCTTGGGGGCAGCGGTTCTTGGTGTGGGTGGATGTGCCAGGGCTTGTGCGGTGCCAAGCAAAGAAGTCGCTTCCAGCCACAAGGGAAGACCGGCAGCAACCAAGTAATCAGCTGGGGTTGCTTTGACCATGGAAAGGTGTTTGGCTCTATATTTAACCAGCTTTTGTATTTGGATTTCAATATGAGTTTTTCAAGTACATCCTAGACCATCTGAATGGCCCTCCTCTTGGCTGCGATGACTGGCCACCAATGCTGTGTGTACATTGGCATGTGGGCATGTGTTCAGTTCTCTTGAGTCGATAGCTAGGGAGCTCTATGGATCTTTACCTACTAAGAAACTCTCGAGAAAGCCTGCTTATCCACCTCCAAGTTACCAACGTCTCTCACCTGAACTAAAGCCATATTCTACCTTCTCTTCTCCAAGCAGCCCAAGAAGCTTTTCAAAACAGGAAAGCATGTTCCACCTTCCACGCCTTTCCCTGCAGCCCAGGAGGCCTTTTGCCCGATGCAGGGGCCCTCATTCATAACAGGGACATCGCCCAGACAAAGAACCTTGCTCCATCCTTTGCCTGGTTTAATACTCCCCAGCCCTCGCCTTGGAAAAGCCTTTCCCTGCCTCCCAGGCCAGCCCGGGCTCTCCTGGCGCCCCTGCAGTTACCACAGGTGCAGCTGTACATCTGTTTGTGGGATTGTCACCCAATTCTCCTAGAAAACCGCAGTACCCCGAGAGGAAGTCCGCAGCACCCCCTGCCCCCCAAGGGTTCTACAAAACCCAGCTAAAGCAGGCCCATTCAGTGTGGGACTCGTCCTGTCGCCCACTGGCTGGGGACGCCCCCTTGACCCTGAGAGTCAGCAGGAGGAGAGGACAGGGCATCTGCTGGCACAGTAGCCATCTGACGACATTAGTGAAAAAAAATCCATCTAAGGAAAAGAAGGTTTAGCTGGTTTAGTTCCTTCTGAGAACTTATTTTGGAAATATTTAGATGATGGAGATTTGGGAAACGTCTAAGCCAGTCCCAAAACCCTAAAGAGTTGGCATGGAGTTGATTCCATCTGACAGCAATTTTTATATAGGTTTTCTGTGACGATACCTTTATGGGAGCAGACAGGGGTGGGTTTCAACCACTGACTTGGCAGTCAGCAACCAGTGCCTATCCCACATCACCTCCATGGCTCCTTGGGGTAAAACTGGAAGTTGTGTTTTTAACTGAAATTTTGATGGTGTCTAAAGCTGCCACTCGCCTATTATTCAGGTCAGACTTTTCCAAAGTACCAGGATGCACTTTGCTGACTCCGTATGGAATACTCATATATCTAATTCCGTCTTCTGCACAACAAACCATGACTCACAAAAAAATATGACTGGGTTGTACGCGTGCCCTCCTAAATCATCAGCACAAACCCACATGTCTCCAAAAAAAGCTCGACTGTCACCCTCAGAGTGATTGGCTGTTTGTTTTCGGCTTTCCTCATTAATATTCTTGTGCCATGTGTTCATTTGTTTTATCCGGCCGATAGGAACTGACAAATGGAAGCGCATACCACCCGTCTTCAAAAGAAATATGCGTGGCAGAGAGACTTGGAATGCAGGCGGTCCCTTTTATTGAAGTTCTATGTGATTCTCTCTCTAAGTAAGGGGCGGATTGGCACTCCTCTAATTTGGTGGTAAACAGCTGAGCCTGGCTCTCGGCCCTGACTAGCGTTGCTTCCCCTCTCTCCTGGTGGGACGCGTCCCTCCCTCAGGTCAATCTTGGCGACTGCCTAGAGAAAAGCTACAGGTAACCCCTCTACCTTACCAACCTTGCCTGCCCTTTTCTAGGGATGCCAGCCAAAGTAAGATTCACTGATCCCTAAGGCCATGTTGTGGAACAGGATGAGGTGCTCGAACGAAGCATGGTTGGTGGATGTTTGACGAGGGCGCTCTGCTCATAATTAAATTACAAAGCAGCAAGAAGGGCAAACGGGAGACGCACGGGCTTGATTGAGTCCCAGGCTAATTACCGAGGGCAGGTCCAAGTGCACGCTAGCCGGCCAACAGAGAAACAGCAGACCGACGGGAAGAGCCCCGCGGAAAGGCCGAACTCAGTAAAGCCAGGGGAAACCCAACTGCTTCTCGGGTTTTCAGTCATCTTTTTTTTTCCTGAAAATACTCCTAATCTTCTTTATTTTTGAAGGACATGCCTCGCCTCTCTTTTATTTTTTATTTTAAGGAAAATCACTCATCCTTAGCAAGCGATGGTAAGTGCCTGCTCTGTGAGGTCTGGTCTTCTTCTCCTTTGTGCCGCAGACAGTATAACAGACTGAGAAACCTCCTGAAGGATGCGAGGCGCGACTGCGTTCTCTTCGCGAATGAGTTCCAGCAGCACTGCTACCTGCCCCGCGAGAGAGGGGAGCCCACGGAGAAGTGGCAAAGCAGGTGAGCCCCTGGATGCTGTGCGCTTCCACCTGACCGTCCCCCTTAACGCCTCACCGCCGGCTCTTCGGAAGTTGACCGAAGCCACCAAGGCATGACCCGGCAGTGATCCCCGAACCTTGATGAACCCTGAAATGCTCCATTGACACACGTGCCGATATTTTAAATTGGTCATTTGAGGAGCTAATAGATATATTTTTTGAAATTGTAACTAGGAAGAGAGATACTCTGCTGCCAAGCAAGAGGTCGGAACTTTAAGTCCACTCAGGGACACTGTAGGGAAAGTGCTTGGCAATCCGCTTCTGAAAACGCCACCAGGGGACAATCCGGTGCAGCCTCGTTATCCCTGATACCCATGGAGTCACCGGGAGTCGGGGTCAGCCCAAGGGCACGTGACTGCTTGGAGGTCCCTCCCCCACAGTGGTTAGCAGGACCATTCCAGGCACTCAGAAACCATAGCTTTTAGTTATTTTTCATTGTGAGACACGTGGAGAAGGGGAAGGCAAAGTGCAGTGGGTTAGTGTAAGTCCTAAAAGTAGAGTCTGGAGCCAGGATTTGGCTGTGGGATATTTATGTGAAAGGTGATTCCCAGAAGCAGGAATGAGGAAGTAGGGAGAGTGAGACAGAAGAGGAGAAACCAGTAAATAAAGGGCTGGGCCTGCTGAGGAATCTCTGAAAAACCGGTAGGGTGTGTCCTGTAGCATTCAGTCTGACAAAGTGTGGGGAAGAAACCAGAAAGAAGAGCGTCCACGGCCTTAAAAGCGTGTGTTAAAAGGAGCAGCCATCTAAGTGAGGTGTAAGCTAAGCCCACATGGCAGCACACTAGGCTGTGTGATCCAAGGATTGTCAATGATACAGTCTGAGATCACAGAAAAGAGCTTTATTACAGCTTAAATTCCCAGCACCCCCCATGTGCAGAAGGATGCCAGTGGAAGCCCAAAATGCAGTTGCAGGATTCTCATGGGGAATAAGCCTCCGCTGAATTCCCTTGGCTCATTGGCCAAGAATCTGAATGGCTTTGCTCTCAGAGAGAATGCATCCAAACACGAATTAATAGTTAAAGCTAGGCCCATTTGTTTTCCCTTTTGACTCGTTTTTAACTTGTTTTCATTATTTTCTGCTTGGATTGAGATTTTTCTGTGTTTTGTTTTGTTGTTGGGTAGGGGAGAATTAGTGTGATTTCTGTATGTGAAGTCCAGGATAGGTAAATCTACAGAGACAGTAACTGGCATAATAGTTTCTTAGGCAAGGGGAGGTGGGAGAAAGGAAGGGGGGATGGTGACCAACCCAGGGACAAGGGAACAAGTGAACTAAAATCAATGGAGAGAAGGACGTAGGGTAGCCACTGGGGCTTAATCAAGGACAATGTAGCAACAAGGAATTCCTAAACCCAAATGAAGGCCGAACATGGTGGTGGGACAAGAGGGAAGTAAAAGGAGCGAACCAGGAGGCACAGGACATTGATAGAGGTCTCAATACAGGCATGTACACATGTAAATGTATATAAAATGAGGGGAATAGAACTATGTGCTCATATCTATATGTTAAGAATTAAGGTTGCAGATGGACACTGGGCTTCGACTCAACACAAGAACACTTTATTCTAACAATCCGGCATTCTGTGATGCTCACCTTTCTGACACGATCGCTGAAGACAAAATGGGTGCATAAGTAAATGTGGTGAAGAAAGCTGGTGGTGCCCGGCCATAGAAAGATCTAGTGTCTGGGTTCTTAAAGGCTTGAGGATAAACAAATGGCCATCTAGCTTAGAAGCAATAAAGCCCACATGGAAGAAGCACACCAGCCTATGTGACCATGAGGTGTCAATGGGATCAGGTATCAGGCATCTAAGACCCAGAACAAAATCATACCCAAGGTGAATGGCGGGGCGGTTGTGGCGGGCATGGAGTGGAGACCCAAGCCCATCTGTAGACAATTGGACATCCCCCTACAGAGGGGTCACAGGGAAGACATGAGCCAGTTGGGGTGTAGGATGGCACCGATGAAACACACAACTTTCCTCTAGCTCTTTGGTGTTTTCTTCCCCCCACTATCATGATCTCAGCTCTACTTTACAGATCGGATTAGACCAGAACATAAACACTGATATGCATAAGAGCCCACAACACAGGCAATCAGGATAGATAGGCCCCTCAGGGCCAACAATGAGAGTAGAGATACCAGGAGGATTAGGGGAGGGTGGGGGGGAAAAGAGGGAGCTGATATCAGGGACTCAAGTGGGAAGAGAAGGCTTTGAAAATGATGATGGCAGCATATGTGCAAATGTGCTCGACACACTGGAGGAATGATGGATTGTGATAAGACATGTAAGAGACCCCAATAAAGGTATTTAATAAAATTTTTAAAGAATAGTTTCTTAGGGTTATGGCAGGGATGATGATGGCCGGTTAAGGTTAAGGGAAATGGAGAGCTATAACAATGTGCAAAAACGATGAAACTGTTCTAATATTGATTGTGGTGATGATTGCGCAGTTCTCTTAAATATATTCAGACCATTGAATTGATGGTACATGAACTATTTTTTGGGTGTTCGTTTATTTTTTACTTTTTAAAAAATTTAAATCATTTTATTAGGGGTTCGTACAATTCTTATCACATTCCATATATACATCCATTGTGTCAAGCACATTTGTACATTTGTTGCCATCATCATTCTCAAAACATTTGCTTTCTACTTGAGCCCTGGGTATCAGCTCCTCTTTTTTCCCCCCCTCCCTCCCTGCTCCCTCTCCCTCATGAACCCTTGATGATTTATAAATTATTATTATTTTGTCATATCTTACACTGTCTGATGTCTGCCTTCACCTACTTCTCTGCTGTCCGTCCTGCAGGGAGGGGGTTATATGAAGATCCTTGTAATCTGTTCCACCTTTCTACCCCACCTTCCCTCCACCCCCCCCCCCCCCCCCCCGTATCGCCACTCTCACTGTTGGTCCTGAGGGGTTCATCTGTCCTGGATTCCCTGTGTTTACAGTTTCCATCTGGACGAGAGCACATCTCATAAGAAAGAAGAAGATGAGCTTGGAGGGGAGGGTTAGACATGTAGCTAGCTACTCCCTGAGCGAGGGGCACTCACTGGGCACTTGGGGTAGGTACACTGTCCACCTCCGCTCCAGCTGAGCACCGGCAGTGCCCGTGGAGGTCCAAAGAGACCTTAAGATTTTAAGTGTCTTATCTGAAAAGCATCTCTACTTTGTCTTGTCACTTTTTATCTGTAATCGCCATTCACTATTTCAGTTCCCTGAAGCAGAATGAGCACTGACACATACCTGAGTCGTTAGTTGGAGGCTCAAGTTCCCGCAGAGCTGAGGGCTAGAGAGGGAAAGCTAGTCTTCTGCATTGTGGGCCATCCGTGAATACACAAGATGACTCTCCTCAGTGCACGGTGAGCACACGGAGGCACTAGGGAAAGCCTGGCTGAATCGCAACAAAATGGAACCAGATAAGGAAAGAGACCTTACAGAATATCAGAATTTGCAGAGAAGGACACCTGTGTCCAGAGAACTTGACCTGCCCTGCCCTTAGAAACATCACCCGGAATTGACCTCAGGGCTCCAGACTCAATTTCCCTTTTAAATGAGATAATCAGACATTTCATGTGGTTCCTTGTCCAACCTTACTGGATCATGGCCCGCAGCAACTTATGACCTGGTTTTTCTCTTAGGCAAACACGCGCGTCTGTCCAGCCTCACACAGACAGCTTCGCTTCTCATTCCTTAGGCTGTGGGCTCGGCCCTCCACTGACGGGCGTTCGAGGTTTCTGGGGCACATGGAGAAGTGCCAGTGATGGCGGTGGCCGCCAGCTGTACCCCAGACTCACTGCCTTTGAGTCCGCTCCGACTCGGAGCAGCCCTATGGAATAGAGGAGAACTCTCCCTGTGTGCGTCCCACAGGGACTCTAGGAGGATAGGAAGTCTAATCTCTCTCCCGGTCCTAGGGAAGGAGAATTGTCAAACACTTCCTGATTCCGCCAAAGCACCTAGTTCAGGACGTGCGTATAAAGGGCACTCGGCAATCTTTGTTAAATGGAGTCGTCTGATTGGGCCGCGAGTTCAAAGCCAGGTGTCACACTGGGATTCCGGCTGTGGGGGTCGGTCTTGGGAGGGCTGGCTCACGTGCCTTTCGTTTGTCTAGGAGCATCTACCGAGCAGCCGTCTGGTACCATCAGCACTGCCAGGGCAGAATGCCAATCGTTATGGTGACAGAAGGTGAAGAGACCATTCAACAGTATGGAAGTGAAACAGAAGGCGTGTTTGTGATTTCATTCAAGGTACTCCCAGCTGTTCTCTGTCCCAGGGAGTGTGTGGCCCTTACAAGGCTAATGAAAGTGATGCTCCTGAGCTCGCAGTGCTTAGTCTAGTTCCAGTGCCTTGATAGATTTTCTCAAAGGAAACAGGATAACTTGGGGGGCTTGTTACAAAGAAGTTTTAAGAAAACTGAAAACTGCATTGGTGAGGAAAAGGCCAGGCAATTTGAATCAATAAATTTTTCCTTCACCACAATGCTTATTCTTCCAGGGCCCAAGGACTGTCCTAGGAAACCTTGCCCCATCCACAGCCTGGGTTGTTGCTGAAGCTCAAAGAGCATTTAAAAGAAGCGCAGTGTGAGGCCAGGACAACCCCGGGCTGCTGCTTTGACGTGGTGTGAACCCGAGAGCACAGTTCGTCAGGGAAGGGTTAGAGAGTTGGAACCAGTACCTGCAGCTATGTGTAGACTTAGATGGTGGGGTATATCGAGGGCCATAGCTTCTCATTTGGGGTAATTGTGTGTAATAGAGGCTTCTCTGATTCTGTAGCATTATTTACTGACTCGCTTTCATAAGCCTTTTTGTAACTAACCTATTTCAAGCTGTGTGTTTTTGAAATCACTGGCCTCCTATTATGCATATAAACTAATGACTCAGAATAAACCTCCTGATTCACTTTCAAACAGAGGGGGGTATCCTCTTCTCCCCTCTCCTCTATCCAATTCATCTTGGCTGTAGCAAGGCCCATGGCAGCCAAGACATCTGCCCAGGAAACCCCTGCTGACAGTAAACATATGTTTATCTATGCACAGTAACAATAATGATAGTCCTGGTAAAATGTTAAATCTTAGACAATTGCCAATATGCTCGTTTTGGACCTACGAAACAGCGATTTGCTATGGCCCATCTGATCATCATATACTACCGCGCGATTGGTTTCTCTCGGCCAGGCGGTGTGCCAAGGCTATCACACGTGTTATTTAACTCTGGAAGGTGGTATTTGATCTCCATTTTATTGGTAAAGAAACTCAAACACAGAAAAGCTAAGCAACGTCCCCAAGGTCACGCAGCTAGAACGAGGTAGAGCCCAGACTGTCTGACCCCAGAACTCTGGCTCCCACCCACCACGCCGTCCTGCCTCCCCAGTTGTTTTTCTAAAGGTACACGTACACGCTGTTTTGTGTTTTCGATCTCGTTTCTCAGCCGTTCCTCCCCTGCCCCGCCTGTGCGTGTGTGGGAGTTCGTAGGGGTCAGTGAATGGGTTGGTGTTGTGTATAAGGCCGCTCGCTGTCAGCTCGGCTCAGCTCAGTGTTCAGATCGCAGACAGGAGCGCAGTGCCCGTGACAGTTTCCTGGGCTGTCTTGGCATCACACTTTGCCTTATCTCTGAGGTGCTGTCTGCGGACGGGACAGCCGTTTATCTCTCAGTAGATGACTAGTCTCTTCTGCCTGCCCAATGGTCAGTCAAGTGCCACTAGCGGAAAACTTTGTCCCTTGCTTTTCTGAGGGGATGCAGCGTGAGGCCCTCCATTACCCTTGTCAGTGTTCAGAAAGTCTAGTTGGGTTTTGAATTGTAGATTCTATAAGGGTTCCCAGGTGCATGTATCGCTAAAGATTTGCCAATAGAATTTTCTTGGCCCGGCTATAAAAAGTGTTGTCGCATGCCGGAGAACTCCAGGGGCGCGAGATATTAATGGCCGTGTCACTTGTTTTCTCTGTTGCGATACATCATGTCTTGTTCCCGCAGAGGACAGTTGACTAAAATTACATTTTCCTACTGGCTGTGAAAATTACTTTTCTTGGTAGTCCAGCGGTATAGTGCGGTTTTATTTTGACTAGCATCTCACAAGCCGGCTGCGTGACCTGGGCCTTCACAGAGGTGAGCGATAGCAGAGGAGTTTGGAAGAGAGGGAAAGCAGGGCTTTTCTGTGGAGGTGTCAAGTGTAATGGAACAGAGGGGCGGCAGTAGATCCCCTTGAAGAGTGTTTTATAATGACAAACTTTGGTGGTTGGTAGATGGTCATAGAATTGGAGTCCCGAACTTAGCACAGACAGAACTTGTGGAAGGAATCAGGTTGGACAAGACCCCAAATTTAGCAGGTAAAATGCTAGTGGTAACTATAAAGATCATTTCTTTTCAATTTGAGAAAAGAGAATGTATTAGACTCTACTACCTTAGACTTAAAGTTAAGTTTAAAATCACATGTAAATGTGCTTTTATTCAGTGAGAGCCAAGCATTTGTTTCCCTGCCTGATACCTGCCCCCTCACTGCCAGTGACTCCCTTCTGACTCACAGCGACTCACTCCCTGGGGGACAGAGCAGAACAGCCTTTCCGAGGCTGTCCATCTCGGTGGGAGTGGGCAGCCTCTGACGGTTTCTCACTGCTGACTCTGTGCCGAACGACTCCCCCAGGGCTCCTTACACAGGGTAAATGGGGCCACTAAAATGTATCGTTGTCTGCACCCCAGACTCTTTGTCAGTGGTTGTCTTGGTGTTTATTCTAGTGACTCTCTGAAAGACTTGCACCAAGAAGTTGAATAATATTCAGTAACGTTCTAGTTCCAAGGACCAGGCACTTGTTGCACAGTTGTTTTAAACCGAGTGTACAGCCAGTAGCAGCATTGTGCCCCCTCCAGGAGCACAGCAGACAGTCACAGACGAACACTCCGTCCCCTGGGAACTGCTAAGGAGAGAAACCCCCACCAGTGGACAGGAACATCTTTGCACCCCTGTCTCTGCTCAGGGAAGGGGGCATCTGCCCAGACACGTCACTCTTTGTCACTTTCATCTCTTATTTAAATTTCTTACAAATTTCAAGTGTCTCAGAATGAAAAACACACCCACCCAAAAGGAACCAGGAATGCCCACACAGGAGCCTTTTCTCTTTATTCTCCACAGGCCACTGTCTGATGCCCTGAGTGCACTCAACAGAATGCGTGCACGTCCGGGAGGTCGCCCCCCCCCCTCTCTGCACGCCGTGGGCAGGAAGGAGGAGGTGGAAGGAAATGCGCGTTTAACACGTCACCCTCACAGCAGAACACCCTCTGTTCCTGGTCTGGGTTCTGGTGGTGCTGAAGTCATGCCCATGTTTCTCTGGTGCCCTTATCTACTGCAGAGCTACCTGGACAATTTTTGGCCCGACTTAAAGGCTGCCCACGAGCTTTGTGACTCGATCGTTCAGACTCGGCGGGAGAGGGAGAGCGAAAGTCAGGAGAGCCATGGGAAGGAATACCCGGAGCACCTTGCCCTGGAAGTGCTAGAAGCCGGCATTAAATCTGGGCGCTACGTCCAGGTGAGGGGGTCCTGAAGAAGCGGGTCAGGACCAGCTTCTCCTCTTTACTCACTCCACCCCCACCCCCACCCCACTCCCAGGAGCCAGCTTCAAGGCTGTAAATGAGATGGGCATCGGCCCTCCTGGCCCAGTGTGCAGGGCTGTGGGTTTTTAAGGCGGTAGGAAGGGTGCCACCCTGTCCAGTTGAAGCTGCGCTGTCCTGCTGCTTCCTACCCGTGTCACCGCACACACGGAGCACGGCAGTAGCCTCACAAAGGCCTCCGTCACCATTAGAAAGGACACATTCATGAGGGGCGTCAAGAAGCCCCTGGTGGGGAAGGGGGTGGACACAGGGGAGCTGATAGCAAGGAGTTTAAAAAGAAAAGAAAATGTACTGAAAATGATGAGGGCAGCAATTGTACAATTAGCCTCATTAGATAATGGAACTATGGATCGTAATAATATCTGTAAGAGCAGCTAATAAAATATTTTTAAAAAGAAAAAAGTTCCTAGGAAAATGTCATTATCTTCTAATTCCAATTTTCCCAGGACTTTAAAAATATTTTTATATACCACGGCTCATTTTTTAAATTAAAAAATTGTTTTCCAACAGTTTCATTGGCACATAATTTACATATCATAAGAGAGTAATTCAATCACTCAGGCATCAACACCACACTATAGGGCACCCCCCCTTGGGTTGAATCGCCTTTACGGTGACTTGTGCAGTCATGATCAGTTCGTGTTCCCGCCCTATCGAGAGCTTCTGTAAGCCCCCTGGCATTTTGAATCAACATTCAGAGTTTTGGCAAAACTGAAACGGGTGAACTTAGGCTTCTTCGTGCCTTGGGTATCTATCTCCCCGAGTCCTTCAAGGACACCCTCAGGATCCCAGCCCCACCTCCAGATCCCAGGTCCAGAGCCAGACGCGGCGGTCAGGGCTGTGGGCAGGACTTGGATACAGTTAGGCTGCTCAGCTCTCAGCAATTGCGCCTGCACTCCTGTGCCTGTGAGGGGCAGAGAGTGGTCCTGTGTGCTTCTGTGACACGTGGAGACACAGAGAGACACGTGGCGGCCTTTCCGTGCGCACCAAGCACTTGGGGCGATTTGTGGGCAGGCCATTCGGAGGTGAGCACCCTCAGGCGCCTCCCTGGAGTCAAGGTGTGCTAAAGAGCCATGCCTGAGAAGGCTAGCTGCCAACCTGCTGGTCAGGCTTACCGCCTCCCAGGAGGCAGTTCCCAGGAAGCTTGTGCAAGACCCCTCCTCATGTCAGTGCAGTGAACCCCGCTCCCCACAGCAGTCCCGTGGAGAAAAGGCAAGCTGGGCCGGAGCGCTCTCCAGACAGGGAAGCTGGCCAGCCTTGGAAGAGTCTGACAGGCTGTTTCACGGGGTGCCCTGTCCCCTTTCTTGCGGACCTTTTGGAGCTAAACCAGGATGACACCTTTGATTTGTGATTTCAGGGAGTCCTCAACGTCAACAAACACAGAGCACAAATGGAAGCGTTTGTTCGTCTCCAAGGAGCCAGCAGTAAAGATTCAGGTTCATGGAAAACGTCCTTCAATCTCCATACAGCTCACTTCTTTATGAAGGGTCCCTGGTGGCACCATGGGCTGAGCCTTGGGCTACTGACTGCAGGGTCAGTCGTTCAAGCCCACCAGCCGCTGTGTAAGAGAAAGATGAGACTCCCGTGAAGACTTACAGTCTGGGGCAGTTCTCCTCTGGCCCGTAGCGTCGCTGTTAGACAGTCGGCGTGGTGACAGCAGCTTATCACTCTTATCATTCTGCTGTGGCACAAGAACCAATGACCTGTCCTCAGCTACTGTGCGAGGGGCTGGGATTGAGGGCGGTTGCTTTGATGTTGCTTTGCTTTGCCTTTTGACTCTCACTTCTGATTTAATTGTAACAAACCTTAATAGGCGATGGTGGCTGAGATTATGTTAGTTAGTGCTTACTGTAGACCAGGTACAGGCCTAAGCCCTGCGGAGACCGAGTGTTCTTGTCATTGTTTCTGACGTTTAACACGAGAACCAGGGTCCCTTTCCCAGGGCCACACGCAGGGAGCGCTCGCTGGCAGCAGTCTGGCCCCAGAGCCTCCTCGAAGACATCCCCCTGCACTGCCTCGAGCGCTCTCTGGCCATCCTGAAGTCATTTTTAAAACGTAATAAAAACAAACATGGGCACAAGCCAACTCTATCGTAATAGATTAGAGTTCTTAGCTCTGCACCAGCAGGGAAATGCAGCCACCGGGCAGTCGCAGGAGCGCAGCTGGCCGGGGGATGAGAGATCGTGCTTTCTGAAGGCGTGTCCCAATCCCCCGGCTGGAGCAGCATGGAGTTCATCTGCCACCGCCGCCGAGCGCCCCCCATGAGCTCCAGGGCCGGCTTCCACACACGTTGGCCACGCGTGTGCCTCCCTCCCCCGCAGAGCGCAGGAAGTTGGCGCTCCCCCCAAGACGGGAGGCACGCTGGTGAGACCCCCAGCGAGTTGTGTTTGGCATTGGGCTTGCTGAGTCTCCCTGTGCTGACCCCCAACCCAGATTTAGCCAGCGACATCCTGATCCACGGGATGAAGGCGCGAAACCGCTCCATCCACGGAGACGTGGTGGCTGTGGAACTGCTGCCCAAGGACGAATGGAAAGGCAGGACGGCCGCCCTGTGTGAGAATGACAATGAGGACAAGACCTCGGGCGAGTCCCCGAGCGAGCCCATGCCCACAGGTGAGCTGGCTGGGCCTCCCTGTGCCCGGCTCCACCTGTGGAATGTCTGTTGTGCCCACGGCCCGAGTCTCCCTGGGCAGGTGTATTTATTCCCAGCCATACTCCCGTCTGCTCCCCTTCAGAACAAAACTGAAGCTCTTCTTGAGGTGCCCCAAGCAGAGACTCCCCCGAGATCTCGCTCTCTGTGCTCCTGGCTGCTGGCCCTAGCAGAACCACTTCTCCCGGGCCTGCCCCCGGGCCTGCCCCGGCACGCTGCTAACGCGGCTCTCAGTGAGCTCTGGCGCCAGTTCCCCATCCTCAAAGTCATCCCTCACTGCTTCCCTCTGCTCCGGGAGCCCCGTGGGGATGGCACAGGTTTTAACAAGAGTAAGAAACACTGACTTTTCCCACCGTCCCGTAGACTGCTGGTGTAGAGGGCAAAGAAAAGGTGGGGCAGATGGGTCCTAACTGTCTCATCAGGCCCCACAAAAGAAGGAGCTTTTACCGACAGGGTGGTAAAAAGAAAATGCTCGTCTGAACGGTACCTGTGTGCCAGCTTCTCAGCTACGCGTCTCTTGAAGCATCTCGTGTGTGGCTCTGATTGGGGGAGGAAACACCCAAGTCGCTGCGTTTCTGGTTCTCGTTCCTCCTGCTGAACTGACGATGCTAATGGTGGATCTGTTTGCTTTTCCCGAAGGCAGAGTGGTGGGCATCCTTCAGAAGAACTGGCGGGATTACGTGGTGACGTTTCCATCCAAAGAAGAGGTCCAATCTCAGGGCAAAAATGCTCAGAAAATCCTAGTGACCCCTTGGGATTATAAAATTCCCAAAATCAGAATTAGCACGCAGCAAGCGGAAGCCCTCCAGGTAACTGCGGGTGTCCCTCTGCGGCTTACCCACTCCCTGCCCACACCACCTCCCACTCCCCTTAGCCCTCCGCCCAGGCCCAGCAGCTCCTCGGCAGTACCAGGAAGCATTGGTAATTCCCCTGCAGAAGAGGGTAGATTATTGATGGCATCTGGCATTCTGAGATACCCGTTTTTGCTTGTTTGTTTTAAATTCTAAATATATACGAGCCATCTATTACATAGTCCGTGGTTAATAAATAAAGACTGAGAAGCCGACCTAGAAAGAGCTGTGTAGGACATCCGGCAAGAACATACATTATCCAGCTGTCTAACACAGAAACTTCCAATAGCTACACTTTGCCAACACTAACAAGCTTTCCTCCAGCAAGCGATATAGAAATACGATCCCTCTGCCCTATAGGGATGATATAGTGATCCTTCACAGAATCGATTATCCATACAGCACTAGCACTGGAGAGAGGACATAAACCGGAAAGTTAGAGATTGACCTTTACCTGCTACGCAGAGTATAAGCACCGCCGGATTTCATCCCCGGATGCTCTGCAGGTTGAAAGTGAGGCGCTCAGGCAGGCTCCCCCCAGGCAGGCACCCGGGCCCCGTGAAGCCCTGTGGCAAGATTCAAGCTGGGGCAATGCTCATGTGTTCTCCTTCCTCCATTTGCCGGAATTCTTGGCGCTGGAGGCTTCAGGTCACACTGGTTCCTTCAAGCCTACCCAATGGCATCTGAGGATGCCAAGGAACTTAGCAAGCAACCCCCCCTCCGAGAAGAGAGTGAGCCGCTGCTGCTCGATGCTCTCCTGGCGCCGCGCTCATGTTTCCTGTTGCTTCCCTTCACAGGACTTCAGGGTGGTGGTCCGCATCGACTCCTGGGAGCCAACATCTGTGTACCCGAATGGGCACTTCGTGCGGGTCTTGGGAAGGATCCGAGATCTGGAGGGGGAGATTGCAACCATCTTGGTGGAAAACAGCATCTCGGTTGTCCCTTTCTCCGAAGCGCAGGTCAGAGTTCCCTCAGGCCTCGGGTCTAGTGACGGGCATTTTGTATGGTTCGCTTTTGTTTCTGTGATCATTTGTTTTGTCGCTAAGGGAAATCTTTGTCCTATGGGATGATCCATGGCCTGAATCCCGCAGTAATGGAAAAGTCTCACTCCTATTATTCTGTCTTCGGACTAGTCTGAAGTCAGCCACAGAGCAGAATTATTCTCCTCTAGTCTCCTAGCCCTCAACTTCTCTCTATTCCAACTGTGCTTACAAACGGCGTGTCCAAGTCTCCTAGTCAGCGTGCATCCATCCCAGCAGCTGCAGGGCTACCTAGCTATAGGCCCAGCTGAGCTGAGCTTGCTCCCAGAATCACTCGACCGGCACCCTGCACAAGGCCACCAGCAGTGGCTTCCTGGCTTCCATACGTCTCTGACCCGTGGTTTAAAAAAAATAAATCATGCTTATTATGGAAGTTTCTGTACCCTTTACAGAAGCCCAAAATCCCCAAAACACAAAGCATTGGCTATTTTCATCACTTTTTGCTATTTTAAAGCCTTCATCTATTGTGGGTTTGTTCTTACAAAGCAGTCTTGTTTGGTGTGTACATCATATTTTGTGCTCTGCGTCTTTCACTTAAAGTTATTTCTATATGTTGACATGGCCTGCTTACTGTAAGTAGTCACGGCCCATGACTGTGCGTCGGTGAGCCCTGGTTTGTGTAAGCGTTCCTCAGTTGCTTGGTGTTCGTGCTATTTAATTTTTCAGTATTATAAAGGATGCTATTTAAAATGTTATTATAAACATTGTTTTTTTATTATTTTTTCCTTTTGATCATTTCCTTGGAATGTAGCCATTAATGTGAGATTACCAAATCAAAGGGCATAAAAAATTTAAGGAGCTTTGGTTATGGATTGTCAGATTAGTCTCCAGAAAAAGCAGGACCAGTTTGCATCGCCGTCAAGAGCATCTGGGTGTTCTTGTTTTCATTATAGTTTTTGACAGACCAGGAGCTATAATAGTAAAATATCTGAGGATATTTTACATGATTACATTTTTATGCTTAACATTAGTTTCTGGAAATTCTTTCTTGGGTTGTTTGGCAGCTCTTGGTGAAAATGTTAGAATAAAATAAAATGTGGATTCCACTTTTTGGAACTACATTTTTCTCTTCCCTTTTAGCCTACTTAACTGTGAATTGATAGTTTGAAAAGGTCCTAATGCAAAGGAAATGTCCTAGTTGGTCCTATTTAAATGATCTTTCAAGAGTAAGCTTTTAATATTTGGGGTATGTTGAGGCAGAGGTGTGTGTGTGTGTGTGTGTGTGTGTGTGTGTGTGTTTCACCAAGGCTTGATTTGTAGACAAATGGACATCCCCTCACAGAGGGGTCACAGGGAAGAGATGAGCTGGTTATGGTGCAGTATAGCGCCAAAGAAACACACAGCCTTCTTCTAGCTCTTTGGTGCTTCCTAACCCCCACTGTCATGACCTCAATTCTACCTTACAAATTGGATTAGACCAGAACATACATGCATACTGCTACAGATAAGAGCCCGAAGCACAGGGAATCAATAGATAAACCCCTCAGGGCCAACAATGAGAGTAGAGATACCAGGAGTTTAGGGGAGGGGGGGGCGAGAAAGGGGGAATCGATCACAAGGATTAATCTATAACCCCTTCCCAGGGGAATGAACAACAGAGAAGTGGGTGAGGGGTGATGGAGGACGATATAAGATATGGAAAAAAAATCTAATTTATCAAGGGTTCAAGAGGGAGGGCTGGTGGGGGAGGGAGTGGGGAGAAATGGGGAGCTGATAGCAAGGGCTCAAGTGGGAAGAGAATGCTTTGTAAAGGGAGCATATGTGCAAATGTGCTTGACATACCGGATGAATGTATGGATTGTGATAAAAGATGTAAGAGCCCCCAATAAAAGTATTCGTTAAAAAAAGAAATATAGAAATGAAAAGAAAACAACAAAACTTCACTTCCATTTAAACAGATGGATCATTTGAAAATGGGGTACCTGCTCCCTTTATAAACTACCCATTTGTTCTTGCCCCAGCCCCTGTGACTGAAAATCCTGGAGGAAGTTGTTGTTAGATTTACAGGTCTTCAAAGACATGGTCTCATGGCTTAGCTGTTAACTCTTGACTTTCCAGAGCCCAGCAGGCCAAACGCACTGCTCTTGAGTCGCTTCCCACTCACAGCGATCTTCTAGGCCAGGGGAGAACTGCCCCTGGGGGTGTCCGAGACGCTGTCTCTTTACAGGAGCAGCAGCCACGTCTTTCTCCCCGGACCCACATGGCCTAATAAATAATGACCGCTAGGAAGAAGTGATTGCATAGGTTGCGTGCCGAAGGCAATTGGGAAGGAATGGCACCTGTGTGAGGCCTCCGAGAAAGCTGTGGAAACTGCCCTCTCGTTGAGCAGATGGGAGAGATGCCAGTGAACAGTCCAGAAACCCCCTGGAAGGTGAGCCCTGAAGAGGAGCTCAAGCGTCGAGACTTGCGGGAAACCCACCTTGTGTTCAGCATTGACCCCAAAGGTTGTGAGGATGTGGATGACACACTCTCGGTCAGAACCTTGCCCAACGGCAACCTGGAGCTTGGGGTGCACATCGCCGACGTGACGCACTTTGTGGCGCCGAATTCCTATATTGATATTGAAGCCAGAACAAGGTAATGCTGTTTGCAGCGGGCACTGTGACGGCGTGTGTGTGGCTGTGCTCACGGCAGGGTGCTCGGCACGTCTGCCAGGGCAGGTGTGTGAAGGCCCCCTTCTCCCTGCCTTTCAAAGAGCCGTACCTTGATCCATTGACCCCTGCTTTTCTAACATGGCCTGACGCGTGGCATTTCCTACTTCGCTGAGCGGGTTAACATTTTCACACAGCAGTATAGTATGATCTTATACAAATACTGGATCATTACACTTTCATTTTTCTTGTATAACTGAGATTCATGCCACTGAAGGGAGATTTTTCTTTCGTGTGTGCGCGTGTGTCTGTGTGGCAGAGGCAGACTTCAGCGAACAGCAGTATCGCTTAGCAAAGTGGGAGCATGGGAATAGCTTTATTACCCAGTCCGCTGCACTTTGTGAACGAGCAAGAGCGGGGGGGGGGGGGGAGGGGGCAGCAGCACTGGCCGTTTACCTCCCTGCAGCCCCCACGCCCCGCCGTCCCCTTCTTGCTGCTGCAGGTCGCACCCCAGCATTGTGTTTCATCCCCAGGGCCACCACCTATTACTTAGCAGACCGGCGCTATGACATGCTGCCCTCCGTCCTCAGTGCCGATGTGTGCTCCCTCCTGGGAGGCGTTGACAGGTAAGTTAGTATGCTGGGTGACGCTGCGTTGTTCCGAGAAACAAAATCAGTGACAATATACAAGAAAGGACTTTATAGCAAAAAGTAATTTCTTTTTGAGAACACAGCCCAGCCCAGTTCAACTCAAGACCGTAAGTCTGATGTTAGGCAGAGCCTTCTTGGGACTCACGCAGCGGCAGGCCAGTGATGCAGAAATGAGAAGCAGGTCGTGGGAAGAGCACAGGCTGGTGGGTGCAGAGTCACGTGGATCCAAGGTTGGCAGGAACATGGCAGGATGCTGGTCAGCTCTCAGTCAGGAGGCCCACAGGGAGCTGTCCCGGGAGACAGGCACAGGATCCTAGAAAGCAGGCAAGCGAAGGGGCAGAGAGAGAAAGAAGGGGTCCCAGTTTCTCCCTTATAAGAAGACCACACCTCCCAAGAGGCATCATCAAGCTGTGATCTGATTGGCTGGACTCCACTTTCATACAGATTCAAGTTTACACAAAACTCTTAACTACCGTATATACACGAGTATACGCTGACCCGAAATTTTCCCAATAAGATTTTGGAAATTTTAGGTCAGCGTGTACTCGAGTATAGATGGTACCGCATTTGCTGTTGCTATTACTTGTCTTCGTAACTTGTGTTTACTCTTCTGTGGTGCCTGGTGCTCACTGATTCTGGTCCCGTTTTTCTAGGACGCTTTTCACCACTATAATCATGCCTGCCCTTCTGCAAAGCCAGCTAAAGACGAGCATGCACAGAGCATGCCGGCCCAGCTATGTGTGGCTGACCCGCATTCCCTGCTGGAAACTTTCATGAGGGTCAGGATCTACCATAGGTCTTTGTTTGCATATTTGTTGTAAAACTTGCATTTGGCTTTAAAAAGGAAAACAAATCATGTGGTACCAAATTCATAGATTCTGAAGGAAACTTCGTGAAAGCCTCCTTCCTCACCCCTTCTCTAGCCAATTCGTGTGTATGTATACAGGTGTATATTTGCACACACCTAGCCACATGCATACGAGTATGTTTTCGTTCTTTATACATGGCGGCATCCTGTGTCTGCTGGTCGCACCTCTGACTCATAGCAACGCTCCGTACAACTGAGCACAGGGCTGCCCCGGCCGGCACCGTCCGCACAATTGTTCTCTTTGACCCCATCTGGCAGCCACTGCGTCAGTCAGCCCCTCTTCTGAGGATCGGCCTCGTTTTCATTGACCCAGAATGATGTCCTTTCCAGGGACTGGTCTCTCCCGATGACATGTCCAACGTATATGAGACCAGTCTCGCCATCCTCGATTCTAAGGAGCCTAGACTTCTTCCAAGACAGATTTGTTTGCTCTGCTGGCAGGCCCCGGTACTTGTGACATTCCTTCACATGCTTCGGCTGGTCTCTAGGCGTCCTTATTCAGATGCACATGAGGTGATTCATAATAGTCTGGCACACCTTAGTCCTCAAGGTCACATCTCTGCTCCTTAATACTTGTCTAATGCAAGTCTTTAAAGAGGTCTTGTTCAGAAGACTTGCCTAATGCGATAGATACATTGTTTGACTTTGCTACTTCCGTGAGCATCGATTGTGGCCCTGAGTACAACGACATTCTTGACAATGCCCATCGCTTGCCTCCTTGTCACGATGGTGTCTACTGGTTCAGCTGGGAGGGTTTTTCTGTTTTTTAACATGGATTTTCAATTCATCCTGAAGGCTGTAGTCCTTCATCTTCACCTCGATTTGCTTTCAGCAAGAGAGATTATGTAACTGCATGTCTCGGCTATTGATGAGCCTCCTCCAATCTTGAGGCAGCTTCTCGGTCTCTTACTATATTACTTCCCTTAAAAGAAGACAGGAATGCATCTTGGAGAGCACGCCATACTAATAACAGTCACTCATCTGTGGAAACTTGGGTTGCTTCCAGTCTTTTGCTATCTTAAGCAAAGCTGAACGTGGGGCATTTCACGTTTGTGGCAGCACAGTCTTCCTGGAGGATAAATCCCTAGATGTGGCGTCGCTGTGCCAAAGGCACGCGCATTTGTGCATCCACAGATGCGATCTGGTTCCCCTCCGTGGGCGACTATGCCAATGGCATGCTCACATGGAGGCATGAAGGAGAGCGCTCTTCCCAGCCCAGCCTTGCCCACACGGTATGTTCCACGGATGGATTTCATCTTTGACAACTTGATAGGTGGAAAGGTGTTTTTTAAAGTGCTTTTAATTTTTAACTAAGTTAAATCACTTTTGTATGCATGAGTTATGTGCATATCCTTTCCTGTGAACTATGTTTCTTGCCTATTTCCCTATTATTTTTCTTTTTTTTACAAAATCAATTTCTGTTCATTTTATTTATTTATAATCCTTTTATTAGGGGCTCATACAACTCTTATCACAATCCATACATCCATCCACTATGTCAAGCACATTTGTACATTCATTGCCCTCATCATTCTCAAAACATTTGCTCTCCACCGAAGGCCCTGGCATCAGCTCCTCATTTTTACCCCTCCCTCATGAGCCCTTATTTTTCTATTACTTCTGATCTATTTCATTTTTATTGTGAATTAAATGAAAGCTAACGAGCTGATCATCAGTATTGCATTCAGTAATTCATGCACATTTTGTTTCAGTTATCTACTGCCACTCCCCAAAAGTACCATCACTTACTGCACTTCTTCCCTGTGCTTCCTGTTGCCATGCCTCCTTCTTTGCTAACCCTTCCGAACTTTGTCCTTAGGTAAATGCTGCCCTTTGATCCCAAGTGGACGAGTTTAGTTCCAGACCTAAGAGTCTGCCTGAGATCTCGAAGGTTCTGCCAGTATCTGTTGGCCAATAAGCCTGGTCTCGTTTGTGATTTGGGGTTTTACTCACACATTTCTCCCACTCTATCCAGGACCTTCCAGTGGGATCTCTTCCAGAGCAGTTGGTAGTGGTAACCAGGCAACACTCAGTTCTGGTCGCAGAGCTGTGTACACTGATGTTCGCATGCCCATTCATCTCTTGGACTAATCTATTGGTCTTGCCATTTGCATCATTCTTCTTGATCTACTTCTGATTGATTTGTCAGAGCTCTTTATACATTACAGAAAATGACACTTTGTTTTTTTATGTTTGTTGCCTATTCTGCGTATGTTTGGAGTTTTACTGATTTTATGTTTTCTCTTTACTGATTTTCTTGCTAATTACCCACCATCACCACCAATATCATAGTTCAGTGTCATCTTGTAGGATTTGAAAGGCTTTGCTCTTCTTTCCCACGGAGGCAGACAAGACTTGACTCTCGTGCCACATTCTAATACAAGCGAAGGTTGTCAGGGAAGGCTGGGAACAGCAGACGGGCCTCATCTGTGCACCTCATCTCGCAGACGCCCGTCTGGCTGTTTCCATTCAGACATGTTTCTGATTCAGTGGTACAGTGGCTGGGTTGAGCACTAAGGCCAGTGACTTGTGGTAATGTCATTTCTCTGCCTGCGTCAGAACTGGGAAAACTGAATGGGGTCTTGTCTCTTCTGACTTTGTAGGTATGCTGTAAGTGTCATGTGGGAATTGGATAAAACCTCCTATGAAATTAAGAACATCTGGTATGGCCGGACCATCATTCGATCAGCATACAAACTGTTCTATGAAGCAGCCCAGGAACTCCTGGATGGAAACGTCCGTGTTATTGAGGACATTCCAGAATTCAAAGCCTTGGATGAGAAATGCAGACAAGCCAAGCTAGAGGAGTTAATGTGGGCGATTGGGAAACTGACCGACATCGCGCGCCATGTCCGAGCGAAACGAGACCGTTGCGGTGCCCTGGAGCTTGAGGGGGTGGAAGTCCGGGTGCAGCTGGATGAGAAAAAGAACATCCACGACCTCATCCCCAAGCAGCCCCTGGAAGTCCACGAGACGGTGGCTGAATGCATGGTCCTGGCCAACCACTGGGTGGCCAAGAAGATCTGGGAGAGTTTCCCTCACCAGGCCCTGTTGCGGCAACACCCTCCTCCACACCAGGAGTTTTTTTCTGAACTCCGAGAGTGTGCCAAGGCGAAAGGCTTCTCCATGGATACACGGTAATCCTCGTCCGAGGGAGCAGAGGGATGGGAGGGGGTGTTGCACGTTTTTATGGTTTGGGGAGGGGGCTAGTTTTAACAGTTTCTTGTGTTTTAGATAAGTTTCCCCAGCAAACTAGTTCCCATTTAACAATCCATGCACAGATTAATTGTTCCCTGATATTGAGTGCTCACTGCAATGTGTCATCACTGGCATTTCTACCCTGCCTTCCCTCGTCTTTGCTGTTGGGAACGTGGTGCCAACATGGTTCTCACAGGTGTTATTATTTATTTAAAGGTCTGTTTTATTGTTTGGCTGAAAGGTGGCCACTAGGAGTGGCTTTAGCTCAGTTAAGGATATGGTAGTGATTTGGTTACGAGCTGGGCTGTTAACTGCAAGGTCAGCAGTTCGAAACCATCAGCCGCTGCACAGGAGACGGATGAGGCTTTAAAGAGTTACAATCTCAGAAACTCACAAGGGCAGTTGTACCTTGCCTTACAGAGTCACCAAGTCTGCAATGACTCAATGGCAGTGAGTTTCAGGGCTACAGTCTTGGGGGGTTCTGTAGTCTATCAGTCTACAAGTCTAGTCTTTTTATGAATTTGTGTCTTATTCTCCATTTTTCTTCCAATCTAACTGGGAGTCTACAGTCTAACTGTACACTTGTTTTTACCTTAGAAGCCATTCTTACAAAGTGGTACCAGATCAAAAAGAGAAAATGATCTGTCTTCATTTCCAAAATGTGCTCGATCCAGAAACACTGAACCAATTTATTTAGGCATCATCTTGACCCGTTGCATTTTGATATCCAGAAGCTGCTCTCCGTGATGTGGGTGCATCTAGCCCAGCAGCACATGCCACGTCTGCAGCAGCATCTTAAGATGGTAGGCCCAGGCATACCCTGACTCCTGGACACTGGCATGAATAGTCTCCCCCATTAAAAATTACACATAGGAATTAAATGTTTTGTTGTCGTCCAATCTCAGGTACTAATTATAACACCTCTTTATTGATCTTGAGGTAATGGCACCTTTGTTGGGTGTTCACTGGGCCTCCTTGGCATCTGCACCTTACCCATTACTGATGTTAACACTATCTCTACTTAAACCTTGAACAAGGGAGCTAGACTTCAGCAGTTGGGAGTTGCTTCTGTGTCCTGAACCAACGTAACTTCTGTCAGGCTAGGTGTTCCGGCCTGCAAACAGCTCCTCAGCTTAGCGCCAACGCCATGTTTCTGTTCTCTGTCAGGTCCAATAAAACCCTGGCGGACTCTCTGGACAAGGCAAACGACCCCAGTGACCCCATTGTGAACAGGCTGCTGCGCGCTATGGCCACACAGGCCATGTCCAACGCCCAGTACTTTTCCACCGGCAGCTGCGCAGAAGAGGAGTTCCTCCATTATGGTGAGCCGGGGAACATTTCCTGGTGGCTGAAACGTTGGCTTTTGTTGCGTTTTCCTGCAGTCTCTTGGTTTCCTTTGAAAGGTCTGGCCCTGGATAAATACACTCACTTCACGTCCCCGATACGGAGATACTCCGATATTATAGTGCACCGATTGTTAATGGCGGCCATCTCAAAAGATAAGAAACTGAACGTTAAGGAGCACCTGCCCAGCAATAAAGATCTGGAGGAGCTATGCCGGCACATCAACAACAGAAACCGAGTAAGCGCCTACTTTTCTACTTTGACCGGTGCCTCCTGGGCACAGATTGGTGTGCCAGCTATGCTAAGCACATTAAATTCTGGAATGACCAGTGTTTGTGCAATAGCTTATCAATAGGAGCATGAGACCGAATGGTCAACATAGGATGCGGGACGTGCTGGCGAGCAGGAAGTACTGTGCTGGTTAATCCAATTCAGGTCCATCATGCCCAGGTCTCAAGGCCTGTCCGAGTAGGCCTGGAAACACTCCTAGAAATGGAACTGCTGAGTCCAAAGGTGCACACAAACCTCTGATGCGTATTAATTACTGCATGTGTATAGATGTACACAATGTGGATTACTCCATTGCCCTCCAGACCAGTGGTGCCAATTTGCACCAGCACTGGCAGGGCTTTGGTGGAGCAAACTTGAAAATAAAGGTTAACGCATAAGTGAGATACTTTACCTGAAATGGGCATGGCCCAAATGTCCCCATCTGTCTGTGCTCACTAGCAAACCTACCCTAGATTGAGTTTGAATCCACCCCGCAGTGTCATGGAAGACCTGCTAACGATGATATTGGGGAGGGTGGGGGGAATGGGGGTGTAAACGAAGCCAAAACTCATAGCCATCGAGTGAATTCAACCCGTAAGCACCCTGTATGATCCTGTGACTGTGACTGAACCTCTACGAGTAGAAAGCCCTCTTTCTCCCAGAGCGGCTGGTGGTTTCACACTGCTGACTTTGGGGACTAGCAGCTCAACTCAGCCTAGGGAGCACTTCTACTCGAATACAGGGTCACTGTCAGAACGGACTCAACAGCAAGCAGCGGTTTGCTGGCTATCGGCACGGTCTGGTGTAGTTGTTCCTCGCAGCAGGAAGGGCCCTAGTGGGAGGTCAGGAAGCCAAGTCTCCTGCCTGGGGCGTGTTCCCACTGCAGGCAGCACAGCACTCGCAGAAGCAGTCCACGGAGCTTTTCCAGTGCATGTACTTCAGAGACGGAGACCCCAACGCCGAGGAGCGGTGCACATCGGATGGCGTCATTTACTCCATCAGGACAAATGGCGTGCTTGTGTTTGTACCGAGGTATGTCGTGCCTGAGCAAGTGGCTAGGAAGAAATCGCCGACAGACTGTTGTGTCCACGTGTGTATCTGAGCCGAGACCGGAAAGTTTGCCACCGGTACCTGTGCACGGTGTGATGCCATGGCTGAGGTCGGCGTGGGAAGCCAGGCCAGTGATCTCTGGCATCAGTCTGAGCATAGGATTTAACCTTCTTAGACAGCCACAATTTGTTTCTATCTGCTCAGGGAAAAGGCAGTATTTGGAGGTAAATCCCAAAAAAAGGAATTTGCTTTTAATTTATTAAGAATGCTAAAAATAATAATTTAGGAATGATGAAGGGTTCATGAGGTAGGGGGGAGTGCGGAGGGAGGGGGAAAACGAGCAGCTGATATTAAGGGCTCAAGTAGAAGGCATATGGTTTGAGAATGATGGCAACAAATGTA
This sequence comes from Tenrec ecaudatus, assembly GCF_050624435.1. Taxonomy (NCBI): domain Eukaryota; kingdom Metazoa; phylum Chordata; class Mammalia; order Afrosoricida; family Tenrecidae; genus Tenrec; species Tenrec ecaudatus. The sequence goes on along the minus strand of NC_134546.1, from coordinate 63,773,339 downwards.
CATATGCGCTTGACACAATGGATGGATGTATGGATAGCTATGAGAATTGTACGAGCCCCCAATAAGATGATTTAAAAATAATGCTAAAAAAATGCTAGCACGTTAGGCAAGTATACAAGATCGAAGGCTACATTATCTCTGTCTTTGTATTCTGTTAACGATCCAGGTTTGGGATCAAAGGGGCTGCTTACCTAAGAAATAAAGATGGTTTAGTGATCGCATGTGGCGCAGACAGCCATTTGGAATGGAAGCCAGGATCCCTTCAACGATCCCAGAACAAAATCACCTCTACCACCACGGCAGGGGGCTCCGTGACGTTCCATTTGTTTGACCACGTGACAGTAAGCCTGCCTTGGGGGGAGCAGTTTCCAACGTGGAGAACCAAGTCTGTGACTTAGTAATACGCGTCTTCTTCTCGTCTATCCACAGGTCCGGGTGTCTGTCCAAGCCTCACGGTGCCATGCGGACACCATCCGGCTTGAGCTAATAAGCAACAAGCCGTACATGATACCAAACACAGAACGTTCTCAGCAGAGCCCACTTCTGCTGAAGAGTGAGATGGTGAAAGAAGTGACGAGGTCTGTGGAGGAAGCACAGCTTGCCCAGGAAGTGGAAGGAAGCACCGTCCAGGAAGAGTATCGCGAATACTGCCAAACAAAGGGCAGGAGCCTGTACGCACTTCTAGAGGAGATCAGGGACCTGGCCCTCCTGGACGTGTCCAACGATCACAGAATGTGAAGCAGATTCCCTAAAGGAGCTTTACTGCCAAAGGCGTTTGAGTGTCCCCAACATTCAGACCTAATGTGTGTGACCAGGCCCACAAGGACTGGGTAGCCATTTCACATGTCAAATGTTTTCTCATAATCCAAATAAAGTGTACAAATGAGGTCACTAGGAAACTGATTTCTCGATAATGTGCAGTGGTAACAGGGTATATACAACACAGTAATAGCACTGGTGGCTGACTGCCACACTCACTCGTCTTCTTAGTAATCCCCGAATTCACGTTTGGTTATCTTTCAGACAATAGGACCCAATCCTGTCTACCTATCCACGTTTGGAAGTAGTCTGTATTTGACTGGAGTCCCCCCCTCAGCCCCCCACCACCAGTGGGGATAAGGCATGGATAGCCGGACACAAGGATGACGGTCTCTCTCTCATCTCCTGAGTACTCCATGGATGAGACAAGAGACCCACAGTGTAAGCCTTCCTCTTGTAGAAAACGCTTCATTTGCCCCGAATCCTGCCACTGGACAGGTAGGCTGAGTCCGTTTGTCTAGCCACCCCATCTATTCTAACTCTTGAGGGTGGGCAGAAGCTCAAACAGACCTAATCTGGAGAAGCAGAAAGCGAAGCACTTTTCCTAGCCATTGGTGATGCCTACAGGCTGCACTCCCATTTCCTAGCCGGTCCTTCTGGGCAGCAACAAGCCAGGACCCTGCACAAGCCCTCTTGGTTCAACCCCAGGGCAGTTCCCAGCAAGCCCAGGAGCTCACCTCCATTCATTCACTGCCTTGTACCCAACCTCCTGGCTTGTCAAGCAAAGTGCCTGCCCCTCCCAACTCGTCTTTCCCCAAGGAGACACTAGGTTTTTTAAACACACACTAGTGTTTCTCACAAAAGCTCTTTCTTCCCAGTCTAGATTTTAAAAACTGGTTTAATCAAACCCACTACTGCGTAACTGGAAAGCTCTTGCCTAGAAGCAGACCTTTATAAAAAGCCTTGGTTCTCAACCAGGTGCTTTCTCTTCCGTAATTGTTCCCTCCACCAACTTTGGCAGCTCTCGGAGCCTATCCAGCCCCCCTAGCACCTCGAGCCACTCCTGAATCTTCCTGAGTTCCTCAGTCTCCATCTCTATTGTACATGTTCATCCCAGTACTAGGGATTTCCTCTACCAACAGAATACCTACTACTCTGTGTCCCATGACACTGTGCAAGGTTGGGGAGGGTAGTGCCCCTGTCTTTGGAATTCTGTTCAGCATTTTCACAGGCATTTTCTAAGTTTCTAATGTGACCTTTTAAAAAGCAAAGTATCTCTGCAAAATACATACATTAAATACATGAAAACCTGAAACATTAAAGGTGTAAAGTGAAGTTCTATGCAGTGATAAGAAATATTCACAAAGTCTATGGAGAGTTTGTAAAATCACTTTTGCTTTTAAAAGACAATATTCATTATTTAGTTACATCTTAAAGCAGTACCAAGTTAACTGAAAACAATGCTTTCAATGCTACGTTAGCAGCAGAAACTTTATTAACAACTATCACTTTTTAAGTCCCAAGGAGCTATGTAAAAAGTAAACACTAAAGAGAATAAATAAGACTTAACCAGTTCGTAAGAAAGTGACACATGACCAAAATAAAGACCAGGTTTTAAACAGAAACCTGAAACCAAAATTTTCCCAGGTGCCGTTCACTCAAAGGAGATCCACTGTTCGCAGCAACCCCGACCTGGATGACGAGAAACTGAGGCTTCACTTCTAATCTGAAGTCTGGCCAACTCTGGCAACACTTCGGGTGCAGCATTTAGAGCCTTCGTTCCCGCTGCATGTCCTCGCGCTGTAAGTCATCCTCAGCATTGGTAGCACTGGCGGCTCCACTATGTGCGTTTTCTGTCATGTCTTCATTCGGTCCATTGGCCCCTGTTTGAGCTTCGTCTGCGTTAACCTCTGCAGGAGGGGCCTCCGGAGTGTCCATGAGCAAGTCTGAGAGAAAGAGCATCCTCATTAACATCACCCCTTAACATGACTGCTCCCAAGCACAAGCACCTCAACCAGCTGAGCTCCATGGAAGCGAGGTCTGTGCTTCTGAATACTCCTTTCACAAATGTACAAGTCCACTTAAAAATGAAGAAGGGTCTCGAAGGATACCCTGGAATCATAATCAAATTTTAACACTTCATCCAAAATCTAAAAGGGTAGTCTAGTTTAAAAAAAAACTCTCAAAATCAAATACACTTAATTGTGTATCAAAATTATCAACCAGTAAAGAAAATTTAAGATATTTGTGTCCATTTGGGCACATTCTAAAGTCATACACCATTAACAGATGAGCCTTAGTTCTTGCCAGGAATCCTATGAAGATGGCAGCTTAAGAGGCCACTCCAGTCATGTCTTTATGTGATTTTTGACATATTACTGACAAATTATCCATTTGTAAAGATAAAAATTAAGTTAACTTAAAAAAATCAAAGTGCATTGAATAATTTTCACGAGAATTTTATTAGGTGACACATTTAAAATGAGGTGTCAAAAAGTATTGCTACATAAGCATTAGACCCTCTATTAAGCAGAAATATCAAAATGTGACGCTATTGTTTCTTCTGAAGGCAGTGTTCCAATGCAAAGTGCTCTCCACTCTGCATCACGCCTGCTCCCTACTGCCATCGGCCCTGTGGGGTCTGCGACGGAAGCAGAAAGCCTCCTGCTCCCAGAAGGCTGGTGGCACTGTGCGTCTGCCGTAGGCAGCCCGACACACAACTCACTGCGGCACCTGGGCGCCTGGAGGGACTCACATCACGCTCCTTGTAAATACTGGGTCTGGGAAACAGAGGCAACATCAAGGCTGCGAGGGGGATGGAGTGAAGCTTCCCACGAAATTCTCCTCAGACAGCCCTCAGGTCCACTGTTGTGATGGAAAAATTTCCCAGAGCAACTTTCCTGTTTTTTTTCTCACCAATGCAATTTGTAATACATCAAAAACTTCTTCCTAATAAGCCCGTGACTGTCCTATGTCCTTCAAGGAAGTTGAGCCAGATTACCCACATGAAATTACCCCTAAAAAGTCAACCATAACCTTTTAATCTGACTTGTCTTGAATTTAACTGGCCCAGAAGATTCCCCTTGCAAAGCCACCATTTTAAATGAACTTTTAAAATTTTTTAATCATTTTATTGGGGGCTCATGCAACTCTGATTGCAACCCATACTTACATCCATTGTCAAGCACATTTGTACATTTGTTGCCATCATCATTCTCAAAACATTTGCTTTCCACTTGAGTCCTTGGAATTAGCTCATTTTTTCCCCTATCTCCCCGCTACCCACCTCTCAGGAACTCTCGATAATTTATAAATTATTGTTATTTTATCATATCGTACACTGCCTAATGTCTCCCTTCACCCACTTTTCTGTTGTCCATCCCCCAGAGATGGGATTATATGTGGATCCTTGTAATAGGTTCCCCCCTTTCTACCCTATTCTCCCTCCACATTCCCGGTATCTCCACTCTCACCACTGGTCCTGGGGGGGTTCATCTGCCCTGGATTCCCTGACTTTTTTTAAGGCACTCTAACAAGACAAAGACAAGTTATTTCTGGGGAGACTTTATCTGCAACTATCCACTGATTCCAGAGACGTGTTTTAGCATATTCTATGCGGAATAAACTCATTTCCACATTAACTGAGTCCCCAGTAGCAATCCTCCTTGACTTTCCCTTTTGTTCTATGCAAGCTTGTTCACCTAATCCAGTGGTTCTCAACCTTCCCAATGCCGCGACCCTTTCATACAGTTCCTCATGTGGTGGTGACCCCCAACCATAAAATTTTCGTTGCTACTTCATCACTGTCATTTTGCTGTTGTAAACTGGGCAACCCCTGTGAAAGGGTTGTTCGACCCCCAAAGGGGTGGCGACCCTCAGGTTGAGAACCGCTGACTTAAGCCCATGGAAATTGATAATTATTTTTACACAACTGGTTTCCAAACTCAGTCTTCAAAACATTAACTCTAGGGAAGTTTTCCAAAGAGCAAGAATGTTACTGAGAAGCAAACGAACTACCCCCGAAAGTGGGGAAATGACGTAATGTCAAGGAAAAGCATCTTAGCACACAGCCATGTCACAGTCAATGCCTCTAAAATCCTCAGTGGGTGGAGAAGGCATTTTACATGTTTAGGACAGTAACTAACATTTACAATTAGGATGCTACAGAGGACATTGTGTGTCATATGCTTTAAAGATTTTTTTTTATGAATCCAGAATGAATTTCAAATGCTTAAAATAACTTTTAAGGGGGAACCGATTACAAGGATCTACATGTGACCTCCTCCCTGGGGGATAGACAAAGAGAAGGGGGTGAAGGCAGAAGCCAGATAGGGTAAGATATCACAAAATAATAATCTATAAATTATCAAGGGCTCATGAGGGGAGGGAGAGGGGGGGGGGTGGAGGACCTGATGCAAAGGGCTTAAGTGGAAAGTAAATGCTTTGAAAATGATTAGGGCAAAGAATGTACAGATGTGCTTTATACAATTGATATATGTATATGTATGGATTGTGATAAGACTTGTATGAGCCCCTAATAAAAATGTTTTTTAAAAAAAATAACTTTTAAGAGGTAGTTATCCACAAAGAAAAAAATCTTGGTTTTATTTGTCTGTGGATCCAAACAGATAAACACACACTTCCTCTCTCAAATATGCATACACTGCATATGATATACAGTTTCAGTTTTTTTCTACTCCTAAGGGTATTTTATTGGGGGGAAATGTAGGGAAGCTGAAGTTTCTCACATGCCCCTGGTATATTAAAAGAAACTCATATATCCAGCATCAACTTTACCATCGCCTAGGGGCTGGCTGTTGCTCAGTAGCTTTGCCTGTCTTCTCTCCAAGGCCAGCTGTTTATTCCTCTCGATTCTTTGTCTCTCCTCTTCCGTTAGGCTTCTACTGGGCTCCGGAGCAGCCCTCTCACTTTCAGATAGGTTCGTCATAAAAGGATCTAAGTCGGTGGCAGGCACATCATGGTCGCTACCGTCTCCTCCTTCATCTGTAGTAAAAAAAGGGGACAGTCGCTTAATATGTATCATGATTAGACCAGTTAGAGAAAGACTCTAGGAAAGGCAAGATGTCAGAACTGATGCAGCTCTCTGTGAAGAATGAGAGTGTAAGGATGCATGGCTGAGTCACATAAGGACTACTCCATCACTTCAAAGAGGCACTTCACACCCTCCCTCCAACTATCATGATCCGAATTCTACCTTGCAAGGCTGGCTAGAGCTGAGATGTACAATGGTGCAGATAGGAGCTGGAGGCACAGGGAATCCAGGGCAGATACCTTCAGGACCAGGGGTTTGAGTGGCGATACTGGGAGGGTAGAGGGAGAGTGGGTTGGAAAGAGGGAACCTATTACAAGGATCTACATGTGACCTCCTCCCTGGGGGATGGACAACAGAAAAGGGGGTGAAGGGAGATGTCGGACAGGGCAAGATATGACAAAAGAATAATTTATAAATTATCAAGGGCTCATGGGGGAGTGGGGAGGGAGGGGACAAAAAGAGGACCTGGTGCAAAGGGTTTAAGTGGAGAGCAAATGGCTTGAAAATGAGGGCAAAGAATGTACAGATGTGCTTTACACAATTGATATATGTATATGTATGGATTGTGATAAGAGTTGTATGAGCCCCTAATAAAATGCTTTAAAAAAAGAGGCGCTTCAAGTAAAATGGAAACATTTTAAATTGAAATATGCATGAAAGAGAATATTCTTAGTTATGATAGAAAATATTTTACTTTTGGGGTAACATTTTTACATTTTGAGTCTGAAGAACATCAACCCTAATTGTTTTTTAAACCAATGTATTTTAATAGCTTGCCATATTTTCGATGGTACACAACAATTACTTTAGATAGGCTATTTTCTTTTATGGGGCAGGAACACAAAAAAGGAAAAGAAATTTAGAGTTCTGTGGACATATTTCCAAGTAATTTTTTTAAATGCCGCGTTCTCTGCATTGTGTTAACAAATCTTAGAGCCCTGAACACCAGGTATCACAAAGCAGGATGCCCACAATGATCCAGTGGTTTAGAAAGGAAGAAGTAGGTTTTCCGTTTATATTTTATTTAAAGTACTGTGGAAAATTAAGCTTCACAACCTGTAATTTAAGGCACCCTAGTGGTATTGGAAGGTAAGCTTTGGAATGCTAACCTCAAGGTCTGCAGTTCAAACCCACCAGGCACTCCAGGGGAGAAAGATGCTCCCACAGGAGTCATTGCCTCAGAAAGCCTACACCACGGCACTGAGAGTTGCCGTAGACCAGCTGAGAGCGTGCACGGAGGGTTACCCTTCCACTTAAAAGCAGGGCTGACACAGAGCGACGGTCCTGGCCCGCACTGCAGATACTGCCTTCAGCTACTCGGTCAGAATGAGCACTGGCAGCCCCAGTTCAGAAGGAAATATGGCGGCCCTCACGCTGTCAGTTCAGCACATTTGAAATTACAGATATTTCTAATGCGCAATTAAATACATTGACCGGTACTATCTAGTTTAAGACAAACCCAACAAAATGTTCAAGTGGTAGCTTAAAAAGACGTTTGCAAAATTTTTTAAAAGTCAGTAGATGAAAGATCATCAAAGGGTAAGCAAAGATCTAAGAAAATGGCAGAGCTACCTTAGTCAGATTTATGGGGGTAAGAAATGGTAATTCCGTCAGATTTGACCATGAGGCCCAAACATTCAAAACTATTTGATATACATGAATTCACATATACCATGCTTGTCCTGTATATGATTTATACCTTGCTAACAGCTACTTAGTCAAGTTTCATTGATATATAATTCATCTATCATACCGTTCTAGTCCAATCACATCAAGAGTTATATAACCATACATCAGTTTTAGAAGATTTTCTTCATTCTTGTCCTCCCCATTAATATAATTACATAAATATATGTGGCAATTAGCAATATTTAAAATGCGAAGACAAGCCTTTAAAGTTATTCCAATGATGTCTGAAAATCATACACTACTTAATCCAACCCAACCCTTTACAACTCACACCCCCTTTGACATCCCTTTTGTAAAACACCAAAAAACTACCTATGTGTTTCTTTCCTGATGTGGAGAAAAAATGTAGCAGCACATCAACTGTACTCTTTAGTCAGTAAATACCAATGGAGAAAGTATCACTGCAGGAGCTGCAAATATTACAATCCGTTATGCAATATGCAAGTATGCAATGTCACACTGTCCCCAGCACAGGGCTCATAGGGTACTGGAACCATAAGGAAAGGCATCAAGAACTAAAACCAACCTCTTTACTATGGAAAAATAAGGTGAATATAAATATCGGTGGAGAGCAGCTTACTTCTTTGACTTGCATAAAGCACCACATAAAACTCACTCACTGCAACCTTCATAGGGAAGCTGTACAGCACTGACTGAAGACAGCGTGTGCAGGCAGGAATAAAGGGCACAAAAGCTTCCAACAGACTAAGGCTGTGCGAGAGCTCAGAAATCAGGGGGATGAAGCAGTGAGAGGGAGGGAAACTGGATCAGAGCAGGTCAGAGGCTAGGGGCAAGAGCACAGGTGAAAGGAGGGCATTAGGATTGGGACTTCTGGTTCTAAAGAAACGCCTCATCACAAGGTTTTGAACTCAGGTGGGTGACATTAACTGCAACTGTCTTAAATATAAAAACACAACAAAATGATTAATTCATAGTAGCAGGGAGACTGAAAGTAGAGATGAAAATTTGCTAGTAAACAAACACAATTCCAACCATTAATTGTGAAAATTAAAGTCTCATATTGGGCCTCCACTCAGGTACTCCCTCAATGCAAGAATACTTGGCTCTATTAAACTGGCATCCTATGATGCTCACCTTCCTGACACGATCGCTGAAGACAAGGCAGTTGAATAAGGAAATGTGGTGAAGAAAGCTGATGGTGTCCAGCTATCAAAAGAGATAGTGTCTGGGGTCTTAAAGGCGTGAAGGTAAACAAGCAGCCATCTACCTCAGAAGCAACAAAGCCACAAGGAAGAAGCACACACCAGCTTGCGTGCTCACAAGGTGTCGAAGGGATCATCAGGCTTCAATGAACAAAAAATCCTATCATTGAGAATGAGGGACATGCACGGTGGAGACCCCAAAGTCCATCTATAGGCAATTGGACATCCCCTTACGGAAGGGTCGCAGGGAGGTTAGCGAGTTAGGGTGCAGGGTATCAACGATGAAACATACAACTTTCCTCTAGTTCCTAAATGCTTTCTCCCCACCCACTATCATGATCCCAATTCTACCTTACAAATCCGGCTAGACCAGAGGATGTACGCTGGTACAGATAGGATCTGGAAACATGGAATCCAGGGTGGACCAGTGGTGAGAGTGGTGATACCGGGAGGGTGGGGTGGAAAGAGGGAAACGATTTTAAGGATCTACATATAACCTCCACCCTGGGGAACAGACAATAGAAAAGTAGGTGAAGGGAGATGTCAGAGAGTGCACAATATAACAAAATAATAATTTATAAATTATCAAGGGTTCATGAGGGAGGGGGGAGCGGGGAAGGAGGGGAAAAATGAGGAGCTGATGCCAGGGGCTTGGGTGGAGAGCAAATATTTTGAGAATGATGAGGGCAATGAATGTACAAATGGGCTTGACACAATTGATGTATGTATGGATTATCATAAGAGTTGTATGAGCCGCTAATCAAACGATTAAAAAAGAAAATGTCTAGAAGATAATGATGGCAACATAGGTACAAATGTACTTGATACAATTTATGTATGTATTGTTACAAGAGCTGTTAAGAGCCCTCAATAAAGTGTTCAAAAAAAGAAAAATAATTTTTTTTTAAAATTAAAGTCCCAGATATCTTACATGCAAACCATTTGGTTTGCAGGGTGAGGACGCAAGAATCTACCACCAGGCCTTCAAATCACTGTCTTTTCCAAGAAACATTTAACCCGAAATTTCTGAGGGGGAAAAAAGTATTCAACAGAAAATTCAACTGCCTTGTTTTTAGCAAAAATGAAAAATGTACACTGTACATGTGCTTAAAAATAAATTTAATAAACACCACCCCTCTCTCTTTGCACTAAGAGCCGCTCACCAGCCACTGCCCTCAGCCTCTGCAAACGTTCGCCTGCGCCAAATTTGTCTCCACCCCTCCGTGGGCGGGAGCCCCCCAGACCACCCGCAAGCTGCTGAGCCGACCCGGGCCTGTGCTGGTGCAGAAACAGCCCGAGACACTGGCCGAGGAGCTTCAGCAGCGTGCCAGCCCATTCCCGGACCTCACTTGTCCCTTGGCCTAGCATCCAAGTCAAGGGACACTGACTCAGCCGCCAAGTCCATTGGGGCTGCCAGTTGGGCCTGGGTTTGGGAGCCTCATCCTGGGTGACACCAAGAACCCTTCTCGGAAGCAGCAGCTCTCCTCCTGCGCCATCGTGGGCTCTCCTGATGGCGGCCTTCCTCAGCCCCTTCCCCATGTGGAGGGTCTCCACCTCCCAGAGCTCTTTGTTCTGCCTCTCATCGGCCCTCTATGCGCCTGTCCCTGCACCTCCCCGGGCAGCCTGGGGAAAGTCATTGGCGCAGGGTCTGACAGAGGGGAGACAAAGAAATACTGTATTAATAATAATAAAAAGAAAGCCATTATGCTGTTATGGTGCCCGATATAAAGGACACAGCTTCAAGACAAGAGAGCTCTGGGATACACGTCTTCATACCCACTCTATTGTAACTGCTTCTACTCCCCAGAATGGCCTGCTAACTGAGGCCCCCACACCAGCCACTCTCTCCAACCCAAAGCCTCTGCCTGGCCTGCACTGCTCACCCCAGGGCGGAGGCTCTCTCTCCTGTCCCTGTCACTGCTCTACTCTAGTGTGCACCAGGGACACTGTAGGTTAGCCAACGGGCAGCTTGGTCAAGTTACACCCCATCTGTGCCCAATTCGTACTTGTTAACTAAGACATCGCCAGACTCCTGGAAATGTCTGTCTCTCTCCAGTCTGTAACCTCTGAAGGGGCCTGATCTTATTCACCTTTACCCCTAAACCTGTATTAGAGTGGGCAGCTCAGAAATGTTGCTAAATAAACTCACCAGTGGTTTATGCTGTGGACCTTTGCACAGTAGTAAGTACACCTACTCCTCACCTACCAACTACCTCATTAACTGACATTCCACATTTACAATCAGTAGTGAATTATCCACTATCTGACTATTTTGCATGTGGCAGTGAGGAACACTACCTGTGATGGCCAAGGTTATCTCTTAACTTGGCTGGCCCGTCATTCTCAGTGGTTTAATAGATATGAGGGGATGCCCCCACCAAAAAGAACAGATAAGAGCCTCCCTGGATGGAGCTTTTGTAGTCCCCGTTTTTTCCTGACTAAGCAAGCATGGAGCCACTCGCTCTTAGTGCACTCGGCATTGTTTGGGAAGGTTCTCTTTGGTCACAGTGAAATTTTTCGTAAAAGTAGCTTCCACTCAAACCTCATTTTTGTTAAAGTCAATTTAAGAGAACAGCATACAGCTGTGAAATTTTATTTCCTGCTGTGGAAAAATGCTGCAGAAACTGTTGTGATGTTGAACACAGCTTACAAGGGCAGTATTCTGGAAAAACTCAAGTGTATTGGTGGTTTTCTCATTTCAATAAAAGGTAAAATGTCAACTGAGGACAAACCTCGTCTGCATGTCAACTTCCCAAAAGGATGAAAAGGTTGACTCAGTGCATTTGGAGTTCGCTCCACCCAAGCTTTCCATGTAGAGGTTCTGAAAAGATTGCGTAACAGTGTGCAACCAAAAAACATGCCAGACCTGTCGCCGACGGGGAACTGGTTTTGCCACTGTGACCATGCACCTGCTCATGAGCCATCGCAGTGGGGCAGTTTTAGGCAAAACCCAGCATGCCTCTCCTGCCCCGTGCACCTGACTCACTTGCATTCGCTCCATTTGACTTCTTTTTGTTTCCACGGAGAGGGTGACGGAAGACAGCAAGTTGACGGTGTAGAAGAGGTGAAAAATGAGGACGGTGCTGTCAGCCAACCCAACAGATGACCTTGAAAAATGTATTACGTGTAATGGAGAGTACTTTGAAAGTGAAAAGGTTGTTTTGTAAAAAAAATTTAAATATATAGCATTGGGGAGGGGGAGGTTAATTCCAGGGGTTGCTAGGTCCCCCAATATAATGATGGAATAACTTGGCAGTGTGTCATGATGTAGTCATCCTCCATGCCCACCGAACACTGGTTTTCACATAATGGCCTGGTCTTTGGAATGTGACCATGTTTAAGACATCAAATCCAGTGCCATTACTACATACACACGATCTCTTAAAGAAAGCTAAACTCTAGATTATTCCATTGCTTCCTTCATATGCTTTCAAATGCAAGTTATAATCTTTGGAAGAGTCCTTACATAGAATCTTGTTAGCTTCAACAAATACTTCCAAATAACTATGTTCTACCACATCTTTTACGAGTTCTCACACACACACACACACACACACACACACACACACACACACAAATATGTATGGAACCATCGCACAGAAAATCTGATCACTATACAGACCCTGTCGGCAGGAACCACGTGCTTTGATGTGAGTGACTCTCCACGGTTGCGCTGTACAACTGACAAGGCAATCAGTACCAGGAGCAGTCACTGAGGTCTCACCCGAGCTCTCTGTCCCAGGGCGTCCCTGAGCGAAACGTGCACTTTTCACCATCAAATGATGCTGCCTAATTTCCCAAAGGTACTTTGCTATAAACGATCAACAGAAATAGGATCAATTGGCCATTATAAAGGATCAATAGATCACCAGAGCCCTCCAAAAGCTCATGTTCTAAGGCTAAATTTATTTTTATAAGATCTCTAATGGCATTGCAACCAAGTACTTAAGAAACAATTTCATGCTTACCATTCTGGATGTACCAAAGCATTCTAACGCATCCCTAGTCTGCCACTTACCGCACTTTCAATCACACACCCAGAGCCAGGAAGATGGTCTACCAACAAGATCATACCTAACAGCAAAATGATTCTATCAGGTTAACCTATACAACTCACCTTTATTGCTAATAAAATCTTCATGTACAATAGGGAGATCAAGTCGGATTCGTTTTAAACAGGTCTGAAAAAAAAAAAGAAAATTGCATTTTTGCCAGTAATAATACAGGGCTAGGAAATGGCCATTTTCTCATGTTTCAAAATACTTACTCTTGAGAATCGATCACAATGATTGATGCATAAACACCCACCCACCACTCACCCCGCCCAACAGGGCATGAACAGAAATGTGGGTGAGGGGAGATAGCGGTCAGAGTAAAATATAAATAAAAATTTATAACTTCTCAAGGGGTCACAGGGGAGGGCCTGATATCAACGACTCAAATAGAAAATAAATGTTTAGAAAATGAGGATGGCAACATATACTAATATGCTTGAGATAATTAATGTAAGGAATGTTATGAGAGCTGTAAAAGCCCCCAATAAAATGATTTTTTTTTAAACCCACAAACTTATTCTTCAAATTTTCCTCATCTATTACATTTACTTTTATCTCTGAAGAGTGATTTCAAGATGAAAACTTCACACAGCTGTGGGAAACAGAACCAGGAGCAGTATGCAGGCAAACTCTCAACAGTCACATGTGAAGGAGTCTGGGAGGCCAAGGCTCCCGCCTCCACGTTCGTCGGTTGCAGACATGTCCCCTCACATTCTGCTAAATTGAGTGATTCCCCACAATGACCCACCCCCCCATAATAATGCCAAATCTGAGGTCTATTTGTGATTATATAAAGTCGTGAGATTACATTACTCTCTCTCTGCTCCGATCTGGCTCCTGAAGTCATGACTCAGAGGTGAGCCTTTGCATGCTTTATCTTGTCTGATATCTCTTTAACTTTCCCCTCAATTACACAAACCCACTCACCCTTAGACCCTTTCTGTTGTGGGGAGGCTGGTCCCCCACACACAGCTATTTAGAAAGAAACCCCCCTATCAAGGTCTTTACTGGGCATTCCTGTAACTCTCACCTCTCCCGAGCACAATCGGGTATTTCCTGCACTTCACAAAGTTAGCAGGCATCCCAGTGCCAGTCTTTCTAAGCGCTGGCTGTATCTACCCTTGTACTACACAGCATTGTGAATGAAATCCATTGTGAATGACCTCAACACTTACCTGAACTTCCTTTTTATTCCCCAGGTATTCGACTCTGTCAACAAAATCTTCAAATTTCAGTTTAGGGAAGAGCCTATGTGCCCAGTGCTCCATGTGTCTGATTAGCTTCTTCAAGTCTTCAGCCTGGCACATAAAAGTAAAAATGCTAAACTGACGACTTTCCTACAACTGACCCTGTCGGCAAGTTTTAGAAGTGAACAGAACTACACCAAAGTTACAAATTTGTGTTATATTTACAGGGTTGGGAAATTTTTACATGGAACATTAAGAAAATCTTGATATAACAAAATAATAATTTGTAAATTATCAAGGGTTCATGAGGGAGGGGGGAGTGGGGAGTGAGGGGCAAAAATGAGGAACTGATGCCAGGGGCTTGGGTGGAGAGTGGATGTTTAAAAATGATGAGGGCGATGAATGTACAAAAGTGCTTTACACAATTGATGCATGTATGGATTGTGATAAGAGTTGTATGAGCCCCTAATAAAATGATTTTAAAGAAAGAAGAAACTCTTGGTAAAAGCTTAGAAGACCAATGTCTAAAGAACACTGGAGATACACCATACATGTGGGGAAAAACTGCTTGAAAACATTAATGAAAAGTTAAAAGATAATCATAGATGTGCTTTTACAACTGCAACATAAAATCTAAAACTATGTTTCAAAAACATGCCATGATACCTTTTAGGAATAACTAAATGCAATGACAGATCCCTAAATCATAAAGAAAGCCTTGAGACTTCAGTAATCAATGCAATTTCAAGGGCAAAGTACCTAAGAGCAGCAAAGAAATGTTCACCATTTTTAGACCACATCATTCCTCTAGATTTTAAATTGCAATCAGTACTAAAATTGTTAAAAAAAAAATAATAAAGCTTGCACTTGATAAAGAAAAGCTACATTAGGCTTTCCTGAGCAGCACTTCATTCACTTCAGAGCATTTTAAACTAAGATGGTGTTTATAAGAGCAGACTCTACCCCCAAGGCTGGATGACATCTGCTCCCCAGCCCCACACTTCAGAAATCACTGCTCTGAGATAATCATTCAACCTTCAGCTGAGACTATCCCCTGAAGTTATCGCTAAACACAATTGCTTACCTAATTAGTAAAGAATATCTGCCTTCAGCATTGTGCTCTTTTAAAGAAATCAGGTATGTGATCAAACAGACAACACAAAACCGGAAAGGCTAATAGAGAAGCTTGAGAGGCAATGAGCTCATGTTTATGGCGGTGAAATAGCTTGGAAAAGCAGAGACTGGTGCCACCCCCTGACCATGTGGACACTGGTGCACTGGTGATGTTTCGTTGTGTCAGTTCACAATAGTGCAGTGCTCGCTGGCCAGCAACAGTCTGTTATCTAGGGCACTCTCACCCAGGGAGGAAACAAGCTGGTACACAAACGAATGTTCATTATGTAGTGGACTTATAAACACGATCGAAACCTCAGAAATTCAAAGGACCAATGCATCACAAGGACCTGAAAATTGCAAAAAGGGTGATGAAGTCTTTAATTTAGCTATGGTTTTTAAGCTACACTGATTTGTATTTAGTTTCTGTGACAGACAGAGAGGTTTATATTCTTTCTCTCCAGTAAAGCCGATCAAATGTACCAAGACTTTTCAGCCCCTCAGGTTTGAAATCTCAGGGT
Source organism: Tenrec ecaudatus (assembly GCF_050624435.1). Classification (NCBI taxonomy): domain Eukaryota; kingdom Metazoa; phylum Chordata; class Mammalia; order Afrosoricida; family Tenrecidae; genus Tenrec; species Tenrec ecaudatus. The sequence goes on along the minus strand of NC_134546.1, from coordinate 63,757,799 downwards.
TAGTTTTAACTTGCCCTCTCATTTCCAACCACCTACGAGTCCCACATGTTGTGCATCTCTCTACAGCTGCCTCAACACTATCTGTGCCCCCAGCCTCTTCTGCTGAACTGTCCTCATACCACACCTGGTTCTATCTGAAACAGAGCATCCTAGCACCGGACACTTAAAACTCAAAATGTCACTTTCCCTAACTAGATAATCAAACCAACACCTACCCCCCCCAAGGTTGATAATTAAAGGAGAATATTTGTAAAAACATGTCATAAACAGTCAGATTACATGCAAAAAAACCACAACTGTGTGACTCAGAGAATTTCGACGTATACAAGAATCAACAGTCCTTACGCATCTTCTTTTTCAACAGGACTTTACTGATGCCTGCATACCAAACCTCGAGAATACATCGTGGTTAATACAAGCAGAGAGTGCTTGCCCTTGTGAAGCTTACACCTCTCCAGGTTAGGCAAAACGTATCCCTAAAAGTTACAAACTGTGAGTTTTTCCTAAAATCCTAGTTTTACTTATTTACATTTTGGTTTTGCAGTTGTTGGCTTTGATAAGTGTCATCAGTGGAACGATCCACCCTTTCTACCTGCAAAGGTGAGCAGAACGCTACTGTATTTCTCAGTTACCTTCACCTTGAGAAGACACTGAGTAAGAATAAATGTCCACCAATCCTAGTTTGAACAGTGGTAAAATAAGACTAGAAGACACAGTCTGCTTTTTCAAATAGCACCCTTTCCACAACATCACTGCTTCTGAGAGACATGATGACAAATGATAGTCTCAGTCAAGATTTGAGATCCTTAAGAGCACATGGAGCCCCACCGTTTGATGTTTTATCAAACAAATTCTACAATAAAAAGCAGACACGTTCTCACCTCGTGACCTTTACCTTTGAATTTTGTCTTATCGAACACATGCCGTAAGGTTGGAAGCCCTCGCTCTGAAATTAACCTGGAAACAGAAGTGTCTTTTTAATTCCTAGTTCTCTAGAGCCATCGAGCACAAACCAAGATCACAAGAAGGAAAAGTATTTTCTGAGAGGAGAAGAGTCTTTAGAAATAGCTGATCTCTAAACCATCCCAAACAAAAGCTTATCACATAGGAAGGAAAGCAAAGCATCTAATGGGAAAGCACGATGCTTAAGAAAACAGCCACCGCACCTCTGGGCATCCAGCTTGGGCATGTTCCTCTTCACTCTCCTCTTTGGAGGCACAGGGACAGGTGTTCTTCCCTCCAGCTCTGGTGAAACGGGCCAAGATTTAAGATTACTTACTGAAGCCTCACTTTTGGAAATATCAGTTCTAAGCTAACAGGAAGCCCACTACACAAGGATGCTCCTGTGAAACTCCCCATGCGGACCTTCATCGAGGGGTTCAGCAACTTCCCCATCTTCTCCCTCGGGAGAGGCTGGAGGTGGGAAAGGAGGAAACGTTTCATCTTCCACATGCTCATAATCTGGTAGCTCCATCAGGCCATTCTCCTGGGGTTCCATCACCTTTACCTTGAGGGGAAGAGAAAAAAAACTTTTATTATTCATCCACAGACTTCCTGTTACTGTCCAGTTCCACCAGTAGCAAAATCCTAGAGTTTTCACCATTTAAACCACCTGGCTAATTCACCCATCATGAAAACAGGTAGAGAAGATAATTGTTGGGGAGGTGGGGGAGTAACTGGGGCAGAAGCAGAACCACCGAGTTTTAAGGGATACCCTCCCAACCAATAAATAACTTTATGATTCTGATTTTTATAACAGCTGAGCTTCTACCATAATGATTTGTTTTTTTAACTCTGTAGAGCAGTGGTTCTCAACCTTCCTAATGCCGTGACTCTTTAATAGTTTCTCATGTTGTGATGACCCCAAACCATAAATTTTCACTGTTACTTCATAACTGTCACTGCTACTGTTATGAATTGCAATGTAAATATCTGATATACCGAATGTATTTTCATTGCTACAAATTGACTTAAACCAGTGATGATTCACAAAAACAAGATGTAATTCTTGTGAAACACTTATTTCTAATGACAAATAAATAAAATTTTGTCTTGAAGCATGGTGTAGCATAGTTAACAGTCTTCTCACTAGGCAGTCATAGGTGGGTTTATCACCCACCTGGAAAGGGACAGAGGAGCGGTGTCTGGGTTCCTAAGACCATCAGAAACATGTGTTTTCTGAGGGTCTTAGACGACCCCTATGAAAAGGTTGTTCGACACCCAAAGGGGTTACAACCCACAGGTTCAGAACCGCTGCTTTAGAGGGTTTTAAACTGGGATCCAAATGGGTGTGAAAGAGGCTCGGCTAAATGTCCTTAGTAGGTGCACAAGGCGTATGCTGCTAAGAACTGAAAGGTTCAGTGGTGCTGTGGAAGAAAGGCCTGGTGATGCACTGCTGATTAGTCACAAATCTCCATGGAGAAAGAACAATTCCTTCTTCACCAGGAGTTAAATGTGACTTGATGACAACAGGTATTTGGACAAGAATCCTATTTTTTTTTCTTTTTAAAATCATTTAATTGGGGGATGTCCAGTTGCCTATAGATGGGCTTTGGTTCTCTACTCCGCACTCCCCCTCATTCAAAATATGATTTTTTTGGTTCTAGGTCTTTGATGCCTGATACCTGATCCCATGGACACCCCATAATCACACAGGCTGATGTGCTTCTTTCATGTGGGCTTTGTTGCTTCTGAGATAGATGGCCACTTGTTTACCTTCAAGCCTTTAAGACCCCAGACACTATGACTCAAGTATCCCATTTTAAACACAGAAACTTTTTTTAAAAAACTGGTCTTCAAGGTAAGATTTTCTGTTAAGGAAATAATCATCAGATTGATCATATAAAAATTTTTTTTCCAATATCATCTTATTTGGCCTCTCAGGAACATCTGAGTTTTCATCAGTCCCCTTTTCTTTCTCTCTGGCTTCTAATCTCTTTCAGATTTCAACTATCACCTCCTCAGAAAAGTCTGCCCCAATTCTCCTACATTAAATCCTCCTATAATACACATTACACACATTCTTATCATCAAATGCCTTTTCTTCTTAGCACGTACCCAATTTCAATATTAAGCTTTATGGGATTTCCCCCCAAGATTTTTATTGGCATATTGTGGTAGTTATATAATCATTTGACAATTTGCAGATTTAGAATGTAGGGGTGGAATCTAGTGTAAAAATCAGATCATAGCCAAAGAGGCCTCTGTGTGGGCATGGCCTTCTGAGAATTCTGGGAACTCCGGGATTTTCCTCCTTGGAGGCAGGAGACTCTCCTTCTGCAGCTCCCTGGGAGACAGTGCAGCTGACAAGACACACGGAACTCCCCTAGTGCCCTGAGCCAGACAAGCCACATGGATCAACCAGACCTCTGAAGGCGGAGAAGCCACAGAGAGACCCCTGCCAGCACTGAGATGCTTACAATGCCACTGGACCCAAAGGCTCTCATCTCAACCCACTGGCCTGTGATCGTCCTGCATTCGTCATCATTGCATGTGTTTCGTGAGTCTGAAGAGGAGATTGTTTTCTTAATGTACAATTCCTCTTGCATATAACCCTCTCCCTTAAATACATATGCGTGTTTATGAATTTCTCTAGTCTACCCAGACTGACGCATATAATTCACGTTCTCACGTAATAGTTCAACATTTATGGGATTCTTTAAAGCCATGTTTGTCTCGGCACTGGAGAGTGGTTCTAGCACACCAAGACCATGTCAGTGTGCCCGGTGCTCACCACTGCCTCCGGGCACAGGTACACAGCAGGTGCCCAAGAAACGCTTACAGAAGGAACGAAGAACTCAAAGTTTCCACCCACCTGTAAAGCCCCTCCAATCTAAATGTCTATGCCAGTAAATACACAAAAACAAACCTACCGCGTCTCCGAGTACAGTAAAAGAGCCGCAGGCGTTTGAGATTGGGAAGGCGGTCGGCGGTAGCCGCGGGTCTAAAGTCGCTTTCCCTCTCCGCGTCGGTTTAGCCCCACCCTTGATGAGCCCTGTGGGCTGAGCGCAGCTCGGACCTTCGCGCTCGGGGACGTTCAGGCACCACGGCTGCGTGCAGCGGTTTACCTTGCTGAGGTGCAACACCGGCCGTGTGCGCGGGTGGATTCTCCATGGACTGACTTCTCTGTATCTTACTTCTCGACCAGGGCTGCGTGCTACCTTATATCGGGCACGGTTAGTCCTCCACGGGAGGCACAATGGTTACGGTGGTGGCGCCCGGTGAAGCACTCGGCTGCTAAAGAAGCCTGGCGCCCGCCGCCCACTCAGAGACCCCGCGACGGACGGGCCCGCCGACGCGCTCCCTCAAAGACACGGCCTAGGACACTTTCGGGGTGGGGGTGTCACTGTACTGTCACGTGGGACCGCTCCAAGGCGCGACCGGGCCCACCAAGCCCACGGAACAAAGAAACGTCCAGTGCGAAGCGCAATCCGCGCCCCCAAGCCCACGACGTGCAAACTCTCCACGGGACGCCCGCGTCCTGCTCCGCTACCGGCGCCTCCCATCCCTTCCCGCCTCGACCCCACACGTGGCTCCGTCTTCTCCTCATTCATGCCAGTCTGCCACTACTTCTCATGGCCCTGGGGGGCCGAGTGCCCGCGCTCTCCCCGGCCGCCTCCGCGCCCCGGCACAGGCCGGCCGGCTCTCGTACCTGCAGGGCGCGCGCAGGCCCTCACCACCGCCCGCAGCTCTCCGCCGGCCGACGCGCGCTCCCCGAGGCGCCCCGCGAGCAGCCACGGCGCCGGCGCGGCGGGGAGGGGGCGGGGCAAGCCCTCCTCTCGCGATATCTGCGCTCCCGCCGCGAGCAGCCCGGGCTTTTGGCGCCAAATCTTAAGAGCCGGCCCTCGGCCAGCCCCTCCCACCCCCACCTTCCAGGCTTTTCTCCTCCTCACGCCCTGCTACTGCCTGTTAGGTTCCTGAGTGGGTTAGACCTCGGCTCTCTGCCTCGCAGCACGCTGAGAGAATTCACAACCGAGCGCGCTGTGTCATCCAAGCGAGTTTTTATGAAGGGCAGGACGAGGTCCAGGTGTTACAGCCCCCAAAGGATACACACTGTGTCTAGAAAGCGAGCCAAGTGGCGTGGAAGCCACGCTGCCGTTCACACCTGGGCGCGAACCGCCACGTGGAAAAGATCACCACACGTGTGGGGGTGGGGAGGGGAAATCCCGGGAAGAAGCCAGAAGTTCAAGAACCCTAGCAGCTAAGAGCACGTGCGCCCAGAGTGGGCGCCGAGCAGACAGACAGACAGACGCCCAGGAGGAGGAGGGAGCCGCTCACCCTCCACCTGCCGCTGACCAGGAGCAGGGTGAAAGTGCGAGGGCTTCCCACAGCCAGGCTATTTCAAACCTCTGGCTCGGGAGGCGTGGTTGGTGGGATGGGTTGACCCCATTGGCTGTTAGCCCCACCTGTGTGGTGTCATTTGTTAGTACCTAACTTGACCTTGTCCAAGGTATTGGTTTTACCTGGGCCTAGCGGAAGGAATTGTGTCTGCGCATGCTCAGTTTGGCCTGGGGTCTTCCCATGGGTGTCCAATGATTGCCCGGTTTCTTTCCAACCTCTGTTGGGGCCCTTGCAGGCACGGAAGGACCATCTCCCTGTCCCTAAGCTAGCTACCTAACACTACCCCAACTTCTGCACTCCCCCCACCCCCCATGCTTTCTCCTGCCTGGATACCCATTGAAATTTCAACTCCTTTCCTTGCATAAAATTCGTATTTGTAGACTGGGTACGTTGTTGTGTGGGGCCAGCGAATTCTAACGCCTGGTGACCATGGAACAGAACAAAACTGCAGTCAGTTTTCCTAAACTTAATCTTAATGGGAGTCAATTGCAACTCCCGCCCCCTTCCCGCCAGCTTCTGGTGTGTTTGGAGCAGTGAAGCACCTAACTGCTCCTTTTAGGTATGTCCCCCTGCCTGCCGTGGAGTGGATTACAAACCATGGGCACCCTATAGGACAGATTAGAGGCTGCCAAGGGTTTCCGGGCTGTGAGTCTATGGAGACCCACTGCCACATCTTTCACCCGTGGAGCAGCCGGTGGGTTCCAACCGAGTGCCTTAACCACTGCACTACCAGGGTTCCTTTGGGATAGATTACTCCGGGGTTTTTTGTTATTTTTAAGCTGAATTGTGAGTATAGTGTAAAAAGTGAGGCTGAAGGTGGAACCAATAAGTGGAACTATAACCCCACTCGAGGGGAATGAATAACAGGATTTTAGGTGATTGGATAGTGTAAGGTACGGCAAAATAATAATATTTAATATAATAATAAGGGTCCCTGGGGGGGCAGGATGGGAAGGGAGGGGATAAAGGGGAGTTCAACAAGAATGAAAATGTTGTTCCGGCCTTTATGTTGCCCGTTCGCTTTCCGAAACTGGTGAACGTGGTGTCAAAAAGGCGCAAATTGAACACCTGGCAGCCACGTTCTGCCTCTGAGTCCGGTTTCTTTGGCGTCGGAGCTGCATGAAGAACAGTTAAAAAAGAAAATGTTTTCAAACTGATGGTGGCAGCGATTAAACAATTATGCGTGATCTAATTGAATTGCGGATTGTTGTAATATCTGTAAGAGCTCCCAATAAAATGATTTCCTTAAAAAGATGCTATACCAAAATAAATAACCAGATACTCCTAGGGGTGGGGCAGTAAGGCAAACAGTAAACCATGAAGGATAAAATGGCGGTAAGAGCACAGGCATGAGAGCCCACAGGCCACCTCAAGCTCATGCTAGCACCCTGCTGCTTCCTCCTGTCTAGGAGAGAACAAAGCATTAAGGTTAATGCCAAAGCCACCGTGTCAATACTTAACTGCTCCTGTTGCTGTAAACTGCCCCCTTACCTACCAGTGCCCATTCCTGCCACATTGGAACCAGGCAATCTTAACCCTGTGCGCCTAGCTCCACCCCTCCTGAAATGCCTGCCCCAAGGGCCCACCAAAAAAAAGTTAGGGCTCAGTTTTTGCATATGAATCCACTGGGTCATGTGCTGGCACAGCAATAAAATTCTTCCTTCATTAAAACCGGTTAGGTGTTGGCTGAGAGTGGTTGCTAACCAGAAAGTTTGAGGTGCAAGTCTGCCCAGAGGTTCCATGAAAGAAAGGCCTGGTGATCCACTTGTGAAAAAATCAACCGTTGAGAAACCCCATGGGGCACAGTTCTAGTCTGACACTCATGAGGACATGGTATCAATTTGGTTCCTGCTATTGGTGTCTGTGTCTCTGTCATGGAGTTGTTTGAAGGATTAAATAAGAGTACCCAGTAAATGTTAGCCATTATTAGCCATATAATTTTTAGAATACTTGACTCAGAAAACTAAAAAAACAAAAACACCCACTTGATTGTGGACCCAAGTGAATTTAACTACCAAAGTCATTAAGGAATTGATGTATTATTGCCAAAATTTGTTTCTTTTTTCAAATATGTAAGGAATACTACAGCTTATATTTTTCCTCCCAGTTTCCCCCATAAACCATGTCATTAAAACTCCTAAAACAGTTTGTTTTGAAATATAAAGAAAGAATGTAAAGAAACCTGGTTTCTATTGCCAACCAGGAAGCCAGCCCATCACTGGGTCTGGGTAGGTTCTCTGGGAGGTCACTTGGGGAAAGAGAAGTGGGGTAAATCTCTTAAAAGTCAGATGACCATAAGCTGTCCTGAGGGGAAGATTATCTACATCCTTGGTGAAAGATCAGAAAGCATTTAAAGGAGGTTTCAGCAATGTGAAGAACAAATGGATTTGAGGCTGTCACGGTCATCCTGTTCCAAACCAGAGTGTCAGAATTTAAGCTCTAGCACACAACCACTGCTATGTTGAGCCTTGGGTCAGTCCATCTCATTGAGGGCCGCCTTCTTATTGGCTGACCTACTTTACCACGCATAATACATTTTTCCAGGCACTAGTCTCTCCTGGAGGTGCCCACGTAGTGGTTACGTGTCGTCAGCAGTTAAACACCAGCTGCTCTGCACGACAAAGGCACGGCTTTCTACTCCCATAGGTAAACTCTTGGAAACCCACAGGGGCAGGTGTACCCATCGACTCAATGGCAGTGAGTTTGGTTTTTGAGTGGATCTCACCTGATAATATGTCCAAAATAGATGAGACAAGTTACCCTCACCCGGGCTTCTAAAAATATTCTGGCTATACCTCTTCGAAAATAGATTTGTTCATTCTTCTGTAGACCACAGTATGTTCAATATTCTTCGCCAAACTCCATGATTCAAGCTTAATGGTAGTGAATTAGTTAGGATTGGATATTCTGCCGAAGCCCTGGTGGTACAGTGATTACAAATTGGCTGTTAACCACTTGCTCAGCAATAACACCAGCTGCTCCTTGGAAGGAAATGAGGCTTTCTACTCCCACAAAGAGTGGCAGTCTTGGACCCCCACAGGGACAGTTCTACTCTGTCCCAGAAGGTCCCTAAGAGCTATTAGAATTGATTCCATGGCATTGAGTTTGGACTTTGAGAGGGATTCAGCTACAAGTAACAGAGAAAGAGAGAGAGAGAGAGAGATCGCTCATAGGTACACTGGAAAATGACCAGCAGGCTAGAAGTTCACTTCTCTCTCATGCATAAGAAGTCTGGAGACCTGAGTGCAGGGTGACACGGGGCAGTCTCCAGGCTTTCTGCTTCACTGTGAGCCTCCCATTCTCAAGGTCACTTCCTGCTTGGTCTCTATTGGTTTCTCTCTGTTTAGCCTCATTGCAGTCAGCAAGAAGAGGACGGAATGCCGCGTGCATTAAAAACACTTCCAAGAAATTGCATACAGCCGTCATGATTATATCCCACTAGCCATAATGTAATCACGTGGCCACCCCTAGCTGCCAGGAAGGCTGGGGATATACTTTTTATCCTAGTGCCATGTACGATTAGGAGTCCTACAGACGCACCATTTAAAGACCCGGCTGGTAACCAAAAGTTCTGTGGTCAGAGTCCACCAGGGCGGCTCCGCGGAGGGAAACTGGACTTCAGTAAAGGTTCCCGCCTAGGAAACCCCATGGGGACATTTGTCCTGTAGGACTGCTGCTTTGGAATTGACTGGACGGTAGACAGCAGCATGTATCAGGAAGCTTTCTATCCGTTTGGGAGAAAGGGAGAAGAGAAGGTGGACACCAACTAGTAGGCTTTGCCACTAATAGCAAGAAAAAGTGTTTTTTTTTGTTTAAGCAAATTCATTTATTTTACAAATTTGCAATTTGGGAGGTTTTCAAAAAATCTTAGGAATAGGAGTAGCTAGTATTTTCAAACTAATTCACATGAGCACTAAGAAGACCATTGCATCATTGAACATGTAATAGTCCTACACTGTTGGAAATCTCAAAATTCATCCTCAAACCACAATGTCAGATCAGCTAATGATTAGACGCATGGCTATGGTCTCATCAATTTGTTTCTCTGAGACTGTTTGTTCTTTTCCAAAACAAAAGGTGTGAAGGGATGCTTCTTTTATGGAGGCTAGTGAAATCTAAAGTAATAAACCAACATTTATTGAGTGCTTTGTGTTGTAGGAAACAAACCAACATCTTTGTTCTTAGCAAGCTTACCAACTAGTAAGATAACTACTTCTAATGTCATCATCTGAACTTTTTTTTCTTCCTCTGCCTAACAGGACTGAGCTGCTAAGCACTTTCAGTTGGAAGGTGGGCAGTTTGAACTTTGCAGCTGATGTGTAGGGCCGGGAGGGGGAGGAGATATAGGGGGGCATGCAGTGAACTACTTCTATAAAGGTTAAGACTAAAAAAAGAAAAACGCTGCCATTGAGTCGCTTGCACAGGGTAGAACTGCCCCTGTGGGTTTCTGAGACTGTCACACTTTACAGGAGTAAAGTGCTCCGGTGGAGCACTTGGTAGTTTTGAACTGCTGACCTTGCAGTTAGCAGCCCAACATATACAGATTACAGACTTGAAAATCATATTCTGTCCTACAGAGTTACTCTAGTTGGAATGAAGGGGTCCTAGGGACAGAGTAGTTAAGCAGTTCAGCTAACCTAAAGTTTGGTGGTTCAAACCCACCATCCCACTCCATGCATGACAGATGTAACAGTTTCCATAAGGATTACAACCTTAGAAACACTTTGAGGCAGTTCTATAGGGTTTCCATGAGTCAGAATTGACTCAACAGCACACAGCAACAACAACAACATGAGTCAAAATAGACCCAACAGCACGCAACAACCATATCGTTGAACACCTAGGTGTCCTGTGTTTGAGAACTCCCACCTGATGAGTTCATCCTTCCCTAAGACAGAAGTGAAAAACTCACCTTTCTTTTTTGTTTTTTAAACATTTTATTAGGGGCTCATACAACTCTTATCACAATCCATACATATACATACATCAATTGTATAAAGCACATATGTACATTCTTTGCCCTAATCATTTTCAAAGCATTTGCTCTCCACTTAAGCCCTTTGCATCAGGTCCTCTTTTTTTCCCCCTCCCTCCCCGCTCCCCCCTCCCTCATGAGCCCTTGATAATTTATAGATTATTATTTTGTCATATCTTGGAAAAACTCACCTTTCATATGAAATCCGGGATAAGTAAACCTATAGAGACAGTAACTGGATTAATGATTCCTTGGGGGCATGGCAGGAGAGGTCGGGGGAAATGGGGAGCTGATAACCATGAGTACAAGAATGGATAAAATGTTCCAAAACTGATGGTGGTGATGATTGTCCAACTCTTCTTGTGTGATTGAACCACTGAATTGTGTGATATGTGAAGTATATGCCAATAAAACAGTTGAAAAAAGAAAGAAAAAGTCACTTTACAAGTCCCCAGGTGCCTAAGTGTAAATATACTGTGTCTGTGTCTCTAACTCCACACCTGAACTAGGTTGCAGATCATAGAAAGTGACAAAATGATGGAGACCCAGTTTGGGATCCACTCTGGCCCAAAACAACGCAGCTTCCAAGGGCGATGAGACTAGAGGTGCTAGTGGTCATGTGTACCACCAAGTGTCAGTGGTTGAGAGTGGGGGTATATCTGTGCCCCTCAGGCCTTGCCGTGGAGCAGCAGAACCACCTAACATTGGCATTAGTCTGGGATACCTGCCAAGTATCCCCTTCTACCTGCTTCTTGATTCTAGGAGCCATCTGAATCTCTCTTATAAATTCCTTTGCTTTGTAAGCTAAAATAAGGCTGGATTCCATTTCTTTCAACGAAGAACCCTGAATTACACACATTGCCTGAATATATGGAAGCTCTGGTGGTGGTTAGCTGCTAAACAACAAGGTAAGTGGTTCAAACCCACCAGTACTCCTTGAGAGAAAAATGAGACTGTCTACTCTCAAAAAGCTTTAAGTTTCTATATTTGGGCTGCTAAACACAAGGTCAGTAAGTAGTCTGAACCCACCAGCTGCTTCCCAGAAGAACATGGTGCTGTCTGCACCTGTAAAGATTTTATTTATTTATTTATCTATCTATTTATTTATTTATTTGTTTATTTGTTTATAAATAAAACATTTTATTAGGGACTCACAACTCCTATCACAATCCATACATACATCAATTGTGTAAAGCACATCTGTACATCTGCACCTGTAAAGATTTACAGCCTCGGAAACCCAAAGAGGTAGATCTACTCAGTCCTATAGGGTTGCTATAAGTCAGGATTAACCCAATGGCAATTGGTGAATGATAAGAAAATACATTAATAAGCTTGGAGTCCACAGCTGATAAGTCCTGGATGTGTTCAGAGGAAAGAAAGAATAAGAACTAAAGCAATAAGAGAAAACACAGAGAGATCAAGATGTGAGCTGAATCTTGGAATTAGGTAAAGTGTGGACAGATGGCTGGGATGGTGCTCTTCTAAGACAAGGAAAACAACAGAAGCGTAATGCAATTATGAAGCTTCAACAAAGAGACTCAATTAACTCTGGTTGCTAATGAGAAGACTGAAAATCAAACCTGGAACAGCTAATTTGAACAGCGGTGTCTCAGTATAAATTATTTTTACATATAACCCCCCCAAAATGTACATAGTTTTTACACAATACAATATTTGATGCATACAAAATAGCCCATGTAACATTTATGCCATAAAGCATAATAATGTAATTCGCAGTTAGCATGCTCAGCCACTAACTGAAAGGTAGAAGGTTCAGGGCAACTAGGAAGAAAGTCCTGGCGATTTATTTCTGACAAAATGACATGTTGGCAAGCCCTGTAGAGCACAGTGACACCGGCACAGGCAAAGTCAGCATGGGTTGGAGTGGACTTGAGTCAAGGGCAACTGGTTTGATTTTTTATTATTTCCTTTTGCTTTTATTATAGCATGCTATAGGCTTGAACAATATAAACATATTGCTCGTTTTTGAGCTTTATAGCACAGGCTTGCTTTGTCACTCAACGTTTTCTTCTGTGATTTTTTTCATGTTGCTACATAGAGCTGCAGCTTAAAATTTTTTAACCTTTAAAAAATGGTTTTAGAGAAAGCTTAACATAAATAAACTGCAACAAAAGTTTATTTTGGTTTTTGAGAAAGAAGTTATTATAAACAGCAGTGTACTGTCTTGGTAAGGATACTGAACGTGGATTTAGAGAATGGTGGTTCAAGTCTTGAATGTGGATTCTTTTGGCCAGATTTCCTACCTTCCCCAAGATTTGGTTCTCTATAGAATTGAGGGATTTAACCAAATGTATCTCTAATTTATTATTGTTGTTATTAGCTTATAATATTACCAGATTTTGACAAGCACAAAGTTTAAAGCAATGAACAGTTTACAAAACTTGTTTGCAAGTCAGCATCTCCCCTCCTGTTACTGTCTAGTGCTCAGAAGTAACTTCCACAGTTGTTCCGGTATTCATTTCTATCCTTCTAAATGACATGCTTTAAATCCTGGGGCCCCTCAAGACCAAACCAAACCAAACTCACTGTCCTCAAGTCCATCCTGACTCGGCGTGGCCCTATAGGGCAGGGTGGGTGTCTGAGACTGTCACTCTGAGGGAAGAAAGAGCTTCATCTTTCTGCCATGGAGCAGCTGGTGGCTTCAAACTGCTAAACTTGTGGGTAGCAGCCCAACATGTAACCACTACACCACTACACCACAAGGGCTCCTTGGAGCCTCTAGTGGATGCAAATGATTAGCATGCTCATAAACTACCCAGAGTTGCCGTGTATAGGCTGAGTTGTCTAGAGAAACAAAACCAGTGGCATTCCTATATGTATAAGAAAGAACATTGTATTGAGAAGGTGACCCGGCCCAGTCCAACTCAAGTCCAGGGGTCAGATGCTAGCTGATGACTCTCAGAAGTTATCAAGCTAGGCAGACTGCATGGGCCGCTGACCCCAGATGTGAGATTCAGGATCCGGTCAGTCAGGAAGGTGAAGAGCCAGAGAGAGAAGTTCTCTGTCTCTCTTATAAAAGACCACACCCCCAAAGAGGTGTCATAAGGCTGTGACCTGACTGACAGGTTGGACTGGCCCCTTACCTTCACACACACATCAAGTGACATAAAACTAACCATCACATGCCTCAAAAGCCATTCTCTCATCAATGAGCATTTGAAACATCTCCCTCAACTCTGAAGAGTGCTGCTATGGGACATTCTTCTATATGGGTTCCTTCCTGTGTAATAGGAAGGATTGTGGGTTTAGATGCAGGTCTGTTCGTACGTCTGTGATAGGAAGTTCAGAATCAGAGAAGATGCAGGGTTGAGGTTTTCGCAGTAAGTGCATTGAGGAAGGAGACAGGGGACAAGAAGACTTGAAGGATTCTCCGTGATAAGGCGAGGCATCTAAATTAGATGGGGTGATGACATGAAGAGATGGAGTGAAAGTTGTGGCAGAAATAAATTGGAGCTCTTGAAGGGATCCAAAGTTCAGGACAGCCTTTGAGCTAGTAAATCAGGACTAGCAGGTGGTGGGCAAAGTGTGAGGTGTTAAAGTTAAGATATTGGGGTACCAACTGGCATCTACCTACCCTCAAAGGTTAAGTACAATTGACCCAAACCCCATTCCTTCCACTTCCTGTACAATGGAGAACCCTTGGAAAACTTTGATAAACTCCCAGTAGGACTTAGATTCTCAGGTACACCTCACATGGTATTTCTGTCTGAGCTGTTTCCACTTAGACCCCTTTTGCAGTTTCAACAACATAAGTCACCCACCCAAGGGAGAAGGATCATAGTCGCTGGTAAAGCTCATCACCATGCCTCTCTCCTAACACTACGGTTCCCTGCTTAGAACCAACTCACACCCTCTGGATAGCATTAGGAGGTGGTGTGGGTGGGTGCTCCCAGCGTCAAGAACTTATTATAATACACTATTCTTCCCAAGAAGGGCACCTCTCGAAAAGAGATCTCTAGTGTCAGCCACTAATGTAGTAAAATGCTCTCCACTTCCATCCACAATGAATGTAGCCGACGTGAACGGGAATTAAAAAGTATTCCCAGTAGAGGATGGAATGGAAGCAAGCAATTACCCTCTGGACAGACTGAGACCACACTATTTGACTTCCAGGACTCAGGTTTGCTAATGACTTCTTCTGTGTGCTCCCTATAGAAAGATAGTTTCCTTTCTGAAAAAAAGACATGGGGAAAGAAAAACATTTTAGGTTTTTTTTTAACTCTCCTAATTAAAAATTGTTTCATGTTTGGATGTTTTCAAAGAACATTCTCACCACACGGGGGAGCTGGGGAGCTGTCCTTTTGATGTTTTCATAAGCTGGGAGCACATTTTAGAGTCAGTTTAAGAGATACTTAAAATATAGAAGGAAATTCCTGAGTGGAATTTAAATGGTAAGCATTTCTTATATAGACTATGAGAAGCATGACTTCAGGGGAAAATAACAATACTTTGGGTATCATGTAATTTTTTAAAATGAAAGGTGTAAAAAAGACATGGCTAAGACACCTGACCGACTCCCTCTAATGACACAATGGAAAAGGAACATTAAGGTCAACAATCAGAGACTGATTCCTCTGAGGAAAGGTCAGAAAGGTCTCCTCCCTCCAACATGCTTAGCAGTTCTGACCCTGGCCATCCCCCGCATCACACTCTACTTCTCTGTGGGGTTAATGACAGATCACAATGGTGGCTTCATAGAATATAGTGCTTTGATCGAGATAGCTGTACCCACGAGCCAGCCTCTTTTCTGGGCCTGGCCTGTAGCTCCTTGGCCCGTGTTTTGCCCTGACTGGGCAAGTGCTGTAACGGAGAGCTTTGCCAGCAAGTGCCCAGAGGCGCTTCACTCTGCCAGCATGCCTCCAACTTGAAGTTGGCTTGCTTGCTCCATAGGCTGGGGAGCCCACCACACATCTCCTGCTGGTTTCCCACAGTCTCCTGACCTCTGCTCTCACCATGTCTCTGCTACTGCTTCTTGCCATCACGCTCAGACTCTGACGTGACACCTTTCTCTCTCTCTCTCTCTCTCTTTCTCCTGGGTTGAGGATGTTCTCAGCTTAGGGATATTCCAGGTCTTTCTGTGTGGTCATGAGGGATGATAAAACTGACCAATCCCATTGTCAGGGTTTCATACATTTTCTGTGCATAGTCTCACCCACACACAGATGCCATGCACCTCACTTACATTCTTAGAAGCTATCTAATCCCCTTGGCGGGCCACAAACACCTCATTTACATATCCCTACTTAGTCATTTGGTAGGAGTCAAAGACTATAGTAAGGAGGGCAACACAGAAGGGAAATGTGATGTACAATAAGACATCATCAAGTCAAAGGAAGACACTGGGAGTTACAGGAGTAAAGGTGACCACGTTAACTCTATTATACAATCCTGTAATAACTCATAACAAACAATAATGTACAAGTAGATACGTAGGTACCTAGGCAAGCTGAAGAGATGTGGGAGAGCCAATGGGGGTACATCCACAAGCACATAGATGTATGACAGATTATTTCTACACACGCATTTGTATGTGCTGCCCATATATCTATAGATATAGTAGAGCACATGCAGAGTGGGGGTGGAGTAGGGTGGGGAGGAACCAAGTTATGAAAACTTCTTACCATAACTACACACCTTATGGAAATGAGTCACTACGCTTGGGGCTTGGGACCACAGTCTCAGGATAGGACAGTTGGCAAAGCACAGTTGTGGCAGTTACATAATCTCCTGTCATTGGGAGGCGCTATGGAGAGAAATAGCTGACTGGAGGCCAGATACATACTCCATTCTCTGCTTCGTCTTCCTGATGACAAGCCACATGGGGGCTAGATGCAGCCAGTGCCCTGGAGCTGGAGGAGCCACTTGGAGACCCACCCCAGTGCTGAGATGCTTCCACCGCCACTGGCCTATGAACTTCCTGCATTCAGCATCATTGGATGGCTGTGGAGTCTAAAGAGGAATTTATGAACTAGTAATGGACATATGGGCTAATATTGAACTTATGGACTTGATCTGGACTGGGATGGGATGTTTCTCAATATACAATTGCTCTTTTATATAAAGCTCTTTCTTATACACATGAGTGCCCATGAATTTGTTTCTCTAGTCTCCCTGGACTAACACAATAGTCCACAAAGACAATGTTCTCCACCCTACTTTGGTGAGCAGTGACTAGTGTCTTTAAAAAGCTTTCAAGCAGACATAGAAGGTGCAACTACTGGTCTCTTGCAGTCCAGAGCAAAGAAGAATGAAGAAAATCAGAGACCCAAAGAAATAACTGGCCCAAAGGACTCATGGACCCAGAAACCAGAAGAACTAGATGATGCCCATCTACCACTACCTACCACTATGAGCAGAAGCATAATAGAAGGTGCTTATTAAGACAGTGCTGGACAGAATGTGGGCTGGGAGGTGTCTGTAGAACAAAACCATTAGAAAGATCAAATTTACTGGCCTGGTAGAAAGGTGGGACTCCCAAGCCTGAGTCTTTAGACAGTCTTTAGATAGTCTTCCCACCTAGAACTGAGCGCACCCTGGGGGAGCGCTTTCAGCCCAACACCAGACAGGGCAATACCATGAATAATAGCCTTTGTTGGGTACAATCAAGTGGGTTCCATTTAACCGCGGCCCTACGTACAAGAGAATGAAACCCTGGCCGGTCTTGCGTCATCCTCACAATTCTTATGTTTGAGCCCATCCGTGCAGCCACGGTGCCGGTCCATCTTGTCAAACGTCTTCTTTTTTCACTACCCTGTGACTTTGTCGGGCATCGCGTCCGTTTCCAGGCACTGGACGCTCCTGACAATATGTACAAAGTATTTGAGACAAAGTCTCGCCTCTAAGGAGCATTTTGGCTGTACTTCTTCAAGACAGATTTGCTTGTTCTTCTGACAGTCCCGGTCTTTCAATAGCCAATGTCCAACTTTCACATGCATGAGACAATGGCTTGGGTCAGGTGTACCTGAGTCTTCAAAGCAGCATCCTTGCTTTTCAATGCTTTAGAGGGGTCTCATACAGCAGACTTACCCAGGGTGATGTGCCTTTGATCTCTTAACTGCTGCTTCCATGAGCATTGATTGCGGATCCAAGAAAGATGAAATCCTTGTTTACTTCGATCTTTTCTCCATTTATCATGATGTTACCTGTTGGTCCAGTTGTGAGGATTTTGGTTTCTTTACACTGAGTTGTCATCCACACTGAAGGCTGAAACCCTTGATCTTCATCAGCAAGTGCTTCAAGTCCTCCTCACTTCCAGCAAGCAAGGTTGTGTCATCTGTTTATGTCAGGTTTTTAATAAGCCTTCCTCCAATCCTGTTCTGAGTTTTTCTTCCTATGACCCAGCTTCTCTGCTTATTTGCTCAAATACAGATTGAGTAAGTATGGTGAGAGGATGCAACCCTGACACATCCTCTAATAGCACTAATGAAGTTCTTACTCAACATTGGAAATGAAATTGGCAGCATTTTCCCCAAAACAAGTTCAGAAGGCAGGAAAGGAGGAGCACTGGGAAACAGGGGACACAGGGAGGAAGTGGGAATCATGCTGTTACATTGTGACAATTGCAACTGCAATCACAAGACAAAATGTATATAAATGGTGAAATAGAAAATTACTTTGCTTTTTTAATTTTCACCCCCCAAAATATATTTTTTAAACTAAAAATATATATTTTGTTCAAGTTTGCTCTTCCAATAAAATAAAAGACAAACCACAGTGGAGAGGAAATATTTGCAAAACATATTTTCAACACTCAGTGATTTATGTATATACATATATATATATATATACACATGATATATATCATTGAATTTGTGGCTTGTTTTCTTGTAGACTAAAAGACTAACATGTTATCATTATTACTATTTTTTGTATTTCATAAAAACAGAAACAAACAAAAACAACAAATTAAAAATGATCATGTTTGTTAGGGGAGGACTAAGGAGGATCATACATACACCCTGGTGGTGCAGTGGTTAAAGCACAGGACTGCTAACTGAAGGATTGGTGGTTTAAATCCACCAGCGACTCTGCAGGAGAAAGATGAGGGTGATATTCTGCTTCCATAAAGATTCCAGCCCTGGGAAGCCCGGGTCAGTTGTACTGTGTCCTATCGAGTAATAATTAGTCACATTGACTCAGGCCAATGTGTTTTGTTTTTTGGAAAAAGAATCATATTAATGAACTGGTTATTTTTATCTTATCATTTTTCTCTTCAGCCATCTTAAACCTTCCAAGATTTTTTTTTTTAACCGGCTGGAATCATGGAGGGTGTCACGGAGAAGAAGGTCCCTGCTGTCCCAGAGACTCTGAAGAAAAATCGAAGGAATTTCACAAAACTAAAGATCAAACGCCTAAGAAAGAAGTTTGCCCAAAGGTTGCTTCAAAAGGCCAGGGGGAAGCTTATCTGTGAGAAAGCTAAGCACGATCGCCAGGAACACAGGCAGACGTGCAGAACTGAAATCCGAGTGACTCTGATGGCCAGGAAAGCTGGTAGCTTCTATGCACCTGGAGAGCCCACGCTGGCTTTTGTCATCGGTATCAGAGGTGTCAGTGGGGTGAGCCCAAGGGTTCTTCACCTTTGCCAGATTTTCAATGGCACCCTGAAGTTGGTGAATGAACTCATCTACAAGCGTGGCTATGGCAAAATCAATAAGAAGCATATTGCCCTGACAGACAACCCTCTTGGTCAAAACGGCAACATCTGCAGGAGGACCTGATTCATGAGATCTAGACTGTTGGGAAACACTTCAAAGAAGCAAACAACTTCCTGTGGCCCTTCAAAGAATCTTCTCCATGAGGTGGGAGGAAGAAAAGGACCACCCATTTTGTAGAAGGTGGAGATGCAGGCAACAGGGAAGACCAGCTCAACAGGCTTATTAACTAAGGTATCTATCTACCTTGATTATTTTTGTAATCTGGTCTCTTAATAAAACAGTGACTGCTTTCAAATGGGGGGGAAACAAAACCTTCCAAGAAATAGACGAGAATGTTTCCTTTAGTGCTTCCTTTTCATGCTAAACAGCTTGAATAAAAACAAAATACTTAAATGTGAACAAGAAACCACTTTTTTTTTTCCCTCCACCGGCAAGGGCAGGAAAGTTAAAACAAAAAGTTTTAAGTAAGAGCTTCAAAATACTTGCTTTT
The DNA here is from genome assembly GCF_050624435.1 of Tenrec ecaudatus. Lineage (NCBI taxonomy): Eukaryota > Metazoa > Chordata > Mammalia > Afrosoricida > Tenrecidae > Tenrec > Tenrec ecaudatus. The sequence continues at coordinate 63,738,316 of NC_134546.1, read as the reverse complement.
TTGCAAGAGGTCATGCAGCAGATTACAAATGGAGTGTGGCTTCTTCTCTCTTTTTTTTTTTTTTTTATGAGAAACTTGCTAAGAATCCTTATTAAACTCACCACAAAGATAAACCGAGGCCAGGCCAGAGAGATGGAGAAGGAGAAGTTTATGCTGTGCTCCCACGCAAGATTCAGGGGTTCCAGCAAGGAGCCTGTGAAGTCATACTGCCCGGGAGGGAGGGGAGAGCAGAGAAAGAGACCCGAGCCCTGAGCTCCCCAGCTGAGAGCCCAAGAAGTCTGTGGTGAAGAGAGTTTTTAAGCTGGTCAGGAGGGTAAACAAGGGAGAGGGCAGGGGCTGCAGCTGCAGGGGCTTAGTCTCCATCGGTGAAATTCCGAGGTAGGGTGGTGTCTCCTCCTGGAGCCCTTTAGAAGGTGGGGACTTGGTTCAGTCTGATAAGGGCAGGTCAGTCTGATAAGGGCTGCTCCTACTGCCCCCCACCAGGACCAGGCCCAACAAGCCTTTCTAAAATAGGATGACTCTGCAGGGATTTTTAGTAAGAGGATAAATTAACAACACACAGAGACTATGACTTCTTTGGCTTCAGTGAACTCTTAGGTGGCTTGTTGTTGCAGAAAGAGCCCAGGGCTTGTGAAGTACTAGACCTAGACTTGTGTCATCTGCACCTTTCTGACAACCAGTGTCTGCTATAACACCAGCACGGCACTCCGTAGCTCCTGTGCCTCCAGATGCTGTTTTCAGGATTTGCTCAGAGAGAGAGGGGCGAGATTCATCCATTCAACCAATACTGATTGATTTATTTTATTGTGGTAAGTATGTATGTAACAAAACATTTGACTTTCAAAAATCTTCATGTGTTTGTTAGATCTCTCAGGTTAGAGATATACCTCAGTCCTTGGCTCCATGCGAGAAAGAATTCACGCTTAAGCCTGGTTTGTACCCAAGTGAGTTTTATGAGAGTTAGACGAAGTTTTAGGTTTACATAGGCACCCGCAGCTCATCCCCCCCCCCCCATGCAGCCTCCCTAGAAGCTGCTCAGAAAGTCATGTGGTCGGCTCCGGGCTCCAGCCTTTTCTATTATTCCGCAGGAGGCATGGTGGAAGACCCTGGTCTACCCCATTGGCTGAATTGAATTCACCAGGTCTAGGTGGTCCAATCCAGGTGCAGCATCCACCCAGGTGTTCCTCCCCTTCCTGGCCAGAAACCTGAATCTCCTTCATGGGCCACTGAGCATGCATAATGGACTCCCCAGCCCTTAAGCTAGACTATCGAACATTCAGTCAGTGGCATAATTAAATCCATCATCCAACAAATATCCATTGATCACTGTTTGCCCAAGCTGAATCCCTGGGTGGTGTAAACAAATGTGTCAAGTACTAACTGAAAGGTTGGAGGTTCAAATCCACACAGAGGTTTGTTGTTGTTGTTAGGTGCTGTTGAATTGGTTCTGACTCATCTCGAACCTAGGACAACAGAACGAAATAGCACCTGGTGGTACACCATCCTCACAGCAGTTCCTATGTTTGAGTCCATTGTTGCAGCCACTGTGTCCATCCATCTCATTGAGGAACTTCCTCTTTTTCATTGCTCTTCTTTACAAAGCATGATGTCCTTCTGCAGAGACCCGTCTCACTTGATAACATGTTCAAAGTATCTGAGATGAAGTCTCAGCATCCTTGCTCCTAAGGAAAGTTCTGACTGTGCTTCCTTTGAGCCAGATTGGTTTGCTCTCTTGTAAGGGTGACCTGGTGATATACTTTTGAAAACATCAGACTCACATGGGATTGCCGTGAATCAAAATCGACTCAGTGGCATGTCTCATGTATGGTCCTCTGTGCCAATGATAAAGTGCTGATCAAGACAGACGAGGTCCCGATCTTATAACAGGGAACCAAAACAACAGAAAACAAAACCCCACATCGCCGTCATCGAGTGGATTCTGACTCACAGGGGTACAACTGCCTCTGCGGACTTCTGAGGCAGTCGCGTTTTCAGAAGCAGAAAGCCTGGTCTTTTTCCCATGGGGCAGCTGATTTTGAACTGTTGACTTTGTACTTAGTAGCCCAACGCGTAACCCACGACACTACCAAGGCTCCTGCTACAGGGAACCAGACAATAAATAAGTATATAAGGAAACAAAAAGGGAAGAAAATAAAATAGTAGTGTGTCAGAGAGTGACTAGAGAGACAGTGTGAAGAGGGGGAGCACATGACTGTGTTAGTCTGGGGACTTTAGAGAAACAAATCCACAGAAACTCATGTTTAAGCGCGAGTTTTTTATATAAAGGTTAAGTGCGAATCAAGAAAACATCCCAACTCAGTGCTGCCCAAGTCCACAAGTCCAGCATTAACCCATTAACAGGTTCAACACCAATCCGCAGTCCTGCTCCATCTCACAAAACCTCTCCTGTTCCCTCTCCCCTCGTCCTTCTTCCCTCCCCCTCTCCCCACGTGGACCACCAAGCAGGGCTCAGGTGAACATGCTACTATGAAATGTGTCTGACTCCTTTCTTGCAGTCTCTCCTTTATCTCTCATGCGCTCTATGACTTTAATATAATATTTATATATCTCAACTGTGCAACTGTGCCTATTGAACCTGTGGTTAGTGGTAGGGGGTTGGCACCCCCTTCCAACCGCATCTTAAGTCAATTTTTACTTCCTTGTATTTTAAAAATTATTTTATTGGGGTTCATACAATTCTTATCATAATCCACACATATATCAATTGTGTAAAGCACCCTTATATATTTGTTGCCCTCATCATTCTCAAAATTCGCTTTCCGCTTGGGTTCCTGGAATCAGCTCCTCATTTTCCTTTCCCTCCTCCCCCTCCCTCCCCGTTCCCCCCTCCCTCATGAACCCTTGATAATTTATACATTATTATTTTATCTTATCTTACACTGTTCGGCGTCTCCCTTCACCCATTTTTCCGCTGCCCATCCCTCAGGGAGGAGGCTATATGTAGATCCTTGTGATCAGTTCCCCCTTGCTACTCCCCCTTCCCTCCCGGTATAGCCCCTCTCCCCGCTGGTCCTGAGGGGTTCATCTGTCCTGGCTTTCCTGGCTTCCTTGTATTTCTAGAATTAAAATTTATACTTATCAAGAAAGAGTACTTGAGTAGTCTGACCACCCTTTAAATGAAGAGGTCTTTTGGAATGTTGTTGTGAGGAAACAACCACACCCCCACCTGGAATTAGAAATTAAAGAAAAAGATTTTTCAAATCTGGATAAGGGGTCACTTCCTCAGGACATTCCAGAGAGGCTAAGCCCCGCCCATTAACTTCCTCCAAATCCATCATGGAAAGAATGCGAGAAGTTAACCAAGACAGTATATTACAAGATTGTAAAATCCTACCGTGTACAAAGCCTGAAGGACAATATGGCTTAATTGAGCCTGTAACCTTATTGGTAAGCTTAGAGAAAAAAATGTCTGTTTGGTAAGTTAGTTCAAAAAACAGCTGGAAAAATTTATTCAGAATTTTTTCAGTTTTTCCAATCATCCTGAGTGTGGTAAGAAATTCTCAATATTACTCAGCTCTCTGGATTCTCTGAGTGCTAGGAGCCAACATTTACATCATAATGAAGTCTAACTAGTTGTGCTGGCTCAAAACCTAGCCCGTTTACTGAGGTTGCTAGCGATGCTTTAAGATCTGCTTTGTTAAAACAGAAGGAGGGGAAGAGTAATCCTGTGTGTGACAAATTTCACCTAGTCATTTTAACTAAACAATTGTTCTCCTTACTAAAAGCTTGTAACAAAATTAAACACATTTTCACTTCTACAGAAAAAGCTGATTTTAAGAAGACCCAGAAAGACGGGACTCATGTTTGAGATCCCGGTCCCATAGCCACCTGGAGAAAGGGCTGTACATGTATGCTTTTGCAGAATAAAGCTGATGGACTCCCCTTAGAAGGACACAACCACGTTTGGAGAAAGCTGGACAAGGAAGAGATGGAGAAACCACCCAATCTTAACCATGATTCTGTTTACAAGTTGCTGACACACCAGAGAGTGGGGCTACTTGTGTATGTTTTCACGGGCCAAGGAGATAGGTGGATTTCTCTTCAGCCAGCAAGGCCCAGAAGAAAGGAGGGAAGCAGATGCCGTGACCTGACCCTGTCCTGTTATTGAAGTTATCCAAAATGTCAAGAAGACCTCACAGAGTCCTGAGAAGGACAATCGCTGCCTGCTGAGCGAGTTCTTCCTTCCACTGCTGAGGCTGCCTACGGGACACACCGGGACTCTCTCACAACAGAACACTTTATATTGCAGTGGCTGGGCTATTACTGCAGACGGTTCTTTTGCTAAAAGATCAAGATTTTGGATTTAGCAATTAATGCTAAGCTGTGACTGGAATATAACTGGTTTCTGTATAACCCCTTACCTATATAATGTAACCTTACTTAATTGGGATTTGATTAGAAGACATTTGCAAGCGTTTAAGGGAAAGGTTTCATTAGATGTTGATCAGCTAAATTCAGGAATTCATAGGCTCACTGCAATAGGGAAGGGTACACACACAGGTGAACTGAAAATCAACAAATGGGATCTAATAAGAATAAAACACTTGTGTGCCTTGAAAGACTTCACCTAGAGGGTAGAATTTTTAGTAATAACACATCAGACAAAGGACTCATTACTAAAATCTACAACACTCTCATGGCCTGCAAAAAGAGGAAAACAGTTAACCCCCTAAGGAAGTGGGCAGAAGAACTGAAAAGAAATTTCACTAGGGAGGAGACCTGTATGGCCAACAAACACAAGAGAAAGTGTTCCTGTTCATTAGCCATAAGAGAAATGCAAATTAAAACAACCATGAGAAACCATCTAACACCCCTGAGGCTAGCCCAAATCAGAAAATCAGAGAGCAACAAGTGTTGGTGGGGCTGTGGTGAAACAGGAACCCTCCTCCACTGCTGGTAGCAGTGTAGATTTGTACAGCCACCGTGGAAAAGTATCTGGCGATACTTAAAGAAAATGGAAATTGATCTGCCTTATGACCCAGCCATCCTTCTACTGGGCATAGCCCCAGAGGAGGCAAGAAATAAAACACGACCAGTCATCTGCACGCCAATGTTTACTGCGGCACAATTCACAATTGAAAAGAGTTGGAAACAACCTACATTTCCATCGATAGGCGAATGGCTTAGTAAACTCTGGCACATACACACAATGGAGTACTACGAAGCACTAAAAAGCACGGCTGATCATGTGAAACACGTCATTTCCGGTCTCAAAAGGACAGGTATAACACGAGTCCCCTGAGGTAAGTACAATTAGCACAGCAGAAACAGAAGAAAAGACCCTTCTCTCACAATATGCGGGTGGAAGCACAGGCAGTCAGGGCCAGGCCAGACCAAACCCAGGGAGGTACATGTGAGTCCAACAGAAACAAGGGGAAAGGGGGAAGGAGTGGGGAGAAACTGAGACGATGACATGGGGGGACAGGGCACTGACCCACCCAGGGGGAGAGTATTGTGTCTCTACAGAATTGGAGCGTGCAAACACAACGCCAAACCAGGCGGGCAACGTAACACGTGGACTGGACTACAGGGACAGCCCCAACCAGAACTGGCCTGACCCCCACCCTGGAAGTGTGTGCCGCAGAGAAGGACACTAGACCTTCAGGTGGGGGAAAGGAACCAACCTACCACCCCCAGACGGAAGCAAACCAAGAAGGGAAGAGTGAAAGGGGCAGTCGGCCTAGACTCCATACGGGCACACCAAGCCCAGAGGATGAGCTCCCTGCATGGAGCTGCTGGGGCCCAGAGAGGACTGTGGGACTGCCAACAGCTCAAGGCATCCTGTCCCCTAACTGGAGCATACAGAGACAGGGACAATAATGGGGGGACACGGCGGGAGACAGTGGGGGATGGAGCATAACAGATCAGCAATTGGAGTAAAAGCCGAGCACAGAGCTCCTGAGGAGCCCCAAGAATGAACTTTGGCCTGGGAGGGGCAGCCCCAAATCTCCCTCAGGAACAGGCGGGGAGGCCTCATGGGGACCAGCAAACAGACCTGGACCTATGTGCGTTTCTTTTCTTTTTCATTATTTTCTCTCATCTTTTCCTCTTAACCTTTTCTTTCTTCAACTGTATGTTTTCTTCTTGTTCGGACTAGGACATGGATGGGTTACCTAATTATATGGGGTGGACATGGGAGGAAAGCCGGGGGTGAAGGCAATGGGACCAATGGCCCCGGAAGGTAGAGGAGGAAGGAGGTGGGGAGAAGGGTGTGGTGAGCGGACAGCATCATGGACAGGGGAACAACTAGGGAATCGGAACCAGCATCTAGGAGAGGGTAGAGACCCTGTGAGTATTAGAGCCACACCAAGCTAGTGGAGAGGAAGCACTGAGAGGTGGAAGAAGGTGGAAAGTGATGGCAGGGCAGGAGGAGGCAAAAGGAAACAGAGGCAAGCTCTAGGAAGCAAAGGCATGGATAGGGAGATTAACAGAGGTGTGCACTTATGCAAATACATTAATCCATACAATAGTGGTATTGGTCTATGTACATATATTTATAAGGCAATAAACTGAGGCTGCAGACAAACCTCGGGCCTTGGCTCATACCCTCCCTCAATACAAGAGCACTTTGTTCTAACAAATTGGCATTCTGTGATGCTCACATACACACTACACACACACCTCACCGCCCCACACGATTGCTGAAGACAAAATGGGTGCATAAGCAGATGTGGTGAAGACAGAGGATGATGCCCAGCTATTAAAAGATATAGTGTCTAGGGTCTTAAAGTTTTAAAGTTAAACAAGTGGTCATCCAACAGTGAAGCAACAAGCCCACATGGAACAACCATACCAGTCAGTGCAACCATGAGGTGTCATCTACACCGGGCAACAGGCATCAGAAGATTTACAACAAATAGTAAACAAACAAACAAAATGCATTGGTGAGAATGGAGCCAGGTTGAAGCGGAGACCCAAAGCCCATCTATGGATGGGCAATGGAACATTCCCCCCACAGAGGGGTCGAAGGGAGGGGATGAGTCAATCAGGGTGCAGTAGAGCACTAATGGGTCATACATTATACCTTTGATCCCTTGAGGCCTCCTCACCACCCGCTATCATGACCCCAGTGCTGCTTCCCCATCTAGACTGGACAGGAGCATGTACATAGGTAGAGGCAAGAGATAAAACTCACAACACATGGAACCAGGAACAGGAACGGGAATAGAGATGCCAAAAGGGTAGGGGGAAGAACAACCGAAACCAGAGGGGAAGGGAGACAGCAGTCGGTGTAAAATTGATGTATGTATATGTATGGATGGTGATAAGAGTTGTATGAGTCCCTAATAAAATGTAAAAAAAGAAAAGAGAAAAAAATGATTAGGGCAAAGACTGTACAGATGTGCTTTATACAATTGATGTATGTTTATGTATGAATTGTGATAAGAATTGTATGAGCCCCAATAAATTGCTTAAAAAAATCATTTTATTAGGGGTTCATACAACTCTTATCACAATCCATACATACATCCATTGTGTAAAGCACATTTGTACATTCATTGCCCTCATCATTCTCAACACATTTGTTCTACACTTACGCCCCTGGCATCAGCTCCTCATTTTCCCCTCCCTCCTGCTCTCCCCTCCCTCATGAACCCTTGATAATTTATAAATTATTATTTTGTCATGTCTTGCCCTGTCTGACGTCTCCCTTCACCCACTTTTCTGTTGTCCGTTCCCCAGGGAGGTTATATGTAGATCCTTATGATCGGTTCCCCCTTTCCAACCCACCTCCACTCCACCCTCCCAGTACCGACACTCTCGCCCCTGGTCCTGAGGGGTTCATCTGCCCTGGATTCCCTGTGTTTCCAGTTCCTATCTGTACCACTGTGCATCTCTGGTCTAACCAGGTTTGCAAGGTAGAATTGGGATCATGATAGTGGGGTGGAGGGTGAGGGGGAAGCATTTAGGAACTAGAAGAAAGTTGTATGCTTCATTGTTGATACACTGCCCCCTGACAGGCTCATCTCCTCCCCTCGACCCTACAGGGGAAATTCTACTATGCCCCAAAGGGTTGCTGTGAGTTAGAATTGACTCAATGGCAAGGAATTTTTGTTTTGTTTTGAGACTGAATTTAGAGAAAGGGATAGTAGATAAAGGAAAACTAATTGTATTGCTAATAATAATGACATTATTAAGATCTTTGATGTCTTTGTAATTGCAGATGCTTGAAACTGTCACAGGGCAGCACATTTATCTGCTGAATATTAACCCAAACTAGATTTTAACAATGAGGAGCATTGGTGGTGTAGTAGTTAAGCGTTGGGCTGCTTACTGTAAAGTCGGAAATTAGAAACCACCAGCTGCTCCCCTTGGGAGGAACACAGGGCTTTCTAGCCCCATAAAGCATCACGGCCTCAGAAACTCAATGGGGCAGTTCACCCTATTCTTATAGGGTCCCTATGGTGAGTGGGCATCAACTTGATGGCAGTGAATCTGATTTTGGTTTAAAGAGCCCTGGTGGTGTAGTGGTTTTGCATTAGGCTGCTAAGTGCAAGGTCAGCAGTTTGAAACCACCAGCCACTCCACGGGTGAAAGACTTGGCTTTCTACTTCCTTAAACAGTTACAGCCTTGGCAATTCACAGGGCAGTTCTACTGTCCTGTAGGGTTACTATGAGTTGTCATCCACTCGTTGGCACTGAGTTTGGTTTTTATTTTGATTTACTACTTGGCAAGTCTTCTTGATTGAATTGTCCCCAGTGGTAGTTACATACGTTCATGTCAACTTGAAGATATATAAAAGTGTAGGGGTGCTATTCAACTTGACAATCAGGTCACAGCCTGATGGGGCCTCCTTGTGAGTGTGGCCTCTCCTAAGGAGGGCCTGGGGTACCTCCCCCCTCTCTGCTTTCACCTTCCCTGCCAGGGCCCTGGGGATGTATCCACTGCCATTGGATCCACAAGACTTTGCACCCACTGACCTGTGATCTTCCTGCATTCTGCATCATTCATGTGACTGAGTCTGAAGAGGAACTTGTGGACTGGTATCGGACTTATGGATTTGAGTTGGATGGGGCTGCGATGTTTTATGGATGCATAATTATTTCTTGATAGAAAGCTCTTTCTTACACATATGTGTCACTGAATTTGTTTTTCTAGTCAACCCAGCCTAACACATCTCTCACCTCCCAAATTTATGTTCCAGTTCTAACCCCGGTAACTGTGAAGTTGGTCTTATTTGGAAATCAGGTCTTTGAAGATGTTATCAGTTGATATGAGGCCATGGCAGAGTTCTGGTGGTGTAAATCGACTACTGACCCAAAAGTTGACCGTTCACACTCATCCAAAAGTTCCTCAAAAGCCAGGCATAGCGATCTGCTTCGCAAAGGTCAGTTTTGAAAACCTTATGGAAATCATAGGGGCACCAAGGGTTGGAGTTAATGGTCTGACAACTAAGGTAGCAGCCGACTGGAGCAGGCGGATCCTCATAGAGTCTGAGTGCTGTCCCCAAAGAAGAAATGCTCAGGGGACACTGCGGCCAGAGGAGGGAGGAATGCCTGGGGCTGCAGAAACAGAGAAGATAAGCTCTTCTAAAGACTTCTGAGGGAGCCGGGCTCTGCTCCCACCCTGACTTTGAACCCACTTGTGGTGTTTTGTTAATGGCAACGCTGGGGCATGAAGACTGCAAGGTACCAGGGAATTTTGAAAAGATCCTTCATCTTGGAGTCAAGATTCTGCCTCCAATGATCTGTGTGAGCTTCTCTGTGAATAGTGAGGACACTACCGCCTGTCTGAGGCTCCGTCTTCCCATTTAAAGAACGAGGTGACTGATCGAATGGCCTCTTTGACTCAGTATTCCAGAATGAACTCTCATTACCTATCGCTCGTTAGTAAATGCAAACTCCCTCTAGCACATGCAGTGTAGGCTGCCCACACGGGAGCAGGGCTAAATGGCCAGGTGGCTCACTGTGATCACAGTGGCAGAGCAATGCTGTCAGCTTAAGGATACTGCTTTACATTGGATGAGACGTACAATTAAAGCTGCCTGTCCCGGCGCACAGTGCTCCCTGGGCCTATAGAAAACTACAAAGCACGTCGGTGCATCAATAATTATGGGTCTATTATCCTAAAATGTACATGAACTCGGGCACTGTGTCATGTGTAGTTCGTGGCTGAAGATGAAGCTCATCAGACCAGTTTCCCAGCTCTCTCTGAGCTGACCTGGCTCCGAACAAGAGTGACCGTCGGGCTTTCAGCGGTGGTCTCTGCCTTGTGCTGGCCTCAGCCCCACATGCTCTTATCACAGCTCCCGGATCACTGTCACTTGAACGGTCAGTTTCATTTTAAATTTCCTACTAGTAATCGTTGTAAAGTGTTGGTCAGGAAAAGAATGATGCAGGGTTTTCCATTGAGCACAAGAAACATGAAAACAGATATCGCCTCCCCCAACACACACACATACACACACACACAACAACAACAACAACAACAACAACACAAACAGTGATGACAAGCTTTAGAACAAATGTCCTGGGAAAGAGATTTGCTTAATCCCAGTCCAGCCTCTAGAATAAGAACATCCGGGATCCTGAACTGTGATTCCAAAGGAAATGGAGGCTTCCTTCTCCACAGCTGCCCTCTAGGAGCTGTGTGCCCCGCACCGATGGTCTTTCACTGTGCTACGCAGGGTAAAAAGCCAAGTGCCACACCTCTCTTGAATGCCAACCCTGGACGAAGTCCCTGCCCCTGCAGGCCTCTGAAAAAAGATGCTGGGGCTGACATCCTGTCTGAGTTAAGCCCCATCCTTAGAGCCCCATGGAAATCACATGCTCCACACCTTGTGGAGGCATCTTTTCTTTTAAATGAAGGGCAAGTGACCGTTAAGAGAGGCTCCCAAAATAACCCCGTGGTTTCATTGCCATCGGAATGTCTGACATCAAGAATTGAGGAAGCGGATGTTCCTGCTCTAAAGGGGGAGCTGTATCCTACACACTGACCCTTAGGGGAGTTACTCAATAGGAACAGCTGCCAAACTTACAGGAACTCAGAAATCTAGACAATGGATTAGATTCCTTAGATTTTTTTTTAATTTAAAAATCAGCTCTTCTACCCTGAGTAGAATGAAGTTTATGTAAAGGTAGTAAAAGCATTTGATTAAAAAAACAGGATTCTCTCAAGTTGTATTGAAATGGGGGTATGGTGGGGAAGTAAAGTGGAAATTCTACATTTGGAACAGTTTTTGTTTGACATCACCAGATGTTTTATTTTTTAAAAATTTTCCACCAGATATTTTTATTTTAAATTTCCCAACCTAATTTTTCATATGAATATAAAATAGAACATTTTAATTTTTAGGATCAAAGTATGGCTTTATCATTCAAATAAAGATCACAAATTGATAATGTCATAATGTTCACTGGCTCTAATAACCATCATGTGAGTATGGCTGAAGATAAATATAGAACCTCAAATATTTATATTTGTAAATATAAATATATACAAATAAAGGTTATCTTTGAGTACTTTATCATGGGGTTTTTATTATTTTCATACTTTCCTGGGGTTTTTCATATATAATAACCTAATATAAGGTTTTTAAATTTTTTTTATCTTATCTCTTTTAATTTTAGTTTAACAGTTTTTTTAAATCTTTTTATTGGGGCTCATAAGGCTCTTATCACAATCTGTACATACATCAATTGAGCAAAGCACCCCTATACATTCGTTGCACTCGTCATTCTCATAATTCACCTTCCACTTGGGTTCCTGGAATCAGCTCGGTTTCCCTTTTTTTCCCCCTAACATAAGTTTTAACATCATAAGAGTTATATGAGCCCCCAATAAAATGATGAAAAAAGAAGAAGTTTAATCATCAAAAGAACCCCACACAATCTTGAAGACACTTTTCTTTAATAAGAGTTTTATTTAGTTTTACAACACATCAACAATTGATTTTTTTGTAATGCTGTGAGGTAGGGACCCAGCTGAATTGTTTTCCATGCAACTACTCAATTGACCCAGCAACATTTACTTTAAAGGCCATCTTTCCCTGAACTGCACTGCCATATACAGATAGGAGGAGCCCTGATGGTGGACTCAGCAGTCAGCATTGGACTGCTAACTGCAAGATGTTTGGTTCAAACCTACCATCTGCTTCTCAGACAAAAGTTGAGATTGTCTTTCTTTGGTTTACAGCCTCAGAAACCACATTATAGGGTTGTGATGAATCAGAATTGACTTGATGACTATTTAAAATATATATGAATTTTCTCAAGTACACTCCATTGATCTATTTGTCTATCTACAGTTCCGTGCCATGTTGCCTTAAATACCCAATCTTAATATAGATCTTGATAACCGGTAGTGTAATTCCCCCAGCTTTGTTCTTCTTCAAGACTGCTGCCTAGTCTAGTCTCCCCTTGGGTTTTATTTTGCTTGTTTGTTTTCATATACAACTTAATTAAAATATAATTCATGTTCCATACATGTGAAGTATACAATTCAGTGGTTTTTAGCCCATCCACAGATAAATGCAACCATCACCACAATTTTAGAGCATTTTCACACCACAAATGGAAACTCTTAACTCTAGTCATTATTCTGTCCAACAATTTCCCCAGCACAAAGCACTATTAACCTACCTTCTGCCGCTACAAACCCCCAAACCAAACCCACTGCTCCTGAGTGGACACCAATGCACGGTGACTCTAGATCGGGTTTCAGAGGCTGTAATCAGGCCACCGATGGGTTTCAGTCTTGGACCTTGTGGTTGGCAGTCCACTGCTTACCCTGGAGAGCCTGCAGGGCTCCCAGGAGATTTGGCTATTCTGGGCTCTTATCCATGGGATGATATTAGGTATGGTCTTAGTATGTTATTTTCATGGTTCACCCATGATGTGTCACAAATTATTTTTTTAATGACCAAATAATATTCCCTGTTTGGATTTATTACATTTGCTTATCCATTCATCAATTGATAGGCATGAGGGTTGATTCTACCTTTAGACTTCTATGAATTGATTATGCTGCTACAAACACCTATGTATGTACACGGTTCTCTGTAGTCATATTTCCAATTCCCTTGGGTATTTACCTAAGAGTGAATTGCTGGCTCGAGTGGTAAATCTCTGTTTACTGTTCACAGAACCAACAGACTATTTTCCAAAGGGGTTGCACCATTTTACATTCCCAAATTAGTTTGGGGTTATAATTTTAAATTTTGTAATGTTCTTTTTCACAGACATGACCTCAGGAAATGGGGATCAGGACCTCCATCTCAGAGGACACCAAGCTGAATTGGCATAACAGTTCACAAAGATAATCAAACAACATCATACTTGTTTGTTTTTGTTTTTTAAAAAATCACTATTATGAACCAAGGGCCCTAATGGCTCAGTGGCTTAAGAGCTCAGCTTCTTTCTTTCTCCCTGCCCTCCAACAGTTTTATTGATTTACAATTCACATATCATATACATCTATAGTTAAGTTGCTTTAAAAAAGAGTTGTATGTATATCATCACAGTCAGCTGTAGTCCACCCTCTTATCTCCGTATTAATTATTTGCTCCTGAAATCCCCTCAATGTTCCCTGAGCCATCCCTGATAAGGTATTATCTCATTATCTCAATGCATCTATTCATTCTGTGCTTCATAACTTGAAAGCATTACAGAAGCAATAAAAAACCAAAACAACAGAAGAGAAAAAAGAACACCAGCAATAATAAAATAAGCCAAAGAGAAAAATTTGGTCTTGGAACAACTAAGAAATACTGACCAGGTATCATATTATACTGTAGTTTCATCCACCATAATCAAGCTTACAAGAATCTTCATCTGACATTACAGCTGTCCATGTCTCTCAACTGTGGCCACAAGGGATCTACGCCATAGTTTGGTGAGGATCGCCTGAGGTCTGAGAAGCTTGTGAGTCAATGGATGTATGATTGTGATAAGAGGTGTACGAGCCCCCAATAAAATGATTTTAAAATACCCCAAAACTTGTGAGCAGTCATCTAAGGATCCATTATTACTCTCTTTTCATCAGAGGAAAAAAAGAATGATGAAAACGGAATGATGTATTGAAACAATGCACTAATGGACCAACATCAGGCTCCACAACCCCAAGACTAGAACTGGGTGCTGCCTGGCTGCCACTGTCAACTGTACTAAAAAGAATCATATTAGAAAGTTCGGGGTAGAGTGGGAGAAAAACGTGAACCAAAGCTCCAAACTGTAAAAGAAACCAGGCTTGCTGGTAGGATGAAGACTGGTGAAGCCTGCAAGACCATGACCCTTAGTCACCAGATTTGGCACTGAATGCATCTCTAAGTTAAAATAATCCCCCAGTTAAGATCAAAAGCGTAACTCTTGCCCAGGGACAAAGTTCAGAGGGTTCAGAAATAAGGGGGAGTGGAAAGAGGAAACACAGAGAGGAAGTGGGATAAGTGAGAGTGCATGGAGGGGATTTGCAATGGATGAGCTAAAACAAACGCCTATGAAGTATTGAATGTCAAACTGCTCTGTAAACCTTCACCTAATTCATGATAAAAAGTAAAAAACTGGAAAAGAGATGGCAGGGATTACACTCTCGGCCTGAGCATGTCTTTACTCCCATGCTTTCAAGAGGATTAAGAAGTGAAAGGTGATCATCCCATTTGAGTTTGCATTTCTCTTAAGAAGTGAGGGTGGGCATGTCTTCCTGTGGTTGGAAGGTGTTTGCGTGTCTTTTTCAGTGAACTACCGAGTCATGTCCTCTGAGCATGTTTCTGTGGAGGGGATGCTCATTTTCTTTTGATTTGTCAGAGTTCTTCTCATATTAAGCAAATTAGATTTCTATTATATATTTTGCAAGGAGAGGCCCCCCCCCGCACAGCTTGTTATTTGTGTTCTTACGTCACTGTGTAAGATATTCTTCCTACTCCTGCCCCCACCACGTATAATTCTGAAATGTTTGTGAGATGAACTTTACTAATGTTTTGTGTCTGTGGTTTGAGGGGCTTGCGTCTTACATACAATGGCTTTCTGCATGCAAAACTTACAAAACTATCTTCTAATGTTCTTTTCTGGTAGTCCCATGGTTTATTCTCTGATGTGCCTAGATTTTTCCAGTTTAAGGAGTAAGCTAGCTATCCATCTTCATTCCCTTTCCAAATGGCTGGCCAGTTGTCCCTACATATTTTACTGAATCATTTATGCAAGTGAAAGCCCTGAACATTTCCAGATTTGCATGTGTTCTGCTGTTGCTTTTTTATGCCAACAACCGTGGTAACTCAACGCTGGTGAATTTGCTTTAGTTTTCGTTCGAGTGCTGACACAGAGATGGACATGGGTAAAAAAAACCAAAACCTTATGAAGCCCATTTTCCTCTTTACCGCTGTGAAAATAGAAAGTCTTGGCTTAACATTGCAGAAGTGCTTAAAAAAACATTTTTTAATGCCTACTGGTTGAAATTTTTGGACAGGAAAGCCTTTCTTGCCTAATATTTCATCATATGGATGTATTATAAGTGATGTAATCATTTCTCCTCTGTTAAATGTTTAGATGGTACAGTACAGTGAATTACTTAATAGGACTCTTTTAGTGTTTATTGTCTTTTAACTCCTACAATGATTGGGTAGGCAAACAAGGTTTTTGTGGTCTGTTAAGGGAATTGGAGAGCCTGCTTATAATGAGAGTAAGGTGTATGGAATCCTTACATGAGATTCTGTATGAGAACAAGATGCATGGGACCATGTAAATGAGGTACATGAAGCCCTATCAAGGAAATAGGTCAGTGGTGTCATCTTACTAGGTTTAAAAGAAAGTCAATCCTAGAGCCAAGGGGGACCTCACTGCCCTCAAGAAAGGAGAGCTGGGAGTGGAACATGTCCTTTAGATCTTGGGTCCCTACTCTGACACCTTCTAACCCCAGGAGACAGACAGAGAGGGTTACAACACTGGAAGGAAATGGCCTGAGATGGGGAGAAGCAACATTAAAGAAACTGCCCCAGTAGAAACAGGAGACTGGCAAGTGTGGCTGACTTTCCAGCCCGCAGAGCAAGGCGATTTACAGCAAGCATGCAGGTGCACAGAGAGGGCTGAGTGGTTTTGGTAAGAGGCTTCCAGGCAGAGTGGGGGGTTTCTGGAAACTTTTGGGGGGACCTGAAAAGCTTTTATAACACTTACCCAAGCACGGCAGTAGCCACGCCCAAAGGTGAAGGGCTGAGGTCCAGAGATAGGTCTACCTGCAGGTAGGACTGAGAAGACTTTGTCCTAATTCAAGAACTGTATCTTGAGTCATTCCTGACCCTGAATTGTAACCCATTACTTCCCTAGTAAATCCCTTAACTGTGAAATATGGTCTTTGAATTCTGGGTGGACACTGCGGTGAATTGTCAAGTCCACAGATAAGTAAAGAATGCCACGAGAAGGGCGGTTGGCATGAAAATTGATGAAAGATAGATAGATGGATAAATTGGAAAGTGACATGATGTCTAATCTCCATCTCAGAACAATTCAATTTGGGCTGTGGATCTTAATTCCCATGCCCACTTGTCAAGTTGGAAGAGGTCAGATGCTGTTCCCACACCATGTTTAAAGGTGGTCCCAGATTTCAGCTTTTTAAAGGACACCATCCTGATCATGCTCGGCTACAGCTTTCACAATTCTTTTATAAGAGGTTCGTAGAAGTAAGACTACACTGTACAAGTATCTTAATGTTTTTAACACAAAATAGTTTTTCAGAAAGCCTCTGCCAGTTATTTTCCTACAAGGAGATAAAGTTTGTATGATGAAAAGTTACCATCATCATTTACTTAATCCCTCTGTACTAAGTATTATTTTTGAAATTTATTGCCTTTAATGTTCGGAATAATCTGGTATATTGCTTGTTGCTGTGGAATCAATTCCGATTCATAGCAGCCCTCTAGGACAGAGTGAGCTGCCCCCTAGGGTGTCCGTGGCTGTAAACCTTGTAGAAGTGGTGGTTTTCCGGTGGTTTGGGCTGCACAGCTAATCAAAAGGTCAGTGATTCAAACCCACAGCCTCTCAGAAAGAGATGCAGCCATCTGCTTCCATGACAGCTCACAGCCTGGGACACTCTGCAAGCCAGCTCTACTCTGTTCTGCAGAGCCACGGGAGTTGAAATTTGCTGGAAGATAACGGATTTGGGGGATGATGAGGCTGTCTACTCCTGTCCTGGAAACCCACAGGGACTTTCTACTCCGTTCTCTAGGGCCACTGTGAGGCAGCACTGACTCCATGCAAAGGAGATTTTTGTTCTATGAGAGCAGATTATATCGTCTTTTTCTCTCAGAGCCGCTGGGGCACCTTAACCTTCCAGGTAGTAGCTGAACACTTGACCCAGTGCGCCACCAGAGCTCCTCATCTGGGGCAGTCAGCAGTCACATTCTAATTGTGTAGGAAAGTTAACTGAGTCCTCCAGCTTAAAGCAACCCTACAGGACAGGGTAACACTGGCCCTCTGTGTCTGTGACTCTTTCCAGGAGTAGAAATCCTCATCTTTCTCCTGAAGAGCAACTGGTGGTTTCCAACTGCTAACTTTTGGGTTAGTAACCCAATACATAAGTTGATGGTTAATAACCCAATACATAATCCACTAGCCCGTGAGCGCTCTTAACCAAGAGCTCCCAAACTCCAAATCCGTTGCCATCGTGCCAGTGCTGACTTACAGAGACCCTTGTTGGTTTCTGAGACTGCAACTGCTAGTAGCAATAGAAAGCCCAGTCTGTCTCCCACGGAGCTGGGAGCTCTGTAGAATCACAGCTCAACATATAACCACTACGCCCCCTGGGCTTCTTAGACATAGAGAGGCTAAATAGCCTAAGGCAGAATTGAAACTAAAACAAGTTCTTCCTCTCTTAAGAGCATGCTCTTTTGGTGTGTTTGTTTGATTTTGGGCTTCAAGTATAAAGTGTGGCGTTAAATGTAGTCGCCGGTTTTTGGTGAATTTTCATTTTATTTCTTGGTTCCTCACATTTGTGGTCCCATTGCACTATGTACATATGAGAGAGGCCAAAAATCAACTCCCAGCCTTGGAGTAGATGCTGACACATAGCAGCCCTATGGGACAGGGAGCATTGCCTCAGTGGGTTTCCAAGACTGGAAATGTTTATGGGAGAAGAAAGTCTCTCCTGTCATGTGTGAGAAACCACATGCAATTGCTAAGATTTGATTATTTCTTGAGCTTCGGAAATGGCGACTTCACAGGGTTCAAAATAATGTGTCCGTCGCAGTGTTTTTCACACTGGGGTCACGAGCCTCCACATTTACGCCTGTTTGGGCAGAACCTATGGAAGGCACTTGGAAACGTTGCAAGAATGGGTGCCTCACTACCCACCTAAAGTGGACAGGAGGGAATATGCTTCCACTTAGTCGATTCTGGAAACTTTGCTCACTGGGCTAGTCCTTGATGTGGGTCCTAGCTTGGGAACAAGACTCCATGGAAGCAGCCCCTTTCCACAGCACCCATCGAGCCATAACCTTCAGCCTTGCTGTAGCACCATCACGTGTTTCACAGGGCAGAAGTGGGTTGCTTTGCTTTATTGTTAAGTTTTTTAAGATTTTTACTGCGACTTGACTGAATGTTCACAGAGCAGATTGGTTTGTCATTTGTACACATTCTGTGTCCAGATATGGCTTACGGTCCCCTCGAAGGAACAGCACTCTCCCTATTTGCTCCCTCTGCTTCCGGTTTCCATGGATCCTTCTTACTATCCCTTCCTGTCTTCTGAGTTTATCCCCGGCAAGTGCTGGCCTTTTGTTCTGTGGTGGATTTTCCCAGGAGTTTGTGCCTCCCCTGGGTAGAGCTCCTCAGCCTGAAGAACTAGGTATTGTTTGGCTGATGAAAGTGAGGTGTTCATAGCACCAACGGGGAACAACACTGAAGACACAGTGCCACGGTGCAGGAAGTATGCCTGATCTGACCCCACTACACCGAGGCAAAACACTACAGGGGTGCAACAGAACAGCAAGGGGAGCAGAGCAACAAAGTCCCCAAGGAATACCAAAAATAGACTCTGGGGCCAGGGTGTGGCACCCCATCAGACTCGACTGGAAAACACTCCTAAAGGTCAACAAACAGACCTTGAACTATTACAGGCTTTTGTTGTTGTTGTTGCTGTTTTGTTTTGTTGCTTTGTTTTGTTCTGTCTTGTTTTTGTGCATATTATTATCTCTGCCATGTCTATCTAGATAAGATAGGCAGGAAAAACAATCTGGAGGAGAAAACAACAGGAACAATGGTTGGGGGTGGGGAACATGGAGAGGGGGAGGTACGGGGAAAGGAAGTGGTGTTAACAAACCCAGGGAAAGGGAACAACAAGTGATCTAAAATAGATGGCAAAGAGGGTGTGGGAGGCCTAGTAGGACTTGATCAAGGGAAATGTAGCCAAGAGGAATCACTGAAAGCCAAATGAAGGCTGACCATGATAGTGGGACAAGAGGAAAGTAAAGGGAAATCGAGGAAATAACTAGGAAGCAAAGGGCATTTATAGAGG
This sequence comes from Tenrec ecaudatus, assembly GCF_050624435.1. Lineage (NCBI taxonomy): Eukaryota > Metazoa > Chordata > Mammalia > Afrosoricida > Tenrecidae > Tenrec > Tenrec ecaudatus. The sequence continues at coordinate 63,718,860 of NC_134546.1, read as the reverse complement.
TCTCAATACAGGCATGTATATATGTACATATATTTATATATGAGGATGGGGAAATAGATTTATGTGCATATATTTATAGGTTTAATATTAAGGTAGCAGATGGACATTGGGCCTCCACTCAAGTACTCCCTCAATGCAAAAACACTTTGTTCTATTAAGCCGGCATTCCATGCTGCTCACCTTCCCGACAAGATCACTGAAGACAAAGCGGGTGCATACACAAATGTGGTGAAGAAAGCTGATGGTGTCCAGCTATCGAAAGATGTAGCATCTGGGGTCTTAAAGGCTTTAAGATAAACAAGCAGCCATCTAGCTGAGAAGCAACAAAGCCACGTGGAAGAAGCACATCAGCTTGTGTGATCACGTGGTGTCCAAGGGATCGGATATCAGGCATCAAAGGCCCAGATCAAAAAATCATAACATTGTGAATGAGGGGGAGTGCGGAGTGGAGACCCAAAGCCCATCTGTGGGCAACTGCACATCCCTTACAGAAGGGGCACAGGGAGAAGATGAGCCAGTCAGGGTGCAGCGTAGCAATGATGAAACAGACAACTTTCCTCTAGTTCTTTAATGCTTCCGCTCCCCCCCTATCATGTCCCCAATTCTGCCTTACAAATCTGACTAGACCAGAGCATGTACACAAGTACAGATAAGAACTAGAAACACAGGGAATCCAGGACAGATAAACCCCTTAGAACAATAACAACAAAAATACACCCCTTAGAACCAATATTGAGAGTAGCTATACCAAGAAGGTAAGGGGAAGGTGGGGGGACAAAGGGGGAACCAATCACAATGATCTACCTATAACTCCCTTCCAGGGGATGGACAACAGAAAGTGGATGAAGTGAGTGTAAGACATGATAAAATTATAATAATTTATAAATTATCAAGGGTTCATGAGGGAAGGAGGGTGAGGGAGGGAGGGGAAAAATGAGGAGCTGATACCAAGAGCCTCAAGTAGAAAGAAAATGTTTTGAAAATGTTGATGGCAACATATGTGCAAATATGCTTGACACAATGGATGGATGTATGGACTGTGATAAGAGTTGTACGAGCCCCCAGTTTAAAAAAAAAAAGCAAGTGAGATCTTGAGAAGCTCAATTTATTGTTCCGAACCCACTGGTACGTGGGGTCACACTTGTAAATAGAAAAGGACACCAAGAATTCAAGTAGTCTGACTTTTTCCTCCATACTCGTTACTTCAAAAGTTAGATTCAATTAGTTTTGTAGTGTTTATTTTCTCTATGATAAAGGAATGCGACGTTCTACTCCCTTAAAGATTAAAGTCTTGGAAACCCACAGGGGCAGTCCGGCCCACGCTAGAGGGTCGCTGAGGCAGAATGGACTCGGCGGTGAGTTTGGCTTGATTTCCTTCTTTTACTCGGAAAACAGAACAACAAAAAGAGAACATCTGAAACTACAGAGTCACATAATTTTGTTGTCATCTAGATAATCATTGGTTTATAATTGGGTGTGTAGCTTTCAAGTCTTCTTAAAATAAATGCACTTTAAAAATTATCTATATGACTGCCCTATGTCTATAGGCAGGACAAACAATCCCAAGGAGAAAACAATGGGACCGGGGGTGCCCAAGTGGTGGAGAGATTACATGGGAGAGGACCAGGTGGGGAGGGGGAGCAGGGAGCCAACAAACTTAGGATAAAGGGAACAAACAAGAGATCTAAAAATTATGGCGAGGGGGCCTAGTGGGGTTTAATCAAGGGCAATGTATCCAAGAGGAATTACTGAGAGCTGAGTGGAGGGTGAGCACGATAGTGGGGCAGGAGGGAGGTGAAGGGAAATGAAAGAAGTAGGAACAAAAGCTATTTATAGAAGTATAGCTACAGAGACATATATATGTAAATATATTCATTTGTAATGAAAGGGATAGAAGCCAATGTACATATATTTACATATTAAGTATTAAGATTACAGATGGACTTTGGGTTGCTACTTAAGCCCTCCCTAAACACAAGAACACTTTGTTCTGATAACCTGGCACTCTTTGATAGTCACCTTCCCAACAGGATCACTTTAGACAAAATGGGTGCATAAGCATATGTGGTGAAGAGAGCAGATGGTGCCTGACTATAGAAAGATATCGTGTCTTGGGTCTCAAAAGCTTGAAGTTAAACAAGCAGTCATCTAGCAGGGAAGCAAATAAGCCCACATGGAAGAAGTACTCCAGTCTGTGTGATCATGAGGTGTCAACAGGATCAGGTATCAAAATATCCCAAACAAACAATTATATTGATGTGAAAGAGGGGGTTGGAGTGGAGACCCAAGACCCAACTGTAGACAATTGGATATCCCCCCACAGAAGGGTTACAAGGAAAGAGACCATTCAACCAGGGTGCAGTATAGCACTGATGAAACACACATCATTCCTCTAGTTCCTGAATGCTTCCTCCACCCCCACCACCCCACTATCATGACCGAGTTCTACCTTACAAATTTGGCTAGGCCGGAGTACACACATTTGTACAGATAAGAGCTCTTGACACATGGAATTCAGGACAGAGAAAACTCTCAGGAACAGTAGTGGGAGTAGTGATAGCATGAGGGTAGGGGGATGGTGGGGGTGAAGGGGGTGGAAAGGGAGAAAGGGGGAACCCATCACAAAGTTTGATATATATAGCCCATCCCCCCAGGGGGACGAATAACAAAAATGTGGGTGAAGGGAGACAACGGACAGTATAAGACAAGAAATAACAAGAATAACATATAATTGGTCGAGGATTCACAAGGATGGGAAGGTGGGGAATGAAGGGGAAAAAAGAGGAGCTGATACCAAGGGCTCAAGTAGAAAGACATTGTTTTGGAAATGTTGATGGAACATTAGTACAAGTGTGCTTAATCCAATTGAATGATGGATTGTCATAAGATTTGTAAGAGCTCCCCCATAAAATGAATAATTAGACTTCCGGGAAGATGGCGACGGAGAGACACATACCAGGTGGGGGGACTCTGTAGAATCCAGCCCAGGAGAGTTGCTTAGAGGGAAATTCAACGCTGCTGGATCGCAGGAGGTGCATTATAAAGATAAGTAGGCACAGACCCATGGGGTTTTGAGGGGCTGGGGGCTTTTGGCTTACCTCAGTGGAAGCCGGCTGGGGCTTGACCTTAGCCCAGCCACTGTATCTTCCGGAGCCGGGACCATTTGGAGCCTGTAGCGGGGCTTGGTCTCAAAATGATTAATTAAAAAAATTATCTATATGAGACAAATAGTCAATAATTATTCTACAGCAAAGATGAAAGGGCAATGGGGTAGAAAAACCAGATTATTGGAAACAAAACCTTCAGAATAGAATGCATGGTTATGTTAATACATTATGAAAAATGTAAACGATGTCACCAAACAGTTTGGGGAGTCACTGTTAAGTGAGAACCTAACGTGCTGTGTAAACTGTCATTGAAAAACACAGTAATCTATCATTTAAAAGTAAAACAAATGTTCGACTTCTTTAAAAATCGAAACAATCACAAATTTAATTTTATTATTTTTAATTAAAAGATCATTTTATTGGCCGCTCTTACAACTTTTTTTAATGTTCTAAAATTTATTGTAGTGATGATTGTACAGCTCTTCGTAATATGATTGGACTTCAGTTGAACTGCATATGAATTATATGCCAGTAAGTCGGCGGGGAGGCACCAGGTGCGGGGAAGATGTGCTCAGTGGGATGGAATTTCTGCATGCGGTGGGGGTTCCGAGCTGGCAGATCTCTGTCGTGCCAGGGAAGTGGTTGATGTTCTGAAAGTGCTTCATGTCCATGACTCGCTTCAGGGAGACAGAGCAGTCTGTCCAGGACACGGCCCACTCATCACAGTCCCCTACCTCCTTCAGACCATTTGGGCTGTGTCCCCCCCCACCCCCCACCGTGCACGTTCTCATACTTGTAGTTTGTCAGGTTGATCGTTAGGGGTCTGCGTTTCTTCTCCCAACTTCTAAGTCTTCTGGGCCAGGTGGGGCTAGGGTTTTCTTTGTAATTTCCTTGGCTGCAATGGGCAGGGGGACCTCACTCCCAAATGCTTTGCGGTCAGCCTTTGAGAATTCCTCTTGCGAAGGGTTAGAAGGGATGGCATCTTCTTCTGGGTCCTCTTCCTCAACACAGTCTTCCTCTGATTCACTGGCTGTGCAGGTACTTGGCTCCATTCTCTTAGAGTGTCCGGGACCGGCCAGACCTTACCAGCCAAATCCGCACCCAGCGTGGGTGGAGGTGAGGTGGGGCGGAGAGCTCCGTTTAATGCTAACCAAGGCTTATATCTACTTTGGGGGGGCATGATTACAGGTAACCACACGTCACAGCTCTCTTACAACTCATATGACAATCCATGCATCCATTGTACAAGCACAGTTGTACATATGCTGCCAACATTATTTTCTAAACATTTACTTTGTATATGAGCCCTTGGCATCCGCTCCTTTCTTCCCTCCCTCCCCTCCCCCCTTCGTGACTCCTTGTTAAATTATACATTATTATTATCTTTTTTGTTTAATGTACACAACTTTAAAAAATCATTTTATTGGGGGTTCATACAGCTCTTATCACAATACATAGATACATTCATTGTGTCAAGCACATTTGTTGCCATCATAATTTTCAAAACATTTTCTTTCTACTTGAGCCCTTGGGATCTGCTCATTTCCCCCCTCCCTCCCTTCCTCAGGAACCTTTGATAATTTATAAATTATTCTTATTTCATGGCTTACACTGACCGATGTCTCCCTTCCCCCATGGTTTCTGTTTTTGTTCCTGAGGTGGGGTGTGTGTGGTTGTCTGCTGATCATCGCAATTGGTTCTTCTTCCTCCCCTCCTCTCCCCACCTACAAATTTATTTTTAAATGTGCAAATAACTATTTTCTCTCAGAACCATCTGGCCTGAGTTGTTGATCCGATGCTCTATTACCCTTGAATTTTCCAGGATTGATTTCCTAGGAGCAAAACTACAAGGCACCCCCTAAGATCAGAATATTAACACTGACCCACCCCTACCGTGGAATTCTCAGGTTCATTTTTGCTTTGCCTGTTTTGCCAGTAACATCCTTTGCAGTGGTTCTCAGCCTTCCTAATGCTGCGACCCTTTAATACAGCTCCTCATGTGTGCTGACCCCCCTCCCCCCACCATAACATTATTTTTGTTGCTACTTAGTAACTGTAATTTTCCTACTGTTATGAATCAGGTGACCCCCGTGAAAGGGCCGTTCAACTTCCAAAGGGGTCGCGACCCATAGGTGGAGAACCACTGTTTGACAGCAAAAAGACCTAATTCATCTGTCATCACGTGTCCTAAGTCTCCTCCTCTGTTTACAACAACTCTGAGCTTTCCTTTCATGACCTGGACTTTCAAAAAAAATTACAGGCTCCTTGTTATCTAAAATGTTCTTCATTTGGGCTTCCTTTACATTTCCTTATGCTTGCATTCAACGTGCACAATGGGCAGGAACTTCAGAGAGGGGATGCTGTGTTTGCTTCATTTCATCCTTTGAAGGGACACCGCATTTCTCTGTCCTGTTACACATGGTGTTTGCTTTGGTCACTTGGGATTACAGTGCTATCAGCCAGATTTCTCCATTGAGAAACTATTCTTCCTTCTCATCCCTTGCAATTATTTTGTATTTTTGTAGGGAAGTATGCTAAAATTATGTAAATATCCAGTTATTAATCAAGCTTTTAATTAATTAATAACTTATGCAGTAATAGAGTCAAGGCTTTCAATTTTACTCAGTGGGTTTGAACTTATTATCATTATTATCATACTTTATTGCTCAAACCATAAAATATTTAGCTAATAGGACCCTCTTCAAGCTGGCTTCTGTGTAGTTTTGAAATGTCTGTCATTTTTTTGTACTTCCTTGCAGAACAAAATGATGATCCAGGTTCACCTGTACTTTCCCTGGCCACATCTGGAATCAGCCATTTTTCCAAGGAACCCTTGGTCTTTTTAAACAACAAATGGTATTTAGAAACTAAGAGTTGCTATTGGGGTATCCCTACTCTCAGCCCCCTTTGGTGCACACGCTTGGGAATACATGCAACCACACTATAACCAGGGCTATGGTGAGGCAAGTGAAACACTTGCCATAGGAGCAAATTTAAGAGGGCACCAAAAAACCCCCCTCTGTGATCAAGATATTTTAATGCAATAAAAAACACACACAGATTTGGTGAAGTGCCATGTAGCCAAGAGGAAGTACAGAGAGTCGAATGGAGGTTGAACATGATAGTGAGACAGGAGAAAAGTAAAAGGAATTAGAGGAAAGAACTAGGAGGCAAAAGACCTATCTAGAGGTATAAACATAGGCATGTACATATGTAAATATATAATGATAGGGATATGTCTATGTACATATATTTATAGGTTAAGTATTAAGATAGCAGATGGACACTGGATTTCTATCCAAGTCCTCCTCCCTCAACACAAGAACACTTTGTTCTAATAACCTGGCAATCTGTGATGCTCACCTTCCCGACATGATTGCTGAAGACTAAGCGGGTGCATAAGCAAATGTGGTGAAGAAAGGTGATGGTGCCCCGCTATCAAAAGATATAGCATCTGGGGTCTTAAAGTTTGAAGATAAGCAAGCAGCCATGTAGCTGAGAAGCAACAAAGCCCACATGGAAGAAGCATGCCAGTCTGTGCGACCATGAGGTGTCGATGAGATCAGGTATCAGAAGACCCCAAACAATCATTTCGATGTGAATGAAAGGGGTCGGAATGGAGACCCAAAGCCCATCTGTAGAAAATTGGACATCTCCTCACAGAAGGGTCTCAAAGAAGGGATAAGCCAGCCAGGGTGCAGTGCAGCACCAAGAAAACACACAAGAGTCCTCTAGTTCTTTAATGCTCTGCCCTCCCCGCCATCATGACCCCAGTTCTATCTTACAAGTCTGGCTAGACCAGAGCATGTACACTGGTACAGATAAGAGCTCTAGACACACAGAATCCAGGGCAGATAGCCCCCTCAAGACCAATGATGAGAGTAGCCTTCAGGGAGGATGTCTCTAAGCATCTGACCTCCCCCCATATGCTGGCAAAAAAACCCTGCTGTATGGCATGTCTTTGGTGGAGGCACAGCTGGGGAAGTCTCTTTATAATGCCACATATATTGAAAAGTGTGAGTTCACAGATACCTCCAAATTCAATACACTACCAGAGGGGTCATCCTATTTTCTTCCTCTTTCTGTAGTGTAACTTCTGTTTCCTTTAGTGAAAAACCGCTCTCCATCCCCCTTACTGCTTCTTTGATCAATCATCCTCTATATAAACTGGTTCTCATCCAAGCTGCCACGCCGCCTCCACTTGGATCCACTCAGGTTTCTACAGCACGGATGACCTACGAGCACCCTGACACCCCACTCTACCACTAAGGTGTCGTCGTCGGGGGTCCCCGCTCATAGACTGAATGCTTCAGGAAAGGGAAGGGAAAGTGAGAGTTTTTGAGTAGGTATTGTGGTTCATTTAGTCAGCTCTTTCGTATTTCTTCAGTGTTTCAGAATTGCGATCACAGGTACGGATGAAAGAGGGGTGACTGAATATCGATCTCCTTTCAAATAATTATCCATCAGCATCTTACCATCAGCCTTGGGTTTGTATCCAGCTCCCTGGACCCTCATCAGCACCGCACCTTACAGTTACTATCGTTAGACACAGGCAGGTTTCTATTCTTCACACTCCCTCTCTCCCGCACATGTTTGTTTGTTTGTTTTGATTTCGTTAGTGGGCCGAAGAGGAGGCCACGCGGTGCAAGGTGTGGCCCGCGCCCAAGACCAGGAAGCGCTCCCTGAGGAAGGAACCGAGCCGCAGGCTTTCCTCTCGGGAAGTGTTTAGCTCGCCGCCTGCGGGCAGCAGAGGGCGCTGTGGAGCGCGCGCCGGACCCCGCCCCCGGACTGCGTGCCCCGCCCACCTCCGCCGCACGTCTTTGCGTCTTCTGCTGCCAGCGCTTCCCCATTGGCTTTAGGCGCCCTGGGCGGAGCCTACTGGGAATGTGGAGAACACCCCGGCTCGGGGAGGCGGGGCGAGGTTTCCCCTTCCCGGCTCCGCTTCCCCATTGGCTTTAGGCGCGCTGGGCGGAGCCGAGTGGGGGTGTGGAAAACACTCCGGCTCGGGGGAGGCGGGGCGAGGCTTCCCCTTCCCGTCTCCGCTTCCCCATTGGCTTTAGGCGCGCTGGGCGGAGCCGACTGGGGGTGTGGAAAACACCCCGGCTCGGAGGGGGTGGGGAGAGGGAAGGAGGGGCGGGGCTTCCCCTTCCCAGCTCCGCTTTCCCATTGGCTGTAGACGCGCTGGGCAGAGCCGACTGGGGTGTGGAAAACACCCCGGCTCGGGGGGGCGGGGCTTCCCCTTCCCGGCTCCGCCCCGGGTCCTGCCCCGCCCTCAGACCCGCCCTGGGACGGCTGCGCGAGCTGGGGGCAGGCGGCGGCCGCACTCTCCCGGCGGCGGCTGCTCCTGCAGGGCGGTCGCGTGCTCTCTCAGCTGGGCCTGGGGCAGGTGGCCGGAGGGAGAGGGAAGGAATCCCGGGCTGCGGAGCCGTGTGCACGCAGTCGCTCCGCGCCGGCCGGGAAGCCTCTCCGCTCCCAGCGCGCCGCGCAGCGTCCAGCCCCGGGCGGTGGGGCGGGGGGGGTGCCTGAGACCAGTGCCGGCCCCTGGGCGCTGGCGGGACCGCGCGGGCGCGCCCTCTGAAGGCAGCCTCCGGCCCGCGGCCCCGACTCGGCCTCTTGGCTGCAGGCGCAGGGCGGTGCAGAGGGAGGAAGCGAGCGGGGCCGTCTCCCCCGAGTTGGAAGCGTCTTCCTCCGTCCAAGATGCCCAAGAAGAAGCCCACGCCCATCCAGCTGAACCCGGCCCCCGACGGCTCGGCGGTTAACGGGACCAGCTCTGCGGAGTAAGTATGGGGTGGGCGGCGGGCGCAGGGTGCCAGCCGGGCGTGCGGGGCGCACCGGCTCGGGTCAAGTTGGTCACGTTCGCCTTTGGGTGGCGGGGGGCAAGGAGCTGGCCGCCGGGGAGGTATCGGTGACTAAGCACTGATGGAGCTCCTGATCACCAGTCTAGGGACCCGAGCAGCTTCGATTTTTAAATGTTTTACCCCCTTTCCGGACCCCTGGGTAGACTCGGGCTACTGGCTCCTCCCCTTTGCTCAAGAAAATAGGTTTTTTTTCACCCTCCCTGCGAGCAGTTTCATCAATTCTATCCTCTGAGAGTCTGACTCGGAGAAAGTCCGGGACCGGAATTAAGATCGCCTCTGCACTTGTGGAATCAGGGAACCCGCGGCCGGTGAGCAGCACCCTGGTGACCCACACCTGTGGGCCCAGAGCGCCTTTTTGGCCAGACCTCCCGCAGATACCCGCCCATAGACTTGAGAGGCTCCTGGGTTTTGGTCTTCCTGCGAACTGTCTTACCTCGAAGGGGGCTGCCTTTCTTCGTTCATTTTTTAAATGGTTTCTTCATCAGCGAGTCTACTTGCCCGTGAGTCCTACCCCCCTGGCCTGGGATGAGACCACTGTGACTACAAACCTTACACAAGCAAGATGCTAACCAATCTTCAGGCTCTGGTGGTGCTCACAAACCACTTTCATTCATTAGACGAGGGTGAGCGTGAGGCTGTGCCAAGGAGGTCTCTGGACAACTCTGGTCCTGTGTGACAGAGATCAACTTGCTGGCTGGAGAAATTTTACCAGAAAAGATAAGATTCTTAACCTTTTAACCAGCACACTGTAGACTTTAGGAATCTGGCTGATAGCAAGAAGAGAGTAGACCAGGATCCTCTTCTGCCCCTTGGTGATCTCTGCTACCTTTCTCATCTCCTGAGATCTGAATAGCCTGGGGACCTGTTGGCTGAGTGACCTGTCTGCCCAGTTCTTCAGACCTGTGTTTTTTAGGCCTCCTGCTGGGTCTGTTTTATATGTTAACTGACTATACAGATTTCTGGATTGCCTTGCAAACGTTAATTCTGTTAATAAGTCCGGTATTCTCTGAAACATACGGAAAACCCTTTGAGGACAGGGCTTCCTTGTAAACCTTCACTGTCATCTGGACAACTTTGTTGACAAGAGTGGGTTCTGGCTAAATAGTCAGGCCTAAATGTCCTGCTGCTGCTGGACTGGGAGACCCCAGCTGTCTCTCGGTGAGTTTTGGCTCGTAGCCATACAGTCCAATGTAGGGGTTCCGAAGCCGTCAGCTTTTATGAGAGCAGGACAAGCCAGACCCCAAACTACGGCCGTCTAGTTGATCCCAGCTCATCTCTACTGTACAGGACGGGCTAGAACTGCCTCTGTGGGTTTCCAAGGCAAACTCTTTGTGGGAGTAGAAAGCATCATTTTTCTCCTGAGGAGTAGTGGTTGACAGATTTGAACTGGCGACCCTGCAGTTAGCACCCCATGTGTAAATCACTATGTCACCAGACACCACAGCTATATTATTGCAGGGCAGAGGTATTTCATTAAAAAAATACAGTCCGAGGAGGAGGAGGAAACAGTACAGGGAGAATAAGTGCCACCAGTGTTGGTGGCAGAGAAAACAATGGGTTAGGCTGGAGGATCTGAACTGGGCAGAAGAGGTTGGACTCTGAAGTCATCTTAGGTTTGCTACCTGCCTGGGTTACTTGTGCTTTTGTGACTCATGACAAGTCTCTTAGCATCACTAAGGCTTAGGCTTAGTTTTTTCATCTGCAAATTGGGGGCAATAATAAAAATCTACTCCAGGAGGTTGTGAAGATTAAATGAGGGAATATATATAAAGTCATCGATAGAGTAAACCCTCCATAAACATTAACTACTGTGTCCTTCTTTCCTGGCTGTGTGTGTGTGTGTGTGTGTGTGTGTGTGTGTGTTGGGGCATCTATTCCTAGAGGAATAAATCTCCCTACCTTAGTTTCCCTTGCCATCTGCATCCACCTCCGTGACTCACTGCTGCGTTACAATAGCAAGCATCTTTGTGTAGGCCGCCTGAGACAAACAGGGACTGTTCCCCTACATTTCCTGGCACTCATGGTGGGGACTGGGGAGTGTTGGGAGTGGGGTCAACTGCATCCACATCTTCAACCTTCACCCTTGAGAGTTTTTCTAAAGCAAAGCTTCTCTTCTCTTGGGCTCTCAGCAGAACGCGCTCTTTTGTTCTCATGATTTCTCCGATTTGACTAGGGCACAGTTTTGTACATTATCATACAATGCGGACTAAAGAAGAAGGAGGAGGAGGAACAAACCCCACTGAGAGCAAAGTGTCGCAGCCAAATTGGCAAGGTTGCTCTTCGTATCTTTGGGTCCCCAGCACCTAGGGAATGACCTCTAACTTAACATGTACCCCACTCAGGAACATAGGTGGGCAAGATAGGACCTGAAATGGATGCTAGTTCTAGGGGTCCTCTAGGAAAAAGAAGACAGAAACATCTGTAATTCCTAAGAGCTGGAATAGAATACATTGGAAATAAGATCGCATCATCCCTCTGTTTAAAATGTTTTTGAGGTTCCTCTGCAGTTGGAATGAAATACAAAAGTGATACAGAAGGTTAACACAACTGTACTGTTAGCTGAAAGGCTGGTGGTTCGAAGTTACCCAGAGGTGTCTTGGAAGAAAGGCCGGGTAACCTATTTCTGAAGGAGATGCAAGCATTGGAAGCACTGGGAAGCCCAGGTCTATTTTGGCAAACTTGGGGTTACATGAGGAGGGGTGGTCGACTCTGTGGCATCTGGTCTTTAGACTGTGAGACTGAGTGATCTGCCCACTGTGTCCTGAGCCTCCACCCCACCTCTTTAACCGCATTTCCTGTCACTTCTTCCGCCACGTTGGCTCTCTTTCACTTCCTCCCTGGGATGATGTATTCTCTCTCCAGGCCCCTGCACAGACAGTTCACTTTGCCTGGAATGAACCAGCCCCTCCCTTTCCCCTAGCTTAGAGAGAGTCATGACTGACTACGTGACCTAAAGTACCTTCCTCTTCCTCATGCTACCTGACTTTTTGAAATGATATCACTGTCTAAGAAATCCAAGCCCACTGCCATGAAGTCAACTCCAATTCATTTCGGCCATTGGAAAACTACATCCGAGGGCTCATAGGCTTCTCCATCTTCAAGGGACTAGATAGCCATATCTTTCTCTCAGAACGTGTGGGTTTGAACCAGTGGGTTAGCTGCCAAACCCTTCCTTCACTGTACCACCTTGGTCCCTGCTTACTCACTGCCATCGAGTCTGTGCCCACTCAGTGACCTCGTAGGGCAGGGTAGAACTGCCCCTGGGAGCTTCTGAGATTCTTTACGGGGAAGGTTTGTCTTATACCTGGGGAGCGGCTGGTGGTTTTGAACTGCTGACCTTGCCGTTATCAGCTCAATGCATAACTCACTAGACCACTCGGGTATTTATTGACTATTGTTGTCCTGCTAAAAGGACAACCCGATCTGTGTTGGAATAAGTGCAACCAGAGCGCTCCTCAGATGCAAGAATGGCAAGACTTTGTCTCACGTACTTTGGACTTGTTGCCGGGAGAGACCAGTCCCTGGAGAGTGACATATCCGGTAAAGTAGAGGGGCAGTGAAGGAGAGGAGAGGAGGGCCCTCAGGGAGAGGGGTTTCTACCGTGGCTGCACCAGTGGGCTTACGCATAGGAACAGTTGTGAGGATGACTCAGGGTTAGGCGGTGGGGTGTTTTGTTCTGTTGTGCATAAGATCTCTAGGTCGCTGTGGTTGGAACTGACTTGCTGGCACCTAACAGCCACCACCACCACCACCTTGTGAGGTACCTTTGCCTTGGAAGCTCTCTCCATAAATTGTAAGCAGAAAACAGCATCAGAAACTCAGCCCAGGGCCATCAGATCTATTCCATTTCCAGTGAAGGTTTCTAAGACTATACATCTTGATAGGAATAGGCAGCCTCGTTTTTCTTCTAGAGAGTGGCTGGCAGGTTTGAACTGCCTAACCTACAGTGCCATTGAGGCTGCCTTTTTTTTTTTTTTTTGATTCACATCTCTATAAGTAATGCCTACAACATGGGCCCTCAAACTTTTTAAACGGGGCCAGTTCACTGTCCCTCAGACCTGTTGGAGGGCCAGAGTATAGTTTTTAAAAAAACTGTGAACAAATTCCTGTGCACACTGCACATAACTTATTTTGAAGTAAAAAACAAAATGGAGCAAAACCACCCGGCAGGCTGGATAAATGTCCTCGGTGGGTTGCATGTGGCCCGCGGAGCCGTAGTTTGAGGACCCCTGGCCTAGAACAATTCCTGGCACCTAATAGGACACAGATGTTTGTTGAAGGAATCAGTGAGTGATTTAAATTTCAGATAGTCTTCCAATGTCTTGAGTTACTGTCTCAGTTTGATTTTTTCCCTCTTTATTCTCCACAACCTCCCTATTTCTTTTTCTTTGTCAGGTAAATCACCTTTATAATTTGGTCTGCTGCTTGGGTTATGTGCATCCTTGGGAAAGAGCATTTTCTCTTGTCTTTCTGTGTGTAGGGTACTAAATGGTTTTGTGCTAGAAGTCCTATACATGTCTGTCAGTCCGGATGGACTAGGTTGCATTGTGGTAATAGACATTCCCCCAAGTTAGCTCTTTAACCTACTCTGCAGACCTCGGGGTGCCCCTTCGATCAGTAGTTGGTAGAGGCGCGGTCCCTGCAACAGGCTCACGTGAGAAGGGACTCTTGTGAGCTCCTACATTTTCTGACCCCAAGTGATAGCTGTCATTTCGGATCACATATCCTGGGCCGTGCTGACTCCCGAGGGAATGGGGAAGTCTCAGGGGCCTTCAAAGAGTTCACGGAGAAACGGAATGGAAAAATAATGGATTTTTCCCAAGAGCTCTTTGATGCCCCCTCCTATGTAATTCAAAAAGCAAAACCAAAATCCTCACTGAGTTGAATCCGACCGACAACGCCTCGTTAGGGCAGGGTGTTTCTGTAACTCCCGGGAAGTAGAAGGCTTCCTGAGCAGCGGCTGGTGGTTTTGAATTGCTGACCTTGTTGGGTAGCAGGCAAATGCAGAACCACTGTGCCTAGTTTCCTTGAGAGTTGGAAAAAAGCCAGGAATCCGTGAACAGAAGAAGCATTAACCCCTACAGACTCTTATGTCACTTTCTTACCTTTTTTTTTTTAAACCATGGACCCTGTTTTTTGAGATGAATTTGTAATGCGTTGGGTGTCCTAATCGCTGTTGGCTTCCATCACAGGCACATAGCGCATCTCACTTCTTCATTCTCCTCGATTCAGGCATCGTTTTTGTACAGATCTCCTTTTCGGTCTCTGTAAAGTCAGATCCCTGGTCTTACAGCACCCCGCTTCTCTTTCCAAGACAAGTATACCTACTCTCCCCTGCTCCTGTTTTTCTTCACCTGTGTATTGTGCTGCTGTGGAGTCCGCCAGTCCAGCCTTTTCTGCATGACACTTCGGCACATTCTCCCCCTCCTCCTCCGCAACATCAGCTGGCTCTCCCCTAAGCTCTCTACCCATTTTTCACATGAGCCGCTGTGGTCAGTTTGATCCACAGAGACAGTCCTTGAACCCAGCGCTCAAGGCAAAGCCTTCTTTGTTAATTAAGCTGAACTATTGATTGGTTTAAAGAAGACTTCAGGGGAGGGCTTTGGTTTAGGGTTTAAAAATTATCTCGGCAATCATTTGAGGCTGGGGGCTGGGGTTGTTCATCCAGCCTCCCTGGTTCAAAGTCTCTCTTTGCTTTTGAAAGAACACTATTCACCCCCAGGAGGAGAAGCCAGATTCTAGCAGAATCCCGCTTCAGCGCAGAGTCTGTGGCCTGAGGCAGACCCTTTGCCCTTTCTTCTTAGTTTGCTTCTTTGTAAAGGGTAAGGAAGGATGGTAGTGGATCCAAAATCCTGACTGTTGCCTACAAAGCCCTACCTGATCCCGTGCTCCCTTTTCTACCACGGCCCATTTCACTCATGTTCCCCAGCCAGGGACGGGAGCCAGGTGAGCACCTAGGTTTACCTGGTATTTGGGTAATCCCACACTGACCCCACGTACGCCCCCCTTGCTGTCCTAGCAGACTGGTCACATTCCTGCCTCGGGGCCATTCGCCATTCCCTCTTCCTGGAGGCCTGTTCTCCCAGACACACTTCTGCCTTGCTTCCCACGGAACCACCTCCCATCCTTGGCCACTGAATGCAATACAGTGCTCCTGGTCACGGCCTCGGTGTTTCTGGGGTCCTTTTTCACTGACCTCTAGTTTTGAAGTTGAGTGTTCCTCTTGGGCCATTATTACAATAACCGTACTTGCTGCTGCGCTTTAGAAACAGTCTGTGGTGAAAATTGATGTCTGCTAGAGCCCCCTGTCTTCCAAGATTTCTGCCGTTCCTGCCGCCGAGGCAGAGATGCATGAGAGGACTTGGCCCGTGGCCAGGAGATGTGCGGGGGCTCTTGTCTGCACATAAACACTCTCTGCTTGTGATTCTCCTCGCATGGACTTCGGCATCTTGAAAGAAGGGCAGAGGAGACTTTCGTGTAGCTCAACAGGTGGTCCTGCCTTGCTTCTCTCGCTTGCTCTCCTCCACTGACTAGCCCACGTGCTGGGGTCCATGCTTAGCGCTTCCTGGACCAGCCTTCCCGTGCCCCCAGCAGACGGCAGCCTGCCTCTGTCTGGTCTCGCGCACATGGGCTCCTTGTCTGGAATGGCCTCCTCCACTTTCCTGTCTGCTTAGCTTTTCCTGGTTTGTATCTGCCACTACCCTTTTACCTCCGGGAAGACAGGGAGCATGACAGTCTCCTGTGCTGACGTTTCCCCAGCAGCGACCATAGTTCCCAGGATGAGTGAATCCCGGCAAGACCAGCTGAAAGCTCGCCTCTCACGTAGCCTTTTCTGAACATGCTGTACTAGGGGGTCCTGGGTTCCAGACGGAGTTATACTTCTTGATTCTGTCACCTTGGACATGTCACTTCACTTCACTGAGCCTCGGTTTTCCTTATTAGTCAAGTAGGGACGATAATCTGACAGCACAGTGAGGGAAGCACCTCACACCATGAACAGACTTTCGCTAAACGGCACGTGTTGCCCCATTAATGTTAATCCTTCTCAGAAAATGGTTTGCTTTGGGTTTTGCCTTTTTAAATCGTTTTGTTGGGGGCAACTCTGATCACATCCATCCATCCATCCATCCTTCCATCCATCTATCCATCGTGTCAAGCACATTTGTTGCCATTATCACTCTCAAAATATTTTCTTTCTACTTGAGCCCTTGGTATCAGCTCCTCATTTTCCCCCTCCCCACCCGCCCTCCCTCATGAACCCGGATAATTTCTAAATTATTATTATTTTGTCATGTCTTACACTGTCCGATGTCTCCCTTCACCCACTTTTCTGTTGTCGTCCGTCCCTCAGGGAGGGGGTTATATGTAGATCATTGTGATCGGTTCTCCCTTTCTCCCCCATCTTCCCCTTACCTGCCTGGTATTCCATGATGCTCACCTTCCCGACATGATCACTGAAGACAAATGGGTGCATAAGCAAATATGGTGAAGAAAGCTGATGGGTCCGGCTATCAAAAGATATAGCATCTGGGGTCTTAAAGGCTTGAAGATAAACAAGCGGCCATCTAGCTCAGAAGCAACAAAGCCCACATGAAAGAAGCACACCAGCCTGTGTGATCATAAGTTATCAATGGGATCAGGTATCAGGCACCAAAGAACAAAAAAAAAATCATATCATTGTGAATTGGGGGGTGAGTGTGGAGTGGAGATCCAAAGCTCATCTGTAGGCAACTGGACATCCCTTTATGGAAGGGTCGTGGTGAGGGGACAAGCCAGTCAGGGTGCAGGGTAGCAACGATGAAACATACAACTTTCCTCTAGTTCCTAAATGCTTCCTCCCCCTGCCACTATCATGATCCCAATTCTACCTTACAAATCCGCTAGACCAGAGGAACTGGAAACACAGAATCCAGGACAGATGAGCCCTTCAGGACCAGTGGTGAGAGTGGCGATACCAGGAGGGTGGAGGGAAGGTGGGGTAGAAAGGGGGAACAGATTACAAAGATCTACATATAACCCCCTCCTGGGAGACGGACAACAGAAAAATGGGTGAAGGGAGACGTTGACAATGTAAGACATGACAAAATAATAATTTATAATTTATCAAGGGTTCATGAGGGAGGGAAGATGGGGAGGAAGGGGGGAAAAATGAGAGGCTGATACCAAGGGCTCAAGTAGAAAGCAAATGTTTTGAGAATGATGATGGCAACAAATGTACAAATGTGCTTGACACAATGGATGGATGGATAGATTGTGATAAGAGTTGTATGAGCCCCCAATAAAATTATTTAAAAAATGTTTTGGAAGAAAGTCTCCTATGAGGCTCTGTGTCAAAAGTATTGCTATGGGATTCCCGTGCACACATGCATGGGTTATTCCAAACACAACCTTTTATTTATTTTTTTATAAATCATTTTATTGGGGGCTCTTACAGCTCTTTTATTTATTTATTTTAATTTGTTTTATAGCTCTTTTAACAATCCCATACATCAGTTGTATCAAGCACATTGTACACATGTTGCCATCATCATTTTTTAAAACATTTGCTTTCTACTTGAGCCCTTGGTATCAGCTCCTCTTTTTTTCCATCCCTCCCCTTTTCTCCCACCCTTGTGAACCCTTGATAAATAATAAAATATTGTTATTTTCGTATCTTCTACCATCCACGTTTCTGTTGTTCACCCGCTGGGGGTGGGGTGGGTAATACCTTGATCGTTGCCATCAGTCCCCCCCCCCCTCCCCTTTCTCCCTACCCTCATGGTATCACTACTCCCATTACTGTTCCTGAGGGGTTATTTGTCCTGGTTCTGTGTCAGTGCACATGCTCTGGTTTAGCCAGATTTGTCAGTTAGAACTGGGGTCATGATAGTGGGGTGGGGCGAGGGGTGGGGTAGACAGCATTGAAAACTAGAGGAATGTTGTGTGTTTCCTCAGTGCTATACCACACCCTTCTTTGCAAACAGAACCTTTTTCAACATGTCTCTGTGATCAGTGCATGGCTGCAGGAAAGCTCTCTAGTGTTGCAGTTGTCTTAGACACATTAAGGTGCCTGCAAAAAGGAAAAATGGCCAATCACATCAATGGCTTCCAAGTGTGATCCACCAGGCTATTTCCGTTCAAGGCTGAGAGGTTAGCTCAGAAGGTTATGACGGCAGTTTTTGGGGTTTTTTTTTATTCGCAGGGAGTAATCTTGATAGATTTTCTTGAAGGCCAAGTGGAGATCCTGGGGGCTCAATAGGAAGACGTTTTAAGACAACAAAGCTGCGTTGATGAGCAACCCAGCAGCGATATCCGTGCTGAGAACTTCTCTCTAACAATGCACGTGCTCTTTCTTGCAGGGTAACAAGGGCTGCCCTAAGGTCATGTCACTGGGAATCCTTGCCCATCCGCTCTGCAGCCCTGATCCTGCCTTTTGAGACTTCTTTTTGTTCCTGCTGGTACCGTTATTGGTTATGCATTGGGCTGTGATCCACAGGGTCAGCAGTTCAAAACCACTAGCTACTCTGAGGGAGAAAGACTGGTTTCTACTCCCATAAAGAGTTACTCTATACTCAAATCTATTCTCCCATATAGATTTGATTCCTCAGAAACCCACAGGAGCAGTTCTACTCTGTCCTGCAGGATCACAATGAGTTGGCATGGACTGTCAATGCCTCTGAGTGTGGAGTTTTGGGTTTGAACCCTAAACCCAAATTACCTTGAAAAGAAATATGACTTAGCCCGTTGAGGTCAAAACCGCAGTTTTGACGCCGTGTACATCGAAGAGCGTGACATTCTTGGGCACTGGAGTAGAGAGCCGGAAGTACAGCTTTCAGACGTGTGTCGACTCAGATGGGGGGTGTGCTGAGAAACAATAGCTTTACATTTTGATATTTTTGAGTAATAAAGATTTCTATGATTTGTAGTCGTCCTGGTTCCCTGAATTCTCATATAACTCATACACACAGAAAAACAAATGGGGCACAGTGCTCACTGTCCTTGAATGTAGTTGGTAACTTTATGGTTTTTCCTGTTTCAATTTTTCTATAAGTTTGAAAATTATTATAATAAATTTGAAAACAACCAAAGAAACAAAACCAGGCCAAATATTTTTCATAGCAATTCAAATTTGCTTTTGCATTTCCCTAAATCTTTGAAATATGAACATCATGATGTGAACATTGACTGCGATCTCCCTTTTAAATTGTATTTTATTACATTCTTAAGTAATGCTTGCTTATTCGGCAGATGTTTCTGGTTGACAGCTTACCTTGATTGTAGGATCATGTCATTTTTTATACCCATTGCTGGTACAGTAAAATCCTACTGGTAGGATTAAGTCAAGAACATACCTGCCCCTCCTCCTCCTCCTCTTTTTTTTTTTTAAGTTTGAAACTTCCTCGAAAAGGATGAAATAAAAGCAACAGAGTACAAGCAAAATTTCTTTTTAGCATTTCTCCGTATGAAGTGGTAGTTCGCTGCCACCACATGCTCACGGAGCCCATGCTAACTGGTGAGGATTCTTTCGTCAGTTGCGTTCCTGGTTACTGCGAGTTAGGGGAACGATGAAGATTAAAGCCAGCCCAGGGAAGACGCATCGTAGGGGAGGACCCCACAGGACCCCACGGTTCCCAACCCACATCCAGCACTCCATGGCCTCCCCCAGCCCACCTCGACTGCAGCCAGGAGGGACCCTTTGCCCAGTATCAACTGTGAGGAGACAGGCGCAGAATGTCGCTGACCAGGGAAGCACACTGAAGCCGTAATGATCAGAGTTTTTATTGGGGCTCTCTTACATGGACATGGTTGATTGACTAGCAACATGGTTGATCTTAGTCTCCAAGTCATCTGATACTATCCTGTCCAGGGCCCGGGGGCCATGGTGGGTACAGGTTCAGACCCACCAGTCACCAGTCTGCTCCCGTCAGGACCACCGTTCCGGAAACCCCACGCGGCAGTTCCACTCTGCCCAGTAGGGTCACCGTCAGTTGGCACCCACTTGACGGCAGTAGGTCTCCTTTCGTAATTGATTTCCGTTCTTTGGAGTGGAGATACTGTGTGCCCTTCCTGCTTATCTTGGCCCCGTCTCCCCATCTATGGCAGCTCGGTGGTACTGGTGACGGTGAGGGTCCCTTTCTAGTGAGCACTTTTGGGAGACCCATCTCACCCCCAACAGCTGAGGGGCCAGTGGGTTCACCATCTAACACCACCTGTCCTGGTTATAATCCTCACAACAGCCCGGTGTGGGGAGCTACAGGTCACAATCTCCATTTTACATACAAGGCAACCGGGGCTCAAGGAGAGGGTGTGAATGGCATGAAGTCACGCAGCTATTTTTTTCACATGACTATTCCATGACCCTAAAGCTGTCAGGAGTGACCAGTCTAATCCTAAATCACATTGTTAGACAATTCAGTGTGACCCAGAGCCCACAACAAACAAGGACGAAGGTAAATCTTTGACAGGTTGCCCAAGCAAGACCAGCAGAAACCGTGAGCTGGGGGAAGGTGAGCGAGCCCGAGAGAACGCTTGTTCTTTAGGACTTGCGTTGACGTGGTTCTGACTCACAGCCACCCCAAGGGGTGGAGTAGAAGTGCTCTGTGGGGATTTCAAGGGCTGTGGTCTTTTCCGAAGCAGATCACTGGTGCCTCTGGTGGGTTTGAACCTCCAACCTTTGGGCCAGTAGTCTAGTGCTTAAATACTTGTTCAAAGAACCTTGTGAAGAAAATGTAACCTCCCAGATTTGTTTCTGTCATTCCTTCCCAGAAGTGTCCTAGTTTGTTTTGTTTTCTTAAGAAACCATCAAAAAAAAAAAGAGGAGAAAAAAATGATTAGGGCAAAGACTGTACAGATGTGCTTTATACAATTGATGTATGTATATGTATGAACTGTGATAAGAATTGTATGAGCCCCAATAAATTGTTAAAAAAAAAACCATCAAAAATGAGGAGCTGATGCCAAGGGCTCAAGTAGAAAGCAAATGTTTTGAGAATGATGAGGGCAGCGAATGTGCAAATGTGCTTTGCACAATTGATGTGTGTATGGAATATGATAAGAGTTGTATGAGCCCCCAATAAAATGATTTTTTTAAAAAAGGTAATCATACAAGGAAGCTTCAAAGCATTCATGGAAAAATTCTATTATTTTTCAACTGCATGTTCCCCCAAACTTCCTCAAGCATCCTCATATATTCACAGTCTGTGAAAGTGCCTTCATTCCTTGAAAGCTTATTAGAGAAATTAAAAAGAAAAGAAACCATCTTGGCCTCTTACCGCCTGTCGCACAACTTTGGTGGTTTTCCCCCAGGTCGTATGCCCCGGTCCCTATGCTTGAAAGCCCAGGAGGGCTAACCTAGGTGCCTCGTGCTACGCCCTCCCCAGATGAGTGATGCTTTGTCTTTAAAATAGCAGGTGCTTTCCGAATCTTGAGCAGGGCTGACTGCTCCAAGACTGATCCTGCCTCTGATTCCCATCCCTCCCTAGGGCGTCGTCCTTTGATGTGAGTAAGGGAGTTAGATTAGGAAGAAAAAGTGGACAAGGGTAGGGCAGAATGACCTCCCCTCTCTCCTTTGAAAGTTTGCCCGCTTATAGCACCTTTAAACATTATTAATGCACCGAGTGCCTTCTCCCCAAAGAACGACCTGCTGGGAGACAGAACCCACTGCTATGCAATCGTCCAGTTTAACTTTGGACGCTTCTATTTTATACATTTAAGAGTTGTAATCAGTAGATGTGCCTCTCCTGGTTCTACCCCTCCCCCCTATTTTTCGAGCCCTATGTAATCTTCATGCTGATCATTCATATGACTGAAAAGCAGAGTTTGATACAGTCTGGCCGAGCAAACGGCAGCTGTGTGTATTAGGCGGCACCCCCAGGTTTATTATTTATTAATACTCCTGTAAGTGTTTACGAACCAATTTGTTTTGCTTTCAGAGGAATTCAGCCATCATTTCAGAGGCATTGAGCCGTGACACCGTGGCTTACATATTAACAGAATGTGTTCAAAGCAGGGCTGAACTGACTGACAGTGCATGCTGCCCCCGTTTTCTCAAGGCCGAGCAAAGCTGGCTTTTACAACAGCGATTTCTCAAGCCTTGTGTTTCTGGATCGTGTATCCGGCCACCTAAAGGCTGCTTTAAAGATCAGCCAGCATTTCTGTAATTGTGAACCAAGACGTGTTTTCGAAATCGCATTGTTGTCTTGGCATTTCATCTGTTCACTCCCCACTAGTGTCGAGTCTGTCGAGTGAAAGTCACTCTGCTGCGGGTTGCCAGGAGGTGATTCCGAGATGAGAAACATGGTCCCTGCCTCCAAGGATCTCAGTCGCAAGGGAACTTGGAGCAGAAAGAACCAACTGGCTGCACAGGCAGGCAGCACGGGGCCTGGAAAGAAGAGGCGTAATGCAAACGGTGCCGGACTGACTCAGAGCAGCGCGGAGGCATGTCCTCCTGGGGGGATTACCAGAGGCTTCAGGGGAGATGGCATTTGAGCTGGGTCTTGCAGGTGGCCAGGATTTCCACGGGAAGAGGGCAGGGGTGTGGCCGGAAGAGCGCTCAGGCTGAGCCACCGAGCACAAGTGGGAAGCTGGGGGTGTACGGCACAGACAGCAAGGAGTTTGGCGTGCCCGTGCCCTGGGCAGGTCCGCGGAGATGAAGCTGGAGCGGTAGGTTGGAGTGATTGGTGTCAGGCTGAGCATTTGGTACTTGGCCCACGTGCAGACTGTACGTCCCTTCCAGCCAGTTTTCAGGGAATACGCCAAAGTTGTTCCTACATGCTTTGCATTTTAAAGTCTTAGGGATTACACGGTTACTACGTTGTTCCATTGCGGCCTTTTGCCGTTGATCCGTCGTGGGCAGCCCTCGGTCACTTCTCTGCAGTGAGAGGAGTGTGTGCCTGCACTTTGGTTTTCTAACTCAGGAAGTAGTTGAGGCATTTGGTGCAAGGAATGGGTTCTAGTATCTTGTTGGGGTTTATGAAATATTTATTCGCCCATTGTATTTTCAGGCTTGCCTTTACTTGGATTTTGTTCTGATCAATTTCTAAAACTTTTTTTTTAACCTGCTCTTAGTAGTTAAAAAACAAAACAAAACATTAAAAACTTCTGCGGATGTATCATTTCATTTACTAGTATCTTTCCCTGCGTCTCTTATTACAGGCGTGGTTTCTTCCGAATCATCTCTTGTGGCTGAGTTAGTGTTTCAGATACTTAAGGTTTTGATGGAAAATTTCCTCATTTGTCTTTTCCCTTTTGAGTGGCTTGATGGTTCGGAATGGTTACGTCCTTCAGCTCTGCGAAAGCGGGTGTGTCTAGTATCTTAAAAACTAAACATCTGTGTGCATGTGTGTAATTTTACTATTCATCTGCAGAAGTGTTAACTTTTTTTTCATAGAATGCTTTCCATAAAGGGGTTTCAAAAAATGTGTGGAAAAATTCCATGATCTCTTAAGTCAATTTTCCTGTGTTCTTTGAAGCCCCTGGTGTGTGTTACGGACTTCTCATGTCAAGCTCCTCCGCAGCCATTCCTGCGTTCCAGAGGGCTTCCCAGGACCTGCTGGGCCAGGGACTTTTTTGCGCTTTGCAAGGAACCATGAAAGTAGGAAGCAGCTGCCCAGCTCTGTAGACCCAGAGGCTGGTCGGACTGAATGGGCTTGATAGATCCTCTAGCTCAGGCCTTCATTTGAGAGGTGAGGAAAGCAGGCCCAGAGGGGAAGGAACTTAAGCAGGAGTCCACATGCCTGGAGTGGAGGCAGGTGGTTGAGTGTTTATCCTGACTCAAGAGTTCTTATGCATATGGATTACATGTTTCCATTTGGGACACTTCACTTGGTTTGAACATTTTCCAGGGTGACCCGGCTTTTGGTAATTCTGCCTCAACGTCCTAAAATAAAAATCCATTTCAAATAAGAAACTGAAGTGCTGGGAAAGGTCTCCGTATTCTCCTAAGTGGTTGAGGGAGAAGGGAGGAAGGAAATGGAGGGAAGGAAAAAGTATTTCCGGACACCATCGTGGTAGGAGGTTTTATTTTAAAGCTTCGCAACGTCAGTTTCAAAAGCAGTAGTTTTCAGAATAACCACAGACGAAAGTCCCCACGAAACGAATGCTATTCTGGAATTGACCTATTTTGAGTTTAACTGTTCCTGGGCTTTGTTTGGAATCTTGAGTGCTCTTGCGTGGCTTTCTTTTCTGCCAGAGTGGAACAGGGGATTGCAGCGGATATCCCCTCTGGGTTCCATTTGGCAGTCACATCTTGGAGTTTGGGGAGTTGTGGGGAGAAGACTTGACTCGTGAGCCCATCATAACGTCTGCATTCTGGTTGCGGCATATGGCTTGGTTTTCCAGGTTTGCGCTTCAGAACTAGGTTAGCCCAGAACCCAGGTTCAAAGAGGTTCCCCATCTTTGTTTATACTGCGGTTTGGTAAACAGGTGTTTGCGGGATCACCTCAGCAGTGCAGAGGAATTCTGAGCTCACTGGGACCCTTTTGTCCAACTTTGACTTACTCAAATTCAGGCGGAATTCCTACTAAAGTGCCAGCTTCTTGCCCTCTCACGGACTCTGTGGAATGGCACGGAGACAGGAAGAGCAGTTTAACATTCCGAGAATGATTACCAATGGAGATTTTTGCCCTCCTACTTATTTTAGGCATTCACTGTGTCCGCTGTTAAAACCTGGCCCTGGGCCAAGGAGAACCCCCTTCACGAGAAGAAGGACTAGTGGGACACTTGGCCACACGTGTGGTGCAGTAGATTCATTTAGCTAGGGATTGCACCGTCATATGTTCCTGGAGCTCTTCTGAAAACACGGTCTCCTTTGTCTTGTTTTATTTTGGAAACTCGACTAATACTGGGTTAGCCCCCAAATATAGCTTGTTGGTCATTTCTTCTAATTATTCTAAATTGCCGAGGAATGAAGCGGGCTTAAGAATTTTTTTTTTAATTTAAGAAAAACAAAAGACCTAAATAAAAGGTCTTACAGCATTTTTTTAAGTTAAAAGAAAAAAGAAATCCTGAGTTATTTGGGGGATGTCAAGGGGAGAGTTTGTGAGGAAAGCACCAGAGCCCCCCAACAGGTGTTCTGGTTTTACCGACCACAGTTGTGGCTGGCGGTGCAAACACAGGGAAGGGTTTTGTGAATTCCTGAGTGATGGCGAGGTGGCAGGGATACAGGACAGGCGGAAACCTGTGCTTCCGGAGGCACCCGGCGCTTGGCTTACTGGAGGCTTGCCCACAGCTGAGGACCAGGAATAGTTTGGGAGCAAGTCGCTCACTTGAGGGAGACGGATGGTGACTTGAGCTGCTTCCGGAAGACCTCAGCTGTTAAACCAGTGTGAGAATTAAATCTTGGATTCTAGTGCAGGAAGTCAGCAGCTATAAAACACCCCTGTCCAGCATTATCTTTAGGAAAAATAGCTGTCACTTAGTGAAGGCTTAGTCTGGCCTCTCGCTTTTGCACTGCAAGAAAGGTAACAGGGTTTGACTGTACCAGCGGTCCCCACGAGTGGGTTGACTCCATGGGGGTCAGAGGAGAACTGTGCCCATGGTGTTTCCAGTGGCTCGTGTTTCAGAATTAACACTCTTACACCTTTCTTCTGAAGCTCTCCTGAGTAGACAGGCGCCTCCGTCCTTTGAGTTAGTAGCCGGCCACACGAACGGTTTGTACGCCATGGACTTCATTCTGGCTCGCAGTTAAGGAAAATAAAGCTCAGAGAGGTTGAATAATTTGCACAACTGGCCAGTGATATGCTCCCTATGCTATTCCTGCCCCTCCTCCACACACACAATTCTTAGCACGCTTTTCCAAGCGGTTCTCCCAAGGCAGCGGAATGTGCTTTGAGACCTTTGTAGTTAGTTTATGGTGCCAGCCTGGCCGATAAACACATCTGGGGTTCATTGAAGGGCAGAGGGATAAATGGCTCAGTGAGCCTCACCCTTCTAGTTCTCTAGTCTCTTGCGTTCTGATGGTTGGACCAGGGTGCAGCTGTCTTAGCCAGTTCCCTGCTTCAACTGGCAAGGCTCAGTGGCCTTGGGTAGGGTCAAGTCAATTCAGATTGTGGGTGACCGGAAGCTCCGAGATGGGCAAAAAGGACTTTGACTGAAAACAGAAGAAGCTGCATGCCTTTCATATCCTTGTCTGAGTTCTACTGTCAGTACGCGGCCTCCACGTTTCTGCCTGTTCCGTCATGACTTTTGTGTGGATTATAGCTTTGAAATAAAGGCAAGAATCATGTGCAAGTGCCCTTTTCGTAGACGCAGTTAAGACGGTTAAGTTACACACCCCAGTGTCTCAATGACGGTTGACGAGCTTGGGGGATGGGCCTGTGCGAGCAGAAAGGAGGCTTTGCACGGCAATAACATTTTTAGGAAGCCTAAATGTGATGTTGGATTCCACTCTCACTGCCAGACTCCTGGTTAGAAAGTTGTCTCGCAGAGACTGAGGAACTCGACCAGTGCCGGTGTCTTCATGAAGCAACACAGAAGGCCTGAGTGTGCGGGAGATTAAACACGGCGAAACTGGGCCGAGGGTGAGGTCTCAGAGATGGCATCTGCCTTCCTCCTTCAGATTGGAAGGTGGGTTGGAAAGGTCTTTCAGGACGCTGGGTCCCTAGAAGCTGAGGCGTTCAAATTACCGGAGGTAGTGTGGCGGCTGGGGATCAGGGAGCCGCCCAACACAGTGGTTTGCAGGGCAGTGGTGTGGTTCGCTGCGTGGGGAGGTAACCCCGACTTGCGGAACAACATGCCGCTCAGTCAGTCCTGTGCCCGCCCTCGAACCAGTTGCGGTTTGGACTGCTGCGGTCTGTAGGATCACTGATTTCTGGAAGGTCTGAAAGGCACGGATGGCTAGACTTTCTTCCTAGTCCATGTGAGCGTCACAGCAACACGCAAGCCCTCACTGAGGGACGGCGGGGGGAGCAAGGAGAGCCTGAAGGCAATGTCGCACAGGGGAAAGGACACAATAGGCTTCAGAGCCAGCAGATTTGGGTTTAAATCCTAGTCGTGCGCTCAGTAGTTATACGACCACCTGTGGAGTCTTTCACATCCTTGTTTCCACATGTGTACGTTTTCCATGCAGAAGAAAGGATTCCTAGACATTTACTGTCTGTAAATGACTCTAACAGAGCTAATTGTACTGGCTGCAGCTTGATTCCTGGTCCCTAGTGCCTTACCCTCCCTCAGGTGAGGAGAGAATTCCCCACTCCCAAAACGCTTCCAGGGAGCCCTGGCGGCATAGTGGGCTACGTGTTGGACTGCTAACCACATGGTCAGTTCGAAACCACCAGCCACTCTTCAGGAGAAAGGCTTTCTACTCCCTTAAAGAGTTAAGCCCTGAAGACCCTCAGGGGCAGTTCTACGTTAGGGCCTGAGGCTCGCTTTGCATGGGAATCGACCCATTGGCGTGAGTTTGGTTGAGTTCTGAAGGAACGGAAGTGGCTGCACTCCTCAGTTTTGTGTCAGCACAGACTTCACGTAGAGACACCTCTGGCCACACTTGTGGCTTTTTAGGATCTTTAGGAAGTAAAAGGATACTTTTCAGTGAAATGGGAAGCTGCAAAAAGGTGCCTGGAAAAGATCTGCTTCCCAGGACAACCCATACAGATGCTTCCAGCTTCTCCAGGACAGCCAGACAAGCGCCCCTCGTGGGACCCCTTTCCTCTCCCAAGAACCCAAAGAGGATGTCTTGGACTTGGTATGTGTCTGTGTTGTGAACGAGGGGACCTTCGGTGCAGCCAGATCGGCTCCCAAAGCCTGGTGGCACCATGCACAATACAACCAGACCATTGTGAGCCACCGGGGTTCCCTGGTGTTTCACATGTAGTTGCCAGGCTTGTTTCCCTAGTCTTAGTCTTCAAAGTTCTCATCCAGAAGTGGTGTTTTTTGTTTTTATTTATTTATTTTTAACTTTTTATAAAGCATCTTATTGGGGGGTCTTTACAGCTCTTAAAACAACCCATATAGCACTTGTATCAAGCACATTGTACATATGTTGCCATCATCCTTTTTAAAACATTTTGTTTCTACTTGAGCCCTTGGTGTAAGCTCCTCTTTCTTCCCTCCCTCTCCCATCCTCCCACCATCTTGAACCCTTGATAAATTAGAAATTATTGTTATTTTGGTATCTTATGTCATCCGCTGTCTCCCTTCACCCACGTTTCTGTTGTTCGTCCCCCTTGGGGGTGGTGTGTGTTGATCATTGTGATCAGTTCCCCCTTCCTTCCCTTTCTGCCCCTACTTTTCCCTTACCCTCATGGTATCGCTACTCCCATTACTGTTCCTGTGGGGTTTATCTGTCCTGGATTCCGTGTTTCGAGAGCTCTTATCTGTATCAGTGTACGTGCTCTGGTCTAGCCAGATATCTAAGTTAGAACTGGAGTTATGATAGTGGGGGTGGGGGGAGGAAACATTAAAGAACTAGAGCAAGGGAGGGGGAAAAAAGAGAACCTGATGCCAGGGGCTTAAGTGGAGAGCAACTGTTTTGAGAATGATGAGGGCAATGAATATGCAAATGTGCTGTACGCAATTTATGTATATATGAATTGTGATAAGAGTTGTATGAGCCCCAATAAAATGATTAAACAAACAAACACTAGAGCAGTGGTTCTCAACCTGTGGGTCGTGACCCCTTTGGGGGGGGTGTCAAATGACTCTTTCACAGGGGTCACCTGATTTATAACAGCAAAATTATAGTTATGAAAATAATTTTGTTTGGGGAGGGTCACCACAACATGAGGAACCTGGATTAAAGGGTTGCAGCATTAGGAAGGTCGAGAACCACTGAACTAGAGGAATGTTGTGTTCATCCTCTGAGCTATGCTGCATCCTGGCTGGCTTGCCTATTCCTTGTGACCCTTCTGTGAAGGGATGGTTCAGTTGTCTTCAGATAGACGTTGGGTCTCCACTCCAACTCCCCTCTTTCATATCGGTATGCTTGTTTTTTTAGGTTTTTTTAAAAACAATTTATTAGGGGCTCATACAACTCTTATCACAGTCCATACATATACATACATCAATTGTATAAAGCACATCTGTACATTCTTTGCCCTAATCATTTTCATTTTTTTCTCCTCTTTTCTTTTTTTACATTTTGTTAGGGACTCATACAACTCTTATCACAATCCATACATATACATACATCAATTGTATAAAGCACATCCATACATTCCCTGCCCCATTCTCAAAGCATTTGCTCTCCACTTAAGCCCCTTGCATCAGGTCCTCTTTTTTTTCCCCTCCCTCCCCGCTCCCCACTCCCTCATGTGCCCTTGGTAATTTTTTTTTTCTTTTACATTTTATTAGGGACTCATACAACTCTTACCACAATCCATACATATACATACATCAATTGTATAAAGCACATCCATACATTCCCTGCCCCAATCGTTCTCAAGGCATTTGCTCTCCACTTAAGCCCCTTGCATCAGGTCCTCTTTTTTTTCCCCTCCTCCCTCCCCATTCCCCCCTCCCTCATATGCCCTTGGTAATTTATACATCGTTGTTTTGTCATATCTTGCCCTATCCGGAGTCTCCCTTCCCCCCTTCTCTGCTGTCCCTCTCCCAGGGAAGAGGTCACATGTGGATCCTTATAATCAGTTCCCTGCCCTTGGTAATTTATACATAGTTATTTTGTCATATCTTGTCCTATCCGGAGTCTCCCTTTCCCCTCTTCTCTGCTGTCCCTCTCCCAGGGAGGAGGTCACATGTGGATCCTTGTAATCAGTTCCCCCTTTCCAACCCACTCACCCTCCCTCCACTCTCCCCAGCATCGCCCCTCACACCCTTGGTCCTGAAGGTATCATCCACCCTGGATTCCCTGTGCCTCCAGCTCCCATATGCACCAGTGTACAACCTCTGTCCTATCCAGTCCTGCAAGGTAGAATTCGGATCATGGTAGTTGGGGGGAGGAAGCATCCAGGATCTGGGAAAAGCTGTGTTCTTCATCGGTACTACCTCGGACTGACCCATCTCCTCTCCTAAACCCCTCTGTGAGGGGATCTCCATTGGCCGACACTTGGGCCTTGGGTCTCCACTCTGGTATGCTTGTTTTTGAGACTTTTAATGCCCAATTCCTGCTCCTGTCAATACCTCATGATCTCACAGACTGGTTTACTTCTTCCGTGTGGGTTTTGTTGCTTCCCTGCTAGATGACCACTTGTTTAACTTCAAGCCTTTAAGACCCCAGACGCTGTATCTTCTAATAGCCGGGTACCATCAGCTTTCTTCACCACGTTAGCTTATGCACCCTTTTGACTCCAGCGATCGTGTTGGAAGGTGAGCATCACAGATTGCCGGGTTATTAGAACTGAGTGTTCTTGTGTTGAGAGAGGACTTGAGAGAGGCCCAGTGTCTGTTTGCTACCTTGATACTTAACATATAAATATATGTACATAGACCTATATCCCTATCGTTATATATAAATATATTTACATATGTACATGCCTATGTTTATGCCTCTATACATGTCTTTTGTCTCCTAGTTCTTTCTTCTATTTCCTTTTACTTTCCTCCTGCTCCACTATCATGTTCGACCTTCATTCAAGTCTCAGTAATTCCTCGCAGCGACGTTGCCCTTGATCGAACTTCACCAGGCATTCTACGCCCTCCTCACCATTGATTTTAGATCTCTTGTTGTTCCATTGTCCCTGGTTTTGTTGGTCCCGCTTCTCTTTCCCCCACCTCCCCCTCTCCCATGTCCACCTGGAACCGTCGGTCCCGTTGTTTTCTCCTCGGGATTGTTTATCTTGCCTATCTTATATAGATAGACGTGAAAGAAAAGAAGAAGAAAAGGGGGTCTGGAAATAGTTCCAGGTCTGTGTTCTGACCCTTCCGAATGTTTTCCGATCGAGTCTGATGAGGTGCCCTGCCCTCCACGTGTGAAGTCTCTTTTCGGAACTCCTCGGGGACTGTGTTGCTTTGCTCCTGTTGCGCTCCCTTTGTGTTTCACCCCGTGTCGTCCGGAAGTGTTGCTGCAATCTTCTTGTATCATCATGACATGGAAGCCTCCACTGATAGACAGGCAGTGGCTGTGCTTCAGGTACATGGGCTAGGACTCGAACCCAAGTCTCCCATGTGGAAGGTAAGCCTCCTGAGCCGCAGAGGCCCCCGGTCACTAGCCATTGCTGCCGTAAATGGAAGGCAACCTCACCCCGTGTGACTCAGCATGACGTTGGCAGCTCTGGCTTGCTTGTGGGTTCAACCTCTCCTTTGTGTTTCCAGCAGATGCCTCGGGCCTTTTCCTGAGAAGTCCCTTCTCGACCTTCAGTGCATGTTGAAGCCCTAGTCTTCCTTCAGAGTCTGAACTTGTAGGTTGTGTCTTCCCCAAACTCATCACAGACTTAGTTCATCTGCCCTGCCCCCCCCCACACACACACACTGTGTGGGTCCCATCACACTTGCGTTTGAGAAACTCGCTCTAGCGGCACTTGACTGGAGGAAGCTGGGCCTGGGACTCATCCTGTCTGTGGTGTGTGGTCTCGCAGCCTCAGGGCGGGGGGGCGGGGGGGGGTTGTAAAGGCTGAGTGCAGAAGACCCTCTTCTGCTAGTGACCAAGCGGTCTGATGCCATCTGTGGTGGATCATGCTCGCTTCTTGTGTCTGGACCCCAGAGGTGCTCAGCGTTGATGGCGATCACAGCGTTTGCTTTGTGGGTTCTGTGTACTAGTCGTTGTCCTATTTATTTCTTCACTCAAACACGTGAGGCATGTGGGCTGTGTGTTATCTCGGCAAGATAGCTGAGGGAGCGGATTCTGGTTAAGGAGTTAGCCATGTCACCTTGGCAGTTAAAGAGTGGGACCCTTTGTGCCCTGAATCTAGCCTATAGTTCTCTGTGCTGCCGTTCGGGCTCCAGTCCCTTCTAGCCTGGGGGCGGGGAGCATTGGAGATGCACACCGTAGCAGAGGTAGCACTGACGGTTCCCTCTTCCCTGGCAGCCCCTCAGCCCCATGCCTGGCACAGGGAAACCAGAGACCCACAGGGCAGCACTGATTTGTGTGCCTCTTTTGCATCTTTAGCTGCCCACTTCCCACCTAGCAGTTGCTGGGCTCTTTGATGGAGATGTGACATTGGTGGCTGCATTTCTGTGGCACCTGGTGGCTTTTCACACTCCCCCCCACGCCTTTCCAGGGAAGAGGATAGGACAGATGGCCACAGATACAGGATTCTCAGCTCTGCATCCTCTCTGCAAATCACATTTGGGGGAAAGTTAAGTTTGTGCAAGAAGAGGATTTCAGTCGCATGGTTTTGTAGTGCTGGTAAGTTGTTTAAGACTCTGTGGATAAATCACACTTTAGCAGAACCCATTTTGGAACAGAGTTAATTCCACTGTGGGTGGCTGTGATTCCCACCTACCAGCCCCCCCAGCCCCCCTAATAAATTTAGGCGGATAAGGTGAATGCCGCACTAAGCCAGACTATTTCTGGACCTAGGGTAGAATTACAGTAGATGAATCATTCCTCTTATCACCAATACTTTTAATTCACTGTCTCATGGGTATAGATCCCTGTCCTTAAAACTTGAGATGAGAAAGCTCTTGAGAATTCATCCTACTTAATGTATGCATGAAGAGAGGGCGGCCCTGTGAGGCCTTGTAGAAATGGTGTGTTGTGGAGGTAACTGATCCCCCACTAGCTTCACTTAAAGAACAGTCAAGATCAGCAGCCGAGGGCAGATTCCTATGAGGCCGAGGTCAGGCATGCCTCCACCCTCCAATCTTTTTTAGCAATTCTTACCACAGCCATCCTTCCCAGGGTGTTCTCCACTCTCTGCTGCCTTCAACAATTGGTAGCAGTGACTCACACATTCCTCAGAACTCACACACCTCACTAAAAAATACAGGCCACCTTGAGGAAGTTAAGTTACAACTCAGGAGTGGAAAGACTCTGGATACAAGTCTTCTGCTGAACACGTCTTTTCAGTTGTTGCCCACAGGCAAAGCCTCTCTGTGGTCCTTGGCCTCGTGACTTCTCTCCCTCTGCTCTGCTCTAGCAAGTTTCACAGAATTCTCTAGCTAGTGCCTGGACACCTCATTTTGTGAGCCAGCCTCAGCCAGAAGGTCCTCGGCTCAGCATCTCAGCTAAGCTCTCTTGCCCCACGGGTGGGCTGAACCTACCTCTGACAGGTGTCCCAAGGCCCCCCTCTTCTAGGAAGCGTCTTGCCGGAAGCTTTCTTGTTCTGTGGACTAGGAAGCCCAGACATCATCCCCTGCTGGTCTTCTGCTTCTCTGACACTGCTTCTTGCTCTCTCGCTGTCTCTGGTATTATAGCAATTTCCTAGGTTAGGAGTTTCCCAGTGCAGGGACCCAGAGGACATGTTTCATACAAAGAGAAGAGTTATTCAGTGTTAGAGGTCTAAGCACAGGGTGAATTAATTTCCTGTCGTTATTAATGGCCATCAAGTTGGCTTCAGCACATGATGGCCTTGCCCGTTTTGTACCCTCCTCATGATCCTTGGTATGCTACTTCTTGTAGCCCTCATGTTCTCAACTGGCATATGGTGGTAGAGGCCAATACAGTTGTGTTAGAAAAACACAAATAACTAGAGAGCCAAAACCAGTGACACTCACCTGTGTGTAAGAAAGAACTTTATATCAAGACTACCAGGCAGGCATCCTAGCCTCGTCCACCTGAAGTCCACGGGTGCAGTGCTGGCTGGGGCCCTCTTCAGGCTCACCTAGTGGCAGGCTAATGATGCAGAAAGGTGAAGCAGGATGCTGGGAGATCATAGGCAGGGGGTCTAGGGTCACTGGATCATGTTGGTAGACACATGGCAGGGGACCAACAGCGCTCAGAGTCGGACCACCCAGGAAAGACCACCCATGGGAGCAGGTAGAGTCCCAGCAAGCAGGAAGGTGAAGGGCAGAGAAAGACCGGTCCCACTGTCTTGCTCTTGTGTACAAAAAGGCTTACAACACCAAGGAGATGCCACCAGACGGACACACCAAGGAATGCCCAGTTAACACAAGCCCTAACCATCACAAAAATGTTGACAGGTTTAGGATGGCCGCAAACAGAAAGCTCAGAGCTGGCTCTTTGTCTATAGCCAGAGAATTAGCTCGCTCAAAAGGCGTAGAGACCATGAGAGTCACTATTCTAGAAGGGAAGAGAAAATTAGGTTCATTACAGACCCACCAACAGACTACAGGTGTTTCAGGTGGGGAGCAGTGGGCGAGAGGCAAGAGAGAGAGAAGATGGGGGAAATTCCAGAGCATTTGATGTCGGAGTGCCATTATCAATTTTGTAGACACGATGGATCCCTCGCATCTTTCTGGTTGGTGCCGATTAACTCCAATGGGCCAGGCGCCAGTGTAGCTGGACTGATGTCACTTAATCGGGCAGGGAGATGGGCAGAGTAAGCTTTGTAAACAGAAGCTACTCTGCTGCTGTCTTCAGTAACGCTGTCGCTAGACATTCCTATCAGCAGTGGATACCAGGTCCAGTGTCCCTATCTCCTTGCCAACATTTGTTCTCTTCTGCATTTCTTAGTAATCCCCGCCCCCCCCCCCCAAAAAATCCCATACAAAAACAAACCCACTGCCATTGAGTGGATTCTGACTCACTGCGACCCTGTAGGACAAAGTGGGGTTTCCATGGCAGGAAATCTACATGGAGGCAGGCTGCCACGTCCTTTCTCCCTACAGTAACTGGTGGATTTGAACTTCGGATCTTTTTGTTCGCAGCTCAATGCTTTAACAAGTGTGCTGCCAGCGTGCCTTTTAGCAAGCCCAGTGAGACTGAAACTCCCAGTGCATGTGGCATCTCCTCGTGGTTTTGATTTTGGCTCCTGGATGGATAATGATCACGGGCATCTTTTATATGCTCAGTGCTATTGGAATACCTTCTTTGGTGAGATATTTATTCAATCGTTTGCCCATTTTATGATTGGGTTACCTATCTGGGCGTTAAGTAGTTCAAGTCTTGTTCGTTAGATTCGTATTGGGTATTTGCTTTCTGAAGATAATTCTCACCATCAGTAACTGTCTCGTCACTCTTGATGAATACAACGTTAACTTCTATGAGGCCCCATCTGTTTGCTTCACCTTTTGCTATTTGTGCTTTTGTTGTTGTGCTGGGTAATCTGTTGTTAAAAGCTGGGTAACAGTGTTGACCCTGCAGTTTCTTCTATAGATTATTATGATTTTACTTTTCACATTTAGTTCTTTAACACGATTTGAATTTGTTTTTGTGTAAGGAATGAGCCATGGGTCCTGTTTCATTTTTCTGTGTATAGAAATCCAATATTCCAAAACACCACCTACTGATCTTTCCACATCAGATGGATTTAGTGACTTTGTTAAAAATCAATTGACCATAGATGTATGGGTTTATTTCTGGACTCTTAGCTATATTCCATTGAGCTGTGTGCCTCGTATTACGCCTATGTGAGGCTGTTTTGACCACTGTAGTTTTATAATATGTTTTAAAGTCAGACAATAAGAATTTTCCTATTTGTTTCTTCAAAATTGCTTTAGCTAATTTGGGTTCTATTTCCACTAATATGTTAGGGGTTGAATTGTGTCCCTCCCAAAATAGTGTGTTGTAAATCCTAACCTCTATGGCCGTGGTTTTACTCTCGTATGCAAATAGGTTGTCTTTGTTATCTTTTTTTTCTATTAACCACTTTATTGGGGGGGCTCTTACAAATCTAAAAATCCACCATTCAGTAGTTAAGCACACTTGTACATATGTTGCCATCAACATTGTCTTTGTTATCTTAAGACAAGATTAGTATAGGATGATTTGTTGTATGTGCGTCAATTGGGAGAAAGTTTACTGGCTACAATTGATTTTTCCATTGAACAATTCTTACATATTTTACTCTGCCGGAAGCACATCACTGGGGGAAGTCCTGCGATCTATGTGCAGATTGGTTCTGCCAGTTCCCCTCCCTTGTAGTATTCTTGATCTCAAGATTAGAGACTCCTGCCTCATCTACAGCTCAGACCCAGTAGGTGAACAGTGAATACAGAACAAATCCATGTTCATGTTCATCTGCACAACTCTTCAGTTGATTCTTCAGTTGATTACCAGTATCAAATGCAATGTTTTAGTTTTTTAAATTTTCATTATTTTAAAATCATTTTATTGGGGGCTCGTACAACTCATCACAATTCATCCATCCATCCATCTATCCATCCATCCATCCATCCATCCATCAATTGTGTCAAGCACATTTGTACATTTGTTGCCATCATCATTCTCAACACATTTGCTTTCTTCTTGAGCCCTTGGTATCAGCTCCTCATTTTTCCCCTCTCTCCCCCACACTCCCTCATGAACCTTTGATAATTTATCAATTATTATTATTTTTCATGTCTTACACTGTCTGATGTCTCCCTTCACGCACTTTTCTGTTGTCCGTCCCCCAGGGAGGGGGTTATATGGAGATTATTGTGACCGTTTCCCCTTTCTCCCCCACCTTCCCCTCCCTCTCCTGGTATTGCTATTCTCATTATTGGTCCCGAGGGGTTTATCTGTCCTGGATTCCCTTTGTTTCCAGCTCTTACCGTTTCCCCTTTCTCCCCCACCTTCCCCTCCCTCTCCTGGTATTGCTATTCTCATTATTGGTCCCGAGGGGTTTATCTGTCCTGGATTCCCTTTGTTTCCAGCTCTTATCTGTACCCATGTACATGCTCTGGTCTAGCCAGACTTGCAAGGTAGAATTGGGATCATGATAGTGGGTGGGGCGGAAGCATTTAGGAACTAGAGGAAAGTTGTATGTTTCATCGTTGCTACATCGCACCCTGACTGGTTCGTCTCTTCCCCACGACCCCTTTGTAAGGGGATGTCCAGTGGCCTACAGATGGGCTTTAGGTGTCCACTCTTCACTCCCCTTCATTCACCGTGCTCTGATTTTGTTCTTTGGTGCCTGATCCCGGTCGCATCGGCACCTCGTGAAAAGGCAATGGTTTATGCATTGAGTTTCAAGATGGCTGGTCTTTAGTCACCTTTCTTTTCGCCCCTTGGGGTTGACTGATTAAGTAGGGTCCCCACGAGACCACGTAGTGTGGTTCACGCCTGACTCTTGGAGGTGACACGCTCAGTACAGTGTCTGGAAATTGCAAGAGCTATTTGGTTGGCTCGCCTGGTTCCCAGGCTGTGCGTACAGTGAGGAGGAATCCCATGAAGAAAGTAGTGGGTCTCCGTGAGCTAGGATGCCGGGTTTGGTTTCTTTTACAGGGGTGCTTGAAGGAGTTAAAGCTCCTGTCAGTGTAGCCCTGGCGCGTCTAGGAAGCAAGCAGCTTTGATTGTGGAGCCAAGCAAGACAAAATGCTGACAACTTAAACCTTTTCTTCATTTATCCTGATGTTACCTATTGGTCAGGTTGTGAGGATTTGATGAAATACATGAGTCTACAGTGGTGCCCAAGAGATCCAGAGTCAAGGGGCTGATTTCTAAAGGCTGACAAACAGGAAACTCACAAAGCCGTGATTGGACGTAGACAATCAATGACGTCTCGCTTGAAGGAAGAAGTCTAGAAGTGGGAAGGAGTTGTGACGGGCTACACCTACTGTTGTAGATGAGAAATGTGATCAGGATTGCTTCTGAGGCTCTCTGGCCATCTTGATAGGGGCATGACTCATAATCATACAACCACAGTGCCCCAGTTTCCATCAAGGGCACACTTAGGCAAGTCCCCACGTTCGAGACTGCCTCGCCCAATGCTGGTCAGGGGAATTGCGGCAGTCCACTCTCAAATTCCATAAAATAGAAGGACATCAAAAAAAGAAGATTCAGGGAGGGAGGGAAAAACATGAGCTGATACCAAGGGCTTAAGTAGAAAGAAAATGTTTTGAAAAGGATGATGGGAATAGATGTACAAGGGTGCTTGACATAATGGATGTATAGATTGTTATAAGAACTGTAAGAGCCTTCAGTAAAATGATTTAAAACAAAGAGCACCCTGCACGAGGCGGATTGACACCAATGGGCTCTCATGTCGCACATGTGAGGGTAGCTCAGGACCAGGCAGTGTGTTTCGCTCCGTTCTGCCTCGGGTCCTTGGGACAGACTTGACACCACCTACCAACGATATCAACAACTCCTGAGCCAGCACTGCCTAAGGGCAAAGCTTTTTACAGCACAGTACAGGCCAGTGGTCGAGAAGAACTCCATGGAGGTTGAATTTATGTGGAGATTCAGAATGGATTTGGGCTTCCACCAGAAACTGTAGCCTTCCCCAACCTAGTGCTCCGAATTTCCTCACTAATCCGTGATTGGGAGCAAGAGCGGCCCTCTGTTTCCCGCAAACTAGAGATCTTGTCCAGAGTCATACTCGCATGGCCAGCTCCAGACCTGACTTCAAGTCCAGGATGGTGTCCCCAATCTCGGCGTCTTTTGTTGAGAGGACTGTTTATACATGGAGGAGCGAGATGGACGAGCCTGCAGTTTTATCAATAAGAAGAGCCTGCACATTTGAAATGAAGCGTGCCACGTGGATTGAACTTGGTGAACTCTACTGTTGCTGAAAGGAGCCCTCGTGGCGGAGTGGTTATGAACTGGGCTGCTGTCCGTAGGGTCAGCAGTTTGAAGCCCCAGCGCTCTGTGGGAGAAAATGGTGCTCCTATTCCCGTAAAGAGTTATGGTCTTCGAAACTCACAGGGGCAGTTCGACCTTGACCCTGTAGAGCATCCACTTGAT
This sequence comes from Tenrec ecaudatus, assembly GCF_050624435.1. Taxonomy (NCBI): domain Eukaryota; kingdom Metazoa; phylum Chordata; class Mammalia; order Afrosoricida; family Tenrecidae; genus Tenrec; species Tenrec ecaudatus. The sequence continues at coordinate 63,680,293 of NC_134546.1, read as the reverse complement.
GGCAGTGAGTTGTTGGGCTTTTCCTTTTTGTTTTTAATGTTGCTGGAAAGGCAGTCATTTATAAAGATGTGACGGAGATAGCAATGTAAACTAGTGTTGTTTTTAGGAATTGGCCTGCCTTTACGAAAAATAAAAAAGAAAAGAAAAGTCAAACTCATTGCTTTGGAGTCGATTCTGACCCTTGGCCTTGCCATTTGAGCGCACATGTCAGTGCGAGTTTGCAGGAGTCTTGGGTGGGTTACCGACGCCCCAGGCCCACTCTGAGTCACCACATGGGTGAAGCTTCCCATGAATTCTTTCTGACCTTAATCAGCGTTGGGAATAGCTTTTGCCCTCAGGCAGAGCATGTCAGAAAATGGACATTACTGGCACACCCCTAGCCAGTCCAGGGAGGGGCAGCCAGCCGAGCTCTTAGGAACTTAACAGGATGCCGAGGACTAGGGTCTGTGTGCGCCGGAGTCATACCTATCCTGATTGCCTGCGTTGGAGGGGCCAACCCATCTTTGCAGCTCGCCACAGGAGTTGGGGCGGGGAATGTCCGGCCCTCAGGCCATGGAAGGCCGGGAAAATCATCACCAGCTAACAACGCAGCCTCCCCTAAGAGAAGCTGCTCCAGCCATCGTTAGCGGTGAATTAGTGAAGTGTCTGGCCAGTATGGTCCTCGAATGGTGCTATGAAGATCCAAGTGGCTGTTGGCAGAATAAGGCTCCCCGTCCCTGACCTGCATCACGAAGTGCCCTCGTCATGGTCCCCCTCCTGAGGGTGTGTGCTCACCGGCACCTGTGCTGTAGCTGTCATACGTGTGCTGCCCGTCTCTTGTACGCCCTATGTAGGCAGCCAGTCCTCTGTAATCCTGACACCGTTATGTCCTTGTCAATAGTCCCCTTCTCTGAATGAATAGTCTTTGTCTTATCTTTCTCCTGTTTCAACTTATTAAAATGTCTCGCTAAATTACATTTGGTTTGGGGGCTACTTTTCCTCCTTGCATAGCCACGCCAAGTGTTGTAGAGTAGAACTGTCCCATAGGATTTCGTGGCTGTGAACCCAAATGTTGGCAGCCTGAACGCCCCCCAAGCTCCTAGGAGGCAAAGAACTGTGAGACTAATACAGCCTAGGAGACGACCTTGTGGGGGCAGTTCTGCTCTAGCCTGTGGGTTGCTTCGAGTTGAAAACAACTGGACGCCCTACAGCGTCTTTATGGGAACAATTTGCTGGATCTAACTTTTGTGGCATCTCAGGGTAGGTTTGAACTGCCAACCCTGAGGTTAGTAGCCCAGTAAAAACCATTTATGCCACTCCGGGATCTTGCCTTTACTATCAGCTGGTGTAAACGGGGCGGGATTGGGCTGTACTGATTGAGCTGAACTGCCGGGTCAAGGAGCCCTGGTGGCATTGGCACAGGATAGGGTGGGTTTGAAGGTTAGGAGTTCAGACCCACCAGCCACTCTGTGGGACAAATATGAGGCTGTCTGCTCCCAGCAAGATTTCTAGCCTCGGAATCCTAGGGAGCAGTGGACTCTGCCTTATAAGGGCGTGACGAGTTGCCGTCCACTCGATGGCAGTCGGTGTGTCAAAGACTTCGTTGAGCTGGTTCTTAGGCTAGGTGGTGAAACGGTTAAGCACCGAAGGAAGAATTTGGGTCTCAAAGTAGCTGGAAAGCTGAGTTCTACAAGCTCTGGACTTCACATTCCCATAGGGCTTCTTTGCCTCCAGGACGCCTCCTGAGCCTGGAAGCTTTGCATTTACTTAAATGTCTGTTTTGCACACATGCGTATCATGGGTAGTTTGGCTCCAGCTTACATACGTGAAGTGCATCCTCGCCAGCTGTTCCCTCACCTGCGCCCTAGATGCCCTGCAAATACCTCTCCCGAGGCTTCAGCACTGTTAAGATGCTGCTGGGCTGCTCCTTGCTGACCTCCGATAGTGCTGTGAGGTGTTCTAGGCTGGTGTGCAGAGAGCATCTTGTTCAGGGGTCTCTTGTTAGTGCTTCAGGACTGCTTTTTTATGACCCTGCTGGAGTTGGAAGCATTTAAAAAAAATTGTAGGTAAGTAAGACAGGGCAAGCGGGCTGCTTGAGCCAGAATGAAAAAATTGTTGACATTTTAAGTTTCCTCACCTCCCTGTGTCTACATATCCACAGTGGTCTTAAAAACAAACTATGAGCTTAAGCAACCTGACAGGAGAGGAGAAGAAATCCGTCTCTGGAGAGTATAACAGGGACACATCCACACACCTCCTGCTAGGTGGCACAGAAGCTAAACCCTCGGTGGCGAGCCAAGAGCTGCTCCTCAGAAAAGCCATGTGATGTGTCGTCTGCTTCCATAAATATTAGAGCCTTGGAAACCCTGGCGGGGGGGAGCGCAGTTGCACTCTGTAACATACAGAGTCACTATGTCAAGGGATCGACCATCGCGACAGGCTTGGTTTTCAGTGCTTGTTACACAAGGGGCCCCCCAGGGCCTGCTTCAACTCTCCCCTAAAGCTCCTTCTAGCCAAGGACCTATATCTTGCCAACTCTTTAACTCCAGTCTGTCTCTTTACCCACTTTCCCACCCTCCCAGTGTCTTCGGTGTTCAAACTCCCGTCTCCTCCTGCTGACCTTCTGCCCGGTCTCCCCCCATCTCCGAGCTCCTCCACAGCTTCTCCCCAGACTGTTGGTTCCAAAATACAAAATGGTTGTGTCACTTTCTTACTTGAGAATATGTTGTGGAACAATGTGCATAATATAATTCCAGTTTTACAAAATAAACTAAAACATATTCTCTCTATGTTAGACACAGAAGAAATCTACAGGAGCATGTATTTAACATTGTTAAAAGTGCTGATCTGACAAGAACTGGGACATAGTATTTATTTTGCATTAGACTAGCAATTCATAAATGCCTGGTAAAACTATAAAGAGGAGCCCTGGAAGTGCTCAGGCATTAACAGAAATGTTGGTTTGAACTCACACAGTGGTCCTGTGGGGAAAAGACCTGGCAGGGTGCTCTTGTAAAGATTCCAGACTAGGGAACCCTGTGGATCCATTTTGCTGTGTCCCATGGGCTGGCTATGAGGAGGATTGACCAGACGGCAGCCAATAGCAGGAACAACAAATTTGCAGAAGACTGTAAGTCCCTCCCCACCTTCTTCTGTCCTTCAACATCCTCCCAGCTGGTTAGCCTGGCTTACCCTCCAGCTGCCTCTGTGCTTTCTCCTGGATGCACCTGCTCTCTGGCCACTTGGAAGGACATGGGGCTTTCAGTGTCTTTTTGCCCAGGCTGATGTCCAAGCCTGGACTGCCTTTCCATTCTCATCTGCTGGAAAAATGACCCTTTCTTGTTGAAACTTGGCCATCGCAGTGTCTGGCCAACTTTTCTGTGTTAGGCCCAGTAGACTAGAGAAGCAAATTCAGAAACACTCATATGTATAAGAAAGAACATTATATCAAAGAGTAACTATATTAAGAAAACGTCCCCCCCTAAAGAAAACATTCCAGCCCAGTCCAAATCAAGTCCATATTTTGATTTAGCCCATAAAATCCAATATTTGCCCATAACTCCCTCTTCAGCCTCATGCAGCACATGCAATAATGCAAAATGCAGGAAGATCACAGGCCAGTAGATGCAAAGCCTTGTGGATCCAGTGGTGGTGGAAACATCTGGTGAGGGTCTCTGTGTGGCTCCTCTGGCTTTCCAATGTGTCTCCTCAACAGGATGATGAGGAGAGAGAGAGACAGAGGCGCCCACCTCCCAGGAGAAAGACAGGAAGTTCCCAGAATCCTCATGAGAAGGCACACCCACAAAGAAGCATCATCAGACTGTGACCTGATTGACAGGCTAGACTCCACCCCTACACCCTTAATACTCTCAAGTTGACATGAGATGATGTAACTATCACACTTTCCCTTGTCTCAGGTGGCATAGGGATTCTTCTATGTGTTGCATCCTGTGTACACTTTGACTTTGGTGTTTGATCTCTTGTACCCCGTAATTGTTGGTTGATTTGTCACTGTGATCTGACTCATAGCTTCCATGCACCCAAGGAGCGTAGACGTTGAGGGCAGGAACCCCACTTCCTCTAGCCTGTCCCCAGTGAGTGCTCATCAGATAGTTACATGGTGTTTCCACAGCTGTGGGAATAAATGAGTGTGACCCGGATGTCTATTGAGGTTTTCTGTCCCATGCTCTTCTTTAGATTGGTGCCACCTGGTGTACATTCACATGGCCACTTCTGTTTTTTTGGGACTTGCAGCTCCTTTATTTGATCTTCTCTTTCTGCCGAGCCTTGAACCAGATTTGAATTTGGGCCCTCTTTCCCTGGTTTCTACCAAATAACAGCAAGAGCAAAAAAGCATGCAAAGTTATTTGTGTGTGCAGCAGATTGGGTTGAAGATCTGGTGTGCGTGTGAGTATGTTATATCACAGCAAAAAGGCAATTGAAACCTAACGATCTTAAAGGACTGTTGGCACCCTGCCACAGGCATCCTTTTCTTCCTCCCCTGCTGCTCTCAGTCACTCTCAGAGTAAGTTCTCCTTTATTCTGCAGCATAATTCAGCTCTGCAGCCCTCCCCCTTCCCCTCCATGCTGCGTATGTGTGCTTCTGCCTTACTGCAGAGCCCAGGAGCGATTCCCTTTAAACCGTGGACAAGCTTTGTGTTTCTCTAGAACCCATCGTAACAGTCCCTGTGAGATGAAAACAGTTAATGCGGTGGAAGCTTAGGCCCATTCAGAGGCGCCTCAGAGGAAAGGGGTGGTGGTCCACCCTGACACAGGAGTCACCAGGAGTTGGAGCGGAATCACTGACAACTGGTTAGTAGTGTCCGTCACAAGGGTGGGTTATTAGCACAAGATCATATTTTCCTGAGCATGCTCAGTTTCAGTTTAATTTTCTATCCCCCTTTCCTTTTTCTTTGATTTATTTTTTTAATTGTGAATTGAGTGGGGCTTTATATTTCAAACCATCAACTCTGCATTCAATAATTCAAACCATTCATAATTCTCCCTGTTCTATCCCATTCCCCTGCTCCGATTTCTCTTCTTACTCTTGTGATTCGCCATACTCCCTTTCACTCAATCCAACACCTGTCAAACCTCTAGTTCATTGCTTCGTTGCCCCTCTCCTTTTGTGTATGTTCGATGCTTTCCAAATAAAAAGTTTGTGTTTAGAATATGTCTTGGAAAAGACAGGGCTTTCTACTCCCATTGAGTTAGTCTTGGAAATTCACAGGGACAGTTCTACCCTGTCCTATAGGGTCACTATGTTGTCACTTCAACGGGTACTAACTTGTGGGCCTGGCAAGTTTACAAGTTTTGAAGAGTGTAGGAGATATTTAAGGTCTGAGCTCAGCCCCTTGAACCTTGCCACAGAGGGACCCAGGAGGAGACTTCTTCCCTGAGCTGATGTGTGCCTGGGGCTGCATTCTTTGAGTGAGGGGAAGAGCTCAGCTCTAAGAAAGTCGTTTGTGTAAAGGCATTTTCCATCGACGGAGCTGGTCTGCAGAATGGGAGTTTCAACATGTGGAGCGGGACTGGAGAAGCATTTGAGTGTTTTGTTTCGTCTGTCCTTGACTGTGCTGCTGCACATTGCTTCTGTTTACCTGTGTCTTGGGGACATGACTGTCTCTAGGGCCCTGGGTGGTGAGATCTAAGACTGTGGTCACAGTGGGTCTTGTGTCTTCTCCCCGTGAAAGTGGGAGACCAGAGGGCAGGAGAGAGGGAGGACGACAAGGAGAGAGGGAACCAGGGGAGAGTGCCAGGGTGAAGGCCAGTGAGGGAGAGAGGAAGGACATGGAAGAGAGGAGAAGCAAGCAAGAGAGAGGCTCTTTATTGCTAACCAAGGCTTGTATATCTTTGGGGGGCATGCAAGCCCCTAATTACATGTAAAGACATACATCACAGGAAGGGGTTGCACTATAGGTAATACATTAATGAGGGTGATGATCTAGGGGTAATGCTCACAATAGGAAGGGGAGGTATTGGGGGTACACATATGATAAGATGGGTGGATCCTAGATACAGGATGGCAGTTTAACTTTGGGTGTCACTGAGTGGTTTGACCTATTCTCTGGCTCTCCATAGAAACCATTATCAGTAGGGTGTGAACCCCACCTATGGGGACCAGACTGATGGCCTTTAGGGAGAAGTAGCACATTGTCCTTAACAGCAGGGAGTGGGCCCCTCTTGTGGGCCCCTGCCTTCAGGGAGGATGTCTCTAAGCAGCTGGCCTCCCACCATATGCTGGCAAATAGTCTCTAATGTTTGGCATATCTTTGTGGGAGACAAAGCTGGGAAAAAGTCATTTTACATCCCACAATTCTCCCTTTTGTTTTAACCACAGAGACTTTAAAGCCTTTCCCCACACACTCACCTGGCCTCACTCTTTGCGACTTCTTTTTGTTTCCTTGGATGAAGAAGAATATGAAAGGACAGTGATTTAGGGGGAGGTGCTGTCAGCTATTCAAACAGATGAGTTTGAAAAATGTTTCCAAGAATGGAATCTCAGAATTTATAAATGGATTAAGTGTAATGGAGAGTACTTTGAAGGTGATAGGTTGCTTTGTAAAAAAAAAAAAAATTAAATACATGGCTTTGGGAAGGTGGATTCCGTTTTCTTTGGGGGGGGGGTGTACCCCGGCCTATGTCCTTCTCTAAGCCAGGTTCGGAATAGGTAGGGTCAAGCCTCACTTTTTATTTATTTAGCTTTATACTGTGATTGGGTGAAGGCTCACAGAACAGTTTTCCAGTCCACAATTACTACATAGTTTGTTTCATATCATTGATTGCCATCCCCAAAATGAAGCCCCACTGCTTCCATTTCCTGCCTTGTGCTTCCATTCCCCCTTTATTCCTCACCCCTCTGAACTTTGTTCTTGGGTAAATGCTGCCCTTTATACTTATGTATCTATGTGTCCAGATATAGCTAGATACCTCTCAAATGGTTGAGTGAGATGGGTGTACTTCACTGTTCTTCTCCCAACCCCCAGTGATTTTGAGTTTTGTTCTGCCTCTTTCTCCCAGTGCCTGCCATCCAGCCTGGTGGTTCTCAACCTTCCTAATGCTGTGACCTTTTAATACAGGTCCTCATGCTGTGGTGACCCCACACCCCAACCATAACATTATTTTCATTACTAATTCATGACTGTCATTTTGCTACTGTTATGAATCGGGCGATCCCTGGGAAAGGGTCGTTCGGCCCCCAGGTTGAGAACCCCTGCTCTATCCTATGCCTGTTGTCTGGTGTCCAACAGAATGAAGCACTCCCTGGGCCCACAACAACCTCATACATGTTACTGTGGTCGAGCCTGCTGAGGATCTGTCTCTTTTCTGCCGACCCTATACTTTATAAAGCATGACGTCCTTTTCCAGGGACTAGCTTCTCCTGATAACATGTCCAAAGTACTCGAGGTCGTCTTGCCATCCTCACTTGGAAGGAGCATTCTGGCTCTACTTCCTCCAAGACAGATTGTTGTTCTGGTAGTCCATGACACTCAGTGTTCTCGGCCACCACCATCATTCCTATTTAGATGCAGTGATTCGGCTTTGACATTTCTTTTTCATTGTCCGGCACTGCTATCAAATCAATTCTGAATCGTAGTGACCCATAGGTCTTACGTTTAGGCCTTCAGTCCATCTTAGTTTTACTGTATAATGTGAGATAGGAGTCCTGTTTGATGTTCTACAATGGGCATCTAGCACCACTTGCTAGTTTTTTCTCTCCCCCTTTTAATGCATTTTGGCCCTTTGTCAAAGATCCACTGTCCACAGGTGGGTGACTTTATTTCCGAGTTCTCAGTTCTGTTCCATTGGTCTTCGTATATTTGCCAGGCTCTTTTGACCTCTGTGGTGCAGTAGGTAGGGAGATGGGGAAATGAGAGCGCTCCTGCTCTGCTCTTCTTTAGTAGTGCTTGGGAGGTCTTTTTCCTTTTCCTATAAACTTGGTAATTAGTTTTTCCATTTCTTTATAGGATGGTGTTAGTCTGGAATGGGGTTGTATTGAGTACCATAGACGTTTTCACAATGTTACGTCTTTCTGTCCGCGAGCATGGTTTAATGTTTTATTTATGTTGATCTCTTTGGGTTTCTTCTAGTAATAGCTTGCCATTTGTATAGGTCCTTTTTTCTTTCCTCTGGTTAGATTTATTTTGTTTCCAACATTTTTATGGGCATACAATTTACATATCATACAATTGAATAATTCAGTCATTCAATTATATCAAGGGGAATTGAACAATCAACACATTTATCTTAGAGCATCCCCCCCAATATTTATTCTTAAGTATTTAATTTTAGGGGTGGCTATTATACATGATCGTGCCCAGGTGGCATAGTGGTTATGTGTTGGGTTGGTAACCAGAAGGTCAGCAGTTTGATACCACCAAGTGCTCCTTGGGAGAAAGACCAGGCTTTCTATTCCATAAAGAGTTACAGTCTTGGCAGCGCTACCTTGTTCTGTAAGGTTGACTTTATGACAGTGAGTTTAATTATACATGACAGTGTTTTCCTGATTTCTCTTTCAGAGGTCACTTCATTAGCATATGTGAATCCAACTAATATCTGTATATTGATCTTGTACCCTGTCACTTTGCTTCACCTAGATCCAATAATTTTCTTACTGTGTCTCTGAGATTTTCTACTTTATAGAATCCTATTGCCTGAAAATAAAGTTTGGCTAAGTTTTGCTAATTAGGGTGTGTTTAATTTCCCATTCTGGCCTTATAGCTGTGGCTAAGACTACCAGTCCAGCATGGACTAGGAGAGGTCATAAAAGGCATCCTCGCCCCATTGTCATTCTGAAGGGGAATGCTTTCAGTTCTGTTGGTTGTTGGTTTTGCATACCTGTCCTTTATTATGTGGAGGGATTTCCCTTCTGTTCCTATGTCTTTGAGTGTTTTTATCAGGAATGGATGGTGGAATTTGTCAAATGTCTCTTTTCATTGACTAACATGATCATGACCTTCATGACTGATAGGATTACATGTTTCTTTTCCTTTATTTTACCTATATGGAGGATTATGTTGCTTCTTTTTCTAAACTTGAACCATCTTTGCATCCCTGGTCTGAATCCCACTAGGTCATGATATATTATTATTGATGTGTTGTTGTGTGCTAGTGATTTCTTTCATTATGAGGGATATTGGTATGTAATTTTCTTTTAAGTGATCTGCTTGCTTGGTTATGCTCACTTCTTAAGATCAGTTTGAAAGTATTTCATCATTTTCTATATTCTGGAATAGTTTAAGTCAAACTGGTGTTAACTCTTCTGAAGGTTTCATAGACTTTGCCAGTGAAACCTTCTGAGCCTGGACTTTTCTTGGTTGGGAGTTTTTTAATGATTTAATTTATTCTTTGGGTGGGTATAGATTTGTTTCCATTTTCTACACCTATCTGTGTTAGTTTAGGTAGGTAATATGCTTCTATATACAATGTAGATTATACATTTTATAATGTGTATGTCCATTTCTTCTAGGTTTTCAAGTTTGTTGGAATATAGCTGTTTATTGTATTTTTCTGTTATTAATCTTTTTTGTTTCTGTTGGTTCTATTGAGCCATTATCCACATCACTTCTTAATTGGTTTATTTGCATGTTCTCTTTTTATTTTTCCTTTGTTAGATTTGCTGATGGTTTGTCAATTTTATCAATCCTTTCAAAGAACCAACTCCTAGCCTTGTTAAGTCTTTGTATTGCTCTGTTTTTAATTTCATTTATATTTGCTCTGATCTTACTTTGTTTCTCGTGATGACTGTGGGCTTAAAGCCGCAGGGGCAGGTCGTATTTCCAACAGAGGATGGGGCTGCAGGAGGTCTGGGCACAGCTGAGTCCTGGTGGGGCGGCTGCTGCTGCTCCTTGGTAGGATAAGGGGGAAAACCCAGCAAAAATAGAAACTATAGAAAGTAGGGAGGGGGGAGTGGCTAAGGCAGGTGAACACCAGAAATAAGAACTAAATAACTAAAAAGTTTCTTTTTAAGTAAAGGAAAATAAAGAAGGGATGTGTGAAAGAGAAAAACCGTAAGAAAAATTCCCCAAAAAGCCAAACTCCCTGTTAATTTCGACTCTAGGGAGGTGACCCATTAAAGAAAAAGGACTGTGGGGAAGAGAAGGTGAGGAGGAAGGAGGGGGGAGGGAGGAAGGAGAGGGGAGATAAACAGTTTTAATGAAAGGAAAATGGAAAGTAGGGAAATAAAGAAAGGGGGAATTTCAAAAATATGAAGGTGAGTACTGGAGCAGAAGCGAGACTCAGCAGGGAGACGGTGTAGGGGTCAGGTCAGTGATGAGTCATGCCCTCTTACAGAGGACCGGAGCTCGTGGGGAGTGGTAAGGATAGGGGACTTCTAGCCCTACCCAGAATTCCTGCTCGCCCAGATGTTATCTAGGGTCAGTTTGTGCTGACCCAGAGTAGCAGAGGTCAGGGTGCTTGTTCCCAGAAGGAACCTTTTAGGCCTCCAGGGCAGCTGTAGTCAGGGTGACTGGATGTTGAAGTATTTCTTGTGCACTAGAGGTGGCTGGGTGGGACAGGCCACCTTCCATACACACATTCTAGTGTGATGAGGAGGACGCCACGTGTCCCCAGACCAGGCTGTGCACCTGGTGCCCCGTTCCCAAGGGGATGCCCTGACCTCAGGTGAAGCAGGAGCTGTGTAATGAGAGGACGTTACCAGCTGCTAGGTGAGTGAGAGTGAGGGTTGGTCATGCTTCTGGTTACCTGGAGAATCTGGGGAATAAAGAGAGTGTGATAGTCTGAGAAACAAGTCCACAGAAACTCATGTGTAAGAGAAACAAGCCACAGAAACAAGTCCACAGAAACTCATGTGTAAGAGAGAGTTTTATATAAAGGTTAAGTGCACATCAAGAAAACATCGCAACCCAGTGCTGCCCAAGCCCACAAGTCCAACATTAACCTATATGTCCGACATCAATCCACAAAGTCCTCCTCTCCCTCACAAAACAGACACAATGATGCCGACTGCAGGAGGAAAGCAGGAGTCAGTGAATGTGTAAACATCTCAGTGCTGTAAGGGGTCTCCATGCAGCTGCTCCAGCACCCAGGGCTGCATCTGGGAGGTCCATGAGGCTTCTCTTCAGGGATGTCCTGCAGGAAGTGAGCCTTGCCAGCTAAAGCAGGGAACTGGCTTTGGCAGCTGCACCCTGGTTTGACCATCAGAAAGCAAGAAACCTGAGAACTAGAAAGGCAAGGCTCACTGAGCCATTTATCTCTCCGCTCTTCAATTAACCCCACATGTGTTTATCGGCCAAGTTGGCACAATCAACTACCTCAGAAAGGATTGCATTTTTCTGGTTACCAGCCTTCAGTCTGGCCATCTGTGATGTTAAGTCTCTATCTCGAGCAAATGGTACTTGCAAAGGTTGAAGATGGCCTTGCCGTGTCAGACCACGTGACAGTTCACCTGTTCTGCCTGCCCCTTCTCCTGCTATATCTGCTCAGGTCAGGTTCCTCTCCCAGTTGATAGCCTGCTTGCCCATCTTTTCTTTGAAGCTCAGGGTTCCAGGATTATCATCTGTAATACTATTTGTTTTCATAAATCTTTGTTGTAAAGGTGCTGGGAAGTAGGTCTGCTTCTCCTGCCATCTTGCCTGAAGTTTACTCACGACAAAGCCAACCAGCTTTTTATTTCAGGAGCAGCCAACTAAGCTTGTTCTAGGACTGCAAGCAAGGTGAAGGCTCTTGCTTTTCTCATGGTTTACTGGGTTTCCCGGCTGGGGCCCCTGCTGCGTCCTTCCTTCCTTCCTTCCTTCCTTCCTTCCTTCCTTCCTTCCTTCCTTCCTTCCTTCCTTCCTTCCTTCCTTCCTTCCTTCCAGCGCTCCTGGCACCCTCCTCCCCATCCTTCCCACCTCATGGGAAGGGTGCCCGTGCAGCAGGGCTTTTATCAGTGGGCTTTATGGGAGCGTCCTTCCTACCCCACTCAAAGCATGTTGGCCTTGGAAATTCCTCTGAAAGGAGTTTCTCTTTGTGTAGTTTTAACTTGTTGTCATTCCAGGAGCATCTAGTTTAACAGAATATAATTATTTACCTCAAAGAATGAACCACTAATTGGGGACCACCTGGTGCTAGGGGTAAGGAGGCGGGGCTTGCGTGAAGGGCATGTCCTCTTGAGGAAAGGTCAACCTTTGGCGCTCCAGCCCTAGCCTTGGGTAAGTTAGCAGCTCCTACCCTTCATTTACGTCCCTGCCTGGAATAAAGACTGCGTCATTAGGCTATTGATATGGAAATGAGCTAAGGGGTGGACCAGGCCTCACTTTTAGGGAGCTCACCCCTTCAACTGCAGCTAAATATCATTTTTATCAGGGTAGTGTGCCCCTCTTTTAACCCTATAAAGTATTTCTTTTTGTCCCGCATCTTCTGAGTCCCCGCCCCTCAACTCCTTCACATTTCCTTTCTGTGCTTCCACAGAAGAGTGATCCTTTAGGAATCACCCATACGTGGTTAAAACGAAACCAGGTTTGTCCACTGGGGCAGAAGGAACCATAGGCTGTGGGTTCTTTCAATGTGACACCCCTCTCTGATGCAGGATGTTGTTCAATATTTGAGAACAGGTGATCTGAGTGGGCGGTCCTGTCACTCCAGAGGCTCCTCTGTGTGTGTGTATGTGTGTGTTTTTCAGCGTGACTGTCTGCAGAAACATGTCGTGGGAAGATAATTTATATGATTTCAGAAGCCTGTTTGACTCCAATGGGTAAGTTGATTTTTTTAAAGGATAGGAATACATTATTTTTATTCATCTCCTTTTAATCAAACCTGTTTTCGTGACTTTTTAGAGTTTGTTTTTTTGGCTTAGAAAGCTACCTGATTGAAAGTCAAATTAAATAGCTGTCCTAGAACTCATGTTTTTTCAGTTAAGCTTTATTACCTCAATACCCTTTGTTTATAATATGCTTAACGCTGCCCCTTTACCACTGTCCACAAAGCATTCGTTTCTAATATGCACTTTCTTCCTTTTTCCTATCTAAATATGATGTATCCTCTTTGATCAATTCAGATCTCTTACCTGTGTAAAATTTACTTTGATGATTCCCGTCTGTCCAAATCGGCAGTACCAATTGGAGCAACTACGACATAGTCCTAGTCTCCAAAGTCTTCTTGGAGGTGGTAGTAAAACGGATTAAAGGCAATGTGCATGATATGTAGCTATATACTGCGTGCCCCACCCCCAGATGGCTTATTAAGCGTGTGAATAACATGAGAATGCAGGAATTCAGAACCAAGCTACCTTCTGTTTTACCACACCCACACAACCAATACCATCACCCATGTTCCTTCTGAGCCACACTTGTTTGCATTCATTTCCCCAGTAGTTAATGTCATCTTCTGAACTTGTCGCCTGAGCAGATTGAACCACATGTCAAAGTTCTGCCGACTGCACGTCTGTGAGGCTTTGAGCAAGCCTCCTTCCTCAGCGACTCAATGTCTCCATCTCTGAAATCCCGGGCTTAGGCTTCAGTCGTACAAACAGTAAATAGCTTAATCATATAAACAGGGTGCTTGTGGCGTTTGTCACAGTTTTTCAAGCACCTTTTAAAACCCTTTTTATTGTTAATTAGGAGAGGGTTTATAGGTTAGAGCATCAATTTTGCATTCAACAACTTGGCAAGCCTCCCGATGGTTTTCAAGTGCTTTTCTGAGCATTGTTTACAAGAAGGACACTAAGAGGGGGGCACTGTGGGATTCCTGTTTTGCAGATAGAAGCTGAGCGAAGGCATGAGGAAGTGCTTTCCACCAGTCATGTCTTGTGTCAGTGCAGGCAGAACCAGGATTTGGCCTCCTGGCCTGGATTTTCCTTTTGTATTATCGTGCCCTATGACAGAACTTTATGCTTGTTCTTTCTGTATTTATACAGCATGATGGACCTAGCAGTTATAATTACAGATCAAAAATACTTTAACTCTGCCACTTAGACACTTGCCCATGTGGTTACCTTTAATGGAATTAAAAAAAAAATCTCAATGCTAGCTTTGAGTTACTAGTGCTCTTCCTTTTGCATCAGAAGGACTCTCTAGCATTAAATGATAATTATAAAGATTGTATTGTGTTTTTGGCAAAATCATACCCAGCAGGTTAGGTTCCCATTCAAATATTTCTACACGAATTGTTCAGCGACACTGGGTACATTCTTTACAGTGCACCAGGATTGTCATTATTTCCATTGTGGTGATTCAGTTTCTTTAGCATTTTTTGTAGGGAAGATCTAGTGGTACCAAACTTTCTTTTTAAAAAACATCATTTTATTGGGGCTGTTATAACTCTTACCACAATCCATCCATCCCTCCATTGTGTCAAGCACTTTTGTATATCTGTTGCCCTCATCATTCTGCAAACATTTGCTTTCTACTTGAGCCCTTGGTATCAGCTCATTTCCTCCCCTCCCCCGCTCCCTATCCCCATGAACCCTTGATAGTTTATAAATTATTATTATTTAGTCATGTCTTACACTGTCCAACGTCTCCCTTCACCCACTTTTCTGTTGTCCGTCCCACAGGGAGGGGCTTATATGTAGATCCTTGTAATCTGTTCCCCCTTTCTATCCCACCTACCCTCCACCCTCCCCTTATCGCCACTCTCACCACTGGTCCTGAGGGGTTCATCTGTCCTGGATTCCCTGTGTTTCCAGCTGTTTCTGTACCAGTGTACATCCTCCGGTCTAGCCAGATTTGTAAGGTAAAATTGGGATCATTATTGTGGGGGGAGGAAGCATTAAAGAACTAGAGGAAAGTTGTATGTTTCATGGGTGCTACCCTGCACCCTGACTGGCTCGTCTCTTCCCCGTGACCTTTCTGTAAGGGGATGTCCAGTTGCCTACAGATGGGCTTTGGGTCCCCACCCCGCACTCCCCCTTATTCACAATGATATGCTGTTTTGTTCTTTGATGCCTGATACCTGATCCTTTCGGCACCTCGTGATCGCACCGGCTGGTGTGCTTCTTCCATGTAGGCTTTATTGCTTCTGAGCTAGATGGCTGCTTGTTTATCTTCAGGCCTTTCAGACTCCACACGCTATATCTTTTGATAGCTGGGCACCATCAGCTTTCTTCACCACATTTGTTTATACACCCATTTGTCTTCAGCAATCGTGTTGGGAAGGTGAGCATCATGGAATACCAGTTTAATAGAACAAAGTGTTCTTGCATTGAGGGAGTACTTGAGTGGAGGCCCAATGTCCATCTGCTACCTTAATACTAACTTATAAACATATTCACATAGCTTTATTTCCCCATCATCATCTATAAATATATTTACATGTGTACATGCCCGTATTGAGATATCTGTAAATGCCTTTTGCCTCCTAGTTTTTCCTTTATTTCCTTTTACTTTCTTCTTGTGCTCCACTCTCTTCCTCCCCCTTCATTTGCTCCCGTGTGTTCTGATCAGACATGTCCATTTCCCAGAACTGCAGCTTCAGGGCTGTCCTCTGAAGGGAATTCTTCTGGGGGAGGGGGCAGCTGTCCACATAGTCAGACCTTTCCCTGGCTCCCTGCTTCATGCCAGTATGTTGCATTCACATCTTGGGGCACCGGGTTGAAATCTGGTATGGAACTTTACTACCCTTTACCTGAAAATGTCTTCATTTTTACCACATTCTTTAAAGGACAGTTTTGACAGTTCTCTTTTCCACCAGCACTTTTAAATGTATCCTTCCATTGTCTTCTGGCTTGTGCAGCTTCTAAGAAATCAGTATTTTATATTTATTTGTTGTCTTTTGTGCTTTCAAGATTCTTTGTTGTTTGAGAGCTTGATTGTAATGTGAATGGATGTGGATCTCTTTGGGTTTGCCCTATTTGTTGTTTGTTAAGCTTCTTGGATTTGTAAATTCATGTTTTTCATCATGTTTGGGAGTTTTCTGCTATTGTTTTTTAAAATTCTGTCTCTTTCTGCAAATCGCAGGCTGTATGGATTGGCTTGCTTGATGGTGGCCTGTATTTCCACAGGCTTTGCTCGGGAGTTTTTAGCCCCCGGTATGTAGTGCTGCCGCAACAGAAATGGCAGACAACTTACAGTTCTGGGGCCAAAGTCAGGGTTGGCTTATCTCTCTCAGCTTTAAGAAACTCGTGTCCCTGCGTTTTTCTGAGACCTCTGTCTCTAGTGCCTGTCTTCCTCTGCTCCCTGTGTATGTATCTGCGTCTGTTCTGCTCTTTCAGTAACTTTGAGGTGATCTGGCGTGAGACCCACCCCACATCGCATGTATACATGAGCATGACTAAAGAAACCCTCCATTTCCAAACAGGGGCATATTTACAGATACCCCAGAACCTAGGGCCGTCGTGTCAGCTCCAGTAGATGAACCTCCAGAGGCTTTGACGGCCGCAAGTCTGTGTGGGTTCAGACTGTCGGGTCTCTCCTGGAAGCGTGTCTGCGGGTTTTGCTGCTGATCTTTGGGGGAGCCGCTGGGCACTTTAACCCCTCTGCCTTCAGGGATCCTTATCGCCAGCCCGGGGCTGGGACTTCAACACGCCTGAGGGAGGTGCGCTCTGATCAGTACCTGTTGCTCTATCTGTTGGTCTTCAGAGTGCCATTTCAACTGCACTACCCTCCGGTTCCTGGATTCTGCTGATAAGGCCTTCCAACGTGGTCTTTCATTTCCGTTATTGTACCGATCAGTTCTGGTATCGTGGGCTTTTTCGGTTTATTTTTAAAATAGCGTCCATCCCTTTTACATTCTTACCTTGTTTATACATTGTTTTCCTTAGTTCTTTGAACATGCTTAGTACTGTTATATTTTATTGTTCCCCATGGTCAATATTCATGCTTTTTGGAGATGACTTCTTTCCCTTTGTCCTGTTATTTGAATGGCCGTCCTTGCTGGTGTCTTCGTGTGCTTTGTGATGCTTTGCCGCTTGAACATCACACCGTTACCGCGTGCTCCCTTTTCTCTGCCTCCATCAGGCCCCTTGCGAAGCACGAATGTCTAAGAGAAACTTAGGCAAGCACAGGCGTCATTCTTGCCTCCGTGGTCTCCCCCTTGCTCTGGGAGTGCTTTGATTCCCTCTAGACTGAAGTTTCAGCCCTTGCAGAAGCTCAGAAACACCCTGATCACTTTGCTCCAAGTCTTTACCAACTGTACCCGCCCCTGCTCGGATTTGGGTCACGGTGAGTTTTCAGTGCTTCAGGCTGCGGCTTCCAGAATGGTCAGAATCTATTTATGCCT
The DNA here is from genome assembly GCF_050624435.1 of Tenrec ecaudatus. Lineage (NCBI taxonomy): Eukaryota > Metazoa > Chordata > Mammalia > Afrosoricida > Tenrecidae > Tenrec > Tenrec ecaudatus. Next base: position 63,663,157 of record NC_134546.1, on the reverse strand, counting down.
TGAAGACTCTGTCCACAGGGCTCGTCCCATGTACTTTCGGACCCTTCACGGGAGAGGTACGGCGATTGGGACGCTAGCGTATACCTGCTGTGCCGGGAGGAGTGAGAAGGGAGGAAGATAATTTTCTACCATGGAAACCTGGCTTTGTTTTAGTAGGTAGTTCTTTAAAAAATTTTTTAAAAATCATTTCCTTAGGGGCTCATACAACTCTTTTCACAATCCATCATTTGTGTCCAGCACATTTGTTGCCATGATCATTCTCAAAACAGCTGCTTTCTACTTGAGCCCTTGGTATCAGCTCCTCATTTTCCCCTCCCTCCCTGGTAGGTAGTTCTTTTCTACCATTCCCGGCCTGCCTTTTCTGTTGCTAAAGGATGGAGTGCAGGTGCCTCATTGTTTTTCTTGGTATTTGGGTAGAGTGGGTTGGGCTCTCAGACTTGGCGCATGCCTCCATTTTCCCCGAAGAGCGCCCACCTTGACATATCACTCATAGTTGTTTAAAGCTTCTGTCTGGTAGTTCCAACAGCTGGGTCATAGCTGAGGCCCGTTCCGTTGATGGCTTTATCTTTTGACAGTAAGCTGCTGCAGGGACCTTCTCAGTGAGCATCCTAACCCCCTCAGCATTCAGTGCCCCTGCGAGCCCACGGGCGGATGGGCAGTCTCCGCGTGCCCTTGTCCATTGCCCAGTGGTGGACTGTGTGCTTTTGCGTGGAGCTGGGCAGTTGTGAGGAATGGCACGGGCGGGTAGGGTTTTGTTCGGCCGACTGACCTGGTGGCACTTAACAAGCACAGACTGGGTGGAAGCTCACCCCCCGCCCACCCCCCGCCTCCAGTGGTTCCACAGAAGAAAGATCTGGTGGCCTGCCTTTGTAAGGATCACAGGCAAGAAAACCACATGGAGTGATTCTACAACATAGTACACACGTTGCCGCAAGCCACAGGCTTATTTTAGTAATAGATACGGTCCTCAGGCTTATGTAGACCCGTGAGCATGCATCGCAGCCTTGGGTTTTCTCAGCATTTCTGCTCCTCTGCTTCAAGTCTTGCTTGTCCTCTGCTTCAAGATAGTCAGACGGTCAAGTCTCGGTTGCAAGAGGTTTGCTACTCATCCACCAGCAGTAGCAGACCCGAGCTGGGCGGTCACGGGAAGATCGGTGGTTCAAGCCCGCCAACTGCTCGGTGGGAGAGCACTGAGGCGTCTGCTCCTCTAGAGTTACAGCCTCAGAGACCCACAGGGCTTCTGAGAGTGTTGCTTTGAATCCAGTCAGCTCCATGGCACTGAGGGGGGGCGGCTTTGTTGAGGCGTTGAGCTCCTTGTGGGGCTTAGGTTCTCTGTCAGCACCGGGAAGTGATGCTTCCGCGCAGCCAAGTTAGTGCATGGTTCCTAATGTACTTCCCTGAATTTAGCAGAAATGTGGTGTTTTCCCCCTTTTCTTTGATGCTGTCTGCTCATTGCCAATCCCATCTTAGCTGCCTACTCTTGTCTGCTTGCTGACAGAGAGGTATGTGAGAAAAGTCTCACGGTCATTGCTACCCCTACACCCGTTACCAGGACTGACGTGCAGGAAACCAGGCCAAGCTGCTAGAAAGAAGAAAGCCATCCATGTGCTTGGGGGTGAGGGCTTCAGGAACCAGAAGACTCGAGTTCAACTCTGCTACTTAGGTTTCTCTTGAATCTGGGTGAGTCCCTTCCCTCCGGTTTTGGCGAGTTACACTAGGTGGTCCTTAGAAGCCCTGCTCAGGGGTAAACTCCTCTGATCTTCGCATCAGAGTCGTCTGTGCAGCACTGTGTGCCCAAGTGGTAGAGCCATCTCTCTGCAAGCACAGTGGTTAGTTCCCAGGTGTGGACTGAGTCACGGTTCACATAGAAACCCCACTGGCAGTTCTCCATCCTTGTTGCTTTTTGCTGAGACTGGCTAGCCTGTGCCATCTTTCCTGGTCGTCCCTGGCATTAGGAGGCCCTTATGAAGCCGAAAGGCATCAGGGCAGCACAAGGCGATTGAAATCACTAAGAATCGTGCCTGGGGTAAATGATGAACCCGCTGAGAGTCTCCGCGTTCTCTCTCACTATGGTGATACACAGACAGTGGTTGTAGAGAGCGTAATGTGGGGGAAGAGGGCGAGCTAAACAATGACTGAATAGTACATGGCTGTCAGCTAGTTACTCACCGAGCAGGCTAGCATTTCCTGAGTACTACTGTGTGCCAGGTACTGTGCTAAATGTGAATGAGCTCCCACCCGAGGGCAGGCTTGTCATTGTTCACCCCATTTTGCTGATGATAAAAACTGAGGCTCGGGGCTGTTAAGAAATCTAAGTTGACATGACTAGTGAGGGGCAATATCAGGATTCAAACCTAAATAGCCCAACTTCCCAGTTGGTCCATGTTCTCTTTTTGGCCCAGGTGTGATGCATTCAATGCTACATTACACGTGGAGCTCCTTGACGTTTCACACACATAACCAGCATCAGACCAAGAGCCAGGACGTGAGCACAGACAAGAATTTCCACCATGTTCCCTCCTATAATCGCTACACAAAAGGGCAAGCACTCTCTTAACTTCTAATTGTGAGGGTTAGCTTTGTCTTGAAAGTTGATTTTTATTTTGTTTGGTTTTTAATGTCAAAGCTCTCACAGAGCGTGTACACTATGTTGTGTCTGGTTTCATTTGCAGAGCGTATCGTCATAAGCCCAGTATTTTTTTCATAACGCTAGTATTTCATTGCTTAGATGAGCACCACTTCTAGAATGATCTGCAGGATTGATGAGCCCCTTCCACCTGTATTGTCTGGTACTGGCCCTAGATGGCACACCTGGACACCCTATCACCAATGGCCTCGCCTGGGGTGACTCGGCTTTCAGCATTCCTCCTTTGAGCCCCCCTTCCTTTTTTTCTCTTTCTACTCTTACCTCCCCGCCTCCAACCCGTAATCAAACCAGTTGCCATTGAGTCAATTCTGACTTACAAGCTAACCTATGTTAGCCCTTGGTACTAGCTTCTCTTTGACGCCTCTTCCATGACTTCTTGACTTCCTCCAATGGCCCCCATTCGGAAGAGCCCCATTGTGGCAGCCTGGTTAGACCTCGCAGGTCGGGGGAGACGAGCGGGGTGGCGATGTTCTCCCCAAAGGATCATCCTTCCCTCACCCACTTCAGTGTGTGGCTCTGGTGTTTTCAGAACACGTGACAACCCTTGTTTTTCTCCATATTTCCATTTCAAGCCTATAATCTTTTTGTATCTCAGTGAACTTGTGTTTACTGCAAGACAGCCTTACCCTGCCTGGCAGAAGTAATATTACAGTGCGTCGTCTTCTCCCTGTTGTGAGAAACGTGATGGTGTCAGAGCTGATCACAGCTGCTCCCGGAGAGGAGGAGGGGGTGGTGTGTGTGTGTGTGTGTGTGTGTGTGTGTGTGTGTGTTCTCATCCATCCAGGGCCCAGGTTTTCTTCTTCCATCTCCAGTCTTAGTTTTGCTGATTTCCCTGGAAATGAAGGATTGTGATATGGAGCAGGTGCCTGCAGGCTTCCAAGATGTGGAGACTCTTGTGTCCTTGAGGGATGTCGGAGTTAAGCAAGCCCAGCTGCACAGGGACAGGTCGGCCGTTGCACCCCGCACGCTCTGAGGGAGAAAGACGTGCCAGTGTGCTTCAGTAAGCAGATTTCCCAGCTCGGGGATCCTTTGGGGCTGTTCTGCTCTGTCCTGCAGGGTTGCTGTGAGGTGGAAGTGACGGCATGGTACTGGGCTGGCTGGTTTCGGGTGTGAGGGGTGGGGTTCCCCTGCTGCTCTGGTTCTGACTGCTCGATGCATTCAGTGTGAGAGGGTGAGAAACGAGCATGCCGCCCCTCCCCGGGCAAGAGGAAGCAACAGTGACGGCTGCTGCTGTCTGCACTGATTTGTACCGGGGTCTTCCTTCCACCGTCATATAAAACCTTAAGTCTCTCATTCCCTGACCACAGTTTTCATGATTTCTGGAGATTTTCAAGTTACACAACGAGGCAGTAATCACTGTATCATGCTGCTCCTGCCTTGGCCCGGGCTCTTCTTCTCCAACCTACCCCCTCCTCCCCACCCCCCCAGCACCTCCCTCTTCTCTGTCTGTACACAGAGGCACTGAAATTCCACGTTTTCTTCTGATCCCCATGCTATGTTGATTCTCCTCTTGTGTGGTAAGCAAGGAGTGGAGTGCTTACTCCCCTGTCGGTTACAAAAGAGGAAACCGAAGCGTTAAAGGTAGGTTGGCTGTTCATGGTCCCCCAGCTAGCTGATGACCAACCTGGGGTAACAACCCAGGGTTCCTGAATGCACATTATTGCCAGCCGCCATCAAGACAGCCTCACGGGGTCCCATGCACTAGGGAGCCAAGCACTGCTTGCTCCGTGCTGTTCCATGACTGATTGCAGACCGAACCATTGTGATCCAAAGGATTTTCATTTGGCTGATTTGCAGAAGTACATTTCCAGGCCTTTCCCCCTCGTCTGTCTTAGTCTGGAAGCTCTGTTCATGGTCATGGTAGCATGCGGCCCACCACTGCCAGATGGCTGGTGGATGCACATGAAGTGCACTGTCTGGGAACGGGATCCAGGCTTCTTGCAAGGAAGTGAGAATTCTAACCCTGAACCGAAATTTGGCAGCAGTACTCCACCCTTAATGCTCCTCCTCAGACTCCTGTCATTAGGAAGGTCTTGCCACCAGCCTTACAGTCTTTGCCACGGCTGTGGCCCGGCTCACAGCTGGAGGGGTGTGTGGTTAGAGGGAAGAGCACAGGGGAAGGAATTGACTGTCAGGAAGCGGAGAACAGGAGTAGGAAGACTTCCTAACTTCTCTCCACCGAGAGGAAGGTGAGCAGACTCATACGTGGCCTCTGCCATCCGCAAGGCACCGTAAGTAGATCCATGATGGAGAGGGGGTGGGGGAGTGTGCGTGTGTGTGTAGGAGTGTAACTGGGGCAGAGGACGGCTCATGGAGGACAAGCTGTTGCCAGGGACCGAGAGCTGGTGTGTGGCACCTGAAGTGGCCCACTCTTGGGTCTTAGCCTATTTATAACTAGTGTCGCTGCAAGCACTGCCCTTTGGGGAGAGGTCATCCAGTCAGGGTTAAGGACAGAGACTATTTGTGTGGGTTTGAATCCGGATTCCTGCCCATACTAATTAAATGTGTGACCTAGGGCAAGTTGCTGTCTGCATCTGAGTTTGTCCCCGTGCTGTAAGAGTGGGAATAAGCACGGCGGACTTGGAATAATAGCTCACGGTGTTGAGTAGATTCTTTACCTCATAGGCATTCAGAATGCGTGTACCTGTGTGTAGGTACGCATTTTAACAGCTTTGTTTGCACTCTGCTTTTCTAACCTGCCTGCTGAGCCCTCCAGGTAAGCTCATTCAGGTGTTAGCTGTGAGCTGCGTCTCCATTCGCCCTGTGTCTCTTAGTGTGGTGGCGGCTCGGGGCAGCAGAGACCAGTGGGTGTGCAGTGGGCTGGAGGCAGCTGTGGCCCTTAGCCAGGCTTTAGCAGGACAAGAGTGCTGGCCAGCCCGGCTTCACCCCAAATTGCCCAGTGAAGCAAACCAGGGCACTCAGCCTGTGTCTTCTCTAGCTTCATGCACTGTGATGTTTACTAAGCAGACCTGTTGCCTTTGTGCTGGAGTGGCCAACAGGTGTGCATCTCCCTGCCTTCTTGAGGTTTGCAATAAAGGTAGTGAACGAAGAGGAGGAGATTACCGTACATGCTCGAGTATAAGCCGACTCGAATAACAGCCTAAGTACCTAATTTTACCACAAAACTATATTCCACACTTACTCCGCTCTGCTGGCTGGACGCTGCGGGCTCTTGCTGAGAGCCGGTTTACTCCAGCACCCGCCTTTGCTGCTTGTCACTGTCATTGTCATGAAGTGGTATGTTGAAAGTATCAAACGGATGAAGTATGAACTATGCAAAAGAAGCCGTTGCCCTGCTTTGCTTGCGCTTGCAAACACTGTTAAAGAAGAGGAGTGGGCTCACCACGTCGGGCACAGTCACTGTACCACGGTCATGACTGCGCAGCACAAAGAACATATTCCACATCATTTTACAGTGACGTGAGGTGTACTTACAGGTTAAACGTGTCGAATGTTTTGTCATACACGTACATATAGGATGTAAATCTACCGTATACACTTGAGTTTGAGCCGACCCGACTATCATCCGAGGCACCTAATTTTACCACAAAAACTGCATTAAAAAACAAAAACTCAGCTTATACGTGAGTATATATGATACACTATATTTTGCTGTCAGATCAGATGCACTTTAGTCCTGTGAGGGCAGGGAATCATAAAAGTCTAGAGTTTCATGCTGAGACTACGCATGCACATTCCTACATTTTTCACTTCTGTAAAGGATCAGGAGTTGGCACTGACTGGTCATGTCTCAGGACCCTGTTCACGGAAGGAAGGTGAGGTGCAGCTCTGGCCAGTGGACCTCGCCCCGTGTTCAGAGATGCTGGAGGACTGCCTAGTATGCACACGGGGCTTCAAAATGCCCTTGGAAAAGGGGATTTAAATGAGCATGGAGTTTTCCCGTGACCTTTTGAAGCCCTCTGGTAGCATCTCTCTTGTCCCTTGACCTGACGTGCCTGATGAGTCTGGCTCCTGGACCTCATCATGGGCGACCTGAAGGTTTCTTCCTGCTGTCGCCTTGCAGCGGAGAGCCGGCTTCGGAGCTCTGGTTTGATTCCAGGGCCCTGGTTTTAGGAAATAGATTTTGTGTATGATGTAAGCATAACAAAATCAGCTTTGCCAGGACCGTTGACATTTGGCTTCAAAGCAAATCCAGGTGGTATGTTTTGATTTGAGGAGATGCTTGGGTTCCCTAGTGGCCTTGAAGCACTTTCCCCTTGTTTTATAAACAAGGGGACTGATCTGCTGAGAGGTGACACTGTGGGTGGCGAGTCAGGTGGGGCGGCCAGAGTGGGAGAGCCCAGCTGGACGGAGTGCTGTTCCATCTACAGTGTCCCTCTTCCCCACTCCCTCTAGTCCTGGGGTGCTGCCCTGGGGTGCTGTCTCTGGTGACGCTGCTGACCTGTGCTGTGCCCCCCAGGACGAACCTGGAGGCCTTGCAGAAGAAGCTGGAGGAGCTGGAGCTGGATGAGCAACAGCGGAAGCGCCTGGAGGCCTTTCTGACCCAGAAGCAGAAGGTGGGCGAACTGAAGGGCGACGACTTCGAGAAGATCAGTGAGCTGGGCGCTGGCAATGGCGGAGTGGTGTTCAAGGTCTCTCACAAGCCGTCGGGCCTGGTCATGGCCAGAAAGGTGAGGCCGCTGCCTCAGGAACGGAGTCAGTTTGTCTGGAGGGACAGGTGTTTGGGTTTCTCTCCGGTTGCCAGGACCTGCAAAGCAGAGTGGAAAGGAGACCGACTTTTCACCTAATACCTTTTGAATTCTAAACTCCTGATGTCATAGCTATCAGATACACCCACAAATGGCTTCTGGGCAAAACCAGCAAGTGACCCTCCCTTAGCTCTCTGCGTGCTGTGTCACAGTGAGCAGGGTGCCTGCTGGTCACTTTCCGGGTGCAGGCATGGCTTCATGCACCAGGTACCTTCGTGTCTGCTCTCTCCACCCTCGCACCCTGGACTGCCCTGTCCTCCCTGTGGGTCTCCGCCAGAGAGCAAGCCTGGCTCCCGTGTTCGTTTCTGCCCCGGTGTGCATGTGCTGCCGCTCTGTCACCCTTTCAGACAGGGCCATCTATTGTCGAGCTCTCGCCAGCTCTGCAGCCCCCACTGATGACCACTGCTTCTGTGTCCCCTGATATTCCCGGTCTCCAGGTCTTTTCCAAAGCTCCAGCCTATCAGGTGGCTGCTGCTTATGTTTGTCGCTTGTCTCCCTAGCTGGAACAAAGGACAGTGTTAGGTGCACATTTGGTGGGACTTGAAACCTTGGCTAAGCCCCCGACCCCACCCCCCCATCGGGCTCCTGAGGTCAAGGGGAAATGTCTCGGGCAGCGTAGGTCCAGTGCATCCCAGATCCTCATTCCCACGACCCATGACCTTTGGTATGAACCACGACCTCAAGGCCACTTCCCCACATGCCTCCGTGCCACAGGTCTCTTTGGAGGAAGCCCCCAACTCAGGTGAACCCTCCTCCCCACAGCTCCTCCTGGGAGGATGGTGCCTGCTTCGGTACATTTGCTTTGGCTGGGCAGAAACTGGCTTGTAAATGTTCCTGTTTCCCCTGCCTCTGCCTTTAAGAGTTTAAGCATTTAATAAAGATTCCATCCACCCATCTGTGTATCAGTCTGTCCATCCCTTTACCCACTCGTCTGTCCATTGCGCATACAGCCTCTTTTCCTCCCGCCTTTCCCAGCTCATTCACCTGGAGATCAAACCGGCCATCCGGAACCAGATCATACGGGAGCTGCAGGTGCTGCATGAGTGCAACTCGCCCTACATCGTGGGCTTCTACGGGGCCTTCTACAGCGACGGCGAGATCAGCATCTGCATGGAGCACATGGTGAGCGGCGGCCCCGCAGGCTGTGTGCTTGGGCCTGGGAGATGGGCAGCTCTGCTCTAATCTTTGGTCTCCCACCAAACAGCTAACTCCCCGCTGTTCCCTGGCTCCACATCACTGCCCGGGGCATGTGGAGAGCCAGACTGCAGAAGTTAGAAGAGCCAAACGATGGCAGCCTTTCTTACTCGTTTCTGCCCAGGCCCAAGATGGCAAAGAGCCTGTCTTTCTGGTGGGGTGGGGTGGGGGTGTCTAAAGTACCTGTAGTCCAGCTTTCTGCAGCCCTGGTGACTTTAGGATTGGGATGTGGTAAAATCTGCTAATACAGAGTTAAAATCCATCCAGTGCTGTGTGCTAGGTACAAGGTTTGGGGGTTATGAAGGTGAACAAGATAGCTAGAAAATTCGCTGAACTGAGCTCCAAGATAGCCAGAAAACTTCTCCATCTCTTCAATGAGCCCTTGTCAGTCTTCTAGCACAAGTGCACGGATTTTGTTGATATTTTCGCCTGTTGGGGAAGTTGACGGACGTCCAGAACAAAGTTTGTCATCAATCAACATTTCACCTTTTTTGAAATGAGCAAACCACTCGGACACTGGAATTTTTCCCATAGCGCTGTCCTTGTGAGCTGTGTTCAACATCACAGCAGTTTCTGTGGCATTTTTCTCCCGCAGGGAACAAAATGTCACAGCCGTGTGCTGTTCTCTTAAATTGGCCATCACATGTGACTGGAGAGAACCTTCCCAGGTGACACCCCTAGGTGCACTTGCTTGATGCTCGCTTAGCGGGAAACGTGTGCTTATGAAAGCTCTCCCCAGTAGAGCTTTCTCCAGTTTTCTGGGGGCCATTTCCTTATATAGTCTACTTTAAAGGCAATCTGAAGGGGTTCTTCAGAGCAAAGAGAAGAAATCCCACTGGCACCCCATGGTGGATGGAGGAGAGGGCCAGTGAGAGGGTGATTACGGGTTGATCCTGTGTAAGTGAGCTGCCAGCCATTTACCATTAGACGCACAGGGCCCGTCTCTTCCCAGCTCCTAAAAACAGCAGCCTGACAAGATAGTGTGTGTTGTCACAAGCACATGTAATATTTTACTGCATTTTCACAACAGTAACTTTGTTAGGTGGACATAATATGGTATCAGTGGGGGTACATTTCTCCAAATGAGGAAAGTGAGGCTCAAGGAAATTGAATAACGCGTCTGCAGTTACACAGCTAGGAAGTGGTACTGGTAGCGTAGAGATTGAGGCCTGGTTCCCCTAAGCCTGCACTGCACTGAATCCACCGAAGAGTGGCCAGGGGTTTGAGACCTTGAGTCAGCCCGGGCTGGCTATTCTTTCTTTCTTTCTTTCTTTCTATCTATCTATCTATCTATCTATCTATCTATCTATCTATCTATCTATCTACCTATCTATCTGGCTGGCTTTTATATCTATCTATATCTATCTATCCATCCATCATCTATCGATCAATCGATCTATCTATATCTCTGTCTGTCTCTATCATCTATTGATCTATCTATCGATCATTCGATATCTATCTGTCTCCTGTCAGGTAGTGTGCCACAGGGATCTTAGAATCTGGCAGACCTTTATTCAACTCTCCCTTCTCCAGTTGGGACTTGGTCTTGTTTGCCAGCGTGTCCTGACTTGAAGCAGGTGTTCAAGAACCATTTGACTGACTGACTACCACGTTCTTGTTGTGACTACGGGCAAACTCTTTTCCCTTTTGACCCTCAGTTTCCTTGTCTGTAAAATGGCCCGTGTTCTGCTTGTGATGCTGTTCCATGAACTAATTAAAATAGCGGCTGCTAACGTGGCCCGCAGCCTGGCGCAGAGAGTGCATTCTACACACGGAAGCTTTTGCCCTTGCCTCCTGGAGGCTGGCAGTTGAGCAACACAGGCTGATCCAGTGGGGTCTGTGCCCTTCAAGGCTCCTGTGTACTTTCCCGCAAGCAACCGTCACCTCCTCCCAGGCGCGCTCCCCCTGCCTCAGAGCCCCAGAACCTCGTCCCAGTGACTCCACAGCGACTTTGCGTGTGGCTTCAAGCATCCCTTCAGTTTAATGGTGAAGAAGCCCTGCTCCCACGTGCGCAGGCATCTGCCGGCACCTGGAGGTGCCATCTGTGCCGTAGATGCGTACAGTGTGCTGTGCGTGGCAGGAGGGTCTTGGGAAAGCACGTGTTGTTCCTCTCCAGCAGAGCAGTCTCTGTAGGGTGCACGGGAGCACCTCTGGCCGGGGCTAGCTCCTGGACCGCATCTGATTATTTTTCACAGGGGTCTGACCTCCCCTTGCGTGGGGAGGGGGTTGTTCTGCCTCCTGCTGCTACCCCCTGTTCTCGGCTGTGACGGCGTTCCTGGCTCTAGGCAACAGTATGTGGAGGGCAGTATGGGTCTAGAAAAGTAGACCAAGAAGAGGGTGGTGACCCTGGTGATAAGCCAGTGATAGGAAAGGTCAGAGCAGCTGCTTCCGTCTGATGTCTTGCCAAAGGGACAGAGGTGCTTGGTGGGGTGACCAGACAGACTAGCAACCAGCTCTTGCTATCTCACCGCCCCTGCCAAGTCTTTGTACGTTGTCAAAGTTATTGATCACATCACTCCAGTCACGTGAGCAGGATTATTGACCCACCCCAGCTGGGAGGCTGAGAGAGCGAGGCCCCGAAAGGTTTTGTAATTAGGCCACAGTCACAGCCAAGGAGTATCTGAGCTGAACTCTAACCACATCTCTCTTTATACCTTCACACTCTGCCCCTGCCCCAGGTGACTCATGCCCTCTGTCTGGGTTCCCTCCACTCTGCCGTGAGGTGTCTTGTTCCAGATGGTCCCTCGGGCTCCCTCCCGTGCTCACATCCTGCGTTTCTATGGTTTGGGGCCCTTGGAGCTGTTAGGCAGGGTTTATATTAACAGTAATTAATCAACAAGAATTGGGGTTCACAAACACTTATTTTTAGTGCTTGCTATTTCCAAGATGCCCTGTGAGCGGCTGGTTGGGTGCAGTCCCTTTGAGCTGCGTCTCTTCCCTCCAGAGCTGTCCACAGGCAGCATGGCTGTGCTCCAGGACTGTCAGGGCAGTGGGGGTGGACTAGGGGGGTCGCCCACCACTCACCTGGTCTGCAGGTCAGGGATTGGGTGTGAGTGTGCATGGAAAGGCTCCAGAGCCCCAGCCAAGTGTCCTGTTACGCCTGCTCTCTTCAAAGCCCCCAGGACGCTTTCCTGGGTTAGCTCCTAGTTCTGGACCCCATCCTGAGTTCTGCCTCTAGTAGGGAAGCCAGGAGACCACTTGTGAGTGTGCACTTTTATGCTATTTGGCCTGGTTTTGAGGTCTGGAAGCCAGTTTGTTCCCATGGTTGGGCAATTTCTAAAATCCACCCTCCAATCACTCTCCTTGGAAGGTTCTCACACTCTGTCCTGTAGCTCTGGGTCCGGATACCTAACATCTAGGGATCTCTATTCACTCTAAGCCTGCAGAATTACTCAGGATGCCCAGTCCCCAGCAGGCCTAGGAAACCTAGCAAACCCCACTCTCTGGCCCTGTGTAAGTCCTCCAGCTTGTCACTCTGGCCCTGGCTGCAGCTCGCTGTGTGGCGCTGGTCCTGGCATGCTCCACCCCCGTCTCTGAGAAGCCTGTTTCACAGCATCCCTGTCTCCTCCTCCCGGCCTTGCACCAGTTTCCCACCCCACGGTTCTGCCGAGGTCAGAAGTAGGCCCCAGACTTCGGTGGCCGACCACCTGTTGGTTTACGCAGGCCATCCTCCTGCCCCGTGTAGAATCAGACTGCTTTTCTCGTGGTTTTAGATTTGCGCTATCTTGAGAACTGAGGACGCTCCCTCATTGTTCTGGAAGCTCTCTCTGTTCACTCCGCCTCCATGGGTGTTGAGCAACTCCTTCTGTCCCCCAAACCTTCCTCTCCAGGAAGAGAAGCGGAGGACACAGCAGGAGTGAGCGCTTCATTCTCTTGGCCTGTTTCCAGGATCGGGAGGTCAGCTTTTCTTCCCATGGACTTGGCCCTCTGGGAATACTGAAATCCTCCCACAAACATCCCTCCAGCAGAAGCCATCTCTGACGTTATCCTGCGGAGCCTAGGCCTGGAAAACGGGCTGGCTGGAGGAGTCAGAAGGCAAAAGGCTTTTGAGGGTCAAGCAGCATGCCTGGCACCTACCAGGTGACCCTGTTAAGTGATTGATGAGAGAGGGCCAGGGCTCATTGGGAGAGTTGTGGGCTGCAAGGCCGGCACGTGGGCAAACTGGCCCAGAGCACAGCTGCCCAGGGCATGGACGCTAGTGCAGGGCCTGCCTAGAAGTGGGGTTTGCCTCGGAGCTCAAGCACCCGGAGGGTCAGTCAGCATGGCTTTCTGGCCCTCCCTGGTCCTGAGTAGGCCCCCTCCGGCAGGAGAGCTGCTGCAACTTCCTGGTGGGTTGCTCTCTTGGGATTTCTTCCCTGCCCCAAATGCTGCATTTCAAAGGCGATGCCCCCACAGGGCTGTGCTTGACCCATCTCCACAGGTTCTTTGATCCTCCGCTGTGTCAGTCTTGGCCGGTCTATGTCATTCACATTTCCTGCAGCATTTGATTATGAAAATGTTCAAACGCATGCCACCAAAGGCATTGTGGACCCCTGAATTCGCCCGCGAGCCTCTGCAGTGTGGCGACATATCTATCCATTGTGCAGCACTTTACTTTTTATTTTCCCCCCTCTAGATAACGTTTCAAAGTGAATCAGTTGCATGAGCATTTGCTGAGTCTCCTGGTCTACATCACTCAGTTAGGGGCTGGCCTCTCCTGGAAATCAGCCATGGGGGCTTCCGAAAGGTCACGGGAAAAGAGAGCTCAAAGACAACGGACTGTGTCTGACCTTGAAGCCCCTTGATCTGCACCCACCTCCCAGGCTGGAGGTTGAGACCCAAGGAGGGAGAGGGTGTCCCCTGATCAGAACAGGAGTGGGTTGATCTTTGGGGGTCGATTCCTGCTCAGGTGGTAGCCGAACAGCCAGAGCACAGGGGTTGGGGAATGCTGGCTCATTCTCATGCAGGAGTAAAAGCTTTTGAGCTATTATTTTCATAAAAGCATTGGTCCCCTCCACGGAAAAGCTTCACAAAAGCCCCATTGACTTAGTTAATAATTGGCTTCTAAAAATACAGCACAGCTTCAGCAGCTGTAGTCACTGAAGGCAAGTGCTTGGTAACAGCGATACACCATGAGAGGGCTGGGGCTTCGTTGCAGGGGTCCTGCCGGCGTGGTGATCAGAGCGCTCGCCGGAGCCTACAGAGGCCGGTGGTTTGCCTCCATGGGGCGCTCTGCCGGAGAATGACGTAGCAGTCGGCATGCATGATGATACAGGGCCTTGGAAAGCGGACGGGCAGTTTTACTCTTCCCTCCAGTTGGCATGGACTTGGATTGCGGCTTACAGTTGGGTTCAGGCCGCTCTGGGAGTCCGGACTGGTGCTTGCCCTTAGATCTTGCCAACACTGCGTTCTTCACTCTAGCCCTGAGAGAGGTGCGGTCCCCGTGCGCTTGTTTGGGTCCTTTCAGAGGCAGTGTTGGTCACGGCTGAAGTGGCATCGGGGCCTGGGAGCCCAGGCAGCTTTTCTGCCTCATTTGAATCAGATTTTTATAGAACTACTTTGGGTACTTTTTGCATGTAGGATAGAGTCTTCCCTAAAGATTAGGCAAAGTCTTATTCAAACAATGAAGCTGAAACCATGTGCGCTTGGACTCAGAATAGAAACAGCTGGGTTTCTAGCCCCGCATGTGCTTCCTCTCCTTATCTTATCGCTAGCCAGCGGAGGCCTTGAGCAACACAGATGGCTAACATTTGGTTACTATCTGCCAGGCTGGCACTTCAGATTCATGCGAGGGACTTTGGAAGAAAGGCCTGGAAATCTGTTTCTGAAAGGTCACAGCCTGAAACCCTCCCAGAGCCATTTTGGATTTCTTTTAGGTGGAGCCTCTGAGTTCTCAGCTGGTGGATGGAGCAAATGGTTAAGGGCTGAGCTGCTAACAGAGAGAAAGGTTGGTGGTTTGAGTCTACCTGGAGGTCTTTCGGGAGAAAGGCCTGGTGAGGTACTTCAGAACAGATCAGTCGCAGAAAACCCTAGAGGCCTAGAAATCAACTTCAAAGAACCAGGTTGTGTTGTTAATAACAGTCTTCTGAATTGATAACTTCTGACTGGGGGTGACTAGCGGGCCGAGCTAGTGTCCTGATTTGACCACAGGGGGCCTGTGGCACTGTGAAGGCACCCTGGGTAGTAGGATCAATCCCCCAGGCCTCAGACTGGGATAACCAGTGTTTAAAGAGAGTTTGACTTAGCTGAAGATTTGTGACTTCACACTGAGAGTATCTATAAATATGCACTGTTAATTCTAACTCATAGCAACCCTATAAAGCAGAGTAGAACATCCCCCCCCCATCCTAGCCGGTGGGGTTGGGGGGTTCCCAGGCTGTAAATCTTTATGGGAGCATAAAGCCTCATCTTTCTCCCATGGAGCAGATGGTGGTTTCGAAGTGCTGGACTAGACCTTAGCAGCCCAGTGCATACTCGCTGCACCCCCAGTAGGTGGGCTATGGCTCTGTGAAATTGTAGGTTATTTTTTAGACTCCCCCCATGCTCCTGGGTTCACTGACCCACGGTCAGGGCGTCTGCTGTGGAGTTTATTATACTCAAACAGCAGACATTCAGGGATGTTAGTGTTTGGGGGTGAAGCTGTCTTGTGTTTGAGAATTCCTGTCTACCCCACTTCTTTTTATTAGCATTCATGATCCAGAATTGACTAACAGAAAACTGATCCCAGGCCCTCTTTTGTATACACAGAATTAAAATTGTGTCTAATTGTGGTGAGATATATGTAAGATGAAATTTCTGTCGTCACCATTTTCGAATGTGCTCATGCCATTAAACCCCTACATCGTGTTGGACAACCGCCCATTAGCTGTTTCCAAGCCGTGCTCCTCACCCTGCGCATAGGGTTTGGAGCTGGTCATCTGTTTTTAGCTTGTTTTGTGCAAAGCTTCCAGGGAGCTGGGTGTCCTTGAAGGAGCCAGCCTTACTTCTTCGCCTCCTCTAGAAAGAAGCCGTTTTTGCCCTCCCATACATTGTCTTTTTGTAGAACAGCTTAGTGTCTGCTCATGGATTTATGGATTCATTCGCCACTTTCATAAATGGGTTCAGAGTTTAAGGAGATGAAACACTCGCGGTGGAAAATCTGTAAGCAACAGAGAAGCACAAAGGAAAAGCTGTCACACAACAAGGCCCCCATTATCTTCCCACCTAGACTGGAGGTGATCCCGGTTAACACAGTCGATCACCTGGCCTTGTGGGATCTTACATCCGCTTGTTTATCTTTTATAAAAGTCTGGTTAAGCTTTCCTTGACTTTTGTTCATTATGTTGCTGCGTTACTGCTTTGTATTCTTCCAGAGCCCCATGTTGCATGGTTTTATCTTGAAAGCTGGGCAGTTAAGATGTCTGTGGGGTCTTCTCTGGACCTAGGGGGCAGCTGCTCCACAGCACACAGATGAGGCTGCCTGCTTCCAGAGCTTTGCACAGCCTCGGAACCCTGTGGAGTGGTCCCGCCCTCACCTGTAGGCCCTGCCCTCTCTGTAGGTCCCCCCACCCAGCCTGTAGACCCCGCCCTCACCTGTAGACCCCGCCCTCGCCTGTAGGTTCTCCCCCACACCTGTAGGCCCTGCCCTCACCTGTAGGTCTCCCCCCCCCCCCCGTAGGCCCCGCCCTCACCGGGAGGCCACTCTGAGTGGAACGGACCTTATGTCAATGATGTGATTTGGTTTTTCAGTCCAAGGTCTAGCTTCAGTGTCACGTCGTGCTGTGAGGTCTTCACTTAGCTGCCTGCCTCAGAAATCAATTCCTCCTCTCTAGCACGTCTGTTCTTTCTGTCAGTTACTGCCTTTTCCGTACCTAGTCCCTTACACACCTTTGTCTTAGATGCCCTATTCCTTACTCACAGGCGTTCGATAAATGTTGAGTGGTGACCGGTAACTGTTCCGTGTAGCGAGGGCACTTTGAGTTTGGCTTTGTGGGAATGCTTTCTACTTCTGGGTGACTTTTGTAATCGCAGGTGAAGTGGGAACACGAGGACACTTGTGCCTTGATACATTAGGGTCCCTGGAACAAAGCATCTGTTCAAGATCTCCGGCTAAGATGTCGACCGGATGAACGGGAAGCCCGGCCTCACTCACACTTCCTCTCCTCTTACGCTCTCCCCTTCGTGGCCCCTGCCGTGGAGCAGCTCTTACTCTGCTCCCCATCCCGTGCCTCTAGGGTCTTGTCTCTTCCCTTCCGCTGCTGTGCTTCTGCTGTTTAACCCCCAGGTTGGAGTTCTTCAGGCTGCCTCCCTGGAGTGAAATGCCCGTTCCCGGTGACTTCCAACTTAGCCTCCATGAAGCAGGGCCGTCCCACTGGATCTCCGCTGCTTGCAGTGAGAGCTCCCCGAATGGACCGCGCTGACCCGATGGGGAGCAGAACATTGCACAGAGCGTCAGGCCATGTGACCTTTCAGAGCACATCGCTAGGCCTGTCTCTCCAGGGCCATTCTGGCAGGGTTTGAACAGTCAACCTTTCAGAAACCAATTATTCTGTTACCTTGTGGTTTTTAACGTCCTTTCCAAGTTTTGGAAACCATTTCATCTTTAAATCTTCCGGTATTTAATGTTTAGCTCAAATGACATCTTCTAGATGAATTCCGAAGTACGTCTTGTTTCTTCTGCATGTCTAAAGCACTTTTCTTAAGGAATTCTTCTGTTTTATTATATTTGGTTGAGAATTATTTCCTCTACTAGTTTGTAAATTTATTGAACAGTGTTTCTTTCATCTTTAAATGCCCTCATAAAAGCTACCATAGTCTGTGATTTGTGGAATGAATTACTGCTGCTTATGACATTTGTCCTTTGGATTGTATCAGTTTTGATTAATTAAGATAATACTACCGCAAGTTTAGAATGCTAACATTTATGGAGCAATTGCTAAACATTATTTTAAGTGTTTTATCATGTGTATTGACCTGCATATTAACCCTTATAATAGTCCTGTGACTACAATGATCACCTTATAGTTATTGTTCTTGTTTTATAACTTGGTGGCTTAGCTGTTATATATTGGGTTGCTAACCTCTAGGTCAGCAGTTTGAAACCACCAGTCACTCCGAGGGGGAAAGGCGGGGCTTTCTGCCCTGCTTTCTGGGGTTGTTGGGAGTCGAGTGAGTTCATGACGGGAGTAACTTGGTGAAGGCCATCAAGACAGCGAGTGACAAAGAGGAGCATTAGACCCTGGCCGCAGAGCCTGCACACCTACTTCCACACCGTGCTGGCAGTGCCGAGCCAAGCACGCCCCATTGTGACCACTCAGGCATTTGCTTAGTCATTATTCATAAGGTGCGAGTTCCCAGTTATATGAAACCTGAAATGTTGATGAACGGGGAAGGTTTGGCACACATGATCTTTTCCTCATCAAATGTAACCTCTGCAAGCATAGTTAACATTGTTACTGCCTGGTTATATGAAACCCCCTACAATGTTTGCCACACACGGAATCCCTTGCCTCATGAAATGTAACCCTTGGGAGCATCGTTAACAACATTGTTACTGACCGAGCGGCATTCCTGTTCTTAGGATGGGGGTTCCTTGGATCAAGTCCTGAAGAAAGCCGGGAGGATTCCTGAACAAATTCTAGGGAAAGTCAGCATTGCTGTAAGTATGGGAAATGGATGAGGGAGGAAGGTAGAAAGCCAGTAAAGGGGAAGAAAGAAAGATAAGAAAAGGAGGGTTTTCTCTCTAGAATTTTCTCTTGATGAGACGGACCCTTTCTCTTTTTCCCTTTTGTTAGAGGCCAGAAGTTATTGAAATCTGTATCCAAGGGCCTTCCCGTTTGTGACATCAGAGAGCTTGTGTTTTAAATTAGGGGTAAAATAAGTGGGGGTGGTAAAAAGAAACGTTTAAACTTGCAGAACTTGATTTTACTTAAAGATTGTATTCTTTGTACCATATGAAAAATCTGGCTGCTTGATATGACAGATTCAAAATGAAAAGAGAAAATTTTAAATGAACAAAGAAGGAAGATTTGTGATATTTGATAAAACGTCCTTTCTCAAGACCATCACGGTCCATTTCCCATCTTTGCTTTGTGCCCTCCTCTAGGTGATCAAGGGGCTGACCTACCTCAGAGAGAAGCACAAGATTATGCACAGAGGTAAGGGATGATTTGCTGGCTGTTGGGTTTTGAATGTTCTTGTTTTTGCATGGGAGGGGGATCTAAAAGCCTGTGAGAACAGGTGTGTAATTCTTGATCCTAAGATTTTGGTGCTTTGATTTAATAGCTAGAGCAAAGTATCACCCTGATTTTCATTTGTAGCATCCTCACTACCTGGAACATGACAGGCTCAACCCACAGTGTCTGTCCACTGGACCAGGTGGTACACAAGCCCAAAGCCATAACTGACCTGACTGGAGATGAATTTGACTGTTAAAGACCACTCTCGGTATTTATCTGGGGAGAATGAGAATGTATGTCCACATAGCCTGTGCACGCACAGAAGCCGCTGTGTACCACGGGCAGAGCTGCATACCACAGAGCATGACGACGGAGCACTGAGAACGCACAGCTTGCTGACACACGCAGCCTTGGGGAATCTCAAAAACACTTCTGCGGAGTGAAACCAGCCCGACACCAAATGCTACAATTGATTCCATGTACATACAGTTCTAGGGGGAAAACCCCACCAGCTGATCTGGAACATACAGTTCTAGGGGGAAAACCCCACCAGCTAATCTGGAAAGTGGGTCAGGGCTTCCTGAGGTTCTAGAGGGAGATTCCTTTCCAAAGGCCTAAGGGAGGATTTTTTTTGTTGTTTTTTGGTGAAGGAGGTTTTTTTTGTTGTGAATTGGGTGACAGTTTACATAACAGATTAATTTTCAACAATTCATGCACATTTTTCCCCCCGACGATTGATGACAGTCGGCACAGCGTGACATCACTTGTCCCACTCCCTGACCTGTCTCCATTCCTCCCTTTCCTTAACTCTTCGGAGCGTTGTGCTTGGGGAAATGGCACCCCTCTGTGCACAGATGGGCATTACGCCTCCCTGGTCTAGAGCGCCAGGTCTTGATTGTGGTGGCTCATACACGGGCAGGTACGAGGGGCTTCAAAAAGTTTTCGACTAACAGGAGCATAAGAAAGAAAAATGCTCTAAAATTGATTGTGCTAATGATCATACAACTTATATATTTATTTTCCCTCAATAGTTTATATACAACTCTTCTTGATATGTTTGAATTATTATATGATATGTAGATTATGTCCCAATAGCCAATAAAAGAACCTAAACTTGCTGCTATAGAGCATCAATGCTGACTCATAAACACCCCCCTGTGGGATTTTGAGACTAATTGCTTATGGGATTAGAAAGCCTATCCTTTCTCTCAAGCCTAGCCTGCTGGTGGTTTTGAACTGCTGACCATGAGGATTGCAGCCCAACTCATAACCACTACACCATTAAACTGTAAAAAAAAAAAAAGTTTATGGAAAAATTCCATATTCTTTACTTCCATTTTTTTTCATGAACTTTTTGAGGTCCCCCCCAGTACATTTATCAAAATGCTAACTGTGCACGAAATTGCTTGTCCTTTTTGTACATAAGTAACTCTTAGTAGAGTTTATTTTTAAGAAAGAAAAGCAGAAAACCCAGTTCTGTTGCCCCATGTCCCTGTGGCTGCAGTGGTGCTCCGAGTCACAGCTATAGGGAGGGACACCCGAGGACAAACTGAGTGGACTGGTGGGGTGGAGTGGCCAACTTACCAGCGTCCATCGTTTTGTCCACGAGCGTGCAGAGCTCTGAGGTTAGCCGGCTTTGCCAGGACTGACCCATGGGCTCATTCCCAACACTCTCACTCTCCTGCCTGGTGGTGTTCTGGTCTTCAAGTCTTCAGTTGGAGCTCAGCTAAATGGGACAGCATTTGCAAATATCAGTGTGCATACATATGCCAAAGATCAGCTATGAGTCAGCGGATCTGAGTAATGCGGGGCCCAGGAATCCGAAAACTCTAAGACAGGTGCTCGGTTTTCAATCAGCACTGATTCTGATGGGGCGGCTTAAGCAGCATTGCACTGGGGAGAGACTGATGAACTCCGCAGGTTGTAGAGAGGGGAATAAACACAGCTCCTCCTGGGCTCCCACGTGAAGCCCAGAAATAGAAGATGAAGCATGGAAAGGAAGCTGTATAAATGTTCCTTTTCATTCCATTCCAGGAAGTTTAAAAAGTACAGATTGATCGGTTTCTGCAAGGTGTGCAGTTTTATAGGTTGGGGTTTGCGTGGACAACTGACAGCTTATACATATTGCTCCCGTAGGATTTAAAGGCTGCTTTGTCCTCTGGGGTCACTATGAGTCCGAATAGACTTGATGGCTGTGAGAGTAAGTGACCTAACAAATTCCTTTTCCTACTCCTTAATCTAATTTTCGAGTAAACAGACCCAGAGATTACATTCCCTTTATGCTCTATACCTGTGCGCTCTCACCGTTGCCTGGCCTGCGAATGCCTCCCAGCACCGCCCTCGCCCCCCACCCTCATGTGCCGGTGCGCTAGAGTGAAATCTTCTCATCCGCATACGAAGAACATTGAGGCTTGGGAACCAGCAAGCTCGGGTTCAAATCCTGACTCTCCACCTACAGGATGCATGGCCTCTCTGAGCCTTAGCTCTTCATCAGTACAAGGAGAGACCAATAGTACTTCCTTCCTATATTTGTGAGAACTAGTCTTTCTGCCAATGTCATGAACTAATGGTAACTGGTAACAATAACAATACTGTTACATTCAGCTCTCGGACATCTTCCTAAATGCATTTCCATCAACTAAGAGCCCTCCCGGTCCCCATGTCAGTGAGCCAGGGGCCCTGCCTCTGCTCCTTTGCCTCGGCATCCATTCATTGCAATATTCTAAATTTAACCATATGGGTTCCTTCGAGAGGGCCTGTAAGGCACCAGGTGCGGTGTCACATGCTTTATGTACTTTATCTGATCCACTGTCAAGTGGATACATTCTTCTCATTTGACAGATGAAGAAACCAAAGTTGCCCTGTCTGTCTCTCCCAGTACCCTGCGTGTTTCTTCATAGCAGAGCACATGTCTCCTTGTTCTTTGCATCTCCAGTCCCTCGCAGAATAGAAGAAAACAACTTCTTGAAGGCTTGCTAAATGAGGGGGTGTGTGATTAACTTGTGCCAGCAAACACCAAGTCAATAGTGAAACGGAGCCAAGAATCCCTGTCTCCTGTTAGCACGGTGATTAATCCACGGGCAGCGCCAGGCCTGCCTTTGTCTCTCCCACGTGCCAAGCTTGGTGTTAGCTGATGGGAAGCTGTGACTTTCTTCCCATGCCAAAGGGAGGATGGCTCCAGCTCATTCCTGGAAGAGCCAACTGGTGCTGCCCCCAGTTCCCCAGAGCACTCTCTCCTGGCCCCACTTGTTGCCTCTGTTGTGAAGTGCTGTGCTGGGAGCCAGTGGGCCGGTGATTGGTGGCGAGTCCACTGCTTACCCAGGCAAGAAGGGGGGTCCAGTCGGAGGAGGTCAGCCTCAAGAACAGTGCATGCAGAGGCTGGCTTCTTTGTGCCCTCCTGCTGCTTGTCTCCAGAAGTCCTGAAGAATTCACTGGAAGGCTCTGGCTGTGGAATGGGGTTCTCGCCCACACAGAGTGAGGGGTGATTCCTGGAAGCCTGAGTCAGGCTGAGTGGAAGGAGAGAGCAAGGCGTCTCCCTGCCTCTGTCATTAGTCTGCCGCACACTGCCAGTACCTTCTTCCCTGACCTAACTGAGTTACTTCCTGAGGAAATTTAATCTCCAATTCTCCCCATTCTGCCCTTGAGCACAAAACTGGGAGAACTAGAGAGGCCTTTTCTCTGCCTTGATTTCTTACTTATTCTTAGGTGCTGCTACTTATTTGCTGGAAGTAGCTTAGTGATTATTTTGCCCTGAAACTCGAAACAACTTTGAGCTGGCTGTGTCTCTCTCCCCTCCGGATCCTCATTCCAGGGAGGCCAAGGCCCTCGTTTCCTCCCATGTGGCCTTCAGACTCCCTGTCGTAACCAGAGGCAAGCCTCAGTGCTCAAGCTCCTTTGTGTGCTCTGCTTATCCCAGGTCTGCTAAGACCCTGTTACGTAAAGCAAGCCAAGAACCCAAGAGATCGACTCCGCCTCTGCTGGGAGGACCCAGGAAACTATTGCTGACTTTCTCCCTTTTTCCCTTGCTGTCACAGTGACGAGTTCGGGTTGAATTCTGGCTGTGCTTCTTCCTGTGTCACTTGGTGCGCATTAATGTCCAAACCGGACCCACCTAGGAGGTTGTGCGGGCTCGTTGAGATCATGCGTAGCAAGCACTCGGCTCATGTGTCTGTTATGATTGCTCACAGCACAGAGCCTGGCTCAAGCTGTCCCAGTGCATTCATCAGAAGGACGCAGGGGAAATTCAGAGAACTGTTTGAAAGATTGAGCCTAAATCTCGGTAAGGCTGGAGCCGGGGGCTCCTCTGGGTGTCTTGGCTGGGAAGCTGGGTGACTCAGCTGAAGGACAGCTGCCCAGAGTCCACTCCAGTGACAGTTTTGCTGCCTTTCCAGCAAGTGGGCTCTAAGCAAAGTGAATGTCCCGCAAATGCCCATACTGCTCTGGCTGAAGGAGAAAATCCCGGTGGGCGCAAAGCAGAGATGGAAATGTGATCCTGCGTGATCCTCAAAGACAACGGCGGCCTTACTTGTACAGGAAAGTATGAGCAGGCAGGCACGGAGAAACCACAGCGCCTGATGATTCCAGCGCTGGGCGAGGAGGAGAGGGAGTCGCAGCTTGCGGAGCACTGAGTCTCTGCCTGTGGCAAAGGAAATTGAGCATCGATGAAGGGCAGTGGTTACACAGCCGACGAACGTACCAAAACAACCGTGTGCAAAAATAAGAACTTAAACCACAAGCTGTGCCGGGGCCACAATTCCTTTTTTGAAGCGTTTACCGCAGGAGCCTTCAAGTGTACGTTCTCAGTGTTCAGGAAGAACAGCACCTTGCCTTAACTTGATGCAAACATTCCATTTTGGGAATATATTTTTGATTCAAAGCTAGATGTGAAACGGTTATGTGCCACCAAGTTGATTCCGACTCATAGCAACCCTGTAAGACAGACAGACAGGAACTAGCCCCCAGCAGCTCCTGGCCTGGAATCTTTCCACACGAAGAGCAGATGGCCAGTTCGCAAGGGGAGTGGATTTGAACTGCCAACTTTTGTTAGCAGCCAAGTTCTTAACTAATGTGCCATTTGGACTTCTTAAAGCTGCTCTTAAAAATTAAATTACTCTAGAAAGCAAATGTTTTGAGAATGATGAGGGCAATAAATGTACAGATGTGCTTGACCCGGATGTATGGATTGTGATAAGAATTGGACGAGCTCCCAGTAAAACGATTCTAAAAAAATTAAATAACTGAGTAGGGAGAGACAGTGCCATGATGCATTTGAGGAGACGACTACTGTGTTTAGGTACCATTTAATGTTTCCCAGATGGGTAAGTTGTTAAGTCATCGTCTTTGGCGGGTGAGAGTGTCTGGCCGCGGGAGGCACGGGCTTCATCGCCTGCATCTCGAAGGGGCCTGTGCTGGATGAGAAGTTGCCAGGAGCAGGTCCTCACGCACATTTATGAAGTGACGTGGCTTTGCCACTGTGTGGCAGGACAAGCACAAGCAGTGATCCTGATGTCTGAGGCTCAGGGCAGCTAGTCTGGACTTTACCAGTCCACTGTGCTCTGTCCCGAACATTCTCTTTCCTCTGGGTGTTCAAAGGGAGACAACTGTGCAGATCAGCCTGGGCTGGGTGGTTTGGCGGGTACTGATCTGGGTGTGTATTGCATCCTGGGCTCCTCGGGGGCTATGACTCTTTTCTCTGAAGCTCTGGATGCCATCTGGGTGGGGAGTCAGTCATAGGTGGGTACCTGCACCCGCTTCCCTGCAGGTATCCATGATCTCCGCACACACTCTTTCCCCAACCTAGAGACCTCATTCACATTTGTAAGAAGTGATTCGGATTCATTAAATACCGACCAAGCATAAAGCACTAAGGAGGCAGAAAGATGGCTCGGAACTGCTCGTGTCCTTCAGGAGCTTAGGCTTCAACAGGGAAAGGAGACAGATTCTCACTCCTGGTGGTGGAACGTAGCCGTGTCACTGGTTTCCAGCACGGTTGCTACCATGCCAGCTCTCACGTAGAGTCTGACGGGGCCTGATTCCATGGTGGGTACCAGAGATCCAAGATAGCTGATTGAAAAGGGGGCGGGCCCATTGACTCGGGTCACCAGGAGGTCCCAGGCAGGCATGGGTTGAAATGATAGCCTGGAATTGGACCATGGCTGCAGCGCATACCGTCGGCTGCCTTTCCTTTCTTCCAGATTCTCCTTACTGGGGCCCTGGGTCTTCAGTGCGCTGAGACCATCCACTCTCCCCAGCTTCTAGACCCGGGCTGCCAGTGCTGGTGGCATCTCACTGGCTCTGGGTGTCTGCCCACAGCCGGACTGATCACTGTGTCCAGGGACGGGAAGCCTATGGGTTGGCATCTTAGCAGAAACGGTTGAAGTTTAGGGAGGAGTTTATCCCAAAGGTAAAAAGAAAGGCTCCCTTAATAAAAGGGGATAAAAACATTGTTTTTTCCACTACAAATTTTTTAATCAGTATCGGATCAGGAAAACAAGAATTGTTAACATGGGATCAGAACGACCGTCTAGCAATAAATGCAGGTGTGGGCAAACTAGACTTGAGACCACCTCCGGCCAGTTCCCTATTTTTGTGTAGCCTCTAAGCTAAGAATGGCTCCATACACGTTTGTGACGTCACAATATGAAGTCCAGTTTCAGTGCCCATGAAGGAAGTTTGTTCTGCACATGGCTCGTTTGTTTAATTATCGTCTCTGCCCCATCATGGCGGGGTTGAGCAGTTACTGTGAAAGAGACTGTGTGGTTTTCGGTGCCTAAACTATTTCCGTTCTGGCCCGTGTCAGAAAGGTTTGCTAACCCCCTGGGTAAGGGCCAGAAGGATGCCTTGACTCAGGAAAGTTCAGAGTTTAAGCATAAGACTCCTCTTTCGGTCGGTCTCAAGAAAAGCACGGAGATGACCAAGCCAGGAGGGAGGCCGCTTTCCTCACCCCGAGGCTCCTAAAGGAAAGAGCTGGAAGGGTGTCTGCTTTGTCCTTCCGCTGACTGTGGAAACAGGTCACAGGCCCACTTCACCCAAAGCTGACCCACGTCTTCTGGCTGTGAGCTCAGGGTTGGAGGGGGAGGGATGGCCTCTAGACTGCAGCCCTGCCGCACCACGTCATGCCAGGATTTGCATGGTCAGTAGGCCATTTTTCACTCATTCTCATCCTCCAGGTTTCATGTGGCTCAAGACCCTCATGGTTTACAGAGAGACAGAGCCCGCACAGCTTAGCCCGTCAGTGGTTTCTGCCTTGGAGTGGCTGGCTGATAAAGATCAGTACACCTGAGGGAAGTTTAAAATTATGCCTCGGTTTGCTTGTTTCTCTTCTGTAGCCGAAACAGTGTGTAACCTGCCTGCTCTTGTGTCCAGGATTGAAGGAATTGCCTAGGCTGCCGAGTAAACTGTAAAGCCAGCGTCGAGTTTTGCGGGGTTCTGTACAGCGGGGAAGGAGCTCTGGTGCTGTAGTGGGTGGAGCTGGGCTGATAATTGATGAAGCGGTCTTCAAACCTGCCAGCTACTCCCTGCCAGAAAGATGAGGCTGTCTGTTCCCATCCAGAGTTTCGGCTTCGGAAACCCGATGGGGCAGTTCTGCTCTGCCCCACGGGGTCGCTTTGGGTTGGAGTCGCCTTGCTGGCAGTGGGTGGGTGTGAAGCAGCCGCCGTCGTTTTCCTCGGACTCCGCAGTCCCAGGAGTGTCAGATCAGAGCTGGCCGCCAGAGAGTCTTCAGCGGCTAGTTTCCAGACCTTTGTCCTCAGACGTCTCCAGGTGGGCTCACATTTCCCATCTGCGGTTAGCAGCCGGGGACCTGAAGGAAGGACAGAGCAGACCAGCCTTGGAGCCGTCCTAGACGCCTCTGCTCAGGGTCGCCCGTGGAACCCTCCCGCTTGCAGTGCCCTCCCGGGGTTCCTTGTGCCCAGGGCGAGAGTAATGCCGGGATTGGGGCCTTAGGCCGGAGTGAGACCTGAGGCCCCCACTCCGGGGCTCCTGTGGAGCCCTTACGAGTGTGGCAAGAGCTTCCAGGACCCCAGTCCAGGGTGGGGGTGTGTGGGGATGACTGCAACCACATGGTGACCCAGCAGCAGCCTTTGGAGGAAGGATCCCCAGCCACGTTCTCATGGTTCCGGCAGATCAGAGTGTGGATTTGCTGTTGACCTGCAGCACCCCAAGTGCATTTGGTTTTGTGGGGGCTTTATGGGCTGTTTGCTCCTGACCCACACAGTAAGACTTCTGCAACCCTCGCTTGCCAGGGTTTGGTTTGACTTTGAGTCCTGCCAGGCACTCCGGGGTGTGCTGCTCCCCAGGTCATCTGCCCCTCGGACCTTGAGAGACTGACCACGGTATCCACGATGCCGGCCTGTCTCCATCACTGTGCCCTGTGCCCACCATTCTCATCTCACCCGTCGGCTGTGTGGGCAACATCTTGAAGGGACAGCGAGTCTGCCAGGGAGAAGGGATTCTTTTGGACCCTTTTGAAGATGTTCGACGTGATGGACAGAGAGGCACAGAAAGGGGCTTCTTAATAGCTGGAGCCCAGCCTACTGGGCTCGTGGTTTAGCAATACGAATCCTGTTCTCCTAGAGTTGTCCATCTGCTGGCTCCACAGGGAGACCCGTTGCTATGGACGAGTACTGCCTTTGATCCCCTTTAGGGAAGGAAGCGCCTGAGAGAGGCGGCATGTGACTGGGCTCTGGAGTGTAGGTCGAAATGCCAGGTGTGAGGCCAGGGATAGGGCCTCCAGAGAAGGGGAAGACAGATCCCGGTCAGAGGTAGCAAGTAGTTGGAATTGTCTAGAACAGAGGGCCTGGTGACGAGCAGTGGGAAGGAAGGTCAGGGCTGGCTGTGGCAGAGGCCATCAGTGGGATGCACCTGCCCAGGTGGCCAAAGCTACGATTTAGGGAAGAGGTTCTGATTCCGCAGCCTACTGAGCTGAGGGGGGAGGGGAAGCAGCAGACTGTTGCTGTGGTCTGGGTCTGCCAGAGAAAGAATGCAGTTCTGAGTTAGGCTGTTAACAGAGTGACTGGACAGGAGGGGAAGGTGGGGAAGAGGTGGCCAGGGTTTCTTTAATCTGGGAAACCTCTGGAAAGCAAGGTGCAGCGAGGAGGTACTGGCATGAGATGAGGAGGAGTGGGCGCAGGGAGAAAGACTTGCCCATGGCTCTTCCTTAGGCTTTGGGGGTGGCGGGGGATCCCTCACCTGTGCCCTCGATCTGTACTTAGGCCCTTTAGGCTGACAGGTTGTCCCAGGAGAGTTGTGACTTGCTCTTCCTCAGATCACAAAGCCACATTTCTAGGGACACCTAGGCTGGGGCTGCTACTGTCCTTAGGGACAGGTAGCTTCCTGAGGACACTATCAGGCTCCAAGAGAGCTGGCTTCTCCTCAAAACCCGGTGGCCCAAGGACAGATTTTATCAACTGCTATCCAGGCAAGGGGAACCCAGCTTACAATGCCGGATGGCAGTGAGTGGCAAGGCAGAGTGGGGGGGTGGGGGTGGCACACAGTTAGGCCTGTGGGTGGGGGCCAGCCCAAGAGTCCAGAGCACCAAGTCAATTAGAAGCAAGGGTGGTGGGATGGTCTCTTTCACTTTGGACTCTTGCGTCCAAGTTTATCCGTGGAGGTGAGTGCCTACTGCCCCGTGAAGCATGTGCAGTGTTGGGGCTCAGTGACCTCCCCGAACAGTGCTGCCCCCCAGGCAGCCTTGGAGTCAGACAGCCTCTCCCTTAGTTGAAAGGCAAGTTCAATTCCAGACCTGAAGGGTGACAAAGAGCCATAGCCTTGAGTGCCCTGCCAGTCTCTGACCAGCGAGCCTGATTTTATTTGGGATTTGGGGTTTTGTGCTACAGTTTTCTCCACTCTGTCCAGGCTCTTCTAATGCGATCCTTTTCAGAGCAGCTGGCAGTGGTAGCTGGGCACCGTCTAGTGTCTTCCTGTCTCAGGACTGTGGAGACGGATGTCTGCAGCGTCTACTAGTCTTCCTCTGGAAGGAGAGAAACCAGTAGTTGTGTCTTACATGATCACGCACAAGGTTTTAAGACTCCATGTTGCTCATCCAAATAGCATGCACAGAACTTTGTCTTTGTGAACTAAGTGATGCTAGTTGACTTTGTCTCCACCCACCCAAGACTGTGGTCCTGATTTCCACGTTCATCAAGACATTCCCTCGAGGTCTAAGATAGTTTTATCAGTTTGAGCTATGTGCCCGCCACTCATGGATCTATTTGCAGCAAATATTCCCTGGGGTCTTAAGGGTTTGTGAGTGGCCATGTAAGGTGCAAATACCAATAGATACACAAAGACCCTCTGTCAGATCGCTGCGTATTCATGGTGTCCACCCACCTCCCCTCCCATACCGCTTCAGGCTGCACGTCTACCCAAGCATCTATGTGTAGAGCCCCGCTATTGCAGGGGGTACATGTAGCAGTATTGGCTTCTGTTGCCTTTAACCCTCCCCGTGCCTCCCCCAGCCTCCCTATTCCTGCAGATCGCCGTCCCCTTTCCCCAAGTTGACACATGTCCACCCTCGAACCACCCCCTCCTAGTAACCATCGAAGAATGCTTCTTTTAGTGTGAAAATCTTCTCTTGCCTTTCCCCAGTAGGGGTCTTATACAATATTTGTCCTTTTGTAATTAACTCATCCCCCTCTGCAGAATGTCCTCGGGGCTCAACAGATGCTAAACAGATTCAGGCTGTTCTTCAACTCATTCTTCCACAGATGCGCTTTCCGTGACTTTCAATTCCATTTACTTTTGAAGCCCTCTTGCAGGCAATATGCTTAGGCTCTAGGCTCTCTCAGTTTTCTTCTATTGATCTTGATAACCAGAACTGAAAATTAGACCATCTCTTGGAGTTGTGTGTGAAAAGTATGAGAACCCAATTACTTGCTGATAGTTAATTCTGCATAGTTACTGCTTCCTGGTCAGAGTTGGGTGCCTTTGTGGGGGGTCAGGGTGGGAGATGCACAATGGATAGGCAGAGAAGGAGGTGCAGGAGCGTAAGAGAATGAGAGCGGGCCAGAACGAATGGATCCTGGGAAGGAAGAGAGAAATTTAAGATGCAGTTGCTGGAATTGGCTGCAAAAATCTTCAAAGTGGAAGGAGATAAAAATAGTCGCCTTGTTAGGACCAGGCATGAGCTCTGGAGGCCCACTCTGAACTGAGTTGTTAATCAGAGGAGGTGGGAACACAACTGCTAGTTCCTGCTGTCAGCACATTCCTGGGAGAGCTGTCAAGGGGGATCATGGGCGGGGCCGACACCACAGCTCCCTGGCTCTACCCTGCGGAGGAGAGAATGTTTTCCTCTCTCCCTCTCTGGATTTCAGCCCGCCCATGATCTTGTGCACAGATGCAAAGCATGGTAGCCACCTGTCATTGCATGGTAGCTCCCATGGCTTCTTTCAGACAGTGTTTCTGAGCTTGGGGAGACAGCTCAGTAGGTGTGGTGCCCAATAGCGTTGTTGGGGATCAGGATGTCTAACTATGGAGCACAACAGAGCCTTGAGTGATGACCCTAGTGTGCGTCCTAATTCCACCATGTGACAGGGGTTTCGGAGTCTCTGGGAGGTGCAGGCTAGTGGTTGGCTGTTAATTTAAACGCCCTCAGGGTGTGTCAGAAGAATGACCTTCCAGCCTGCTTCTGAAAGACCCGGCCATGCATGCCGAGGCCAAGGAGGAGAGCGTCCCAGCCATGAACACCGAGGCCGAGGAGGAGAGCGTGTCTACTCTTCACTGCGTGGGGTCGCCATGAGGTGGGGCTTCCTCCACAGGAGCTGCCTTTCGTTTGGTCTCCATAGAAGTTCCTAATGCTCCTTTCATGCCGTTTTCACGAGGGGTAAAGAAGTAGTGTCTCCTGATACAGACCGGAGCTGGAAACACAGGGGATCCAGGACAGATGACCCCCTCAGGACCAACAATGAGAGTAACCATACCAGGAGGGGAAGGGTGGGGAAGGTGGGGGAGAAAAGGGGAACCGATCACAAGGATCGACATAATCACCCCCTCCCTGCGGGACGGATGGCAGCAGAAAAGTGGATGAAGGGAGACATGAAAAAATAATTTATAAATTATCAAGGGTTAGGGAGGGAGGGAGGGAGGGAGGGAAGGGGGAAAAAGGAGCTGAAACTAAGGGCTCAAGTAGAAAGAAAATGCTGCTGACCTCCTGGAGATGAAGCTCTTGGAGAGGTTAGGTAGGGTAGTGAGGCTCCAGGTATTGCTAGTTGAAGGGCCTGGGATCTTGATGATCTTGGCCACCTAATTAGTGCCCTGAGGCCATGCATGCTGAGGCGGTGGCTCTGTGGAGGCCTTTGATGTGTGGTCAGCCACTTTTCCTCTCACCCACTTTTGCATCTTTAAAGTGGAGTCATTAGGGTCCTGTCAGGGTTACAAAGACCATTTGAAGCCTAAAACTCATTTGCTGTTGTTTTAAACCTAGATCTCATATTCATCCAAGTTCATCTCACTTTGGGGTTCGGCCTTTGTCCCTGTCCACATCAGTTCCCTCGCCCCTTCTTTTTCTCTCGTGCTCCCTACTCCCACCTCCACTTTCTGTCCTTCATGCCTTCTGGCTCCTCCCTCTGCCATCTTCTTTCTTTCCCACCGCCCTCAGTAGGGAATGCCGTATCTTGGTTTATGGCCGCTGTGGACAGTGTACCCGGCAGAACACGCACCAATTTTGCGATTTCCGCGTGCGCGATGGAGCCACGGGTGACGTTTTTAATGCTGTGTGGCCGTTGTTCTCCTTTGCAGAACTCTCCTTTCGTTACTCCATGTGCACTGAGCCCCACGGTCCCTGTGCCATCTTCCAGGGTGCTTTGACTTTTCATTGATTGACACGGCGAAGTCCTAAAGACCAGGTCATTATGCAAAAAAGCGGTAGTCTGTGAAAATGGAGGATGACTACGTCATGACATCCCTGGCAAAAATCGTGGCCGCCCAGCCCAGTTGACCCAGAACCTCAACTGTCACAGCCAGTGTTAATCTTGTCATTGCTGACAGATACATAGATGACTGGCCAGATAGGTTTTCCACGATGGTAAATGCAAAATGTTGGAGAGCGAGGTAGTTGCTAAGTGAGGAGTGGGTGTAGTTTCTAAAGGACACAATCCTGAAGGCAAACATTCTGTACTAGTAAAGTTAAAGGCTTTTTTTTTAATTTTAAGAGGCGATATTCCTGGGTTAAGGGTTAAAAATGACCACAGGGCAATCACTGGCAGTGTTCGACCAGCTCATACAGCTCCAGAAAGGCCTGGAGAATGCAGTGTTCTTTTAACCACAGCCTAAGCCAGACAACACGACAGTGCTCAGATGTGGACGGAAGAAACGTAGGCTGACCTTAGTCTTGGCCCTCCTGCCTGCTGGGGCCTGACCAACCACACAGCTGCTGCGGGCGGGCAGAGCTGACCTGGGCTGGGGAGCAGGTTGTAGATGATCTGAAGTCCACTGCGCCCCATCCTTGTCTCTGCCGCTGGGCCCTTGTCGGTGTTTGTCTGCATCTGTCCTCCAGCAGTCAGGCACACAGCAGGCGGAGGATCCCCACATGGCCACAGAATAAACAAATGACCTGCCTCTTGTTTTAGAAGACATCGACGCTCAGAGGTTAACATGAAGAAGCAGACACGCATGCACTCTTTGTGGGGGAAATCGGGCTGTGGGCAGTGGCTATTTCTGGGTCAGCAGATTTTAGAGAAGGAAATAGATGATCTTCCACTCTGCTTTCGAGAAGAAAACCTCCTGTTGGTTTCTGAAGACGGAGGCCCACACCCTTTGTTTCTGAGACTTAGCAGAGGAGCGGTGTGGAATCTTGGCCTTGGGAGGACTCCCTAGGGAGCTGCAGTGGGTGGCTGAGGCACCCTCCCAAGTGCAGCCGGGCTCCTCCCAGCATCATCCTCATCGTTGAAGCGTCAGGGAGAACCTGGGGCCTGTTGCAGGAGGGGAGCGATGGGGGCTGCCAGATCTTGGTTCCTCGGCTGCAGGAACAAGTGCACAGTGGGGCTTGCACTAGAAGCAGTGTATTCTCACAGGTGAGGCGGCCAGGAGTGGAATTCCTGGTCCCCACGCTAGGGGCCTGCTCTGTGCCCCGGGGCAAGGTCCTGGTCTCAGCTTTTCTGACTTGTTTCTCTGTGTTTCCTGGCAATCTCCACTTGGCACCCCCTTTGCCTTACTTGTGCTTGCCCCCTCCATGCCTAAGCTGCTCCTTTTGGATCATTAACATAAGATGGAAGCCCTGTTCCCAGATGGGAGTCCAGCACAGGGATTCCCACAGGCATCCTTGTGGACCGTTGGGGCAGGAGCAGGGAGAGGACAAGGACACGATGTTACAGGGAACACTGGGGAAGGGAGGAGCGGGCCAGGGGGTGGCTAGCAGCCCAGAGATGAGGCAGCACCCTCACTGGCCTTATGGGGCACCTTGCACCTCTCATCCACCCTGGAGCAGGGCTGCTCCGACGAGGGGGGCCAGGAGAAACACCCCCACCCGCCGTAGTGGGCCCAGGTGTCTAGCAACATTTCCTGCTCAGACGTCCAGGGTCACCAGGATGGGCAGTGTGTGTCTGGCACCTCAGACCCCACTGAGTTCTGCAGTGTTGATCCCCGCTGACAACCGGAGGTGTTATGTAAGCTTGGGGGAAAGGGAAGCTTGTGAAGTGGACATGGGATAGGCGGACAAGCAGCAGCAGCAGCTCCGAGACAAAGGGGGGCCTGGCCCAGAGAGGAGGAGCTTTCCGTGGTCTGGGGAGGGCACTGTTGTCTATTGGAGAGTGAGGGGGTTGTCGTTCTACAAACTACTGATCGTGGAGGTCAAGCTGTGTAACAGTCATCTTTGTCAACCTGTCACACGGAATGCTCTGTCCCCACACATCACGGCCGGGCTGTCCCGGGCCGCCGTCTTGGTCTCGTGAGGTGCGGGCAGCTGTCTTGTAGACCCAGGGTGGTGAAGTACTTCCCCAAGGCTGCCTCCAACCTCCAGAGCCAGCGCCCCGCTGTTGGTGTGAGATGGGTGCGCGCAGAAGCAAAGCTCCGACATCCTGTGCCACACCTGAGCCCTGAGCCAGCCAGCCAGCACAGTGTGTGTGACCTTTATATGAAATCGGGAACCATACGGTGCCCTGGTGCCACTGCGGGTTAGGTGTTGGCTGCTGACCTCAAAGTCCGAGGTTCGGACCTGCCAGCCCCTCCTCGGGAGAAAGCTTGGGAAGATGTGCGGTCTTGAACCCTGTCCAGGGTCCCCGTGAGTTGCAACCCATGTGTACAAGGAGGCCGACGTTGCTCAGTGGTTTCCAGGGGGAGAGGAAGTGAGAATCATGGGAGATGAGAGCTGGGGAATCATGGGAAAGGCCAGGGCGAGGGTCCTGGCTGATGCACATGATGGATGCGCTCCTTGCTGACTGAAGGGTGAGAGGTTGGGGAGCACCTGGAGATCCCTAAGCAGAAAGGCCTGGCGACGTGCACCCCAGGCAGCCCCCGAGCTGTGGAGCACGATGTGGCTGGTGACACGTGGGGTCCCAGGTGACAGCCCATGGCGCCGTGCAGTCTTCTCTCAGTAAAGTGTATTCGTGACAACAGCCCAGGTGGTAGATGTTGTTACATATTTTTACCACAAACTCGCCCCTCAAAAAGACAAAGCCTCCACACGTACTACGCAAGTGTGCCGTGAAAGCGCCTGCCCCGAGCAGAAGTGAGGGCCTCGGGTCATGCCCCGGGGATAGCAGCGGGGTCCCCAGGAAGCGAGGGCGCCGTGTGAGCGCGGCTTCCTGTGCGCTCCAAACCAGGTGCCAGCCGGGTTGTCAGGCCTGTCTGTCGAGGCCTGAGGAAGAAACCAAAGAGAACTGAGCCCGTTTTGTAATCTCCCCGCGTTCTCGGAAAGACTCTCCAGGAGGCGGCAGCCGCAGTCCCGACCCTCACCAAGTGCAGGGAGAGAAGGCACCCGGCACTGTTTACCTCTCTCGCAAGGCCAGGGCCAGGCGACAAGCAGCACTCGGTAGGAGGCAGCTGTCCTGGGAGGGACTTGGTGACAGAGGACCGCACCCAGCCCCCACCCCACATCCTCACAAACCCCAAGACTGTGCTTGGCCCTTGCATGAAAACAGGAATTCCTGCCCCGTCCCCTTGAGCCTGTGGCCTGTACCTTCAGCCAACATGCAGAGGTGTGTGTGTGTGTGTGTGTGTGTGTGTGTGAGAGAGATGTTTGTTTTTAATCCCTTCCGATGCCATCACAAATACGGGGTCTCGCCAACAAGGCGGCTGAAACACCTGACGGCCCGTGGTAACTGATCCCTCCCGGGCCACCGGTGGGCATCGGCGGCGTTTTGTCGTCCCGCAGCAGCTTGTCATCTCACCTCCGGCAGCCGCGTCTGGACCTCAGAGTGAGGAGGAAGAGGGCCTGGCCTCCAGCGTGGGCGAACTGGAGGCCAGCGCCGAGATTGGAGTTGTTCTGAGACCCACGGTCAGAAGGCGGTGACCCCAGTCTCGGTGGTAACGCGTGCCTTTCTGTTTCTCACCCCTGCAGATGTGAAGCCCTCCAACATCCTGGTGAATTCCCGTGGGGAGATCAAACTCTGTGACTTCGGGGTCAGTGGACAGCTCATCGACTCCATGGCCAACTCCTTTGTGGGCACAAGGTCCTATATGTCGGTATGAGCCCTGGACTCTGTTCCTTAAGCTTCTCCTCGGTCAGACGGGGCCCCTGGCTGGACGCAGGGCCTTGCCTTGGGTGGTGGAAGAGCAGTCTGGTGGGGAGGCGGGCTTGCGCTTGGACTTGGGAGCACAGTTGGTGGATTGAGATCTTGGCTCACTAGGAGGAGCTGTGTAATCACAGCTCCTGCCACCACCTGCACCCAGATGCTTCCCAGATCTTGGCTCTCATTCTGAAAGATGGTATGCGCCAGAAACTCTGGACATCCCTATACTGGACCTTTGAGCCTACAGCCCAACAGGGCCAAGCATAGGCTCCCCCGACTGCGCTGCTTCTCCTTTTCCATTAGCAGTAAATGGTACCCGTTGCCATGGTTTCCCAGGGGAGGGACCTGAGCATCAGCATTTCATCTCCCTTCCCAGCTCCTCCCTGCTGCCCCAGGCATGGCTGCGTTAGCATCCTCTCTTCCCTTCCCTGGGAAAGCCCCCTGAAGCGCTATGGTCTAGCGCCTGGGCCAGTGAAAGGCTGAAGCTGAAGGGGACAGACAGAGGTGTTACAGTGGGGGGATGGGGGTGCTCCCAGAGAGGGGGGGCCGCCTAGAGGCAGGCTCAGGGTGCTTCCAGCCCAGGCCTGCAGCTCGTCTTGTGTTCTTTGAAAGCACTTCCCACACTCCAGTGGTCTCATTCGATTCATCTAATTATCTCAGGAAGCGAAGATGAGCGCTCCCACTTCAGAGGTGAGGAGATCTAGATTCGAGGCAGGGAAATGGTTTGCCCACTGAGCCTTCAGAGGCAAGATCGGAAGCTGGGTCTCCACGTTGCACGTCCTTACCTGCCTCTGGGTTGGCTTTTGGCACCTCTGTGTGTGGAAGTTACGCCCACACCCTCGTTTCTTCTTGGGGTTCCCCTACCTCAGCCAAGACTGGTCAGTGCCAACATCACTTCCCACCCTCTCCACCAGTGACCCTTCCTCTTTCAGAAGCACACCCACCCACGGGTCCTTCAGCACCCACGGCTCACCACTCCTCTCAGTGTCCAGTCACTGAGCAGCTGCAACCGCGGGCCTTGACTGCCAGCTCTCAAGGTCAAGATCAGTTAACACACCCAGGAACTTATTGATCCAAGGTTTAGTGGCTTGGTTTTTGTGGTTATTTGGTCAGTTACAAAACAGATTAGTTTTGGAGTTAGTGGAAATTCCTATAGAAGTCAAAGTGATAGCTAAAGAAACATACCATCGTCTGAATAAACAACAAAAACCCCGAGACTCGCTGCCATCGCGTCAATGCAGACTCACTCCTAGCGATCCCCTGTGGGTTTCCAAGACTAATTCTTTTGTCTTTTAACAGTTTTATTGGCCTATAATTATAACTTATTACAGTTTATCATACAATTCAATAGTTCAGTCTCATCAATGAGAATTGTGTAATCATTACCATATCAATTTTATGATATCCTCCCTCCCCGTGGTTAAATTACCTTTAAAATGAGTTGTGTAATCACAGTCAGTCCTAGTGTCTTCCCCCCACCACCTTCCTTGTTTACTCCTAAAATCCCCTATCAACCCCTTGATAGTATCAGTTATTCTCTCTGTGCATCCTCTCCTGTGCTTCACAGCTGGGGAACCCAACAGAATTAATATAAACCCGCATCAAAATAAGGAGGTATGGATAAACTTATAATAATACAAATAGTGAGTGAGCAAACAAGATATGGGTGCAAATGATGGGGGTCGGCGTGGAGACCCAAAGCCCATCTGTAGATAATTGGACATTAATTCACAGAAGGGTCACAAGGAAGGGTCAAGTCAGCCAGGATGCAGCGTAGCACCAATGGACACACAACATTCCTCTAGTTCTTTAATGCTCCACCCCACACCCCCACCCCCCGCCGCTGCATTATCATGACCCCAGTTCTACCTGACAAATCCGGCTAGACTGGAGCTTGTGCACGGGTACAGATAAGAGCCCTCGACACGGAATCCATGACAGATAACCCCCTCAGGAGCAGCAATGGGAGTAGTGATACCATGAGGGTGGGGGAAGGTGGGGAGAGAGGGGAAACCAACTGCAATGATAAACGTATCTCCCCCTCCAGGGGGAGGAACAGAAATGTGGGTGAAGGGAGACAGCAGACGGTGTTAGATGTGAAAGTAACAATTGGGTCAGCGGTCCAGCACTTAACTGCTGCACCACTAAGGTGGGTATTGTTAGTTCTCACCGTGATCGTCAGGCCCTTTTTTTATTTTTAAACATTTTCTTAGGGGCTCATACAACTCTTATCACAATCCATGCATATACATACATCAATTGTATAAAGCACATCTGTACATTCTTTGCCCTAATCATTTTTTTTCCTTTTCTTTTTTTACATTTTATTAGGGGCTCATACAACTCTTATCACAATCCATACGTATACATACATCAATTGTATAAAGCACATCCGCACATTCCCTGCCCCAATCATTCTCAGAGCATTTGCTCTCCACTCTTCAGGCCCTTTTTTATACACGTGGAAACCCAGTCTCCGGCTCACAAAATCTGTAAGTCTTGGAGTTGGGCTGCAAACCCAGAGCCCCTCTGCCTGTCTGCTGTTCTCTATTGCCCAAGGACAGCTGTTGGGTCAGTGGCAGAGGGTCTTAGGATTCAGCTTTCCTGAGAACTGGAAGGCTGGAGCCCTCCCCTCCCACTGCACCGCCTCCCTGGTGACCTGTGGTGACCAGGTGAGCTTCTTCCCCGTGCCTTGGTTGGCCTGCTGCATGTGCAGGACAGTGGTCAGTCCCAGCCAAACTGGACCCCTAGGCTGATGTGGCGGTCAGGGCCTAGCCCAGGTGGGTGTGGTCAGCTCAGGAGAAAGACAGTAGAAAGGGAGGGTCAAGCCAAAGCTCCATCTTTGAGTTCCACTTTGGGGCCAGGTACGAGACCAAATTCAAGAGGTTAGTGAGTTTTGCTCCAGAAAGGACTGGCGGAGATCAAGAGGAGGTCCTTGCCCTTCAGGGCAGACAGCTCTAGCAGCAGGAAGCCTGGCTAGCCTGTAGACCTCTCCGAGTCACTCACAGCGACTGACCGTCTGTCCCTCTCTCCTGCAGCCCGAACGACTGCAGGGCACTCACTACTCGGTGCAGTCGGACATCTGGAGCATGGGGCTCTCTCTGGTGGAAATGGCGGTGGGCAGGTACCCCATCCCTCCTCCAGATGCCAAGGAGCTGGAGCTGTTGTTTGGGTGCCACGTGGAGGGAGATGCAGCCGAGACCCCGCCCAGGCCGAGGACCCCTGGGAGGCCCCTCAGCTGTGAGTTGCCCCGGTGTGCCGCTAGCTTGGAATACGGCTCCCTTACAGTCGGAAGGTTCTAGAGGGTTGCTTATCTGTGCACAAGTCCAAGACTGATTTCCAGGCCCTGGTGTCAGGCGGGGTCAGGGGTGGGCAAAGGAGCCCCTGGTGGGTTCGGGACAGTAGACTGTCACCATCTGCTTGCCCCAGGCAGGGGCCTACCTGTGTCTATGCAGTGTCACATTGACCTTGTTTTTTAAGTCATGGCACTTTCCTACTTTTGGTAATTTTTTAAAATTTCGTAAAATTCCACCCACATCAAAAGCCCCTTTTGAAAGCCTAAAAGCCTCTGGTTCTGGATCTAGTCCCCTGGTGAGTGCTGTCACCACCTCCCATTCGGGAACATTTCCATCGTGTGTTAGCAGTCACCCCTGTTCCCTGGCAACCAAGAGTCTACTTTCTCCCTCAGCAGAGTTGCTTGGTAGCGTTCCCTATTTTAGCAGCAGCCCTGTGTGGGAGCACTTCTATCATCTGATATCACAGATGAGGAAACTGAGGCATAGAGCAAGCACTTGGCTTGCCAAGGCTGCATCAGCCAGACTGACTCCGCACATGATCACTGGGAGGCTGTACCACCAGCCTCTGAACGGGGACGCTGTGACAAGAACCTGACCCAGGGAAGATTCTGGCCCAGACATCATCTTTGTATGTAGCTTCTGCTCAGAGGCTCTTGTCTGACCAGGGCCATCTGCTCCCGGGCCCACCCAGGAGAAAAGATGTAGGGAAGGAGTTGCCGGGTGGATGATGGGGGAGGGGGTCATTGATAGGGCTGGTCCCCGAGGCTGGCCTATGACCTTAGGATCTTGCTTTGGGTTACCGTATGACCTCCTCCCCCAAATTAGTGTTGTAAAGTCTAACCTCTCTGCCTGTGGCTGTAATTCCATTTGGGAACGGGTCTGCTCTACCCTGGTAAGGAGACAGGATCAGTATGGGTGTCTCCCAAGTCAGTCTCCTTTGAGATTCAAAAGAGATGAAGCAGTGAGCAGAAAATGACCTGACATGTGGAAGACCCCTGACGGACAAGAGCACATCCAAGTCAAATGGAAAGCCATCTCTTTTTTTTATAATCATTTTATTGGGGACTCATACAAATCTTATAAAAATCCATCCATCCATCCATCCATCCATTGTGTCAAGCACACTTGCTTTCTGCTTGAGCATTTGGTATCAGCTCCTCATTTTGCCCCCTCACTCCCCGGTCTCTCCTCCCTCATGAACCCTTAATAATTTATAAATGATTAGTATTCTGTCAAAACAAAAAAAGATGAAGCAAATGTCTGAGAGACGGGGAGGCGGGGTCACCAAGCAGCAGCAGGTGGTCAACAGCGCCTCCTCTGCAGGCAGCACCCTGCTGTGGACGGTGGGCCTCTCTCCGCATTCTCATAGCAGCACTAGCTAAGCCAGGAAGGGGAAGCCCCAGTTTGGGGAGAAATGAAAACCCAGGTCCGTGCACAGTCGCTCACATGCTCCTCTCTGCACACTGGAAGGACGGGCTGAAGGAGGAGGGGAATTTCATTTTCCAACACTCCCGATCGAGGCTCTGAGGCCAGCTGACTTGCTGTGTCCTCTGTGTGCAGGTCTTGCTCAGCTGTGGCTCTGCTGGTCTTTGTGACCTTGTTCTGGTTCCCAGGACCCATCCCTACCCCCTGCCCTCATATTGTCTGTTTCTAAGCAGTGTTCTCTTTCTTTTTGAAACGACATTGCCAGCTTATGGAATGGACAACCGACCTCCCATGGCGATTTTCGAGTTGCTGGATTACATCGTCAATGAGGTAAGACCACCTGGCTTCCTCCCCCTGGGAATGGTCTGCTGCTCTCAAGAAAAAGCCCACCACTGTGTTGGCTGGGGAACCTGTGAGCCCCAGGGGCCGCTGGCTCCAGTTTGTGGTGATGCTCTCGGCTGGCTCAATGAGTGCTGGGGTCCCTTCCCAAGGAGATGCCTTCAGGTAGCCCCAAGTCTCACCTCCTCCTCAAGATTCAGCAGCTCCACTCGGCCCGCTTCTGTTCCGCTCCTTGCCTCACCTGGCGTCTCCCACGTGCTGTGCCCATTCGCTGGGAAGGAGCGGTGGGAGAACACGTCTTGTGCCGAGGAGGCACGGCAAATGCCCGAGTAGCCGCCACATCGGGGCTCCCCGTCACCGAGCGCCGGTGAAAAGGCAAGCACGGAGACCTGCCGGTGTCGAAGTGGACATGGGCTGACGGTCACTGCCAGTGGCTGAGGAACCAGCCGCATTTACAAAGCAGTTATGTAATACTAGCCTCCGCGCTTTAAAGTTATGCCTGCGAAGGGGCTGTGAAGATTTCGTGGGAAAGGTAGAATTCAAAGATAGGCGTTTGTGTCCTTGCACTTTTGGCGGGCCCTTCGTCTCTGTACATATTAGGTCAGGACAGACGTGGTTCTAACAGGAACTAGAAAGAGCCCGGGGCCCTTGACCTCAGGGCAGCCGCTGGCAGCTGCTGTTCTCTTTGGCCTCACCTCAGATCAGGGACCTGCTGGGAGCACAGGGCCTGCAGTGGGGGGGACCCGGGGGGGACCCGCCCCGTGCTCTGGGACCTCGTGCTGGGCCGTCGCCCTGTGTTGCC
Organism: Tenrec ecaudatus; assembly: GCF_050624435.1. Taxonomy (NCBI): domain Eukaryota; kingdom Metazoa; phylum Chordata; class Mammalia; order Afrosoricida; family Tenrecidae; genus Tenrec; species Tenrec ecaudatus. Next base: position 63,621,945 of record NC_134546.1, on the reverse strand, counting down.
AGTGCTCTTGGTTTGTTGCCTAGAAGGCCGGCTTCCTGGACTGTAGAGCTCAGAGCCTCCCAGAGCTGGCCCTCTGCTGGCGCATGTTTCCTTCACCTGGCTCTGCCCCGCAGGGCTCAGGAAGAGATGGGCTGGTTTGGGCATCCTGCGCTTACCTGCACGGCCCGGTGATTTGCGTAGTCCCTAGCTGTTGCTGCTGGTCACTGTGGCTGTTTCTCTGCCACCCTTGCAAGATTGAGACCTGTGGAGCCCCAGAGATGACTTGGTCCAACCCCCCATTTTTTTTCTAATCCAGCCTGGTAGCCATTATTTATTTATTTATTTATTTAAAGCATTTTATTAGGGGCTCATACAACTCTTATCACAATTCATACATATACATACATCAATTGTATAAAGCCATCTGTACATTCTTTGCCCTAATCATTTTCAAAGCATTTGCTCTCCACTTAAGCCCTTTGCATCAGGTTCTCTTCCCCCCCTCTCCCCGATCCCCCCTCCCTCATGAGCCCTTGATAATTTATAGATTATTATTTTGTCATATCTTGCCCTATCCGGCGTCTCCCTTCCCCCCCTTCTCTGCAGTTCGTCTCCCAGGGAGGAGGTCACATGTGGATCCTTGTAATCAGTTCCCCCTTTCCAACCCCCTCACCCTCCACTCTCCCAGCATCGCCCCTCAAGGGCAAACTGGGGCACAGAGAGGAACAGTGATTTGCTCGGAGTCACTAGACGAATGAGTGGTAGAACACCAACTTGAGCCCAGTTTTAACGGTGGCATTACAAGACCGTGCAATGGCCGTCTCCCCGAAAGTGGGGGCTGAGTGTGGGAAGGAGGTAGTCCGAGGGGAGCCAGGCGTTTTTCATGTCTTCCATGTGTTTGCAGCCGCCTCCAAAACTGCCCAGTGGAGTGTTCAGTGTGGAGTTTCAAGACTTTGTGAACAAATGGTAAGCGGATGGGCAGGGTGCCTTCCTGAGGCCTGCACCCACACTTGCTTCTGCTGAACGCGGCCGCCCTGTCCTTGCCCGCTGCTCCCTCGGCGGGAGGGATCTGCTGACGCCGCGGGCACAGCTGTGGAGGGGATAGCCGCTCTGGCCTTCTGCCTCTCAGCCAGCCACCAACTGGCTGTGGCGAGCCCACGTGCAGACGCGTTCTGATGGGAAGCCAGCACGGTGCTGCTCACACTCCCTCTTCCTTGCAGCCTCATAAAGAACCCTGCCGAGAGAGCAGACTTGAAGCAGCTCATGGTGAGTCCAGACTCTTCCAGAGTGCCTGCTCATTCCCTTTCACTGCAGCCCCCTCGCTCATTTGTCGTCCGCCTAGGGCTTCCTGTGCTGAGCACTACAGCCAGCTGGCCAGGGCGGCAGCACCCTAAGTGCCAGTCTGCCGGGCCGCCCATCGGTTTAAAGGGAAAGCTGGCCGACACCAGCCGTGGGAGGGGGGAGAGTGTGAGGTGGTGAAGGAAGGAAACCGGGGTGGAGCTTGTTTCTGATATGGGTGGCTTCCTTCCCACTGCACATCTCCCTCACTCCTCGGGTGCGGGGGCTGGTCCTGTCAGCCCTGGGCCTGTGCAGGGAGCACATCCTCCCAAGCCCCTCGCTCCCTCCATTTCCGGTGGCAGCTGAGGTTTATAAAAGGCTGGTTGTCAGCTTCATTTCTGCCTCAGAGGTGAGTGTCCTCCGTCCGTGACACCAGCTCCGAGGCCTATCCTTGGCCCTCCCGTCTGGACCCCAGAGCAGCCCAGCAGTGCCTCCCAAGGGCTGCACAAGCTGCAGCCCCGAGCCTCTGGCTCACATAACCCTGCTTGCTGTTCTCCCGCATCCAGGTCCACGCGTTCATCAAGAGGTCGGATGCCGAAGAAGTGGATTTTGCAGGCTGGCTCTGCTCCACCATTGGCCTTAACCAGCCCAGCACCCCCACGCACGCGGCTGGCGTCTAAGCGTTCAGAAAGCAGCGGCGAAGTGCCCCCCGCCATGTTGTTCTGGGCCCCATTCCCCCGCCTGTCTCCACTCAGATGACACACGATGACGAACACAGCATGTGCCAAAATTCTTCCTGTGTTATTTGTCCTGGGTGTCTTTACTCTTACCCCGATGGTTCTTCTCCCAAGTGGATTGGCCGTGTGCTTGGGGAATTTTGTGTATGTGGACGATCAGAGCATGTGCAATGCTGACTTGCAGAGGCACTCTGGTGATTGTGGGCAGCCGTTCTTACCCGTAACCATGCTGCTGTGGCCTCCCCGTGCGTGACTAGCTGGCCAGCTGTTTTCAGGACTCCCTGACACCTCAAGGTACTTCCTTCTGCCAGGCGCGCCTTCTCTCCGTCAGAGGCAGGTGGGTGCCCTCGGCCCTTCACAGGCGGTGCATGTCAAGCATGCTTTGCTGCTGTGAACGTGAGCATCAGAGAGCGTACGTCCTGTTCTTTTAGCAGTAGTGTTTGCTTTTGATGTAGAACTCAGCATTTCCCACCGATCTAGTCAGAGCCCCTCACTGCCACAAGACCAGGACTTCTCCAGCCCGTCGACCGGCTTCTGGCTGCATTTCTCTATTTATTTTGAAATCTGTGTGGAGTTATTTAGTGGTGTTCTCTCTTTATGTTGGGATTAATGTTTCTGAAATAGACGAGTTATTTTGATCGTCACAGATGGATCCAGGCATTAAAGTGTATCTGATTTCTTTCTCCTCAAATCCAAGTACTGATGCTGTTGTAAAAGGAGTGTGTATAGTGCCTAATAAAAATCATATGAAAGTTCTCTTAATCATGTTAATCCAGATATTTGACAAATCTAATCTCTCATTCTAATATAGTTCCGAGTTTTTTAAAAAAGGGATGAAAGTTGTTTGTACATTCTGATGGGTTTTTCCGTTTCTGCTGCCATCTAGCTACGGAGTGTCGTGTCGCGGAGGGCGGAGAAAGCAGCAGGGCTGGAGGCAGACTTGCCACACTGACTGCTCAGGGCTGGGGAGCCATTGGGGTCCTCTTGGGCTTCCAATTCTCAAATCACAAGGTTGAGGACTTTTCCAACTCTTCTCACCTGTTCACCTTCCAACCACAGACTCCTGGAGTGGGGATGAGCACAAATCTTAAGACCACCACCGTTTCTCATTTTCCATCCAGAGGCAGCCCCGGGCCTGGGGAGTCTTGCTGATGGGCTGGTGGCTGGAGCCACTGCCCTGTCCTGAGCTGCTGGCCCACGTTCTGCAGTCATCTCCCACCTTCTCCAGTGACACTGAGCCACAGCTGCCTGGTGAGGAGGGATGCCCTGGCACCGGCTCTGCCATCCCTGTGAGGTCGGTGAAGTCTCAGAAGACACAGCCATGTCCCTGTCCTTCTGTGACGAGATTTTTGATAAGATGCATGTGCGGCTGCAGTCGGTTACCTCTCCCTTTTCTTCTGTGAAAGGGCAGAGAACAGGGAACCAAAGCCAGGGTGTTCATAAATAATAAGCCACCTACGGGGAATTAATCTGACTAGATAGTTCCAGCCCAGATCTACCAAGGCTTAGGTGCAAACCAGGATTCTCAAAACCGGTCACGTGGCTGAAGCTAGTCATTTCTCTTCACAGCAAGGCTCACACACCTGTCCTCAGTCCACTTCAACACAAACACTATGGTTTAAGACCCATTCGCTCCTCACACCGCTACTACCGAGAATATGCCTAAGCCCACAAGAGGAAGGATGGTTGGTGTAACCGAGTGTCTGAAGCCGAGATCCAAATGCTTTCCTATTTAGTGCCGTTTGAGGGATAAAACATTCACTAAACACAAACGTATTTGCAGTTAAACATTTCCCTGGTGTGTTTCATCCGTTCTCAAGAATGTCTTCCAGAAGAGTCTTAGTGTTTTGAGTTCTCAGTGCCTGGCCTTCCTCAACTTTCCCTGCGACACAGAAACGTGTAGTTGGACTCCAAACATGGCCCTGTTGGGTGCTGTCTGGTCCACTCGCTCACAGAGCCCATGTGAGTGAGACCTCTGGGTTTTCTAGGTTTTACTCTGAGGACAGAGGGCCAGGTCTTGTCCACCAGCATTCTGGTTAGTGGACAACCTACCCACACCACTAGCCCCCCCCCCCCCCCCCCCCGCATATTCTTAACTCCGAGCGAACCTTTCAGACTGAGATCTGTTCCCTAAGATTTGAGACCACGTCCTTACGGAAGTCGCCAGCCTGTCCCTGGTTGCTGGAAGCAGTGGCCTTTTCGCTTGGTAGTTCAATGCTTCACTCACCAGAACAACTCTTGCCCCATTTGGGCTCCTTAAAAACGTCCCAACTTTTGAAATGGCGAGCGCAGCCATGACTGCCCTGAGAGATGGGAAGGTGAGATTTGCAGAAGTGATCGGGCAAGCCCCAAGTCAATGGGACAGCAAGAACTCACAACCAGGTCTGAAAAACTCACGCTGACACCGAATCAGACTCCAAACTCTGCACCTTGTTTTTTTATTTAAAAAACATTTCACATTGGGTTTTCCAAGAAACATGCTCATTCGCCCTTCTCATCAGAAGGCAGTCAGGATGGGATCCACGTGCTCCTGCAGTTAAAGAGTTCTGCCTCAGGCCTGTGGTTGCGGCGCGCAGGACAGACCCATTTCACAAAACGGACTTCCTCGTCTGAGGAGCTTCAGTTTAACCTGGGACTACATAGGATTTCCCCAGGATGTTGGAGCCCCCTTGTGTATTCAGTGGAAACCGGGGACCTTGACTTGTGACTCTCAGTGGCACGCTTCCTCGGAAGGCCAGGGACAGGTTTTAAACCAGCCGCCACAATGCTTTCACCACGGGAAGAAGGAACCCAGTCCGTCGGTCGCTGGAAACCAGCTCACTGGCACTTATTTGTGCACATAGCCCACAGCGAAGGGCTCAAAGTGGGTGTAAGCAGGCCACGTCTGGTCTCCGTCGGCTTCCCAAGAGGCTCACTTCCACAGGATGGAATTCTGCAAGCGCGGCCAGGTGAGGACAAAGTCCTGTGCGAAGCTACTTTTGTTCACCAAACTCCCTGCCGTCAAGTCGCTTCTGCCTCACAGCGATCCTCTAGGGCAGAGTTTCTGAGCTCTTGTTCACCAGAGCCATAAAGAGAAAGGGCGACACAGACGGCTAACTGGACCTGCTGGTGCCTGGGATCTGCCTCGTGCACCTCTCCGCACAGCAGGCTGCAACCCTGGAGTTCCCTGCTTTCCTTCCATCTCACCACAGCCTCCGTACTTGGAAAGCCCATTTCCAGTTCCTGGGGTCCATGCGTCAACAACCACACCTCGATGGCTCAGGACAGCTAGGGCGACACCCACACGAAGAGCCCCGTGGGGGTACCATGCTTCCTCGCGCTCAGCACTGAAGGGCTCAGCAGCATGCCGACAGCCTCTCACTGGTTCTCTTAAAGCCAGGGTTCCGAGGACGGGTTTGTCCCGACCCCCTGCCGAGAATCTTCCCACCCCCAGATATACTGACTTAGAATCATATTTCAACAAGATCCCCAAGGGATTATTACACAGGCCAGTTTTCAGCAGGGTGTCAAATGAGGACGAACCAGTTGAAGGAGCTACTTCAATGAGCCACTGTTGATTGGAACGGCTGGCTTGTATTGAAACCCTGCCCGTATTGCTACTGCCAGGCTTTCACATAGTGTCTCAGAGGATGCTTTGCTGTTTTACACACAATTACCAAATCTGACTGGATTACGGACACAGCACCACCCACTTAATTTAATGCTCAGGCACCACGTCTTTACATTTTCTGCATTTCACCAAGTTTTGTAACAACTTCCTGAAGTTGGAGATTTTCAACAGAGCTATTTTTACGGATTTCCCTGTTGTTTCTAAGCCCTTTCAAGCAGTCCATACAGCTCCAGGCTGTGGTGAGTTCCTGGCCTTAGGGAGTGACTGTGTAACAACAGCTCTTGGTTCTTTCCCCCTTCAGGAATCTGATTCTTCCTCTTCCTCCTCCTCCTCCTCCTCCTCCTCGTCTAGAGCTCTGCTCCTCGTGTCCAACTCCAGTGCAGTTTGGTTGATGGAAGCTTCATTGTCCACGTGCTCGGACGGCGGCTTCGCCCAAGGACAGCGTGAAAAGCAATGGCAGAGATAGAACATTTTAAAAAGTCTTAAATTCAAATTACATTACATCTCAATTGTTTCTGATCCCTAAGAACTGTTTGGACCTGATAGGTACAGCCACTTCCTAGTTCTCTACATTCCTTCTACCCTGCTGCCCATAGGGGGAGGGGGGAGTGCATTACCACAACCACCCCCCCACACAAATTTGATAGGCTATCTCCTGATTTACAAACATGGCTCTTGTAGAAAGTGCCAACAAGGAATTGGACTGAATTTGATGAGCTGCTTTCAAACGGTTTAAGCAGCAGACACCTGGGGGGAGAACAACGGAAACATGTAGAAGTAATATGTTCTTCCTGATTGTGAAGAGGGCTACTAGAATGGACAGCAGAACTCAGTTTTTAACCTTCCCCTTTGAGCTGAAGCCACACTCGAGAAGTCATCTACAAACCAGTAAGAATCTGACATGTCGCAAAGAGCTCCCGGTTCACTAGAGCCAGCTGGAGAGGATGGATGACCAGGAGGGTCAAGACAATATATTCATAGTTGTTAATAGTAAAGTTAATAATCAAAGCATACCCAGTAAGAAGGTGTGCTGTTCCCTGCCTAGGAGATTAATATATGGCAGGCAACTTAAGTCAAATAGAAAATTGTTTCCTACCAACATTTCCCAGAGGCCCTTGGGCCAGTAATGTGCTTCAGAACAATTTCTGACCACGCAGGACCACATGAGCATTCCTTTGCTTGGATGATACTTGAGCTTACCTCTTGTGACCGTGCAGGTGCACACTGCGAAGACATTTCATCTCCTCTAGAAGTGATCATTGATTGAAGGGCCAACTCTTCAACCTACAATAAGAGAGTACAAGGCAGCTTCCTTACTCTTTCTCTGGGGCACTGAAGTGATTGAAACTTCCTCAGCGCACTATAAAAGGTTGGCATCACGTGAGGAAGTGAAAGCAGTTACAGGATCTGCTACTCTAATGGAAGGGCGGGATTCTGAAGCTTCCCTGCCTTATAAGGAAACGGGTGGAGCAAGCCTTCGGGTCCTGGGATGAAATCACTGGGATCCCACTGAGCCAAGACATCTAACCTGGGCCTTTTCTCGACCGACACACACACCACACACGCATCCTTGTACAGGTATGGTGGTGACACAACCGAGGAGCATCAGCAATTTCAATTGTGAAGGACACGCTCATTCCTTTGCCATCTCAGACGCACAGCATTTTCCGGTTTACAAAGGGCTTTCCTAGCCTTCATCAGACTCTGGGGACCCTGGGCGATGACCTCTTGACGGGGGCCTGGAAACCAAAGCCCACGCTCACTGCCATCCACTTAATGCTGACTCAGTAACGCTGTAGGGCAGGCTAGAACTGCAGACCTGTGGGCTCCGCAGACGTCTTTAAATGCAAGTTAATACGTACATCCTTTCATAGGTCAATCATGTCTTGCAGAATTGTGCAGTTACTATCACAATCAGTGACAGCAAACAGACTAAACTCTACAGGAGGGGAAGGCCTTTCTCCTGCGCAGGGGCTAGAAGTTTATAATTAATTGCTGACTTTGCAGTTAACGTCCAACAAATAACCAATTCGCCACCAGGGCTCCTGCAGGGACTGAATTATGCAGAAGCAGAGGCTTGGAAATTGCCTATGGGCAACTACAGTCTTGACTCCTTGTAAAGCGACCAGGAACTCCAGAGACTGGGTCAAGTCATCTTCCCCACCTTGGTGCCATTTTTAGCAGAGCGCTGACACAAGCAAGCAGGAAATGCTGTAGGGGCTCAGGAGGCTGTCTGTGGGCAGGATGGTGTAGGTGTAGGTTATGTTCTGCTTCCAAGTGGGACCCAGGGGCCATCTATAGTTATGGGGATGGGTATGTATTTGCCAAACATGTTGATTACTGGTTCACATCTTGGACCTGCTGGATCGAGCCGCTGGCAAGTGGTGGGGCCCAACACTATCCCAACATCACCCTTCAAAAACTCACTGCCATCCAGCCGATTCCGACTCACAGCGACCCTATCCAAGAGAGTAGGGGTGCCCCGGTGGGATTCCCGACACTGAGTCTCTGCCGGAGTCGAAGACATCAACTCTGTGGCTCGAAAAAAGTTTCTGAACCACTAGATTGAGGCCAGACAGCTAAACGAGGGCGGGAAACGGGCAGCAGCGGTCCGCGGCCGTCCAGAGAGCAGGATGTGACGCTCTGGGGGCCCCGTGGAGGGCGGGGCTTCCGGGCGGGCCGAGCGCCCAGGGGAGGGGGCCGGGGCGCGGGCCACGGTCGCCCGGGCGGAGCTACCTTGAGCCGGTTCAGCTGGTCGTGCAGTGCCGCCTTCAGCCGGAGCAGCGTCTCTTCCTCCTTGCGCAGCTCCTGAAGCCGGCTCAGCATCGTCCGTCACGTCGGGGGTCCTCGGCGGGGCCCGGCACGCGCGGCGCCCAGTGATGACGCAACCCGCCGGCTCGCGTGGCGCCCGGTGATGACGCAACCCGCCGGCACGCGTGGACGCCCAATGATGCCGCAGCCCGCCGACAATCTCAGTGATGACGCAGCCCGCCGGCACGCGTGGACGCCCAATGATGCCGCAGCTCGCCGGCACGTGCGGAAGGCAACCAGTGAGCGGGGCCGGCAGCCATGTTGGGGAGAGCGGCTTCCGGCCTGCGCGCTCACCTGTCCATGGAGTCGACGCCCACTCAGCGACCCCTAGGGGCAGGGTAGACTCACGGGGTCTCCAAGATCCCAGTACGAACCGAAAAGCTAAAAGCCCTTTTCACTCCTGGGAGGTTCTGCGAGTGGGATTCCTGGTAGGTATTTTAAAAAGCCGGCGGGCGCAGTCACTTGAGCAGTTGGCCTCCGCGGTGGAACTCAGTGGGCTAACACCCCTGAAGCCAGGGCAAAGGCAGGCAAACACTCAAGCTTACTAAGGTGGAGGGTATAGTGGTAACGGGAAAACGAGTTGTATTATCTAAGGGTGGCTCAGAAGGAAGCACCAGGCTTCCAAACAGCACCTAAATACCCATCTCCCCTCTTGTGGTTATGTGTGAAATCCATACAGAACTCTAAAATGTAAACCCCCCCTTAGGCTCTTTCAGAGCAAGTGTTTGACACCTATGAAAACAAGGCATCTCTAAGGCTCTCCTTGGTATTGATATAAAACCAGAACAAAGGGTTAGAATTGGACAAGCACTTTATATACAAACAAAAGTTCACCACACTCAACAGTGTCTCCCACTGCCGTTTCCAGCAGGTCTTTATTCAGAATAAGCTGTCCAAAGACAACTTCCCAGGACATCACATGGAAGTGTTTATGCAGCGGGCTTCTTCTCTGCTGGCTGCTTCTTCTCAGCAGCAGGCTTCTTGCTAGCTGCAGCCTTCTTTCCTGCCACAGGCTTTTTCGGCTTCTTCACCATGGTTGCTTTCTTGCCCCCTTTCTTCCCCACCAGGGGCTTCTTGCTAGGAGCTCCCTTCTCATCAGATTTGACCTCTAATGCTGCTTCCGCCTTAGCCACCCTGAGCTTGTGCTGTCAAAAAGTAGAAAGAAGTTTTAAGACTCCAGTCTTCCCCCAAACTTGGACATTACCTGTACTTAAGTAATCACGTACGTTGCGGGCTTGGCGGAGAATGGTGTTCCTGCGCATGGTCTTTGCGTAGGGATTGAGCTTCAACATAATTCTCAGATTGTTCAGTGGGTTCTTCTTCAGGACTCTGCGATGAATCTTCTTGCTGGAGAAAGCAGGCACAAAGAAAAGCAAGTGTGCTTTGCTGTAAGATAGACTGAATGCTGCCGATTGTCCACATTTGAAATAAAAGAATGTCAAACTGGGCACAAGAATTACACTGTAGAAATTACCGTGGTGCTCGGAGGGCTCTTTGAATCTCAGGGCTTTTCAAGATTCTGCTAAGGTCTGTGTTGATCATCTTGTGCATGGGGAGGCTGCAGAAAAAAGGCTCACAATGAATGCGAATTCCTATTTCTCATCCGTTTCCTCACTAAGGAGTATGAACCCCCAAAGGCCATTTAGGTTCCTCAAGCACTGAGGCCAGACGCAAACCAATTCTGAATGCAGACACCCAGAGCATTCGCATTAAAAACTCACTTATAGTTGCTCTTCAGGGAGGCGGCTTTCCTCCAGGTGCCATACAGCTCATCCAACTTGCGAAAGGCACCTTCAGTCCAAATGCAGAAACGCCCCACGTGCCCACCAGGAGCAAGTTTCAAAACGTTCAGTTTGCTGACATTGAGCAGAGTAATTCCTTTCAAAAGGAAAGAATCCTCTTAATTAGCAGCTAAAACTGAATCAATCTAATGGCACTTCAGTCATCAACGAAGCCCCCGCATCCAGCACAGAATCAGAACTTCCACAATTATCATGTGTTTCAGAAACACGGACCATAGAGTGGAATCTCATCATGACAGCAACTGAGCCAGACGGCCTATACAGACAGTTGAAACTAGAATTACCAGGGATGTTCCTGAAGGCCTTGATGATACCATTGTCTTCGTTGAAGATAATGCATGGTCCCCTGCGCTGGATCCGCCGACGGTTCCTCATTTTGCCCTTGCCCGCTCTCATTCTCTGAGAGGCATAGACCTAACAAAGCAAGAGATTTTGTATTCTGATGAAGACACACACCCTTTGTAGTGGATGTGCTCAGTTCTAAAGCTAAAACAAAGTACTTGCCAAGGTCACTCACAGGACTTAAGTCCAATCACTTTGGCTCAGAACCTTTGCCCTTATTCAATGCATCAAGTGAAGTTAAAGATGGGAAAACAAGGATCACTAAACCGTCAATGTGCCCCTTGAGCCTACCTTCTCACCCAAGTTTTAATGTCAAGTAATTTACATACCACGTAATTCAAGTCACGTCCACGTCAATTTTAGAGCAACCCAATAGCCTTTAAGTTGAGTTATAGCAACCAATCTGTTCTAGTGCTCTCCACACCCACCCCTGCCACAAAGCCTACCTTCTTGATATCATTCCAGGCCTTAAGTTTCTTAAGAAGCAAAACTGCCTCTTTGGTCTTCTTGTAGCTTTCTACTTTGTCTTCGACCACCAAAGGAAGTTCAGGAACTTCCTCAATACGATGACCTGGCAAAGCCAATTCAACACTGGTTAGCCTTAACCTTTTGAAAAAATTAAGAAACCATTTAACAGGTTACTTTAAATAACCTGCACAAAACACGGGAAAACTTGTTAAATCAGAACTTCCACTAAGATCATGTGTTTCAGAAACACGGACCAACGAAGTGGAATTTCATCATTTTAGCAGCAAAAAATAAACATGGTGTTTAAGTAGAAATGTAATGACGGACCAGGCCACTGTATCTGCAGTAGTCCCTGGCTTTTTGAGGTCAATTAGGCAACTCAGAACAAGGCAATCACAGAAATACACAGGACAAGTTTGGCCCAACTCCTATGAAACCTACTATGACAAACCTTTAGACATGACGAGGGCGGGCAAAGCAGAGGCAGCCAGGGCCGAACAGATGGCGTAGCGCTTCTGAGTTGTGTTCACTCTCCGATGCCAACGGCGCCAGGTTTTGGTTGGTGCAAACATGCGACCTCCACGACACATCTATTTTTCCCAGTTAAGAACCACATTCCTCAAGATTTAAGGTATAAAAAAAAAATCCATGCATATGTCTTGCTCAGTAAGAATTTCCGTCAACCTTCTGTACCAGCCTAGTGACAGCAGGCAACTGTCGCTGAGAACAGAGTCAGACGCAAATTACGCCATCATTGCAAAAAGAACTGCCCTAGAAGTAACCACCCCCAGACTCCAAACCTGTGCTGAACCATCTGTTAACAGGGACAGTTATGTCCAGTAAGGGTCTGTTGTGTTGGCTAAATTCCACAAGGATACATTTCCAAAAGCACCTTGGCCAGAGCGGTGAGTCCCACCACCCCGGACTCTAGGAATTCTCGCCACGGCTCGGCCAGTGCCCCAAGACTCAGCACTGGTCTGATGACCTAAGAGAGAGAATACAAATTTTAGCTACTCAAAGCTACCAATCTATGACTAATACACACGGTGGGCAAACAGCATCAGAACACCCAGGAACAATCATGTATGTGGTTCAGAAACACGGACCAATGAAGTGTAAGCTCATCACTACTGAATAGCAGCCAACACCAACCCTTGGACATCCAAACCTACATCTTACCTGCCAATTCGCTGACAGCATAGGGCTGCCGGTTGTTCTTGCGCAGGTTGGTGTGAACAAAATTCACGATATCTGGTCGGATGGGAGCCTTGAACACAGCTGGCAAAGTAACATTTTTGCCAGATGATTCTCCCTTTTCAGAGTACACTGATATCAGTGGACGAGCGCACGCCTTGGGAAACAGAAAAGGTTCGTTTAGTGGCACAAAAAACCAGTGGAAGCACTCACTGCACGTGCAACAAAGTGCTCAGTGGTAGAGCTGGGGGAAGGCCCGGCCTCATCAAGACACCCAACAGGCTGATGGACGGTAACCCAAGGGCTCACTTGGCAGCGAGGAAGCACACGTTTTAGGTTTAAGAATGAAAACCCAGTATGTCTTGCTCAGTAAGAATTTTCGTCAACCCTCCGTACCAGCCTAGTGACAGCAGGCAACTGTCGCTGAGAACAGAGTCAGACGCAAATTACGACATCACAGCAAGCAAAACCTTTGAATGCAATACCACCACCCTTTCCCCTTTAAAACACCCACCTTCCAGACTACTGTCTAGGGCAGTGTTTACCACAAATACATTTAGTATCCTGGGTGTAACTATTCCCAAGCTCTCTTAATGTGCCAGCATCAAGTCCAACCTGCAAATTTACACACGAGAACGTAAACCGGTCTCATTACTTTCCGATGGCCTATCACCCTAGTCCTTGTGCAGCACGGTGTGATAACACCACTGTAAGAATGGAAAACTGCTTACTGCCACCGCATCCTCTCACCCTCTGCCAGGAAGTCTTGCCTACCAAGGCTCTACTCATCTAAAGTTCCATCTCTGCCTTCACCCCTTCCAAAGCTTGCATACTACACTAATAAAAAAAAGCAGTTGTGTCAGGGCTCTCTGTTCAAATACCTTAAGCACTCACAGATGAGAAGGCCCAGTTCTTGTGGCACATGGTCTTCCAGATTTCCTCACCCCTACTCTCCAAACCACTACCACCACCACCTAACACAAGGCTCCTGCGCCTCAAGATCAGGGCGCTTTCCTGAAGCTTCTAGGCTGCTGAAGTATTGCCAACTGCCTCCTGGTTCTTTAAGTTGAGAGCACTCAGTGTTCCGTCCAATTTCATTACAATCCAGGTACCCTAAAAATGGCCTGTGTCCACTTTCCTCACTGAACCTCCCCAGCGCCCAAAATGCACGGAGTGATTTTTAACGTGGGCAAACCCCACCCAATCATTCAAGAAATGCAGAATCCCAGGTTATTTTTTTAAAAGCTAACTTCCTTATGACACGGGACAACTCTCCCCTGCAGCCCTCTGTCCCGATTCTTGGGGTTCAATTAGTTTTAAACTGAACCAATGGACTGTGTTTTCAACAGAACCCAAGTTCTCTGTGCGCCAAGGACCAGAATCCCAAAGGGCCCTTTGCTTCTTGGAGCGATCGGCGGGCCCGCGTTGGCTCCACGAGCGCTGCGGGCCGGGAAGCCCACGTTGCCTGTAAGATGGCCGCCGCACGCCACACAGCCTTGGGAGAGATGGACGGCCTTGGGCATCATAGCCTTCTCCCCTCGCTCTCTCCCCGTAACTCGCTCTTGAACACCAAAACCTCCCCGGCTGGGCTCCGGGAGCAAGTTGGGAAAACCAAGCAGAAGACGCTCACTCACCATGGCGAAGAGAGAAGGCCACGCTCCTCTCTACCCGGCGGCTCCCACAGGAAAAGGAAGGACGTAGCACTCCTGGTCTATATGTAACCTTCCTCTCGCACCCCCCTGCTCCGCCTCAGCCCGAGCCCAGAGAAGCAAACTGCACCACAAGCGCGCCGGATAAAATTCAACCCGCGTGTCGATTTTCATAAGAGTCAAATTATGGTGCTCTTTGTCTTCTGAAGCCTGTAATACTGTTTAGAAAACAGGGACTCCTTTTTGCGGAATAATTCACAGAGGGGCGTGGTCAAATCTCGCGAGACTAAATTTCTTGCCTCGATTCACTACGTTTATTAATGTTTTTTTCCTGAGAGAAATGAAAAATTATTGAAAGGTGGGGGGAAGTCGCAAGGTGCGCTTGAACAAAAGTTTAACTTAGTGGAGAAGCCGAACTTGTTCGAGGGGGAAAGTAGTCCCGGCAGGGCGGGGCACGGCCCGGAAGTTGGCGGCTTCGGCGCGCAGTTCGGTAGCTCTGTTTGGATTCTGCGCTCAGACGGCTGGACGATGTGGTCACGCGTGAACCGGGCGGCTGAGGAGTTGTACCTTCGTCTCCTGACGTGAGTCGGAGCCCCTACTGTAGGCCCGTGTTCTAGAACAGCACTTGCACCCTCGGCCCCCTCCCCAAACCGCTTTGGGGCTCTATCGGCTTGTCTGAAGTCTGAGGGTTGGGGACAGTCTGGACTTCGTTCGGGTAGTCATCTGGAGCACGAATACGGGGTTGATTCCGCAGGGCCTTATTTGCTATCTCATTTCGGAGAAAACAATCATACGTTATTTAACGAGGTCGTGATTAGTTTCCAAGGGGCGGTTTATTCTGATGATACTCAGACTTGTGATGTGTACAGGAACGTCCCAGAAATGGCAGACTGGATCCTTCACCTATTCAATCTTTGCTAATCCTTGACAGTGAAACGTATGCTGTGCCCTTTTCTAGATAGTTAACCATATGAGAAATGTTAACATGTGATGGTGTGTAGACTTTAAAAAGCACTTTTAGTTCACCACGCTGCACAACTTTGTTTTATTCTTAAGAGTTCAGCACATAATCATAGAACCCAGAAGATTCCAACAACTTCTATATCTGATGCAAATATTCTTCAATGCAAGTACGCTGCTGCAGATTCAATTCGGACTCATAGCAACGCCGAAGGGTAGCGCGGAACTGCCCATAGTTTCCAAGGCTGTAAATCTCCAGAGAAGCCAACCGCTGTATCACTACTCAGAGGAGCTGAGGGATTGGAACTGGCTTTGATTAGCCTTCAAATGCATTAACCAAATTGAGCGTGTTATTAGAATCATCTGGCTGGGCTCCAGCGCCGACGTTTCTGGTTTAGTAGGTTGAGGCGGAGTCCAAGGTGTTCTGGGGGCTTAATGGTTATGCAAGGTCGTTCCCACGCACACCTGCAATGAATAACCGTGGCAGAAAGACAGAGTTCTCGACTCCAGTCAAGATTTCTCCCACTGCCCTGGATTCCATGCCGACTGTAGTGATCCTATAGGATAGGGTAGAACTCTACTGGTGTGGAGAGCCCTAACTTTCTCTCGCAGAGCGGCTGGTGGTTTTAGACTGCTGAGCAAGTATCCATTATGTCCCTGGAACGCCCCGTAAAGAGTTTCTCCGAAGCCCACTGGGGCAATTCTACCCTGCCCTGTGTAGTCGCTCGGAGTCAATCGATTCAACGGCAGGGAGTTGGCTTTTGGTTTTGGAAGTGGAGCCAATGAACTTGCCTTTCTTTTTTTTTTTTTTTCAGGCCTGCACCTTTTATTGGGCACATTATCAAGGGCTCTTGCCGGGTGGATGGGAGGGGGGGGTGGCAAGGCAAGTGGCCAGACCAGGAAAGCAGGCCGCCCTCACCGTGGCATTCTCAGTGGTACTTCCGTAATCGCTCGTGTTTGAGCTCCTTGTAGGATAGGCAGTAGCTGAAAACCACATAGGCCGCCAACACCATGGACAGGCCTGCGACGCTCCCCTTCCTCACGTTGACATACTTGCTATAATACCGATCGTAACCTCTCCGAAATGCGCCGAAAATGCCCGTCGGGGTGAAGTCCCGCATCAGCACCCAGCTGGGCAGCTCTGAGATCCTGACATCCAGGAGGCGCTTCTCCTTCAGTGGCACGGGAGACGCCATCTTTCAGTCCTGGGTCGAACTTGCCTTTCTAACAAATTCAGGTGAAGCACATAGCAGCTGCTTGTCCTGAGACTGCGCTAGAGAACTGGTTATCAAAGCATTTCTAAATGCTGTCATTTGTTGTTTACCTTTATTGTGCTTTCTTCTTTATCAATACTTTCAAACGGTTGAACATCATAGAAAAGCTTTTTCCTCAACTAACAATGTCTTGAGTATCTCAGTATGACGATTTATAAATCTTTTCATCTTTTCATTTGTTGTTGAGAATAGACAGCCAAACATAAACCAATTCGACTTTGATGACATTTGTTCCTCCCCCATGAGCATCAACTTCCTGCCTCCCTTGGTTCCTTCTCAAAGGCCATAATGCTCAAGGCAAACTCATTTTTACCGGTTAAATTCGTCCAGAATTTAATGAGACTTTGGGAGACTATTTTTGGGTTAAGCCTTAACAAGGACTATGTTAGTGCATGCAATTGAGTGTTGTCCCAATGGCCATTCACTGCTCATAAGTCTGCCGTCTCTTCCCTTCTCCCCAGCGATGCTTCACGGTTGCCATGAGTAGCAGCGGGTTTTGTTTTTTATTTTCCCTCAGGTGCTGCCAGAGAGAAAGTGATACCTTACACTGGCATTTTCTTACATGTGCTCTTGCATTTCAGGGCATTTGAAGATGAACAGAAAGGAATCTGCAAAGGCCCATTTATTTACGAGGTATGAGCAATTAAAAAATGTAATCATAGCTCAGTAATCCTAAAAGTATGGATTTTTAAAAGATAACCTTATTAAGGTTAATTTATATACTAAAAAATTTACCCTTTTCAGGATCTAGTACTGAGCTTTGACCTCTGCATTCAGTCATATAACTTCCCCACAAGATACAAACTATTTCTGTTATCTACAAAAATGCCCTTCTATACTTTGTAGCCAACCCTTCTCCACGCCCAGCCCTTGGCGACCACAGATCTGTTGTGTTTTGGCTTTTTTTCCCTTCTATGTAATTGACCATAGGAGCCCTGTGGTGCTGTGTGTTATGCTTTGGGTTGCTAACCACAAGGTCAGCAGTTTGAAACTACTAGCTATTCCCAGGAGAAAGCGGAGGCTTTCTACACCTAGAGAGTCACAGTCTTGGGACTACACAGGGACAGTTCTACTCTACTCTGGAGGGTCACCATGAGGAGGAATCAACACGATGGCAGTGAGGTTGGTTTAGAATAATTGAGTATGTGTTGGAAGAGCTATAGAGCCATTGTCATAGAGAGCCAAAGATATTTCAGGAACTATGAAAAGGTTCATGGTATAAAACTATCCAAATATACTGTTTTTCTTAAAATCCTAACTAGCAGATGTCTACATGATTATCCGTTTTTATTTCAATGGGTTTATTTACATGCTTGAAAAAAGTCTAGAAGAATGTACAGTACCCAGCAGGTTAGTAAAAGTGGTGATCTATGGAGTGAAAAGATAGGTAGTGTGTCTGGGAGCTAGCTTTTCTAAGCACGAGGGAGAACGGGCCTTTCTGTAGTGAAATGCTTGCATGGGTGGCTGTGTAATGTGTGACATTGCTCGACATTCTTTCTGACAGACTGATATCCAGGTGCAGCTCATCAGCAAAGGCCAGCCAAACCCCCTGAAGGATATTTTAAATGAAGATGACATAGTATTCATTATGGAAAAAGTGGTAAGTAGTACTGGAACTTTTTTGTATGTAATCCTGAGTGACCAAAATTGGTAATAGTCCTTAAAGTGGATGCTAATGATTTTAGGAGTAACAGTACTGTCTAATATAAGTATAATGTGAACCATTGGATCATTTAAAATTTTTAATTTAAATTTTTTAATATTCTAGTAGTCTTAAAAAGATGAGAAGAAATGCACTTAAATGTTTTTTTTTTTTGATTGGCATCAGGTATCAAAGAACAAAAAATCAAATCATTGTGAATGAGGGGGAGTGCAGATTGGGGACCCAAGACCCATCTGTAGGCAACTGGACATTCCCTGACAGAAGTGTCGCCGGGAGGAGATGAGCCAGTCAGGGTGCAGTGTAGCAACGATGAAATATACAACTTTCCTCTAGTTCCTAAATGCTTCCTCCCCCTTCTGCTCGCCTCCCCACTATCATGATCCCAATTCTACCTTACAAATCTGGCAAGACCAGAGGATGTACACTGGTACAGATAGGAACTGGAAACACAGGGAATCCAGGACTGATGATCCCTTCAGGACCAGTAGTGAGAGTGGCAATACCCGGAGGGTGGAAAGGGGGAACCAATTATAAGGATCTACATATAACCTCATCCCTGGAGGATGGACAACAAAAAAGTGAAGGGAGTGGGTAAGATATGACAAAATAATAATTCATAAATTATTAAATTCATGAGGGAGCGGGGAGGGAGGGGCAAAAATGAGGAGCTGATGCCAAAGGCACAAACAGAAAGCAAATGTTTTGAGAATGAATGGATGTATGTATGGATTTTGGTAAGAGTTGTATGAGTCCCCACTTAAATTGTTTTTAATTTTTTTTTTAAATCGACTTTTTACAAGTTTGATGTCCAGTTTTGCATATTTTAACACAGTCTCATAATCACCACCCTAGTCAGCATAGAGAACAGTTTCATAAGCCCCAGATGCCCTTGTGCTGTTTCTGTAAGCCAGACGTTAAAATGATCATCTCAGCAGCTATTGCTTTAAACATTTATATCGCACTCTGCCTTCAGAATTGGGTCTGTATGTTACACTTACATCTCAGTTTGGACCAGCCCAGTGGTTCTCCACCTGCCTCATGCCGTGGCCCTTTCATACACTTCCTCATGTGATGGTGACCCCTGAACCGTACAATTATTTTTGTTGCTACTTCATCGCTGTCATTTTGCTACTGTTACGAATCAGGCGACCCCTGTGAAAGGGTCGTTCCACCCCCATAGGCATCCTGAGCCACAGGTTGGGACCCGCCGGCCTAGCCAGTTTCAAGTGCTCAGTGGCCACGTTACCAGCGACTGCCCTGCACCAACATGCGCTGCTAGGTTTCACTTTTTGTTGTAAAATGTAACAGATGGTGGTCTCTTAAATGTGTCCATCACTCACAAGAAGTTCAACCTTGCACTGAAAAAAGAACTGATACTTGGTTTGACAGAGCAGTTGTGATTTGTACTGGGGAGTGCTGGTTCTCCAGTTGCTTCCAGGCCAGGACACCTCCTTTGGGTCGCCTGACATCCTAAAGTGCCAGGGACAGGCTCTGAACCGGGAAAGTGAGGGGCCATTGAAAGGACGCCTGGGTCCTATTGTGCTGAGAGCCCTCATGCTGCCTGTAGGAGCCATGGGATGGGTACATGAGCAGACAACTAGCCTTCATTTTACTTATTTGTTGTCCACTATTGTGAGTTAGGCAAGGGTCTACAGAGCGGATCATTAGTTTTGCATTCAACAATTTCTGCACATTTTGTTTCACCTCGTCCATTCTAGCCCCGTCATGCCCAATCGCTTGTCCTTTTCCATCCCTTCTTCTTTTCTAACCCTCTGCCCACGGGAAAGGCCACCTCGTGGTCTTCAGTGGTTAATCTCTGTTGTAAATGAGACACACACACTTGCAGGAAGGCTTATTTTGAGAGACGCTACGCTTTCCTTTGATTTTAATGAAGGAGTGTTATTCTTGCTTATATGTGGTGGACGGATGATTGGCAAATTGAATTTGAATTTGTGATTGAATTCAAATTTTCGTTATGAAGAGAGGGAATATTTATAGAGAAAAAGCTGGAAAGATCAAGTCAGATGAAGACAGGCTACCAAGAAGGAAGTGAAGAGGAGAGGTTGTGGAAACCTGAGTTAGGGCACCGGGGAGGCTGTAGCTCGGAGATGAGGGGGTATCTGGGACATGTAGAATGGGGACAATTAAAATGCCCTTAATCTTTACAAATATCCATACAGTTGAAAGGGTTGTAGGAAGGTGGGGTATTAAAAAGGGTCATAGGGGATGTGTGTGTGTGTGTGTGTGTGATTTTGAGTAGCCCTAGCTCTAAGAACTATATTGAAAAGGGTGAAATCTAGAATTTGCCCCCACCCTCCCAAACACCACTGTCTGTCACTTTGTCATACTGTCCTGCCGTGATCCTGGAAGCTAAGTCGTCAGTACTTTAAACACCAGCAAGGTTACCCAAGGTGAGCAGGTTTCAGCAGCCTTGGAGAAAGAACATAGTAGCAGTCCACTGCTGAGGGATTAAAGCCTTAGGAAGAGAGTGCAATCGTGTCCGACGGAGGCCCAGAAGACGTGCCCCTCAGACTGGAAGGTAAGGGCAGAGTGACTCCCCAGAGCAGAGTCGCCAGAATGACATGGGTGGAGGAAAACTTTCCGGACACAACCGAACGTGAGAAAAACCATGGTCATTAATAATCAGATTATAGAATGAGCAGAGGATGAATGTAGGAAAACTGGACATCGTAGAAGTGATCTCGAATGCACAACGAGCGGTATGCTAGGCACTGATGAGCTGAAATGGACTTGTAGTGCCTATGTTGAATAGGTTTTACTCTGCTGGGAATCACATCCCATTCCTTGTCGAAAAGAACATTTCAAAATCTACCTTGAGCGCAATGCTTTCTCTGTGATAGTATAAAATCTATGTGTCTACAAAGAAGTCCCATGAATACAATTAGTATTCAAATGTACCCACCAACCACTAAAGCTAATGATGAAGAAATGGAAGAATTCTGAAATTGATCGAATATGCAACCCAGATGAACTGATAACCCTACTACGCTCGGAAAGAGGCCATCGGACTGTGAGAGTTTGGAAGCAAGAGGCCGGGAGTACCAGTGCTAACGCAGTCAGGGAGCTTTGCTCCCAGAAGAGCTTGCTGGTTAGGTGCTTTCCAGCTGGTCTCTCCGTGAACTTGGCGCGTCTCTTACGTGGGAGCCCACTGTGGCCACCGGTTCGTCAGTCCAGCTCCTGGCCGCCTTCCTCGTTTTCGCTGACCTTTCTTTTGCCAGGCCTGATGTCCTTGTGCAGGGACTGCTCTCTCCTGACAGTACGTCCAAAGGTTGTAAAATGAAGCCTTGCCCTCCTTGTCTCTTCAGAGCCCTCTGGCCATCCTTCTCCCAGGACACATTGGTTCGTCCTTTTTGCAGCCCATGGTCTTTCATGTTGTCCTCCAGCTCCACAATGCAAGTACAGTGCTTTGTCCTTGGTCTTCCTTACTCAGTGTCCAGCTTTCACATGCGTGTGAGGGTCGGGCACCCTTTAGTCCTCAGAGTCGCGTCCTTGCTCTTCCAGCCTCTGAAGAAGTCTTGGGCAGCAGACTCGGCTTCTGTGTGCCTAAGGGCCTGGAATGTGTCCACTGTGTGTTCTCTGTTATCCCCTAGTAGAACCAGGAGTCGCCTACTATCTAAATGTTCCTTTTTCTTCTTACACCTTTCCCAAACATTTTAAAGCCTTTAGAAAAAGAAGAAACTGGTTATATTGAAGAAATTCAGCCCGAAGAGACGGCCGTTTCTGATTTCTCTGCTAGTGAGAGTGCGGGGGCACTTGCTGTACCAGTTGGGAGGGCACGGTATGTTTTCCTTAGCACAGAAGTTTCCGGTGGTGAGTGAAATTGCCACCGCTCTTACACCTGTTGGAAATCATATGTATCCAATCTGGGTCTTTTTCTCTTTCCTTTCCTCTTGCTCCCTCCTTCCATCTCTCGTCTACTCTGAGCCTGTCACTCTGTCACCCTCTGGTGTGTGTGTGTCTTTGCTTGCTGTGCCTTTCACCTCTTGCCACTTAATTCTCTGATTTCTGTGACGGTGCGCCCTTTTATGGCATCTCTCAGCTGCCTGGGAGGGGGCGGGTGTGGGTCGTGTGTTGCTGCTGACTCTAGAGTCTGCAATTTGCCATATGGGGCTGCTGGGTGCTTGAAAGGGACCCTGATGACATAGCTGCTGTACACGCTGAGTGGTTGGAACCCAGCAGCCACTCCCAGGTAGAAAGATGGTCTGTCTGTCCCCACAAAGACTTAGCGTCGCAGAAACCCAAAGGGTCTGTCTGTGGGTCACTGAGTCCCAGTCGCCTCCCTGGCAGTGGCTTTGGCTTGGGTTTTCATGCACACTCTCGACTGACTCTGTGGTTCCTTAACAGCAGTCTCTTGTCTCTAATGGATTCGTTTCACTCATATTTTCAAGGCAGTTGATTGGACTTTACGCCATGGCTCACAATCCTAATATGAGCCATTTGAAGATTAGCCGGCCGGTGGCTGCCCTTGCTCCCCTTTGGATAAGGTGCGACAGTTCCGATCCTGCAGGCACATGCTGGCTCGGCGCTGAGCCCGTCACGGCCAGCAGCAGCGTCACAGGCATTGTCTTGCATGTAGCCAGCTGCCAAGGTGAGAGGTGCCTCTTCTCACTCTCTTCTGTGCATTGCCATAGTTACAGTTCTTTGTGCTGGACATTTAAAAAGTAAGCGGACGCAGGAGGGCTGCTTGGACCGCTGTGCGTCTGGCCGAGTGTGGAGCCTGCGGCCTGGCGGAGCTGTCCCCAAACACTGGAAGGAGCGGCGCAAGGCACTGCGGCCGGTGTAGTTTGGGTTTCGTTTGATCGTCTGTGGTTTGGGGTTGTTTTTATTTTATTTTTAATTCTCATTGGAGGATAAAGCAGATATGTCATGAACATTTAATGATATTTTCCGTTGTACTGTTGACCCGTTTTCTGCTTTCATTCCTTTATAAAGCTGATAATCTATCATTTAAAACTTAATTTGACAATCAGTAGTGACACATCACAATACCCTCTAAATTTGAGCCATCGCGACTTTCTAGTCCCCCTAACAGAGTCTGGTTGAACCATGCCTTGAATCCTCTTTCTTTCATGTCGTGAAGCTGATAAGCATTGCTCGGTACATCTTGAAGATGTTAAAAACTCCCACAAGAAAAGACACCATTCGTCAACTGTAAGTACCTTTCCTCTACTCATCCCCCCAGGCACCCCTCTCCCCCAAACTCTTACTGTCTTTCGGGTTTGAGGGATTTCTCGCTCCTAATGTAAGTAGATAATTTTCTGAAAGATCAAATGTTTATGCCAGGTTATGACTATAATTGAGAGCTTGCCTTTTAGATAAAAGTGGTTAAAAAGTCTGACTTTTTCATGCAAGTGTGGCGCTTTGTCTTCCTCGTGACACACAAAGCCGTTCGGGCAACGGGAGCGTGTCAGTGCACAGCCCGCCGGGCCCACTCTTTCAGGTAGCTACCAGGGGCTTTGCCCAGTACGAGCTCTTCAAGTCCACCTTGGATGACCCCGCTTCCGCATCGCCGACGACGGTGATCACTCTGGATCTCTCCTGGGGCCCTGTGGATGACATCCTTGAAATCCCTCCCCTCTCGTCCACCGCAACGCTGGTAGGAGCAGCTCCTTGTCCTCACTGGGTCACGGGACCCTCCCAGTCGGTCATCAACATTGTCGGGCGTGTGCAGGCATAGGGAAGTGTAGCGAAGACACCTGACGCTACTCCGTTTTCAGAAACGAGCGTCTGGGCTCTGAAACAAGCAGCCATCTAACCTATGTAACCCAGGATTAGAAATCATCAAATCCAAATCTGAAGATTCAATTGTGAACACCGGCTTAGAGAAGGCTGTGGCTGCCCAAAATCCATTTGCAGGATCCCACACAGATTAAGCCTCCACTGGGGTCCAGGGAAGTGAAAACCTTGGCTGTGAGACAGGTCATTGAATAGTAGATAGTGGCCGATGCAGTTACTATGTAGTCATCATTTGATCTCCCTCGGACCTGTTTTAAAGTTGTTTCTTTCAGATGTTAATATTTTCTGCTTTATCTTCAGTTGAGGTTTCTCTGTTTTGTTTTGTCATTCTGGTACTTGTTCATTGTTTTGGTTTCTTGTTTGATGTGACTTTGCACATGGAACCAGGAGAAGTCAATCTATAGGCATAGTAGCCGGATTAATAATTACTTAAGGCACAGCAGAGGGGACGGAGGGGATGGAGAGCTAGCAACAAGGACTAGGAGAAGGAAATGTCCTTAAATGGATTCTGGTCAAGATTGCACAACGCTTCTTAATAGGATTGAACAATTTAGTTGTATGATGTGAGAAGTATAAGCCAATAAAACTTTTTAAAGTGAACAAACTAAAAAGAGACTTTGCTAGTGATTCAGAAGGTCTCGAAAGGGGACTCAGGTGTGAACATCAAAGTGACTCAACAGCTTCACTACTCTTACAAGACTGTAGGTGTTGGCAGTGCTCCACGGATCTTGATAATGTTTTTGAGCCCCTCCAGCTTAAATTTGTAGGACAGAGTCTTAAGACTTCATCAGAATTTCTCACAGACATGTGTGCAAAGCTACTCCAGGCCGGGATAGAGCTGGGACGTGGGAAGAGTAATGCATTGGTTGGGTAGGTCTTCTTACAGAATAGTTGGATAGGTTTTATAGTCTCTTTAAAAATCACCTTTTAAAGTGTCTTAAGTAGTAATAGAAGGTTTTTGGTTTTTTTTAGAAAATGTGTCTTATAAGCAAAAAAGGGAGTATAAAATTGCATGTACACTATGTTTTATTTTAGAAAATGTATAGAAAGAGGCTATCGTTGAAACGTGCTACAGTGTTAGCAGCCCTGGGTGGTGGGATTGTGGATAATTATATTCTTCATGCCGCTGTCCCCCATTGAAGGAATTCACACGCATCAGCATTTTCTTCTTTTCCATCTTTTCAAGAAAGGTCTTAGGGTTCTGAACTTTGACCCATGGGCTACACAGCACAAAGTTGTTTCGTTGGGAGAGTGAAGTACATTTATCTGAAGGATTTTAGCTGTGGCATGATCCTGCTCCCTTTACTATTGAGTCTTGAGATGTGCTTCTGTCTGTTTCTTCTGTCGTGTCCTTCTCGGTCTGTTCCACTTTCCCGGGAGCATCGGAAGCCCGGCGCCTGCTAGCCCCGTGGAGCTGGTACTCCCAGTGCAGCTGCTGCTCTGCAGAGAGTGGAGAGAGGCTCCCTGCTTCCCGTGGCAGAAACTCTCTACAGCAGTGGTTCTCACCCTTCCTCATGCCGCCGCCGTTCATACCGTTCCTCCTGTGGTGGCGCCCCCCCGACCATCACGTGATTTTGGTTGCTACTTCAGTTTGCTATTGTTATGACTTGGGCGATCCCTGCGAAAGGTGTCCGACCCTCAAAGGGGTTGCGACCCACAGCTTGAGAACGGCTGCTCTGAAGGGTGGCTTTGAGTAGGAATCGACTTGACGGGTTTGGGTGGTGTCAGAAGGGGCAGGGTTGGTGCCCTCTCTGGGTAAGATGGTCTACTGAAGTATTGCCCTAACCCTGAAAATTCATCGATACCTTATGACACTGTCTATTTGTACTGTGAGGTAAACCACCGTGATCCTTCCAGATGGAAACTGACATTGTGGGACCTTTTCAGAATATTAAAGTGGAATCTGGAGAGACCAGAAGCCCTTTGAAGAATCTTCACAGACAACTGACGTTTCTCCTTGTGAGTATGGACGTGGGAGTCCTTTTCCGTTAAAGCTCGTGTTTTCCTAAGAATGCTCGCTCATGGAATTAGTACTCAGTGTTTGCTTCACAATGTGCTCGCTTAATGTAGCGTCAAAGTTCTCCTGCAATTAGAGGGAGCCTTAGAGGCCTCGCTTTTCCGCCGCCATACTGGTTTCTGTTCTGTGGATTCCGCTCTCTTCGTCCAAGCACGTGCGTGGGCTCTGCTGGGTAATGCCTGGGGTTCTGGGCGGCACCAAGGACGGAAGCCCGTGTGTCCAGGGTCTGTGTTGCCGTCATTCCAGTGCCGGTGGACTCTCAGGAAGTGCCTCGTGTACAAGTCCCACGTGTCTGTCAGCCTGCTGTACATGCCCCTTATCACCCAGCCACTGCCCACCTCGTTCTTCTCTGGTTTGCTTAAAATGTCTCTCTCGAGGTACAGATATCCCATAAAATTCACCTGTGTTATGTCTACTGCTTAATGGTTCTGTGTGTACAGTTATACAGCCATCACCACCATGAGTCTTAGGACATTTCATCATCCAGAAAGCTTAGTCACCTATTAATCACTTCCTCGGGCCCCACCCCTCAGCCTCTGAGTTTTTATTATGGTTGTTTTGTCTATGGATTTGCCTGTGCGAACATTTCGTATGAGCAGAATCCTGTATATGTGGTCTTTGGAAGCTGGCTTCTTTCATACAGCATCATGTTTCAAGGCTCATCTCTGCGGTGCCATGTTCCAGCCCTTCGTCCCTACGGGTGGCTGCAGAGTGCTCCATTGCATGGAGGTAGATGCCTCCTTGTGTGTATTCATTGCTGAGCAGTTATTTCCATATTTGGGTATTGCGGGTAATGCTGTGTGGACGTACTTTTCACATTTCTTGGAGGGGACTTGCCGGGTCAGGGCCCCCTGTGTTTTTGAGGACCTGCCAGATAGTTTTCAAAGTGGCTGTTCCACTCCACAGCCCCATCGCGAGTAGGAGGAGCCAGTTCTTCCCGCTCTGGCCTGGGGTGATCTCGTCTCTTTTTTATTGTAGCTCTTCTAGTGGGGTGAGGTGATGGCTCGTGGTTGAAACACCCGGCACATGGGAGAGCTGGAATCTAAATTCTCGTCTCTGTCTGACTGAAAAGTCTACACTCTGTTAAAATGCCCCTCATCCGATCACAGAATTCCCGAGGTGTACCTGGTCGTGAGCTCTCTGAGCTCAAGCTCCTCTACAAGTGGACATGATGTTCTGTTTTCTTTTATTCCACTTACACAACACCCGTACTCACCCCTGCCTGTTCCAGTCTGCTCCCTTTTCCTTAATTTTACTTAACGATAGTGTGTGCACGTTGTTTTACGTAACGTTGTAGTCAGTTTGTAAAGCATTGGCTGTTTGCCCAGTTGCTCCATCTGTCTGATGTGACCTTGGCCCAAGGGACAAGCATCTTGAGGGTGGGTCTGGACTCACCATTCTGTAGCCATCCGAGCCAGCTGCGGGGCATCTCCCTGGCACTCTCTGGCCGGTGCGTGACCTAGCATCTCAGCCTCAGTCGCTTGGGACGGTGCTCCTCTGCCTCCGAGGGTGCTTATTGGGATTGTGTAACACACTCATCCATACAGCACCGTGTGGAAACTGCGCCTAGAACTGCACCTGGCATGTGGTAAACACACAGAAATACTCCTAAATGTATCCTCCTTGATTCAACTTTGTTTTCTGCTAACAAGATTCTGGGCGTGTTTAATCCCAAATAGGCCTTGGCTGATGGTCTGAAGACTGGCGTGTCGGAATGGCCTGAGCCCCAGGAAGTAAAATCTGCTGTTGAACTTGTGCAGGAGTTCCTCAATGGTATTTGTTTTCCTAACTTACCCTTCTAGACTCTGCTTCCTCGAACGAGAGCACTGAACTACTCACTGGGAGTTTGGTGGCTCACAGCCCCCAGCCTCGGTGACCTAATATTGGTGTGCCGTGAGTTAGAGGTGGCTCGATGGCGCTGGGTGCGATAGAGCTTATGAGGGCTGTCAAGGAGCAGGGACCCATGTTCCAACGGCCAAGTGGCTTTTTAAACCCGGGACGGCTAACTGATGTCTTGCGTGACAGACCAGAGGGCGGCAACGGTGGCCGTGGCGTACCACCAGTGCTCAGCACCGCGCACCGGGGCTCCCCACCACGTCAAGGGGCAGCACCAGTACTGCCACCAGAGGGTTAAGCAGTCTGCTCAAAATCCCAGTTACGCTTTTACGAGCCTCATTTGCCATTTGTAATCAGGATGATGAAAAATGAGAATCTAATAAGTGCTTGCTACTTTTGCAGACTTAAATAAACTGGACGCATTTTGTGATTCTACAGTCAAGGACACAGAGGTAAGAGATTGTTATTAGCTAGAAATGGCAGCTGCAGGAGCTATTAAACTTGGGTCATTTCTTCTGTCCTCACATGGAACTGCCTGACATCAGGGATTTTAAAAAATTTGTGGGAAAGCTATCATTCTTCTGTTCACTTTCTCTGTGAGCTTTTGAAGCCCTCACAGCCAGGACAATGTGTTAGGAGCAGTTTTTATTGGTCTTTAACGTCATCATTGGCACTTTTTAATGACGTAATCCATATCTTTAAGATAACTAATATCTATGTGTATTACGAGTTGCTTGATAGCAGAGATACAGAAATGCATGTATTAGTGTATTGTAAGATATTACCACATCAATACTTTATCAGCATTTATAAGGTGGTATATTAATGTGCCCTAAGATTACCTTATTAAGTCAAGCCAGCTCAGTCCTTATTTGATGAATGGAAAGAGGCCATAAAGGTGACTTGGTGTGTATTTTGACCTAGGAAGAAAGTGGAAGGCTTGTGTTTGGGTCTCTGTTTTTAAAACAATTTTAAAAGTCCAGCTTTTGACTGTAATTCTGTAGTGAGTGGAGTTCTAGAAAATGTGCTCACGTGTGTCCTTGTGCTCCCGAGGCCCCATTTCCTCTGAGCAACGTTTAAAAGGTTGTTGTCCTTAAACTCTGTTACCTTTT
This sequence comes from Tenrec ecaudatus, assembly GCF_050624435.1. Lineage (NCBI taxonomy): Eukaryota > Metazoa > Chordata > Mammalia > Afrosoricida > Tenrecidae > Tenrec > Tenrec ecaudatus. Next base: position 63,593,456 of record NC_134546.1, on the reverse strand, counting down.
CCTTTTTGTTGCTCTGGATGAACTGTGCTGTCCCAGGCAGTGAAGCGTGACTCCGCGGCGGCGGTGGAGTGCTCCATTGAGAGGATTTTCATAGCGCGGGGCGACCTTGACTTTGCCGAGCAGCTGTGGTGCAGAATGAGCAGTAGTAGGTATCCGTTTAGATCGCAAGAGAATTTTCCTGTTGTCTTTATACTACCAGTCTTGTGTGGCATTATGGTTCCTATGACACCAAATACATTTCTGTATGGTACATTATGCTCAAGAATTGCACTAAGATGAGACACTGTGTAGACCCTATCCTTTTACTTTCATTTTTGGATCTCAGACTTAGATGGTCGCCAAAACATGCATCACAGAGATGTTTGAATTTGTTAAGACACAGGAAAAGACATTCCTTAATATTATGCTAATTATGTCCTTTCCTGGCAATCAGGATTGGAAAACATGCAATCTTTCTTTGAACATGTTTTTAATCATTCTTCTGGCTTTGTTTAATTTCTTTCTTCTCCCCTTTCTTAAAGCACACACGCTCAAACGCTCTGCTCTGTTTGTGTGTCTGTAAGAGCAATGTAACGCCATGAAAGTAATGTTAGGCTGACTTGTTTCCCAGGTGTAGTCTCGTATCAAGACCTGGTGAAGTGTTTTACGTTGATCATCCAGAGTCTACAACGTGGTGACATACAGCCCTGGGTAGGTTGACGCATGTCTGTGGGAACATTTTCTTAGCAGTCGAGTGTGTTGGTTAAGGACAGGCTCTGGAAGAGACTGCTTGAGTTTGAATACTACCTGTGTAAACATCGTTAGATTTCTTTACTTTCCTGTACCCACTGTCCTTGTCTGCAAAATAGGAGTAAGAGTAAGGACTTCAGAATGCTGATTTGAAGATTAAATAATTTATTCCTCTCAAGCACCTAGTGGCTAGTCCAAGATAAACCCCTTGCCATCGAGTCAACTCCAACTCAGAGCGACTGTTGAGGGTTCTGAGACTGTACACCTTTTGGGTTTGTTTTATTGACGTAGCTCACAGACCATATAGTTGAGTGGTCTAACTGTATTTCAGAGAGTTGTGCAGTCATCACCATAATCCATTTTCAAGCATTTCCTTCATTTTTCTACCTGTTATTATTAGCTCCCTATTTCCCCCAGCATCCCTTGCCGTAACCCTAAAAAACCTGTAATCTAGTTACTGTTGCTATAGAGTTTATGTATCCTGGAATTCATATTTTAAAAGTTAGACCCAAAACAACAACAAAGTAAAATAGGAAAACCTCAGTCAAAAGGAAAGTAGGAAATAATAAAAACTAGAACATAAAAAAGGGTAAAACACAGAAAGTAAGTGATTGATGTTAATTTTAACCAAACTGTATCTGTCGTCATCCACTCTCCAGTGCACCCTGAAGACAGGACTATCCACGTCCCTGGCCATGGACCAAGGGAATCAAAGGAGGCTTAGTCTACTGGGGACCTTTGCAAATGGAGTTCAGGCTTTCACCGTCATCCACAGCCTGCTGTAAAATGCATGCTCAGAATATGAGCACTGAGCCAGTGCCCCCGCTTCTGATCTTGGATTTTAGCATCACTCTCTGGTGGGGGTGTCTTCCATGTGGACTTCGCTGAGACCTCATTCAGATGGCTGCTTGTTTTAAGACAAGCCTCAAAGATCCCACATGCTGTTCTTTCTGAAACATCATTTTAAGAACTACTACATGTGCCGTTATGTAGCTTAACCACTCCATTAGCAGTAGAAACTTTGGTCATTAAAAGGGGTAAGACTGCCCCCTAGTGGGACGCTTCCAGGCGAGCCCTCAGCACCTCCTCAGGGGTTAGTGTAAGAATATTCATCACACCTTCCTTCCTGGTAATAAAATGTAAGTGACCCAAGTTTCCACTGCTGGTGGAATGGCTAAGTCACTAAAGGCTTAGCTACATAATGGTACATGTAGTCGTTCTTAAAATGATGTTGACAATTTTTTTTAATTGGGAGCTCTTCCATCTCTTCGTGATCCATACATGCATCCATTGTGGATGTTGACAATTTTTAATGACATGGAGAAATGCTAATGTTTTTTAAAAGGCACATATGTCATGGTCTTAAAAAATTGTAAACCAGAGAAAAGCCTAGAAACAAATTTTGCTGAAACATGAATAAGCTCTAATGGTAGGGTTAGGAATTACTAGTTTTTAATGAAAAGAAAAAAATTGGTGAAAATATACATTCACCACCACCCCCAAATACACGCATCCAAATTTTATATGTGATAACTCAGTGATAGTGGTTACGTGCTTCCCCGGGTGCTGCCAGCATCAGCGCCTCTCCTCGTGCCTTAGCCTGTGCCCCGCAAAGCTCTCCATGCAAGCTTTGAACTGCTTTCGTGTGACCGATGGCTGTTGGCTCCCGTGTAGATCAGGCCTTAAAAGAGTGCAGTGCTCAGGGCAAACCTTCCTGATGAGCTGAGCCACGCTGCTGTCTCATTAAAAGGGGACTTTATGGGCTAATAGTTTCCGTGTGAGGTTTAACAATTGCTTCCAGGCAGCAGAGTCAGGGGCTCCCTGCGTCTCACTGGATCCATCCCGTCTGGTTTTCAAGGAGATGTATAGGTCTGTTCCATGACCTTTCTCCTTTTGAACAGGCTCTGTCAGGGTCACAGTCACGTTGCTCAGCGCGGATAGCAAGGTGTCATCCATTGAGTCTGGTCTCGGGTCCAGGGGGCTCATGGGGGCAATTAGACCTGCAGCCCATTTCCTTCTCCAGTTCATACAAAATATGTTTATATAACAGACGCTTAAAAGACCAGCATTGCTTGCTCTGTGGTGGAATTATATCTTGTGGTCCAAGGGCTAGTTTAGTGGTTGTATTTAACCACTATCCATGGTTGGCCATTCACACCCACCCCGCAGCTCTGTGGGAGCAAAACCTGGTCACTGGCTTCTGTAAAGAGGAGAGCTGAGAAAACCCTATCGGTCAGTTCTGTTCTGTCACGCGGGGTTGCTGTCTGTCCAGATTCCCTCGATGGCACCCAACAGTGGCCACTTCCAACTCATGGCCATCCCTGTGTACCGGGTAGGAGTGTTCTGTAGAGTCTCCAACACTGTCACTTTCAGAACCAAATCTTGGACCTGCCTTCTGAGGTGCCTCGGAATGGGCTCAGACCAGCAAGCTTTCAGCCAGTAGGGGGGGGGGGGGGTGTCTTTAATTGTTGGCACCAATCAATCTGGGGTAGTAAAGTATTTGTCCCTATGACGCAAATATTTCCCCTCTTTGGGCCATCGTTTCCCTCTCTAAATATACTAGTAAAGGTAATTATAGTTGGGGTTTTTAGTGGTGGCTTGTTTAATTACTTTGGGCTTAAATGAGGTTAAGAAAGGCTTTTAGAAATGTATATGTTTACACAGATAAACCCCTCAGGACCAATGAGAGTAGTGATACCAGGTAGGGAAGAGGAAGGTGTGGGAAAAGGGGGAACCGATCACAATGATCTACATATTACCCCCTTCCTTGGAGACAGACAACAAAAGTGGGTGAAGAGAGACATCGGACAGTGTAAGACATGAAAAAAATAATAATTTTTTAGTTATCAAGGGTTTGGGAGGGGAAAAATGAAGAGCTGATACCAAGGGTTCAAGTAGACAGAAAATGTTTTGAGAATGATGATGGCAACAAATGTACAAATGTGCTTGACACGATGGATGGATGGATGGATTGTGATGAGTTGTACGAGCCCCAGTAACATGATGTAAGAAAAATGAATGAAAGCAATGTGCTTGCTTGTTAACAGTGGCCGCCACAATGGGCTCGAGCATGGGCACAGTTGTGAAGATGGTGCAGGAGCAGGCAGGGTTCGGTTCTGCGGTGCAGGGGTCCCTCTGGGTCAGACCCACCTCGGTGACCCTTAACAACAACCACACGTGGGCTTTGTTTAAATACTTGATGGGGTCGGAGCAGGCTTATAATTTTCATCATGTTAGCTAAGATAGTTTGCTTCTTGGATTGGTGTTTATTCTTATTTTTGGTTCTATGACATTTTCTTGATGCCCAGCTGCACAGTGGGAGTAGCAGCTTACTCAGTAAGCTAATTCACCAGTCTTATCATGGGACCATGGACACTGTTTCTCTCCGCGGCACCATTCCAGTTCAAATGCTTTTGGAAATTGGTTTGGACAAACTGAAGAAAGATTATATCAGTTTTTTCATAGGTAAGTCACAGTCGTCTGCACAGGGAGTCTCTCACTTCTGTAGTAGCCCTGGCTTTGTCTCTGGCTCACTGGGGGATGACTTCTTCCACTCTTTGGGCCATCGTGTCCCCTTCTGGGGTAGCTTAAAGATAACTGTTGCAATAACGGCAATGGAGGTGGACAGAGCTGCTCTCTTCTGGAGTCTCCGGTGCTGCGAGGCAAGAGTCAGTCATTTCTCCACACCCCGCCCTCCTCTAAGCTATTCACCCACTGCTCCTCCTGTGCCATCCTGCATTTGCTGGCTGGACACTTAGCTGCAGTGGGCGCACAGAACTCAGTGCTCACAAGTAAGGGAGTGTAGTAGGGAAGTCAGTAGGCTACCACGAGTCGGGGTCAGCAAACAGTGAGGAGACAGTCCTTGGTTGGCTCAGCCAGTAGACAAGTCTCTTGGGTTCTCAGCCTCTCTGCCACATGGGCCCTTGGTCTCTGCATTCAGGGGCCAGGCAGCCCGCCTGTCACTGTCCAACAGGTCCATCGTCTCAGCCCAGATGACGTGAAAGTGCCCATCATCTCGGGCTGCCCCTCTGAGTGTCTGTGACCCAGCCGCGGAGGCGTTTAGTCTCGCAGCCTGTGCCACTGCACACCCAGGGCTTGAAACACGCTCTCCCCAGGCCCTCAGGCTTTCTCTGTTTGCTCCTGCTTGAAAGATGGCTCATCCTACAGCCAGAGGAGCAGTGAGGAGCAGGGCTGGGCAGACCTCTGTTAGTGCTACACACGCCTGTTGGCGTGGTCCCAGAGACATGGCCACGAGAGCCCTATGAAGACAGTTCCCTCACTCCGATGACTTTCACTGCTTGTTTGGTTAGGTGCCCATGTGATTATTTATGGAGCTGAAGCACTTTGAGATTCTAGGAGGTTAGCACCGCATGCATGCCATGCCGTGGAGGCTGGTCCCCGGCTTTGTAAGTTTTTCCGGGTGCAGACAGCTCCTCTTCCTCCTCCAGAGCAGCTGCGGGGTGTGAACCACTGACCTGAGCTTTTCCATCCAGCACTTACCTGGCAGCGCCACCAGCGCTCCTGTGAGGGTAAGATTGCTTTTATTAGGGCCTAGGAGCCTGGTAGCACTGTCGGAACGCTTTGGGCTGCTAACCGCCAGGTCAGTGATTCAAACCCACCTGCTGCTCGGAGCGGGGAAGATAAAGCTCTCTACTCTGGAAACAATTGTTGCCATGGAAACCCTCGAGGGTAGTTGGACTCTCTGCTATAGGATCGATGGAAAGAAGGAAAGAAAGCAAAGGTAGAAAACCGTTTCAGAGGTTTGTTTCAGAGCTCCGGGGAGGGAAGGGAGAGCAGAGAAAGGGACAGGAGCATCCTGACATCCTGAGCTCCCGGGTGAGGTTCATGGCCCCGGGCCCCACAAAGTCACACTGGCCAGGTGAGAGGTGGAGAGTTTCATAGCCCAGGTCTGGGGGGAGGGAGCAGCTGGGGAAATTTCCACTGCAACTTTGTTGTCTGCAGATCCAGAGCTAAGCAACAGCGTTCAAAGTTATCTGTAACAGTTAGCCTTCTGCACCTGGGCCTGAAGCCCACCAAAGGGGAGTGGGGGGAGGTGTCCTGGCCTCTCCTAGCTCCTTGAAGTGTTTTTACCAACTCTATCTCCTCGCCCACCTGCCCCGCTAACTCCCGCTTTGCCTGACAGTCACTATGAATCAGAATCAAACATGCATTGTAACTAGTAATTTTATAAATAGATAGTGGCATATATTTACAGATAATCTGTCCAAACTCTGGCCTTTCCCAAGGAACTATGTAGCTTAAGCATCTCTGTATGAACGGTGAGAACTTTTCTTGTGGTTTCTTACCATTTAATGGGAGAATAACTAGCACTCTTTACTTTCTGCCTAGGTCAGGAACTTGCATCTTTGAATCATTTGGTGAGTGTCTGCATTTTGTAACCTACGGTTGTTAAATGTTTGCTATGTGCTAGCCCCTGTCCGAGTCTTGGGAAGTAGGTAAGTAGAGTCCATGCCCTGACTTCATTGCAATCTAAAGATAGTATAAAGTTACCCACTTCCCCCTGCTCTTCCCAAAAAGTCACTCCCTTCAGTGCCATGGCTCATGAGCTTTTGCTAGCAATCTAGGCCCCGGACAGTGGTCGACTGTCCAAGCCAGTGAGCCATCGCTACTCTCATTGATCTAGAATGGGTAGGAAATTAAAGTGCTCACATCCCAGGACCTCTCTTTGAATGATGCATAAGGAATGGTCCGTTACTCAGAGTCCTGGGTGGGCCGGAGGAGGAAGCACTCTCTCCCGGCACTCGGCCCTCCAGCTTGGACCTGGGAGCCCCTCCTTGGCCTCCTTTGACTTTCCGCAGAAAGCTCTGGGGTGAACAACAGTGTTTCTTCTTTGTGAGGCTGACACGTCAACCCCTGCCCCAATCTCGGCTGAGGCCCCACAGAAGCCTGCGGTGACCCTCATCCCAGTGGCCTTGGGGTCTGGGCCTCCTGCGGTGCTCCTGTCGTCCCTAGGTGCTGTTTTCTTGGAGGAGGAGGTCGTTGTGGTTTGGATTCATCAAACAGTGATGGCGAGGATGAATGGGGGGCAGCAGGCAGCGTTCCTTTTTGTGCCCAGGGTTGTCACGGCACCCAATAACAACACATGGCTACTGATGTTCACCAGGGTGCAGTGCAGCACTGACAAAACACACATCCTTCCTCTAGTTCCTGAATGCTCCCCCCACTACCATGACCCAGTTCCGCCTTACACACCTGGCCAGACCGGAGTACACACACTGGCACAGAAAAGAGCTCTCAGCACATGGACTTCAAGACAGAGAAACCCCTCAGGAACAGTAGTGGGAGTAGCAATGTCATGAGGGTAGGGGACGGTTGGGTGGGAGTGAAAGGGGAGATAGGGGGAACCCATCAGAAGGTTGGATATATAGCGCCCCTCCAGGGGGGACAAATAACAGAAATGTGGATGAAAGGAGACCCTGGACAATGTAAGACACTAAATAACAATATAATTGATCCAGGATTTATGAGGTTGGGGCGGGGAGGGAAAAAAGAGGAGGTGATACCAAGGGCTCAAGTAGAAAGAAAATGGTTTGGAAATGTTGATGGCAACATATGTAAAAGTGTGCTTAATTAATACAACCGAATACCCCCCCTAAAATGAATTTTTAGAAAAATGGCTAATGACATGGTACGTCTTTTCCTGTGCTGTGGTCATTTGAATATCCTTTCTGTTGAAATGTCTGTTCGAGTCCTTTGCCCAGCTTTTGATTAGACGGTTCGTCTTTTTGTTGTTAAGTTGCACACGTGTGTGGTTTTTAAAAAGTATTTTGGGTCTTAGACCCTTATTGAATATATGGTTCCCCAATTTCTTTCCTGGCTTGTGGATTGTGTTTTGACTGTGTTGCGAAAGCCCTCTGATGAACAGCAGGGTTCATTTTTAGGGTCCCCTGTGTCTGTTTTATCTTGTACTATTTGTGCTTATGCTATCATGAAGCCCATCGATTACAAACCGGTTCCCACAACTTCACCCCTGTGTTTTCCTGTAAGGATTTTATGGTTTCCACTTTGGTACGTCAAGTCCTCGATCCATTTTTAACTGCTTTTCGCATGTGATGTGAGCCTTGGATCCGTATTCTCCCAACAGTGTCGATTGAAGAGACTTCCTTCCCCACGACATGCACATAGCACCCTTGGTGGGAATCAGTTGGCCGTAGATGTGAGGGTTTATTTCTGGACGATCCATCTGCATGTCTATCATTGTGCTAGTACCAGACTTTTAGTTCCTATGGGTGAGAGTATGTTTAGAAATCAGGAAGGGTGAGTGTTCGCTCTTATTCTTCCTCGGGCTTGTTTTAGCTAATCAGTGACTTGCCTTTCCATATACATTTTCTTTTTTTTTTTTTAAACGTTTTATTAGGGGCTCATACAACTCTTTTTTTGTGTGTGTGTACACATTTAGTTTTATTGTAACAAAGCAACTTGTACACTTTTAACGTTTAAAACTGAGCATCTTTCCTTTCCAGTGAAACAAAAAGAAAATTTAAAAATAAACAGGAACAAAATTACAATATAGAATGTCAATTCCAAAGATGATCCTACAGGTTCTGCTGATTCTCCTATCGAGTGGCAGGGCTCAAGTCATCATTAGGAGAGAATTTTATTTTAAAAGTGTCATCTTAAACTGCAAGGATGTCTGTTAAACATCACAATTAAACATGCCAAAGGAGAAGCCATGTTGTCAAAATGCCCACTTAATCCACCCAAACATCTCAAACCCACCCTTTGCTGACCTTCTATAACCCCCTTTTTTTAAGTTTTTTTTCTTTTTTTAAACAAGAGAAGTAGACAGATACATGTTGGTAAATGCTAACTGTCCATATTCACATAGAGACACAGTGTAATCTCTGGGGGCTCATACAACTCTTATCACAGTCCATACATATACATACATCAATTGTATACAGCACATCTGTACATTCTTTGCCCTAATCATTTTCTTTTCTTTCTTTCTTTTTTTTTTTTCCTTTTATTACATTTTATTAGGGACTCATACAACTCTTATCACAATCCATACATATACATACATCAATTGTATAAAGCACATCCATACATTCCCCGCCCCAATCATTCTCAAAGCATTTGCTCTCCACTTAAGCCCTTTGCATCAGGTCCTCTTTTTTTTTCCCCTCCCTCCCCGCTCCCCTCTCCCTCATGTGCCCTTTGTAATTTATACATCGTTATTTTGTCATATCTTGCTCTATCCGGAGTCTCCCTTGCCCCCCTTCTCTGCCGTCCCTCTCGCAGGGAGGAGGTCACATGTGGATCCCTGTAATCAGTTCCCCCTTTCCAACCCACTCACCCTCCACTCTCCCAGCATCGCCCTTCACACCCTTGGTCCTGAAGGTATCATCCACCCTGGATTCCCTGTGCCTCCAGCCCTCATCCATATACATTTTCAAGGAAAGCTATTGGCATTTTAATGAACATCGCATTAACTTTGGTGTTTCCATGGGATTTTTAGACTTAGAAAAATTATAACATTTTTTAAACTTAGAATTTAACAAGTTACTGAGCAGTACAAACAGTTCAACTGTTTTTTAAATAATAGAAAGGTTGGAGGTTAAGATCCACCCACAGACACATTTGGACTAGCCACTCTGTGGCTAACCTTGTTGAGGGAGGCCGGCACCTGTGAAGGGCTATTTCCCGTCCCATGTTAAGTCAACTAACAGAGATGTTATTGTGGGGGCCCCTGACTTACGTGGCCTTTTAAAAACTGGTGAAGGGTGAGAGGCGCTCCTGGCGATCTGTATACTTGACCTGCGGTGCGGAGTTACTTTTCCCACGGGTCCCCCTAGTTCCCCAGCAATGAATGGGAATGGCAGCTTATCCTGACTCTGGCTCAGTTTCTCGGTCCTTCAGGTTTTCTGGCCATTTTTAGAAGTAGACACTCCCCGTCAGCCAACCAAGTGTATGGAAGCTAAAAACTGTGGGTTCATCTCTCATTTCCTCCGGAGACCTTGGCGGGGTGGCCTAAGTTAACCACCATGGCTTCCCCAGCGGAGCTGCCCCGTGAGCCCCTAGCCAGCGAATGCGCGCCATGGTGCGCAGCAGCCAGCCATTCTCAGTCAAGGTCTCCCGTACAGTGTAGTTGGATGAACGCATCGGAAGGTGGTGCATTCTGTCTAGCTGCGTCCCGTTGGCCTCTCCCCACTGTCACCCCACCCCACGCCCCTACCAAGCCCCCACCCCTGCCAGTTATAAGCACCTAGACTTAGGTGTGGTAACAGGCTATATCCTTACCAAACATCCCATCTGTCCTTTAACTCTTTATTTTTCTGATGTGTTTTCCCTTCCAGGAGTACTTCATTTCTCCATCAGTAGACATACAAGAACAAGTTCACCGTGTTCAGAAGCTCCACCATATTCAGGAAATATTAGTCAGTTGCCTGCTGTTCATCAAACCCCAACATGAGCTCCTCTTCTCGTTGACACAGTAAGTCTGTCCCAGCGGTGCTTGCACAGGGGCTGTGTTGGCGTAGGCGCGCTGAAGCTGGTGGCAGCCGTGTCTGTCAGCGCGCTCTTCCCAACACGCACTCGCTCTGTGTTTGGTATTTCTCTGCAGTGTGGTGTAAGCACATTTGTCCTGGGAAGTAAAACAAGCAAACACGTGACTTGCTTTGTTGTATTACCTGCTTAATTGAGGTCGTCAGGAACTGAACCTGTGACCTCTCTGCGGTGTGTCAGTAGCTGCAACCAGAATGGCATTGGACTTGTTGAAGTAGAACCTGGGCCCCAGCGTCACATTAGCAGAATGGTCCCAAGTCCATGTTACAGGAAGGGAAGGAAGACTTGACTCTGTCACTGCCCACTCCCGTTAGCAAGTGTCCTTGCACTGTTTTCTCGTCTTTAAAGGAGATGGCATAACCTCGTACGTTTCTAATGAGCCCTGAACGGTGTCATGTACGTAAAGCCACTGGCCGTAGTCAATAGCCTCTCGCTGCCATCAAGGAGACTCCGGCTCACAGGACCCTGGAGGGCAGGGAGAACTGCCCTGGAGGTGCCGAGACGCTCACTCTTTATGGGAGTACGAAGCCTCGTCTTCTACCGCAGAGAAGCTGGTGGTTTCAAACTGCTGACCTCGTGGTTAGCAGCCCAGCTTGCTCCCCAGTACACTGCCAGAGCTCCTAATAAATCAGTCCTCGCTCTCCTAGCTTTCTTCCTGGACCCGAGAACTGAGTGGAGCCTGGCACCATGACCCGATCTGTTAGCAGCACTGCTCAGAGTCTTCCGAGCAGTTTGGCTGGAAACCACTGGGAGTGCCCTCCAGATAAGGACTGCCGGTGCCCTCCGTGCCCCGGCCGCACGCTGGGCCTCCGTGAGCGGCTAGAAGAGCTGCTGTCCGTTTTCCTTCGGGGAGGAAATGCTCCAGTGCTTGCCCGCCAAACCAGAGGGCCTCGCTGTAAAGGGAACAATTTGACATTGTAATTGCTCACAGGAGCTCGGCGACTCTTTTTCATTAAAGATGGGTCAAATGGCACACAAGCTGCTCAGCTCTGGAAAACGCCGTGGCTGTGTCGTTGTCCTTCTTTTGCCATGCTCTTTGTTGTTGCCCGTCCGTCTGTACCTTCCTCGCATAAGCCTTGATTTGGCCTCAAGTGTCTTTTAGGAGCCCTGGCGGTGCACGGGGGGAGCATTGTCTGCTAACTGCCAGGCTCAGACTCTCTGTTCCTCTAGAGATGAGTCTGGGACTCCCTCGAGCAGTCCTGCTCTGTCCTGCTCTGTCACCGTGAGTCAGAATGGACCTGAGAGTAGTGGGCTTTGGGTAAATAGAGTCCATATTTATGAGAAATATGTCGACTGTTGGTTGTTGTTTTTTTTTTGGAGGGGGGTAGTGAGAAACACACATACCATAACCTAAGCTTTGTTTTGTTTCCTAACTCTTCTGATACTAAAAGAAGGTTGATTCTGTTCCTGGTATGAGTGTAGGACCACCAGAGGATCTTTGTCGCCAAAGGACATGTATTCCGAAAGAGGTCTATTTATTTATTTCCTTATTTCAGATCCTGTATAAAATACTACAAACAGAATCCTCTTAATGAGCAGCACATTTTCCAGCTGCCGGTCAGACCGATTGCTATGAAACACTTATATCAAAGGTAAGCAATTTAATAAGTAAATTATACATTTCGTCTGTCCGATTTCTGGACAGTCTTGGGATCAGTGGTCCCTGGACACCTGCTGACCCAGACCTGCTCCACTTCTGAACCTCCCTCACTGTGTCTAGCTCTCTGACAGCAGCCCTGGGTCCGACCGTCGTCTGTGCTTTTGTAGACCCCTGGGCCTCTTCCACTTTTCTCTCCAGTTGTACATCCTTCAAGCTGGATAGAAAGCCAGGAAGGAGAGGCCAGCTTGAGGGGAGGTGATGGTCATGGCAGTGACTCTCAGGACAAGAGTATGGCCCTGGGCCCGAGGGTAGGGCTGTGGAGGTATGAACTGTGAGTGCCATCCACAGGGGCCTTGGCGTCGAGGCTCCCAACTCCTCCCTCAGCATATAAAGAAAACTTGACATTTTCCCATGTGAAAGTCACTCTGCGCTGCCCTCTCCCTATTGAATTCCTCCTTTGCCGAATCCTCATGAAAGTGCTCCGAGTGGTAAAGGTCACGTGCGACTGTTTCAGTACCAAACCCAGCGGGTTCCCTGTCCTTGCTCCTCAGCTTCTGTGACAGGGCATGGCGTTCTAATTGTCCTTCCACCTCTCTAGCCTGCCTCCAAGACCAACCGCAGTTCTCTTTCAAGTTCACAGGAGTGTGCCCTCTGCCCTCCCTTCTGCCTCGCCAGGGTCAGGCCCTCTGCTGGTGAGGGACTCAAAGCCCGTAGCTCCCGTTTCCCTGGACTTCTGAGCTTCATGGCAGCGTTTCTAATTGTGGATCCTCTAGACAGTTCGGCCTCTCAAACCAAGGGCCTCATCCCTTCCTTGCCGCCCCCCCTTCCTGTGTTTCCTCTCAAGTGACCTCCGTTATCCTTGACCTCATCCTGCATCTGTGTGGCCCCTCACGCCCTGCCAGCTCTATCATCGGCTCTCTTCTGCACCTCTGCACACGGTCTCTGGCACACTTCACGTCTGCATGCTTTCCTGTGCGCACTGCAGTGAACTGCTCTTCCTGACTACCCCTCCACAGTCTTCCTTCTCCCTGAGCCACTGCCTCGGTACTCATCCTGAAATTCAATCCCACTGTGTTAGTCTGGGGAGACTAGGAAAACAAATCCATAGGAGCTCATATATGGATAAGAGAGTTGTACAGTAAGAAAGCATCCCAACCCAGTGCTGTCCAAGTTCCTAAGTCCAACATTAGCCCTTATGTCTGACACCAATCTACAAAGTCCTCCTCCATCTCACAAAACACATGCAATGACGCCAACTGCAGGAGGAAAGCCAGATCGGTGAGTGTAAGCATCTCATCGCTGGCAGGGTCTCCACACCCAGGGCTGCATCGGGATAGGTCTATATGGCTTGGATGTCTTGCAGGAAGTGAGCCTTGTCACCTGAAGCAGGGAACTGGCTAAGGCAGCTGCACCCTGGTCCGACCATCAGAAAGCAAGAGACCCAAGAACTATGAGGGACAGGGAGAGCCCCCATCCTGAGCTGCCTTTCCCCACCATATCTGCCCAGCTCCTGCCTCATCATTTCCCCCATCTCTGAAGACGTTTTCTGACTCTAGCACCCCCAGTCTGATTTAGGAAATCCTCTGTTATACCCCCCTCATCCTTCATTTCTTTAAAATGTTACCATTTGTATTCATATTTCTCTTGACTCCTTCTCTTTGGTGAAAATTGGGAATTCTATGTCAGTGCTTCTCACTAGATGGCTAAGGGAGGGAGGGAGAAGATGACTGTGTTTCTATTGTCTTTCCGTAGTGAGAAGCCACAGAAATGGAGAGTGGAAATCAGTAGTGGGCAAAAGGAGGTGAAAACTGTGTGGCAACTGAGTGACAGCCCCCCTGTAGACCATCTGAATTTTCACAAACATGGTAATGGTGGTTTGTCAACTGTTTGAATCAATTGTTATGATTGAAAGTACGGTTGGTCTTGTTGTTGTTGTTATAAAATTTAGCATTATTTTGGGCTGAAAAGCCTGTAGGCTGTACCCACTGCTAAATTGTTTTTCCTGGGCTCGAGGTGTGCTGTTGAGTCGGGCGACCACAGTGACCGCGCAGGCAGGGCCGGTGCGGCCCCGCCCTCACAGCTGTGCTCCGGGTCTAGTCATTGCTGCAGCCGCTGTGTCAGTCGGTCTTGTGGAGGGCCTTCCTTGTGCCACTCTTGGTGCGGCACATGTATTCTGCATGCCGTTTGTGCAAGTCCGTGCTCAGAAAAACACAGTGTGTGCTCTTCACGGAAGGGCGCCTCCTCGTGTCCTGGGTTGAGGAAGAGAAAGTGAGGCAGAAGAGTAAGCATAAGGTTGTAAGACAAACCGCCAGCCCACACTTTACCGTCTGCTCACTCTGCAAGGCGTCTTCGCCGTGCTGGAGTACGTGCTGCGATTTCTATCACTAGGTTAAAGATACCCACTGTCTGCTCCTCTAAGGTGATGGGGTTGCTGCGACTCCTTAGCTGGTTCATGAAATTTGCTCTCCTTTGATAATTGTTGTTACATCCCTTTAGTGTTAGGACCAGAGAGCCCCTGAATACAGCAGCACAGCACAGCCCCAGCCCGGCACCCTCCCCAGATGGTCATGTGTGACCGTCGCTGCAGCCGTAGTGCTCACCCTTCCTCAGTAGGCACCTGTGAGATCTGGGTCGGACGGTCAAAGATTGCAAAAATTATACACCAATCCATTTGACCTGTCCCAGAGAGAAGACTGGCATGGCCTATCAGCGGGCGCTGCTGGGGACACAAGCAGCTGTGTTTTCTGGTCAACACTCACAGAACCGTGTCTGGAAAATGTTTATGCCCTCTCCAAAATATAGGCTATAGAAATGTTTGTCAACTAGAGGCTTTATTCATATGGCCAAACTACACAAATCCTTTTTTAAAAAAAAAAAAAAAGGAATTTTTCTGGGAGCACTCTGTCTTTTCCAGATGTGCTATAAAACCAGGAAGCTACATAAGATTGAAAATTGACTATGAAATTAGAAAAATGTCTGCCTGCAAAAAAATAATCAAGAGAGAAAAATAATAAACTAAGAGAAGCAATGTGCATTTCATGTTCAGAAAAAGGATTTGATTCCCTAGTATATAAAGAACTTTCAATCAGTAAGAAAAATAGTAATAGCAGAAGAAAGGGCCAGTCATGGGAACTATTTTACCACAAAGGAAATCCAGATGGTTTCAGAACAAAGCGAAGCTGAACCCCCCACCTAGCAAGTGAAGTGCACATTTCTATCCCAAGGGCCCCCCCTTCGCCTCTCAGTCCTACTGCTGGCAGCCCGGGGGACAGGCTGCCATCGCCCACGGCTGGTTGGAGCGGGTGACAGAGCTGCTATGTGGCCACAGTCGCCCCACTGTAAAAAGCACATGTTCTCTAGCCGGCAGTGCCCGTGAACGGTAATTTATAGGTACCCAGACCCATGAAAGACGACCTGCAAATGTGGTTATTGCTAGATTGCTCCCAGTGTCACACGACAAGGAAAATGAGACGTGGGCATAGACAAAGGTCTGGAAGAAGTCAACTAACTCTAACCCAAGAAGTGGGATGGGGAAGGGAGGGCCACTCTCAGCCCTTGCTGGACATTGGAATCATTATTGCCCGGGGTGCGGAGGGGATGGGAAAGAGGCTGCAAGGATCCGGGAGCCACAAGAACAGTACTTACCACTTCACAGGGGATTATGGGCTAGAATGCCTAAGGTTTTACAAGGGAGCACTGAGTGCATATTTGTTTTGGTTGTTTCCTGGAAAGGGGGGTGGTGGCCAGATCAGTGTGGGAACCTGTGTTGGAATCAGCTTGCCCACGCGAAGTCCACCAGCATCTCCCGCGACTCTGAGCAGGCTGCCCACCAGGAGCCTGTGATGTTTCCTGGCTGACTCCAGGGCTTGAAAACCAGCAACTCAGATGTTTGACTGTCACGTCTTATGAAAAGGGGTTCTAGAGTCTCCTGCTTAACCACCACCCCCACCCCCACCCCAGGGAAAAAAGAAAGAAAAGGGGTTTTAAAGACTGGATATGTGGGACATATCTTTGAAAAATGCCAATTTTCTTTCTAAAGTTCCGAGATAGGTAATGTATAAAAGCCAGTCTCTGAAGACGGTTCTGCCAGCTGAAGCCCCTCTTTGCACGGTGCTGCAGAAACGCGTGTTAGCTGTGCACACTGACGCAGCTGCTTCAGCAAAGAACGAAAGTCGTTTTAGATGTTAGGATAGCATAACTTGACAACTAACCAGCAATTTGAGAAAGCATTGATCCAATGACTCCTTTTATGAAAAGCAGGGATTTTTATGGAAGCACGTTTTTGTGTGTGCTTGGAAATGTACCTAAGCTCCATTTGGGCTTGAGCTTTTATAACCGATCTATTAAATCCTTGATGTGTTTTCTAGAAATTACTCGGTGACCTTTGACCCCAAAGCAAGGTACACTCTGGAAGGAGGACCTGATTCGTAACCGTCATGGCTCTTCTGATGGAGCCCCCACTGCAATTACGTAAAGCCCAACCCTGGTGGATTTCTGTCCACGATCACGTGCCTTTGAGAAGTTCCACTCTATTTCACTGGACTGAGCCCTTAAGTCAAATTCGACCTTTTCAAGATTTGTTAGCATGATGCTCTTCAGTAAAACAGCATCAAAGGCCGGGAGGCTTGAGAGGTGAAAGTGGGTTTTCAGCTGCCATAGAGAGAAAACTGATTTGGAGTTAATGGGGAAGAAAAACCGAGTCCCCTAGGTGCTCCCCACCCAGAGTGGGTGCCCAGCAAGTGGCTGTCACTCATGGTGAGAATAGGGAAAGCACAACAATGCCGACCCCCAAGGAAGCGGCCACAAGCCCATCTAAATGTTAATGGGTCTTTGAGAGAGAGGAGACCGGCTGTCCGTGTCTAGTCCTAAGGTGATGAATCCTGAGGAGAATGATTTATAAGACAGATGGTACTATAGGAAAAAGGACACGTTTAATTCTCGTTGTGCCACACAAACAGTATTGACTTAAAATACATATCTAACTTGACAAAAGTGATCTTTATCTTTCAGTTTGCTGAGTCCGGTTTTGCCTGTCTCAAGGTTTGGTTTTTAGAAGGATTATTCTCACCGAGTTTTGCCTGAAGTTTTAAAGTGTGAGACACTTGTCCTGTAGCCAGACCACAGACTGATTATTGGAGCGACTGTAAAATTCAGCATCCTGTATGAGAGAGAAGCCAGAGGGGCTTAAGCCATTCTGATTGGACTGCCTTTCTGGTTACAGATTTTTCGGAATTGACGCTCAATGATAGCCTGGAAAAAAAGAAACACTTCGCTACCATGGTTACCTGCAGCCAAGTACATTTCAAGTAAAGTGAACTGATGGGGGCGCCTTGGTAAGGCATTTCATGTTCCCTTGGGGATCTCCACGTATTTGGTGGTGCATTAATAAGCACCTTAGGTTTCAGTTCTTCCTATTAAAAAAGTCAATTTAATCCATTCAGAATATGGATTGTAAAAATAAATAAGTAAAAGAAGATCGATTGAATCACCAAATGTCATGGTGCCAGGTGTGATTGAGCAAAGCACTCTCTAGTTCCCTTCCTGTCGTCGTGGTCAGCCCGATCCGACCGCCAGGGACATGGAGGGGAGCGGGGTGGGGTGATAATCCATAAATACAATAGAAAGAGTTTTATTTCATTTAAGAGTTTGAGTTTTAAAACACCAAAATGGGGGGGGGGGGGACCCTAGACAGGTTTACTGACTTATTAAAGGAGAAGTTTTGTTAAAAAGAATTTTACCCCCTCTCAATCATAGCCCCCAGAGGTAACCACCCTAGAATAACATTTATTATTATCTTACTGTTTTATGTAACAGATATAACATTGAAGGGAATCAGATAACAAGCAGACTACTTGATATTATCAGTCTGTAGCTGTGTTTTGTCCCCAAACAAATGAGGATGAGGTCATTTTAGTATTTTACAGGTAAAAATAAAATAGACATATATATAATCTAATCAAAGAGAAGATAAGTAAACTAATTGAGCACTCTTAAATCATCATAAGAGTTTTCTCTGAGGTATTTCACTGAGTTGAGTTTAGCAGAAGGAACATTGTATCTTAGAACCATGGATATGTATGTCTCCTCACCTGCGGAATGTCCTCCTAATGCTTTTCCTTGGTCCAATGAGCAGTTGTTCTTGATAGTTGGTTGAGTCTGGGTCAGGTCAAGGGCGAGGTGTGGTGGCACGGTGATTCAAGTGCTCCACTGGGAACCAGCAGGTGCTGTGGGGACCTGCCTGCGTTCCGTCTTGGCGGCGCCACGGGCCCGGTACACTTGCTGTGAGGTGGGGTGGGAGACAGTACTGAGGTGGTGGACATTAAAACAATCACACAACAGTTTCACACTATGATCCTTTTTTTTTTTTTAAGGAAAATAGATGCATAATATCAACATCAATTTTGAGAGGATGAGATCACAACTGATTTTCATTTATGCTTATTTTTTGTTTTCTAGCTTTTAAGGCCTAGTACAAGCCACTAAAAAAGTGGGGCTATTTATTGCAGAATCTGAAAACACAAATGTATGTGACTTTCAGAGCTGGAAAATGGGTGCTCCTGGAACTACCAGTTGGTCACATGGTCTCAAGTCTGCCCCCGGCGGAGGAGCATTAGTAGGACGCCAGTGATGAGGATGCAGAGGGTACAGACTGTGGTCCCCACACTCTCCGGGACAATCTGCATGTGACTTAGCAGCCGCTCTGGAATGGTACAGAGAACGGTTTCGCAGTAAACTTCATCCTGAAAGCTTCAACCATAATGGAAAAACTTGGAAAAGGACGCATCAAATTTTCTTATTATTCTTTGCTATGAAAGAGGACCTGGGGAATTAAATGTTGCAAACAAATTGTGTGATGGAATTGTAAAATGTTTCCGAAAACCTGGATGAACCATGTGGCGTAGCTGCTTGGATTGGCCCCGGTAAGGCTTAGCCCACGGCACTGCCAAGGCTCCGTAGAGCTTATGTAAAGTCCCGGATTCGTTGTTCTATTCCTGTAGAGAAGGCTGTTGGGATTTGGACTGGGATGTCATTGCACCGATAGGTCGCTGTGGGTGGGGTAGTAATGACATCTTAACAATAGTAAGTCCTCAAATCCATAAACGTAGAGCCGTCTTTCTGTTTATTTACATCTTGAATTTCTTTCAGCAAATTGTATCATTTTCTTTGTACAAGTCCTTTGCTAGGCATTTATTCTCTGAGATGCTATTGCAAATGGACTCGTTTCCCTAATTTCCCATTCAGAATTCTCATTTGCTGGTGTATAGAAACTCATCTGAGTTTTGTTTGTTGGCCTTGAACCCTGCAACTTTTCTAAAGTGTTCTGTTAGCTGTAGCCATTTTCTTGTGGATTCTGGAATTCTCTACACATAGGATTGTATCTGTGCATAGAGGTAATTCTGCTTTTTTTCTATTCTGGAAACCTTTTATTTATTTTTCTTCCAATAGTGAGCAGGCAACCTTATCCTGATCTCAAGTTCAAGGATAAAACTCAATCTTTCCATTAAGTATAACGGTGGTTGTTGGCTTTTCATTGTATTGAGCAGTTTCCCTTCTGTTTCAATCTTCTTTAGAAATAGCAATTTGGTATTGCTTCAAGTAAAGAAACAAAAATCCTCTATTAATCCTAAGGAGTTTGGCTCTGGGTATGTTCACATTTTAAGATTTGGGTCATGCCGTGATATGTATAGTTGGGTAGTTTAATTATTCACGAAGGAGTTAAAATGTACTCACCTGCAGCAAGCATGTGGTTGTTGATAGAGTAGGTTTCCCAGGCTTTGAGGTACCAACTTTCCACCTAATAAAAATCCACTCGGTTAATAATGTCTTAAGCTAAATTTTGCTCTTTGGGATCAATTGTGGGACAATATGAGATAAAGAGAAATGTTCTTAACAGTCAGCTAATACCCAGCAATGAGGGTGTTGAGAAAGAGCCTATGTTCTTGAGGCGCTTGCCAGCCCGGGGCTTCTCTCCTGCAGGAGAGTGCTGAGTGCCTGCTAGCTCTGTGTCTGCTCCCTCCGAGAGCCTCCCTGTGTGCTGACCCCCCACTGTTAGCCCCCTGTAACCAGAACACGGCAGTCAACTTAGATGTAGCCATTTTAACAAAGTAACCACATGAGGCTATTAATTAGCCTCAGTGTAGCCATTTTGTATGGACCCGTGTGTGGCCACTTTGTAACTTCTGTAACTGTTGACCCATTGCGTTTGTTTTTGAAATTGCTGATGTTACTTGTAAACCCCATTTTATTTTTATAAGTTCTCAGTTTTCCATATAGTATGACACCACCTGCCTTTGCGCCTCATTTACTCCACAGTATAAAATCTCCCCTCCTTAAGCACTCGGGGTCACAGGAGAATTAGGCTCCAGCCACCTTTTGATGGCCGGTTAATAAAGGCTTATCAACTTTAGTTAAAGTTGCTTGTTGGTTACTTAGTCTCGCTCCGGTACTACACCTGGGGACAGGCTAGAAAAATCCTGGTGAATGAGTGAGATGGCTGTTCTAATAAAACACCCCGCTCTCAATGTCACTTTCCAATTTCCTGCCATTGATGCCAGCGACGTAGGAATAGGGAGCCGGGGTAACGTTTGGCAGAGATCTGAAATGGTTTGGTGAGTTTTAAAGGATGAGTCTTTTTCACCTTTTGGAGCGAGTGCATCTTTATGGCTTGGCCATCCCACAGGAAGAGGTGGAAATCATATGGTCCTTATACATGTGATTATTTGAGCGTTTTATATTTGCTGGAGAGTAGGTGTTACTATTTGTTTGTATGAAGACTCAAGATGACGAATCGCATGAACCCAAAGTGCCGCTCGGATCTCTGTCGCTCGTAGCGTCACCTCACCCCACCGTAGCGGGCCCGACGTGCTCCAGGTGCCAGCACCCATTCCTGTCATGGGGAAAGAGGGCAAGTATGTACCACACTTGTGTACCCCAACAGCTCCCCCAACAAACTCACTCCATCGTGCCGTCAAGTCGATGGCGATTCAGAGCGACCCTGTGGGACCGAGCCACCCTTGTGAGTTCCCACGACTAACGCTTTACCAGATAGAGAACTTGGCCTTTCCCCCATGGAGCAGCTGGTGGTTCTGAGCTGCTGACCTTGCAGACCAAAGCCGCCGTGTTACCACTATCAATAATTAGTCCTCCTAGGGAAGGGACGGGAGGGAGGGCTGGAGGAGGGGGACAGTGGACTGTTGTGACTGGTCTGATGGGGATGCTATGCGAGCAGCAGCATATGTGCTGTCTTACATCACACAGACAGGGGGACCACACACACACACACACCAATAAAAAGAAAGTTGCCAAACCCTCCGGACTCTGTCCCCTTCACACCTAAACATTGGTCGTCTGGCCACAAAAGAAGGAACACGACTTGGATGCTTTTGTAACAAACGAGTTCGTTCAGAGAGAAGAGCGGGGCGTCATGGAACCTCTCTGGGCCTGGGGAGTCCGTGGGCAGAGGTGACCTGGTAGGACTGAGCAAGGTCTCTGTTGGTTGTTAAATTGCAGGTAGTCGAGTTCGTATCTTTCTGAGGGTCCTTTCTCCCATTCAGACTGACCCAGCAGAGCCAGCAAGTGTGCCCTTTTCTGTCAGCACCGTCTCTCATAGCTGCAGAGACACACGTGCGTCAAGCAGGTGTCCTGGAGAAGGTGGAGAAGTGCTTGGCTGCTAACCTGAAGGTTGAAGGTCAAACTCACTGGCCACTCCAGGGAAGAAACGGGACAGTCCCCTTCTGTGGAAACCTTGTCTGGCCTTGGCACTGGGCGAGGGCAGTTCCAGTCTGCCCTGCTAGGCTCAGGATGAGTTGGGCTCAGTCTTGGCTTGTGCCTCACCTTTTAGCATTTCGCTGGTGTGTCCTTGAAGGTCTGCACTCTCCACTGATCGCGTAATTGACTGCAAGGCAGTTTCTGAGCAGCTCCGTTTTCCGTCACGTACATGGGAGGCTCAGCGTACTGGGTCTGGAAGTGAGCCACGGTAAAGACTGTCTTTGAGATTCTGACGGGCAGGTGGGTTTCTGAGTCCGAGGCACATAGGAGCGCGCAGCCCAGTCTGCCACATGATTCCCACGTGCAGCTGGCACCCAGCAAACGGACATGTGCATGTGGAGAGGGCAGCGGGAGAGGAAGTGTACTGAGTCTTCCTGTTTCCCCTTCCAGGTAAAAAGCTGTAAAGGAACATTCTGGAAGGAGAAGCTTCGCGGTTCCCCGTAGAGTGGATCTGGGAGGTCTGGGGTGGTAGCCTCTCCAGTCTGAGTAACTGAGTTTACTCTGACTTATCAGCTCTTCACTCTGAGATGCACCTGAGTTTAAGCTATGAAAGCATGAGGTAGGAAGGTTCCAGAAGAAATGTCCTCCAGGTAGCTTAACGAGGAGCCCTGATGGCGTAGTGGGTAAGCGTGACCCACAAGGCCTCCGTGGGAGAAAGATGGGGCTTTCTCCTCCTGTAGAGCGTCCCAGCCTGGAAATCCAGAGGCAGTTCTACCCTGTCCTGCCCAATAGAGTTGCCGGGGGTGGACATGGACTTCAAGGCAGTGCATTTGAGTTGAGCTGGTGTTTTTTAATGCAGTTTCACAAGCTAATCACCTGAGCAAAGTTGCGGAGCCTCCTCAGCACCCATCGCACAGCCTCCTTGAGACCCCAGGTCTGGCCAGTTTGGGTCAACCAGCTCCCCCAAATCCTGGTCGTTCCAGTAACTGGGCCCCTGGCGGGCGGGAGGGACAGTGCCTTTCTGTGATGTGCCGTGTGGTGACATGACCCAGTCCCAGGCAATCCGCTGTGCCTTTCACAAAGCTCTCCCTGAAGGGAGGCCCCGGAGCCTCGACTGCCCAGCCCCTGCGCTGCGCTCTTTCTTCCTGGCGGCGACACAGAACCAGAGCTTAGTTGGTTTGTTTTCTCTCAGCCGTTGCACAGGTTGCTGGGCGTGCACAGCTGGCTGACCATCTGGGCAAACGAATTGGAGACCTGGTCGCTGCTTACACCAGAGGTGCTCCTGCAGTGGCCCGTGGGAGGGGAGCTGGCAAGTTGGTACGGGCAGGTGAGAGGGCAGAGGGCAGCTCACCTGAGTGTTGGTGTTGGGGCTGTTACCACTATGTTGGACAATTTCGCCCTCTCCAGAGCACAGAGGTATATGCTTGGAGCAATTCCCAGTCTGTGTATTTACTCTGCTCACGCTGTGGAAGGATGCACATGTGGGAATCTCATTGCAGACTGAGTAGCTCACGACTGGAAACACCTGTCATTTAACCAGCAGGGACTGGTTAAATATGGATGGACTGGCCCTCAGAATGACGGACACAGCGTGTGATACGCCAATGTGGAGAGATTGGCAAGATGTCTACGTAAAAAGTGTGCAGCCTATGTGTCATAAACACACACACACACACACCACCACCACCAAACAGCAGTGTTTTTGCACGTGCTTAAAGGGTAAATCAAAAAGTACCACAAAATCAGAAACATTAAAAATGCCCTCGTTAGCCCTTCCCTGGAGAATCCTGTGCTCATGGGTATGCACCACGTAACTGGTGAATTTGGCGGCCAAATCATGTTCCCTTTAAGTGCGCTGAGTTTGGGGAACAAAGACGCCTTGAAAGGGCAAGATCAAGGCCATGGGCGGATGGGCGAGGTTCCTGACAATCCTGGTAGGCCTTCCTTGCTACCCGCGGACGACACGCGGGTGCACTGTCGTGATGGGGCCTCCTCAGCCCAACCTCACTGGCCTTTCTCACCAGCGCTGCTTTCAACTTCCTTAACCTTTCTTCCCAGGAAGCCCCCTGATCATTCTGTGAGCTTCGGGAAAATCTGTCAGAGTGCCCCATGGGAATTCTGTCCCTGGAGCTGCCTGAGCTGACCTCTGCCTTGAGTTTAACTGGAAGCCACTGTTTGGGGAGACGGGATCTTTGAAGGCCCCCAAAGGCTGAGGCCACTTGTCTGCAGCTCTCTGCTGACAACAGGCATGTCTCTGGTCAGACGTCGGGGCATGTTTTGTTGGGGACAAGCTTTGGTGTGAATGAACTGGGACCCCAGTTAAGTGCCGGTGGGTCGACCCAACTCCTAGCCACCGTGTGGGCGGCGAACCAAGCGCCGCCCTGCCCCGCACCCGCCTCACAATTGTTCTGTTCAACCCACTGGTACAGACGCTGTGTCCGTCCGTCTTGTGGAGGGCCTCCTTTTTCGCTGTCCCTCCCAAGCTTGACGGCCTTTCCGGGGAGTGGTCTCTCCTGACCGCCCTAGTTGCAGCACCTGGGGGCTTAGCCTCCTGTGGGTCAAATGTGCCTCCTTCTGGGAAACAGGAGCAATGGGCGAGGGCAGGGTCCGGGGTGGGGTTCGCGTTACATTTTTTTGTATATTAGGGATTTTGAAACATCCTTGCCTGTCTGTGCAAAAGGAAACATTTTCGTGACTTGATCCAAAACAGAACCGCAGAAAAATTTCCAAAGAGGCTATTGGTTCAGAGGACATCGTGTCAACACCTTAAAATGGTCGCGCCTTCTGAGGACCTTGGGAAACTACGGGGACGGTCACTGTGCTACCCTGGGCAGTAGCCACGGGTCCCACGGGTCTGTCGAGCACTCGAGATGCGGAATGTGGCGGGTGCGACAGGCATGGAATTTACATTGTATTTCCCTTTAGTTAAATTAAGTCAAAGTAGACACACATGGCTAGGGTCTTTCGGAGTTGTAGGGGCAGCCCCGGGCCAGAGCTCCTTTTTGCTCGTGTGTTCAGTGTGAGGAAAGGGGTGCTTCTCAGGTACCTGGAGGTAATTTGTGAGCAAGATCTCAGGCGGATGCTTCCACTAGAGGAAACAGTCAGTCCTCAGGGGACCCCTCCCACAGGGCACCAAGGGAAGATTGGCTGGTTCCCGCTTGAATCCTGGCACAGGTGGCGTGGGTGGGTCTGCGATTGTGGGCTCAAGCACGCGGACTGGTCCGTGACAGAGGATCGCTGGCTTTGGTGTAGGCCTGCCCTGTCCCTGCAGGGCCTCCGGTGCTGAGCGAGGAGCTCGTACTGCAGGAACACAGGCTCTGTCATGTCACGAGGGCCTTTTCCTTGTGCATCTTGAAGAAACTATGCTCAAGGCCTTAGTCTAGGTATAAAGCCACGTCCCCCTCAAAAACCAAACCCGCTGTCACAGGTCGATTCCCAACGTCACCCTAAAGGACGGAAGAGACCTGGTCCAGGCTGAACTCTACAGACAGGGACTGCTGCCTCGCTCCTGCAGAGCTGCCTGGATACTTACAGGGCTGCCGAGCCCGTCCTGCAGGGCTCCCGCAGGTGTGCTGCAGAACTGGCTGTGGCCAGTTTCTGTGGTTGCTTCACGTAATCCCTTCATTTTCCTGACCGGGAGCTGGAGATGCAAAGACGTGGAGCACCTCGTCCAGGTCTCACTGCCCAGTTCGTGGCAGCGGTGGACTTGAGCTTGATGAGTTAGACAGGGGAGTTCTCGGAATGTGGTGTTTCATCACCATCTAACCCAGCGTTGGATTGTAACCCGATGTTAGCGCTATGGGTGTAATGTCTATAACTCCCAGGTCGATGCGCGTACATGCCGCCCTGTCTGCAGGGCTTGTCTTCACTGTCTCACAAGGGGCGTGCTCTGTATGGGAGTCCTGGCCCCTCCTCTGGTGCCATGGTTGGTGTAGTGGTTATGCATTGGGCTGCTAACCACAAAGTCGGCTGTTCAAAACCACCAGAAACTAGAGCTTGGGAAGTGTTTCTCCGGTGACAGAAAGAGCCCACAGGAGCCACCCCACCGACCCACAACTGTGACCTGCCTTCCCTCCTCCCCACTGCAGCTAAAATGGAGGGGAGTTGGGAGGAGTCAGCTGCTGAAGACAAAAGAGGGAAGCCTAGAAATTGAGACATTCTAAATCTGCGTTCCAACACCCTCAATCTGCAGGCCTAGGGATCTGGTCCGCTCCCTGGTGCATGGCCTGTTCTCAGTTATCTGGAGGCTGGGCCTCCCTTGAGCTCAGTAAGTCATGCTTCATTGTCGGGCTTGGTTCACCTATCGGTCCTTCATGACTTGAGGGTAGTCGCCAGCACAGATGGGGTTGGCAAAGCAGCCCAGATAGAACTGGAGGTATCTGTCCAGAGCCTCGATGTCCTTGGGGTTCCTGATGTCCACAGGTTCCCCCCAGTCACAGGCTAATGAAAGGCCCCTGACACCTTACAGGAAGAGGTATGAAGAAGAGGGTGACTGGAGTGCCCGGGTCCCCTGGCACACGTCTGAAAGGGGAAGCTCACCTCACTGCCGCGCCACATGGTGGTGTAAGAGTGCCAGGCTTGGGCGTGAGTCACCGAGGTGCCTGACTCATACCCCATCCCTTTCCTTCCTAGGACACCATGTGAACAGCACTTTCATGAGTCCACCCTCAGGACCCCCTCCTATGAGCTCCCTCCACCTGAGGCACGGGACCTCTTTGTCCTCAAGGGCAAACTCGGCCCCAATCACAAGCCACCCCGTGATGCTGTTTGCTGCATTTCAGATGTCTGCTGAAGTCCTTGTTGATCCCTCTTCTTCCCCTGGAACACTGAGGCAGCGTTCTCCCCATCGGTGTTCTGTACTCGAGGGAAATGTCAAATATCCAGAACAATCTTGAGAAATGGCACTAAAAGGTGCCTTCTCTCCCAATTCCCTGCCAGGCAGCCCCCTGACCTGTGGAAGAGGCTCTTGAAAGGCAGCCTCCGAGACTGAGGCTGTGGGAGGTCATGGGACCAGTGCTTCTCAAAGTGGGGCCCCCCGACCAAGACAGCGTCCCCTGGGAACTCGGGAGACACCCTTGAGTCCTGGCAAAAATCCAGCTGCACCAGAGCTCCGAGGTGGGCCTGGCAGTCGGTGCTCACAAGCCCTCCAGGCACCCCTCACGCCAGCAGGATGCCCAGAGACGTGGGTATCTTCAGGCGACCAACATGGGCACATCACCTGCCCTGCACTTTGTCAGGCAGAAAATGAAATGGAAGCGTGACTTGTCGGGCATGTCAGGATTGCCTAATGAAGAGGAACTTCTCAAAATCATATGGAGCCATATCCAGTCGGATAGGCTAACAAGGGACCCCCCCCCCCCCAGCCTCTATTGTTAAACGTCTTCAGAGCTCTGCCTTTGAATAGTCGTAGGGTGAAAATCATCAGCCAAATGGATTGGGGACTTTCTCCCCTGGCCCTGTGCCGGGGTGTCCTCCAGTGTCCCCTTCTCTACCCTCTGAAGGTGCCATCCCTGCCCCTCAGTCATCGTTCGTATCCCCAGGCTGACCCCGTCAAGTTATGTGACTCCGCTCCCTCTCTGCCTTCACCCCCTTGACCATGGTCTGTCCCCTTTGCCTTCTCCCCCTGACACTTGGCTGCCCCTGCAGACCCCGTCCACTGCACCTCTTCAGGCAGAGACCAGGTTTCTCCATGGCCACTTCAAAGCTTCAGGCCCCTCCTTGCTCACCTCTGCTGGGCACTGTGGTCCCCCACCTTCCTGTCACCATTCCTCACAGAGACAAGCTATTTCCACCCCCTGGGCCCGACTGTATGTGCCAAGAGGCGCTCGCAATAGCCTCTCAGCACAGGGCCTGCTCGCAGGGCCCACTGACCCTCGGGGAGGGTGAGCAGGAGGGGGGCACCAGGGAGCATGGTGAGTCTGAGATGGAGTTCACAGAGGGGTGCTGGGGTCAGCTAAGGTGACACTGGAGGTTCGTCTTCTCCGAAGGAAGCCCCCCAGCCCATCTCACCGGAGCGATGTGCTATGCTGCCTGGTACAGGCCGGTGCCGGAGAGCTTCAGGCCAGTGCGCGGTGGCCGGTCTCAGCCTCTCTCCGCCATCGCCTACAGGGACCCCGGCACTGTGAGAAGTGGCCGGCAGTGCTCTGCGCAGGGACGTGGGCGTTAGCCCCTGAAGAGAGACCTGGCCTACCCGCAGATCACTGAAGGTGATCCAGTGCTTCACTCGATCCCCAAAGGCCTCAAAGCACAGATCTGCATAGTCCCAGAAGTCGTTGGCCAGGCTCCTGTTCTGCCGCCCGCCAAATGTCACCTGGAGCAGCTGCGGGAGACGTAGGTGTCCCGAGGGCCTTCACTTGAAAAGGCTTTTGGGGGTCAATTGGTGGCGCAGGTGGAAGCTAGAGAGCCTCCTTCGCAAAGCCCGGGAGCACAGGACGGTGGCAGTGATGGATCCAAGCAGGTCAAACACAGAGACCAGCGGGGACAGCACACAACAGGGGGAGCTTGCACTTGAGAAACGTGTCCGTGAGAGCGCACGCCACAAGAGGAGGGGCCCAAGGTCATGGAGGGGCGCTGGTGTTGGCCATGAAAGGCCCTGGCAGGGTTGGAGCATGCGCTGTCCTCCGACAGATCCTTTCTTCCGACAAGGGGGCATAGCAGCAGGACAGCTGCCCCACAGACCCTGCCCACCTCGCCCTCCTGGCTCAGGTGCTGCAGGGGCGGTGAGTGGAGGCGGTGAGCCCGGGCTGAGGCCAGAAGGTGACTCCTGATTCATCCCAAGCCCAGCCAGAGCCTCTGGCAGCTCTCCCGACAGTCAACCCTGCAGCCGCCCAGATCCAGGAGCTCACCTCCCCTTCTCTGCCCACCACCAACCCTCCCAGCCCCTCAAACCAGACACCACCCTCTCCCGAAGCATCCAAACCAGCTGCCCTCTGAACAATGCCCCGAAGCCTTTCTCCATCCCTGGGCCCCCTGAGCCCCCTTCTTCCAGAGTCATCCGCCAGCCCTGAGTCACTGAGCCTCATGGGAAGCAGTAGACGGTCACTGGGACAAAGTCCAGTGCCGAGGCCTCAGGGACCTGGAAGGGCTCTGGAGCATTCAGCTGCTCAGGTTTGACGTCACACTCGCTCACTGCCATCGCCTCGGCGCCGACCCTGAGGGCCCTGGGGGTGGGGGGCCTCCGGGATTGCCACTGGTCACAGGAGTAGAAAGCCCAGGCTCGCGCCCTCAGAGCTGCTGGTGGTTTTGAACTGCCAGCCATGCGGGTCGCAGCCTGATGTGTCACCTCTACAGGATGAGTGCATGTATGAGATGCTGGCTCCAGTTGGGCCAGCAGAGTAGGGGAGGGGGGAGGGGTAAGGCCGAGCCAGCTTGTCAAGGTGCCATGTCACCAAATCCTAGTCATGTTTTTCTTCTTGCTGTTGTCATGCCCAATGTTCAGGAAAGCGTCAGACGGCATGTTTACCCCCGGAAATAACCCACAGCGCTGAAAGCAGTCTGTGGAGGGCCAAGGGCGTGCCGTCCTTCCTGTGCACATCCAAGGTCTTCGCCCTTTGACCAACACTCGCTGCCTCTGTGGCAGCAGGTCCCCAAGCCAGGCTGGCCTTCCACAGCCCTCACCTGTGGGAGGTCCCAGTGGTGCAGGGTCACGATGGGGGTGATGTTGCTCTTCAGCAGTGCATCGATGACATCACTGTAGAATTTGACTGCCTTCCCATTCACCTGGTCAGCTGTAGGTGGAATGCAAGGGGACTCCAAGAGGCAGGTTGCCCTTGGCTTTCTGAAGTGCAGTGTTCCTGGGCCCCGAGTCTGGGGTGGTATGATGTGGTGTGTGTGTGTGTGTGTGTGTGTGTACATGTGTATGCACACACAGGGAAGGAATGGTACCTCCAGTCCCTGTAGAATACCCAGAGCACCTGCTAGCTGCAATCTGGTCCACAGGCCTGGGTCCCACCCAGAACTCACAAAACCAGCTGTGGCCCAAAGAGGGCCGCAATTGGGCTAGAGAGGGTCTGTCCTAGCTCACCTCCAATGCCTGTGGACAAGAGTCAGGGCCAAGATAGGGAGAATTGGTAGTGGCTCACATTCAGCTCCCTCAGCAAAGCGACGTTCTCCTGCGGAGATGCGTGGGGAGCAGGCAGGGCCGCCTAGATTACCAGCAGGCTCAGGACTGCAGGACTAAGGTCTACTCTTGGCTAGCCCCTGGGGCAGCGGGGAGAGAGCCCTTCCTTCTCTGAGCAGTAAGTGCAGTACCATCTGCCCCCATGGCTTGCTGGGATATGCCACGGGGCACCTGAAATGCAGGTCAGTCCAACAGGTGGGGTATGCCTGATAAGCCTGAGTGGAACCCCCTAGGAGTCCATCCAGAGAGGACGTGGGTGCTGGGCGGAGGGACTGAGAATGAGGTAGGTGGGAATTCACAATTGGGGGCCAGGGGGAAATTCACAATTAGGTTGCCGTGGCCTCTGGGCTACAGTACCAGCATCAACTCCTTGGCAAAGGCACTGGCTCAGGACTGGCTGCTGCCCCGCATTCAGCCAGGAATTTCCCTGTTCCTGCTCCAGGCCTCAGTTTCCTGACTATGATGGGGTGTTAGAGCACCAGGTTAGCACTGTCACCCGGGCTCCCCAATACCTCTCAGCTAGGGAGCGTACACACACACACACACACACACACACACACACACACACACACACACACACACACACCTGGACCTTGTAATAACCATCACAGGCCACATCTGCGGTCTTGTCCCCCAGCACCTTCCCCTTCCTGCTGTGCGTTAAGGTGTCCCAGATGCTTGGACCTTTTCCGTCCTGGTCCCAGGCACCCTCCGTCTGGTAGGCAGAACTGCCCACACCCCAGGAGAAGCCTACAGACCAGGCAGAGACCCCCAAGCTGGGTCCAGAGCTGGAACTCTGGGCTGTGCCTCTGGCCCCCCCCCCCTCCGCACACCCCGCCATGCCTCCCTCTGCCTTCATCTCTCATCAGCACCGACTGTCTAGCTTCCGCCTTTGTCTGTGGGACAGGTCCCTGGCTGGCCCCCAGGACTGGAGACAATGACTTTTTGTTACTGAGGCTTTGAGAATAAGCTGGAGCGCTCACCTCCTGGCAAGGCCTGCGCCTGTAGCTGGGGTGGAGTTAGGGCTTCTGGGAAGCCCCTCACTGGCAAAGAGGCAGCATCTTGGAAGAAGGGCCCTGCATTCTCCTACACCGGGGTCTGAGGAGCGGTGGAGGGGAGTCCATCCTAAGGGCCCCCAGGGACGATCCCCAAAGACGTCCACAACAATGACCAGAGACCCACCATTCCAAAGGCCTACAAAGAGTCTGTGCTTATTTTGTCGCTGAGACCTGGCCTCTTGAATAATTAGTGATAAGATCTCACGAGAACAAAATAACAATCTATAAATTATCAAGGGCTCATGGGGGAGGGGGGAGCGGGGAGGGAGGGGGAAAAAAAGAGGACCTGATGCAAAGGGCTTAAGTGGAAGGCAAATGCTTTGAGAGTGATTAGGGAAAAGAATGTACAGATGTGCTTTATACAATTGATGTATGTATATGTGTGGATTGTGATAAGAGTTGTATGAGCCCCTAATAAAATGTAAAAAAAGAAAGGAAAAAAATGATTAGGGCAGGGAATGTACAGATGTGCTTTATACAATTGATGTATGTATATGTATGGATTGTGATAAGAATTGTTTGAGCCCCTAATAAAATGTTTTTAAAAAAAGAAAGACCAAAATAAATTAAAACACCAAACCAGAAGTGAGAGTAAAGACTCACAGCCTTAAAAAGTGAAAAAAAAAGCTCACGAGAGAGTGACCTGGATTTAGGAGAGGAGTGTCCTG
The DNA here is from genome assembly GCF_050624435.1 of Tenrec ecaudatus. NCBI lineage: Eukaryota > Metazoa > Chordata > Mammalia > Afrosoricida > Tenrecidae > Tenrec > Tenrec ecaudatus. The sequence goes on along the minus strand of NC_134546.1, from coordinate 63,562,046 downwards.
AGGGGGCAGTGCCTGAGGAGGCGATAACATGGCCTACAGTCAGAGTGGCTCGTAGACGACTCTCAGTGGGTACATGTGGCTCTGAAGTAAATGTGTGAAGTAAAATTCATGGATGACAGTCAGATAATGGTGATTTCATCTGTTTGTGAAAAATATATTTATGGCAATTGAGTCATTTTTAAATTGCTGTGAGGGACAGGATCGGCTCTGCCGTCTCCAGTTTGCCGACCCCTGGCCTAGAGGAAGGTGGTGGATAGGGGAGAGCCTGGGAGGAGAAGCTCAATAGTGGAAAAGGGTAAGTTCCCAGGTGGCCCCTGCCACCTGAGTTTCCTCCATGTCTCCCCAAATCCCAACCTCACAGCCATCAGGTCGATGCAGACTCCAAGCCCCTGTGTGTTTCTGAGACTGAAGTGTTGATGGGCGTAGGAGGCCCAGTCTCTCCCAGGGAGCTGCGGGTGGTTTTGAACTGCTGACCGTGTGGATTGCAGCCCAGTGCACACCTGATCCTCCACCAGGGACCCTTCTCCTCTGCATCTCTATTTTGGATGAAGAGTATTCACATACCTCTGTGAACAAAGCTGTGCTGACTGAAGGAATGCTGCCGCGGATGCCCCTGGACATGTAGTTCTGTACCACAGCCCGTCTAAAGGAACCCTGGTGGTGCTGTGGGCTAGGCACAGAACTACTAACCATAAGGTCAGCGGTTCAAACCCACCAGCCGCTCTGCAGGAGAAAGATGAGGTTATCTGCTCCCACAAAGATCTATGGTCTTAACCAGCCCGCGTAGGGTAGCTGTGAGCCTGGGCAGTGTGGTAGATTCTGAGTCGGGAGGCTAACCGTAAGGTCAGCCGTTTGAAACTACTAGCCACCCCACAGGATAAAGATGAAGTTTCTGCTCCCCCAAAGGCTTTGCAGCCTTGGAAACCCCAGGGCAGTTCTCTCATGCCCCATTGGGTTGTATGCGTCAGAGTGGTTAACTATATTGACTTCCTGTTCTGCTCTGATGTTCATGGGTAATTTGCCAAATTATCTCTCATAGATATTGTTGTTATGTGTTCTCAGCCAGTTTCAACTCCTTGCAGCCCCATGATCAGAGTAGACGTTCCCCATGGAATTTTCTAGGCTATAATCTTATGGGGATGGACCACCTAGAGCTGTTGGGTAGATCTGAATGGTAACCTTTTAGTTAGTAGCTGAGTGTTGAACTTGATTCCTTTTACCCAAAGAATACTCAGCTCTTCGGCACGCTCTCCATGTAAGCAAGGAGAACTACCCGAGAAACTTTAAAAATATTACCCCAGAGATCCAGATCTAATTTTCAAGAGCTCCTCAAGAGATTCCAAGGTGCCAGCAGACATGCGTACCACCAGCTTAGTCAGCCACTGCCTAAGACTCTCAACAAAGGAGCTACAATGCCCGCTTTCCATACCTGCTGAGAAGCCGTTGAGACCCTGCGCATGAGACCTTGAAATGGAAACACCAGCTTGTGCCTGAACAGAAGTGGGGTTCACCCAGGAATACCTAGAGCTAAGCTTCACGGGCATGAGCTGAGCGTGAGCAAGCCCACCCACTGCCCCTTGCGGTCATCTATGCCCACAGGTTGTCAGTGACTGGCTTTGGTGGTTGTTGCTGTTCATGTGTTGGGGAGTCGGAGGGGTTGAATGGGGAGTGTAGATCGCCAGATCTTTCTTGTGAGGCACTTCTGGGAAGCTTTGAGATTGGGGCCAGTGTTTCAGTCCCCTCAGCAGGAAGGTGCCTATGTCTTCTCCATCAGGCTGTACCAAGAGTAGAAAGTAGTTACTGTCCGTCACTTCTGATGTGTGGCGTCTCAGTAGACCTGTGCTCCATAGAGACTTGGCATCTTAAAAACAGTTTTATTGGCATGTACTTCAGGAATCATACAATTTAATCATTTAGTCATATTAAGAGGAGTTGTGCAATTATCACAACTGTCAACATTAGAACATTTCTTCTTATATCTTTTTTTTATCATTTTATTGGGGGCTCGTACAATTCTTATCACAATCCATACATCCATCCATCGTGTCAAGCACATATGTACATTTGTTGCCATCATCATTCTCAAAACATTTGCCTTCTACTTGAGCCCTTAATATCTGCTGCTCATTTCCCCCCTCCCTCCCCACCCCTCCCTTATATCCATTCTTGTTGTGCTCCCATCCCCCACCCGCCCTGCCATGCCTCTGGACAGTTATTAACCCAACTCCTGTCTCCATGGATTCACCTGTCCTGGATTTCATGCACGGAAAGTCATATCAAACACAAACAGGTAGGAGACAGCAAAGCAATGACTAGACAAAGCATAGAGAAACCTCAATTGAAAAGAAAGCAGAAAATGTTGAAGATGAAGGGCGATCAGATGGCAAGACAGCATTACATTTTAACCCAAGTGCACGGCCGTGCCCAACCTCACGATGCTCCCCGGGCCATGTTCAGCGGGGAGGCACCGGGGCTTCCTGCATGGATGTGGGGCTTCCAGTGTCATCCATAGCTTTCTGCAAATCAACCGTCCAAACTGTAAGGTCTGATAGCATTCCCTCCTTCGGATTTGGATTTTTTTATTTTGGATTTTTTTATTGACAGTCCTTGGATCGCACAGGCGGGTGTGCTTCTTCTCCACAGGGTTTTCTGGAACGAGATGGTCAGCACAGCAAACCTGCTTAGCAGCCCAGCAGAGTAACTGTTTGCATCGTCCAAGGGCACCACCAAGAGTAGAAGCCCCCTTCAATGCTTTCTTTCCTTCTTTTGTTTATTTTTATCATAGTTATCTTTTTATCTTTCTAACATTGCATTGCTCCTCCTTAATGTTTTCTCTTATATTTCCAAAATAACCAAACTCAATGCCCATGAGTCCAGTCTAAGCCATAACCACATAGCCACGCAAGAGGAGAGGGTAGACTGCCTCTTTGGGTTTCTGAAACTGAGATTGTAACTCTTGTTTTGATTTTTTTCCCCTCGCACGCAGTGTTTCCTTTATTTTGCTTTGTTTGTCAGAGGAAGCCAGCCCCTAACACATCATTACGGTAGGCGCAATTGTCCAGCAATAATAAGTAAAGATTAAGTAAAGTTACAGAGAGCATGAGAGATAGAAGAGAAATATTGAAATAAATGGAGCCAGACACAGTTCATGGTAGCATGCTCACCTCAGCCCCGCTTGGTGGTCCACATGGAGGGAGAGAGAGAATCTTTAATCTAGCCCAAGCTTTTATATCTTCTCTGGGGACATGCAAGCCCCCTCATTGCAGGTGAGGACCCACGTCACAGGAAGGGGTTGTGCTATAGGTCATACAGTAATGGGAGGGGGTGATCTAGGGGTATCCATGTAATAGGAAGAGGAGGGATTGGGGGTATACATGTGACAAGATGGGCGGATCCTAGATACAGGATGGCAGCCTAACTTTGGATGTCACAAAGCCTGTTTGACCTGTTCCCTGGCTCAACTGATAGAGACAATTATCGGTGGGGTGTAAACTCCACGTACAGGAGCCAAGCTAATGGTCACAGGACCCCACCCCTGTGGTGTGGGGAGACAGCAGTCTGGCAGGGACTGCCTTCAGGGAAGATGCCTGTGAGCATCTGACCTCCCCACACATTTGGCTTTTTTGTATCATTTGCATGGTAGGCAAACTCACAATTCATGGCTTTCTCAAGGAGATATGGTGGCCGGAAGAGCCAGGCATGACTCCCGCTTGACTGACAGTGTGGACACGGGTCCCCCACCCTCACTAGGTACTGGTCCAGCCCCTTCCCACCCACTTTGCAAGGCATTCATGTTGCGGCTGCTACGAGCGCCATCTTGGCCTTGCGTTGCGCGGGGCCAAGGGAACACGCTGTGTGTACCAACTGTGTGCTGGTGGCTATCTTATCTCTTTCCCTCCAGTCTGACTCCGCTCACGGTGACCCCACCTGTGTGTCTGCAGTAGGACTGGGCCCCGTGGGGCATAGGGCCTGCAGCAGGTTGCCAGACCTTTCATCCATTGCTCTTCTCCAGGGGCTCGACTGCCAACCTCTGGGCAGTAGTTACTCGCTGCGGTACCCGGACAGGGGGTCCTCTGACTCTGATTCAGGGGATGTTACTGTTTGGGTAGAAGACAGGAGGCTGTCTGCTCCCTTTAAGAGGAGACTGTGACTCTACAGCAGCGATTCTCAGCCTGTGGGTCACGACCCCTTTGGGGGTCAAACGACCCTTTCACAGGAGTTACCCAATTCTTAACAGTAGCAAAATTGCAGTTATGAAGTAGCAACGAAAATAATTTTATGGTTGGGGGGTCACCACAATATGAGGAAATATGTTAAGGGGTCGTGGCATAAGGAAGGTTGAGAACCACTGTTTTACAGGAATAGAAAAATCTATCTTTCTCCTGCTGAGAGGCTAGTGAATTTGAACTGCTGACTCTGCAGTTATCAGCCCAATGTGTACCCACCACACCTTGGGAGCTCCATCCTATAGTTATTTTTTTTGTTTTTCTTTTAAATTGAGAATATTGATTTCTAGTGAAATAGAAATACTCATATTTCTTTTTCTGAATAAAAGAGGTACAATACAACAATACCAGTATGAACAATTAAAAATGCCTCTCAGGTCATTGGACCAGCTGTCTGCCGTCCAGGTGCTGTTTGCCTGGCTTGGTGAGCTCGGGCCCTCACTGTGACTGTCACTCAGGCTGCTGAGGGTCCCTCAGGGCAGCACGTTCCCCTCCAAGGAGGCTCCCTCCACTGTGGTCGGTATTGTCAGAATCTACTTTCAACACACACCCCAAACGCTAAGCCCATGGCCATCACGTGGATTCTGACTCATACCTGACATATAGACCCGAGTAGAGCTGCCCTGGTGGGTTTCCAAGACTGTGCATCTTCATGGCAGTGAACATCTCATCTTTCTCAACTACTGGTCACGTGGCTCGCTCACAGCTGCGTTAGGCTTGGTCGCCAAGAGACAAATCCAGTGACACTCATCTATGTGTAAAACCAAACCAAACTCACTGCCATCGAGCTCATGCTGACTCTGCCTCTTCCTTCCTGCTTGCTGGCCACCTGGAGAGTGGCCAGGGCCCTGCCATGTCTCTACTGACCTAGGATCCACTTGGCTCTGCACCCCCCGGCCCGTGAGCTCCGTGCATTCTGCATCTCTGCATGCAGCTGCGTGAGTCCGAAGAGGAAGTTGTGCACTAGTATCAGACTTATGAGCTTGAGTTGGATGGGACTGGGATGTTTTCTTGATATATAATTACTTCTTGATTTATAATTACTCCTTGATATAAAGCTCTTTCTTACACATATATGAAGGAGCCCGGGTGGTTTAGTGGTTACACATTGGACTTTGAGCTGCATGGTCAGCGGTTCAAAACCACCAGCATCTCTGAAGGAGAAAACTTGGGCTTCCCACTCCTGTGAAACAGTTACCGTCTCAGAAACCGGCAGGGTGGTCAGCAAGTAGGAAGGGAAAGGCAGAGAGACAGCGAGGTTCCCAAGGCCCTTCTTATGGGAAGGCCACGCCCACAATGAACCACCAGCAGCCTGTGACCTTCCACTGTAACACATCTTCAAGATGACACATGAAAGTTTCGTGTGTGTGTGTGTGTGTGTGTGTGTGCGCGCTTACCTTGACAATGTGTATCTTTTTTATTGCGGGCAATCCTGACTGTCCCCACAAGCTCTCGCAGACTTGGTGCTAGATGCGTGGTACTAGATGCTGGGACAATCCAAAGACAAACAGTTCAGAGTCCGATCCCAATGGATCTGTGGAAACTCCCGGGCAGAGCAGGCTGGTGGGCTAGGAGGATGGACAGAGTAAGGGAGGCGAGGGGTCCGCTGTTCTGCTGGAGTGACAGGGACGAAATGCCAGTTTTACTGTGAGAGGGGCCTCACTCAGCGAATTGTGTCTCTGGTCCTGAAGACAGTCAAGTAGAGCTGCAGGCCCTTCCTGTCCTGTATGGGCGCTCGGAGCCAGAATCAACTAGATGCCCCTGGGCGGCTCTGATGGGGAAAATGAGGCCTGGCGGTGCAGGGGTTAAGCACTAAGACACTCCACATAACATTTTCTAACTCTCACAGCAGCCTGAACTGGAACGCACTAAGTCATCAGAGTTTCTTTTCAAGTCACCGTGACCCCACATGGCAGCGCACCTCTGTCCCGAAGAGTCTTCTAGCTTCCGTCTTTCCAGAAGCAGGTCACTAGGTCTTTCTTCCCCGGAGCAGCTGGAAGAGACCTGTATCTGTCCCCAGAACAAAGAAAGGTGACTCAACAGAAATCACCGAACAATGGTATGAATGTCACATGCAAGTGAAATTTTGCTGAAGATCGTTCAAAATGGTTGCAGTAGCACATCAACAAGGAATGGTCAGAAATTCAAGCCAGATTCAGAGCAGGACGTGGGACCAAGGAGGTTGAGGTAGTTAGTTTATTGTGCTAACCCGGCTGATAAACACATGTGGGATTAATTGAAGGGCGGAGGGATAAATGGCTTAGTGAGCCTCGCCTTTGGAGTTCTCGTGTCTCTTGCTTTTGATGGTCGAACCAGGGTGCAGCTACCTTAACAGTTCCCTGCTTCAGCTGGCAAGGCTCACTTCCTGCAAAGCATTCCCAAGGGGAAGCCACATGGACCTACCCCGATGCAGCCCTGGGTGCTGGAGCAGCCATGTGGAGAGCCCTACCAGCACTGAGATGCTTACACATTCACTGATTCGGCTTACCTCCTGTAGTTGGCATCATTGCATCTGTTTTGTGAGACGGAGGATGACTTTGTGGATTGGTGTTGGACATATGGGTCAATGGGTTAATGTTGGATTTGTGGGCTTGGGCAACACTAGGTTGGGATGTTTTCTTGATGTGCACTTAAGCTTTATATAAAACTCTGTTTTATACATGCGTTTCTGAGGATTTGTTTCTCTAATGTACCCTGACTGACACATTATGGTACCAGGAGTAGGGTAGTGGAGAAACAAATCGTAAGATGGAGAGTAGATGTTTGTTTGACCTCTCCCTTGAGCTCAAGACTGGCCTGTGATCTTGCTGCACTCGACATCATTGCGTGTGTTGTGTGAGTCTGAAGAGGAGCTTATAGCCTGGTATTGGACACGTGGGCTCATATCAGACTTACGGAGTTGAATGAACTGGGCTGGCATGTTTTCTCAAAATACAATTGCTCTCTTATATAATGCTCTTTCTTATATAAATATGAGTGTCTATGAATATGCTTCTCTAGTCTACCAGGATTAACACAGCTCATATAAGCAGGTACTATTGAATACCTGCTCTGTGCAGGTTTACCCCCTCCAGGAAGCCTTCCAAGACTTCACCCAGCAAGGCACAGTTCCTGTGGCTCTCAACATCCTCACCTGCCCCTCTCTTGCAGCACTTTGTGCCCAACCTTCATTCCTCTCTGGGCTCTGTCACTGCTCCCAGGGCCAGCTGCCCCGCGAGGCAAGCCTATGAGTTTCAGCCTGGGTCCCCACTCCCCTTTGTGTGAAAAAACAAAACAAAACCACAAAACAGGCCAAGATGAGTTTCTGCTTTGGCATTGTTCTCAGGCCTGCACCCTTACCTTCCTCTCCTGGCTCCTCCATTCTGGTGCCCCCTGCCCTCGGGTCCTTTTCGGAACCTTCCATTCTAGCCCTGTCCCACTGCCCACTGTCCCTCAAACCCGAAGCCCTCCTCACTTCTCCTCCACGAGTCCCCGCTACGTGACTGATGCTAAGTGACTGACTTTCGGTTAGTGGCCGAGAACTTAACCATGACGCCAGTAGAATTTGGCGATGAGCTAACTCTTGGAAGTGAAGGAGGAAGGCACCAGGGACAGCTTCTGTGTCTGTCATGAAAATTGGCCATTTTTGTTCAGCAAGCTCTTAGTGAATTGGTCCCTTATGCCAGGCTGCCTGCAGGGGTCCCATTGGGGATACATGCCACCATCTCTCAGATTCCACCTGGCTCTGGCTGACTGTGGACAGACAGGATTCCAGCGGCAGCGGAATTCACCTTCAGGCCTGGGTGGGTGGGTGGGGGGTTAGGGTGGCTTGAAGAGCCCTAGCAGAGGAAGCAGGCATTTCAGGTGGGTGAGAGGGAGGACCCAAGGCCTGGAGGTGGCATGTGTGCGCAGGACAGACTTCCTAAGGAAAACAGAGGCCCCTCTGCTGCAGCAAAGCAGGCCTGCATTCAAATCCTACCTCTGATCTCACGCACTGCTACGGAATTGCAAACAGAACCTGTCTCTATGGTGGACTCCCTGGTAACAGCTTTCCAAACTAGAAACATGCATACCCCTCATCTGGCCATTCCACTTCCCGAAACTTGTCCCACATGTACAAGACCACTGACTGTAGCCCAGCGAGCCCTAGTGGCACAGTGAACCGTGAGTTGGGCTGCAAACCACCAGGTGGGCAGATCGAAACCACCCGTCGCTCTGGAGAAGAAAGATGAGACTTGTTTTATACTCTCAGTTCTACTCTGCCCGACAGGCTCCCTGGGAGCCTGCATCGACGTGGAGGCAGGGAGTTGGCATTTGCTCCCTGCAGAGAAGCCCTGGTGGTGCAGCGGTTAAGCACTTGGCTGCTCATTGAACCTACGGGCATGCATTCCACTGAGGAAGATACGGCGTTCTGCTTCCACACAGATGAACGTCTAGGAAACTGACAGGGTGGTTCCACTCGGTCCAGGGGATCGCTCTGAGCCCAGTAGACTGGGCAGTAATGGACTTGGGCTTTTGGCTTTGGGTAGTCATGGGAGCCTTGTTTTTTAGTTGAAAAAGATTTGGAGACAAGATGCCCATCAATCTGGAATTGGTTAAATAAATCAGTGTATTCCATCCAATGGAATATTTTGTAGGGGGAAAATATATATCTTAATATGGAAAGTTCTCCAAGATATATTGTGAGTGAAAAAAAAAAAAGCAATGTATAGATCAGTGTGTGTGGTTTCTGTGTTCCTGGGTGGTTTGGTTATGTGCTCAAGGATTAGCCAGGAGATTGGCCATTCGAGTCCATCCAGAGGTACCTCAGAAGAAAGGCCTGGCCAACTTCTTCCAAAAGCTCACAGCCTTGAACATGGAGGAGTTAGACTTCAAACACGTTGATTCAATGTCACCTATCAACAGCCTACAATTTACTATCATACCGGTCACGGAAAAAAAGGGTGGGATGCAGAATCTCTCTCTGTATCTGGTTATCTAACTGTGTGTTTGTGTGTGTGTGTGTGTGTGTGTGTGTGTGTGTGATGGATACACAGGATATCATTGAAAGGACACACAAAGCCCGTGGCTTCCAGAATGACTTGGAGGCAGGGTTGGGAAGGGCTTTTTTTTTTAATCGTTTTATTAGGGGCTCATACAACTCTTATCACAATCCATACATACATCAATGGTGTAAAGCACATCTGTACATTCATTGCCCTCATCATTCTCAAAACAGTTGTTCTCCACTTAAGCCCCTGGCATCTGCTCCTCATTCCCCCCTCCCTCCCTGCTCCCCCTTCCCTTGATAATTTATAAATTATTATTTTGTCATATCTTTCCCTGTCCGACGTCTCCCTTCACCCACTTTTCTGTTGTCCGTCCCCCAGGGAGGAGGTCACATGTAGATCCTTGTAATCGGTTCCCTCTTTCCAACCCACTCTCCCTCTACCCTCCCAGTATCGCCACTCACACTACTGGTCCTGAAGGGATCATCTGCCTTGGATTCCCTGTGTTTCCAGTTCCTATCTGTACCAGTGTATATCCTCTGGTCTAGTCAGACTTGCAAGGTAGAATTCGGATCATGATGGAGGGGCGGGGGAGGGGGAAGCATTTAGGAACTAGAGGAAAGTTGTATTTTTCATCGGTGTTACATTGCACCTTGACTGGCTCATTTCCTCCACTAGACCCCTCTGCAAGGGGATATCCAGTGGCCTACAATGGGCTTTGGGTCTCCACTCTGCACTATGGTAAGATTTTTTTGTTCTAATGATGCCTTATACCTGATCCCGTCGACACCTTGTGATCACACAGACTGATGTGCTTCTTCCATGTGGGCTTTGTTGCTTCTGAGCCAGATGGCCACTTGTTTACCTTCAAGCCTTTAAGACCCCAGAAGTCATACCTTTTGATAGCTGGGCATCATCAGCTTTCTTCACCACATTTGCTTATGCACTTGCTTTGTCTTCAGCAATTGTGTTGGGAAGGTGAGCATCATGGAATGCCAGTTTAATAGAACAAAGTATTCTTACACTGAGGGAGTACTTGAGGGGAGACCCCATGTCCATCTGCTACCTTAATACTAAACCTATAAATGTATGCACATATATCTATTTCCCCATCCTCATATAAAAATATATTTACATATGTGCATGCCTTTATTTAGACCTCTATAAATGCCCTTTACCTCCTAGCTCTGTCCTCTATTTCCGTTTACTTTCCTCTTGTCCCACTATCATGTTCAGCCTTCATTAGGGTTATAGTAATTTCTCTCAGTTACATTACCCTTGGTCACGTCCTACCAGGCCTCCTACACCCTCCTCACCACCGATTTGGAAGACTGCAGGGGATATTTTTTGGTTTAAGGTTGAAAGATGACCTCAGGACAAGGGTTCCAAACCCAGACCAAAGTCACTGCCATTGTGCCGATGTCACCTCAGCGACCTCAGAGGACAGGGGAGAAACTGCCCCTGTGAGATTCTGAGACCACCGCCGGGTAGGGCAAGATATGACAAAATAATAATTTATAAATTATCAAGGGTTCATGAGGCCTCCAGGGGAGCGGGGAGGGAGGGGAAAAAAAGAGGATGATGCAAAGGGCTTAAGTGGAGAGCAAATGCTTTGAAAATGATTAGGGCTAAGAATGCACAGTTGTGCTTTATACAATTGATGTATGTATGGATTGTGATAGAGTTGTATGAGTCCCTAATAAAATGTTTAAAAAAAAAAAAAAAAGATTCCGAGACCGGAACTCGTTGTGGGAGTAGAAAGCCCATCTTGCTCCTGGGAGCAAGGGCAGGCGTGATTTATTTATTTATTGCGTAATTTATTTTAAGGATCGATTTTGTTGGCTCCATGATGTCCCAAGGCGTAGTGACATCAGGTGAGCTGTTGAAATCTTTGTTCATATGGGGATCTTCAAATGTGGTTGTAGATTTAGGGCACCTCCTTTCACTTCAGATCAGGTCCTGCCCCACCCTTCTGCCCCCAGCCCTCAGCACTAACAGAGTCCATGCACGAGTGCCGGGAAACAACCTTAGAAAGTCCTGTTGGAGATGAAACCTGTGGGGCTTTGCTTTCTTTTTTGGGTGAAAGCCTTGGCAGAGCTGCTGGGGCAGGCACCTTTGCCCAGGTGAATGATACCTGCTGGGAGCTTCAAGGAGACTCCCAGTCCCAGGCTCCACGAGACAATCCAGGTGGCCTGTCCCAGAAGAGAACTCAGGTGGCCGCACAGGGGAGAAGGGCAAGCTGCCCTGGGAAGCTGCGCCCCCAGGAGGGCAGGGGCAGGGGCTCTTGTCAGGACCAAGCTGGGAGAGGCGTGATGGGCCTGTGTGGGCGGCCCACAGTTGAAGCCGTGGCTGATGCAGAGGGCTCATCTGCTCTAACCCTCCCCCCCCCATTCACTATGGTAAGATTTTTTTTGTTCTGATGATGCCTGATACCTGATTCCTTTGACACCTCATGGTCACACAGGCTGGTGTGCTTCTTCCATGTGGGCTTTGTTGCTTCACAGCTACATAGCCCCTTGTTTACCTTCAAGCCTTTAAGACTCCGGACGCTCTATCTTTTGAGAGCCGGGCACCATCAGCTTGCTAGGGATAATTCTTGATGCTGCAGAGTACATTTGGAACAAACAAAAAGTAGGAAAAAAATTGCCGCCTAAATTTTCAACAAAACAAAATTTAAAGAGGAAAAAACTCAGGAAATGCATACATTTGACCACCTCCAGTTGCAGGATAGTTACGGGCAAGAAAGGACTGAATATTCTAAAACCTGATATTGTCTGGGCCACAGGCTCAGGCTGAGCCTGGGTTCAATCTTGGCATGGGACAGGGGGGTTAGTGACAGCTGGAGGTGGGGGCTGTATATGCTCTGTCTCTTCCTCGGTGCTTGGTGCTTACTTGCTGGTGAAACTGGGCTTTTGATGCTGTCATGACAACCCTTCACCTTGATTAGAGTCCAACAATGGGGCAGGTCACCTTTGGTTTGGAAGCACATTTCCAGGGCAGATTCCAAAACAAACCCACGGCAGCTAACTCAATTTGGACTCCTGGCGACAGTGCTTCTAGCAGAGGGTCGTGTCTGGGCTGTGGTCCTCTCGGCCCTTTCTTTCAGGGCCTCCTTCCTGCCTTTTCTCTCTCTTGCCCCAGAACTAGTGACAAGGCTCACAGCCTCCCCCTTCTCTTTGGAACGTCCCGAGGGGCGGCCGGGAAGAAGCGGCTGACAGATGCTGGATTCCGTCCACCTGGAGGCCTGACCGCACCTGCAGCTAGGCATCCCCCCACCTGCCTGTGGCTTCAAATACTAGCTCCTTCCACTCAAGTTACTCATAAACGGTGTGTGGGGTGTGTGAAAGGGGATGGGTCGGTGCAAGGGGCTGTCTGGGGCACAGAGATGATGCCTGGGGTCTCCCGGGCAGACCTGGCATAAAGGATCATTCATTCCTGACAGGTGTGAGGGGCTGCTGCGTCTGGCCGGAGCAGCCAGAGCTTTCAGCAGGACTTAATCAGGGCTGGGTGCCCCCACCCTACCCCAGAACATCTGGACTGTGCTGTGGCAGAGCTGTGCGATCGGGGGGTGGGGTGGGGGGAGACAGGAGCATGGAGCCAGAGAGGTCCGGGAGAGCAGCTGGCCCAGGCCCCTGAGGAGCCAGCTGAGCCCCCAGTGTGAGATGCTGGGTGCGGATGAACTGCCCTTGGAGCTGGGGCTCCTGAGCCCTGTTTTACCAGTGGGAAGTCAGGACTCAGATATGGTTCGCGACTGGCCAGTGGCTGAGTCGGTATGGCAAGCCCGGCCTTCACGGCGTGCCAGGGAGTTGACTCTTCCCTCAGGGGCTCTCTTCTCCCTGCAGGTCTTTGAAGAACGGGGGTGGGGGGGTGTCTGCCAGGGGAGATGTCAGTCGGCACTGAAGCAATGGAAGGATAGCCACTCAAGCACATGAGAAACAGTGCGTCAGATTCCTATCATTGTACTTAGTGCCAGCCCCAGCCCTCTGGAAGCGGTCCCACCCCTCGGGCCCAGCATCCTCAGCTGTGGGCTGAAGGCTGGAGTTGGAGGCCTGTCAAGCTCCCTCCGGATCCTAAAACCACCGTCTGCACCTGCGCAGAGGTGAGCCCTGCAAGTGGTCCTCAGCCTGGGCCAGCACGGGTCTAGGAGGAGACCACCCGTGGTCCGGAAAGGCAGGCCTCAGGGCCTCGGCTCCCAGGCCTGGCCAGGGAAAATAAAGTCTCCCTGTAGCGGAAGGGCACCTGCCGGAGTCAGGCCCAGGGAGTCCGGATCTCAGCGGCCATCCAGAGAATCTGATGGTCCTTGCAGAGGCCCAGAGAGGGAAGTGGCTTGCCCTTGAACCGGCTGGGCGGGGCTGACAAAAGAGGTCTGGTCCCCAGCATCCTCACAGTCGCGGTCCTGGCTCGGGACCTCCAAGGTTACTGAATGTTCTTCCCCTAGAGCTTCTTGGGCCCCCTCCTGGCAGCCCATAGCCCTCCCTGGGACCTGGCAGGGCCTCACAGATGGGCCACCTCTGAGCTGTGGGCTCCGCTGCGCTGGGAGAATGTGGGGCAGCTGGAGCTAGCGGTGGGGTGCAAATGGGTCTTGGTGTGTGGCAGGACTTAGCTCCAGGCAGGCCTCTGAGACTGCAACGCGAAGACCTTCAATGGAAGACTCTCCCGCACATAGCCCGGAGGTCCCTGTTGCTATGAGTCCTCCACCTTCCCCGCGGAGCCTCCCGCGGCTACTTCCACGCTGGGCTCCATCCCTCACGGTGCTGGCAGACCCAAAGGACTGCATAAGGGGCGCTCACAGGCTGTCAGCAGTCAGGAAACAGTCAGGATCGGGTGGCTGGCTGGTCCCCGGCAGCACTGCGCTTCGGCCATAGCCAGCCTCACTCCAGGGCTCAGCTCTCAGCTGCGGGGCCATGGCTTCTGCTGCTGTGGGCCTCAAGCCCACCCGTCAACTCTGCCGCCCAGACCCACGGTCTCCGCTGCTCGGGCTCAGGGTTTCCTGGCCTGGAACTCGGGTCTTGACCTTCTTCAGCCGGAGATCTGGAAGGCGGCCATGGGGATGTGCTCCTTGCTTCAGAGACGGCTCACGCTTAGGGCTGGGAGTGTCCCCACCGTCTGTCGGGAGCTGCAGAGACCTGGCTGAAGAGCCATATTACGGGATTTCATTCCATCGCAGAGTATTTGAAAAACCAAACCCAACCCTGTTGTAGGCGAGTCGACTCCTGAGCCCTCTGGGGATTCCAGTGGCGGATTTGGGAACTGGATGGCCCGAGGTGTGTCCGGGTGGACTTGACCCTCTTACCTTGAAGTTAGTGGTCCAGCACATTCGTCATTGGCATCCATTTACTGGGAGCTTTGTTTCATGCCCCGCTCTGAGTGCTTCTCATCAAGGTAGCCCTCACCCCAGCAAGGGGCTGCAGGGGCACAGGGGGCTAAGCAGAACATGGCTGGCTGGTAGGTCGGAGGTTGGAACCCACCAGAAGCTTCTCAGGGGGAGACAAGGGGGAGTCTGCACCCATAAAGACGGCAGCCTCAGAAACCCCACGGAGCGGTTCCACTCTACCCTCTAGACTTGCTGTGAATCGGAGGGCACAGCCGGGTGAGGGAGGGAGGAGGAGTCCTGGAGGCACAGTGGTGAAGGTCAGCAGTTCAAAACCACCTGCCTGCTGCGGGAGAAAGACAGGGCTTTCCACTCCTGTCAACAGTTCCAGTCTCGGAAAGTCACAGGGGCAGTCCTACCAGCTCCTACAGGGTTGCTATGAGTCAACTTCAACTCAGTGATTTTCCAGGGGGTGGGGAGGTGGCGTGTGGTGAGGAGGTAGTAAATGTATGACCATTTTACACATGACTCAGCAGGAGTCAGGCAAGTTCCTATTCCCACGACACTGACATTGTCTTAAAGGTTTTTAATCCTAAAATTTGGGGCAGAGTTTGCACTGTAACACCCATCTGTGAAGTTTTAATTAAAGCACAGTGCGTTATGGAAAAATTGGCGACTCTTATAGGTAGGTGGTGGCTGTGTAACATGATTAATGTAATAGATATCACTAAATTGTACACCTGAAAAATGCTGAATTGGCAACTTTAGTGTTAGATATTAAGTTGGGTTTTCTTTCTTTTTTAAGTACACTAAATGACTTCACCTTTCCTTAGTCTTGGCATCCCATGCAACTCCAGGCAGGTCAGCTTGTTTTCCTGGGTCGCTTGGGTGAGCCACCTCCAGGGGGCACTCATGGCCCGTCCTGGCGCGTGGTTCCAGCAGCGAGCTTGAGACACCCTGGGGGTATGGGGTGGGGTATAAGGGGCGGGCGGGGTGGCGGGGTGGGGGTGAGGGTTAGACACTTTCTAGTCCTTAAGCTGACTCCCGAGTGGACCAAGGACGGGTTTCAAAATAGTGAGCGTAGGATGGATGGATGCCTTCAGGGAGTGGGGGGCACGCAACTCCCAGTAAGGTCCTTGCAGGGGCTAGGAGCCCCCAACGTGAGGACCTCTGGTAAAAATACTCCATATTCCTCTGTCACCCCACTCCCCTGTCCCTGCTGAGCAGTGTCCAGGACTGTAGGGCAGGAGAGAGCCTGGCCTTGCCTTTGTTCCTTCTATGTCATCTCCCTGCTGGGCTTCAGTTTCCCTCCTTCAAAAATGTGCACACGAATGGGGCCTGGGAGGGGGTTGTGAGAATCGCAGATGATTCTCAGGAAAGGGGCTCTGGACATTCTTCCTGGGTCCCCTGCGGGCCACTGCGGGCTGATGCTGCTTTTTGCCCAGGGCTGAAGCATCCTGTGGTGCTGAGAGGGCAGGCGTTCTGCTCAGTAGGTCCTCTCTGCTGCCACGGCACAGCGGTTGTCTGTCCTTAAATCCAACAGCGGTGCCCCGGCAGTGCTGCAGTCCAGTTCGAGCCCACTCACAGCGCAGTGGGAGAAAGGTATGGTCGTCTACTTCTGGAAAAAAAAAAAATCAGACCCGGAACCCCTTGGGAGCAGCTCTGCTCTGTCACATAGGGTCGTGTTGAGTCAGGATCAACTTGAGGGCAATGGTTTTCTTTTGCTTTAAAACGTAACAAAGGTGACCTGGTGATGTCGATATCTGAAAGATTGGTCATCTGCACCCACTCAGTGACTCTCCTGGAGAAGAGGAGAGGATCCCTGGGAGCGTAGTGGGTACCAGTTGGGTTGCTGACCACAAGGTCTGTAGTTCAAACTTAGCAGCCTCTCTGAGAGAGAAAGAGGAGGCTGGCTTTCTCCTCCCACAGAGTTACGGTCTCAGAAACCCACCAGGGCAGTTCTCTCTGGCCGACAGGGTTGCCACGAGTAGGCACCAACTTACCTGGTGGCAGTGAGTGAGTGGGCGGGTGGGTGGAAAGACCTGGTGACCTGCTCTTGAAGGTCCAGTGGGCACAGCTCTGGGACACACGAGGTCACCATGGGCTGGAATCCACATGATGACATCCAATAACAATATCAGGGAGTAGGTCTGAAAACAAAACAACCCAATTCACTGCCAGAGAGGCAATTCCACCCAGTGACTCAGTAGGGGAGAGTTGACGTGCCCCTGGGGGACTGTAAATCTTTACGGGAGTAGAAAGCCTCATCTTTCTCCCGAGGAGCCGCTGGGGGTTTCAAGCTGCTGACCTTGCAGATGGAAGCCTAACTCGTAACCTCTATGCCGGGACACGTGCAGGTGCTCCATAGTTTCTGACTGACAGGCGATGAGGAAAGGGCAACCAGTCATGTCCTGAAAAGGGTGGGGGATGGATGGAGAGGGGTTGGGGACATTTCCTGACTCAAAGGCCCAATTTTGGTTTTATCAATCATTCTAAATGACCTGAGGCAAGTCCTTTCTCCTCTCTGGGCCTCTGTTTCCCCATCTATTAAAAAGAGGGAGTTGGTGAATGAACTAAGACAGTCAGAAAAGGATCTGTCTTGTCCGGTCCCAGTTATGAAGCAGGCCAATGTATAGACATGAGAGCTTATTGGTGGTAGGGGGAATAGAGAAGGGGCACGAATGAAATTAATGCTGGTGATGGATAGAGGGGAAATGACAAATGATTGCTCAACATGCTCAACTGAATTTTTGACTTGGCAAATGCTTGGCATGTAGATGATTGGTGCAATGGGATGCCGTTGAGTTGATTTTGGCTCATGGCAACCCCGCGGACAGAGTAGCACCGTGACCGGGAGAAGCAGACACTGCCCGTCCGTCCTCCTGCCGAGCTGGGTAGGGTTGCTGTGTCGGAATCGACTCGACTGCGGTGGATTTGGGTTGTTTCCAGTCTCCCACGATTGCAAACAGATGTAGAATGCAAACGCTCGCCTGAGTGTATCTGCAAGGAGATTTTCCAGCAGTGGAATTACTGAGTGGAGGAATATATACATACTTAAAATGTTACTAGACATCCCCAAATTGTGAGGCTCCCAATCTGTACACATTGACATGTCCCGGAACTACACGTGTGATCACCTTCTTTCTGAACCTTCCTGAGTGTGACAGGGGATGGGGGGGTCTCTCGGGGTTTCAATATGCGTGTCTTTAACTATACGTTGAGCAGTACTCTCTCTTGCCAGTTCTGCTTGGAGCCTTGGTGGCGCAATGGTTAAGTAGTCCACTGCTAACTGAAAGGTTGGCTGCTAGAATCCACCAGCGGCTGGGGAGCAGAAAGAGCTGGCAATCTGCTTCTGATAAGCCTGCAGCCCATGAAACCCTAGGCCCCTCGGCAGTTCTGCTCTGTCGGAATCAATTCAGTGTACATAGCATTCACCATGTTTTCTCTGATATCCATTACCCACCCTCGTCTTGTGTCTATCTGCTTCCTGTTGACTGCAAAGGTGCTTACATTTAAATTTTAAAAAAAGAACCCCCAAAGCCATCAAACTCACTGCCATCGAGTCAATTCTAACCCTGCAGGACAGACCAGAACTGCCCCTCTGGGTTTCCAAGGCTGGAAATCTTTATGGAAGCAGACAGCCTCATCTTTCTCCCTCAGAGCATCTGGTGGGTTCAAACTGCTGACCTTGTGGTGATCAGCCCAACACACAATCCATTATGCCACCAGGGCACTCTCTACATTTAGACTAGATAAAAGTGATCATTTCTAGGTCCTCATGGCTGCACAATACTATGTTTTTAATTTGTTGTTTGGGCTTTTTGTTGTTGCTACCTTATTTAATTTCTGTTTCTAGACGCATATACAGTAGCAGTCGTGCATATTTCCTTATGGAGGCCTCGTTTCCCGATGGTTATGCTTGAAATACTACAGCTGCAGTTTCTGTGCAGGTTTCTGAGCTCCATACTGGGAGTGAGCAGAGAAAAGGTTTTGCTGATCACAGATGAAGAGCAAGGCTGTGCAGGGGGTGAGTCTGTGGCTCGGGCTGCAGCCTTGGATCTGGAGACAGAACACTGGACACACAGTCAGGTGGGAAGGAGAGAAGTGAGAGGTAGGCCTTCGTGCCCTGACAGCTGCCTTGGCCTCAACTGCTCTAAATGCAAAAGACAGGGGTTGGGGGGGGGGGGGGGTTTGCCGCAGGTCAACTCCAAGGTCATTTCCTATTGATTGTTTGCCGAGCCCATTTGTAGAGAGTGTGACCCCAGACAGGTCCCTGGCCCTCGGGGACCTATTTCTCCTCCTCCTGCGGAGGAGGAGGGAAAACAAGTGACAACCAAGAAACCCCTCCGGCAGTTCTGCTCTGTCACACAGGACACTGGGCGTGGCGCTCAACTCCCTGGCACCTACCAACGCGGAGTTGAAGGGTCAGTCCCTCTCCAGCCCTGAGGACACACGTGCTTCCCAGCCCTCTCTGCATGCGGACAATGCCAACACCCAGGTGCCACCCCAGAAAAAGTCAACCAGACTCTCTGGAGACAGGGTCTTCATAACTTAAAATGCTTCCCGCTAATTCTGATGCCCCCATAAGGCTGAGAACCAGAGGGCCGGCTCCCAGCCCCCAGGTGAATGCAGCCGCCGCCACCATGGCATGTCCAGGACCACACTCAGCCATGAGGCTGCTGCATCAGCTCCACCTGGGGCGGGGACTCCTTACAATGCAGATTCTCAGGTCCCGGGATGATTAATTTTATGTGTCAACTTGGCAGAGTTGTGGTTCCCAGTGGTTTGGCCAAATATTAGTCTGCTTGCTGTTGCACTGTGGGGTCCAATGCCACGTAACGTGTCCGCTTTCCATGACGTAATCTAATGCAGTCAGTCTGCTGAGGGCGGAGTTGCTTAGGGTGCGGTGGCCTGCCTGCAGACTATAAATGTCTTTCCACTCCACCCACTTTCTGTCACCTGACCTGTGGGTCTTGGTGAGGACGCGTTCAGAGGTCCCCACCCTGCTGCCTGACCTATGGATTTTGGATTTATTAACCTTTGCCCTCACCTCTACTCCCACCATCTGATGAGTCAATTCCTTCAAGTAAATTTCTTTCTCTCAAGTAAATAAATGTCTTGTGGATACATATGAGGGGGTACCCCCCCAAAAAAAACAGGGAAAAACTCTCCCCCCGCCAAAAGTTATGTATTTAAGTTTTTTCACAAAACAAACATCACCTTCAAAGTACTCTCTATTTTACTTAATACATTTGTCAAATCTGCGATTCCCTTCTTGGAAACAGTTTTCCAACTCATCTGTTTGGATGGCTGACAGCACCTCCCTTGTTTTTCTCTTCATCTTTCTCTGTCTTCGAATCGCTGTTCTTTCAGGTCCCTCTTCATTCGCGGAAACAAAAAGAAGTCACACGGAGTGAGCTCAGGTGCATGGGGCAAGAGAGGCACGCTGCTTTGGGCCAAAAACGGGTGCACTGAGATGGCTGCACGAGCAGGTGCATGTCATGGTGGCACTCCAGTCCCCCGTTTGCAACAAATCAGGCTTTTTTGGTCTCACACCGTTATGCTATCTCTTCAGAACCTCCCAATAGAAAGCTTGATTAACAGTCTGACCTTGTGGAACAAACTCCAAAAAAAAAGTCGATGTTTTTGTCCTTTTGGGAAGTTGAGGGGTGTCCAGAACAAGGTTTGTTATCAATCGACATTTCACCCTTTTTGAAACGAGAAAACGACTCCGACACTCACTCCTACACTGAGTTTTTCCCACAGTGCTGTCCTTGTTAGCTGTGTTCAACATCACAACAGTTTCTGTGGCATTTTTCCAAGCAGGAAACAAAATTTCACAGTTGCATGCTGTTCTCTTAAATCAGCCATCACAAAACACGAGGTTGGAGCAAAACTCCTTTTTGAGAAAAGTCACTGCGACTAGAAAGAACCTTCCCAGGCAGTGCCACTGGGTGCCCTGCCTCAGAGAGAGTTGCTCGGTGCTCGGCTAGCAGGGAAAACTTGTACTATGACAGCTCTGTCCAGCAGAGCTTTATTCCATTGTTGTTTCGGTGGGGGCCCCCCCCCCCCGTAGTTAACGCTCTGGTTCCACATCTCTAGAGAACCCTGGATAGACAGTTCCCATCGCGGACCTTCTAGATCAGTCATGCTGTTGAGCAAGATCTCTCTGTAGCTTCTGTGTACCCATCTTGTCAACAAGACATTTGGGGGTCCCAAGATGGCTGGACAGAGCTGCCTAGGGGTCCCTTTCTTGTGGAGAACAAACATCCTATTAAGCCAATAATATATGAGATACTAGAGATTGGTGACCGTGCAAAGATTCTCATACTCCATCTTATCAACATTGCCATGGGGAAAGGCCGGAACATTGTTTCCATAATAGTAATTTACCTAAAAACGTAGCTTATGGCCTGACCTTGGGGCCTCTGACTGCAAACTGATAATTATTCAAAAAGGTTTAGTGCCTTAAGCAAAACCATCTTTACTAGGATAGGCTGTTGTTGATTTAAAGGTGACTGGAGCCCTGTAAGAGTGGTGTGGTGCCAGCCTGTGCAATCACGAGGTGCCAAAGGGATCAGGGATAAGACATCATAAAAAAAAAAAATCTTACCATAGTGAATGAAGGGGGAAGTGCAGAGTAGAGACCCAAAGCCCATTTGTCGGCCACTGGAGACCCCCTCACAGAGTGGTCTAGGGGAGGAGATGAGTCAGTCAGGGTGCGATGTAGCACTGATGAAGAATACAGCTTTCCCCCAGATTCTGGATGCTTCCTCCCCCCAACTACCATGATCCAAATTCTACCTTGCAAGTCTGGATAGATCAGAGGTTGTACACTGGTGCATATAGAAGCTGGAGGCACAGGGAATCCATGGTGGATGATACCTTCAGAACCAGGGGGTGAGGGGGATACTGGGAGAGTAGAGGGTGAGTGGGTTGGAAAGGGGGAACTGATTACAAGGATCCACATGTGACCTCTTCCCTGGGAGAGGGACAACAGAGAAGGGGGTGAAGGGAGACTCCGGATAGGGCAAGATATGACAAAATAATAATCTATAAATTATCAAGGGCTCATAAGGGAGGAGGGAGCGGGGAGGGAGGGGAAAAAAGAGGACCTGATGCAAAGGGCTTAAGTGGAGAGCAAATACTTTGAAAATGATTAGGGCAAAGAATGTACAGATGTGCTTTATACAATTGATGTATGTATATGTATGAATTGTGATAAGAGTTGTATGAGCCCCTAATAAAATGTTTTTTTAAAAAAAAGAGTGGTGTGGTGGTAACACGTTGGGCTGTGATGCACATAGTCAGCAGTTCGAAACCACCAGCAGCTCCATGGCTTTCTGTGCCCGGAAACAGTCACAGCCTCAAAAATCCACAACAGCAATGACTCGATGGCAGAGAGTTGTTTTAGCCTGTTGTAGTTTGAGTGATTCTGATTCATAGTGACCTTCTGGAACAGAGGATGTCTGAGGTTGGAATCTTTGTGGAAGATTACAAGGCTGCACATCCTTCTGTTCAAACTGCCAACCTTTTGCTAGCAGCTGAACGTGGTAGGAAAGAGCTTTGCTCAAGACAAGGCTGAAGAGAAGATCTCAGGGCAATGGCCCAGGTGGGTCACCCCATGGTCACCCCACACCACCAGCCCCAGCAACCTGGCTTCCAGAAGAATAGAAACATTCTCAGTAGGCAGAGCAGGTCACCTGGATGCTACATTCTGGTGTCTGCAGATACTTCTGAACACGCTCCGCTCAGAAGGGGTGCTTTGTTGCTCTGTAAGCCATCAGGTGGTGCACTGGACGACTGTGTGGCCTTTCCTGTGGGACATAGGGCAGGTGGGCGCATCTCAGACTTTCAACGGGATAAGGAGCCCCGGTGCAGCTGCCCTTCGAGGTAAAAGCTGCACACCCCAAACCACACCCACTGCCAGTACAACTGCCCCTGTGCGGGGCCTGAGCCTGTCCGTCTTTGTGGGAGCAGCCTGCCTCATGGTTCCATGGGGGGACCGGTGGGTTTATCTTGCTCACCTTGTCATTAGCGGCCCAAATACTCAATGCCCTGCTCCACCAGGACGTCCCCTACAGGGCTGTGATTTGGGGGTCCAGAGGCTAATGCTATGGGGCTCTTTTGCACCCTTTCCTGGAAGAGGTTATGCAGGTGACAAAGGAGTCCTGCTCGCTGACTAAGGAATGACAGGGCCGAGAGCAAGTAGATTTTGCATGAGCCTCAGTTTCCTCATCTGTACAATGGGCTACTGATATCTCTCCTCTAAGTTATTAAGCTTTAAATTAAAAAAAAAAAGATCAAAGTAGTTAGCTTATCACCTAATAGGTATTCAATCCCATCCCATCCCATCTTTGCAGGGGACTGACCACAGGTTTTGACCAGGTCTCACTGCTGGGGTCCTGCTTGCTGCTTCATGGAGCCAGACCTGTTCCTCAGGTTACCTGCAGGGTTCTCAGAGGGTTCCATGAGACCAGTGCCCAGTCCAGAGCTGGCTCAGTCCAGGCTGTGCGCTGCGCCTGAAAAAGCCGCCTATCATGGGAAACCTGGTCCTGGTGAAGAATTCTCTGGAACCTTCCAGCCTCCGTGCTACTGAGTGCCATAGAGCCAATGCTGCCCCCACCCCCATCCCCAGCCAGCCCAGCCTTTCTCTCAGGTGCAGCCCCTCCTGTCCCCCAGGTTTAGGTTTGCAGATTCTAAGGGAGTGGACATTACCGTGTGTGAGTGCTCTGAGCAGGCCTGGCCAACTTGGACTGCTGGAGGGAGGGTCGCTGGGTGCCAATGAGTCCCAACACCATCTCATCCCTTCTGCCTCTGGGCAAATGAGGGCCTTTCTCCTCAGCTCTGTGAAGGCAGAAGCTCCTCCTGATCTGGTCCTGGGGATTCAAATGCTCATTCCCTGGGAGCGGTTTGTCTCCAGAAGAGCCCCTATGAGGTGGCATGTCATGAGGGGCTGACGCATACCCCAAAGAGCTTGCTGGATGGCTGGTTGACGCCAGCCTCAGAGAGCCTCAAGCATGAGCCAGACACAGCTCCTGCACAGATATGAGTTCAAATCCCAGCGTTGCCCCCGCCAAGGCACAGGGTGAGCTGCACAGGCTTTCCAGATCTCAGTTGGCTCATCTGTAAAATGGGGCACAGGGCAGCTTAAGCAAAACACTGCGCCTAGCAGTGAGGGATCCCCAACACTCCTGAATGGAAACCCACGCCTCTGTCCCTGGGGCAGGACGACAGGAGACAAGGGGCTGGAGGGGAGGGGGAACACTCCGGGGGGGTGGGGCATGCCTGCTTGAATGGATGGGATGGGATTGATGTACTGGGGAGGATGATGAATTGGGGCTCAGTTCCTCCAGTGGGCCACTCGGAGGGGCTGCTGGGAGTGCCTGGCTCAGAAGCTCAGTGATGCACCAGTCTTAGGATGTGGGTCTGTGTCCCACAAACTGACCCAGAAGTCCACAGGGGTGACCCTTGGGCTCCTGATGAGTCAGAGTTGGTCCTCAGAGTAAACAGACTTCGTCCCCTTCCAAGCCGCCACCAGAACCAGGCTCCAGTGGCGGCAGACTAACCCCCCAGCGTGGTTCTGGGGACCTTCTGTGACTGTCGTGGGCATACACACGGCATGCTGGGTCCTGAGGGGGTGACGATGGTGGAGAGAATGCCAAGGCAGACCCACAGGCATTCCGGTCGAAAGCGGGGCCTGACGCCAGGAGAGAAGCCAGCAGGGAGCCGGGCCTGGGGCCTGAGGAGGGGAGTAGGAAGGAGAGGAGGAGGCAGGGACTGCGGCCAGCCAGGAAATGTCTGCTCGCTGGCATCAGGCACTCTGGATGGAGGCGCTTCCTGTAGGCAGTGCACAAGCCCAGTGACCTCACCCCTCAGACATTCCAGGGCAGCCCCCGCCCCCCCCCACCCCAATAGGCTGTCCCATTGTCCCCGGGAACAGCGAACGAACGGTGGCAGGATAGACTTTTCCTCAAGAAATCCAAACAACATCCATTCATTCCACAGTGTTTATGGAGCACCCACTTTTGTGCGGGCACTGGGCCAACAGGCACAGGCCCCCAGGGGGCTCTGGGGGCTGCAAAGGGGGGGCTTGGTGCATGGTGGGTGGGGCTCATCCTTGATGAGGAAGGAGTCTGAAACTGGGTGAACCCTCAGCAGGGATGACTCGGGACACTGACTCAGGCCCACTTCCACGAAGTGCTGTGCTGGGACTGGGGGCGTCTGCATCCTGCTCTCCGTGTGTCCTAGACCTCCTCATGGATGTTGGCGGCCACTGGTTCCCACTTATGTCCTTTGTGACTATCTGTGCCAGCGTTCGAATCTGATTCTTTCTGGGCTCAGAGTTGGGGTTGACTTATCGGCATCATCAAGCGAAGGCAATGGGGCTGCAGGAAGAGGGTGCACCTCAGCCGGACTCCCCTGTGTCCGCTGTGCGCCCCTGATCGAGTGAGTCACTGCTCCGAGCCGCAGTCCTCCCTCTGTAAATTGGGGGTTTGATGCCAGGCCCCTGCAACCACCCAGAGGATGGGGAGGGCACAACTCCACCAGCAGCACGCCTGCAGGTTGGGAACACCTCGGGACAGTAGAAGGTAGTTCAGGGTGAGGATGGAGGATTGCTTCCCTGTGCCCCTAAAATCAAATGGCCCACCTGGGTAGGTACTCCGGTGGATAGCCTGGTTCAGAAACATTCATAGAGGAAAACCAAGCTGCTCCAGGAAGGGGTATGGCCCCCAGGCCACAGAATGCCAGCGCAGGATGCAGGCAGAGGACCGGGAAGGAGAGAGGGCTGGGACGGGGGCTCTGCCTAGTTCACTTTCCCTCATTTCATCCAGGCACCTTGCCCAGAGCCTATACATAGTAGGTGTTCAGTACCTGTTGGCCAGATGTAGTTAAACTCTGAACAACAAGGGAATGGCGGACCTAGGGCAGTGGGGCAAGCTCCCAGAGGAGGGGTCATTCCCAATGGGCTTTGACGGCTGTCTAGGAGTCTTCTGCTCTTCCACTTGTCTGTGATGACCCTGTCAATCCTGAAGAAGACCCTGGCAGAGCGAGGCTCCACGTTGTCCTCCTCTCCCACCCACCCATCCCTCCTCTGCACTCCGAGGAGTCTCTGAGGTGAAGAGGGAGTGGCCCAGCTGCGGAAGGCAGGCTCATTTCCACTGTGGGGCCAGGCCGCCAGCCCCAGGTCCTGTTTACACAGCAAAATGGACGGGCCAACAGAACTTGGCGGCAAATTCGCTTTTGCCTCTGAGAACAGAAGGGGCTGGCAGAACTGGGCCAGGCTGGGCAGGGGAGGCCACTGCCAAAGGGAAAGTCCAATGTAAAGAGTGTTTCCTCCAGGCCTGGCGGCCCCAGACTTTTGTCTCCAGTCTGCGAGCAGTTCCTCCAGTGATTCATAATCAGCGGGAACTTATAAATAAACCCCACCTCAGCCTTGAACCACAGCCTGGCTGGCGGCAGGGTGGGGGATGGGGGGGAGTGGTTTGAGGCTTGAGGCTGAGGAGAGGCCCTGAGGAGATGTGGGGCCCTCAAATGGTGGGAGATGCTGGCTGCTGGGCAGGCGCCCCTTTGACATTTCCACGGAGGGATGCAGTCACACTTTCCACCCTGGGACCCACTCAGGCCTGGGGTTTCATCTGCTCCCCAAGAAGTTTGTTAGAGGAAACCGCAGAGTTCTGAAACAACTGGTTTTCAAAAATGAGTTTTGACATAATTCCCAGCCTATAGGAGAGTCAAAGCAGTAGGTCAGAAAATTCCTATATACGCATTCGCTGGCTGCTCTCCACTGCATGTGTTTTGTTCCATTCTGCTTCACCATTCCCTCTGCCCCCCAATGACTCATTTTTTCGGTACCACCTGAAAGCAGGGTGTCTATATCACGGCTTTGCTTCTTACAGCATCAGGATGCATTTCCTGAAGCAGCCAGTGTTTGAACCCCTGACAAACTGCTTAGTAAATATTCCAGAGTAAGCTGTTCCTACTCATCAAAGACACCATCAGGTCCCAGCCTGCAGAATGGTGCGGGGTGGGGGGGAGACACGCCCCCTCCAAACACACACACCCCGCCGTGGTGGTGAGGGGCGACAAGGAAAGCGTCTGCTGAAATAATAATGTGTAATGACAACAATGTTGACTGTCATCATCCTGATGACAGGAGGCCCGTGTGCTGCGGGGATGCTGGAGGCTAGGCTACTGGTGTTTCCGATGTCAGCAGAGTAGGCAGCTCTCTGCTGATCTTCCTAGGTAAGACTAGGAAGAAGGTCCTGGCAATCCACGTATGAGAGTTAGCTGCTGGACCCCTGCAGAACACTGCCCAATAGAGTGCTAGAAGATGAATGAGCCTGCCAGGTGGGAAGGCCCTTAAAATACACACAGAGGCAGCAACAATGGAGTGGAGCAAGTCAATGATTGTAAAGATGGCCCGGTCTATAGTACTGGGGTGAGGTCTATAGTACTGGGGTGACTAGGAGCCATAGCTGCCTGCTGGCAGCTAACAGCGCTGATTATTTGGTGATGCACTGATACAATCATAACCATAAGCATAGCTCGTTATCTTGTGCAAAGCATTCTGCACACATTAGGTCACTTTTTGTGTGTGTGTTTCTTTCTTCGTTTTTTTTGAAAACAATTTATTAGGGGACACATTAGGTCACTTTATCCTCGCCATAGCCCAGGTCCTCTGATGAGCTCAGGCTCAGAGACAACACGACGGCAGGAGGTCTCACAGCAAGCAGGAGGAGGGAGAGTAAACCCTAACTTAAACTGGCCCTGTCCTCTTCCCTATTTGCAGTTATGGAAAACAAGAGTGGGGCTTCCTAGGGCCTCAGTCTCCCCAGTATGGGCCAGGCACAGGGATCTCTGGTGGGAAGGAAGTTACTTCCTTAGCAGCCGGATCCCTTGGGGAGTCCTGAGTAGGAAGGAGCCCTTTCCGTGTCAGGGCTGGAGTGGAAGCTGCTCCAGCAGCCAAGCCAGCTTCCTCTGCACTTTCCGGCCGCCTCATGATCCAGGCTCCAAACTCCCTTGCAGGTTGTTTCTGGAAATTCCAGGGAACCTGCCCAAAAGGCCTTGAGCCCCACGGCCCGCGGTGCTCCTGCAATGGTGGGATCTGGCCACTAGATGGCTCCTTCCAGGCAGCTGCCCTCTCTGGGCAGAGGCACTGGAGTGCTCGGTCAGACTTGTATTTCTGAGCAGGCCCTCTCTGTGTTTCCATACCGCTGCTAGCCTTGGGTCACAGCTAGGGAAACTGAGTCCATGAGGGGCAGCGACCTGCCACGGTCACTTGGCCAGCACATCATGTTTCCCAGGATTAAAAAAAAAAAAAAAAAACCCGGGTTGAGCAACAACAAAAACTAAGAATAAAAAACCGGGTCGAGCAAGGCCCTGATGAGATTCTGGCTTGGCCTCTCCCCAGGGGCTTCGTAGAGTTGCTAGAATTCTCCAGGCCTTCATTTCTACATTTGTCCAAAGGCACAAGTAAATCACCTCTGCCCAGCAGTGGTTCTCAACCTGTGGGTCACGGCCCCTTTGGGGGTCAAATGACCCTTTCACAGGGGTCCCCTAAGACACATGTTTCCGATGGTCCTAGGGACTGAGACAGTGCTCCTCTATCCATCTCCGGGCGGGTCTGCCCACATGCAGATCCGCCCACCTATGAGTACCCGGCATGAAAACTTACCCAGGCTACACCATGCTTCAAGACAAACGTCATTGATTTGTCAATACATATTTCAAGATCTGTACTTACATATTGTTTTGTGATTAATCACTATGCTTTAATGATGTTCAATTTGTAACCATGAAAATACATCCTGCCTATCAGATGTTTACACGGCAATTCATAACAGTAGCAGAATGACAGTGATGAAGTAGCAATGAAAATAATTGTATGGCTGGGGTCACCGCAACATGAGGAAGTGTATGAAAGGGTCGTGGCATGAGGAAGGCTGAGAACCACTGTTCTACGGTGTTGAAACAAGCACTGAGCCACAACGTCTGCACCTGTAAAGTTGGTTGTACCACTTGCTTTGTGCTATGTGGTGAGGAGCACTGGGGCACAGTGGTCACACCTGGCTGTGGCTGCTATCAGAGAGGTCAGTGGTTCAAACCTGCCAGCCACCGGCAGGAGAAAGCTGAGGTCGTCTGCTTCGTCAGAGATTCCAGTCTCAGAAACCCTACCCAGTCTTATCCCTCCCTGTGTGCTGGAGTCCACCATGGAGCAGTTCACTTTTTGGTTTGTGCTGTGGTGAGGTTGTCTCAGGGGCCCCCACACAGGTGAGCTCTGGCTCTGCTTTCTGCTCCCAGCAGATGAAGAGCTGGCTCCATCCAGAGAGGCAGGAGAGAGCTCAGGGCCCATGTCCCTGTGCACCTTCCTCTGCTCAGATGGAGGAAAGTGAGGCCTTGCCTCTAGAGGGCCAGCGATGTGCCGCAGGCCTCATAACCAGACCAGAACCCAGGTGACCAGCAACCAGAGCTGGCCTCGCTTAGCCTTGGGGACAACTGCCATTCATAATTTTCTTACCTCCACCCTGAGGTCCCTGAGGTCCAGCAAAGACTTCTGTGTGGGGAAGGCAGGGGGTCCTGCACCGGGGGCTGGAGCAGGCCTGCCAAGGGGACACGGAGCTGGGAGAAGGCTGCTGGCAGAGCCTGTGGGACATCCTTCCTAAAGGGTGCCCATGGAAAAGGCGATCAGGGACCACCGCACAGATGCTGCGGACCCTGTGGCTTTCTATTCAAACAGTGTATCTATGATTTTATTTAAGAAAGAAATCAGATGTCTGTTTTCTGTTCATTAGTGGCTCTCCCCTCCAGCCCAGGACTTGGTGGGCAAGGGTGGGGGAAACAATATAAATATGAAATATAGAATTCCAGATGCACCCAGCAGAAAAAGAAAGGGGTTATCACCCCAAATTAGTAACTGTCCCAGCTTCCAGGCTGACCATGTGCATACTTCCCAAAGAACCTACTAGTGATGAACTCATTCATGCTCACTTGTAACTGATGGATGGAATGGCTTTCCTTTGAGAAAGCTTGAAGTGGAGGGCGCTGGGCAGAGGGTCAGCGATGCATGTGGAGTGTGGAGATCTGGGGCCCATGAGACTGATAGTTTTGCCCACATCCCAGAAAGAATCCCAAGGGATTTGCTGGTGGTTTCCGGGAGGCTTGTGTTACAGTGAGGCAGATGACTCGGTTTCTGGAGCCCGTGCTTGGGCTGGGGTGGGGTGGGGTGGGGTGTGTGTGTGTAGATAGTACCCAAGAGCCACACACTAAATGAATGGCTGACTACTTAGACTCACCCAAAGTCTCCAGTTTGCTTACTTTTGCTCACATTCTGCTTGCATCTGACGTCTGGCCAACCCAATTCCTGGCTCTGTGTCCCTGAAAAGTTACCCAACCTCTCTGAGACTCAGCTTCCTGATCTGTAAAATGGGGGTGAGAGCACCAATTTCCTGGGGTTGCTGGCAGTGTCTGAGTGTGTGGGAGGGGTTGGCACTCAGTGAGGGGCAGGATCAAGGGTAGCTGGGTGACACGAGTCGGATTTTACTTGGGGCAAGTTTTCAAAAGCAGTTCAATGCAAACACATTCCCCCTGAGAACGCTGTAGGAGGGAACCCTGAAAAGGTAAGGTCTTAGTGATGGGGGGGTGGAGGTGGGGGAAGCCATCCTTGGGGGAGAAAGAGTAAGATTTTAGGACTGTTAGGAGCGAAGAGAGTAAGGCACTGCAAGGGAAGGGGACACGTGGGCCAGCAGGTACAAAAGGAGGTCAGTGCCGGGATGGCCAGGCCTTGAGTATCAGCCCCAGAAGGCCAGCCGGGAACTGTGTAATGGTCTCATCTGGGCAATAAAGTGGTCAGGTGATTTTCCCACGGGTGTGCTTGTTAACGCCTCCCCAGCCCGCTCTTTCTCATCTGAAGGCTGCCTCTCTCCTGCCCTAATCCTGCCCCCTGCAAGTCTGCCAGCCCACTGGAGTTTCTGTGGAGAATGTGAGGAATTTGAAAAGCCAGAATGCAAACCCCACCACTAGAGATTTCCTTGTCCCCCTCCCCTAGTGGGAGACCCCTCTTGTGGGGAGTGGGAGGGCAAGGGCAGGGCTGTGGCGGTCTGTGGTCAGTTCTAGTGCTCAGGACCAGGTGGGGAGGGCAAGTGCCTTAGCCTCCCTGGCCTTCAAGTCCCCTCTATGAAAAGAGGGCAAAACCCTCGTCCCAGTGCCCTGTGAAGAGCCTGCGTCCAGGCCGTGCGAGGGCAGCACCATCAAATTTCCGAATCGAGGAAGGAACCGAACCCAAGAGGAGAGCATTGTCTGGGGTCGCAAGCGTCCCGGCCTGATGGGGGCCAGGGTTAGGGGCGCCGATTGGGGTGCTACCGGCTGGATGGGGCGGGGGGCTGCCCCTGGTTGTCAGCGTCCTGTGTACCCTCTGGCGCTGGGCATGCCCTGTGCCCCCGCCCGCTGCGGTCGCCACCCGCCCCCACCCCCGCCGTGCCTGCGCTGCGGCGGGCGCCTGGGGGCCGCGCCCGAGCCGGGCGGGCGCCTCTGTCCCCCGCGGCCGCGGCGTCTCCGAGTCTCGGCGGCCCAGCGCCCTGCGTTATCTACGCTCGCCGGGCCGGCCCCTTCCCGCCTGCCCGCCTGCCCGCCTGCCCGCCTGCCCGCCGGGCTCGGGCCACCGAGGCGGCGACAGGCCGCTCCGCCTCATGGCCGCCCTGCACCCTCACCCGGACTGGACTCAGGCTCAGCTCCAGCCCTTGGGTGGCCTCTCCCCTGTCCCGGCTCCAGGACTCCCCCTCCCAGGCCATGCTGCTGGGAGCGACTTCTCCAGGGGACACCACATCAAAAAAAACGGGGTTTTGTCCGCTTTGCCCTTTCTTAAAAGAGAAGCAAGCTATGCGTAATCAAATTTTAGCCCTGTTTGCAATGAGTTTCACAACCGAGGCAAAGATCTGCAAACAAAACAGAAATCAAAAGCACTCCACCCCCAACCCCACTATCTGCCCAGCCCGGCCCAGTGTTGTAATGCTGACCACCAGGGCTTCTGGGCATTTGCTGGGCTTGGCACCAGATGGTTCGCAAACGCTCCACTGGGGCTTGAACGGAGGATTCAACGTGGCCGCTCTGATGACCTGCCCCCCCCCCACGCCCCCAAACATTTGACTCTACAAGAGGTGGGTTGGCAGAGGGGAGGGTGCAGCCCTTTGTAATAACAGTTGGGCAATAGAGATGGAATGCCCTAAGTGGCCATAGCCTTTGACTCAGTCATCTCTCTCTGGGAACAGATCCCAAGGAAACAGCGCTGCAGCAGCGAAAGAAAATAAAAACCACAGGCTCATCAACGTGTTCTTTGTAACAGCCAGTGAGAGCATCGCTTTTTCAGTGAGAATTATAAAGTAAAAACGGAATACTCAAGTCACACAGAACTTGCTTGTAACACCCTGTGGCCACCAGCAAGCCTTGGGTGAGTTGCTTATTGCTGGGCTTCCGATTCCAAATCTGGATAGAACATAACAGCATCGCCCCCAGGAGTTTCTGCAGGGATTCCAGCACAGCCGGTTGGTTCCGGAGAACTGGGAGAGGAAGAATGCAAGGGATGCTCGCAGTCTCTCCGGCAGAAACGGAAGTCATGCCTGTCAATTCTGGAGAAGTATAGGTGGAGGTTAAGACTTGGGATATCTGAGTTCTACTGGCTCCATGGGCTCGGTGTTAGGCTACTAACCTTAAGGTTGGCGGTTCAAACCCACCATCTGTGCTAAAGGAGTAAAGAGAGGCTGTCCAGGAGACCCCTGCAGTAGGTCGCTGTGCTTCCGAATCGGCTTGATGGCAATAGGTTGGATTTGGTGAAGGCCTTGAGTTGGGTTAGAATTATTACTAGTTTCACTACTGACTGTGTGATCTTGATAAGATGCATGGAGAATCTCTACATACTTCCCCACCCCTCCTTTCTGGTCTCTTTCCTCCTCCCTCCCCTCCTCTCATCCCTGCTGAATCAGGTGACTTCCTGAAACAAGTCAAAGTCTGCACCCTCCCAGGAAGTCACATGTCTGCAATACCAATGATTGTCCAAGCTCTATGCTGGGTACTGCACCCCAAACAACAGTGGGGAGTAGCCTACAGATGAGGAGGCCGAGGGTTAGGGGACTAGTACCTGCCTGAGATAAACGTGGGCTATCCTAACACATCTTCCTAGCAGCATCTCCCTCCCTCCCTCCCTCCTTGCCATCAAACCGAGTGGATTCTGTTTTACAGCGATCCCAGACAGAGGAGAACTGACCTTCTTTGCAGGAGTAGAAAGCCTCATCTTTCCCCCTGAAGACCAGCTGGTGGATTTGAACAGCCAACCTTGTGGCCAGTAGGCCAGTGCATATGTAACTCACTAGCCACTAGGCCTTCGTAGTTAGGGCCACAGGGTGGTTTTGGCATTGCCTTGTTTTACAGGGAAAGCTCCAAGCCTATGGGCACATGGGTGACTGATGGTGGGAGGAGCTGAACTCCAAGCCTGCACTCTCCCAGTCACCTCAGACTGCCTGCTCCCTCTCCAAACCTCCCTGACAGAGGCCATTCAACTAGCTCACCACAGACCATCAGTCACTTTTATTGTGACTGATTAAGCTAAGGTTTCATTGGGTTACACATCATCCGTTTACTAAAAGTGATCGATGAACCTATAGCTTCTAAGGTTCACCACGTCCCTCAGGCTCAGAGGGGTGACCTAAAGGAGGGGTGACAGTCTGGTGTGAGTTGGGGGGCCGGAACACCTTAAAGAGCTTTGGTGTTGTTGTGAAGAAGGATCCCTAAGAAAACTGGTCAGCATAAAGGTGAAGTTACTAGTGTCGGCCAACCTTCTGAGGCATTTACTTTGCACCAAGACTGTTCTACACATTGGGTTGCTAACTATAAGGTCAGCAGTTCAAAACCACCAGCCCCTCCTTGGGAGAAAGATTAAGCTTTTTACTCTTGTGAAGAGTTACAGTCTCAGAAATCCACAGGGCCAGTTCCACCCTGCCCTATCGGGTCCCTGTGAGCCAGAATCGAATTGATGGAAGTGAGTTTGGTTTGGTCCTAAGCACTTTCTCGCTATGAGTTCATTTAATTCCTGACAATTCTATGAGGTAGCTACTACTGTAACTCCACGTACAGAGAAGGAAAGTGAGGCGCAGAGAGGTTAGTAACCTGCCGAGGACCCGCAGCCGGAAGGGTTGGGGCCAGTACTGAGGCCCAACCACATCACCCCCAAAGCTGTGTGCACCCACCAGCACCAACCCCCCCACTCCACCCCCATCCCCACCCCTGCTGTGGCCTCAGTTCCCATACACTGCCAGGACTCCTGATGCAGATGCCCAGGAGAGCCCATTGGAATTTCATTTTACATATACATTTATGCTCCGAGGCAGAAGGAGATTCTTTGGTGGAAGTATAATTATTCAGAGCTTCTTAGCCTTCGCCTTGGGGTCCAGGTCTTTAATCCTCTACGAGCTGCACGGGTAAGGCAGGCAATGAGGATTCCCCCCCTGGTTTCTCTGCCAGAGCTGCCCTGCAGCTGACTGCAGAGGGAATTCAGCAGCTCCACTCTTGCGGCTTAAAATTCCAAAACCCTTGGTTTGGGGAGGTTTGTGAAGTTTACAGGGTGGGGGGGGGGGAGAGTGGGGGATAGTTGGGAGGGGGTGGGAGGGCAGGGCCATGGGGAGCTCCCAACAGAAATCCAGACCCCATTGAGCTCATGCTGAGTCAGCATAACGAAAACGTTTTTTGCCTTGAGTGGAGTGGGTTTGCAAGTCAATGGCCATTTTCCTAGGCTACCCAAAGAGCGCCCAGGCAGCATTTTGGGGTGAGCAGTGGACAGCTCACCACAGAGTTGGAGGCTTAAAGCCGCCATTGCCCCTCGCGCGGTTTTCAGAAGCAAGCTATTCGCTGGAGAACCCCTCTACTCTGTCCCAGGCAGGCTTGCTCGGAGCTGCATTGGACCCCAGGGCAGGGGGCTTGGGCTCAGCCAGCCCAAGAAGGAGCAGCCTTTCTCTCAGGGGACTGGCTTGGGGGGTTTCCAGTTGCTCAAACAAGGCTGCGTACAGCCAGGTGATTGAAGCCCTCCCCACCAACCTTGTGAATTTTCCCAATCTGAAAAATTATGTATGTGTCCCATGGATGGTCCTCCACGTCCCACCCCCCACTACCTTCTCCCCCCCCCCTGCTCTGTAGTCCCACCCACAGGTTGTACCAGCAGTGGGATATTGACCCTCTTCTAATCATGATTTCACAATGACTTCCTTTATTCCCTAAGGGGGCCCCAGGGGTGCAGTGAGCCGCCATCCACAGGGATCCCCTGCCGCCCCGTGGGAAGAAGGCGGGGCTCTCTACTCCCTTACAGAGTTACTGCCTTGGAAACCCACAAGGGCAATCCCACCCTGCCCTACAGGGTTGCTATGAGTTGGAATCACTCCAGGCGGTGAGTTTGGGCATCATTAGTCACAAGGCTTGGATCTTTTGGACCTCACGCCGAGGGGCCCCCTCATCCATGTGAGTTAGCTTTGTTAGCTTTATTGATCTCTGTTAGAATTGGGGTCTTTCCCCCCTGGAACAGGGCTCAGCCCTGGGTTTGTCCTCAGGCTGGACTGTCCTGACTTGCAAGACCGCAGGAGTCAGGAATGCTTTGGGCCTCCAGCCGTGCACCAGCGTGCCCATGCTGTGTGCCTGGGCGGCTTGCTCTCCGTCCTTCCTAGCTGAATGAGATTTAGCTAGTGTCTGAGTTTCCTCCTGGAGTCTTAGTTTGCTCCCCTGAAAACACGATGCGATGCGACAGGAGAGTTGATGAATGAATATGTGCGGGGGCCGGGAGCACGGAGCTATGGAAGTCAGGCCTTTGCTATTATCCAACACATAGTTCTGGAGCCTTCTCTGCCCAGGCCCCATGAAGCCGGGATGGAGCCGGCAGATGCCTTCCCACCTTCTCCTTCTCAGGCCTTGGGGTCTAGTAGGTGACTAACCGTCCTGCTTTGCTTGAGAACCCTGACTTCTGCAGGATGGGGGAGGGGGCCTTCTCAGTGGGAGAGTCCTGCAAAGAGCCAGCTGACTAGTCTCCCTGTGATGGAGGGGGTGGGGGCAGACAAACAGGCCATCCCGCCGGCAAATGAAAGTTGGGGTGTCACAGTGGAGCAGTCAAAGCTCGGGGTGGTCAGGGGCAGCCAAGAGGAAAGAATGACAAAGAAGGAGCTGAGCTGAGCAGGAAAGGTGGGGGTGGCGCGGGGGAGTGGAGCAGAGGGAGGGTGCCAAGACAGGGAACATGTGCGTCTTGGATCCAGATGTGTCCCAAGACAGGGGTACATGCACTTGTACGTAGTGACACCTCGAGAGTGCTGAGGCGTGGACACGTGAGGCGGTGGGCAGAGAGCCCCCAATTGCCTCTTACAACAGTGGTGGCCTCCAGAGAGGTCCCCGGAGGGCTTAAAGCTAAGGGCTTAAAGCCTCTGCAGCATTTGGAGCAGAGAGAAGTTGATGCCTACTCATAAAGCTACAATCATCTCAAAGGAACCACCATGCCGCTGGCCTGCGCTCCCCCGCCCCTGCGCATTTCCAGCCTGGGACATCCGCCCCCCACCCCTCCCCCCCAGCCCCACAGGGGCCATGCTCAGCCCAGGGGCACCAGGCTGGCCCAGGAAGGGGAAGAGGCCACAGTCACACTGTCTGCCGCCAGACCAAGCTCCGGTCTGCCCCAGGCTTGCTGCAGACTGAAGTCCACAGCCGGCTTATCAGCTGTCCCCACCACGTCCCACCCGGCTGCTGGCAAAATGGCCCCCCGTCTTTGCTGGGGAGCAGCATTGTCTCAGGGTGGGGCCAGTGGGGATTTTTCCCACAAGTCAGGCTGGGTGGGGGGTGTCTAGTGAGTCATAAGAGCTGGGCCTGGGGCCCAGGAGTCACTGCCCCAGCCTTGCTAGAATTGTTTCTTGATATTCCTTAAAAATTGTGTAAGTGCCCCAAGAACACACTTCCCCTGTAAGAGAATTAGGCAATTCTCCTGTGAATCCTAAGGTCTCCTGCTCAGAGAACAGACCGAGTGGGTGTGATTCCCGGACTGTACTCGATCATGCACACCCCTGGGTCTTGAGGGATGGGGACTCTGCAGAGACCTTTTACAGAGAGAAAGCTGAGGTCCATGGGGACAGTTGGTTCTCGACTCCAGGACAGGCAGCAGCCAAACGGACTGCTCGGGTCTTTCCTCTCTCCTCCAGGAGCCCCTTAGCACCTCCTTGTTTAAATGTGGAGAAACCGAGGCTGGGGTGCCGTGGAGTGGATCAGATGCCATCTGCTTTTTCTGGACCTCAGGTCTTCCTCTGAGTAAGGGGCACATAGTGTGTCCCTCTTCACCTCCAGGCCAGGAATTGTTTGGGTCCAGACAAGGGACGGGATGGGATAGAGGCCCCTTCCCTGTGTCAGTGCCCTTCCCTATGTCTGTCCCAAGGTCCTGGTTAGGTTGGCCCTGTTCCACTCAAGCTGTCAGCCTCTACCTGGTTTGGTCCCCAGAGTTGGCAGGCCTGACCCTCTCCCAGCTACCCCCTGGCTTCCTGCTCAAAGAGACCAGACTGGGCCACCCTCTGGGGGCAGGGCCACCTACAGAGGAGGAGAGGGTGGGAAGGTGGAGAGATGGGCTTGTTTGGACAGAGACTGATGAGGTTGGGGGGACATCAAGGCTGAGGCCAGGGGCTGGGCTTCCTGCAGACACTGCCAATCAGCTCACCTCCTGTGGACTCACCAGCTCTCCACACACCTGCTCTAGGTCTTGGGGGACCCACCATCCACTTCGGCCCAGACTAAAATGTGGATGATCTTAATAACCCCTGAGCCCCCAAGACTAGTGCAAAGTCAAATACTGGAACTCCTGTCTCCCACCGCTCCCCCAACCTGGGCCTGCTCTTTGTCCCTTGATGGACACCGGCATCTTTCTCAACCTCTGATCAGGATCAGGCTCCTCGTTCTGCATCAGACCCTCCCTACAGCCAGCCATGCCCACTGCCCCTGCACACGTCGATACGCACCCCTGCGCACACTAACACACCCCTGCGCACACCAACACACACACTCCTGCACACGTCAATACGTACCCCTGCACACATCCACACACCCTGCACACATCCACACACGTCTAAACACATTCACACTCCATAGAAAGGGGAGCTCCCCGAGGACAGGGCTGTGATGTAGAGGGGCTTCTGTCTGCTCTGTGGGAAGGTGTGATCCTAAGGGCAAGGCTGTATTTTTCCTCCTGCCATTCCCAGGCCCAGCATGGTGCTTAGGTGATGCCTAGGAGCTGCTGAATGCTTGCTGAAAGATGTGTGAGCGGTCATGGCCTGTGGCGGGGGGGGGGGGGGGGGGGGGGCTTGGAGGTCAGGGGGCATCGGGTCTGGGAGAGTCAGGGCAGGAAACATAGTGCTATGGTGGCCTGAACAGACCCCCACCCCACCCAGCTCTCAAGGTCAGCCCACCCCTACAGGACCCCCTCTTAGCTGGGAGGCCACCCCGACTACAGCAACATCACCATCTGAAGGATGTCCCCCAAACACCCTGCCCTCCCTGCTCACACCCTCCACCCGCACCACACTGTCTGCACCCCGTGTTGAGGCCTCAGCTCGCCACACTCCCTGCCTCACACACAGCCCCAGCTCAACAGAACAAGACAGACTGCTGGCTGTTACCTGTGTGCTACCTTCCACGCCACCCCCCACCCCCGACCACCCCCCCTAACCCGTTCTCACCCCCAGCCTTTATTCCTGCTGTTCGTTCTGCCTGAAGCCCCTCCCTGCCTGTTCCCCGATCTATAGCCCTGCAGTCAGCTGCCAGGAATGGAGCTGATTCAAACTCATGGGGAGAGCCGTGCACTGGGGTGGTTTCGGTGGCTGACCTTTGGAAAGTAGATGGCCACGCCTTTCTTCCAAAGTGCTCTTGAGTGGACTTGAACCTCCAGCCTTTCAATTGGCAGTGGAGCACTTTAATCTGTGCACCCACCTAGGGACTTCCCACCAGACCTTCAAGTCCCAGCTAAGAAGGCGCTCCTGAGGGACACCTATGAGTGACCACCTTTGTTAGTTTTCTGGGTCCTTTATTGGGTCACTTTTGGGGGTGTATGGCCCCGTGGAGGAACCCTGGCGGTCAAACGACAGGTCCATGTCAGAACTCACCAACCACTTTGCAGGAGAACGAGGCATTGGGCTGCTTCACAAAGGAGCTCTAGTGGCGGTGCTGGGCAAGCGCTGGATGGCTAACCACAAGGTCGGTGGTTCAAAGCCACTAGCTGCTGCTCCTGTAAAGACAGCTCGCTAGGGTATTCATCCTGCTCACCAGCTCCTGGCTTCCCGGAGCAACTAACTGGTGCAACGAACTGCTTTGCCTCTCTGACACTGTTGCCCAGCCTGCAAGATAGAAACAATTGTATACAGTGGTGCTCCTAAATTGAGGCAAGGGCTGCATCATGATGGACCTTTCTTCCGCACAGCAACCAGCATATCCAGTACCCCCAAATTACAGCCCAGACCTGGGGGGTGGTCCAGAGTCCCCTGGGCAGGGCCTGCCTGCCAGTATGTGCCTTTCTGTCTGCGGCTGGCATGGATGGACCTGAGAGAGACCGGAGGGCCACAGTCTTGGAGTGACCGTCTTCAGGTGGCTCCCAGTGAGCAGGGACTCACGAAATCTAAATTTGAACTCCTCCTGCCCAATCAGCAGGGGAAGCATGGGGCTTCCTATCCTGTAAGGGGTCACAGTCTCAGGACTCCGCAGGGGCAGCTCTACTCTGTCCTACAGGGTCCCCATGAGTCAGAAATGACTTGATCGTTGTGAGTTGGGGTTTTGGGTTCTGCCCAGTTATTCGGAAGGTCCATCCGCCATAGTGGGTGGGGTGGGAGCATAGGATGTCAAACGGTTTGTGGGCTTGATGTATGTCTTCTACACATCTAGCCCTGGCAGGCCCTGGGCATTCATGTCAGGGGCAGCCTGGACCCCTCTGAGGGGACTAAGTAAAATGATCGGGGAGTCTGGCACAGAAGTGCACTTGTCATGATAGTTACAGCAGCGGACAGCAGAGTGTGAACAGGAGTGGGCAGGTGTGGGTGCCCTGGTGGAGGGCGGGGGCCAGTGACTCAACCCCTACCCTCTCGGAGCACAGCGCACACCAGACGACTCCCTCCAGTCTTGTTTATTACTGTAAGGCAGCCTACAGACAGAACTAAAAGGAAAACGAGAGAGAACGACAGACAGAAAGGCCAAAGGCCTTGGTAGCCCTGCCCCACCTCCACCAGCAAAGGCCACCATGGACACTGGGTTGGGGTGACAGTGGCCCCAGGACTGGACCTAAACTTCTCTTCTGCCCTAAACTGGAGAAATGTAATCCTAGTTAGACGTCTCCCATGTCTGTCCCTGCCTGGCCCATCCAGTGTCTCCCCGGGCAGCCTCCAGCCTCACACGCCTGCTCAGAAGGACCAAGACAGGGTAGACGAGCTCACCCCTTGGGGGAGCTGCTCGGGGGCACTGTTGGATTAGGTGCCTTTGAGCTGGTTTTCAACTCATAATAAGGAGTCCTGGTGACATAGTGACTATGCCTAAGGCTGTTAGCTGCAAGGTCAGCAGTTCGAAACCACCAGCTGTTCTGAGTTACAGTCTCAGAAACCTAGCGGGGTAGTTCTACCCTGTCTTAGAGGGTTGCTATGCATTGTCATCAACTGCATGGCAGTGAGTTTTAGGTGAGCCCTGTGACAGAGCAGAACTGCCCCATGGGGTTCCCTAGCTTCAATCTTTATGGGACGTCTTTCTCCCGGGGTCTTGCTGGGGGTAGGGGGTGGGGTGGAAACCTTTCAGTTAACGACTGAGTGTCCTCAGCTGTCACACCACCGGGGCTCCATTTTGCCCAATGACACACAGCAACTTGGCCATATTGCTGGGACAAGGGCTCGAATGCCGGACTCCCAAGCCAGTGCTCTTTCCCATGTGTAATGGCTCCCTGGTTGCCTCTATCTGGTTGGTCCCACATGTGAACCTCCTGCTTCCTCAGGGTAACGGGGGGGGGGGGGGGCCGCTTCCAAGACTGCTATCCAGGAAGCCTCCATCCCCTAGCTCAATAAGGATCACTAACTTGTTGAGGTGAGATGGGGGAGGGGCTGGGCCGGGCCGCAGGAGTGCTGGGTCCCACACCTTGGCCCTGCAGAATGTGCCCTGGTGCCCAGGCTGAGGGGTCAGAGCCATTCTGTCCTGTTCCGGGTGCCAAGCTCAGTCCTGGGCCCATGGGCTTCACTCCTCAGAGGCCGAAGGCTCATCCTGGACCCCGAGTCCTGGAAGGGTTTGTTGTGTGGTCTGGGAGGGACAAAGAAAGCCCTTTGTCCGGAGGGCAGCAATTACACAGTGGGGATTCTGGCAGGGCAACCGGAGCCCGATGCTAACTGTCAGCCCAGCATGGCACCAGCGGGCCATGGAAATGTGCTTCTAATGACAGTGTGCATGTGGCACCAGGGCCTCTGGTGGGCCTGGATCCCCACGGGAGGGTAGGGGCAGGAGGCACAAAGCCCTTTCCCAGGAAAAGGGGGGGGCATGGGGAGGGGCGGAGGCAGGGAGAGGATCTCCGCCAGGGAGAGCGCAAGGAAGTCAGACCAGAGTTTGATGCAGATGCAGGGGCGTCCTGGCTGTGTGATGTGGGCCAAGTGGCTCAGTCTCGGCGTCTCAGCCTTCTAGACCCTGGAAGGAGCCTGGCCTGTGGTTCCACTTGAGCGCTCACCGAGCGGACGGCTGAGAGTTGAACTCGTCCCAGCTGTGTAGCGGGAGGGGGTGGGGGGGAGGGAACCAGCTTCTGTAATGATGGCAGACTTGAAGACCCTGTGAGGCAGTGCTTGACCGTGAACCAGAATGTGACTTCGGAATAAAGAAGGGGAGGGGGAGGCCTTCACCAACGAGAGAGTCGCTTTCTTGTAAGAGGGCTACGAAGACTACCGTGTGCATAGAGTTTTACCTGGGACCTAACCCACCGTGTTTGGATGTAAGGAAGAGAGCTGTTATGCCCTGAGGTGCGGACGAAGGCTTAGGCTTATGTTAACTTGATCATTTTGAAGACCTTTATTACAAAGACAACACTGGAATCATTGCCAAGACATGAGTACTCCACATGGATACAGTAAAATGAAAGCTACACCCACAGTGGACCAGTATGCCGCCCTGATGACGTCTGCCGCGCCCGGCTTGCTCCGTAACCATGGGCGGCAACCTCGCAACCACGGGAAGAATGGAGCCGGCGTGGCAGCAGTCCCTTCTGTTAGACAGCTGGTTGTTAGGAGTCCAAGCCAACAAACATGACGGCACCTAACACCACATCCCCTGGACCCAACCTGTGCTCCTGGGACCAGTGTCACCCAGTGGTTACAGAGTGTGGGCACTGGCTTCAGACAGCCTGGGGTTCAAATCCCAGCCAGGCCACTGGCTAACTACCTGACTGTGCTCACAGGACGCGTTTGCCTGGGCCTCAGTTTCCTCACTTGCAACCTAGCGGTGAATAACAGACCTCCCATGCCCACTCCTGGCACAGGGGAGTGATTCAGAGTGTTGGCCAATGTCAATGCCACTGGCACTCCGGCTGCAGGGTTCAGTCTGGCAGGTCCACGTGGGGGTAGGGGGATGTGGGGGCGGGCAAACCTTCCTGGAAGCGGACCCTCTGGTGCCACCCCACCCCGCCTCTCTGGAACATGCCCTTCAGGGATCTCATTCACTAACAACACCCACCTTTGAGCAAGGTTTGGGGTGCTGCTCAGACTGGCTAGCGAGGCACACGGTGTAACCTGTGAAGTCTTGGACCCACGTAGCCACTGTTGTTCTTGGCTGCCTCTGACTTTCCATCCCCGGGCCGGAATCACAGCCAGAGAAACTCTTGTTCCTGTGGCCGGTGGTTTTTTGTTTTTGTTTTTTTAAATGGCCTGTCGGGGCCTTTCTCAAATGGCCTCCCATTCTACAGAGAGGAAACCAAAGGTCCCATCACCCTTCATGAAGTGGCTCCCACGTCCAGTCTAAGCCCGTTTCCAGCCACTGGAAAGCCAGCCGCCTGTGGTCTCGCCTCTCCACCCCTGCTGCAGGCTCTGCGGAGTCGGGTGGGCACGCAATACCACTGTCCGTCTTTAGCCTGAATCTGCTAACCAAAAGGCTGGGTATTGGAGTCCACCCTGAGGTACCTCAGAAGAAAGACCTGGTTGCCTACTTCCAAGTAAAGCAGCCACGGGAGGTGCTTCGCACCGAGCACAGCTCTGCTCCGACATCCCTGAGGTTGCCGGAGTCTCTGGCAGCTTGTTAATGAAGGCCTGTCGTTTACCTTCTTCTTGTACATAGGAGGACATTGAGGCCAGAGAGGAGGGCTGGCTGCCCTGGCTCACGCTGTGAGCTGGGCCGGATCCCTGGGGTGCTGGTGCCGGGCCAGTGTGGGGCTCCAGGGATGGTAACCCCCAGGACTGAGCACATGGTAGGTGGTGATCAGGGCTGCCCTATTGTGTGCTCAGACCTGGCTGTCCTAGTCCCCCTTAGTCCTCCGCATACCTCAGAGGTAGGAATTCTTAGCCATGCTCCGAAAGCTATCTGCCTAGGGGTTCCCGTCCTGGGTCCTGATCTGTCTGACCACTCATCCAGGCTCTTTCCCTAGCAGTGAGCCCACTCCCAGAAGACCTCCCACAGTGCCCAGGGTGGGCCCCAGGTCTCCTCCCCAAGCCTGCTGGGGAGAGCTTGGAAGGGCCCTGGCTTGTGTGTGTGGCGGGAGGGGGGGTGAAGGGCGGGAGGGAAGGGGGGCAGGAGCACTCTCCCCCAGCTCTTTTTCTGTTGTTTCTTTGCTCGGCTGGGCCCTGTTATTTTCCTCTGCGCCTGACGCCTAGTTCTTCCTGTTTAAAACCCAGACTCTGGACTTTTCCTTTGGGCGGTTATGTGTTTGTTTTGTGTTTTGGACCCCCCCTACCCCCCGCCACTCCCCATCTCTGCACTTCAGGTCACTTGGGCTCAGCACCAGCTCCCTGTGCAGTGCCCGCAGCAAAGTGAGCGAGGGACCTTCTCTGCCCCATGCCCTCAGCATCTGTGGGTGCTTGTGGCTTTTGAGGTTCTGCGTTGGGCTGCTAACCACAAGGCCGGCAAGTCAAAACCTTATGATGGAGTTTTCTACTCCTGTAAAGAGCTCCAGTGTGGGAAACTCACAGGGGCATTTCCACCCTGTCCTATAGGGTCCCTAATGAGTCAGCATTGACTGCATGGCAGAGTCTGGTTTGGGGTTTGATGACATTCAGTGTCCACTAGCTCTGCCCACTGTCCCCTCTTCAACCATGGCCCCTTCCCCAAGCCCAGTCCAAGCTGACAGTCTCTGGGCTCTCAGGAGAACTCAGCTTTAGTCCCACCCACTCTGGAAAGAGAGTCAGCCATAGAACCCGAGGGGGTTGGGGGAGACGGCGGGGGGTGGGGGGAGTGTGTATCTGTGTTTTAAATAAATTTATTTTTTGGTAAAAATATTCATAACAAAATATGCACACCACCCAGCATTTTCCCACGCACATTCCAATGACTTGGGTTCCATTCTCCTGCACCGCCGCTGCCTTCCTATCTTGCCCTGTCCTCAGGGGGGGCAGTCTGTCCTTCACTCCTAGACGGCTGTTTTAGAGTTCCTCTTGTTGGTTTGATTCTGTAGAAATAATTCTTGGAAAGCCCACACCACTCAAGGCCCACACTCTTCACTACTGGAGCTAGAATGTTTAGTTGACAGATGACTTCTTGGAATAGTTTCAGTTTGAGCTTTAAGGCTTATCCCAGGGCAATAGATTCAAGGGCTTCCCCCAGTCACAATGGGTCCAGTAATTCTGGTTTCTGTAAGAACCTGAAATTCTGGTCCACATTCTTTCTCGCTTTGATCAGATCCATCTGTCGGGTACTAAGTCAAAGTGTCCAGTCGTGGTAGTGGGGCACCATCCAATTCCTCTGGTCTCTCGGCAGGGGGTGCAGTAGCTCCTGGAGACAGACCTGCAGTTCATTTCTGCTTCCTAGTCTGCTATGCCAGGTGAATAGAAACAGT
Source organism: Tenrec ecaudatus (assembly GCF_050624435.1). Classification (NCBI taxonomy): domain Eukaryota; kingdom Metazoa; phylum Chordata; class Mammalia; order Afrosoricida; family Tenrecidae; genus Tenrec; species Tenrec ecaudatus. The sequence continues at coordinate 63,517,508 of NC_134546.1, read as the reverse complement.
TGTTATATTTCCAATGGCTTTTCACAAGCTATAGTAACTCAACCCAAGCACCCTGAGGGGGCCCTCCTCCTGGAGATAGGACCCTAAAGACCGAAGGGAGAGAGCACCGAACTGAAAGTCAGGGGACCCGAGGACAGGACAGGCAGGAGTGAGGTGGTTGGTCTTGGGCCCCACTTCCTCCAGGCAGCTGCCCAGATCCCTTCTCTAAGGATCCTCATGCTTCCCACCCAAACTAGGAACACTGGGTGCGGGGGCGGGGGGGACTCAGGGCTCAGGCTCAGAGAAACTCCTTAAGTCCTCAGGCATGCTCCTCCATCCCATGGGGGGGGGGCGGTGTCCCAGTATCTGTCTAGCAGGGCTGCTGGGAGTGAAGCCCAGAAGCCCTCAGAGAATGGGAACTGTCGGGACCCCGACTCTGGCTCTGAGCTCCAGGAGGGCAGGTGTCAGCCTGATGCTGCCTTGGGGACCCCTGTTGATTGAGGATGAGGGAGTATCAGTGGTGGCCCTCAAGCCGAACCCTTCACCCTATTGGCTCAGCTTTCTCCTGCAGCTCCGGCTAAGGCAGTGCTTCTCACCCTTCCTAATGCCGTGACCCCCAACCATCACATTATTTTCATGGCTACTTCATCACTGTCATTTTGCTACTCTTATGAATCGCCATGTAAATATCTGATAGGCAGGATGTGTTTTCATTGTTACAAATTGAACATCACTAAAGCATAGTGATTCATCACAGAAAACAATATGTAATTATATATTGTGAAATATTTATTTCTAATGACCAATCAATGAAATTTTGTCTTGAAGCATGGTGTCGCATGGATAACAGGTACTCACATGTGGGCATATGTGCATGTGGGTGGACCCACCTAGAGACAGATAGAGGAGTGGTGTCTCGGTTCCTAAGACTATCAGAAACATGTGCTTTCGGATGGTCTTAGGGGACCCCTGTAAAAGAATCGTTTGACCCCCCCAAAGGGGCCGTGACCCACAGGCTGAGAACCGCTGGGCTAAGGCAACCACCTCGGAGGCACCTTGCTTTGCTATGAACGGGATTCTTCCTTCAGCCCCCAGGGGACCAATTCTGGGTGGCATCTTACACAGCGCCCTGGAGGGCCTTGGCAGGGTGGAACCCCATTTTTGGGAATGCTCCCTAGAATTGAGGGTGGTGAGGCTTCCTCTCATGTCCTGGGACATGTTTTCAGGAGGCATCAGTCCTGGAGAAGGGTCTCTCTCGTGCTTAGAATAGGCAAGGGCCAGGGGGAGACAGACCCCCACTGGGGAAGACATGGGCAGCACATGTGTGCTGCGTGCTGTGAGAACGGGCAGGACCTGGCTGGGTTTGCTCCTGTTGCAGTTCGGTCAGCACCACGGGGAGGTGGAGCTCATATTACTTCAGCCCCTCCCAACATGGGGAGGTGGGGTAAAGTCTGACACTGAGGCCCACCGATGCATTCCTAGTCCACCCAGGATCCACTCGGTCCACCGCGACCCCAACGGAGGACCAGAGCCTGCGCTATGCCTCTTCGCTTCCTCTTTGCAGGTGTCAGAAGCTCACCTCCTTTACGGTCTTACAAAGTCTATCACTTCTTCCTGGTGACTTTGAGAGCCTGCAGGGCAGACTCATCACCAGGGCCAGGGTCCTCGTCTCTCTGGGCAAGGGGAGCGCTAGCTGCTCTGACTCCAATCACTTGACATCTCTGGGCCTCAGCTCCCTCATTTACAAAGTGGGAGCAAGAACATAGCCAACCCCATGCTGGGGTCTGGAGCTGGAGCACAGGTTACCTCTCTGATCTGCTTTGGGCTAACTGGAGTGAGTCGGGGTGGGAGAGGGCCTGGGGTTTGCAATCTGGCCTTGGCATTGACTGGCCATGGACCTGTGACTCCCTCCAAACCTTCCAGATGCCACCTGTAGGTGGGGGCAATGGTGGGGGGCTACCAGAGATAGTGGGACTGGTGTGGTGGCCTCCGACGGTCAGAGGGTGTAAGAAGCCCATTCACCATATGGCCTGCCACTGGGGCCAAGCTGCCTCAGGTCTGTCCTCACAGTCCACTCCCAGACCAGCCTGGGCACCGGGCGGGCACGCAGCAAGCCCCAGGCAGCCGGGCTCCCAGCATCCTGCCGCCAGCTCCCCAGGCCGCCGGTCTGCACAGCCCGGCCCTGCCCTGCCCAGCCCCGCCTGGGTGGCTGAGCGCCTGGAGCCGATGGAATCAGGGTGCCCTTCCCTCCTTTGTCTGCTGGCGCTTCCTTCCCTTCCCTTCCCTTCCCTTCCCTTCCCTTCCCTTCCCTTCCCTTCCCTTCCCTTCCCTTCCCTTCCCTTCCCACAAGCTTTCTTTTAGCAGGTTTATCAGGCTCTGGGGAAGGCTGGGGCCAGCCAGGGTCCCAGACAAGCACCCCTGGGAGGCCGCCAGCAGAGCAGACAGCTCTGTCTCTGGGGCTGGCACGGCCAGTGCCACCAGCCCCATCCCTATCCCCCACCTGGTCAAGCAGCTCCAGCCTGGCTGCCAGGCCTTAGGAACTTGGGCCCTCTCCCAGCATGGGGACTGGTGCTGGGACAGCAAACCCTTTTAAGATCTGAGTAATCCTATGGGAAAGGGTTTCTTGCAAACCCTAAATCTACAGAAGCAGACCCCCACTCCTCCCTCCCAGAATTCCAACTGCGGACCTTTGGGCTGACACTGGAGTGCTTAATGACCGCGCCACCAGGGTGTCTCATGTTAGGAAGGAGGCAGCTGGAGACCAGAAGTGCCTGGAAGAGCCCGGCTCCTAGCACAGTGCTCCTTCCTGGCCAATGGGCCATTTCCCCTAACTGCCAAGTCACGCGGCACTCATGCTGTGTACTGGGTGTACCCTTCCTAGCTGGGCAAGTTCATCAGCATCTGATCCTCACTTTACAGATCTGTACAACTGGGAGAACAGGCTGCTCTGAAGACGAATGAGGGTCCCAGAGGTGACATTCCCTCCCGGAAGCAGGCATTCCCAGGGGGACACTACAGTAAGCAGACAGACTGTAGGATGTCTGCGGTACTGGGCTACCACAGGAAAAACTCCGTTTAGGCTCCTTGGAGGCAATCCTGGGGAAAGGGTTGAGAAGTATGCTCTGGAGTTAAAGTGGGAAGCTTGTCCCTCTGCCCGCCCCTGCTCTCTCTTCTTGGACTGGTCCCCCAGCACATGCCCCATAGCAAGAGCAGAGGTGGCTCAAGCCCATTGTCCTCTCTGAACGCCTGGGGAAGGGCGATGGGAACCCTTGCTCATTTGTCCATTCATTTCGTTGGCATTTGCACCAAGTCGCAAAGCAGGGCCCGGTACAGGATGGTCCCAGGTCTCCACAAACAGCCAGGTCCAATGGTCAAGAAAGCCTGGGCAGGCACGTACAGTGATGGAGTTTGTGGACCTCAGAGAAGAGGGACATTTGAAGTGGGCCTTGATGGATGGACAGGGGCTTTTCAGTGGGAGAGGGGAGCTAGTGAGGCTTCACAGGGAAGCCTTGCCCATAGTTATTTCTTGATTCAGATTCATGGCCATCAAGTGGATTCTGACTCATAAGGATGACAGGACAGGGAAGAACTGCCTATGTCAGTTTCTGAGACTGTGTCAACTTAAAAAAATAAGTCTTGGGGGGGAGGGAGAAAAATGAGGAGCAGATATCAAAGGCTCAAGTAGAAAGAAAATGTTTTGAAAATGATGATGGCAACATATGTACAAATGTGCTTGACACAATGGATATATACATAGATTGTGATGAGAACTGTGAGAGCCCCAATAAAATGATTTTAAAAATAGTTTTGTTGGCATATAATCCATACATCATGCAATCCAATAGTTCAATCATTAAGACTTGTACAATCATCACAACAATCGGTTTTATAGCTTTTTCTTCTACTCTTTGCTGTTAGCTCCTCATTCCCGCCCCCTCCATCTCCTGCCAAACTCCTAGGAAACCGGTACTCCACTTACTGTCTGGATAGATTTCCCTATTCAGGATTTCCTATACAGAAAAACACACAAAACAACAACACACAGAAAAACTTCAACAACGACAAAGTAAAACAAAGAAAAACCTCAATCAGGAAGAAAGCAGAAAACATTAAAAACTAGAACAAATTTAAAATGGGTCAAAAGGGAGAGCAAGTGATAAGGTGCTACACTGTAGCCTGGGTGCATGGCCAACAGCCCACTTCCCAAGGCGCTCTGCAGGCCCGCCGCATTTCCCCCTCACTTTTTAAAAAGACGGAAACAACTTTAAAATTGGTCAACAGGAAGATCAAATGGTAAGTCGTTGCATTTTAACCTACCTTCATCTGCATAATCAACTACATTATTTCCCATCTGATAACAAAGCTAGTCGCTCCCCTCAGCTACGGTCAGAGGGATTTCACTGGCGGCCTCATCCATGTGTGGACCCTGCAAATGGATTTTGGGGTTCCACTGTCATCCACAGCCTTCTGCAAAGCAGGTGCTTACAATTTGAACTCTGATTCCAGTCTCTCCTTTGGATTTGGATTTTATTTTGACACAGGCTGGTGTGTTTCTTCCATGTGGATCTCGTTGATGCCTCACTTAGATAGCTCCTTGTTTTAAGACAAATTTTAACACCCAGATGCTATTCTTTTTTTGGGGGGTGGGGTGGGGGCTAATTATTTTATTTATTCATTTTTAAATCATTGTATTGGGAGCTTGTACAACTCTTATCACAATCCATCCATCCATCCATGTGTCAAGCACATTTGTTGTCATCATACGTTCAAGACATTTTCTTTCTACTTGAGCCCTTAGTATCAGCTCCTCATTTTTCCCTCCTCCCTCCCCACCTCCTTCCCTCAGGAACCCTTGATAATTTATAAATTATTACTATTTTTTCATGTCTTACACTGTCTGATGTCTCCCTTCATTCACTTTTCTGTTGTCCGCCCCCCCCCCCCAGGGAGGGGGTTATATGTAGATCATTGTGATTGGTTCCCCCTTTCTCCCCACCTTCTCCTTCCCCTCCTGGTATCTCTACTCTCATTACTGGTCCTGAGGGCTTGATCTGTCCTGGACTCCCTGTATTTCCAGCTCTGATCTGTACCAGTGCACATGCTCTGGTCTAGCTGGATTTGTAAGGTAGAATTGGGACCATGAGAGTGGGGGTGGGAGGGGAGGAAGCATTCAAGAACTAGAGGAAAGTTGTATTTTCATTACCCTGACTGACTCCTCTCCTCCCTGCTCTCCTCTTGTAAGGGGATATTCAGTTGCTTACAGATGGGCTTTGGGTCTCCACTCTGAACTCTTATTCACAATGATATGATTTTTTGTTCTTTGATGCCTGATACCTGATCCTATTGACACCTTGTGATCACATGAGCTGCTGAGCTTCTTCTACGTGGGCTTTGTTGCTTCTCAGCTAGATGGCCCCTTGTTTATCTTCAAGCCTTTAAGTCCCCAGACACTATTTTTTTTAATAGCTGGGCACCATCTGCTTTCTTCACCACATTTACTTATGCACCTGCTCTGTCTTCAGCAATCTTGTCGGGAAGCCAGATGCTATTCTTTCTGAAGCCAGACACCATCTAGTTTCTTTGCCACACTTTGCTACAGCACACATACCATGTTGTTTGAAAAGTTCTTTGAGTCTGGGGAACAAAATACTATGCATCATTAGAGAGTAATGATGAAACTGAAATATCTCAGGACGTGGACAGAGCTGGAGAACATTATGTTGTGTGAAGTCAATCGCTCACAAAAGGACCATTATTGTATGAGACCATTGTTAGGGAGAAAAAATCAAGGTAAAGGTTTTCATACCAAAAGAATCAGACTTTGATGGTTACTGGGGGGGAGGGTCAAAGATAGCAGGGGAGTAATAAGCTGGAGGTGGTCAGGTGTTAGCTGGTGAAGGGGAAGATCATATCCTGCAAGAGGGAGGAGGGGACAAAAGAGGGATAGGGAGCAGGGTAAACCATTGGGAGGTTTGACAATTGCATTGTTGAATGCAACAATGATGATCTTATATGTAAATTATTACCTAACTCACCATATATATATATATCCTTCTATCTTGTTTCTCTCTTTAACATTTTTTCAGCTATCTGGAGACTCTTGCCAACCCATATGTGTTAGTCCGGGTAGACTAGAAAAACAAATTCATAGAGACACTCATATGTGTATGGGAAAGAGCTGTATATACAAAAGTGGTTTTCAACCTGTCGGTTGAGACCACTCTGGGGGTCGGATGACCCTTTCACAGGGGTCGCACAATTCATAACAGTAGCAAAATTGCAATTATGAAGTAGCAATGAAAATAATTTTATGGTTTGGATCAGGCGTCCTCAAACTACGGCCCGCGGGCCACATGGGGCCCGCCGAGACATTTATCCGGCCTGCCAGGTGTTTTTGCCCCGTTTGTATTTTTACTTCAAAATAAGATATGTGCAGTGTGCATAGGAATTTGTTCAGTGCTTTTTTTTGCTTTAAAAAAAATCATTTTATTAGGGACTCATACACCACCCACCTCAATCCATACATACATCAATTGTGTAAAGCTCATTTGTACAGTCGTTGACCTCATCATTCTCAAAACTTTTGCTCTCCACCCAACGTAGTGTTTTTTTTTAAACTGTAGTCTAGCCCTCTAACAGGTCTGAGGGACAGTGAACTGGCCCCCTGTTTAAAAAGTTTGAGGACCCCTGGTTTGGATGGTCACCACAACATGAGGAACTGTATTAAAGCGTCGCAGCATTAGGAAGGTTGAGAACCGCTGCTCTAGAGCAATTGAATAATAAGAAAACATCCCAGCCCAGTCCAGACCAAGTCCATAAGTGAGATATTAGCCCCTATGTCTGATACCAATCTACAAATCCTCTTCAGACTCACGGAACACATGCAAGGATGGTGAGTACAGGAAGGTCACAGGCCAGTGGGTGGATCCAGGGCGTTGTAAGCATCTCAGCGCTGGCAGGGGTCTCCACGTGGCTTCTCCAGCTCCCAGAGCTGCATCAGGGTAGGTCCATGTGGCTTTTCCTAATGGATGTCTGGCAGGGAGTGAGCCGAGAGAGAGAGAGAGAGAGAGAGAGAGAGAGAGAGAGAGAGACTCCTGCCTCCAAGGAGGAATACAGGAAATCCCAGAATCCTCAGGAGAAGGCCATGCCCACACCGAGGCCTCATTGACTGTGACCTAATTGACAGCCTAGACTCCACCCCTTCACTTGTAATCCTCTCGAATTGACAACAGATTATATAACTACCATACCATATAAAGTCGTCGAAGTTTGGTTTTTCTGTTTCTGTAAAGGTTGCTGGCATTTTTGTCAGACTTGCATTGAATCGATAGACAGCTTTGGATCATATCGACATATCGACAGTACTAAGTCTTTCAATCCATGACCATGAAACCATCTTTTCATTTATTTAAAAAACATACTCACTGCTATCAAGTCCATTCTAATTCATAAAGAACCTATTGGACAGGGTAGACCTGCCCTTGTGGATTTTTAAGACTATAACTCTTTTTTAAAATTTATTTTAATTTATTTTTGAAACCATAACGTTTTATGAGCGTAGAAAGTCTCTTCTTTCTCCCCCCATTTATTTAGGCTTCTTTAATCTCATCCAGCAGTGTTTTACAGTTGTGTGTGTTTCTCGGTGTGTGTAAGCCTTGGACATCTCTGATAAAACTAGGTATTTAATTCTCATAGATGCGATTGTAAGTGGAACAATTCCCCTAATTCCCTTTCGATTTCCCATTGCTGATGTAGAGAAGGTTTTCCTTGTTGAGCCTGGACCTTGCAGCACTGCTAATGCCTCTATGAACCCTAGAGGTGTCTGCCGGACCCATTTCTCTGTATAAGAACCTATCATCTGTGAATAGAGGTAATTTTATTTCTTTTTTTCCAAGAAAGATGCCTTTTACTTCCTGTTCTTATCTCGCTGCTCGGACTAGGATCTCTTTTACGATGGTGAAGAGAGACGGTGAGAATCGGCACCCTTGTCCTGGTCCCTATTTCAAGGGGGGAAAGCGCTGTCTTTCGCCGTGACTTAGAATTCTAGCTGTTGACTTTGTATTTTTGCCTTGAATCAGACCAAGGGATTCCAAGGGATTTTCTTTCCATTCCCATCTTCTTTGGAACTTTCATCCAGAAAGGAGGCTGGCTTTTATCTGATGCTTTTTCTGTATCCATAGAGAGGATCAAGTGGTTCTTTTCACTTGTTCAATTGATATGACGCATTACATTGATTGATCTTCTAATATTGAACTATCCCTGCACTCCTGGCATAAATCCCACTTGGTCATGGGGTATGACTCATTTAAAATGCTGTTGGATTCGCTCCACTAGTGTTTTGTTGAGGATTTTTGTATTTACATTTATCAATGGCCTGTACTTTCATGGTGGTCTTCGTGTGCATCTGAGAGTTATGTTTGCACCATAGAATGAATGAGAAGAAAGTGGTTTTCTTCTATGCATGTTGGAGGAGTTTAAACAGTATTGGTGTCAATTCCCTAAAGGTGGATTATACGTTTTGAAGGGAGTTCTTTCTTATTGTCTTTGTGTCTCGTGCTGTCTCTGATGGATCTTCCTCCAAGGATGGTACCTGTACCTCTGCCTCTCTGCCCAGCTCTGTACTCAGGGTTTTACAAACACCATTTCATTGCCTGCCATAGACTGTGGAGAAGTTGGTCTTTTCCGCTCTGTCCACAGTAGGGAAACAGACCCAGATTGGTCAAGTGGCTGAAGGTCATGCAGCCAGTGAGGGAGGTGGGGTGGAGTCAGAGTTGGAACACAGACCTGGCAGGATTCTGAGTCTCCTCCTCCCACACTGGGATCCACAGATGGGCGCTGGAAGCCATCAGAACTTGCTACAAATACAGATGAATTTTGGATAGATAGGTGTTTGGGGGGGACAGGGTTGACACTCTTTCTTAGACTCTCAAACAGAGTCAAGATGCAAAGTAGAGTCACTATGGGTCTCCTCTGTTCTGAAGGACCTCTCTGAGCCCAAGTCATTGTGATGGACCTCAGAAGAAGCTGCATAGCTCAGAGCTGGTGGGAGACAGACACAGAGTGACTTGGCCTGACGGTAGGCACTGATATCAAGAGAGCTGAGGGCGCTCAGTCAGGGAAGTGGCATCTATCCTGTGGGGGCCTCTTCTTGGGCCTTCATCTCTGTGCCTGATTTAACCCATGCTTAGGAAGTTCTTCCTTACATTAAACTTAGAGTTTTTACTGAAGCCCAGGTATATTTCCCCTGTACCTTCTACCCTCTGAGCTACCTAAAAACTGGGAGTAGAAAAGAGTGCCAAGTTTCTGAATTAGTGAAAATAACAATCACAAACCACGACACAAACGACCTTTTGCTGGGCTCTGGGGAAGAGGCAGGGTTTGTCTGAGAAACTTGTCTTCTGCTATCCCAGAACCCTGGGTCTTTGGACGGAATAATTCTTGATCTATTTATTACCTGTGACTACATTTACAGACCCCTCTTTCTACAAGAGCGATGGCAACCCTGTCCTTGGGCCCAGACCTCGGTCTCCCCACCTGTAACATGAGGGGATTGGGTGATTTGATCTCTGGCTTTTCTCCAGGGCTCAATGAATGAGCCACTTTGATGTCAATGACCGACTTACCAATCTTACCTCCTGGCTTTTATTCAAGCTGCATCCACTGCCAGGGTCACCCACCTCTCCTTGCTTTCTGTCTCCCCCTTAAATACACGGCAAAGGCCCCTGTTTCTGGAAAGTTTTCCCCGAGCTCACAAATTCCAATGGCTCATGCCTGTTCTTGGATCTCACTTCAAGTGCTGTGTCTTGATGGCACCCATGGGCATTGGGTCCTTGCCACCCGGGAAGCTACATGGCAGCAGGGGTGGTTTCGCTTGACTCTGAGCCTCAGCATGAGCGCAGTCCTGACGCCCAGCCGTAGCAGTGTGTGTTGTCAAGTGAAGGCATGAATGAGTGAATGAGTCGGGGGCCACATCCCCTGCCAGCTCCTAACGTCTGAGGCTCAGGGCCCCATAGACTTCCCCACTGCCCTTGTCTTAGTCCACCCCATCCCCTCTATTGCACTCAGATCAATTCCAACTCACAGTGACCCTATAAAGCAGAGTAGAACTGCCCCATAGGTTTCTTTCTTTTTGCCCCATAAGGTTTCTAAGGCGGCATGGCTCTATGGATGCAGACTGCCTCATCTTTCTCCCATGGAGTAGCTGGTGGGTTCAAACTGCTGACCTTCGGGTTGGCAGCAGTTTCTTCAAACCACTGTGCTGCTGGGGCTCCTTCCTGTTTCAGCATCATGGCACAAGTGCTCTATACTTTGGTATTCGTTGGCGTTGGGCCAGGTAGGGGACGAGAAATGCCGAACCCCAAACCAAACGCATTGCTGCTAAGTTGATGCTGCCTTATAGTGACCCTGTAGGATAGAGCAGAGCTGTCCCAGAGCGTTTCCAAGGTGCGGAATCTTCTGTTGGTTGAGCAGTGGGTTGGCTTGAATGGCTGGCCTTTGGTTAGCAGGTGAGTGCTTTTAGCCATGGTCCACTGGGGATCTGCGAGCATGCATGTCCAAGTGTGGGGCTGAGAGTTTTGAACTTGAGACGGCCTATTAACGATCTTGTGCTGCTGCAACAGAAACACCACCATTAGGAGACCTGAACCTGGATGCAGGCACTGGATCCAGAGGGAGAAGCTCTCCGTCGGTTCTGGGCAAATCCTCATCTAACTTCTCTGAGTGGCCTTGGGGCACCTGGACGGCTCAACTGGCTGGTTGGCCTCCAGGTTCTCAGATGGTGCCTGTCTTTCCCTGAGCCTGGCTCATTTTCTAGCTCAAAAAGGACTGGCCCAAGAAACCCCCTACTCTGAGAATGGGCTCATTAACGTAACAAAGGAACCCCTATGCCCAAATAGGGTTACATTCAGGGGACTAGGAAAGAGGATTTACAGCACACCTGGTGGGTGCGGGTAGCAGGAGAGGGACCACTGTTCCATACAAAGAGGCAGGAAGTCAGCTGTACCAGTCCCTGAGCAGCAGCCTTCCGCCCACATTACCAGAGACCCCTCAGCTCACTCTCACCACAATTTAATGGACTGCAAAGTCACAGGTAACCCTGGTTCATTCAGCATGTTTCCATTGTCCAGCCTGAGGCAGCAAGGATGCTTTGGGCTGGGAGTCTGGGGTCCTGGGGATTGGCCATGGCTCTGTTGGGTTCTGGGGTGGTTGACCTCTGTTCTTGCTTTTCAACACGGAAAGAATTCACGCAGCAGAAGAGCGTTTGCAAATCCAAGTCACTTTGACAAGGGCAAGGGAGAGTTTCAGGTGTTACGGGCTCAGGAACACAGGCTATCCCTGGGAAGTGTGCAAGGCTGCACGGTGGGGGCGGGGGGAAAGTTCCAGAAGGAAAAGGCCACCCCAGGGAATCGGGGGGGGGGGGCAACCACGTGAAAGGAATATCGGAACAGGGGGAGAAACCACATTTCTCACCACACCACCCGTTCGGACCAAAAGCAGGCAAGTGCAAGAGACCACCCTGAGAGCAGGGGTGTGTGTGTGCACCCTGCCCCCTTCAAGAGCTCACCCAAACAAGAAGAGAGGCGCTCGCCCTTACTACCCCCACCGGCTGAGGGGGGAGGGCGTGACTGAGGGCGCTGGTCAATCTTATTGGCTGAGTGTAAACGCGTCAGGAGGGTGTCCTGTAGCTGGTGCCTCCTCTGTGCTCCCAGGTGGATCTCCCACCTGGGCCGAAGGGGGTCTGCGCATGCCCTGTACTGGATTTTCCCATAGGTGTCTAACTGGTGTGCCTGCTTCCTTTCCAACGCCGTTATTGTGGCCCTGACCGCCGATTTTTCCTTTAGGGGAGGCATTGGGGTGATTACCCCCCCCCCTTTATCCCTAATCTAGCTCCCTTCCAGCCTGACTCTGAAGCCCTGGGCTTCAGCTTCCCCATCTGTGAGGGGGGTGCCAGGGGACCGTGGAGGACCTTCCTGCCTTCACGGTCCTGTCTGCAGAGTAGTTTCTCTGTGAACCGCAGAGCTTGCGGTAGTGGGACAGCCCCCACGGGTCTATCATAGGAATTGCCACTAACTTTAGGAAATCATCCCTCCACCCCGTGGACACCCCCCCACCACACACACACACAGAGGTGGAAGTTAGGAGATTTGGATGCCATCCTTTCTGAGGACTGATCTGACTTTCTTGGAGGGAGAGCTGGCAGTTGAATCCAGGACACTGGAGAGAACCGATCCGACCAGAAAAGGAGTGGAGATTTGGAGGCAGGGCTTCCAGGCTGGGCCGTCCCCTTCCAGTCTCCATGGCAACCAGTCCAGGAGCTACGGAAGATTCTGGAGCAGTGGCGATGCTCCTTCTGGGTATAGACACGGGCTGCAGTCTTGCTGCTATCCCAGCCCAGGACTGGGCTGCGGTCTGTCCCTGTCATCCCCTGTACCTGTAGCTTTGGTTCCCTGGAGCCAGGCCACTGTCGCTGCCTGGTTCAGCTAGACCTTTACGCTGTGGGGACCCTGACTGTAGAAACAAGGCGACATTCTGTCTTTTCATCCACTCCCAACACCAGGTGAGGGAAATGCCAGGGTCAAGTGAAGCCACAAAGCAAGGGAGACCTCCTGGAAAAAGAAATCCCTGAGCAGCGCCTGCAGATGCCCAGGTAGAAGAAGCACCTGGGAGAAAGTGTACCTGCAAGGTGACTGTCAGTGTGAGACAGGAGGTGGTACGTGGAGCTGGGGCTGTGGAAACCATGCCAGGGATCCGGGCTTTGAGTCCGGGCTGATGGGGAGCCAAAGAACCAACAGGTCAGTGGGTCTTAGAAAGGCAGGCTGCATGAGCCTGGGGAGGGATGGGAGCAGGTGAGCTGGAGGCATGAAAGGCACCTGGTGGGGAGGTGGGCGGGTTAGTGACTGTGTGGGAGGGAACAAGGATGACGCCTACATTTCTAACATGTGGGGGTGGGGGGCGCACCATAAAGAGCGAACCTAAGGGTAAGCCAGGTAGGGTGTTCAGTGTGCAACTGGGGAATGATATTTAAGAGTCGTTTGTTTGTAAGGGGTGGTTGAAGCTGTGAGCAGGGGTACGGTTGCCTCCCGAGAGTGCACAGGGTGGAAGAACGGGATTCTCTTCAGAAGCTGGGGCAGAGAAGGCAGGTTAGTGAGCACAGATTCTAGGACCCGTGGGCAAAGGGAGGTTCCGCGAATGACCGCCATCAGGACCCAACAGCACAGAGGGCTGTACAGACTTGGTCACATGGAGGTCATTGCTGAGCCAGGGGGGTAAGAGGCAGGAGCCAGGGTACCAAGGCCAAGTATCTCTTTCATGAGCACTTGCTACAGTCCCCACCTGGCCTCCCTGTGTCTGTCCTCCATCATCCAGACCTTCCACCACACAATGGCTCTTAAAAGTACCTCCAGGTCACTCACAGTGTTCTTGGTCTTCTTGCTTTCTCCCCTTAACCGGGACCACAGCCTTGCCATCTTCTGCTCATTCACTGCCCTTTCATGTCTTAGACTCCTGCTCTGAACATGCAGGGGACCCCTCCAACTTGAGCTCCCTGGAAGCCCCTATGGGCTGGAGCCCATAGCCGTACCCACTTCACCTGGGTCTACACAGCCCTTGGATCTCTGGGCAAGTAACACCTGCCTGGTAACCACCTCTTCCCCCGATGGCTCACACATTGGGCAGCTTATCCCAAGGTTGGTAGCGGAATCTACTCTCAGGAGAAAGGCCTGGTGATCCTCTTTTGAAAAAAAACAGCCGTGAGAAACCCTGTGAGCAAAAGTCTACTCTGACACACTGGGGTCACCACCAACTGGCATGGTTGCCGGGAAACCCGTCTGTGAAGTCTTCCTCACAGCTGTAAATCCTTTCAAACCCGCGCTCCTCCACTGTCTTCCTCACGCAGACACGAGGTACCATGAAGGCAGAAGCCCAGTTCCCCGTATCCTCCGTAACAGCAGCAACTCATATAGCGCAAGACATGGTAGGTGCCGGGGAGGTCTGGACGAATGTGCCTTAATGAATGAATAGAGGGATGAATGCACTGAGCACGTGTAGACTGTTGACAGGTGCGACCCTTTCAAGCCTGCGGGGCCTTTACAGGCCGGGGTGGACGGGGCAGGGTGGAGTGTGGACTGCACTATCAGAGAGGCCGGCAGCAAATGACTTTGTACACGTGTGTGCACGGCTTCTAAAGAAGCGTATTCTTTTTGATAAGAAGCCCTTGTGGATTCTTTGTTGGGCGGCCAATTGCAAAACTGCCCACTGTGCTGAGGTAGAAAGATGAGGCTGTCTGCTCCCAAGATTTACAGTCTTGGCAGCCGGAAGGGGCAGTTCTCCTCGGCCCTGGAGGGTCTGGGATCTGTCTGAGTCAGGATGGACCCCGCAGCGGGGTTGAGTAATTCGTTATAACAACAAAAAAGTCTTTAAAAAAAATAACCACAAAAAAGTCTTTTCATAAGCCCAGTGTACATGTATCAATAGGTAAGGCTAACGTTCTATGGTTCCATGCTAATTCACTTAAAAAATCATTTTATTGGGGGCTCGTACAATTCTTATCACAATCCATACATACACCCATTTGTCAAGCACATGTGTACATTTGTTGCCATCATCATTCTCAAAACATTTGCCTTCTACTTGAGCCCTTAATATCGGCTGCTCATTTTCCCCCTCCGTCCCCACTGCCCCACCTCATGAACCCTTCGTCGTTCATAAATTGTTATTATGTTGTCAGCTAGTTTACTTTTTGAACCTTTGAATGCACTTCTGCCATTGTTTTAACTGGTGGTGGATTTTGCCAAATGTCCTGTGTTTTAGTAAAAGTCTTACGGCAATTAACACTGGCGAGCCTTTCATCAATAACTGTGCTGAGAATGAAGGAGTCATTGGAGGAAAAGGCGAACAACCAAAAGAAGGCTTCCGCTCAGCTAATCATAAGAATGGTGTAACTAACAACGCTGCGATTCAGGGTGGTGGAAAGATTTTTATAAAACAATTTCGTCATTAATACTCAGATCCTCAAAGAGAAGTCACACCCAGGCAATTTACAACCACGTTGGCTACGGGAGCCCGCGATCGAAAGCGATCGGAAGCATCTCTAAGGATTGTGAAGGGCCAATGGGAGTGTTAGGTGTCTGGGATGATGGTTTGCCCGCTTCTCGCTTCTCAACGCCGAACGGACTCACAAGGCAAAAGCACTTTTGTAAATCTGAGTCACTCTTAGGAGGGTAAGAGAAGTTTGGGGATACAGTCTCAGGCAGTACACGCTATCCCCGGAAAGCGTGCAAGGGCACGTGGTGGGGGCCATGGGAAAGTTCGAGACTGAACTTGGCCATCACGGAGGAGGAGCCTTATAGAAAACAAAACAAACCCTGGAAAAATGGCCGTCAGGAGGAGTCCACAGAACCAAGAGGGGTCCCGGAACCAAAAGGAAAGAAGAGAGAGAGGGGAGACTATGTACACGGACGGTGGGGGCAGAGGGGTGGGGTGGGTAGGGGTGGTGGGGGGGGATAGTTGAAGGGATTGGCCCATTTTAGTGGCTGAGTTCAGGTGAACGTGTGACTAATGTTGCTGGTGCCTACTGTGTGTGGCCAGGTTGACCTTCACCTGTGTCTAGGTGACCTTGGTCTGAGCCCGCCCAACCGTGGGTTGACCCCACAGGTGTCTGATGGGTGCCTGATTCCTTTCAGACCCTTTGTTGTGGCATGGTCGGCTGGTTTTCCTTTAGCAGGGGCATTCGGTGGAGACAGCCCCTGGAGCCTCACCTTCTTACCTGTCAGGAGCAGGGCTTTGACACCGGCTGTCCTAGTGACCTCATTGACCCCGGCCTCCATCTTCTCCTCTATTAAAAGGTTGATGATGATGATGATAGTTACGGTCAGTAAATGCCCAGAGCTGGACCTTTCTCTCCTGGAAATCCCGCCTGTTGGGCTGGGGGTTAGGTCTGGTCCACCATCATCTCAGCAGGATGACTTCTGTAGCCGGATGACTACTGCCAGCCGGCCCAGCAACCCTACCGCGGAGGGAGAGCTGGCTGCCGGGAGGGAGTCGGCCTGTTTCATTCCCTGCTGCCTGCAACCCCTGCCCCACCCGCTTGGAAGCCCAGCAGTTACCCTGCACGCCAGAACACCCATAGGTGAGGCCATCCAGGGGCAGAACCCCTCCCCAGCTGCCCAGTCCTCCTGTGTGAGGCTTGCCAGGGTCGCCCTCTTCCTCCAGCCCCTCCTCAGCCCTGGCTCTCTCACTGTGGCCGCCGGAAGTTGGAGTTTGGTTTTCGTGTGATTGAGCCCGACCCGACCGACTCACTGGGGACCGGCGTGCCACGGAGCCGCCGCCTTATCAGGGGGCCCTGTCTCCGGGCTGTCTCCCGCCCCCGGGCCTCCCAGGCGGCTGACTCTCCCCGCCCCAGCCAGCTATGCTCCTGGCTCCGGGCTGGCGGGCTGGTCCCTCCGGACTCCCGGAGGGCAAAGCCTGGGCTGGGGGGAGAGTTCCGCAGAGCCCAGGGCCCAGCCGGTCCACAGACCCTGGGCTGAGGTGTGGGGATGGGGGTGGGGTGAGAGTGTGAGAGTATGGAGTGGGGTAGGGGCTGGGAAGGTTCCCAGAGGGAGCAGCTGACAAGGGAGGAAGTGGCCCGTGGGGACAGAGGCAATTACTCATTTTATAGACGAGATATTAGACAAAGTCACATAGGTCCCAGCTGTTCAGACCAGGCTTCCCCCGACCCCCCTGACCCCCGTCCTGGGCCCAGAGGGGTTCCTTCCTCAGCCCTGGTGTTGGGGCATCGAGGCAGGCTCATCAAGACCCAGAATGTGCCAACCTCAGTGGTATTGATCTCCCAACAAGCCCAGGCCAGCAGCCGAGCGCCCCCACGCCTGCCCTCCCAGCTAATGGCCCAGCTTAGGACTTGCTTAGAGTTGCTTTGTTCTGTAAATATCTTTGATACGCTGGACTTTGTCCCCAGGGCCCTGGGGCCCAGCACCTTCCCTCAAGCCCTGCTCCCAGGTCTCCTCTCCTCCCCTCCCCCTCCCAGGGGCTCCCTTTCCCCTCACTCCCCTCCCCCTTCTTGGACCCCAGGCCCTTCCTCTCCAGGCGGCCTTTCTCTGAGCGAAAGTGAAAACACATGGTTTCCTAGACAACCACATCCCTCCTCTCTGCTTGCCCCAGACCTCCCAGGTCTCTCAATGGTTCAGAAGAATATTTCAAATACCAGCAACACCAGGAGGGGGCTGACAAAGACTGGGCTCACCTCAAATGCGCCTCTCGAGGAGGGCTGATTGGCTGCTCCCCTGGGGCTGGAGGGACAAGTACCAGGCCACTGCCTTGGTGACCATGGTGGCCCCTTCTCACCAGCTCTCAGTCAGAGACGGCAGGGAGTCGGCCCAGGTCACCCAGCAAGACTGTGGCTTGTGGCTGGCGGGGTGGGGAGGGTGGGGGGGTCGGGGGGGGCATGGGGAAGGAAACTAGGACCTGCTGAGTCAGGTAGAGGCTGGAAACATAACGCATAGACCCCAGCAAGCTTGCGAGTTCAGGTTGGATTCCCATTTTGTAGACAAGAACACTGAGGTTCCGAGAGGGGAAGGGGGGCCCTTGCTGTGCAGCAGGGGAGGAACAGTCCAGTCTCCCAGGCTGGGTCCTTCTGCTCACTAAGGCCACATTCTCTGCGCTCCATGGTGCCTTTTCCAAGGCTGGCCAGGGGGTGGGGGCTTTGACAGGGTCTGCTTGGCTTCCTTCCTGATAGTTATTTTTATATTTCCCCTTAAGAAGATTTCGGCTGAAGTGCTTTAGGGGCTGGGCTCCGGATAGATTCCCCTTTCTTGCTTTCTCTCAACCCCAGATGGATCTCCTAGTCACCACTGCCCATTCCAAAATGTCTTTAATCAAAGAGGTCAGGGGAAAGGTGCGCCATTTGGGCAAACCACACCTTTTCTCTGGGCCTCAGTTTCCACATCAGAAATGTATGTGTGAGTGGGTGTGTCTGTGGGTGTGTGTCAGCTGTAGGTATTTAAGAATGAGGTGGAGGCCTGGTGGGTAGTGGTGACAGGTTGCACTGTGAACCGCATGGTCGACGGTACAAATCCACCAGCAGCTCTGATGGGGAAAGATTGGGCTTTCTCCTCCTGTAAACAGTTACAATGTCAGAAGCCCACAGAGGTCGCTGTGAGTCGGCATGGACTGGGTGGCAGTGAGAGTTGGTGTGAGATGGTGAGAGTGATTGCGTGTACAGCTTGTGTTTGGGTGAGCCAGTGGGGTCATTGTGTGAGTGAATGTGCGTCGGTGGTTGTGTATAATTTGGGGTCACAGTGTGTGTGATTGTGTGTGACCAGGAGGCACCAAAAAGCATATGGAAAAGTCCCACTGTCCTTTAATTCCATTTTCCCCACACACCTTTTGAAGCACTCATGTGTATGGGGAGTGATTGTGAACGTGAATGCTAGCTGTGATTGTGTGTGCGTGCACGTGTGACTGTATGTGGGTGATTAGGGTACGTGGGTTTGTGCGTGTGATTATATGACTATTCCTCTAAAACTGGAATTGTTTGATATTTTTCAAAGCTATGTATTTAATTTTTTTACAAAATAACCATGTCACCTTCAAAGTACTTTCCATTACTCTTCATGCATCTGTCAAATCTGTGATTCCGTTCTTTTTTTAAAAATCATTTTATTGAGGGCTCATGCAACTCTTATCACAATCCATACATACATCAATTGTGTAAAGCACATTTGTTGCCCTCATCATTCTCAAAACGTTTGCTCTCCACTTAAGCCCTTGGCATCAGCTCCTCATTTTCCCTCTCCCTTCCTGCTCCCCCTTCCCTCATGAACCCTTGATAATTTATAAATTATTATTTTGTCATGTCTTACACTATCTGATGTCTCCCTTCACCCACTTTTCTGTTGTCTGTCCCCCAGGGAGGAGGTTAGATGTCAGTCCCTTTAATCGGTTCCCCTTTTTCCACCCCACCCTCCCTCCACGCAATTCTATTCTTAGAAACATTTTTCAAACTCATCTGTTTGGGTGGCAGACAGCACCTCCCTCATTTTTTTTCATCACCTCTTCTGTGTCCTCAAAACTCTGTTCTTTCATGTTTCTCTACATTTGAAGAAACAAAAAGAAGTCGCAAAGAGTGAGGTCGGGTGAGGTAGGTGCGTGGGGCAAGAGAGACTTGCTGTTTTTTGCCCAAAACTGGCACACTGAGATGTCTGCTTGAGCAGGTGCATTTTCATGGTGGCAAAACCAATCCCTCATCTGCCACAAATCTGGCCTTTTTGGTCACACAATGTTTCACAATCTTTTTAGAACCTCTAAATAGAAAGCTTGATTAACAGTCTGACCAGGTGGAATGAACTCCAAATGCACTACGAGTCAAATTGGCATTTTCGTCCCTTTGGGAAGTTGACAGAAGTCCAGAAGGAGTTTGTCATCAATTGACATTCCATCTTTTTTGAAATGAGAAAACCACTCATACACTTGAGTTTTTCCCATAGTGCTGACCTTGTAAGCTGTGTTCAACATCAACACCACAGCAGTTTCGGCAGCATCTTTTCTGAGCAGGAAAGAAAACTTCACAGCTGCATGCTGGTCTCTTAAATTGACCATCACAAAAAACAAGGTTCGAGGGAAACGGCTTTTACCAAAAAATTCACTGTGACCAAAGAGAACCTTCCCAGGTGACGCCACTGGGTGCACTAACAGAGCAAGTTACTCCATGCTCACCGAACAGGAAAAATACATACTATGAAAGCTCTGCCCAGTGGAGCTTTTTTTTTTTTGTGACTGTGAGGGGGGTTACCCCCTCGAATGCAGACATGCATATGAGTGTTTGTGTGTGATGATGTGTGGGTAGCAGGGTGTGTGTGTGTCACATTGCGTGAATCCTTCTGATCAATTAGGATGAGTTAAGGGGCAGAGGCTTGCAAACTTTTCCCCCTCCCATGCGTGTGGGCAGGCTGGAGAGGAGAGGGGGCCCCTACCGCTGCCCACAAGGGCAAATAGAGCAGACCAATAGAACACATTTCCCCCAGAAATCAGCTCCAGACACTGCCCTAACACTTCTATGTGATGACCAGGCCAGGGGGACACTGGAAGTACATTCTGGCCCCAGTCAGGTCTCTTTAGGGGAAATTAAAGGAAGGAGAAGAAACAATAGCCCAAGCAGATCTTTATGGAAGCTCTTTGTGCCGTGCTCACCAACTAATTGATTTCCTATCAGTAGCATGTTCTCCGGCCTCCTCTTTTGCCTGAACTTGCACAAGCCAAAGGGGCGGCGAACCTGCCCGACAGAGACACCAGGGTACATTTCCTAGGATCCGCACGTGGGTGGCCCAGGAGTGAACGAGGGCACAGGCTGGCCTTTTCCCAGATCACCTTGAAACCAGGCCACTCTCCAGTTTCCCCGTCCGTGCCTTTTGGCCATAAAGACCCTAGTTCGTAGTAGGCTGGGCACCTGAATGTTGGTAGTTTGAACCCACCCAGCCTCACCTTGGAAGAAAGGCCTGGTGATCCGCCTCTGTGGAAATCACAGGCCCGAAATCCCTATGGAGTAATTCAACCCTCTAACACTTGGAATAGGGCGCCTGGTGGTGGTGGTGTTGCGAACTGGGCTGCTAACTGCAAAGTCAACAGTTTGAAACCACCAGCTGCTCCCCAGAGAGAGATGAGGCTTTCTACTCCCATGAAGAGATAGAGTCTCAGAAACTCACAAGGGCAGTTCTACCCCATCCTTTAGGGTCCCTTTGAGTTGGTACCGACTCAGTAGCAGTGAAGAATACTTGGGATGATGATGAGTCAGTTGCCTCCATGCCAGGGGATTTATTTGGTGGGATCTGAGTTTGCTGTGGGCTGAAATCATCCCATTGGTGAGTCCTTTCATTGCCCCCAGGACTTTTCTCCAGGTCACTATGCAAATGAATGTGGGCAGGCTCTCTAAGCCCTTTTCAGTCGTTGGCACTTAGTTCATTCTGTGGCACTCTTGGGACCCCCGCCTTCTCTCCTGCAAAATGGAAACCTCTGGTTACATTACAGAGTGGCTGTGGAGACTGATTGAGAGCAGGTGGGTGCATCCCAAATGAGCCCATCCCCCACCTCCATTTCAGACACTAGTGTTTTGTTGTGTTTCCAGGGAAGGCAACACAATAGTTTAGGTTCCCATTCAATAGTTTCTGCACAAGTCATTTAGTGACACTGGTGAACATGTCACGATTTTCCTTCTGGCTGTTCTGTTTTCATGAATCCAGTTTCCCTGCTCCCTTATATTTTCACCTTTGTTTGAGAGTACCTGTTGGCCCTTAGGTCTGGTCTCATATAACTCACTGTCATGGAGTTGATGCTGACCCATAGCAATCCTATAGGACCGGGTAGAACTGCCTCCTTTGAGTTTTGGGGGCTGTAACTGTTTGTGGGAGTAGAAAGCCCCGTCTTTCTCCGGCGGAGCAGCTGGTGGTTTCAAACTGCCTACCTTACGGATTGCAGCCCAGTGAGTAACCACAACACCACCAGGGTCTCATAGAGGTGATTTTTAAAAGGAGGACAGAAATTCATTCTACTTTGAACCAACGTGTTATGTAGCTCAGGAGTGAGTGGTATCAGGTGTTAGTTTTAAGCCCAGTTTGATGAGTGTGCCGTGGCAAACTCTTAGAGACCTCCAGTCTCACTCAGTCTTAGGCCTCTTTTTGTTGTGTTGTTGCCTGTTTGTTGAGGGACTTGAGTTTCTGTCCCACATTCCTCTCCCATTCTATCGCGCTCCATCTGTGGCCACCCGATGAGAAGCGTTGGGAGTGGTAGTCAGGTACCATCTAGATCAGGGGTTCTCAACCTCCCTCAGGCCACAACCCTTTCACACAGTCCCTCAGGTGGTGGTGATCCCAACCATAAAATTATTTTCATTGCTACTTCATCACTGGCCTTTTGCTATTGTTACGAATCGTCATGTAAGTATCTGATCTGCAGGATGTATTTTCATTGTTACAAATTGAGCATAATTAAACATCATTAAAGCATAGTGATTAATCACAAAACAATATGTAATTATATATTGTGAAATATTTATGTGTTGGGTGACCCCTGTGAAAGGGTCCTTCGACCCCCAAAGGGATTGTGACCCACAGGTTGAGAACCGCTGATCTAGTGCTTCTGGTTCCCAAAACCCTTTGTAAATGTAAGCTGTTTTGATGACAGCGACACCTTCTTAGACTTGACACCTACGTCAATGGCCTAATTGAAGCCCAGGGAGCTCACTGGTGGGGTGTGGACATTGCCTGAGCAGAGCAAGGAGACCCCCGCAGTACCCTCAAACCAGAAAACCCAAACTCTGCCCACCCCTAGAGTTGGTCTGGGAGGCAGGTAGAAGCTCAAGGAAATGTCACCTAACTGGTTGCAACGCACGTTAGGCAATCATTGTCCCCATTTGTCAGCAGAGGAAACAGAGTCACACGGAGGTCTATAAACAGCCCAAAGAACAGATAGCTCTGATAGCAGAAGGGAGGGATTTAGACCCAGATGGGTTCTGCACCTCTTTGATGCTTCTCATGCATTTAACAAACATGCAGCCCCTTCCCCAGACAATCTCAAGGGACAGACAGGTAAGTGCCTAGGAGTCGGGGATCCGCGTATGACCAGTATTGACACTGGACAGAGAGCTCCCTGGAGAGAAGGCAGCGGGGGCTGGGTCTGCTGGGGTGGCCTTCAGCTGGCATGTGTGGTGAAATATGGATGCGGTTTTGTCCTGGTGTTACGGAGCTTATGCCAGTGCCCCCTCCCTGCTCCTGTGCCCAGACTGCCTGGTCTTCCCCTGACATCATACACCTGTTGCATGTCCCAGCTCCAGCTCAGTGGCTGGGGCCCTTCCTGACTACTCAGTGCTCACGCTCACTACAAAGGCTCTGAGTAGGGGCCAAGGTCAGCCTGCTGTCCCTCACTCTGATCTTGTTACCGCCCTCCGCACCCAGGCCGGCAGACAGGCCTGCTGTTTGACACGTCCCCTTCTATTCCACGTGGACTTCCCGGGGAATGACCAGGGGCCCTATGCAGTTCCTGTTCCCAGCGGCTCACAGTCGCCAGGCCCAGGGAGACGAAATGTCCCTGAGTGTAGGGTGGGGGGGCAGGGAACAATAATGAGGCGGGCTGAGGAGGGCCACAGGAAGAGTGGCGGCTGGCGGGACAGGCCTCAGGGCTGCTGGTGACTCAGGGACTTGTGACTTGATAAGGCAAAATGACGCCAAAGGAAAATAGCTGGAGCCTGGGGTGGGGTGGGGGGAGGCCGACATGGCCCAAAGGCAGGGCTTCTGGCAGCTGTTCAGGAATCCGGCTTTGAGCCCTTGCATGTCTCCCCACAGCAGAATAGCTTGCTCGCCGTTGGACCAAACATGCCACCATTGTCGACACTGAGGGTCCGGGAGGCCACACATGAACGAGCCCAAGCCCCCAGGTCAGTCTGACTTTGGGGAGGGTACACCCAGTTTCCCTCCCTGGTCCCCCAGTAACCGGGCACATCTGTGTTTGACACTGGGGTCTCTTACTTCCTCTGTCTTCATATCTTTGCCCCCCAATCCAGCACTCCAATCCAGTGACTCATCATTGCCCAGCACGCTCACCCCACCCAAAACCTCCAACAAAGAGGGCCATTTCTGCACTTGACCTAAGAGCATGTTCTGGAACCGGAAGTGGTCTGAGTGCTGAGAGGAAACGGTAAGGACAGATCACCACAGCACGCACCGCACGCACGTGAGAGCCGAGGGGGTGAAGACGAAATCCCACTGCCATCAGTGGGTTCTGGCTCTCCGGAAGCCCAGACAGAGTTTCAGAGGCTGTAAACCTTTACGGGAACGGACAGCCTCATTGTTCCCGCGAGGAGCAGCTGGTGGGTTTGAACTGCAGGCAGCCTTGCGGTTAGCAGTGCAACACCGACCCTGTGGCTCCACCAGGGCTCCTTTGATAGGAGTAGGGCCCTAGAGGGCTTCTGAGGCTGCCAATCTTTACAAAAGCAGATTGTTTGTGTTTTCTCCAAAGGGCCGCTAGTAGGTTAAAACCTGAGACCGTTTGTGTTGGAGACTAATGCTTAACCCCCCTCCCCCCCCCCACCAGGATGGGGATGGGGAGCAGGATTTCCAAAATAATAAGAAGGCCCAGAGTCCCAGGAAAGGCTTCAAACAGCCCTGCTGCCACCTGGGAAGAGTGCATGGGAAGCCTGCATGGGAAGAGGGCCTGTGGAGGAGGTGGTGCTGTGGGGAGGGCTCCAGCCACAGTGGGATCTCGGATCAGTCCTTTCACCATGCAGAGGCCCAGTTTCTTCTCCCAAGCCCCAATCAGTTATTTTGTTAATTAAGCATTTGACTAATTAAGTCAAATGGGACCGTGAAAATGGCAACCCTCTCTCAGACGGATTGACGGAGGCTTTTATTTATTTTTTAAATCGTTTTATTAGGGGCTCATACAACTCTTATCACAATCCACACATACATCAATTGTATAAAGCACGTCTGTACATTCTTTACCCTCATCATTCTCAAAACATTTGCTCTCCACTTAAGCCTCTGGCATCAGCTCATTTCCTCCCCCTCCCTGCTCCCCCCTCCTTCACAAACCCTTGATAATTTATAAATTATTATTTTGTCCACCCTTCTGTTGTCCGTCCCCCAGAGAGGAGGTCACATGCAGATCATTATAATCAGTTCCCGCTCTCTACTCCACCCTCCCAGTGTCGCCACTCTCACCACTGGTCCTTAAGGGTTCATCAGTCCTGGATTCCCTGTGTTTCCAGTTCCTACCTGTACCAGTGCACCTCCTCTGGTCTAGCCAGATTTGTAAGGTAGAATTGGCATCATGATAGTGGGTGAGGAGGAAGCATTTAGGAACTAGAGGAAAGTTGTATGTTTCATCATTGCTACACTGCACCCTGACTGACTCATCTCTTCCCCGCAACCCTTCCGTAAGGGGATGTCCAGTTACCTACAGATGGGCTTTGGGTCTCCACTCCACACTCCCCCTCATTCATGATGATATGATTTTTTTGTTCTTTGATGTCTGATATCTCATCCCTTCGACACCTTGTGATCACACAGGCTGGTGTGCTTCTTCCATGTGGGCTTTGTTGCTTCTCAGCTAGATGGCTGCTTGTTTACCTTCAAGCTTTTAAGACCCCAGATGCTATATCTTTTCATAGCCAGGCACCATCAGATTTCTTCATCACATTTGTTTATGCAACCACTTTGTCTTCAGCGATCGTGTGGTGAGCATCATGAAATGCCAGTTTAATAGAACAAAGTGTTCTTGCATTGAGGGAGTACTTGAGTGCAGGCCCAATGTCCATCTGCTACCTTAATACTAAACCTATAAATATATGCACATAAATCTATTTCCCCATCCTCATATATAATTATATATACCTATGTACATGCCTTTATTTAGACTTCTATAAATGTCCTTTTCCTCCTAGCTCTTTCCTCTATTTCCTTTTACTTTCCTCTTGTCTCACTATCATGCTCAGGCTTCATTTGGGTTCTTGGTTACATTACCCTTTATCACACCCTACCAGACCTCCCACACCCTCCTCATCACCGATTTGGATCACTTGTTGTTCCCTTGTCCCTGGGTTTGTTAACACCACTTCCTTTTCCCCCACCTCCCTATCCCATGTCCCCCCTGAACTGTCTGTCCTGTTGTTTTCTCCTCCAGATGTTCATCCAGCCTATCTTATTTAGACAGACCTGCGGAGATGATAACATGCACAAAAACAAGACAGAGCAAAGCCAAGCAACAAAAGAAAAGAAAACAACAACAAAAAGCTAATGACAAAAACAAAACAAAACAACACAACATCAACAAAAAAGAAAAGCTGTAGTTAGTTCAAAGACTGTTTGCTGGCCTTTAGGAGTGTTTTCCGGTTGAGTCTGATGGGGTGCCAAACCCTGATCCAAAGTCCATTTTGGGTATTCCCTGGGGACTTCGTTGCTCTGTCCCCCTTGCTGTTCTGTTGCACGTCTTTAGTGTTTTGCCTCGGTGGTGTGGTGGGATCAGTTCAGGTGCAATTCCCACACTGTGTCTCCAGTGTTGCCCCTGTAGGGCTATGGGTCAATGAGGGATGTCGTGTCTCATAGTGGGGCCGGCCATGTGGTCTTCTCTGTGCATTGGGGATGTCATCGTCAAGGCTTGCTGGGCCAGGATGTGCTCCACTCTCTCTTCCTTCCTGTTCATTGGCTCCCGTGTGCTCTCACCAGACATGCACCTCTCCCTGAGCTGCAGCTTCAGTGCTGTCCTCTGAAATAATTTCTTCTGGGGGGAGGGTCGGCTGTCTATGTAGTTGGGATTGGGGCCGGCCCCTCAGATCTCGCCCCTGGTTGACAGGAGGCTATTATAAGATCCTCTGTGTGGAGGCTGGCATCCCCAGGCAGCCCTCCTGCCCCATTTCAAGAAAAATCCTTTTTGGCTGGAAATGTCTTAGGGGGAAAGAATGGTGGAGAGAGGAGACCCTGGAGATAAGCCAGAGGCAGCCATCCTCATGGGAGGGTGACTTCAGGAGCTGCTGGTCCTGTGCACAAGTCCCACCCTGCCAGCCAGAGGCGTTCAATAGGGTCCAGTGCACAGTCAGCCTTCCCTGTCCCGGGAGGGGCTGGAAGTAGAATTCAGCTTGGCTTTCTCTTTCTGCTGTTTCCATTTTTAAAAAAAGCTACATTGAGATCTAGTTGACATCCCATACGCTGCACATAGTTGAAGTGTATCGTGCGATAAGTTTTGACATATGTTTGCACTTATAAAGCCATCATCACAATCAAGACCATGAGCATGTCCATCACGGCCAAAAATTTCTTCGTGCCTCTTTGAAGTCCTTCCCAGGGGGACCACTGCTCTGCTTTAGGTGATTACGAATTCGTTCGCATTTTCAAGAACTTGATCTAAATGGAATCATGCAGTGGAAGCCTTCTTTTCCCCCAGCCTAATTCTTTTGAGATCCATCCATACTGTACATGTATCGATAGTTCACCCCTTTTTACCACTAGAACATTCCATTGTGCGAGGATCCCACAACTCATTTAGCCAGTCATCTGTTGATGGGCATTTGGATAGTTTCCAGTCTGGACTTTCACGCATAAAGGTGCTATGAACACTCCTGTCCAAATCTCCAAATGATCGTGTGCGTTCATCACCTCTTGGTAAATGTCTAGGATTGGAAGTCTGGGCCGTATAGATGGTGTCCCTTTCAAGAATCAGGAAAGCGTTTTTCTAGCAAGTGCACCATTTTTGTTTCTACCAGCAGTAAAATAACCCCAGACGTTTCACAGTCCTATCAGCATTCGATATCATTCATCTGTTTAGTTTGAGCTACTCTGTGGGGTATGTAGTAGATTGTTACTATGTTTTTTTCAGCTTTTATCTCCATCATGACACTGATCACCTGCTCCTTTGCTTATGGAGAAAAGATCGAAATTGTTGAGCTTTCCCTTTGGGTTGGATCCGCAATCAACACCCACGGAAGCAGCAGCCAGGAAATCATTGGGCAAGTCTGCTGCAGAGGATCTCTTTCATGTGTTAACAAGCAAAGATGCCCCCCAGAAAGGAACACAACAGATCAGCAACAGGAGCAAAGCCAGACCACAAAACCCGGAGGAACCCCCAAATCGACTTCAGGCTAGGAAGGGCAGTGTTTGGAGCCCCAGGACCAGTGGGGAGACAGTCATAAAGGTCAGTGGACAGACCTAGAACTATGTACCTATGCTTTTTCCTTTGTTTGCTTTCTTGCTAGTTTTTTGTTCCTTTTCTCTTTTTATCCAATCTTTTGTTTTCTTTTTGTTGTTTGCCTACCTATACAAGATAGGCATGGGAAAAAAAAAAAAAAGATAGGCATGGGAAGAAAGCCCAAGGAGAAAGCAACAGGACTGACAGTTCAGGAGGGACTTGTGGGGAGGACAAGGTAGGGGAAAGGAGCGGGGAGCAAACAACGCCATAGACAGGGGAACAACTAGGGAACTAAAATCAACACAGAGGAGGACGTAGAGATGCTGGTGGTGTTGGAGCAAGAGCAATCTAGCTGAGAAGGATTACTAAGAGACAGAAGATGGGTGAGCATGATGGTGGGGCAGGAGGAAGGTAAAAGGAAACAGAGGAATGATCTAGGAAGCAAAGCTATAGATAGAAGTATAAACACAGGTGTGCACTTATGTAAATATACTAATTCACAAAAATAGAGGTATCATGGCATGCGTTGCATGAGTCTGAAGAGGAATTTACAGACTGGTATTGGACATATGGGCTAATATCAGACTTATGGACTTGATCTGGACTGGGCTGGGGTGTTTTCTCGATATATGATTGCTCTTTGATATAAAACTCTTTCTTATACACATATGAGTGTCTGTGCATTTGTTTCTCTCGTCCACCTGGACTAACATGATGCTCTTACAAGTGCTTCTCCTTTTGTTTCCAATTTCATTTTGTAATTATTAACCCTTGCATTTGCAGCTAAAATGGAGTAATGGGAACCGGATTAACCCCATTGCCTGATACAGCTAAGAGCTGGACGAAATTAGGAAAGAGATTTAGACTTTGGCGGCTGCCTGCATGTGGGAGGGGAGGGGCAGGAAGCGTTTTCCAGTGGCTCCTGACTGTCTGTCCCCTTGCCTTGGCAAAAGCATGCTTGATCCCATGATCCACTCTGGTTGGCCTCCCAGGTTCTGCCCCCATGCCCGCAGCTTCATGTCCAGCTGCACATCCTGCCACCTCATCTTATGCTCATATTTCCATTCATTTAGTTAGCCCTCTCAGTTCCCTCCAGTATGCCAGGCCCTTGCACTGGGAACTCGGGGGACAGTTGCAGAGAGGACAAATTCCTGCCCTTCGAAGCTCACCATCTGGAGGTCAATTCCAATAACAGTGACCAACCAAAGGTGGTAAAATGTAGGGGGAAGAGAAAATGCCTAATAAAAATGGCCAAAGGGCTGATGGGAAGTCTGCCCTGGGGAAGCCTCTTCTATGCTGAAGAGGTGGGTGAACCACCCGAGTTGGATAAGACCTTTCAACTTCTCCCTCTACCATGGGTTAGTCACTCCTGGTGTGCCCTAGTTTTCTCATTAGCAGAATAGACAGAGCCATAATTTCTTTAGCTAGAGCTGTAGAGGGAATTAGACCAGTTAATACAGTGGTTCTCAACCTTCCTCGTGCCTCGACCCTTTATTGCAGTTCCTCATGTGGTGGTGACCCCCCAACCATATGATTATTTTTGTTGCTATCTCATAACTGTCATTTTGCTAGTTATGAAGAGCCATGTAAATATATGATATGCAGGATGTAGTTTCATTGTTACAAATTGAACATAAAGCATACTGATTCATCACAAAACAATATGTCATTATATATTGCGAAATATTTATCTCTTTTTTAATCATTTTATTAGGGGCTCATACAACTCTTATCACAATCCATCCATACATACATACATCAGTGGTGTAAAGCACATTTGTACATTCATTGCCCTCATCATTCTCAAAACATTTGCTCTCCACTTAAGCCCCTGACATCAGGTCCTCATTTTTTCCCCTCCCTCCCCACTCCCCCTACCCTCACGAAGCCTTGGTAATTTATAAATTATTATTTTGTCCTATCTTGCCCTGTCCAATGTCTCCCTTCACCCACTTTTCTGTTGTCCATCCCCAAGGGAGGAGGTCACACATAGATCCTTGTAATCAGTTCCCCCTTTCTACCCCACCCTCCCTCCACCCTCCCAGTATCGCCACTCTCACCACAGGTCCTGAAGGGAGCATCTGCCCTGGATTTCCTGTGTTTCTAATTCCTACCTGTGCCAGTGTACATCCTCTGTTCTAGCTGGATTTTAAGGTAGAATTGGGATCATGATAGTGGCAGGTGGGGGAGGAAGCATTTAGGAACGAAAGGAAACTTGTAGGTTTCATTGTTGCTACACCACACCCTGACTGGCTCATCTCCTCCCCACGACCCTTCAACATATTTATTTCTAATGACAAATAAATGAAATTTTGTCTTGAAGCATGGTGTAACATGGGGGTCTTCATGCCGGGTACTCGTAGGTGGGCATATCTGCATGTGAGCGGACCTACCAGGAAACAGAGGAGCAGTGTCTAGATTCCTAAGACCATCGGAAATATGTGTTTTCTGATGGTCTTAATAGAACCCTGTGAATGGGTCATTCGACCCCCAAAGGGGTCGCGGCCCACAGGTTGAGAACTGCTGAGTTAATAGCCATGCTGTGCTGAGAAAGCACCGGAGTTCCTAGTAAGTCATCAGCTTCTTCTGCTTCTGTACTTCTCTAGCAGAGAGGACATCGAGGGCAAGGGCCCAGGGGTGGGAATGGGCTTGGTGTGTTCCAGGAAGAACTGTTAGGCAGATAGGCAGGGATGGGATGTCCACTGACGCATGCCCAGAGAGCCAAGCATGAGAGCAAAGGGCGGCGCACTGCACATGCTCAGAGGCCTAGGTTTTCCCACGGCGGGCATGGGTGGGCGTTAAACCTGGATCGGCCCACCTGGGCCAGGTGAATTCAATCCAGCCAATGGGGTCGATCTGAGGTCATCCACCACGCCCCCTTGTGGAATACTTGAAAAGGCAGGAGCCTAGAGTCAGGAGAGAGAACTTGGGGAGACCTTTGGAGGAGAATTTAGGAGAGATCTACAGAGAGTCGCAGGGAAAGAGATCTTTGCCTGACTCTGAGGAGTCTCTGCCAGGCTGCATGGTCGGGAGGAATCCTATGGGTGCCGCATAAAACCTGGAACTTCTTCTAACTCTCATTAAACTCACTTGGATCACGGGCCAGGCTTCAGGGTGAATTCTTTCTCGTGCGGAGCCAAGGACTGAGGTGTAACTCTATCTCCCGAGAGATCTAACAGAACCACGAGGTCAGACATACACAAGGTTGTTTGGACAAGGGGTGAAGTTCAAGAGGAAGGCAGTGGCCTCCCTGGCTTCCTGACACCCCTCCATGGCCAGTCCTCTTTACACCATTGATGTATGTATGGATTGTGATAAGAGTTGCATGAGCCCCTCATAAAACAATTAAAAAAAAAAAGAAAATGACCACGGCAGAACTGGTCTAGGATGGGCTCAAAGTCACCCACGCCCACCCTCCACTTTCTCCCCAGCTGCACTAGTGCAGATTACCCGCGGAGGCTCTCGATGGAAAAGAACAAGTATGCCTCACTTTTATCCTCTTACCTCACACATAATGCCTTTAAAAAATACAAGGACAGCTGGTGGCAACAACCTCCCGTGGATCAAAGTCTACTGGCATCATCTTCCAATAGCACATGCCCACTCTGTGTCTGTGTCAGATTTGGGCAATTCTCCCAATAGTTCTAATTGTCCATAGACTGCAATAATCGTATTGCTTCAGCATCTCCGCTTTGTTGCAGGTCTGCCTGAATTTGTTTTAACCTGCTGGTGATGGAAACTGCCCTAGGCTAGTCGAAAGTGCTCGCTACCCTACCTGCCTACTTCCGAGGCCTCTAGGAAGACCCCACTCTCCCTATTTTACCTGGAGCTATTGGCTGCCAAAGGCAGAGGGAGCACACGATGTTTCTGGGTCGTGAGCCCAGAATCCTGGGTCTGGCTTGTGTTGGCATCGCACACTGCGGCCACCTCCAGGGCCTAAGTGTGAATGCTGCCATTTGGTATTGGAAAAGAAGCCCTAAGCAGCCAGGCTTCCCTAAGCGGGAGGGTGGTAGTGGTGTGTGTGTGTGTGTGCTTGGGGGAGGGGCAGCAAGGATACATAGAAAGAGAGGGAGGGCAGACATGCCTGTGGCCTTCAGGTCGTCGTCCTGCAATTTTGTGCCCGCTGGCAAGGATCCTACCTCTTTTGGGAGCCCCGACCCCTGTTGTTAGCCCTGCCCCCAACAGGCCCCACCCACCCTCTTGAAGACACCTGCATGGAGGTGTCTTCACCTGTATCGGGTGAGAGTGGGTGCTCACCTAGCTACTTGGAGGAATGGACACAAGAAGAAAGGACAAGGAAGGTAGGAAGGAGTATAGTCAGGTTGGGGGAAAATGCTGAACCAGGAGCCAGCCAACCAGGTCCTCATTTTGGGGGCCTCATTGTGAAGGGCTGGGTGGCCTTGAGAAAACCCACTAATCTCTCTGGGTGGCATTCATTCAGGGATGTCTTACTGAGACCCTGGCATGTGCCAACAGCTAGGGATAGGGGTGGACTAGACCCACCCACAATGCCTCATTAGGAACGTGGTCCCTGGACCC
This sequence comes from Tenrec ecaudatus, assembly GCF_050624435.1. NCBI lineage: Eukaryota > Metazoa > Chordata > Mammalia > Afrosoricida > Tenrecidae > Tenrec > Tenrec ecaudatus. The sequence continues at coordinate 63,485,330 of NC_134546.1, read as the reverse complement.
AGAGTGGAACCCTGCGCCATATCCTCCTGCTGGTGTGACCTCCGCTCCCTGGTGTGACCTCCACTCCCCAGGGTCTCTGTGGGCAAGAAACACGGCTTCTCAGCTCTGCATTACTCTGCTCCCACCCTGTCCGAATCTTACGAGATTGAGCGAGTAGAACACAGATGTGCAGAGTCCCAGGTGCACAGCGACCTTCAACACCAGCCTTTGTCATTGCTTATCGCCACACTCTTGACACATGCTTGTGCTGACCTCACAGATTTGGGGTTTCTTTTTTTTCATTATGAACTCTTTGGGGCCTATAAAAAAGAAAAGAATATAGCACAAACCTATCAATACAACATTAACCCAATTTAAGCAATCTGAAAAACTTGGCGTCTTCAAGTCGATCTGACTCAGAGTGACCTCATAGGGCAGGGTAGAACTGCCCCTGTGGGTTTCTGAGACTTTAACTCTTTATGGGAGTCGAAAGCCTGCATTTTTCCCTGAGAGCGGCTGGTGGCTTCAACCTGCCGATCCTGAGTTAGCAGTCCAACACATAACCACCATGCCACCAGGGCTCCTCTGTCTAAGAAATAGAGCTGTGGAAATGCATTCTCTGCACTTGAATTTCTCACCCCTGAGTCTGAGCTGCACTTTACCTACCACCCAGCTCTCAAGCTCCCAGAGTAGGTGCAAGAGAGGCTGTGGTACACTAGCTGGGCCTGCAAGGATTATTTACTCTTCAACCAATTTGCCTCAGGAGACAACAGTGCAGGCCCCTCTGTGGTCTGTCGTGTGTGTTCCTCCATGCGGTCTGTCTGTCCAAGGCTGGGTGTGTATGTCTGCTTGTGAGTATGTGGGTCGAGGGCAGCGGTTCTCAAACTGTGGGTTTCGACCCCTTTGGGGGTCAAATGACCCTTTCACAGGGGTCGCCTAAGACCATTGGAAAACAAATATTTCACAATATATAATTACATATTGTTTTGTGATGAATCACTATGCTTTCATGATGTTGAATTTGTAACAATGAAAATACATCCTGCATATCAGATAGTTACATGATGATTCATAACAGTAGCAAAATTATAGTTATGAAGTAGCAACGAAAATAATGTTATGGTTGGGGGGGTCACCACCACATGAAGAAGTGTATGAAAGGGTCGCAGCATGAGGAAGGCTGAGCATCGCTGGTCTAGGGGGTGTGAGTGTGTACATATTGGGCTATGTTGGCGTGGACTGGGGTGACCACAATGCAGACTGTAGCAGGGTCCCTGCCCCATGGACCTCCTGCAGTGTCAGGAGGAGTGGCCATGGAAACCACACCCTCTAACACTCTTCAGCCCATTAACACTCACTCTTACTGCCCAGGTGCCAGTGCTGACTTATAGCCACCCCCTGTGGGTTTCCAAGACTGGAACTGTTTATAGTAGTAGAAAGTCCTGTCTGTCTCCCTCGGAGATGCTGGTGGTTTCGAACATGGGAATCAGCCCCATGCATAACCACTGCACGACCAGGGCCCCTAAGTGTCAGAAAAAGGGGTCAAAAGATGTGGGTACACGGAGGAGGAAACATGAATTCGAACAAGGCGCCCTTACACTGACCCTTCCCTCTGCTTGGAATGCTCGTCCCCCAGGACCCACAAGGCCCACTCTCTTACCTCTTTCCACTCTTTCAGCAAATGTTATCTTGACCACCTAGTTAATCATCCCACAGAAACAAGCAAGCCCACCCTGCACTCTCCAAACTCACACCTGCTGTGTTTTTCATCCAAAGCACAATTTGAGTGTGTATGTGTAACCACCACCACGGGGTCTTTCCAGAACCTTTCCTTCCTGCAAGCAGAGATTCTGTACCCATGGGCCAGTGGCTCCCCACTCCTGCCTCTCTCAGCCACCGGCACCCACCCACTTCCCCGTGCTCTGACCCTAGCCATTGCCTGCTCTCGCTATGTCACGAGAGTGCAGCAAACAAGGCCGGCCACATCGGGAGGCTGAACCCTGGTGATGTGTGAACCCTGGAGGGTGACGGGTCCATTAGTGAGACTCCTGAATGTTACTTGGTTTCCTGCTCCTAAGGGGGTGTACCTGGGAGGCATCTGGAAGGGAAGAGGCACCAGGGTGTGCAGTGGTGGCTGCATTGTAAGCTCCGTGAGGGCAGGGACCAGAGAGCAGTGTCTCACACAAGGGTGTGAGATGGGGAGCCGGAGAAGTATGTGGGCAGGCCCCGAGGGCCAGGCCAAGCAGTTGAGAGCCAATTCTGAGGTTCCCAGCAAACATGCAAGGCTCTGGAGGGGAGAGTCGGAGGCAGCAGAGGAGGAGAGTTGTGTTCAGGAAGAATTCCCACCAGTGCCAACTGTCCCCAGAGGGGGGGAGACGGTCTTCTTCTAGACAGAGAAGTGGCCCAGTCAACATCTCACTTTGACTCAATGAGTTTACTAAGCTTTTAAGAAGCCCTGGTGAGGCAGTGGGTTACTTGATGGTTTGCCAACTTCAAGGTCTGAAGTTCGAAACCACCAGTTGCTCCATGAGAGAAAGAGGAGTCTTTCTGCTCCCGTAGAGTTCCCGTCCAGAAACTCACAGGGGCAGATGTCCTACAGGGTCAATTTGAATTGGCATTGACTTGGCGGCAATGAGTTTGGTGAGTGAGTTTTTAATGTGTTCTGGTACTTCACCCCCATGCCCGGGAGGAGGTCCTCCAGATAATGGGTGCCAGCTCCCAGGAGGTGCGACGGTGCCAGCTGTGAGACCCGGAGGGCCGGCCTCAGTGATGGCCAGGTGTGTGCACGCCAGCTGCTCAGGGAGAACATCTGCTCTCCTGCGAAGCAAGGGGCTTTGTCCACTCCACTGAATTCTTCCAGCAGCTCCCCAGGAGCCCAGGTGGGGGAGGGCCACGCCCAGAATGGGGACATGGCCAGCCCAAGGTCATCAGCCTGCATGCAACAGAGTTGAGTCTAGAACCCAGGGATCATGGCCACTCCTGGTTATTTCCAGGTCTTCCTCGCTGCTGCTCCCCAGGGTCTTGTGGAGAAGCTGTCAGTCACTTCCCAGCCCAGTATCTTGACCCTCAGAAGGATCCAGAAGAAGGAACAGCAGCTCAATGCAGGCTCCTCAAGAACGGGAGGAGGTTAGACAATGCCCGGGATGCAATGAGATGTATTGGACTTTGAGGCCAAAGGGTCAGGACAGGCCCCAGCCCTGCCACATCCTAGCTGTGTGGTCTCTGAGGGCCCTTCCTTTCTCAGTCAAATGGAGACAGGGCTCAGTCAGTGCTCTCCACCCCCAGGGACCTGGGACAAGGCCCTCCTCACAGATACAAGGTAGCCACTGTTCAGAATAATGGGGCCAGAGGCTGCCCCACAGGGAAGACAAGAATGGGATCCTTCTTATGCGCCCTCCCCAGGCCCCGTGCTGAGCGTCTGATCTACATTAAGTTGCTGAGAGACAGAATTGACTCATGGCAGGAAGTTTGCGCCTAACTCATGTAATGGAGTGTGAACTTGAACAACTTGATGGGAAATCAAGCCCCTGTGGAAAGCAGCTCTGGTGGTACAGTCGTTACGTGCTGATCTGCCAGCCTCATGGTTGGCAGTTCAAACCCTGCAGCAGCTCCAGGGGAGAAAGACTGGACTTTCTACTCCCGTAAACAGTCAGAGGCTCGGAAACCACAGGGGGTCCCTCTGGGTCAGCATGGAGTTCTGGCATGTGGTCTGCAGACATGAGTGGTGGAGACCAAGGAAATTCACAAGGCCCAGGGCTCTGGGAGCAAGTGGGGCCTTGCAACTGTGTCTCATGGTCCTTTGGCCCAACCTCCTCTGGAGACAGAGTACAGACACACCGCCCCCCACCCTCCTCCTCCCCAGCCAGCCCCTGGGTGAGGTGTTCCGGCCCCAAGGAGGCTCCCAGGCCGGCACTTCCACTGCCATTCCGGGGCAGCCCAGGAGGGCAGCCAACAAGGGGCCCCGAAGGGCTTATCGCTCGCAGTGACTCCCCAGCGGGCAGACTGTCTCCCCTGCTCTGAGCAGAGCTGATAAAGAGGACAGACTCTGTGTTTACTGTGGCCCAGTCTGGGCGAGTGGGCCTCCCGGGGGCGTGCAGGCTCCTCTGGGAACCGACTATCTGCCGAGATACCATCGCATTCCTGCAGCCCCAGCCACACCAGGCTGGACGGAAGGGGCGGAGTGGATGAAATATGACAGCTGCAGGCCCCTTGGGCTCTGTTCCCCCAGGGCCTGCCCAGAGGAGGCCACCCTGCGTCCCCCAGGGGTCTGTGGTTTCAGGGCCTGTTAAGTGCTCCATGAGGGTCCTTTGGAGCCAACTTGGGGACATCACTACAGCGAAAAAAGCATTTTTTTCAGCTTCTGTACTTGTGGTCTTTCAGATAACCCTTCCCTCTGAGTCATGTGGGTAATGAAGTTCCATAGGAGCGTCATGTCCAGCATTTGGGGGCTGGACTCCAGGTCAGTAACAGGTCACACCTTGGGGCAGGCTTCCGAGTGACCCCCAGCTGACCAGGCCAGCCCACAGTGACAGCTAACACTGACACAGTGCCTACCTACCATCCGACAAAGCCCGTGGGAGGCTTTGTAAGTCCGTAGTCTCCTTTCCCCTGCCCAGGAGCTCTGGGTGGTAGGTGCTATCGGTAAATCCACTCTGCAGCTGAGGAAATGGAGGCCATGGAGTGCACATGCCCAAGGTCACACAGGCAGCCAATAGGAGGGCTGGGGTTTGAATGCAGGCAGGTAGGCTTCCAGATCCCTGGTTTAACCCACAGTGGGTTAAATCACCCACCACCAGCTTAAAAGTAGCTAACGATGATGATCTGCATTGACAAATGACCATACTCTGGGCTCTCACAGCGCCACCAAGTGGCCAAACACAGGGAAAGAACTGCCTCTAGAGTTAAGCCTGTGTCCCGTTCCTAGCACGGACCCCAGACACTGCGGCTGAACCTGACCTCTCTGAGCCTCAGTTCACCATTTGGGAAATGGAACTAGTACTGGCCTTAGCAGTAGGCAAGGGGCCCTGGTGACACGGAAGGTATCGGGATGCTCAACCGAAGGTCAGCAGTGTGGACCCACCAGCCGTTGCAAGGGAGAAAGGCGAGGCTCTGCTCGCATAAAGGTGTACAGCCTCAGAACCCCCGTGGAGCGGGGGGTCGCTCTGAGCCAAACGAAAGTGATCGCTGTGGGTTGGGTGAGCAGGAGGGGTGAGAGAGGGCCTATGGAGGTGCCTCGCACCTGGTCGGTTTTCATTAAGGAATCACGATTGTTGCTTTGACAATGGGCTGGGGAGTGGCCCGCCCAAACTGAGTATCTGTTACGGGAGAGAGTCAACTACTCAGCAATGGGAGCAGAGAGGAGGAGCAGGGCCACGTCTCAGCCGGCAGCATGGACAGGTGATTTGGACTGTGGTTTCAGAGGTGGGCAGACGTGGGTTTAAATTCCAGGGTCAGCATGCACTCTCGGTGGGACCTAGGAGACATACTAGATGTCTCGGAGTCTACGGAATGAGAACTTGTACCGACCCGCGTGAAGACTAAGAAAAAGCGCTGGGCACACTGATAGGCACATGCCACTGTTGTTGTTAGGTGCCATCCTGTGTGTCTGAGTCACAGCGACCCCCCGTGAGCCACGGAATGAAACGTTGCCTGGTCCTGTGCCATCCTCACACCTCTGTTTGAGCCCCTGTTGCAGCCACTGTGTGATGCCCCCGCAGGAAGTGCTGCCACGACTCTTCTTGGGTGGTCGGGGTAGAGCAGGACGCAGGCAGAGACGTCCACACCCACCACGCTGGGACCTGTGAGTCTGTTAGGTTGCATGGTAAAGGGGGATTAAGGTTGCCTTCAAATGATGTGGTTACCTTGGATTGTCTGGGTGGGCCAATGTCATGTGCAGAGACCCACGCCCACTGCCACTGAGTCTATTCTGACTCACAGCAATGCTGTAAAGTGCTCCCCAGGCTGTACATACGGGAGTCAGCGTCATCATTTTCCAATGGAGCAACTCGTGGGTTGGGAGCACCAGTCTCGAGATTAACAGCCCAACACCTGACACAGAGCACCAAAGGGTCCTTATGAGTGGGCGTTGTTATTTGTGATAGGCAGGGACAGAGTGGAACTGCCCCATAGGCTTTTCGAGTCTGTAATCCTATCATGAGCAAACTGCCGGGTCTTTATCTCACAGAGCCACAGGGTGAGTTGAAGGACCAACCTTAGCCAACCTTAGCCGTGCAACGTGAGACAGACTCCACCACTTATTACTGCCTTTGAAGATGCAGGAAGGGGCCATGAGCCAAAGAATGCGGGCAGTCTCTGGAAGCTGAAAAAGGCAAGGACACGGTTTCTCTCTCTTAGAGACTCCAAAGAGAGCACAGCCCTGCCGAATCCCTAGTTTGAGTCCGGTGAGACCCATTTCTGACCCTTCACCTCCAGATCTGTAAGCTAACAAGTGCGTGTTGTTGTGAGGCAATTAGTTACCGCAGTGGCGTGGTGTCGCGAAACACTTGACATGGTCTCCTAGTCTTCATAACTACCACCAAGTGACTTCTTCCTGATGGGTCTGGGTAAGAAAAGGTATGTGAAGATGCTGGTAGGATTATAGGATTACACGGTGAGTTGCTAACAGAGCTTATTATGACCATCTATCAAGCAAGAAGAAGCAGGTATGACGCATGTCCTTTGGGTCCCGAGATCTCTCTGCATTCAAACCCCTCCGTCGACTGACAGAGAGCTGGACAGCAGAGGAGGGACAGAGGAGCAGCAGGAACAGAAGCAAGAGCCAGAGCACCAGATGGGGTGGGGCCTTCTGGCGGGAGTGGCTTGTGATGTGGGCTGGGAAGGCATTTGTTTGGGGATCTTGATTTGCTGACCCACAGAGCTAGGGGTAAGTCCCTTCTGGCTGAGGCTTTCAGCGGAGTGTGGTGCCCTTTGGGCATTTATCAGCAGTGCTAAGAGAGCTCTGTGCTATAGAGCCAGTAACTGGATAGGGGGGGTTGGGGGGACATGGAGGTTGGAGGGTAATAATGAAATTCAAGAGGGAAGAAAATGTTCTGGAACTGATTGTGGTGATGATTGTACAACTCTTTGTAATCCGATTGAACTTCAGGCGTGTATGATATGTGAACCATATGCCAATAAAACTTTAAAAAACAAATTAAAACAAGCATTTATGGAACTGGGGTGGGGAAGGGGTGGGAAATTTTGTAACACTGTCACGGGCCAGGGCAGAAGCCAAGGGGTCACATGGCTGAAAGGCCATGGACCAGAGAGAAACCTGCCTTCGGGCATGACCAAGAAAAGGCTGCCCTGATTGATGCACTGTGTCTGAGCATTTCTGATTCAGAATGAACGCCTGTTCTCAAGCTCCTGGTGGTGCGGATGCTCTGGAGTTCTGTGTGGTCTCTGCCATGATGGCTGGAGCCACTGAGAAGCCCAGCGTGCTCGCGGTGTGAGGGACGGCGGTGTCAGAAGTGGGAGAGAGGCTGGAGTCTGAGTCCTTGGTTGGAGGAAGGAGCCTTGGGGTGACGTGGCATTTGATTCTCCTTCCCCTCCCCCTTGTGACGTCAGAGGAGGCTAGCCATCCCTGCTCCCAACACACCACCCTACGAGCAGCCAAAGGAAACTAATGTGGGGTACATGCGTCATGAGATTCCAAATGCTTTTCCAGCCAGCAAAGCAAGAAAGAGCCAGAAGTGGGAGATGGGGGTGTCCTCCCCTCAACTGAGTAGAAATGATGATAATTCAGCCAAAGGTTGTTGGAAGCGTGAGGGCATTCACTGGGGGAGAGAGGTCAGAGGAAAAACACTTGTTCCTGTTGTCCCCACTTCCTCTGGGGGGCATGGTACATTAGAAGAGACAGTGTTTGTCTTCTGGGGCTGCTGTTACAAAGTAACACAAACTGGGGGGCTTACGATAGCAGTGCCTTCCCTCGGGGCTCTGTAGTCGCAGCAGGTTGGCACTGTCTCCAAAGGCTCTCACGTGCACCCTTCCTGCTCTCCTGACCTTCAGGAAGCGCACGGCATCCCTCGGCTACGGCAGCACCAGTCGCAGCCTCCGCATCTTCACATGGCCATCTTCCCGCCGTGTCTCTCGTCTCTTCTTAAGAGACTAGGGCCCTCTCACATGACCTCATCTTAACCAGCACTTCTGTAACAACCTGATGTCCAAAGGCTGCTCATTCTGAGGTTCCAGGGTTAGTGTTAAAACAGGTCTTTGGGGGGAACACAATTCAGCTGAGAACAACCACGTTGTCCGACTCTGTTTCCCCATCCACTGGTGAAAGGCGAATTGGGCCCCACATGGTCTATCCAATTCACTCACGTGGGGCAGGCCAACAGGCCCCTGCTTTCCAGCGAGGACTGGCTGGCTCTTACAGTGATCTCTTTCCCTTCCTCTTGTCTTTCCCAGAGCCAGATGTCAGGGTGAGAGCAGGGAGGCTTGGCCATCGCTGGGAGCCTGTAGAGCGAGCCAGATAGAGACAGGAGGCGACGTCCCCCAGGCCACATGTGATTCAACAGGCTCGGGGGCTGTTTTGTTGTCAGCAAGCGTGATGCCCACCACAGACCCCCATGAAGTGGCTTCAGTGCTTCACCCCTCCTGTGGGTGTCCTTGACCTAGCACATCTTTTAGACTGTCATCCCACCTAGGTTGTGCCCCGGAAACTCCTCCCGAGATGAAGACAGAGACCTGGCTCCAAGCCTCACGTACTGCCTCCGTTTCTTTGGTGACAGCAAGAGAGCTGTCAGCCTCAGAGCTTCGGGTCCCTTGTCTATGAAACAGGCTTAATTCGAATGAGCTAACCAAGCGATTGTGACTTTCTAACAAGATGCCCACTCACATTTTTCCAAGTTCCCTAGTTACTGTCTCATTCTTTCAGTGCCCTTCTCTCTGCTGGAGGTGAACAAGGCGGCAGATCTGCCAGTCATCCATCCACTGACGGGCGGCGGGTAAAGACATACTACTAGTCATTATCACCATGGCCGACACGTAGGGATGTCAGGTACTAGTCTGAGCACTGCTCAAATGAGTCCAGTATTATCTCAGTTGCACAGAAGAGGAAGCCAACGTTCTTTTGTCTTCGGTCATAGGAATGTGAGGGGACGGAGCAGAGTTTGGACCCAGGCAGCGTGGCTCCCTGCCTGCATTCTTAGGCTGCCCCATAGCTCCTGGTGGGTGACGGCACTGCTTCCCATGGGAGGCTCCTCCGGAGGCAGGTGGTGCAGTCATCAGAGCTGACTTCAGGTGCAGCTCTGCTGCTCTCTAGCTGTGTGACTTTGGACAAATCCGTTAACTTCCCTGAGTGTTGTTCGCTCATCGGAGGTGGTAAGCGTTGAACTAGGTAAAGAGCAAGCGAAAGCCCAAGAGAAGTCCTGAGAGGCTCCCCTGGAAGGGCTAAACCCTCCTGTTCCCTTTCCACTGTCGGGCTGGGTGGGAGGAAGGTTGGGAAGGACTCAAGGGACACTAGCAGAAAGAAATGACCCCATCGGACAGATGCAGGGGACTCCCTGAAAGCACGTCCCCCACCCCCTGTATACACACACACACATACACACACACACACACACACACACACACACACCAGGTGTTTATTGCACAAAGGGATAGCCCACTGCCATCCAGCCCGTTCTACCTCAGAGCAACCCTGAAGGACCGAGGTGAACTGCCTCATAGGGTTTCCAAGACTAAATCTTTACCAAGGTGAACTGCCTCTGGGGGTTTTAAACTGCTGACCTGCTGGTGAGCAGTGCTCTAAATAGGGCTCTGAAGAGTAAGAAATGAAGGCGATAAAAAACAAAATAATAAGTAGGAGGTCCAGGAAGATGGGAAATTTAGCTGCATGGGCGTCCCAAACTCCCAGGACCAGACTAGACCACTGAGCCCAGGGTGCGATGGTGACGCACATCCCCATTCCCAGCGGCTTCACAAACCAGGCCTGTTTCTCGCCTGTGTGCTACACGGTGGGCTGTTTAGAGCTGGGGTGCTCAAAGAGACTTAAGGATTCAGCTGGAGGAAGCAGACTGCTTCCACAAGGACAGCAACAGGGACACGAGAATGTGGCCAGCGGCACCAGCCCCAAACCAGGCCATTTGCTGTCCAGTTGATTCCGACTCACGGTGGTCCCAGAGTCCAATTGTGCTTCCAATAGTTGAGTTTTTTGAAGTTGATTGCTGGGCCTATATTTCAGAGGCACCTTGGTGCCGACTCAAAGCTCCAAACCATCCTTCCAAGGCTGAGCAAGTTCACTGCTTGCCACTGAGGCCCTCGAGGAAACCCACCCAGCCAAACCCACGTCTGCATGGTGATTCTGACGCACAGCAGCCCCACGCAGGGTTTCCGAAGCTGTACGTCTCTAGGGGCGCAGATAGCCTCATTTTTCTCCTAAGGAGTGGCGGGTGGGCTTGAAACCCCAACCTTTTGGTTAGCTTATCTGACAACGCGACCTGGTACCCAGGTAACCTTCTCCCCAAGGGTTTGATTTGCACAGAAATTCTGCTACTAAAGAAAGGGGAGAGGGTCGACCTTGCCAAAAGTACCCAGTAGTCACTGCAGGGACCCCATCTGGAGAGGAATAGATTCTGGCCTGAGCTCATTGGCTTATCACAGGCCCCAGTGCACCTCCAACACCATGGCCAGTTATTACTTATCTCTGGGTTTCTACTTTCCCCCGGAATGGAGTTCAGAAGAGAAAGAGACATTTCCTGTGCCTATGTCTCTCCCAGAGTCCCTGCCTGGTTTAAATCGGCGGTTCTCAACCTGTGGTTTGTGACCACTTTGCGGGGGTCGAACGACTCTTTCACAGGGGTTGCCTGATTCATAACACTAGCAAAATGACCGTGATAAAGTAGCAACGAAAATGAATTTATGGGTGGGGGGGCCACCACCACATGCGGAACTGTATGAAAGGGTCGCGGCATCAGGAAGGTTGAGAACCCTGGAATAGTTAACGCACTTAACTGCTACCTGGGCGATGTGCAGTCTGAGTCCATCCAGAGGCACCTTAGCACAAAGTGCTTCAAAAAGGTCAGCCGCTGAAACCTGCCCTGCTGTTGCTCTCCCCAGACACACAGCGGGTCCTCTTGCGTGGGATGAACTCATCAGCACTAGGACATGCCTGCTAATGATCAAAAGAGCAAGAGAGACACCAACAGCGTGATCGTGCATTTCATGAAAAATGTGAGAGGGAGCAGAAACACTCCTCAGCCGCTTCCAAACCAATCTCATTGTCCTCAAGTCGCCCCAGCTCACAGCAACTCTGTAAGACAGGGTGGGACTGCCCCTGCGAGCATCTCAGCCTGTAGCCCTGTAGGGAGCGGAAAGCCTCGTCTTTCTCCTGCAGAGCAGCTGGTGGTTTCAAACTGCTGACCCTGCTGTTAGCAGCCCGATGCACAACCACCATACTTCCTCTGTTTATCAGGTTAAAAAAAACAAAACACAGACAAGTAGTTGGAAACCCCCTAACAAACTCTGAAACTTCACATCCCATCCTTGGGCTTCCTGGAGTCATGGGCCCCCGCCACCCTTCCCTAGCATAGCTCACCCTCTTCTGCGGAGGAGACCTGCCGCTTTGCGTCCAGCCCCTCTTGCCCTTCGTTTGGAAGCATCTCCCCCTGCTTTGTAGCCAGGGCTGATTTTGAGCAAGTTCAAAACTGCCTCGCAGAGTTCAAGATCATTATGGCAGCCAAAAATGCAGTGAAATAGCACCCTACTGTCAGTTAATTACTAAAAATCCTTTAATAGCTGACATTATTATAAATTATATACCCATTATGACAGGGACAATCAGGCGCTCTGTTTCTCTTGCCCTGTATTGGAATCTCAAACAATGCTGTCTTGTTGGGGAGAATAACCCAGATGCCCATAGGGGCCAAGCTGGCAGTGTGTACCTAGGCCAACTGCAGCAGCCCGTGGCCTCCGAGGATGCCCTGCTCCTGGGTGGGGATGAGGTCGCCACCTGACAAGGCCTCTCACCAACCTTCCCCCCATTCCCACCTGCCTCTTCCACCTCCCCACAGGCCTGCTGCCACCCTCTGCCCCGCCCCCCTGCTGCTCCCCCTTCACACTGCAGCTCAAAGGGCCCCTCCTTCCAGGAGGATTTCTTGGCCCTCCCTCCTAGTCTAGACACTGGTAGGTCAGTTTCCTGTCATTCTGTTTTCCTTTTTGAGTGAGTATCCCTGTGGTACAAATGGTTCACCCCCTTGGCTGCTCACTCGAAAAAGTCTATGCCGAGGTGCAGCGGAGGAAAGGCCTGGCAAAGTACTTGGATAAAAATCAGCCCCTGAAGACTGTGGAGCCCAGAGCTGGACTCTGACACCATGCGGCCACTGCCAGGAGTCCGAGTTGACCCCACGGGCAACTGGTGTGTAAAGGGCGCGTGTCTGAAGTGTGAAGCTGATGGCAGCCAGTGAAGACTATCCACGGACTGCATCTACCTTTTAAGAAGTACAGCCAGAATGTTTCTTAGAGGCTAGAACGGCAAGACGTTGTCTGTGTCCTTTGAGCATGTTGTCCGGAGAGACCCGCCCCTGGAGAAGGACATCATGCGGACAAGATGGACTGACACCATGGCTGCAGCCATGGGCGCAGGCGTGAGAGCAATGTGAGGGTGGTGTGGGGCCGGGCGGTGATTTACCCCCTTGTGCATAGGGTGGCTAGGAGTTGACACGGCCTCGGCGGCACCTAAGGTCAGCAGATGCTGTGCAAAGGAGGCCTGGGAACAGTGGGTGGAATGTTGTGCCGCTGGTCAGATGGCAGGCCACTTGACCCTTGGTTTCGATAAGGAGTCACAGTCTCCAAACCCACAGGGCAGGTCCTAGTCTGTCCTCTGGGGTTGCGATCGATGAGTCAGAATCAACTTCACAGCCATGAGTTTAGATCAAGATGTGGAACAGGGGTCTGTCCCCAGGCAGGAGACCCCAGAGGCGCTAGTCAGTGACCCACAGGTTAATGCCCCCAGGACTTTTGAATAGAGGGGCTGCACAGCCCACTCTTGAAGAAATGTATTCAGAATGCTGGCTGTGTAGGTTAGGCTCTGTGGTTACTGGAGGGCCCCTGGCCTGGCCCCTTTATCTCAGGTCCAGCAAGGCCAGCCTGAAGTGATGCAGCTTGGGAGGTCATCTTTAAGAAAAAGAAAACTCTCTTGGGTCCAGAGCCTAGGACCTGTCCTTCACATTTAAGGGGCCACCAAGTCACCTCTCATTTTGCTTCACTTCCAGTTGGTGGCCTCTAAAGGTAACTGAGACTTCCAAGTTAGAAGTGGCTTCCTGGGCTAAGCAGCTCACTGCCAGCCTCCTTCCACCCACATCACATTAGAATAACCCAAACCCTAAATTCACTGCCATCAAATTAATTCCTACTCACAGTGACCCTGTAGGGCAGGCCAGAGCTGCTGCTCGGGACTTCTGAGACTGTCACTCTTTCATTTTATATCATTTTATTAGGGGCTCATACAACTCTAATCACAATCCATATATACATCAATTGTGTAAAGCACATTTGTACATTCATTGCCCTCATCATTCTCAAAACATTTGCTCTCCACTTAAGACCCTGGCATCAGCTTCTCATTTCCCCCCCTCTCTCCCACTCCCATCTCCCTCATGAACCCTTGATAATTTATAAACTAGTATTAGTCTTTTGCCTCAGTGTGGTGGGATCAGATCGGGAGCAATTTCCACACAGTGTCTCTGGTGTTGTCCCCTGTAGGGCTATGGGTCAGTGAGGGATGTCGTGTCTCATAGTGAGGCCGGCCATGTGGTCCTCTCTGTGGATTGGCTGCTCTGAGCAGGAATATTGTCGACAAGGCTTGCTGGGCCAGGATGTGCTCCACTCTCTCTTCCTCCCCTTCATTTGCTCCCGTGTGCTCTGATCAGCCATGTTCCTCTCCCTGAGCTGCAGCTTCAGGGCTGTCCTCTGCAGGGAATTCTTCTGAGGAGAGAGACTGTCATTCTTTATGGGACTAGAAAACCTTGTCTTTCTCCTGAGGACGTTGTGGTAGTTACATAATCTGGTATCAATTTGGTGGAGTCTGGCCTGTCAATCAAGATATAACCAATGAGGTCTCTGTGTGGGCATGGTCTTCTCCTGAGAATTCCTGAGAATTTTCCTCCATTGAGGCAGAAGATGCTTCTTTCTCTCGACCCTTGGACCGTACTGACAAGGCTGACTCCCTGCGAGACGTCCCTGAGGAGAAGCCACATGGACCTACCCTGATGTAGCCCAGGGAGCTGGAGAAGCTACGTGGAGACCCCTGCCAGCGCTGAGAGGCTTACAACACCACTGGATCCAAAGAGTTCCCACCCGCTGGCCGGTGATTGTCCTGCACTTGGAATCATTGCATGTGTTTCAGGAGTCTGAAGAGGGCTTTATAGATTGGTATCGGACATACGGGCTAATACTGGACTTATGGGCTTGGATAGGACCGGGTTGGGATGCTTTCTTAATGTACACTTAGCCTTTATATAAAACTCCCTCTTAGACACATTTGCGTGTTTATGGTTTTGTTTCTCTAGTCTACCCAGACCAGCACAGACGTTTGGGTTAGCAGCCCAGCGTGTAATCACGATGCCACCAAGGTTCCACGAATCACCAAAGGGAACTTAGAAAAAGCTGCAATGCCGTAAAGCCGTGATGCTGATGAAGCTGGTGTGGAGGGGAGCTCAGGCTTGAGCGTTTTCCAGTCTTCCACGTGAGTCTAACACACAGCCCAGGGCTGAGAGCCCCTGAGCCCAGGACGAACTCTGATTCCTAATTATTCTCTGCTCTAGACTTGGACTAAGAGGACTGTACCTCCTAATACTGCCTGCTGCCTCCTTGTGTGGAGGGGCCAGGGCACATGGCTGTGGTCTATGCCACCTGAGTACCTGGCCCTCCTCTAGGGGAATCCTACCCTGGGGAGAAACTAACCAGTAGTAATGACCACTGCAGCTTGTTGTTGGTCCCACCCCAGCTCCTGGCGATGTGGCTCAGTCCCGTGGCCCCACTTATCGGTTGGGGTTCAGAGCGTGGGGTTCATGGGATGAGTTGTGGGAGTGTATTATCAGGTCTTTCTTCCTACCCCAGCTTAGTCTGGGAGCCCTGCTGGAACCTGTCAGGATGCATGGTAGCCTGCAGGCCTCCACTGACAGGCAGGTGGGGGCTGCTGTGGTGGTGGTGGGAGCTGGCCAGGAATCAAGCCCTGGTCTCGTGCATGGAAAGTAAAAACCCTACTATAGACCTGTCACTACCGCTCTATCGCATTTTAGCAGAGAGGTGACTGAATTCCAAACTCCCCAGTGAGTGGCCTGCAGGTTAGCCAGAGCAGGGAGCCCAGTGCGTCTCTAGACTCAACAGTCCAGGCGGGTTTTCCCGAGGCAGGCGGTTTCCCAAAGTCCACTAAGCCCAATGCCTTGGAGCCGATTCTGCCTCACAGAGGAGACCCTATGTCGTTTCAGAGGCTGTGGGAGCAGACAGCCTCACCTTTCTCCCTCAGGGCAGCGGGTGGGTTCGAGCCACTGGCCTTGTGGTTAGCAGTCCAGTACTAACCCACTGAGCCAACAGCATGAGCTTATTGATGACCAGCCCTATGGCAGGGTCCGGGCATGGTGCTGCCATTCAGTCTGCAGGCACAGTGCCTGAGCCCACTGGACTTTGAGGAGCCTACGAAAATGATTGGATGCCGTTTAGAAAAAGAAGGAAGCAATGGACTGAATGATCGCAGGGATCCACTCTGGACTCTGTCTGCCTGGATGGTTGTTGTCCAGTGCTGTTGGGTTGATTTTTGACCCACAGTGACCCCACATGACAAACCAGAACTCACTGTCCCTGGGTTACGATGGTCCGTATACCAACAGAAGTATAAAATACAAGTCTTAGGGTTCTGTTTTTCAATGGGAGAAAGGCTCCACACATGACGAAGCGTCCAGGGCCCTTGGACATTGGAATTGGCTGTGCACACAGCCCTGGCCCTGGAAGGTTCCGGTGGGTGGTGTGTCTTCCCAGCGCCGGCGCTCGTGGGGTTGGGAGAGGAGCTGTTTATTCCGCCTCTTCTGAAGGTCTAGCCCTGGGAACGCAACCGGGGCAGAAAGGCTGTCTGGCCTGGCTAGGAAGAGCAGATGTACACACAGGAAGTCCAGAGCAAGACAAGACAGGATGCCTCCCCCAAGTGGCGTCAGTTCTTGACTTCTATCTCCTTGTGTGTTTGTCACTGCAATCTCCATGGAGTCACGTCCTGCTTCTCAGGCTTATCGAACTGTTTCACTTACTGAATTCTTCAATCACCTGGTTCTTCCGTGTGTGTGTGTGTGTGTGTGTGTGTGTGTGTGTGTGTGTGTGTGGTGCTTGATTTATTTCTTCCGTTGGCCAAGTGTTTGTTTTATTTTTGATAATGTAGTTATGACTGAAACACTTGCTTTAGTTGTTTCAGAATGGGTCATTCAGCACATACGGAAACCGTTCGGAGGGTCCTGAATGAGGCCCCTCCAGAGGGCTGGAGGCCCATGACGGAGGCAGGTTCCTTGGGACTGACCACTCCTTTGGTGAGGCTTAGGTTTTGCACCATGTGTATAAGCATTACGGTTTGAATGGAAGGTGGGTTTTATGTGGGGCTGCTCTGCACAAGGTCAGCAGTTCGGAACCACCAGCAGCTTTTTCCGGGGAGAAGATGGTGCTTTCTACTCCTATAAAGAGCTACCGTCTTGGAAAGTCACAGGGGCAGTTCTACCCTGACCTATCCGCTATGAGTTGGAATCCACCCGATGGCAGTGAGCTGTTTGTCCTTTGATCTAACGGGGTTCATTAAAACAAGCAAGCAAACAAGCAACCCCCCCAAGAAGTCAGAAGTGAATCTCCCTCTCGCTCCTGTTCCTCCTTCTAAGAGTCAACCCTCTTTTCTACACATCGAATGCATATGTGAGCGAGCAGACCTGCTCTGAGGCAAATCTGTACGAATCGTTGCGCCTGACTCGAGCCACATGGCCTCGTGTGCGTGTGGATAAGAGAGACCGCAGAGGAGACACGCATGTGCCTTCGGCGTCGTGAGAACATCGACAGCTCCCCAAAGCCTATCCCCTCGCTGCCAGCGAGTCGATGCTGACTCAGAGCAAACCTCTAGGACAGAGTAGAACGACCTACTCTGGGTGTCTGAGACTTTTTAATCTTGACAGGAAAATAGTCTCATCTTTCTCCTCTGCAATGGCTGGTGGACTTGAACTGCTGACCCTGTGGCTAGCAGCTCAATGTGTAACGCACTCTGCCACCAGGGCACCAGAAGAATAAATAAATCGGTCTTGGAAGAAGTGCTTCCGAAAAGCAAGGATTTCCCCTCACGGACTTTGGTTCTGTTCTCAGAGGGCCCAGTCCTGGAAAAGGACATCACGCTTTGGTAGAGGGTGAGGGACATCACACGCACGGCGAGGAAGGCGTGGGACCTGGCAGGGTGCAGTCCTAGTGTGCATGTGGTAGCGATGCGTTGGAATCGCCTCGAAGGTACCTAACAACAACATCCGACGGAAGCCTGCTACACACTCTGCAGCTCGGCGCTTGCCACTCACGTTGTGACCATATTTCCTTACTGGGCCACCTTGTCCTTTTTCACCAGCTGGTGGAGTGCCTTCATAGGAAGGGTGGGAGATGGCTAGCCCAAAGGTGCCGGGAGGGGGAGATGAGGTAGGATACCACCCCCAGCAGGCTGCACGTGAGTCTGTGGGCCTGGGGACCCCGGGAAGCGTACTGCATCTGTGAATGTCATGGTCAGAGAGGAACGCTAGAAGGTCCTCCCTAGCGATGGGGTGGTGGAGTGAGAGAATGCAGATGTTTCTTCAAATAAACTCCCAGTCCCTAAGGGCAGGGCTCCCTGCCCTAAAATGCCTCTGTCCAGCAGAGAGTGTCCAGGAGAAATATGCTGTTGAATTAGAGCCGAGCACTAAAATGTGCCATATCCCTGGGCAATGGGTCCCCGAGATCCCCTGAAGGTTTGCGAGGGAAGAGGCCTCTCCAGGAGAGGCGGAGGTCACCTGTGTTGTGGTCTGAGGCTGCTCACAAGGACTATGCCATGCGTTAGAAGTCTCCTGTTCAAACCCCCCCCCCCACACACACACCCAGGGATTTGGCTTTCTAGTCTTTGCTGATGAAAGTACCATGCACTGCCAAAAGAACAAACAAATTTGTGTTGAAATAAGTACAGCCAGAATGCTCTTTCGACGTGTTGTCAGGAGAGAGCAGTCCCTGGAGAAGGACATCATGCTTGGTGAAGTGCAGGGGTGGAAGACCTTCAACAAGACGGACGGACACCGTGGCTGCATTGATGGGCTCAGACATAAGAACAATCGGGAAGGTGGCACAGGTGCGGGCGATGTTTTGTTCTGTTGGACACTGGGTCACTATGAGTCTAAAGCAACTGGACAGCCCCTTATAACAGCAATCGCCATCTCTGATGTAACTGCTTTCATATTAATATTAAAATGAACGTCACCACTAATATCATGTGCAAATGAGTTTCCTCAGTATCTTTGCATTCTCCTTTGGTGTCAAATACTGCCCACGTCACCCCAGTTGGAGGATGGGGTGCCCACTCAACGTCACCTCAGAAAATCCGCAGTGCTCACCTTGCCCTCTGGGCACCTCCATCCTTCCTCTACGCCACTGCACTTGGTCTGTCCATGCCTTGCTGTGTTCCTCCATCCATGTGGCATTTCTGAAAGGGAATCCTGAGCAGGGTGTTGCCCTGTGGAAGCAGGGTGAGAGCAGCAGCGCTGTTCCACACTCACAGGGACCCGGGAGGGAGGTCCTGTTCTTAGTGCATCTATCTCACAGGTGGGGAAAATGAGGCGCAGACCAGCTAGGTAAAGTGACGAAGACCACTCTGTAAGGAGCTGTACCAGGTTCCAGTTCCAGGCAATCTGACCCATAGTCTGCTCTCTTGCCTCCTGCACGACCCCTCCCAGTGAATTGTGGTCACAAGCCATAAGTGCTGGGATAAGGGACCAGAAGCTCTGAGAGTCAGAGGCCTGGCTTCAAATCCCAGCTGGGCCTCCAACTGGCCCAGAGATCCTGGGGGAGTCATCTCCTTTCCTCCTGCCAGCATTCCCCTGGGTCCCTCCTTCCCTCCAATCATACCTTCCCCCCTGGAAGGCTCAAACCAAACTAAACAGACTACTATCAGGTTGAGAGTTGATGCTGGCTCATAGGACAGGATAGAATGGTCCCCGTGAGTTTCCAAGCCTGTAACTTGGATGGGAGCCCTGGTGGTGGAGTGCCTAAGCAATGGGCTGTGGTCGATCTGCATGGTCGGCGGTTGGAAACCACCAGACTGGGCTTTCTACTCCTGTAAATAGTTACAGTCTCAGAAACCCACAGGGGGCAAGTGAATCAGCATTAACTGCATGGCAGCCAGTTTTTTTTGTGTGTGTGTGTGCCAGTTTGTTGTTTTGAACTCTTTATGGGAGTAGAAATCCCTGTCATTCTCTCTCACAGCCACTGGTGGTTTCAAACGGCTGACCATGCAGACCATGGTCCAATGCATAACCACTACGCCACTCCGGCTCCTCATGAAAGGCTAGACAGGTTAAAAAAAAGCAACCAAACATCAAACTCAATTCTGACTCATGGTGACCCTACAGGACAAGGCAGAACTGCCACTGTGGGTTTCCAAGATGGCAACTCTTTACAGGAGTAGAAAGTCTCCTCTTTTTCCTGAGTCGCAGCTGGTGGTTTTGAACTGCTGACCTTGCAGTTAGCAGCCCAACTCCTAAACACTATGCCTCCAGGACGTGGAGGGTTCAAGGGAAGCGTCTCTTGGTTCCCTTACACAGTCCACCTTCCTGCTCCAGGTCACCTGCGACCATGAGCTGCTGAATCCTAGAATGTATCAGGATTTTATCTCATTTAACTCCTACCTTGACCTAATAGGCCCCTTTTACAGATGAGCAGAGCGAGTCTCCCAGAGGTGAACTAGCTTGCAAGGCTGCCGTCAGCACAGTGGCGTAACTTGTTAGGGACAGACAGTATGCTCATTTCACTCATGATGGCGTTCCTGTTGGTGATGCAGTGGGTGGGCCTCACACACGGCAGAGAGCCCGCGTGGCCATTTTCACGATTGGCGGTCTGTTCGAGTCCATGCTGGGACTGCTATTTTGAGAGCCTCAGACTCAGGAAGGGTCATTTCCCAGTATTATTCTAGACATTAATGATTGCGTTGTGATTCATAGGGTTTCCGTGGTCTACATTTTAGAAGTAGTCGTCAGATCTATTTTTCTAGTCTACCTGAGGCTGGACGTTCCATTGAAACCTGACCACCGAGTGATCCTGCTGGATGTGACACTCTAGCGGTACAATGTTCAGCATCGCGGCCACAGAATGGCAAGTGGTGAAACGACTCGGAGCCAACACTACCTGGGCCCTTACTAGGTGCCAGGCTCTTTGTTAAGCATTGAAATCTTCCAGACAGCCTCCTGACATTATTATGAGCCCTAGTGGAACCGCAGGGTCCTCATTCATAATCTAGAACCGGGGAATATTAGTAGCGCCCACTGGGGGTGATGTTATGGAAATTAAGGAAGTTACTCCATGCAGTTAAGAAGTGGCCAGGCAGGATTTGAACTCATATCTATTGGACCCTGGGCCCAAGCTCCTAACCAGTACTCTGTACTGCCCAGACATAGGATTTCTGAGTGACAGTGGTCAGTTCGGGGTGACATGGAATGGGGCCCCATAACTTAGAGGCAGGTCCAGGGCAAAGTCATTCTGTCTCAGGGTAAGTAGTGAAAAGCAAGCAAGTGAACAAAAAGCCCCAAGTCCTTAGAAGAGTAAGTGAAAATCCATCAATAATAAAATGGGAGGAGACTCCAAAAAGTGGGTGAAAAGGGAATTAAAATGGAAATCTTCCCTGAACTCTCTGAAGCCTCCTCCCTCTGGATTTCACATACGTTCTTTCACACGCTCCAACATGCGACAGCGAACGATGCCCGCTCCATCTTCAAATAAATCCACAAATCAACTGCTTCTATCTACTTACTCCCTCCACCGCGGCTGCCCTGCTCGGCCCCGCCCCTGCGGGCTATTCTCCACGTGGCCGCTGGAGGGAGCCAGTTCAAATCCAAGGGAGATCATCTCCCACCCTACTCAGAACTGTCCCGGAGCTCTCCCCTGCAGCCTGCTCCCTCGACAAAGACCCCCCGCAAAAAATAGACACCCTCGCAACGGCTGTGTTACCCACACCACCCGCCTCACCCACTCCTATTCACTCACTCGGCTCCAGCCAACTGGCATCTTTGATGACCCTAGAAAATGCCAGGCATTCTTCCACCCTATTTTCTGTGCCTGGACCACTCTTCCCCCTAGCCTTGTAGCTAGTTCCCACCTCACCTTCAAGCCCTTGTGAAACTATGGCCTCCTGGGGAAGAGTTCTTGATCGCCCCTGCCCTCTGCTTCCTGTTTGACCTTGGCACTCCTTCCCATGAGGTGCTACACCTTGATTGTTTATGGTCGTTTTCTTCCCTCCTCCCATTGGACTCCGTGAGCTCATAAAGTGTGTTTGCTTGCTGCAGGACTTCTAGCACCAAGAACCGGGCCTGGCACCCAGCAGGCGCTCAGTTCGCATTCCTGCTAGGCACACATTTTTAAAAGGAGCATTTCAAGGCTGCGCCCATCAGAGCCTCTGAAAGGCTGCCTACCACTGCCCCAAGGTACTCGAACTCCTCATTTGGGGCCACCCTGGCCAAGATTTGCCTTCCAACGCGGCAGACACACCGCGTGCACGCGCACACACACGCGCACGGGTCCTTGGGTGTTTTCCCTCCGTTAATCAGTGAGGACCTTGTTGCTCCCAGTCTCCTGTGAACGGCTAGGTTCAGTTGGCTTCCCTCGCAGTCCACTGGACCCAGGAGAGCCGGCCCCGTCTCCCTCTGGATGCCTCTGCTCATGCGCAGTTGGCCCCTTCTCACCACCCTCAAGTCCGCTCTGCCTGGAAGGATTTCTGCTGTTGGGTGCCCTGTGCTCCTCCGCTAGTGCTCTTCCCAAGAGTCAAGGGCCAGAGATTTTGTTTGTTTTTAATAGGACTAGGTGCTAAGAAGATAAACAACTTCAACAGCTCTGGGTTCAAGTCCCACCTCCGCCACTACTGGCTGTGTTACCAGAGACAAATTACTTCTCGGCTTCCTCTTCTTAAAAAAAAAAAAAAAAAGAACCAAAAAGGAGGGGCGGGCGGAGAGGGTCTGTAAGAATAACAATATAATGATATCCCTCAGAGCTGCCATTTGCCGCTGGTCTCACCAACTTGGCCCTCACAGAGCCAACCTCCCAGGGCCAAAGGCAGATCCCACTGCCAGTGGCTCTACATTGTGATCAGTGCTCTAAAGGGGGAGGTGCAGGAGGAACACTGGATAAACGGACAGTGGGTGGGTTTGAGCCTGAGGGGATAGAGCAAGAGAGTGTGTGTGTGTGTGTGTGTGTGTGTGTGTGTGAGAGAGAGAGAGAGAGAGAGAGAGAGAGAGAGAGAGAGAGAGAGAGAGAGAGAGAGAGAGAGAGAGAGAGAGAGAGAAAGAGGAGTAATGGGGCGGCTGAAACTGAGTGAGCAAGTCAGAACGATTGGTGGGCTGTCACCCAGGGGTCCCTGCCCGCCCTCCTGCCTTCCTCCAACGTAGAAACTGGAGCTGGTCCCTCTGTACCAGAGCCTGTCTTCAGGTTGCAGCGCCTCCGCTCCGCTCTGCCTGCGGGGGCCCGCCGCTCATCGCGCGCTCTAGTGGCTACAGGGCACACTGGCGCTGGGCTGGACAGGCCTTGGGAACCCAGACAGGGGACCGTCACAGGCCTGCCCTTCTCGACGCTATCTTCACTCAGACATGGTCTCCCTGTAACGAGGGCTAAAGCCAGGCCCTTGTGTCACTTAATCTTAGCAGCCACTCACCAGGATCCCTAGTCCCATTTTACAGATGAGAACCCCTAGCCTTCAAGAGCTGAGGGAGGAGAGAAGGGTCAACACTGAACTCAATGAAGCAGCATCACTTCAGTGCTCTTTAGGATGCACCCCACTGACACTTCATAGCACCATCCCCCAACACTTCCCCTCTCTGCCCCCCAATGGCACTCAAACTTTGTCCAACTGTCAGGTAAGAAGTCAGGCGTCCCCAGGAAGGTAACTGCTCAATTCTTTCCTTGGCCTGAGGTCCCTGGAGCTGAAGCCTAACACACCCAACACTCCTCTGGGCATTCCCCCAGGAACTCTGTAGAGGCACCCCGGGAGGCGGGAGCCACTGTGTATACTCCTGTCTTCAGAGATTCATGCTCGAGAGTCCTGGAAACACCTTCACCCCTGCACTATGGGAAGCCAGGCATTAACTCCTCTTCCATTTCCTTTGCTTTCCCTGAAATACCACTAACACCCCCACTCCCACCCCCACCCTCACCCCCACCGGGATAAGGTTCAAATCCTGACTTTGCCACAACTACAGACTTGAGCAAATCACTCAAGGTCTTTGTGCCTCAGTATCCTTATCTGCAAACATGGTGGCAACAACCATACCTATCCCCCAGAATGTTGTTGTGTGAAGTCCTGAGTCCCCCCCCCACAACTCCTGGATGCCGAAGGTTCGGTGTAGGCACCCCTTGGATCACAGTTTGAAAATCCTGGCCTTGAAGGGTGTGCATGGGGTACACAGACCTCCCACCATTTCCTAGCTGTATGGGTTGTGCACTTGGTTAAGTGTGGTGCGGTGGGTTTCAGCTCACAGAGAATCAAGTGAGGGGTAGGGCTACCCCATAGGGAAGGCTGTACTCTTTTGGGGAGCTGATTGTCCAGTCTTCCTCTGGCAGAGGTGCTGGGTGGGTTTGAACTGCCAGCCTTTTGGTTAGAGCCAACTGACACCAGGGGTCCTGTTAAACATCCTCTAAGATGCTTTTATGCATTTTTTTTTAGTGCTTCAGATAGTATCCACACTTTAATAGTTGATTAAACAAGTAAGTCACTGGGTTTGCTTCCTCAGCTGTAAAATCAAGATAATAATAGCAGCCATCAGGGTTGTTAGAGTTAAATGACTAAGTCCCTGTAATGCTTGGAACACTGCCTTGCATATCCTAATGATTTAATAAGCACAGAACAATTCTCACTGCCTCCAGTTGCTGAACAGGTTTTGAGTTTCTATAATAAGGCACACTAGGAAGAAAGGCCAGGTGTTCTACTTTCCAAGAAGAGCCAATGGAAGCCCTAGAAATCACCAAGGTCTGATCAAGTCCTACATAGGGTTACTGTGAGGCAAGCCTTGAGCTGCGGCGGGAACTAAGCCACAGCCCCAAGCAGCATTCGGTCTGAGAAATACACAGGGGTTCTCTTTGTATTTTAGGATGCATTAATATTCCCGGAGAGAGAAATGATTAAAAGTGGCCACAAAAGGGCCTTCGAGGGGGTGGGTCATGCAGTTCTCTCATCTGCGTGTCTGCTGGTGTGTTTACGTTGAACATTTGAGATTTGTGCGCTTAAAATGCAGTATCTCCCAGGCGCTCCCTGGTTCCGTGAAGCACGCAGGGAACGCTTTTATCTCCACTTTTAAAGACAAGAAACTGAGGCCAAGAAAGCTATTTTTATTTGGCCAAGCGGTAGGGGGTGGGGGTGGGGAAGCGGTTCCGAGAGCGCGCGGAGCGAACCACACCTGGCTCCAGGTAAAGCTCGGCAAACGGTTCGGAGCCCCTCCAGCACATACCACCTACCCCCCAGCGCACCCACCGACGCCGGGCCGGGGACTCATAAGGCCGCACTCTCAAAAGTCAATTCCACATTGGGGAACCCCCGAGGGACGCCCGCGCGCCGGCGCCCCGGGCCCCCGCAGGGGAATGGCGCCCAGCCCCTGGCCAATGAGAGTAGCGGAATGTCTTTCATTCAGCGAGGGGTCGGGCTCTTGCCCGGAAAGGGGCGGGGCGCCGCGCCGCGCCGGGGGCGGGGCCACCGAGCGCCGGGGAGAGGGCGGTGCCCGCCCCGCGGGCCGGCCAATCGGCGCCGCGCCCGAGGGGGGAGGGGGGACCAGGCCTTTTTTCCCTCCGCGCGAGGCCAATCCCGACTTTACAAGCTTGAACTTTTGCCACCCTCGAACGAGCTAGCGCGCCCGAGGAGGTATCCCGCCGCGCCGGCTCCAGAGGCCGGAGCGGCCTTAACCCTTCCCGCGCCGGGCGGCCCCTGGCTGCCGCCGCGCCCCCCGCCCTCCCTACAGCCGGGCCGTGCGGGATCCTGCCCTCCAACCCACCGCCCAGTTTTGCAGGGAAGATCGCCAGAGAAAGCACGGCCTTTACACCCCTCCCTTTCTACACAGCAGAGACTGCGGGGACGGGGGAGCACCTGGTCCCTAGGGCCCTGGCCATTGAGCCGAGCCACCCCGCCCTCTCCAACTCTCGCTCCTGGAAGCCTGGAACCCCCAGGCGCAAGGCGTCCCGCGGGCCGCGTTTGGCCCAGTTGAGCGGCCCCCGACTTTGCGCTGGGGGTGTGGAGTCCTCGTGCGGTCACGGAAGATCCCGCTGCCCTGGCAGCTCGGCCGCCCCCTGCTCCCCGAGCCAGGAAAGCACACACGCACACCCACTTTTATTAGCCTTCCGTGGGAGAGGGGTTTGCATCCACTCTGATAAACTGGTTGTGTATTCGTTTAAGTTTGTGCACAAGCCAGAAGGAGGCAAAGCGCTCTTTGTGCACCCGAGGATCAGTGTGTCTGAGGGGTCCCCGCGCGCCCGTCCGTAACTGTGTGTGTGTGTGTGTGTGTGTGTACACGCGCACTCGCATGTGAGCCAGCATCCGTGCCCCGGGCGCAACACGAGCCCGAGAGCGGGCTGCAGGCGCTGTCAGGCCCGGGGCGGTGGTGCTGCGGAGGGGTGGGGGGGCAGGGGGCGGGGGCCAGGGCTCGGCCGCCCCGCCCCAGGAGCCGGCCCCTCCGAGCCTCCGGCCCAGCAATGGGACGTGTTCTCCTTTAAGAGTTAAGAAACTTGAAACCTTGTTTGCGCAACAATCAGCGCCGCGGAGCCGCCAAAGTGTCTAGACTGGCATATGATGGGAGGCAGCCAATGACTCCGCGGCGCTCCTCCGGGGGCCCTCAGTGTGCGTTTGAGGAGAACAAAAAAGCGAGCGAGCGAGCCGAGCGGGGGAGCCGAGCGAGGGAGCCGATCCGAGAGAGAGCGCGAGCCGCCGGGCGCTGCCTCGCCAGACCTCGCCGGGACCGCGGGGCCGCCGGGAGGCACTTTTGGTGGCGGGGGGTGGGGGCGACCTCGGCAGCCGCGGGCTGCAGCCTCGGCCTCCGCGGATTGCATTTTAAATGAAGGATTCCCAGCAGCCCTTCGGGATTTCTGCAGCTCCACTCATGCGTTGACACCGCTTTCAGGAGAAACTCGCTCCAAGTGCATCCAGCGTCCGCGACCCGAGCCGGAGTTGGGCGTCCGCGCGTGCAGATCCAGGCAGTTGGGCTTGCTTTTTCCTCCTCCCTCTCGCAGGGGGCGAGAAGGGAGCTGGGGGGTCTCCGCGAGCCTGCCCCTCGGACCCTGCAGGACCAGCCCATGTAGTTCAGCGCTTGGGTGTTGGAGGCAGGGCTTCCCCCCAACCTTCGGCGCGAGCGCTTTGTGCTCCCGGACCCGCCGCGCAACTTTGGAAGGCTTGCCGGCCCATGCGGGCTCTCCCTGGCGGCGCGGCGCCCGCAGCCCCGCTAACGCTCGAGGGCTGGAGGTGCTGAGCAGCCCGGCCGCCGGGGTCCATGTAGCCGCTGGCCCGGCGCGGACTGTGACTTGGCGAGCGCGCGTGCCCGGCCGCCCCTCCTCGGCGAACTCCCTCATGTTGCAGCCCCGCGGCGCCCCCTCGACGACAAGCTGTGCGCGGTCTGCACGGCGCCCGGCGGCGGAGCTTCATGTGGGGCTGCAGCCGGCGCCCTGCTGAGGGATCGGACCCCCGGTAACCGGAGACCGCCTCCCTCCCACCCCCGGCGCCCAAGGATATCGTATGTTCAGGTCCAAACGCTCGGGGCTGGTGCGGCGACTTTGGCGAAGTCGTGTGGTCCCTGACCGGGAGGAAGGCGGCGGCGGCGGCGGCGGCGGCGACGAGGATGGGGGCTTGGGCAGCCGAGCCGAGCCGGCCGCGCGGGCACGCGAAGGCGGAGGCTGCGGCCGCCCCGAAGTCCGCCCGGTAGCCCCACGGCGGCCCCGGGACGCGGTGGGACAGCGAGGCGCCCAGGGTGCGGGGAGGCGCCGGCGCGCCGGGGGCCTCCCGAGGCCCATGTCGGAGCCCGGGGCCAGCGCCGGGGGCTCCCTGATGGACGTGGCGGAGCCGGGAGGCCCCGGCTGGCTGCCCGAGAGCGACTGCGAGACGGTGACCTGCTGTCTCTTCTCCGAGCGCGACGCCGCCGGCGCGCCCCGGGAGGCCGCCGACCCCCTGGCCGGGAGTGCCCCCGCGCCGACGGGCGGCGGGCGGAGCCGCGAAGCCCGCTCCCGGCTGCTGCTGCTGGAGCAGGAGCTTAAGACGGTCACGTACTCGCTGCTGAAGCGGCTCAAGGAGCGCTCGCTGGACACGTTGCTGGAGGCGGTGGAGTCGCGCGGCGGCGTGCCGGGCGGCTGCGTGCTGGTGCCGCGCGCCGACCTCCGCCTGGGCGGCCAGCCCGCGCCGCCCCAGCTGCTGCTCGGCCGCCTCTTCCGCTGGCCCGATCTGCAGCACGCCGTGGAGCTGAAGCCCCTGTGCGGCTGCCACAGCTTCGCCGCCGCCGCCGACAGCCCCGCCGTGTGCTGCAACCCCTACCACTTTAGCCGGCTCTGCGGGCCAGGTGAGCGCGCCCGGCCGGGCCCCCGGGGGGCCCCCCTTCCCCAGCCCCACTCTATAGCCATTGCTCTGCCCTTAACGTCCTCGCAGGAGGGCCGAGCTGCAGATGTGCGCCCTGTACCCCTGAGGTGTGGGAGGCTCGGGTGGAGGTGTGTCCATGCCCTGTCTTCACCCCTGCCTGGGGAGTTAGGAACAAGAGAGGGGAGTGGGCGTCTGAGCCCCAATATCAAATGGCAGCTTCATCCTAAAGCTGGGTTTGCAAACTTAAAAGAGGGTCAGCCTTGGCGTTTTATCTGTGCAGCTTCAGAGACCGAGGAGGGGAGATAGATTCCTGAGAGTTCCCAGCTAGCTGCCAGTCCAGGACCAAGTGGGAGTTCCCCCAGGAGAAGCTAAAGTCATGGGTACCACTGGTGCCCATGCATTTGCCCCCTCCCCCAGTGTACCCAGACCTCTAGCTTCACCGTATCCAAGTAGATGTAAGTAGTGAAGTGGACACAGCATGGAGTCGAAAGTGCTTGTAAATTGCCCACTAGGTCCTGTGTGTTCCTGGGAACAAAGCTTTTGTAGGACCCTCTTGCCCTGTTTGCATCCAGCATCCGTTGAGTGTCAAATGCCCCCTTCTCCATCATCATCATTCTCAAGTTCTGTTTCCAACTCATTTGCAGAATTGAGAATCCCTCCCCTCCCCAGGGTCCTGAGAACGGGAGCAGGCCAGGGAGCAGTCCAGATCCGTTAGTACCTCTGAAAACTGTTCCTTGCATTCTTTGTTGTCCTCCTGGGATTTCCTATACACACCCCACCCCCAGCCTTCCTTACCTGGGCAGGCCCTGGGTGCTGGAACAGAGCACGGGGGAGGTCCCTGGCAGGCCAAGAAGCTTGCAATAAATTCCAACTCTTCAGACCTCAATAGGCACTGCAAGAACTCACATTTTAGCTTCTAGCATCTTGGGGGATGGTGGTATAAGTGAACTTTGGGGCAGCACTTGTGGGTTCTTTGTGCAGCGGGATCGGGTAGGGAGGATTGTTAGAGTTACAGACTGTTGGGCCTGGGAAGACTCCTAATTTTTGGTCTGGTCACTGGAGAGAGCTAGCATCCATCCTGGAAGCACCTGGAGAGTCCTGCCACAGGTCTCCCCACTTACAGGGGGGAGGTGGGGGATCAGCATGGGATCATGGACTTATCCCGTTGTGCACGCACTGTGTGTGTGTGTAGGTGGTGGCTGGAGGGGGTGGTATACTTGGTGGTTACTGAAGAGAGGGCACCTAATGGGGCAGGGGTGTGGAGGCGGCCATGATATTCCTCCCCCTGCATGGCCACTCCAGAACTGGCTTATGGGCTTTGAACCTTGGGCCTCATGCTGTTTCCCCTGGAAATGGCTTCCTCCCCCTCAGCTCCTCCTTAACTCTGGGCAAGAAACCTCCCTGGTCATCTATCTCTCTTGTTGCTGGTGATTTTTTAAAGTGGGACATGGGGCTGGGGGTATCCCCTCTGCGCTTTTTTTCCCCCCTAATGTAAAATTTTATTTGAAAGTGTATTTTTTAAAAACCATTTTTTGGTCCCCTCTGGGTTTTTTGAAGGCTCTGGCAGGTATTTGATCGCTGGCCACTTCCATCCGCCAGCAAAGGTTTGTTGAGCACTTACTCTGTGCGGAGCACTGTGCCGTATGGGGCAGAAAGTAGAAACATGAGCAGGCGTGTTGCCCTCAGGAAACATAATCTCATAGGGAAGGTGGGGTGGAGATGGGGGCAGAGAAGGAGAAGTGATCAAGGCCAGGTCAGTGGGTCCAAACTACAAGGAGCACTCTAGGGTTCACATCCAGGAGAGGGGGCCTCTGGAGCCTGCCCTTGGAGGATGGGGAGGAAGAGGAGAGAGAAAGGCCCAGCTGAGAGTCAAAGTGCCAGGCAAGCTTAGGGGGGTGGGCTGCTGGTGGAGGGGTGAAGAAGTTGGCAGCCACAGGCACACCATCTCTGGAGGTCTGTCGGGGTGGCTTCAGTTTGGTGGACTTGGAGAAGTAGAGGCTGAGGGAGCCAGGACAGGATGGAGTGTCATGGTTAACCGAAGACATGGTAGTCTTGGCTTCCACCAGCTGTAACCAACAGCCTGACCTTGGGACAAGTCACCCTACTGGTCAATGGGAGTAGCTCCCCTTCAAGCCTGGAGACTTGACTAGCCCCTTCCCCCAGAAGGAGGTGCTGTTGTAGGTCTTGCAGCGCCCTGCCTCTTTACTAGCCCATGGGCCTCCAGGCAGGCTACTGGGGCATCTGGGAGCACTAATGGTCTGGGAGGAGTTTCCAGTAGGCGCCAGCTTGATCCTCTTGCTTCATCCCCTACTTGATGGTTTGGGCCTCGGGGACTGAGAACTGGGGGAGCCCTTCACTGCCCACCCCGCCCCCGCTGCCTGGCCGCCAGCCTGGCTCCCGTGGCTGGGCGGGTGCATAGCTGGAGCTCAGCGGTGCGCGTCCTGATAAGGAGACTGTGCACAGCGCTGGGATCTGGGGGAAGAGGGCTGGGGCGCGGAGATGGGCAGACACACTCATCCACAGAGCAGGCACACAGCTAGTATGTGGGAGACCCCCACTGGGCCCCACTTAACCCCTACCATCTCCCCAGGGGCACCCTAGAGACAGACGTCCCGTCCCTTCCTTGGGCGCTGTGGACTTCTGCTGCTGGGAGAGCCAGGCGGGCTCCATCCATCTTCTCACATTGGGCCAGGTTTCCCCTGGGCCTTGTGTCCTATCTGAAAGGCCAAGTCTCCCATACAGGGATCCAGGGGGATACAGGCCTTCCTCCATGCCCTGCCCTCTCTTGCCAGGTTTGCTGTAGAAACTAGGGTCTGGTGCAGAGCACCCCCTCTTAGGCCAGGCTCTGTCCTGAGCACTGCCCCATATGTAGCCTCTGACCACCTCATCCCTGTGGAAGTCCGGCTCTTGCTCTGCCTTCCTGCTGTGTGCCTTTCAGGTCCCAGGAAAAGGCAGTTCCCTGAGCTCTGTGGGTGCCTATGTGGACGGAAATGTGGAGAAATACTTTAATCACAGTTCTAACCTGTGTTTATAGAGCTCCTTTCTCCAGAAAGTATCCATTAACTTCGGAATAAATCTACTGCTCTTTGCTTTACCACTCTTTTTTTTTTCTGTAATTATATTCAGTAAATTACTATTATCCAAATTGCACCAGGGAAAGAGAGACAGAGGGAGCGAGAGAGAGAACTTCTAACTGATTGGAGGAGGCCGCCTAGGAAAACACAGGGTTCCCAGGCCGGGACTATAGGAATTAGAATGGGCTAGAAAGTTTCCCTTTTATTTGGCCTGGCTTTATCCCTTTGAAATGAGATCAATTTCAAGTTGGGCTTCCAAGCCCCACGCCCCGCCCTGCCCAGCTCTGGGGCGGCCCCTCCGCCTGCCTGTCCTGCTCCTCCGCGCTCCTCCTCAGAGGTGAGGAAGGGGTGATAATGTGCAGTTTGCCTCTTGCTGGCGC
Organism: Tenrec ecaudatus; assembly: GCF_050624435.1. NCBI lineage: Eukaryota > Metazoa > Chordata > Mammalia > Afrosoricida > Tenrecidae > Tenrec > Tenrec ecaudatus. The sequence goes on along the minus strand of NC_134546.1, from coordinate 63,454,137 downwards.
CAGCCGGCTGCGCTGTTTATCTGGCTGCCAGGGGAATCTGGGCAATTAAGCTCAGTCCTCTTAAAGCGCCAGGGGCTCCTTTTTCAAGGCTCCCACCCAGGGGCTTGGGGTTGGGCCTGGGCCTGGGCCTGGGCCTGGGCTGGTGGAGGGGCTCCTGGCTGGGGAAGCCCCTCCCCATGTTTGGTCGCAGCTTGGGAGAACCAGAACTGGCAGGAAGGATTGTGGTGTGGATCTGTAACTAAAAGCAAGCTGGGCTACAGAGATGGAGGTGAAGAGAAACGTCTCAAATGGAAACTTCCAGGCAGTGGGAGAGGCTGTGAACTCTTTTCTGGCTCTCGAAGTACAGTCTTGATCCCAAAAGGCTAAGGTACTCCCTGGGGGCTCACCAGAGGCCCGTCTGGACTGAGCTGAGCGCCAGCTAGCCTTCTGGTATACTCGGCCCCTGGCTGACTGCTGCTGCTTCGGAAGGAAGTTAGTTGGAGGTGAATTGGGAAGTTGATGCCTGAGGGGGTCAGAGTTCCAGTCTCCCTGTCTCTGTCTGTCTGCCTGTCGTCTCTCGTGCTCATTTCGTAAGAGTCCTCTGGGCATTTATGTACCTCTTAAAAGTTTATCGCAGATAAGTTATTTGAAATTCAACACAACTTTTGCAAGGATTGGGAAACTGTCGTCCAACTCGGGACCTGTGGGCCACTCGATTTTTCTTCTGTTTTTTTGTTTTCTCTCTGAGGGTCCCAGAGGGCTGGTTGTGTGGGACGGGATGAAGGGGGGCGCTTTAGGGGTCCTGGGTATGCATGGCAGCATTACTCATAATAATAGCTAAAAAGAAGGAACAGACCAAGTTTCATACAATGGAATATTATTCAGCCATAAAAAGGAACAAGTGTGTATGCACAATAGATATAGAACCTTGAGAGCATTACCAAAAAAACAAAACAAGCAAACTTGCTACCATTGAGTTGATGCCAACTCGCAGTGACCGTGAAGGCCCAGGGCAGAGCTGCCCCGTGGGTTTCTGAGACTGTACTCTACAGGAGGGGAAAGCCCCTTCTTTCTCTGGAGGCGGGTTCTCAACCATCCCAGTGCCGTGACCCGTTAACACAGTTCCTCATGTGGGGATCCCCTGACCATAAGATTATTTTTGTTGCTACTTCTTCACTGTAATTTTGCTACTGTTACAAATAGGGCGACTCCTGTGAAAGGGTCATTCGACCCCCAAAGTGGTCGCGACCACAGGTTGAGAACCGCTGATTTTGCAGTTGGCCACCTAACATGTAACCTACTCCACTACCACGGTGTGTTTGCTGGTAATCAAGGCCCCTTCTGCCTGCTTGGTCTTCTACTTGCCTAGAATGAGTTTGTTGATTAGCTCCCAGCCTCTACAGTTATAAACAGTTTTGGGGAGAAAGTGGGGGGAACTGGGGGAGTCCCTGACTAGAGTTTTGTTGTTCCTCACTAACCAGCCTGTTAGACATTCCGGGTTTCTTACCTTGTCTTTGTGTCTCACTCACATTAGGCCCCCCCCCCCCCTTCCAGGCTAGCTATGCCTGTGAGTGGTGGGTATCCAGGTGGCTCTAGCCAATGGGGCTCTAATGAGCCCCACGTCCAGCCCTCCATCATTGCGCCCCATGTAAGCAGCCTCAGGAGAGATGTTGGGGTTGATTTCAGTGGCTTGACTTGTGGCTGTCATACTGCCAGCAGTGCCAGGTTTCGTGTTTGGGGACAGACGCCCAGAGCTCCCTACCACATGTGACTTGGGCCTCAACCAATCAGATTTTTGCAAAACTCACCTGGTACAAGCGGCTAAGTGTGGGGCTGCTCACCCCACAAGGTTGGTGGTTAGGACCCGTCTAGCTGCCCCACGGCAGACAGTAGTGTAGTGATGGTAGTCTGGGGAGCCGGGGGGTGGGGGGCGGCGTGGGGGACTGGTGGTGGTGTCCTGTAAGAGGAAAACAACCTCATGGCACTCAATCCTACCCCAACAACCCAGCCCTGCTCTGGGGCTTACAGGCTTTCTGATATGGGGAGAAGCCGGGGCCCTGGGTTCGGGTTCTGATTGCAAACAGCTCCTCTCCAGGCTCCCCCTCTGTACAGTGGCATCCTCCCCTCCCTCATCCCGCTTGTGTTTGAGAAAGGTGGTCCTTACTTAGCTCTGGCCTCTAGTCCCCTCTGTGGCCTGCAGGCTAGTGACTCCTCCAAAGGCAGGCAGCTCCCTTCCTGGGCTCTTGTTTGGGGTCCCCCTGTGGTCACGCCTGTGGCCCCTGGGGCTCTATGCAGTGGCCTTTGCCCAGCACTTCCTGTGTGTGCCATGTGCTGGACCCGGTGGGGATGCGGGAAGGAGTGTGAGGTGCAGGGCGGGGCTCCTGATTCTGTCATTGGGCTAGATTGCTGAGTGAGTCTGGGCTCAAGTCTCAGTTCTACTAGGATTGGCAGTGGGTGGGCTCTGGGCAAGTCAGTCTTCTCCTTTGTGAGATGGGGCTAGTAATGACCACCTTAGATCGTTACTTATTTTTGAGGACGTTTCCAGTAAAAGTAGCTGTCTGATGATCGCGATTAACCATTTGGTGTCTGCGATCTAAATGAATAAGAGACAAAAAATCGCAGTGAGTGCGGCCGGGTGGTGGAGCGGCTGTGCATTGGGCTGCTCAGGTGGGCACCACCCGCTGCTCCTGGGAGGAAGGCGGGGCTTTCTGCTCCCAGGAAGAGCCCCAGTCTCAGAAACTCAGGGGGTTCATCCACCTGGCCCTCGGGGGTTGCTGTGCGTTGGCTTTCTTTGTTTTTTTTTGATGGAGGGCCAGGTATGGGAGGAGTTTTGCAAATGATTGCTTCCCCGCCAGTGGCTGCTTTGGTTTACTGTGCCTTTCCTGACTCCCTGTCCCCGAAGCTCCCTCGAAGCTCCCTCGTTTCAAAGCCTCAGAGCCTTCACTTTGGGAAGCCTTTGGATGGCATCATGAGGTGAAGAGGTGAAGCCTCATCAGGTGTATGGAGCAAAACAAAAACTCCAACTAATAGCGCCCTCTTACGATGGTGAAAACACTCATTACCTCTTGTGTCATTACTGATGCCACCTAATAATAGTTATTACCGCCCTGTTACCCCTGTGAGTCTGTGTCAGCTCCAGATTTGATGGCGGTGTTTAGTTTCATTTAGGGAAAATGAAGGGTCATTTCATTCATGCAAATTGTTACTTAGTTTGGCAAATTGTTACTTCCTGCAAAGTGAGAAGCTAAGGAATTCTTCAGAAGGCAAAGTATATGTTTCTGAGGAGCGCAGGATTTCAGGCAAATGAAAGACAGCCCAAAGAAAAACCTCATAGATGGTAGATCCACAGCTGGAAGGTGGGGCCGGAGAGACCCCTGTGGGGTGTTTGGATCCTGGTGGGTTTCCTGGGTCTCTCCTGGGGAGCACAATCGTTGCAATGCAGCGCATTTGGGAAAGTGGGTGAGCCTCTCGGACTCTGCCCTCAGCTCTGACCAAAATCCTCAATCAAGTTAGACTCTAGCACAGGGCAGGATTGCTCTACAGGTTGCCGAGGCTGTGAATCTTGGCCGAAGCAACAGCTGCAACTTTCACCCAGGGGGTGGCTTAACCCACCGCACCACTCTTCCTCCGTCTCACTGGGATGGTCGGATTTAGCAAATCACAAACGCAGGCTTCCCAGTAGATGTGAATTTCAGATAGACAAAGCAGAACTTCCCCTTTGAGTATAACTTGGTCCCAAATACTGTCAGATGCATATACTTAAAAAGTAATATATATATTTAAGGTAAGATATCAAATGACTGCTGTTTTGTGAAATCCAAACTTACTGGGAACTCTGGCTCGGACTTACCCTGTACACGAGTATCTCATGTTATGATAAAATAAGTAAATAAAAGCAACCAGTTGCCATCCAGCCAGCACCAACATGGCCCCATACCGCGATCTGCTGGGGGTTCGGTGGCTGGTTTGGGGAGGTAGTCACCAGGCCTTTCTTCTTAGGTACCTCTCACCCTGTAGTTAGCACTGAACTTGTGAACTGCTTGTACCACTCAGGACCTCCTGTGATAGCTACTATTTATAGAGATGCTTTTCCGCAAGTGCCAACAACTCCCATTGAGCGCTTGGCACACGTTCTCCCCGCTGGCCCTGCCAGCAAGCCCGGGAGGTTGGTATGATTATTATCCCCTCAGAGAGGTGCAGTAGCTTACCTGAGGTCACACAGCCAAGGGGGTGTAGGGATGGGACCCAGGTCTTCAGCTTTAACTGTTGGTCAGCGCTGTTCCAGTGAATCCAGACAGTTGGGGTGGTGGGAGAACAGGAGGTATTTGAGGGAAACAGTAGTTAAAAAACAGAGAGGGCATTCAGGGGTGAAACAGGGTATGAACTCTCTCCATTGTAGTGACATGCTGTCTCCTGTCTTCCAGAATCACCACCCCCACCCTACTCTCGGCTGTCTCCTTGTGACGAGTACAAGCCACTGGGTAAGTGTGTCTTCAGGGGCTCTTCAGTTGGGCTCCAGCCTCAGCTGGAGGGTAAGCTGGACACGGGCTGGCTGAGTGGTGGTCTTTGATGTGGGGTGACATGTTCGAGTCCACCAGCAGGTGGGCCAGAGCAGACCATGCTCTGAAGTGGGCTGTTGACACGTCGAAATCCTGCCGCTCGGTGCTGACGTCCCCGTGATCTGGAGGCCTGGTCCCTCCAGAGATGGATGGGCTGAAGCCTCTCACTGGAGTTGGGTTGGGATTTGTCTCTCCTTTCTGCTCCCTCCCTCCCCCAGCCCTGGGTGGTTCTTCTTCCAAAGGCATTCATCAGTGGATGACAAATAGGTCGGGCATGAAGTCTTTGTCGAGGAGACCTGTGTACGTTCTGCCCCCTTTTATCAGCCGACATTCACCTGGGCAGAAACAATTAGAATGTAATGTATGGGGACGTCAGGCCTGGGGCATGGAGGTGGTGGTTTCATTTTAGATCACTCCCATTTAGTTCAAAACCACTAGCCCCTCCGCGGGAGAAAGATGGGTGTCTATTCCCAGGAGCAGTTAAGTCTCAGGCATTCACGGGGGCAGTTCTCCCTGTTCTGTAGGGTCGCCATGAGTCGCCCTGAGATGGCAGTGAGCTGAGTCTTGTAACACAGCCACACACACGTATTTCCGCATCATGTCTGACTCCTGGGCATCACAGCGGCAGAGCACAGCAGAACAGCTTGCCAACCCCTGAGAGAGCGGACTGATGGGGGTGGGACTCAAACCTGGGCCCCAGCCCTCAGACTGGGAGTCCCTCCTGTCCCTCCTTGGGGTTTAAGCAGCAGTAGGAACCCCAGATTGGGCTGCTGTGGGCCTGGGGTGAGTTGGGGGGAGGGCGCAGTGCCTGTCATTTTGGCTCCTCCCAAGACCCTCACTCTGGTTATGGGTGTGAGCTCCTGGGGAGTTCACCGGGAAATTGCCTTTGGCCCTTTGGTGGTGCGGCTTTAGAAGTGGCTGTGAGGCCCAGGCAGCAGAACTGCTAAGAAGGCCCTGCTTGAGCATCAGTGTGATTCTTCTTGCTTTTTTAAAGAAAGACTTTCCACGTGTTCGTGGTTCCCTCAGCATGTTTCACCACTAGATAGATAGCTTCTCCATGCCCCGATTAATTGTGGGAGTCGTTTTCTTTTTCTGCATTGTTGCTTTTTCCATAAACAAAAAGCCATTTCATGCCTGAGCTTCTGTGATCACAGGAGACCTGAAACAAATTCCAAACACCCAAACAGCATCTGGCAAGTGGGAAACCAAAAAAGAAAGAGAGCCCAAATTGGTTAATGTTTCATCTTTCCGCTCCTTGAGCCATGTGGTCAGAGCAAAAATTCCAGCAGGGTCGAATGGAATCCTAGCTTGCCGGGGCCCAGGCTGGTAACAGCTTTTTTCCCCTCCGAGAGTTCTGGCTCCGAGCGGCTCTGGCTCTGTTGGGCCGGGTAGGACCATTGAGATGAACCTCACCAGGGCCCTGTCGGGTAAAAAGTGACAGTGAAAAATGTTGCAGGCTTCACGGGACACACTCCAGCCTCCTGGACAGGCCTCTTCCTTCACGGGGGCTGCACCCAGTTTGGGTGCAGAGGCCAAGGCCCAGGCCCAGGAAAAGTTTTCCAAGTGTACCCGCCCCGCCAGGCATTGACTCGTCGAGCTAGCAGCTTAGTCCTCGAGTAAACGAAGCCTCCGTGCAAAAGAATTCCCCTTCCCCTTGTCAGTGCATGGCCGACAGGAGCCCCACGCACGCCATGTGGAGTACTTAAAACGACTTAAAAACAGAAACAAACCAGTCCAGGCTTTGAAACTTGCTCTGTGAGCAGGTTCGGGTGTCAGGGTGGGGAGGGTGGTGGTGGTGGTGGTGGTGGTGAACATAAAGTAAATCCGGGAGCCCTTAATTAGAGGGGTGTAAACGGGACAGAGTAAGGATGGCTGGTAACGTGTTAAAACAAAGTTTCCCCAGCTTCAGCGGGAGGAAGGAAGGAAGGAAGCAAGCAAGCAAGCAAGAAGGAACAACTTCAAGAATTTTAATGGTTGTAATTAAGTACAGCAACTATGAATTGTTTAGGGGCTTAATTTAACCTTACCCAAGGAGGCTCCAAGTTGCTACTTGCTCAGTCCCCTGGACTTGGGTTGATTCTGTGGTCACAGCCATTGGAACTGTCAGGGACTGGGGCCCCAGCCACCAGGGAGTCAGCGTGTTCCAGAAGCGCTCCCCGTGCCTGGTCTGGGGTGATCACGGCATGGTATGGGAGGACCCCACCCTTTGCAGGCAGGCACACGCACTCACATGGGTGACGGAGAAGAAAGGACGGGAGTGTCCTGAAGCCAACTGAGCTCCTTGTCTTTGCCCCCGCAGATCTCTCCGATTCCACACTGTCATACACTGAAACGGAGCCCGCCAGCACCCTCATCACCGCTCCCGGCGAATTGTCAGGTTGGCCTTTCCTCGCCTCATGTGTTGCGGGGGAACTTTATAGATGGGGACAGGTGGGGGCTGCGGCTGATGGGCTTTTCCAGGGGGATTGACCCGTTCCTTTCCGTTTCTCTTCCCATCCTGTGGTGGGAAGGCCGCCAACACTTTCATCACCGGTGTTCTAGAGCAAGTCATTTTTGGAAACATCTCTCAACCCGTGTTTCAACCAGTTTGTTTCCACCTCATCCCTCCGGACACATGCCCCACCGGCCGGCTCTCTTGAGCCGGGGGTCCTCTCCCCGCAGCAGAAAATGGATCCTTACGCTACTGTGTTCATGGGCTTCAGGGGGAGAGCCTGTATGCAGGCTCAGGGTCAGGAGAAGAGTGGGCGCAATGGACTTGTGGAGTGGTCTGCACAGGGAGGTGCTTGCCCTGGGCCCGTGGTTGTCTGTGTTGCCCCAGTCTGTGTCTCTGACTGAGTGGATGCTGGAACAGGACGCAGAGAGAACCCCTCTCCTGCAATTCAGAGTTGGGCATAGGGAACCCCGCTCTCCTTTGGAAACGAGAGGCTTCCTGGGGAACCGGAGGCTTGTGAGGTCTGTGGGGGCGTTTGGGGCACGGTGAGCAGTCTGCACTGAGAATGGGTGGGGGTCGGGTGGGTGGCTCACAATGGGCCTGAGCCCCTGAGCCATGCAGGCACCAGTCTGTCTTTACTGAAGGTGGCCTCTGTTGAACCGCAGATGCGTTGCGTTTCCCTCCCTCTGTCTCCGAAGCAGTGACACCAGGAATCACGGTTGTGTCTGCGTGTTTTGCTACGGGCCCCTGCACGGGTGATCTCAGAACATGCCCAGGCTGAGAGGTTCAGAGAGGTCAAGTAACTTGTCGCAGGCACACGATAGTAGAGTTGGCTCCACCACAAAGATGGGAAACCGAGGCGGGAGTGCAGCCATGCCTTGCCCTGGGTCACATGGTGGGCTCTTGGCACAGCCGGTAGAACTGGGCTCAGGTCTTTGGGATTCTACTCCCACCTGCCTTACTAGGTGATGTGCGGTGGCACTGGTGGTCCGGACTCATGGGTACTTGTTCTGCATCTCCGTTTGCCCCCTGAATATGGAGGTGCCCCAGTTACCCCAGAGGGGCCCCGGACGGAGCAGAGCCCTATCTGGTCTCTAGCAGAGCGCCCCCTGGAGTCTGGGATGTCTCCAGAGACCCTGGGGCCATTAGGTGATACCACCTTTGGGACCCAGTGGACCTGTGTGGAGGGCTTCACGTCAGTGTCCTGGAGCAGAGTCCCTGGGACCAGGCAAGAAGGCCGCCCCACCCTGGACTGTGGGTGAGGACCGTGTGGCTCTCTCACATGGAAAGCTGGCACACAGTAGCCTTGGAGTTGAAGGATTTGGGGGCGGATTTGGGTTTACTAGGTGAGGAGATAAGAAGGGGTATGGGTGGGCTTTGGCCTGAACATTCCCTCTGGAGGTCATCCGGACTCCTTTGCCTCCCCTCCCACTGGGGCCACTTGAGCTTTGTGAGCTGTGGGCCTCTGAGGCCATGGGGATCAGAGCTGAGCCCTTGAGCTGCTGCCCCACTGGCAGGCAGCCGGCGGGGAAGAAGGCCTCGGACCATGGGGAGCGCATACAGGGTTGGGAGGAGGGTAATTGGAAGGTGTCACCAGGAAGGGGAGGGGCAGAGGTGGCAGAGTGTGGTGACAACAGGCGGCATTCACTGGCCCTGTCTGCATGCTGGGCACAAAGCTCACCGCTGTCCATTTTCTATCTCGTTGGTTCCTCACTGCACTGGCGAGGCTGGTGTGATTCTTCCACGTAACAGCTGAGCCCAGGCCCGGAGCTAAGCCAACGCTAACCCAAGCGCCCAGACTTTAAGTGGAAGGCCAGCCACGTGAACCTGGTCTGTGGGACTCTCCAGCTTCCGTGCGGTGAGGGTCCCATTCAGTGGTCCCTAGAAGGGTCTTCCCCAAGCGAGATGGTAGTGGAGGGTGGGGATGAGCTGGAGGCAGCCCTCCCTGTTTTCTGTATCATGACTGGACAAGGGAGGGGGAAGATGGTTGAACTCCCCTTGTCTAAGCCACCACTGGGCAAACTGAGTAGGTCACCCTGAGACCATACTAGCCGGCTGCCCAGCCCCTCTCAGTGTCCTTTGGGATGGTGTCCTGCTCATGCATGGTGCCTGTAGCCTCAGGACGGAGCCCGCCCTTGTTTGTCTCACACAATGACAATCCCAGCGCCCAGCCTGGAGCAGTCTATTTTTATCCAGCTCCAAGGTCTCTGTTTTGCTTTCCGGTCTTGTTGAAGCCACTTTGGGGAATGGTGGGGATTTTGAGGCTCAGTCATAGGCCTGGGCAGGGAAGGATGTGTTGATGGGAAGGATGAGGGGACGTCAGGAGAGGAGACTGGTTTCACCTCTGGTCTGATGTCTGCATCGGTGCCACTTTTAATACTGGCTCACCAATAAATAGATGGGTCAAGTGACTTTACCAGGGTCACTTAGTGGGTGACTTCCGACAAATTTGCAAAGCCTGTATGGACTTGATGGCAGAGAGTTTGTTTGGTCATCAGGGAAGTTTGGAGTAAAATTGAAAAACTCTAGGTCTCATCAGGAGTCCTGGTGGTGGCATGGCTAAGCTCTTGGTTGCTAACCTAAAGGTTGATGGTTCAGACCCACTTAGTGACCCTGCGCGTAAAAGCCCAGGAGATCTACTTCTGCATGATCCCTGCCTAAGGGACCCTTGGGGTGGTCCTCTGCCCTACAGGGTCACGCCGAGTGGAAATTCACCTCCATGGCATCTAACACCATAGGTCTCTCCAGATGTTCTTTAGAACCAGACCCCCTGATGCCTACTTCTAAAGCAGAGCCATGGGCGCTGCCCTGACTGCAGACCCTCCCCTCCTGTCATCCTTCTTGGCAGCCTCTCTACCCTCTCCCCCTTGCCAGGGCTTCACACCAGTTCAGCTAGGCTCAGTCATGGCCAAGGAAGGGACATCGGACCAGACTTGAATTTTTAAAATGTGGGTACACTAGGATAATAAGTAGAATGGGAAAAATTACAGGTCGCTGTCTTGGTAGAAACGTACTCTCTCAAGGCATTGCACGCACTGCATAGCAACCCAGTCTCTTCCTCTGCTCAAAGATGAGAGCGGGCCCGGTGACTTTAAACTTTTTCTGCTTTCTGCATTTTCGTCAGTAACCCAGGCTCCTGCCTCAGGCTTGTGAAGGGGGTCCCTGCACCTCTCTGACTGTCCCCTTCTAGTGCTCTGGCCCGTCCTTGTTTTATATTCCAGTTATGGATCCTGTCCACCCAAATTAGAGAAATTCAGACCTCTTCTGGTTTCAATTAGTCGTCCATGGCTAAACCACGTTGAACGGGAGCCCTGATGGTATAGTGGTTACTCATTGGCCTGCTAACTGCAAGGTCAGAAGTTCGGGACCACCCTCCTCTCCGTGGGAGAAAGACAGGGCTTTCCACTCCTGTACAGAGTTACAGTCTCGGAAGCACACAGGGGCATTCTTCCCCTGTCCTGTATGGTTGCTATGAGTGGTTCTGGAAACCGTTTCAAAGCCCTGCCCGTTTTCTTGACTTCAGTTTCATTCGGGAAGGAAAGCAATAAAATGAGTTCATTGTGGGCAAGACTTAGCACCAGCTCAAGAGACAGTGCATAGGGGACTCCATTGAAATAGGGATGGGACTGCTCGGGGAACGCTTCAGGGTAAAGGTGATTCTGAGTTGGGTTTTATAGGGTGGCTGCGAGTTCACCAGGACCCAACCGGGTACAGACGGCCTGTCAGATAGCAGGGACAGCTTGAGCAGAAGTAGGAATGCTTGCAGCCCCACATTGTGTTTCAAGAATTTGGTCATGACTCGAATGTGGTGGGGCTAGATGAATCTAGGGAGGTTCACCTGAATCCCCTAGGAATGGCCTGGAGTAGGGCATTGTGGGCATGGGGCCAGAGGAATCCTGGGATAGCCTTGGTTGTCAGGGCCCCCCTATTTCATCTGCATTTAGCACAGGACCTTACCCAGACCTGGGGCTCAATGTGGAATGAAGTAAAGGATTTTTGCCTGGAACAAAGGGAAGCCCAGAGAACCAGAAGGATCGCAAAAGAAGACATAGTGGCTACATGCACACTTAGGAACCACAGCTCTGTGCCACACACTAAGTGCTAGACACGCTCATTCTTCAGCTCCTCCTAAGAACGCTACGACAGAGCCGCTTTCACTAGGCAAATTAGAGGAAGAGGGAGCTGAGGTTCAGAGAGGGTAAGTAACTTGTCTAAGGTCACCCAGCTAGAAAATGGTGGGACCGGGATTAGATTCCACGTCGGTGGGTTCCTCTATGTGTGTGAGTGAGTGAATGTGTGTGTGTGTGGATGGGGGTGCGGGCGGGGGCCGGCTCTGCCCCTTGGATGATTCAGGCTCAGATATGTTCTATGTTTTTCTTGAGACCTCTCTCCGTCAATCTTGAGTATCTGAGAGCCAGACAGACAACTGTCGTTCAGGCCCTGGAGCAGCTCCCCACACAGGATGGTTGCAGGATGAGGAAAACAGAGTTCAAGGCTCAGTGAGGTGGTGGGTGGTGGGCCCTGGGGGGGTGGTTGAGTGTCTGGTGTTGAGTTGTACTGGCGGTGGCTGGCCCTGCCCCTCAGCACACCTCAGCGGCCTGCACCTCTTGGGGAGCCGACAGGTTTTCTGAGGAGACCTGAGAGTCCAGAAAATGCCCTGGTCGCATCCAGCCTAATCACAACCATCTGTCTGCCGACGGAGGCCCGCCCTCCCCAGCCCAGGGACTCTAGCGCCGGGGCACGCTTTCCCAGGGTGGCTAGTAATCGGGAGCCTCGCTCGAACGTTTCCTTGTCAGGGTAGAGCCGCTGTTGCCAAGAGCTACTTCTTTGATGCAGAAAATATATCCTGAAGGTACTTTGTCAGATGTTTTTATATTAAACATTTGCCCTCCATGGCCCCTGGCTGCCAAGGGAAGCTGAGACGCATCGCTTTTCCAGTTGCCCCTGTGGAAAGAATTCCTGATATTCAGGGGCCCCCTCCCTGCTCCCAGTCAGGGCCTTGGCACACCCAGCACAGAGGGTAAGGCCTGGGTGCTGGCACCTCTGCAAAGCAGGGGCTGTCTTGGCCTGCGGAAGGGACACTGCCCTCCCCCGGTGGTAGGAGGTGTGGGGCTTGGAAACACAGAGGTCCCATGTCTAGAGCAGACATCAAAGCCACCGGCCCAGACTGCAAGGTGAAGCATTGCTGAGACTCACTGGAGGCTGAAAGGAGAAGGCGGAGTGTAGACACAGGGGTCTGGAAGCTGTTTCCATTGCCCCAAGGAGTCTGGGGTGCCAGCTTGGCTTTGGGTCTCATGTCTCAGGGGAGAAGGCCGTGAGGGTGCTCCCTCACACAGTCTGAGATTGGGAGGGGTGGGCTGGGGGTCTTCTGGGGAGCAGCTAAGGGTAAGGTGTTTTGCTAGGCAGGTCTGCTTAACCCCTTCCCTGCAGTCTTTATTTCTTCCCGTTTTTGGATGCTCCCCCCGCCACACACACACGCACGCACGCACACATATAGAGTTTCCAAAATGTGGGCTTGGCAGTTCCTTGCTAGACACCATGTATGGCACGTGTATAGTTTGCAACACGGTGACTGGCACACACATGTAATCTTCGTGCGGGCTAGGGGCATGCACTGGTGGTTTATTCTAAGCCTGAGGAGCAGAATGCTGGGAGGGGCTGAAGCATCTCTGGGAGCAAGTCTGGACCACTCAGTGAATTGGCACTAAACCCGCAGTAGTTCTGAGGTCTGTCTCTAGTGGGCCAGAGCTTGGGCATCCTGGAAGTACTTTTGGCAGATAGATGGACTGATAGTGGCCTTAAGAGTCTAGGTTTGTGTGAACCAAGAAGGTAGAGTTTTTTTGTCTTTCTGTGAACTTTTAATGGCTCTGTAGACCCGACGCTGGTCTGATAGGCGGCATAGAGAGGCACACACACCCTAAAGTGTCCAGCTTTCACAACTTAACAGAGAACCAGACCTCAGTACCCCTGCCCCTGCCCGCCCTGCCCCCACTCTCCCTGCCCCATGCCATCTTGTAGCCACTGCTTCCTCTGCCAGGCCGACCACCTCTGCTCTGACTTCCACATCTTAAGTAGCGTCCCTGATCCTGAACCTGACGTCCGTGGGCTCTGAGGCCTGGCTTCTTTCGACTGCATGTGCGTGAGCTTCATTCACCTCTGTTGTGGGGCGTGATGGTCGATCACTCATCCTCTGTTGACCGGAGTGCCCATCCCACTGTGTGCATACGCCGCGATTCGACTGGTGCTCGCAGGTGCCTGCCTCCTGCTCTGTTACAGCCACAGATAGGCGCGCCAGTCACTGCCAGTTTGCTTTGTTTGTTTGGCCTTGAAATTTTTACTGTGATCAAGTACATATATCTCTCCCCAATAAAATGATTTTTTTAATAGTACATATATCTCAAAGTTGGTGCTTAACCATGTTTAAGTTATATTAATTCCATTACATGAATCACTTTCCATTTCCAAAAGTTTCACATCACTTCAAACAGAAACCGTGGTCGCCCTTCAGCAATAAAACTCCCACTGTCCCATTTCCTCCTTCTACCTGCCCCTGGTAGCCACCAGCCGACCTTTTCCTTTTAGGCTTTTGCCTGTTCTAAATGTTCCGTCAAAGTGCTCTGTCCGCTTACGTCTTCAGGGCTCATCCCGTGCTGGACTCCGTCTTCCCTCTGTGGTTGGACAAGACTCCGTCTTCTGCACCTACCCCACTTTGCATAGTGCTCCCGCACCTGGCAGAACATCTCTTGGGTCGAGTGCACCTTTGCACAGTGTGCCTGCGATCACTGCGTGCTCCTTCCGATTCGGGGCTTCTCGTTAGGGCATTACAACACAAGGGGTGCAATTGCAGGGTTTTCCCAGCGTGCTTCCAAAGGCTCGTGGGACTTTTCCCACTGTAAGTGTGGAAGCCCCTCTACATTCTGCCTGGGCCCAGCTGGGTTGGCTACTGCCGGACTGTTGACCAAAGCCCTAGCATTCTAGTCAGAAGGATTTTGAGGGGAATTTGGGTTTGTTCCACCCATTTTACACATGAGACCCAACAGGGGCAGTTCCCAGTTCCACAGCAGCCTGGTGGCAGAGCTTGACCTCGGTCTGGCTCTCCTGCCTCTGTGTTCAGGGCCCACTGGCCCACATGGTGCCCACACACCACCAAATTGGGCCCTGTAGCCCTGCCCGCCAACACCCCCCCACCCTCCTCACCCCCACCCTGGCAGGGTTGTTAGCTGCATAGCCTCTTCTAAGGCCCTGGGCAATGTACTCTGGGAAAAACAAAAATCGGAGAAAAGAGTGAAAGGAAACTAAACATTGGAAAAGTGTGTTTCCAATAAACGGGGCCTTTCACCGGTAGCCAAAACATTACATTCCTGTACCCTGGGAGCAGTGGCCAGGTTTGCCCCTTGGGCCGTAAATCTTGTGGGGAGTTGGCCCCCAGGACACACAGGCAGTGTCCTCCAGGGCTTTGGATGCCCTGGCTTTGGGGGTAACACCATCTTATTTTCAGTGAGCTGGTGGAACGGGGTGCGGCCTCTTGGGCCAGCCTGCAGCCGGGGTCCCCTGTCGTGGAAGTTACCGTAAGAGATTTTTCTCTTCTTGCCCATCCCAACCCCTCCCCCCTTTGGGTGCTTTGATGGGTTTGAGGTGTTTATAGGCTTGATTCACGACCGAGTTACCAGGGTTTTCCACGGAAATAACTTATTAAGGGGGCTGTGCACACAGCGACATTGAAGTCTGGAGGGCGGCGTGCATCAAAGCCCGCACCACGGCCAGCCCAGTCAGCACTGCCCTCGGCCAGTTGCTCAGGACGTCGGGCAGGAGGGACAGTGAGGAGGTGGGACCAGGCTGGAGGAAAAACATTTGGCCTTAAGAAAACACTCCCCAGACACACTCAAATTCAGGTCTGCGAGAGGGAACAAGGGCAACACTAGCGCCGGAGACACTGGGCCAGCCCTCCCTCCGTCAGACCTTGCCTACATATGAGGACACATGTGGGTGCCTGGCTGGCGCATGACGACGGGGCCGGACCCCAGGCTGTCCTGCCCACACCTTTCCTAGGCCGGCTACTCCGTGGAGGCAAGGGCCGAAGCGTTGGGTTGGGCTGTCTGCCGCGGCCCTGCCAGAGGCGGTGGGGCTGGACCACGGAGGAAAAGTTTGGTGTAGAGGGGCTTGCTCATCACCTGCTTCCTGCTAACCTAGCGATGTATTTTCATTTAAAAAAAATTTCATTTGTAAAAAGATTAATCATTTTATTGGGAGCTCTTACAGATATCATGACACCCCATTGTTCAAGCACCTCAAGCAGTACAATTACTATCACACTCAGTGTTAATAATATTCTCTTCAGCTCCCCTTAATCCCTTCCCTCCCCCATCCGACCCCCCAGGAACCCTTATTACTATTTTTCCTATAATAGTTTTTTTGGCCGTATCTTATACAATCCAGTATAGCCATTCCCATACAATTCTGTCAGATCCCATTGAGTGGGGTTAAACGTCGTCAGGCTAGTCCTTAGTCCCTCATCCTCCCCGTACCCCCTCTTCCCATGCCTTCAGGGAGCCATTACTCCTGTTACTATTTCTGAAGGGTTGTCTTAGCTTTCTTGTATGGAATGACCTTAAATATACGAGTGTCCATAGGCAAATCTAACATGGTTAGTGAGGTGAAACAAATAAAAACCATGACAGTAAGGGGAGGACATATTTAAGAACTTAGAGGGCAGTGTGTGATTCATCAGTGGCACACCACACCCTGGATTTACCATCCCTTCCCTGCAGCCCTTCTGCGAGGGGTTATCTAAGGTGGGCTGTGGGTCTCCACCACGTCCACACCCCTCCACATTGATTTGGTTGCTTGTTACTGAACTTCTGATACCTCTCCCTGCGAACACCTCACTCCCACACAGGCCGATGTGCTTCTTCCATGTGGACTTCATTGCTTCCCTGCTAGATGACCGCTTGTTTTAACTGCAAGGCTTTAAGACCCCAGGTGCTATATCGTAATAGCCAGGCACCCTCAGCTTTCTTCACCACATTGTCCCTTTGATTTGCCCTTTAAGGACCATTAAAAACCTTTTCCTGGAAGCCAAAAGGGATTGCCTCTACTCATGGTGGCTCGTCTCTTTTCTGATTTCCATTCTGGAGTTCTTGGGTGATACCAATGGATAACAGTTTCAGCTATGAATCCCTAAATTGGAGATCTAAATTCAACCAGAGGCACCTCTGAAGAAAGGCCTGTCAGTCTACTTCCCCCCAAAAACCAGTCACTGGAAACCCTATAGAGCAGTGGTTCTCAACTTTCCTAATACTGCGACGCCTTCATACAGTTCCTCATGTTGTGGTGACCCCTAGCCATGAAATTATTTTCGCTGCTACTTCATCACTGTCATTTTGGTACTGTTATGAATCGGGTGACCCCTGTGAAAGGGTCGTCCAACCTCCAAAGGGGTCATGACCCACAGGTTGAGAACCGCTGCTCTAGAGCATGATTCTCCTCCCAACACACTTCGGGCTGTCATGTGTCGGGATTGAAGACACCTCATTTTCCGTCAATGTATTTATCCCTGGCGGTGGATTAAAGGAGCCCTGCTGGCACAGTGGTTACGGCATGCAGCTGTTACCCAGAAGGACGGTGGTTCAAACCCCCCAGTCCCTCTGAGGGAGAAAGATGGGGCAGTTGCTTCTGAGAGATTCGCTAGCCATGGATGCCCTATGGAGGGGTTCCAGCCTGTCCTTTGGGGTTGTTAGGAGTCTGAACTGACTGGGTGGCCAGAGCAAGAGGTTTCGTTTTGTTTTGAGCCGAGGGCTGACTGCATTTTCATCCCGACCCCAACCAGACGGAAGCTTTCAGGGGAGGGACGGGGGGTGTGGCCAGGGAGCAGGTGATCTTGACTCCTGGCATCTCTCACCTTGGTTTGGAGTCATTGTCGGCCCAGTTCTGGCGCTTTCACAGTGTAACGCGCGTGGTCGTAGCAGCAATACACGGACGACCACCCGAGGAGAAACACCCATGACGGACACTGCCCTCAGAATTTCCTGTTGCTTGCTCTCATTTATTCCCCAGAGGTAGCTGCTGCGCTTACTTATCCCCATTTTACAGGTGGGAAGACTTACGTCGAAGAAGGGAGGCGTTGAGCGAGTGAATTCCAGAGCTGGAGGTTGAGCCCACGGCCTGGCCAAGGCTGCAGAGCCTGTCCCGGCATAAGTCTCCCTCTCTCCCCGTGGGAATCACCCCACACGCACGAGTTCGCCAGCACGGTGGGGAAACCAGACAAGCCCTCGTGTGGCTGCATAGAGTTTAGTGTTGTTTTTGTTTGTTTGGAATTATTAAGCTGCATTATTAAGCATACCGTAAACTTTTTTGAAAGTTTATAGCTCTGTATTTGTAAAAACTTAATCAGGCATGTATGCACTATCAAAAAACCAAGGTAAAGAACCTTTCCACCTCGCTAGCGAGGTTCTTGGGTAGCCCCTTGGTAGGCAACCAGGACTCTTACCCCTATCTGATTGGCAACCACATTCACCTGATCTCGGTTCTTATAGTTTTAGTTTGGCATTTTCCAGAATGTGCTATTAAAAGGGATCCCCTAGTAACGATCCCTTTTATCTCTAACTGCGCCTAACACTTTGGTCTTCACTCCTGTGGTTGGTATATGCCACGGTAGCCAGCCCCTTTCCTAACCAAGGGTATCCCATTGTGCACATGCACCATGAGTTGCTATGCGTTCACCAGTTGGTGGGCATTTGGGTTTTCAGTTTTGAGGGGTCTCTGGACATTTGTATTCTGGTTTTTGCGTGTGATGTGTGGGCGTAAACATCCACATCCCTTGGGTAAGTACCTAGGAGTAGGAATAGGATTGTTGGGCAGGCAGCTAAGGATGTAGTCAACTCATAAGACATTGCGAAGGGCTCAAGTAGAATGAAAATGTTTTGAAAAGGTTGACGGCAACACATATGTGCAAGTGGATGGATGTATGGATTGCGATAAGAGCTGTAAGAGCCCTCAATAAAATGATTAAAAATTAAAAAATAAAGAAATGCAGAATCTTAATAAAATGCATATTCTAACAGAGAGAGAGAAGAAAAAATTACAAACTTTTCCAACATGGCGGCACCACTTGGCAATCTTCCTAGCAACAGATGAGGGTTTTTCCGGAGCCAGGTGACACACATCCTTGCTAGCACTTGACATCTGTTTATTTTCTTCTGCGCCATCCTAAATCTGCTGCACAGACACCTTTAAAATGTTACAAAGCAAAGGTGTCACTTTGTGAACTAAGATGCTCAAGACAAGGTATTTTTCAGTCGTCCCATCTGCTTACACAACCTAGCAACGAACAAGCGAGGCTGGAGAATTGGCGCATTCGTGTGGAGACGTCGGCGAAGCAAATGGAGCATGCCCTGCACTGCCAGCAGGATGCACACATCTGTTGGGATGTCTGACCACAAGCCTATACGGAATGCTCCTTAGAAGTGAGGGTGGGGGAGTCCATCTTTTTGAAGTTTGGACGCGTCTTCAGGGAA
Organism: Tenrec ecaudatus; assembly: GCF_050624435.1. NCBI lineage: Eukaryota > Metazoa > Chordata > Mammalia > Afrosoricida > Tenrecidae > Tenrec > Tenrec ecaudatus. Next base: position 63,435,655 of record NC_134546.1, on the reverse strand, counting down.
GGACAAGTTCTTGGGAAAAGAGAGAGCCAATGGAAAAGAGGAAGATCCTCCAGGAGAGACTGACTCAGGGCTCCGACGTCGCGGTGGGCGTGCGGCTGGTGTGGGACGGGGCAGGCTGCGTGCCCCTGTAAGAGGGTCGCTGACATGACAGCATCTAACTGCAGCAGCAAAAGGAGAGCGGTGCCTCGCTGGGCTTTTCATCTGTGTGTTGCGGCGTGTGATATTGAGCACCCCCTCATGCGGTTGGTGGTCCTCCGACGAAGGGGCTTCAAAGGGCTAGTGGAAAATGGCCATGATCGTTCTGTTCCGTGCACTTTCTGAGGCCTCCTCATCTGTCACTTTGGCGGGATGTGTATTCAGATCTTGACATGCTAAAAAGACAGATTCTCTCCTACTGTTGAACTTTGAAAGCTCTGTGCATTTTGGCCATCAGTCCCTTTGTCAGATACGTATTATTTCTGAAGATCTTTTCTCCCAGTCCTAGGCTTGGCTTGCCGCCTTCTGAATGGAGTCTTTGGGGGAACAGAAATCTTAATTCTGCTGAGGTCCTCTTGCCGGTGTTTACCTTCCATGCTTTTTGTGTCTTACTAAGAATGCTGCCTCAGCCGGGGTCTCGCAAAGACTTTCTCCTTTGTTTACTTCTCGATGGTGTATGCTTTTAGGGGCTACGTTTAGGTTTATATATATATATATATTTTGGTTTATATTCTGTATTCAAATTTTTGTATGAGGCATGGGCATGAGGATCTTCTCCCCACCAACATTTTCATTGGCATGTAATTTACATATCATACAATTGGATAATTCAGTCATATCAAGGGAAATTGTACCGTCAGCATCACATCTATCTTAAAGCCCCCCCTTGCCCTCCACCAGTTAAATCGCCACTAGGATGAGTTGTGCCATCACAATCAGTTCTGGTGCTCCCTCCGCCACCCCTGCAGTCCCTCTGACACCTTGTGTCGGTTATTACCATTCTCCCTCCACTCCCGTGCTTCACAGCTGGGAAACCCAACAGAAGACAACGGAAAACAAGTCGTCCCAAGGTGGTAAGGATCAGATCATAGTAGTATAAAGACAAAGATGCAAGTAATATGTGAGAGGGAGAAGACCCCATCAACATTCAGGACGCCAGGGAAGACATTGCGCCCAGAACCACTGCAGTTCGTATCTGCAGTGAGGGCGACTGGCCGTGTATTGAGTTCATTCTGGCTCAGTTAAGATCACAGTGGTCTCTACCGGGTAGTAACGCTGTTTGGGATTCTTGCTGTCAACTTGAGGGGGATCTGCCAGTGACTCAGTCTGAGTAGATACTCTGCAGGTGAGGTTTGGGCTCCTCTCCCTCCACAGCCTTCTACAGACTATGTGTTCATAATTTCAACTCTGATACTGCTCTCTTCACCGTATTCAAATTTTGTAATTGACATCTTTGGATCACGCAAGCTGGGGTGCTTCTTCTGTGTGGTCTTAGTTGACACCTTCTTTAGATGGCTGCTTGTTTTGAGTACAGCCTGTAAGACCCCAGACACTATTCTGATTGCTAGTGGGGCACCATCGACTTTCTTTGCCACATTTGGCTGGAGCCACCCTTATCTTCAGTGATCATTTCTTCAAGGTGAGCATCAAGCCGGGCCATGATGTGACTCAAGAACTCATTCCTGAATCTACTCTTTTTTTTTTTTTAATTTGCTGAAACTTGGGAATTAATACCTATAACATTCCATAGTGTAATCATGTCAAACGTAATTGTATAATTGCTTCCATGATAGGTCTCCAAACATGCTTTTCCTTCCTGGATTTCTTGACACCATGCCTTTCCTATCTCTCCCACCCCTGTTTATCGCCCCTCTCCCCAATCCCTTGTTAGGGTTTCTTTCACTGTAGGTTCACTGCCCTTGGGTTTCATTTACCGAAAAAACAGAAAAAAAATAACACAGCCTCAAGAGGGTGACCCCCACGGCGGCATACCTCTGAGACACACCCTAAAATAAACAAGCATAAGCAAAATGTAGCAGAATGGTTGTCACAGGATTGCCGGAATAATATGTCTCTTAATACAGCCTGTAGGACACTGATGCAGCAAGCTCTCGTCTGTCCACCAACCAACACCATGGCTCCTGGTAGAGCTGTCTCCTGTTGCCTCCGACACCATGCGTTTTCTGGCTGAAGCCCTCCAGTACAATTGTGTTTGAAGTAGCATCCAGTCCCCCCAGTGGGATTCCCATCTGGGGGTCTCACTGATGCAGCGTCTGGAGCATGCCACACTCCCTGAAGACGCGGAGGTCAGTGTCCGGTGCTTTACAACGCTCGGGCTGGGTTCCCGGGATACCCGCAGACGACCTAGGTCAATTCAGTCCACCCACTGCACGCCTCTCAAGACCCTCTCCACCTAATGTTCCCAGAGCATCCTCAGTCTCTCCTCCCCTCACGTGGAGGCTCATAAGCATCTTTTTAGTTTTGGGGTCATGTGGCTATCCACGTTTTGAACTATTTGTTGAGAAGAACTTTTCTTTCTCTTGAATAACGTTGGCCCCTTTGTAAAGATCTTACACGCTCCATCCCAGTCCATTGTTCTGTGTGTGTCTGTCTGTCTGCTCACCAGGACCAGCTGGGCTTGATCCTTGCAGATCTGTGGTACGTTCTTGATGGGACAGCGGTTAAGCACTCCCCCCAATACTCACAGGTCGGTGGTTCAAGCCGGCCAGCTGCCCAGCAGGATGAAGAGGGGATGCCCCCTCTGAAAACCTCAAGGGGCAGTGCTGCGCTGCCCTGTCCGGATGTTGCACGTCGGGAACTGACCAAGTGGCTGTGGGTTGGCTTTTACCATCCATCTTGATGTTAGTAGTTCTCCAGCTTTGTTTTTTATTCCCCTAAAATGCTTTAGACTATTCTAAGTCATCCTTTGCCTTTCCTTTATAAATTCCAAGGCAATTTGTTGATTCAAAAAAGGGGGGCCTGCTTTGATTTGGGGGCACGGGGGGCAGACTTGTCCCTTTGGACAGAGTTGACATCTTGACAACCTTCAAGTGTTCCAGTCCATGATCGTGGGAAATCTCGCCCTCTATCCAGCATAGAGTGTTGGACATATATTGTTAAATTTGCACCTATTGAGTTTATATCACTTGGTGCTCTTATGAATGCTACTTCTAGAACACTTTCTACTTTCTATTTTTGGTCTGCAGAGGCACACTGGGCTTTTATGTGCTGAGACATAGGGTGGCTGGGGTGCTGATGTTTGGGTCCATGGTCCAGAGGAAGAGTTGCAAGGCAGAGAATGCTTTCCCCTTGGGCTCTCAGAGACGTTGCCTCTGCGCACAGCCTTCCCTGCAGATCGTTATGTGTGGATTCATCCTGCAGCTGGGGCATCATGGGCAGGTTACTGCAGCCTACGGGGTATCAGTGTTCTGCCCTGCAAGATGCAGGCCTTAGAACTGGTTTATTCTGATTTGACTCCCTGCTGAGAATTTGCATTTCCGCCCCAGATAGAATGATTTGGAGCCTCTGTGTCAACCGGATCCCTGGGTGATTTCTTTGTGAAATGAAGGGAGTGGTGGGAACGGGGTCAGGTGGCCTGGTGAGGTCCTGTCCAGATGGGGGCCTGTGCTAAGCCCATGCTGATCACACATCAACTGGGAATAAGAGCTTTGGAGGAGAAGAGTGGGTCACTTTCCTGGGGGACCTTCTGCATCATTCACAGGACCCAGGGGCAGGGCATTTGCTTGGGGTTGCAGGGGACTGACTCAGTGCTCACAGGCCCTGCACCCCTGATTTAGACTGGGCATGGTGACGCAACATATGGTGACAGAAGGAGGGAGGAAAGCCGGGAGGGAGGGGCAGAAACCAGAAGGCCCCAGGTTTGCCTGGGAGCTTGGAGCAGCCAGCTCACATTTGGCTGTTCTCAAAGTATTAAAGCTCTGTACCTGGAAACACGGGCGTTGGCTGACCTCGCCCTGGGGTGTGCTGAGTAGTGTGTAAGCCCTCCATAACCCTCTGCTTTGGAACTGTTTCTGGGAATGGCTGGGAGAACCACTGGATTCCACCCCCCTGCCTGCAGGAGAGGAAGCACCCCATTCCCCGCCACCACTGTAGATAGCCACAGAGCCTCCTCTTTCTCCCGTGGAGCCGCAGGTGAGGTTGAACCACTGACTTTGCAGTTTGCAGCCCACCTCATAATCCACTGTGCTACCAGGTCTCCCTTGATGGGCGCCCAACCTTGGGATTGCACCCCTCAGAGAGTGGGGGCTGGCTGGGGAGTGAGCATGGTCACTACCGATCAGTAAGTAAGCACAAGTAAGCCTCTGCTTGCTTTGCTTACCGGGTGCTTGGACCCTGTGAGAGTCTGTACGTTTAAGAGGCTTTGATTCTGCAGGAAGGTACTGTGGGGCTGGGAGAGAGACAGAGGCCAGCCCTTGAAGCAGAATCTCTGCTGTGGTGAAATTAATATGCAGTGGCTCCCGACCAGTGAGCACATAAGCAAGCACAGGGAGGCCGTGCTTGCCTTGCTTGTTGGGAAGCCCGACAGTGGGTGCGGGGTTCGCACTTGGGCTGATGAGAGAGTCCTGGAGCTTACCCAGCATGAGAATACATTTAGACAGCTTGGAAATAGGATTCAAGTGGTAAGTTTTCTGTGTACTTTAGCTCCATCTTTAAAAAGGGCAGCTGGCGCGCCCTTCCTGTCACCGTGCCGCTTCCTCCTGCCGTGGGGGCCTGGGAGAGAGACCCTTCCTGAAGGCCAGCTGCCTGCTTGGTTGGTAGGCATTGCCCGGGTCCAGGCAGAGGCCTGGTGCCTTGGCCAGCAGGCTCATTCGTGACTGTTGGCCTTTCTATGCCATCTCCCTCTTCAGGGATAGAGAGACATTTAGACCCTGGCAGCAGCCCCAAGAGGATGCTGGGACACCATCCCAGAGCTCCGTCCACACAAAAGAGGTGGGACCTGGGGTCATTGTGGCCTGCTGGCCACCAAAGCCACGCCATCATCCAGGGCTGGGCTGGTGCCAACGTGCGTGGCCTGGTGCCCGCCTGGTTGGCCTGTAGTCTCTGTCCCTTGGCACTGCTGAGAGCTGTGACTCTTTGCCCTGTTAGCGCCTTCCCCTTCGGGAGGATACCAGGAAAGGAGAGAAAACGCTGCGGGCCTGCATGCACTTCCAGGGATGATCCTGAGGGCTGCAGGGGGAAGTGATATCAGGGACTCCAGCCACAACCAACCAGCCAATAGCTGAATAAAAGGGAGCGCCGGGAGCACGTGGGGTCAAGGTGTTCTTGGTGATGGTTGAATCTGGGTGAGAGTTCGCTTAGATCCTGTTCTGTGGAGCAGCACCTGAGACAGGGCTTATTGGGGCGTGTTCTCAGGAGCGCAAAGGAGGCCCTGCAGGGGAGCGAGGCTGGGATCTCAGCCTGACCCGAGGCCCCTCTGAAGCATGAACTTCGCCACGGAGTTGGCCACAGGCTGGCGGGCAGGGCAGCCTTATGCTTCCCAGGGCAGGTAGCTACTGGTGGTAGGTGTGTGTAGGCACACAGGTCAGAGGAACTAAAGTCTCCTGGGCCGGGGCAGTTCTCATAAAGAGACGCTCACTCAAAAACTCAGTGCAGCTGGTCGATTCTGACCCACAGCAACCTGTAGGACGGAGTCGAACTGCTCCTGTGGACCTCTGAGACTCTACTCTTTATGGAAGTAGAAAGCTCAGTCTTTCTCCTGCCGAGCTGGTTGGTTTGAACTGCTGACCTTGTGGTTCGCAGCCTGAGCAACCCACTACGCCACAGTGACTCCTAGGTACCACATAGGACAGGGCAGAACTGCCCCTGGCGGTTTCTGAGACTAACCCTTTGTTGGAGTAGAAAGCCTCCACTTTCGCCCCAGACGCCCCGTGGCGTGGGTGTAAAATAGGGATCTGGGCAGAGCGTGTGTGGAGGTTCACTATTGCTATTCTTTCTGCTTGGGGCTTGGGTGTGAAATCTTCCGTTATGGAAAAAACAAACAAACGCAAAGGAACCAACCCTACTGAAAGAAACATGGCTCTCGGAAGGAAGGAAAAGGCAGCTCTCCCTACTGCCTGCTGGTCAATGTGGAGCGCGATTTGCCTGGGTTACTGTGATGTGTTCTCCGCTTCTCCACCGACTGACCATCGTCTCCGCATGTGCCGGAGAGTAGAATCGTGCTCCTGATGGGCTTCAGTGCCTGATATTTCAAAAGCAGATCACCAGGCCTTTTTCCCGAGGCACCTCCAAGTAGACTTGAAATTCCAACCTTTCATACCGCAGCCACTGGAGATGAGCGCTGGTACCACCCAGGGGCTCCATCTCACCAAAGCACACCGGATTGTGCTCAGTCAGGCAGCTCGTTGATCCTCTTGTGTCCGTGAGGCTGTTCACTTCCGAGGCATCCTATGGCCCGGACCACACACCGCAGCGCTGCCAGGTCTCACGCCATCCTTGTGGTCCTGCTGTGGATGAGCCTATTGTTGTAGCCACTGGGTCAGTCTGTCTCCTTGAGGGTCTCACTCTCTGTCATTGACCCTCGACTCTACCAAGCATGATGTCCTCCAGCAACTGGTTCCTGATCACACGTCCAGAAAAAGCCCGTGAGGCCGAGTCTCGCCGTCCTGGCTCCTGAGAAGCTCCCAGGTTAGACTCCTTCAAGACAGGTGTGCGTGTTCTTTTCCGGCAGTCTGCCCTGTGTTTCGTAATGCACACCAACCCAGATATTCAGACGGCAATCCGCCTTTATCATTCCTTATTGTCGAGTTCACACAAACAACAAAAGTGTGTATGCGTGCATCTTCTGCCACACTGATACTCAGAAACCTTTCCAATGAGTGTGTGAAAATGCAAACTGAATGGGGCACCCGGTACTTCATCTGACCACCCCTCCTAGGGCCGCGTCTCATTTGTGGAGAAGTTAAGGCTCGTATCCAGGTTGGGCTGACACCAGACTCTGGTAGGTACGACACTAGCAAGGTGCTCTCAAGCCCTTCCGCTCCCAGGACTACGAGAGAGCTCTGCCCGACCGCACTGACCCTTGGAATCCTCAGGGGTGGGCAGCTTTGGAAAAGAACCACTCCAGATGAATGAAATCGGAATCTCTGTGGCCCTAATCCATCGAATCTAATGTGTGACCAAGGGGTCCGAGTGCTATAGCTGCTTAAATCCTCAGCTGCTAACTGGAGGGTCAGCAGATTGAACCGACCAGCCACTCCGTAGGAGAAGGGTGAGGCAGTCAGCTTCCCTAAAGACGTACAGCTTTAGAAGCCCTTTGGGCAGGGCAGGTCCGCCCTCTTCTGCGAGGTCACTGTGATGGAATGAGACTTCATGGGCATGTGGGTAATGTGTGACCAGGGCCAACATGCATCTGTTCATGAATGTGAACAGGAGTAAGTCAGAAGCAACGCCAGGTCCCACGGCTCCAGAGAGGACCCTACACCCCGCTTCCGGTGCAGCTCCTGATGTGTTGGACAGAGGCAGTCTGGAGCCCCAGCCTCATGGCGAGCTTGCTTCGCCCTCCTCAACCCAGCATCATCCCACATTGCACCACCACTCATCCCGCACACAGGCCTGCCCCCAACTTCACCCCTGCTGGTTCCTCTCTGTCCTTGGCCCCCTGGCTAACCCGTCCTACTCCCCAGGACTTGACTCCCACCCCCACAGAGCTGGCCGCTTCCTCCTCCAGTGACTCCAGTGAGAACTGTCGCTGTCAGCGGCGGTGTAGGAGGGGCCCACTGGCCCCAGGCACAGGCCCTGTGCTTTCCTGTGTCACAGGCCTGCCTCTGTCCTTGGCACTCAGCAGGGACCTGGCACTGTGTAGGCAGCTGGTACAGGGGTGTTGAGGTTAAGGGGGGAAGAGAGGGTTTAATGGGGGGGCAGGGGCAGGGGAGGGTCATCTGGCCTTTGCTCCTATTGTCACAGCAGCACCCCCTCTCCCTCTGCTCCTCTTTCCACTGTCCCTTAAGCTTTGTCTGGACCACAGGCTGAATGCAGCCCAAAGGAAGTGTGCTTTATTAACAACTTGAGGGGACTGGCATGGGGTGGAAGGCAAGTGAGCCAGGAATCGTGCAGGGCCAGCTCTGGGCTTGGGTAGGTGAGCAAGGCCCCTGTGTCACACAGGTCTTGGTGCCAGGCCCCAGGTAGCCAGGCTAAGCCCCTGCTTTCCAGAACTCCATGCCAGATACACATGGACTTGAGGGCGTGTGGCTGGGAGGGGGAGAGCCCCCAGTTGGCAGAGGCAGCTCCAGGGCATTTGCTCCTCTGGCATTAAGAGGATGGCTTTTAACACTCCGGTGATTAGTTCAAGGCACCCTGGTGGCATAATGGGTTAAGCTGTGGGCTGCTAACAGAAAGGTTGGCGAGTCCCACCAGTTGGCACTCCACAAGGAGAAGGTAGAGGCAGCCTGCTTCCGGAAGATAGCCCTGGACACCCTGGGAGCTGTCCTGCTCGGTCCTGCCCACAAGCGTCTCTCTGAGTTGGCATGGACCAGCGGGCAGTGGGTTAGTGTTCTCTGAGTGCTGTTGAAAACGTGCTGAGCAGCGATCCCTGTCAATGGCCGGGAACTCAGAACCAAAGAAAGCCCTTGTCCTGAACTGCGAGGTGTGGTTGCCTGCCCAGGTCCACTCAGGCACCGCAGAAGAAAGGCATGGCAGAAAACCGCCCTTGAAAACCCTGTGGAGCACAGCTGTACTCTGACAGCTGCAGTCGCCGGGAGTGGGAGCCACCTGGACAGCAGCTGGTGGTAGGGAGCCCTCATTTCTGTGGGGCAGACAGTCCCAGGAGGAGGGGGAGCCAATGGAAGTTGGGTGCAACAGAATGGGCCGGGTGCCGCTGCAGGTGTGTGGCAGGTGGGCATGGCTATACTGGGTGGTGGCTCACCGCAGTGCTCTTACTGAGATCCCTGCTGGTGTGGTCAGAATAAGAGGCTGAGTGAGTGCATAAAATGAGAATCCAGGGAGTTTGGAAAAGGTGCTGGCCCCCCCACTGCCCACTGTCACGAGCAGCCCCCCTCTCTGCCCGTCGGCATTTTGCATCCCTTCAGAAACACGTTTCCGGGCTGCACTGCCCTCGCACCATTAGCCTGCCGTCTGTTGACAAGTCAGCCTCCCAGTCTGCGGGGGAAGCCCCTCCCAGGAGTGGGCCGGGTGTGATGCCCACTGCAGGAGGGACGCTGCCATGCCAGGCTGGGAAAGGAGGTGGCAGCCCTCAAAGAAGCGAGGTGGGAACACTTGGAAGACTGTGGGCACTGTTTTTTTCAGTGGAAGCTGAGACTGTCTGCCATCGTGGGGTCCATGAGGCATGTTGAGCCACCCCTCTCCTGTAGGGGCAGGTGGACCCATTAGTGCATTGCTCAACCCTTGCATCGTCTGGACAGGACCCTTCAGGTGGCCAAGGATTTCTGGTGCTGTGTGCCTGTCCCCTGTGGCCATCTCGTGGCCTCCTGGGGGAGAGAGCCTTACCAGGCCATCTCTGCCCCCGGGGTGGCAGGCAGGGCCGCTCTGCTCAGGGACGGAAGGCCCATGGTGAGGATGGGCTAGGGGGGAACAGATGGCGTCGTTCAGACTTGCTTAAAACATACTTAATTGCCTTTGTCTTCAAAGTCATGCATGGTTCATTAAGGAAACTTTGGAAAACAGAGAAATGCTCAAGGGTAGACTTTGTGGGGTTACTGCTCTCATGACCCTACTTTCCAGAGATAACCACTTTTAACATTCTGGCTCATTCAGTTTTGGTTTTTCCCCCTGTTGAAAAATACAGTTTCGCATCCTGCCTTCCCCCTCAGCATTACATAAACGTCTCCCATGTCATTAGCACGCGTGTAGACACTGGTTCTCATGGCTCCGCTCTTCCGGCCTGCTCACAGACCGGGGCTGCCTTACGGCTCTGGACTCGGACACCTGGCTCCCCAGGTGGGGTGGGAGGAGTGGTGTGAGCCAGAGTGCGCAGGGGGGCTTTGGTCGTGGCCCTTGACCGTTGCTCTCTGCTGTGGGACCCACAGCACGAGCCTGGTCCAGGAGGTGGGCACCCAGCCCAGCTGGTAGTGCCCATCTGTTCCCGTGAGCTGCGGCAGCTGGGCAGTCTTTCTGAACCTGCCTCATTTTGCCTCCTTTGTCTGCCTTGTTTCCCAGACCCCCACTGTGTGACCTTGGGCCGGTTCCTTAACCTCTCTGAGTCTTGGTTTTTGTTGTAAAATGTTGTTGGGAATTAGGAGAGGGTGGCTGGAGATAGAGCAGAGGGTGGGGACCTGACAGGGCCTTCGGTACTCAGGGCCAGCACCCAGGACTCCGCTGTGGCAGGCAAGGACTCCACAGCTCAGGTTCTGAAGGCAGAGGACACTGGCAGAGACCTGTGCTGTCCCGGGAGGCTGTCCAGTCCATCTTCTGCTCACAGCAACCCCAGGGACAGAGTCGCATCGCCTCACAGGATTTCCCAGGCTGTTTGCTTTCCCAAAGGAGTGCTGGATGGGTTGGAACCGCCATCCTCCCTTTCCTGTAGCAGGCGAGTGCCCAGCCAGGGAATCACCAAGGGCCCTTTTTGCAAAAGAGGATCTCCCTCAAATCCCTGCCGACTCACACGGCAATCTTACAGCACAGAGCAGAACCGCCCCTGTGGGTGTCTGAGACTGTGACTCTTCACAGGAGCAGAAAGTCTTAACTTTCTCTCTAGGAGCTGCTGGAGGTTTTGAACTGCTGGCCTTGCAGTTAGCAGCCCAGCGCGCAACTCCCAACAAAACCAAGTTTTAAAAAACCCCCACAAAACAAAAGCCAAACTCTCTGCTGACTCATAGGTCCCCTATAGGGCAATGTGGGACTGTCCCTGTGAGTCTCTGAGACTAACTCTTTGCTGGAGCGGAAATCCCTTCCTCCTGCCGAGGGACATGTGGCTTTGAACTGCTGACCTTGCATATCGCAGCCCCCTTGATAACCACTGGACCACCATGGCATCTAAGTGAGAATGGTGATTGTGACAATGAAGAGAGGGTATGCATGCCAGGTGCCTGGGCCCCTGCGGGGAAGGGGTTCCCCCATGGGGGTGGTGTTGAGAGTGTCGATGGTGAGGCTGTACTGCCCTGTCCTACCCCTTTCACCGCACCCAGGTCACAGCCTGGGGAGTTCGGCTCCCTGACACTGATACTGGAGTTGACTCATCTCAACTGTCCATGCTCCTCCTTTCTTCTGCCCACACCCTGGCTGGGGAAACTGAGGCCACCCTGAAATTCCGCCTACACCCCATGACTCTTGGCAGATCCTTTGAGGGTGGCTTCGGAAATGTCTTTGGAGATTCAGGAACACACTGGATCCATCAGTTGGTGAGCCAGGGAAATTAGCAGTAACGAGCTCATTTCGATAGCAATGAGCTGAGTCTCCCTCCAGCTGCCAGACATTTACGAGGCTGGCTGGGTGCCGGCGGCCGGAGGCCTCCAATGGCCCTCATCCTTCTGCCTTCCGGCTGGAAATAATTCATACTTAAAAAAAAATAACAATTAAAAAAATCCCGCTTCATCTCCTCTGACCTTCTGGTTCCTTCAGGTCCAGGTGGGGAGATGGTAGATGTTTTTGTTTTGTTGATTTAGCTATGTGCTGGGCAGTCAGACAAGAATAGCTGCTGGCCTCCTCTGCCCCTCTGTGCACCCCACCCCTCCCGCCACCAGATGCTCATGGCAAGGCCATTTTGAGGAGGGTAGCTAAGGGGCTTCACCTCAGCGGCACCCTCTGAATCAGACCCTGCTCTGAGTTTGATGAGGGCGACTTGCTGTTCAGGAGGATACTTCAAGAGTTCTGGGTCTGTGGTTTGCTCGAAGCCTCAGTTTCCCCATATGCAAAACGAGGGAGGAGACTGGATGGGGGGGGGGACGTGAAACTCTCACCCATTGTTACATGGAAACAGGGTCTTGGGGTTTGGGGCTTTCCACCCTGGTAGAGAGCTTACCCTAGTCGGAGTATATACTAAATGCAGGTTCCCAGGTTTATGCAATCAGATTCCTGGGTGGGGCCTAGAGGATAGCGTTTAAAAGCAGTTCTTAACGATTAAGGTTCAAGCCACACAGCTTAAATCACCATTTTAAAGATTACCATTCAGTGGATTTTAGCGAAGCCACAATGTTGGGCAACCATTGGAGTCTTGGTAGCACAGTTGGACTGTTAACTGCAAGATTGGCGGTTCAAACCCACCAACTGGTCTGAGGGAAAAAGATGAGGCTTTGTACTCCTGTAAAGATTTATAGTCTTGGACACCAACAGGGACAATTCTGCTCCGTCCTGTAGGGTCACTGTGAGTTCAAATCAACTGGATGGCAGGGAGTTTGGGGTTTCCGTTGATGTGACCATCAGCACTCTGTTTCCAGCAGGAACACACTGTTTTTTGTACGAGGGCCCAGGAGGTCCCAGTGCCCCCTGGCCCCCTGGGGTCCTCTACCAGTGTGTGTCCCTGCAGTGATGAGGTGGGCCCCTGGATGCCAGGCTGTGAGGATGTGCTCCTGCCTGGGGTTCCCAGGACTACCGGTCACTGGGATGAGGAATCCCTAGGAGGGGACCAGATGAGGGCTGTGGTCACCCTGTTTCCCCACTGCCTTCCCGGGAAGCAAGGAGCCCTGATGACACTGGGCTAGGTCAGTGTTGGCAACCCAGCAGCTGCTCCACGGGGCCAGTGATGAGGGCATCGCCCCTGTAAACTCAGAAACCTGTTGCTGGGCCTACTCTGAGCTGGGATTGCCTAGATGGCAGTGGGCTGGTTGCAGGGAAGCAGGTCCCCTGCCCTCTCCTCTGTCCACCCTTGCCGTCCCGCAGTTACCCAACATGGCGAGCTGGTCATGTACTCTGGGCTGCTGTTAGAGCACCCAGTCGCTAACCAGAAGGTTGGGTGTTCGAACCCACCAGCTGTTTCAAGGGAGAAAGATGTGTCAGATTATTTCAGAAGGGGTTACAGTCTCGGGACCCCAGCAAGGCTGTTTTGTGCTATCCTACAGGGTCACTGTGAGGTGGAACTAACTCAGTGACAGGGGGCTTGGTTTGGCCCAGCCTGGGATTCTTGGGCAGCTTGAGTGGCTTTGGGCTCACAGTCTGGACACAGGCCTGGTGCTGATCCGTGGCTCCCCCTTACCCAGTGATGTCCATCTTAGCCCCCCTCTAACAGGTGTCAGGAGTCCTGGTGGCATAGTGGTTATGCTTTGGGTGGCTAACTGCCATTTGTGCAGTTTGAAACCCAGCTGTTCCACGGGAGAAAGATTTGTGGGGGCTTTCTACCCCTGTCAAGAGTGACAGCTTCAGGAGCAGTTCCACCCTGTCCTTGAGGGTCACTCCGAGTCGGCATCGACCTGATGGCAGTGGGTTTGTGTAGGTGTCAGGGCCCCTTTACACAGACATCAGTCCTGTGTCTGGGCCGAGGGGCCTCTGGCCTCGCTGGTATATACCCCGCCCTCCAGGAACCTCTCTTCATGTAGCGAGCCTCATCCCTGACAAGCAGGCCTTTGTGAAGGTTGCAGGGTCGTGGAGGGGAGCAAGTTATTCGGTTCCCACATTGGGGATGGGACAGGTTCTTTCTGTTGTCACCCTCACCCCCAGTGAAAGTGTGTCCCTTCCCTCCTGTCCTCCCTGCAGGGAGGTGGCCAGTGGGCCTTGCATCTCTGCTGCTCTGATGATGTGGCCCCCGGGTGGTTGTCGTAAGCTCCAGAGACGGACCCCAGCTACAGCGCCGTCTGCAGCTCCCATCGCCGACTCTGTTAGTGCAGTTACAACCCTCAAAAACTCTGCCACCACATGGGTGGTGACTCACAGCAAGCCTCGAGGACCGGGCAGGACTGCCCCTGTGAGTTTCCAAGACCGTCACTCTTCAGGGAGTAGACAGCTCCGTCTGCAGTTAGCAGCCCAATTCGTAACCATTATGCCACCCGGGCTCCCAGAGTGACAACCAGCGTGGTTTAAATGGCCCACAGTCCATGCCTCTCAGGTCAAAGGACACTCACATCTTGAGACCAGCACCCCTCCAAAATAGCCCGTTTTGAGTTTGCTCTCCTGGCAGCCCTGGGAGAGCACCCGGCTCCTCCTACCGAACTCACAACCCTGATTATTTCCGAACCAGGAGCCCATCAGGGGTTGGAAAAATAAAAAAACCACGGCTCCGGGAGCGACTTCCTGCTCAAGGAAGGAGACAGCTGGTCAATAGTCCACTCCCAGTTTCTGAGTGCAGGACCAGCGGGCCTGCCCAGGAGCAGGCTGTCCTGGGATTTGCAGAAGCATGGAGCCGTGACCTGTCTTAAAGGGCGTGCCATCTGAGTGGACAGAGCCGAGGAACCCACCAGAGCGGCCTGCTCACACTTTATAGGCCCAGGAGTGAGTCAGCCCAAGGCCAGGCAAGCTGAGCTGCCTACCTGCTCAGGGCAATGTACAGCAGGTATTTTTTTTGGTAGTCAAAGCAGCTTGTTCCCAACTCTTGTGGAGGGTGGCTTGGGGTAGAGTTGGAGCCGTGCTCACAGCTGGCTGCAGACCCAGTGTCCACGACAGTGTGGGGTCTCTGAGTCTCTGACAATCCAGCCAAGACTCATGGGAGAAGCGGGTTCTGAGGCAAGTCTCTGCGGAAGTGGGAACACAGGGTCCAGATCCCAGCAAGTAGGTGGATGAGCCTGGGGTCCCCTGGCCTCTCTTGTGGGTTGGTCTCTGGGCTCTGGCTTCATGCTCCCAACTTCTGTGTGACCCTGGCTAACTGCTTCACTGCCTGAGCCTCACTGGGTTTTTGTTGTAAAGAACTAGACTTTGCTCCCAGGCCCCCTTCTGGCTCCCAGACCAACAATCAGGGTATCTGTGGTCAAGATGGGGACAGGGAGGGTGGCAAGGGTCTGGCAACACAGGGCCAGCAATATTGAGCCCCCTGAGCTGCAGACAGCATCTGCCCAGCGCTGGTCCCGGCCACTGCCCTCTTCCCTGTGGTAGGACCCTCCTTGGTGGCCAGGCGGCACTTTCCCTGGGAGGGGGTATGGAAATGGGTGCTTCAGCTCATCCCCAGAGGTGCCCCTCTGCTTTGAATAAGGCTGTGGGTGATTTATTTGAGGCAAGAGAGGCCGCCAAATGCTTACAACCCAACACCCCCACCCCCACCCCGGTGGTGGGGCCAGGACCTTGCATGCCTTCTAACCTCTCAACTTCACACTACTCATCCCCCACCTCCTCCCAGGGCCCCCAGAAGAATTGCTCTGAGGTCCCCTCCCCCAGTTCTCCCCATAGGGTTCAGAAAAACATTCCCTTAAGGAGGGCACTTTGCCCTTGACAAAACACTTCCCCTTCTTGGACTTGGTCCCCATGAGGTCGGAGTCCCCAAGCCATTTTGTTAGTGAGGTCACAAAGCACCAGAAAGGTGAAGCTACTTGCTAAGGACACCGGGCTCAGCCATGACCTGAGGTGGGACTCAAAGGGGCCAGGCACACTGGCTCCAGCCCAACCTTGGCTTCCAGCTAGCTGTGTGACCTTGGACAAGCCCCCATCCCTCCCTTGGCCTCAGCTTACTCATTCACAGAGTGAGTGGGTGGTGGATGCTCTCTTCCTATTTCTGCCTCTCTGGCTCTGGGTAGGGATCATGTGGCATCCGTTGGGAAGGCTCTGAGCAGCCCCTTTGGCACCCCTACCCCTCCTCTGTGACCCACTTCCTACACCCAGTTAGGAGCCTGAGACAAAGGCCAGGTCTGGACGGAAGTTGCTCCAGTGGGGCTGCATGCTGTGGCCTGGCTGCTGGGCCCTGATAAGAGGCCCAGAATCTATTGGAGGGCGCTGGGGGGAAGGGGAGCTAGAGTAGGCTGGCAGGACCCTAGGAGCCTCTGCGCCTTACCTTAAGGGCCTCCCCAAAGCAGGCAGGGAAAGGGCCTCATGACAAATGCTTACAGAGAGGAGAGGCAGGACCCGGCAGCTTCTGTGACTCTTGTCCTATTTAACACTGGCAAGACTTGGGGCTTTCTGGTCCCAGCCAACCTGGGGCCTTCCAAAGGCCACGTACCCCTGGCATCACGGACAGTGTGTGGCTTCTGGAAGTTAAAGGTCTTTCTCCCTGATGGGCCAGCTCAAGGACCCCCAACTTCAGCCCATTGTTTCCACTGGGGGAACACAAGGTCCACATTCCTCGATGGGGTCTGTGCATACCTGCTTGCTCCCAGAAAATACCATTTCAGGAGGCTGAGACGTGACTGTCCTGTTTTTTTGTGTTTTCGGGCTGATTTCATGCCCTTGGAGGATGGGCATGAGATGTAAAGGGCTCTGGCCTCCCATCAAGGACGAGGTTCCATCTGAGAGGCGTTAGGACAGAAGTAGAGAGGGAGGGAGGGAGTGACCCCTGACCCCCTGGCGAATCTGCAGGTCCCTGATGGAGCGGCTCAGAGCATTCCCACCAGAGCGACTGATGTGGGAAGAACAGAGCCCCGCAGTGAGGGTTTGGGGGTGATGATGACCCAGGCATGAGAAGCTACTGGCTCTCAAGGATTTGCGGTTCAGATCCACCCAGCGTTGCTGTGGGGAAAGGCCTGCGTACGGGCTGCTGACAGATCCCAGCTAAGCGAACCCCATGGCCCTCAGCTTGCTCTGTAACGCGTGGGGCCGCCATGAGTCTGGATCTACTCAGCGACCTCGGGCTTGGTTGCGTTCTAGCATTGTTAATATACACACTCCCTGTTGGCTCGATTACTGGTTCACAAAGAACAATCCAGTCCATCTTGGAGAGGAACCGGCCAGGAGGAGAGAAACTCTGATTTCTGCTTGGAAAATGGGGAAACTGAGGCTCAGC
Organism: Tenrec ecaudatus; assembly: GCF_050624435.1. Taxonomy (NCBI): domain Eukaryota; kingdom Metazoa; phylum Chordata; class Mammalia; order Afrosoricida; family Tenrecidae; genus Tenrec; species Tenrec ecaudatus. Next base: position 63,418,917 of record NC_134546.1, on the reverse strand, counting down.
CAGAGGTTGCCTGGTTATCCAGGGTCACAGAAGCCTCGTGTGGGTCTCTGGCTGCCAAGGCCCAGCCTTTCTATTACATCTGCATATTGCTGGAAAGCCTTCACTGCCTGCTTTATAAGCCCACCCCGGTCAAGCTCCCTGGCCAGTCTCTGGCCAGATCTGGCCAGATCCTCTGCTCCCTCTTGGGGAGCTCAGTTTGCTGAGACTTCCTTCCTCCAGTTACATGGTGGGTTGTGGGGGGCTTCCTGGTTAAAATAGAAGATGGTATTTGCATAACTCATTTAGACCTTCATTGCTGCTTCTGACCTGAAGCTTATTCACAGGTAGTTGTTAATTCCCACTAGCTCACTCCACTTTTCACAGTGTTCCTGTTAGGTGCCAAGGCCTTGATTACAAGTCACCAAGGCCCATGTGCTAGAGATCTGCCCCATAGGGTTTTCTCTGCTCTTCACAGAAGAAGATCGCCAGGTCTTCCACCCAAAGAGCTGCTGGGTGGGTTCCAGCTACCAACCTCTCTTGTCTGGTTGTTTCACCACCAGGCTCCACCTTGGACAACGTAAAGCAAGCCCACTGCCATCAATTCCAGCTCACAGGCTTCTTTCTCTGTAGGGTTTCTGAGACTGTAAATCTTTGTGGGTTAAGTGAAGTGTCATCTAAGTCCACATGGAAGAAGCACACTGTCCTATGCGATTCAAGGATAGCTAATAATAAAATCCATGATCAGATAAGGGAAGTGTAGTAGAACTTAAATTCTGCGCACCCAGTTTGTAGAAGGCAGTGAAAGACCACAGTCAATTTGCAGGGCATATACGCACAAGGTAGCAGTTGGGGGGTATATGCAGTGCACCCCCCCCTCCTAACTTGCCCCATTGTAGCCAAGCCACCCCTCACCCTCATTAGGATTCCTCCCTGGGCTCTGTAAATCACCCCTAAGAGCACATTCCTTGGGGGCTTTGTAAAATAATCAAAATATTTGGGGGAAAGACCTTAAGATTACTTAGGGCTATTAGTGGGATGCATATATTTTGGCACCAAGCATAGCTTAATTGAAAAAAGATGTGTGCTTGGTGATTTCTCCCCCGCGCCCCCCCCCCCCCAGCCCAGGAGTAGGCTGAGAGAAGAGTGGTTAGGAAAAAAACAGGGAGGAATTGAATATCAAAGGAGTTTGTGTGGCGGAGCTGTTTACAGAATTGTGGAAAATATAATGCTAAATGGAAAGTCAGCCCTGCCCATATAGGCTGGGATTATTAATAGAGCTGAGTTACCATGCACATAATGAACCTTTTAAGAGACCTGGGACAATTTTCCCCTTTGCAAAAACAAGTTTCCTTCGAATAGCACCATTCACGCTGCTAAGGGCATTGGGTTACAACAATCAATACCAATGAACAGTGCCCTAAGAAATTCAAGGAATGCATCACGTCTCAGTGATTTAGTATGGGAAAACACTATTTAAACATTTAATTGAATTGCACACTTTCATCTTTAAAACATTAGTGTTTGAACTGCCACCTGAATCTTTCTCTTCGCTTCATTAGATGTCAGGACCCTGCCAGGGGAGGGGGCTCCTGTCCCGCCCCCCCCCCCCCCCCAGGTCTCTCCCCTTCCCAGCTGTGCTCTTAGCTCACTGGGCCAGCCAGGAAGAGGAGACCCACCGGGAGTTTGCTTGTGAAGCTGCAGGGAGAGGATTGCTTGGGATGTGCTTTTGGGAATTCCACCTTGGCCAGGGGCGGGGTGCACCATGGAGCCTGGTCCACCCTCACCTCTCTGATCCTCCTCTGTGGCACGCTGTGCTTGGGTTCAAGCCCCGAGAGGACTTTGCACACCAGACAAGCCAGTGCCCAGCCTGAGTCCATGAGTGCCCGGTGTCCTCCCGTTGGGCCCTCCTGGAGGGAATCAGTGGGATCCCTAAAGGAGCTTGGGGCTGCGGACCATACCAAAATGACTGCCCGTGAAGTGGTGCAGCGGTTCGTTTGTTTTTGTTTTTATACAAATAGCCCCGTAGTTAGTTATGACGACAGGAATATTTCATAAGCCCAGGGTATACACGTATCAGTATGCTTTTGAGGGCCCAGCGTTGTGAGAATGTACTCGGAGCTTTCTGAGAGGCACACAGGATCCCGGTGGCGCAGTCCTTACAGACTGTGTGCTGCTGATTGCCAGGTCAGAAATCACCAGCCATTCCTCCTGTCGAGTGATGATCGTGGGAACCGGCAGGGCAGCTCTGCCCTGCCATCGCCGTAGGGGTGCTCCGCGTCAGAATGGACTTGATAGCAGTGAGGTCAGAGCCGTCTCAATTGTCAGCATTTATAACAACAGCCCCTCGCTGTTGCTGTGTCACTGACTGTGCGGGTGTTGTTGATGGTCGGGTTACAGCACAGTGGTAATTATCGTAACCTATAATAATAACTTTTTGGAGAATGAAGCCATAATGAAAGGAAAATAAGATAAAAATTTAAAAGGCTTCTGCTCAGTTACTAATACTACTGTCACCCACTGTAGAACCATCTCAACAAAACAGTTTTGTTGCAATTGAAGCCATTCATAGTTGTGCTTATGTAAGAGTCTAAGTGCAAACATTATGCTACAAAATGATAGGACCTTTTATCAAACAAAAATATCACTGGACTTAGGCTCTGTCTAGCTCGATATACTTTGGAAGGTGGCATTCCCATGTTTTTGACCCTTCTTCTGAGGAATTCCCTCTTCAGTGTTTAACACATCAGAGCAACTGCTTTCGGCATCTGTGAGGGCTCTACTCGTGTTTCCTTTAAGTATTCTCTTGAGTTTGGGGAAGAATAAATGCGCCCGCAGGGGCAAGATCAAGGCTGCAGTGGAGACGGCGTGAGAGTTCCCACTGAACTTTCTCCCAGGACAGCCCTCGCTCCCCTCTAAGTATGCGTACATTGTTACGATTGGGGGACATTTCTTTTGATTATTATTAATATATTTTTATCATTTTATTAAGGGCTCGTACAGCTCTTATCACAACCCATAAATACATCTGCTGGGTCCGGCACCTTTGTACATTTGTTGCCCTCTTCATTCTCAAGACATTTGCCTTCTACTTGAGCCCTTGGTATCAGCTCCTCATTCCCCCCCCTCCCTCCACCCCTCATTTATAAATTGTTATTATTTTTTCATGTCTTACACTGACTGACTGACGTCTCCCTTCACCCACTTTTCGGTTGTCCGCCCCCAGGGAGGGGTCATAGGTCAATCATGGTGATCGGTTCTGGGGAAGTTTCTTGGCATGACTTTTGTAGCTTTTCTCCCGAGTAGAGTTTTCCATTTTCTTCAGATTTCTTCCAAATGAGGCCCCGGATTGTCCTTTGAGAAAATCTAAGGTGACCCCTTTGGAAGCTCAGAGAACACTTTCCATAGCTGTCCGAGTTGATCCCTCTCAATCGGAAGTCACTGCTTTGATTGGGTCCTGCCTTCTGGAGCAGATTGGCCGCTCCAGGATTTGCCCCTTGTTGTCATGCGGTTTATAAAGTCTTCCTCAGACAGACCCCTGTGCCCTGCTGGTCTTCGTGCTGGACTCTCTCTCACCTCCCTCCCCGGCGGACCACAGAGATGTGCTTAGACATGATTTGTTTGGGGTACACCTGTGCGAGTGTGAATGGGAACCTCAGTAGCAGTGCTATTTTTTTTTTAACATACGTGCTTATTCTTCTGATTAAAATGAATCTAACCATTACTAAGGATTCGGTATGACCTGATGCACAGAGGAGGTCCGTGCCATGATGGGAGGGGAACGACATACACAAGACACCACACTGGTTGACATTGCTCCTAGTGATGTCCCTGAGTCAAAGCTCTCCATCCCAGCTCTGGGGTGCCCGAGGGGGCAGGGGCAGGGACTCAGTGGTCACTGGGCACTTGTTACAATCCGGGCCGAGTGCTCAGAGCTGCTGCCTTCCTCAGGGATCTAGGGAGGCAGGGACTTGACTGAGCTGGTCCCTGCCCTGCACGGTGTCTCCTTGAGGAAGTGGGCATAGAGCCTGTGTATGGACAGTTGTTAACCATTGCCAGGACAGCGGCATTGCAGGACAGAACCCGCTGACAGATTTGGTTTGGCTCTTGAGAGCGACAGGGACGTCATGTGTCCACAGCATATTTTCCAGCCGAGGCCAGGCTCCGTCCTTCGAGGTTAATGTGTACACACGGGCAGAGTACACGACAGTCCAGGCATACACACCGAGCCTCTCTGAACAGGTAAATCAAGGGTCCTGGATTGCTTGCCTGCAGTGTCTGGGGCACCAGGCATGCTGCTGTGGGGGACACAGAGGGGCTTTGACTCACTAGACCCTGCCCTTGAGGAGCGTGTCATCTGTTTGACATATGAGACAGAGAAGCCATGTGACCTTAGGCAAGCCACCACCGAGAGACAATGACAGAAAACCCTGTCTCTAGGTGCCAAGGAGAAATCCCTCTGTACTAAATGTCCCTGTGGGCACCTTCAGGACCCAGCCAGATTGGGGGCTCAGAGACTCTGGTTAGGTTGCAAAAAATGCTGAACGTGTTTGGCTGCTAACTGAGAAGTTAGGAGGTTCAGGTACACCCGGCGTGACTCGGAAGAAAGGTCTGATGACCCTACTTCTGGAAGATCAGCCATTGAAAACCTCCTGGGTGACATTGTGTTCACGAGTTGGAGTTGGTTGAGAGTAGCGCTTCATGCTTCAACGCGGCCAGCGATGCTCAAAGTGATCCACCTCCGTTGGCTTCACCGGCGCGCATCTCTTAGGTACTGACCCTGTGCCAGGTGCAGGGACACGAAGCACGTAAGACCCAAGCCTTGGTCTCTTGGCGCTTCCTGTTTCCTTAGCAACTTGGGTTTGATAACAGCGACTGCACGGTAGAAAGAGCACGGGTGGGCTGTTAAACGCAAGGTCAACAGTTTGGAACCACCAGCCGGTCTGCAAGAGGAAAATGAGGCTTTCTCCTCTGTGTAGAGTTCAGTCTCTATGCTGTCCAGTAGGCTCACCAGGAGTCGGAGCAGACTCGGTGGCAATGAGTTTGGTTGGGCTGCATGGTAAGACTTGTTTGGTGCAGAGAGGCGGTTTCTTAGTTGGGGACTTCCCAGGAAGCCAACACTAAACAAATCGTTTAGCTTAAATCCTTTATTTGAGGGAGGGGGTTAAAGGTGGAAATCATGGTAATAGAGGAATTATGCTTGGAGAGTGGGGAGTAAGACAGGCCAGTAGGGGGAGCAGGACCAAGCCTGCGCTTAATCCTCAGGGAACTTTGGGAAACAAGACGGAACTTACCTGGGCGGGAGGGAGCTGAGGGCTGACCCACCATTTCCAGGACATTCATTCCTGGTGCTGCTTGGTGCACAGGCAGAGAGAAGATATGAGGGCTGAGGGATGTGGGTACAGTACTGACAGAGGTGTTGGTTCTGTTACTTGCAGGGAACCCTTGGTGTGCCAGGCCTCGGCAGGGCTCTGGAGTTGCCACCACTGACCTCTGAGCGTGGTGCTTGTTCTTTGCATGAGGGGTGCTGATAGCCCCCTGCACTGAGACAGGCCCCAGGTTTTAGGTTCCCTGGGTGACAGTCTTCTGCAGAATGTCGAGTCCCGCCCTGCAAGGAGCTGGAGGATGGTGGTGGTGAGCATCTTACCCTGCCAGAGGCCCTGGATGTGAGCAAGTTCAAGCCCAGCCCAGACCCTCAGTAGCCAGGGGCCTTGAGGAAACTGTGAGCCTCTGGTGAGCCCTGAAGGATGGCTCCAGTCTGGTTGGTGCCTGGCCCACAGCATGGTCCAGAAGCACCCTGTCCCCACGCCCACCCCACCCAGCAACAGCTCGGGCTCTGCGGCGGCCCTCTCAACAGGCTGTGAGGTGGCAGGTAAGATGATAGGAGCCAGAGGCCAATGGGACCGAAGGCAGAAACCAGCATCACCTGGGCTCCCTGTCCAGACTGCTTGTCTGCTATGACAGATGTGTCGAAGTTGAAGCTTGTAACAAAGCCAACAGGGGTTGCCAGGTGGGGCTGGCAGGACTCATCCCGTCCTGAGCAGGCCAGGGCTTTGGATGTTTAGACTCCCGGGGTGTGGGCTCCCCAAGGGAAGAGATCGTGATGTGCCATCTGCTGGCACTGGGCCACAGCGGGCAGTCAGCACTGAGTGAATGTTGGGGAACAATCTAGAACTCACCTCAGTGTTAGCCCACCTAAGAGGTGGTGCAGTGTGGGTGCTGGGGATGGGCCAGTCTAAACTCCATGTCTTCTTGAGAGGAAGAAATGGCTCCAGAGCTAACAGTGACCTCCTCCAGTTCGCAGAGTGGGTTAGGGGCAGCCACAGGTTAGTCCTGTCCCCTGGCTGCTCTGCTTTCCCCTCTTCTTCCTTTACTTCCGGAAGCTGCTATGTAACGTTCATTTTTCTAGCCCAGTTGGTAAAACAGTGCCACAGTCGACTGCTAACCTAAAGCCCGCAATTCCAATCCATCCAGCATCTTCTTGGGAGATACTTTTCCACAAAGATTACAGCCTGGAAAATCCTCCGGGAAAGTTACATTCTGTCACACGGGGCAACCCGCATGTTTGATGGCCCCTCTGTTTTGTGCAGCAGTAGACAGCCCAGCTTCTCACTTCTTCTCAGGAAAGCCCTTGAAAGCGGTCTGACAGCGGCTCCATTTATAGCTAGAGGACCTGAGGTCCAGTAAGCAGGCCTGGTTCCTGAGGCCCCACTGGGTCGGGAGGACCAGCCACAGTGTCAGAAGCTTTGATTCTGGGGTGCTTACCTCCTTCATCACTGACAAGCCAGAGGCCATATCAGAAGAGGTCTTCTGGGGAGAGCTAGGCCCCCAGGGTGGGTGCTTAGGAAACTAATTCAGGGCCATCTCTTGCCCTGAGGTGCCAGGTCACTGGGGGAGTGCCATGTGTTGAATAGTGTTACTCCCGCTCCCCAGGATGTGTCAGCTTGGCTGGGTCGTGACCCTCGGTGGTTTAGCAGTTATGTGATGATGTAACTTGGCAGCTATACACTGACGTAATCGTCCCCAGGATGCGATCGGCGAGGGGACTAGGGTGGAGTGCCACACCCTTGCTCAGGTCACAGCCCTGTTCTGATGGAAGGCGATTTTTCCTGCAGTGTGGCTGGCGCCATCACGTATCTTAAAGGAGATCAAAGGAGAAAGGAGGAGCAGAGAAGGAGGGATCTCATACCACCTAGAAAGTAGAGCCAGGAGCAGAGTTTGTCCATTGAACTTGGGGCCCCCGTGTGGAGAACCTCTTAGACCCACGGAGATCTCCAAGACACAGGAACACGGGGCCCACCGAGATTAAAAGAAGATAAGGATCGGTCTCCCAGCGTCAACAGAGGAAGCCTTCCCTAGAACGGGCACCCTGAATTTAGACCTTTAACCCCATAAACTGAGAGATTAAATTTCTGTTTGTTACAGCCGTCTACCTGTGGTGTTTCAGTCGTAGCCACACTGAGACAGGGAGCCACACCACCTTTGAGCTTCGAGTTATTCCAAATACCCAGGACAGACAGGTGGTCTTGCATGTCAAAATGAGGGTGTCTGCCTTGAGCACCAAGCTCCTCAAAGCCGTATCTCTCCATAGCGGGGTCACAGAGAATGCAGCAGCGTGGAATGCTTCATGGGGGGTGGGCGATTCAGGAAAGCGTGAGAATGGCCGTGCAACTTGTAGCATGTGATTAATGTCATGAGACATACATGCAGAAATGGCTAAGTTGGTGTATGTGCTGTAGTGTATGTAATGTTCTTCACAACAACTAAAACTCAAACTCCGTACAGAATTATGCGCAGGTTGTTGTGGGACCGACAAAGGGAGGTCCTCGGCAGTGGGAAGGCTTCAAGGGGGAGGTGATGTTAGGCCTTGGTCCGTCACAGAGAGGTGCCTGTGGCATGACTGTACCTTTTCTCAAGCATGTACCACAGGCCAAGTGCAGTGACTTAGCCTTTGAGGAGGTGGTTCGGTGGCTGCCTTTGTATGAATATTGCCTTTGACCCCTGTAGAGTTAACCCCGTTTGCGGGTTAGATTTTTGAAGCCTTTTACTCAGCCTCCTGTACGCTGCTGTCACAAAGGCCCCTTCCCGGCACTTTTAGGGTCTGTGGTCTGTGACATTTAGTGAGCCTGAGGTGAGGGGTCCTCCAAGAGGTGTCCAGGGTTGACCTCAATGCTGGCCTCTCATCGCCCAGCTGGCCCTCATGCCACCCCGGCTGGGATGGGACAGAAAAGAGTCCAACAGATTTCACCTGGTAGCAGAGGGAGCTGAGCCCACTTGGCCTTTCTGTTCCTCCTTGGGCTCTGAGCACTGCCCCTTGCTTGTTACCTCCTTATTTCTCCTCCTGCCTCCTTGAGGGCTTCAGACATGTACAGGGATTGGGATGCAGCCACCTTTTGGGGCGGCTCTTCTTCATTCACTTGTAGTCTTTTTAAGGGTTCTGTCCCATGGGCCTGAGGACAAGGGTCCAGAAGATCAGGATATCTTGGTCACTAATTGGGGAAACTGAGGCCCTGAAAAGGGTAAGGATGGACTCCCTCATGTAGAAGTCAGAGGCTAGACTGTCATCGAGCACCCACTGGTGAGGAGCTCAACTGTCAGGACCCCCCCCCCCCCAATCCTGCTTCATGTAACAAACAAACAAACAACACCAAAACTCAAACTCACCTGCCACCACAATTGATGACAATGTAACAGTGAACTTATAGGACAGGGTAGAACTGCCCTCTGAGACTGTAACTGCTTATGGGAGTAGAAAGCCCTGTCTTTCTCCCTTGGAGAGGCAGGTGGTTTCGAACTGCCAACCTTGTGCACTGCAGCCCAACTGATGGTCACTGTGCTACCAGGGCCCTGAGAGTCACGATAGGATAGTGTGTAGGGCCCAGCACTTGCTTCCTGACTTGTAGAGCTCAGTCCTCCCTACCCCCCACATTTGCCTCAACTCGAGGAAGAAATGGGGACACAGGTTGTCTCTTCCCCACGCCTGGGAATTTGTAAGGAACAGGTCTTGCTGAGGGGAGAGAGCCCTAGATGGGGAGCCAGGGGGTCTGTGTCGTTGGGTGGCTCAGGGGCACCTCAGCATCAGAGGCCCCAGAGGCAGCCTGTGTAGTGTGTGTGAGCTGAAGCTCCTGAATCAAATGGCGGCAGCACCCCACAGTGCACGGGGGGGCCTGGGCATGTTTTCCCTCATCTATGAAAGTGGGAAAATAACAAGAGCCCCGGCTAAGGAGGATTATGGTCCAAGGGGGGAATTCTTGCCTTCTATGCAGGAGGCCCAGGTGGGTCCCCTTCCCAGATGGTGCACTGCCTGTCAGTGGAGGCCTGTGCTTTGCTGTGAGGCTGAGCAGATGCCAGCAGGGTTTCAGGCTAAAGGCAGACGTGAACTAGGAACCAGCACGTCCTGGTGACCTGCAGGCCTACCTCACTGACCCGCCGTGAAGGATGAATCAGAAGGTTGACGGCTGCCGGGCATCGAGTAAATCTCTCACAGCCTGTGTTCCTTTGTGCCCCTGTCATGTTTTGGTAACTCTCAAAACCTGTCAGGTTTTTTTTTTGTGTGTGTGTAATGCTGTAGACCTTCCTGAAGGTTTTTCAACACTTAATAGGGTTTCTGCCAAAACTCAAGCCGGAAATCCTCTACTCCAGTGGTTGTCAACCTTCCTAACGCCGCGACCCTTTCATACACTTCCTCATGTTGTGGTGACCCCCAACCATACAGTTACTTTCGTTGCTACTTCATCACTGTAAGGTTGCTCCTGTTCTGAATCGGGCGACCACAGGTTGAGAACTGCTGCGCTAGTCCGTTCCGACTCATGGCGGCCTACGCCGTGTTCTTGAGGCTGTTCCTCATTGCAGGAGCCACCACGTCCCCTTCCCCTCCCAGGCAGCTGGTGGATTGGACCGCGGCTTCACAGTCCAACACTGACCTGACAGTGCTGCCAGGGCTCCTTGAATAAAGTTCAGTAGAAATGTAATTTTAAAAGTTTGTGTGACTTGCTTCATCTACAGTGTCCCCAAGGTCTGCTTGTCCCTCGTCCATTCAGCCAGGGCAAACCCTGTCCCTCACGCTGGTTGTTGGATCCACAAACCATGGCAGGGATGGTGCAGGACTGGGGTGCAGGGGCTTGCTCTGAGAGGCTGATTGAAGAGCTACGCACAACAAAGAGCGTCCCTAAACACGGGCATCTCCCTCGCCACCTGGGAGGAGCCCTGGTGGTGTCGCGGTTCTGAACTGGACTGTTCACCTCAAGATCCACAGTTTGAAACCACCAGCTGCTCTGCAGGAGACCGGGCTGAACGGGCTTTCTACCCCTGCAGAGTGACAGTCTGGGAAACCCAGCCAGGCAGTTCCGTCCTGACCTGCAGGGGTGCCGTGAGACGCTGTGCTGTGCGCTCTGTGGCAGTGAGGATTGTCGCCTGGGCTTCAGAGACGGGGGCGTTTATCACCCCTCCTCCCTTCCCACCAGCCTCTTCTAATCCTCTCTCGACTCCTCCAGCTGTTGCCATTGTTTCTTATTGGGCTGACCCGCTTGCTTGCTGGCTCCTTAGGTTAAAGCAGGGTTTCAGACCAGGTTGGACAGCAGTTTGCACCACATGGGTGCCTGGGACAATAACTAGAACAAGGGAGGTGACGGGTGATGTCCTGCTAGAAACAATGTCCCTCTCGGACACCAAGGCACTGTTGAGCTAACCTTGCCTAGGAACCCAATCTCTTGCCTGGCAGTGTGATGTTTCAGGGCGTGGTGCCCTGCTCACTGATGGCAGCCCATCACCCTCTGCATGTGGGTTACTCTCCACAGTCCTGGCAACACCCGAATCTCCGTGTCAGGCTCCTGGACAGGGACGGGCTCACTGGGCCTCTTGGGTGTCACTGTCCGTCCGTCGCCCCTTAAGGGAGTGGCCTTTTTGTCTTGCCTACACCATTGAAGCTGAGTGCGTTGGGCGTCCCAGCCTGCTAGCAGGTCATTTTACACCGATGACCCCCATTGCCCTTGCCGCTTTCCTGCGGGGGATGGCTCACTGCAGGCTCCCTTCTACAGATGGGCTCACCGAGGCTCAGAAACGGCACGTGCCGCATGAAGACACGAGTGTGAGGACTGGGTGGGGCTCCGTGTCTCCCGTGGAGGCAGCCGTGGGGCACGGCGCTGTGCCGGGGTCACTCCCAGGGAGGTGAGACTCCCGCGAGGACTGATGGGTGGGCTACTCTGTTGTTGTGACCAATCCCACCCCCCACTTGCTGTGTGACTTTGGGCAAGCCCTTTCCCTGCCTGGGCCTGTGAGGTCTCCACACATTTCTACAACTCATCTCTGGCTTCTTTCTCTGGGACCGCGACGGGGGGGGGGGGGGGGGGCAGAACGAAAGAACTGTTTTTATTGCTTCAGCACTGTCCTAGCCCTTTGTCAAAGGTTGAAGCTTCTTAAGAGCGTCAGGGGTCACTGCCTGCCTGAGCCGGAACCCGTGTTAGCTCAGGGAAGGTGCAGGAAGGCCCTTTGAAACTCAGGTGAGCCGAGGCCACGCTTCCCGTCACGCCGCCAGTGGGCAGCTCTCAGGCTCAAGCTACCGCGTATGTGATATGAGGTTACCAGTCAGATTCTCTGTGGGGAGCGAAAGAACTGCTAAACACAAGTTTCTAGCACCCCTTAAACGAGCCCTTCTTATTCAAGCCTCTTATGACCAGAGTATTCCAGATCTCAAGCCGTCCTCCATGGCCCTCTCCCGCCCTTCCCCGGGACCACTGTCGGCAGCCCCGCTTGGGATGGGGTGGTAAGTAGAGGCCGGCTCCCGGCTGTGCCACAGCCACACTGCTCGGTGACCAGTCTGCGAACTCCCCGCTGCACCCACCTGCTTCCCTGCAGAGAGGGCCCTACCTGGCTTCCAGGTAGGAGAGCCCACACCTTGGCTTTGGACTGAGGCTGGTGTTTCATGGTTGCAAGCTGCATCTCTACCTGTCCCTCTGTTGAATTCTCAGCGCTGCAGGGACTGCCCACGTGCTACCTGTTTTACAGAGGAGCAGTGGGGCTCCTGGGAAAAGGAGCTTGCCCCAGGTGAGCAGGGAGGAGTGGGCGGGTCCTGCTGGCAGGTGAGGGCTCAGTCTCCTTGCCCCTGGACTGCTCTTCCACCCCTCCCCCCCACCACACACACACATACGGCTTCAAGCCAGGGGAACCCACAGTGGGGTTCAACAGAAAGGCCTCCTGTAAGGAAGGAAAAGATACCCAGAGTTCTGTGCTTCAAGCCATTTTGGTAAAAAAAGCTAATTAGAGGTGACAATGGTGACTTTGTCTGTGTGCTCACTTTTTCCTCCCTCTTCTCCACACCTCCCCCTCCCCTCTGCCCTCATTTGTTACATCCCTGGGAAAACGAGGTAACATTATAATTACTGAAAACATTGTGGGTCCGTGGAAGCTAGAGGGAGGGGTGCCTGGCAGTGTGGGAGCCCCTTTATATACATACACATATATATAATTTTTTAAATGTTTTATTTTTTTCCCCTTTTCGTTTGGAAACGGAGCCCTTTGCAGTCCTGCTGTCAGAGTTAAAATAAGGTTTAAATTACAGGCCAGCCCGTGGCTTTTCCCCTTTCTTTCAGAATTTTTGCCAACTTGCAATTTACTTAATGAAATCCTGCTATTCCGTTTAACGGGGATATTTTTTGCAGATGTTGATTTAACTTAGCTTTGCAAAATATGTGAACTGTACCGTTTCTTCTCCTATTTTTAACGGTTTCAGGATTCTAGTTCCGCCACTCCGCCGGCCCTGCCATGCCAACAGCCGTGTTTACTCCCATCCCTTGAAAATATTTGTTTTCCACTGCTCTGTCTGCACCTCCCCTCCGCCCAGTGTGCACACAGAGGGGAGGGCTTCTGAACAAACGGCAGAGCCTTCGGGGGGGGGGGGAGGGGGGGAGGGGCTCAGCCAGGCTTGCTCAGGGGCAGGAAGACCGGACTGACGCAGTTTGAAGGGACACAGTTTCTTACAATCCCCCCCCACCCCCCTCCAGGATTTGAGGAAATGGGAGGCCCAGAGTGGGAGAATGACCTGCCTAACATCACACAGCACATCAGGAGCAGGGGCTTGGAGTGCCCGCGGGGTCTTTGGTACAGAAGGGGCGGGGTTGGGGCTAGGCAGGCAGCATTTCCTCCCCACCCCACAGGGAGCTCCAGGCTTGCTATCTGTTGGCAGGGTGCTTGGCTCCTGTCCCACGTCCACCGGAGAGGCCTGTGTGTGGTGGAAAACCACCTCACTGGGGTCCTAAGATGCGGGTGAGGAGCTTGTGTTGCTAATTTTCTGTGCCTCGAGCCTCAGTTTCCCCTGGTGTCCATTGTTGCCTGGAGCCCCCATCAGCATCGTTGTTGTGAGATCAGATGGAGGTGGCCTCCACGAGAAGGTTCAGCATCAGACTTAACAGGTGTCCAGTGACTGCCCACTCTCACACCTGCCTGGGTGCGGGAGGTGATGTGTGACGGCACCCAGGGCCCCTCAGAGAGTGTGAATCCGTCTGTGGGAGCCTAGCATTCTTGCCAAGCACAACCCCTTCCTGTCCTCTGCAAGCTCCAGCTGATGGTCCAGAGAAAGATGAGGCTTTCTGTGTCCATAAAGAGTTAACTGTTCTACCTGCCCTGTAGGGCCTCTGTGAGGAAGACTAGACTCAATGGAAGTTTCATGTGTTCCCATCCAGGGCCCACTGCCCTTTCTCCTTTCCCACCAGCACTAGTTAATAGGGACTCATGTGGAATCGGAAGAGAGGGGACAAATTATGCAGCCTGGGGGACCAGAAAGGAGCCCCGATGGGGCTGTAGCATAGACATCATTAGACTGCTTACCTGTGAGGTTGGCAGTTCAGACCCACCAGCTGCTCCAAAGGATGTGGCCATTTGCTCCTGTAAATAGTTACAGTCTCGGAATCCCCAAGGGGCAATTCTAGTCTGCCTTATTGGATGGGATTGGGTTTGGAGGCAGGAGAACAGAGTTCTGATGATGGCGTGAGACTTGCTGGGGGCAGAGACTCCGTCCAGATTCCTGACACCTTCCTTGCTCCTCACGTCTCTCTAGATTGCTTCTGTTCAGAGGATAGCCCCCCCCCCCCACACACACACATAGCAGGTCTCCCCAACTGGGAGCCCTTTATGCCTGCCCCTCCCAGGACCTTGTCCCTCAATCCCCAACAGCCCCTTCCTGGCGAGGACACTCTAGGGAGGGCTAATGGAGATTCTGGCAGGTAGGCCTGTGGGAGAGCGGGCAGGGACAGCAGTTCAGTGCCGGAGGGAGCCTGAGGCTGGACCCACCCTGAGCACCACATCCGACATACATGCCCTGGATGCTGGAATGCCAGCCGAGCAGGCGGAGGAAGTGAATGCAGTCAGTCTGGCACTGGGGGCTAGTCCCTGAGGTGGCGTGGTGATGGCCTGACTGGGGGACCAGGGAGGGATGGGCTCCTTACCCCAGCAACAGGAGTGGTGGGACTGGCTTGTTAGTCTGACAGGACCCCCTTCAAGAGATTTCCACACGCACTCCAGATACAAGAGGGCTTCAGAAAGTTCACAGGGAACTAAAGGGAACGAAGAGATCAAGGAAGCACCCCATGCATTTTTGTTCTTGTGTCTGGGTGTGTGTGTGTGTGTGTGTGTGTGTGTGTGTGTGTGACAGGCTGTGTATTTCGGTTTTCTGAGAGACGCCTTGTGGAGGTCTTTCTGTGTACATTTGAAGCTGTCTTTTGTTGTTATTAACTATGAAGGAGTAAAATAGGAAAGAATATAAGGTTGCTCAGGTAATAATGTATATTTTATTTATATATTCAAAAAAGACTGGCTTTCCCCTAACCTACTTGCCTCCTGTGATGTAACTGCTCTTAAAACTTGGCAATATGAAAGCAACAACAAAATATAGTAAAAAGACAAGAGACAAAAGAGTACGGCAAATCCTACGAATGATAGGAATAGATGTGGATATGTTAAATAGATACGAGAGTGTTAAAATTAAAAGCGTGTCGGGTTGTATTTTTCTAAATGGAACGGCATTCCCTTTAGAGTTACGTTCTATGTAGAGGAGAAACATGGAAATACTTGCATGGGAATGTCAAGCCTGCAGGGAACGGGGAGAGGGGGTTGTACTCATGGAGCCTAAACAGAAAGACAGTGATGTGACAGGGAAGCATCTCCGAGGAAAGGCCTGGTGATGGATCTCTAAGAGATGGCGGTCCCTGGCAATCGTTGAGCATAGCTCTCCTCGGAAACACACGATTGCCGTGAGTTCAAATCTGTTTGACAATAGCTGGTAATATAATTCCAGACACCCCCCCCGCCCCCAAATAAAAAACATTCAAAGAAACAAAGAAGCACATTTAACGTAGGTCAGGCGTTGGCAGACTTTTTCTGTGAAGGACCAGATAGTAAGCGTTTGAGGCTTTGCATACAGGTCCTGACCATGTCTGTCACAGCGAGGCAGGTGGCCTTTTGGGGAACAAAAACAGCCAGGGGCAATAGATGAACAAGTGAGCATGACCGTGTTCCAGTAAAATTATATGTACAAAAACAGGTGGTGGCCCAAATGACATCTCCGGGGGTCCCTTACATAGATCAAAAGGAGCCCTGGTGGCTTAGTGGTTGTGCGTTGGGCTGCTAACCACAAGGCCAGCAGTTTGAAACCACCAGCCGCTCTGTGGGAGAAAGAGACTTTGTACTCCCACAAAGAGTTAGCCTCTACGAAGCCCACAAGAGCAGTATGATCCTGTCCTGTAGGATCACTGTGTGACAAAATCAGCTCATTGGCAATGAACTTGGTTTTGGTTTACATGAACAGAGCTGAAAACGCTCAGAAAGATAGACTAATTGAGAGCACACACCTAACAACATAGCATGGAAATATCAAAATCAAAGGTGGATGGACATAATGGGAGAATTTAACAGCCCAACACCCCCACCCCCACCCCACATCAGAGTGGAAGCTTATTAACAGAGGTTATGAGAGGTTGAAAGGTTCAGGGGAGAGAGAGAGAGAGAGAATGAGAATGAACAACACAGTAAACCTGTGTGTCTGTCTCTTCCGTCTCCCCCCACCCCGTAGATGCTGCTACACAGTGCTAGGTCTCTGTTCACCTCTGGATTTTTATAACTAGCCGTGAGTCTGAACTGGCTCAGTGGTGGTGGGTCTGGTTTGTTGCTTGGGAACAATGGTGAAGTGCTTGGCTACCCACTGAGCTGCCATGGCAGTTTAAGGGTAGCGGTGGCCCCCTGAAAGAGCCTGCCAATCTGCTCCAGTAAAAGTGGATGCACTGCCATGAAGTTGATTCCCGCCTGCAGCAACCCTGCAGGGCAGGACCACTTCACGGGCTTTCTGAGACTGTGAATCTGTATAGGAGCAGAGAAGGCCTCGTCTTTCTCCTGAGGAGCGGCTGGTGGATTTGAACCATCAACCATACTTCACCCACTGCATTGTCAGGGCTCCTTCTGTAAAGTGGACAGCCTTAGAAAACCCTCTGGGGCAGTTCTGCTCTGCCACGTGGGGTCGCTGTGAGTCAGACATCCATTGTAGCACTGGACAACATCCAAAATACAAGGACAGGGATAGCATCTGCCCCCTAGGGTCTTTCCAGAACTAGAGAACCTGGCCCATGGTGCCATTTCTCAGGTGGGGGGGCCTGAGGCCCAGGAAGGCGAAGGCTGTGCGTCCCAGGCACACAGCTTGGAAGTGGTCGAGCTGGGATTTGAACTGAAGACTCCACTCTACGTCCCGGGCAGAGTTGCAGGTTGTCTCAACAGCTTGTCCTCTCATGCGCGCTGACTCGCCGTCCACCGTGGCTCCAGAAAGTCGCCTGCCCCGTGCTCTCCTGGGCCACATCCGTCTAAAGCTAGGAATCCGGTTTGGTGCCGATCTCCTTCCTGTCCTGTCATCCGTCCCTCGAGGAAGCCAGCTCTCGCTCGGCCATGCCAGGCTGTTGGACCCTCAGCTCACGGCCTCTTGGAATACAGAGCCAGGAACAGGGGACCTCTTAAATCTTGTTAAAAACATAGATTCCCGGGCTCCACCCAGGACCCATGAATCAGAATCTCCAGGGGTGGGGCCTGGGAATCAGAACGCAAGGTCCCAAAGCAGGAGAAACGCTGGCTGCTTTAACCCTTTGGTTTTGAAGCTGAGGAAGCTGAGTCTCAGAGAGGGGTCCTAGTTGCCAGGAACCCCAGTGAGCCTGGGCACTGTTCGGTCTCTTACCTGGGTTACAGCCATGGCCCTCTCCCCCAGCACGGGCCCCTCCCTCTGCGCCACCCCTGCCCCCACCCCCAGGACTTCTAGAAACCCCGTACAATGGAAACGGTTGTGAAGGGGTGTGCAGCAGTGGCCTTCTGGAAACGCAGGCCCTGCTCGCGGACTTCCTGTGTCTTACAATGTTATCTCCAGAATAGGAAACTTTGCCCCATTTTTACAACGCACATCCTTTGCCTGAGAGTCGGTGCAGTGCCAGCCCGCCGGGGCGGGCCACTTCTCAGGCAGAGGTGGGAGCTGTTCCGGCAGGGACTCGGGAAGGACACTCTCCCAGCGCCCCTCAAGAACAAACAAACAGACCCCTGTGCCAAAATAGTTTTTGTTGGCTGGACTCACCAGGCGTGTTTGCGTTAGTTCCTGGGGCCTGGCAGCTTTCAAGGAGGGGGTCTTCCTCAGATGCAGGAGCCCTGTGAGGCCAACCTCAGGGCAGTGCCTCTGCTCTGAGCCTTAATTTCCCCGTCCGTAAAGAGAGGAGGTTGGGCTTAATGAACCTAGCCCTGACGTTAGGCAGTTCCCCAAGAATTCCCAAGATTCCCCCAACTCCCTCCAAGGCTCTCTTTGAAGCAAGGCACGGGTTGCTATCACATAGCGTGCTCTCCAGCACCCTGTGATGTCAGAGTTTCTACCCATCTGAGTGGCAGGCCCCTCACCTCCGCTCTGAGCCATGCACACGGCCCCCTGAGGTGGTGAGGGGATTTCCTATGGGACATGGTCCGCTTTCAGTCAGGAGTGGGGAAATGAACCGCAGAACCCAGAAGAAACAGAACTTGAGTTGTAGGCCCGGATTCGTGCACGCCTCTCACAGGCCAGGAACAGGGATGTTTAGGTTGTTCCTCCATTCCCCTCAAGGGCCCTTTGGCTAAAAGTGTTTTCTTTACTGATATAATGACAAAATGTGCGTAGCCCATTTGGAAGTCACTTGGAACTGACCAGGAAGAACGATGTTTGCAAAAACATCTCCCTGATTGACTTGCCGTTGACATGCCGTGATTTCTCCTTGCCTCAACATCCAGCACTTCCCTGGCCAGGGGCTTCTGCATTCCGCAGGCAGCCCTTGCACACAGTAGGCTCTCAGTGAGGGAGTGGGAGGGAGCGCCCAGCCTGCGGAGGCCATCGCAGTGGCCCTACATTTGGCTGGAGCCCAAACCCACAATGAGTGGTTCTTGAAAACATCCTACCCACTCTTTCCCTCCGGGCATTTGCTTCCAGGGTTTCTGGGTGGGGCTCCCCGCCTTGGAGCCTGAGGCGGGCAGCTCTCGGTGGTGGGTGAGAGGGGTGTGGGGAGGGCCAGGAGGTCGAGGCTGGGCTCGGCTCAGCTGTGCTTCTTGGTGCGTCTTTGCCTGTGAGTTGACCTGCCTCGTAGGGCAATGCTGTGAAGAGTAAGAAGGGCGCATCAGTGGATGCGGGGATCGCCAACACGGGTGGAGAGGCCTTTCAACCCGACCGGCCTCGTTGCTTCAGGGCGGTATAAACAGTTAATGGGGCTGGGCTGCTGGTTGGAGCCCACCCAGGAAGAGAGGCCTGGCTGTACTTCTGACACATCGGCCGTCGAAAGCCCAGTGAGGCTCGTGGCTGTATTCCGACACACGGGGGTTGCCACGAGTCAGAGTCAACGCAATGGCAACCGACTTTGTTTTATTTTAAAAATGAAACCAGCAGTGTCCGGGCAGGGGTAGCATGTGCTTGGCAAGGCCCGTGTCCCACCTCGGCGTTTTTGTTGGTTTCACTGGAGAGCCGTTTTGTGGGAGAAGCAGCGCAGGCCAGCACACCTGGCTTTTCAGCCCCACCGTGACCCTGGCGGTCAAAGCTAGAGCCTCTTAAGGGGCACAGCTGAGACCGCTCCAAGCTTAGGGACTTCCCGCTGACCCCATCTCATTCCCCAGGGCACCCCGTCAAGGTTTGGTGATTTGGAAAATGTCTGAGGTGCCCCTCCAAAGGCACCTCTAGAGCCAGGAGGTGGTGGAGAGCAGACCGTTCTCCTGCAGGAGTCTGGCCCGACGCCCTGCCCCGGGGCAGCAAGCCACTCTGCCTTCCTCGGGGTCCTCAGGCTGGCAGGGTAGCCCCAGGACAGGGGCACCCTGGGGAGACTGGCGGCTCTGGGTCTCCCTGGCTCCCTTCCATCCCCCACGTGCCCAGAGCCACAGACAGTTTGATCCTGACGTGGTGCCCTTGGGGACCCGCCTGGCCGGAACTTGCCATTGCCCCGTCAGCGCCGCCTCCCGGACTTGGCAGGCCTGTCTCCCCGAGTAGGAGCAGCCCGCGGTATTTCCAGCTTGGCACCCTGCCTGCCTCTCTGGGGCCTTGCAGTCTGCCCCTGCCAGGCCAGGACCAACACACCCTCTCAGCTCCATGGCTTCCCCACCTCACCCGAACCTCTTCCTGCTGCCCCGGACTAGGGGCGCTTGTCTTCGGGCCCCTTGCCTCCCCTGAATCTCTGGAAGCCTGATGGACGCATACACCCTATGTATACACCCCCAGTGTTGAAAATGCTGCTTCCTCCCCACGGAGCAAACCTGGGGCCCGGCTAATGTGTGACTCGCCAAGGAGGCCATAAACAGGCTGTCCTCGGCTCACCCACTGCAGTTGTCGCCGAGGGGTTTCCACACAGGGGTGGGGCCCTGCACCGCTCTCACGTGGAAACACCGCCCGAGTTGGCACGGTGCCCTGGCCAAACGCCCTCGGAAACGCTGCTTCTTTAAGATGGGCACAGAGATAAGGGTGGCATGTGGGCATTTGGAGCCAAGGGCTACCAGTCCTTCCTGGGCCTGGGGAGATAGTTTAGCACGGTGGGGCGGAGGGGGGGGGCGTGGTGCCCTGGGAACACGCTCAACTTGCTGACCCCCTTCCACTGCAGACCCATTGCTGGCGCCTGATGGGGAGGACACTGCCCAAGAAACGCTGTTTTGTGATTTCCAAATACCATAGACTGTGAGGCAAACTGGTAGTGTTTCCTGTTAGGAGCTCTGCTTTAGTGAACAGATAAGGACAGTTTGTATTTGGTATGCCGACTGTTTACACCATGCTAGTCAGATAAACAGTGGTCCTGAACCTTATTTATATTTTACATTTGTTTATCAAACCTCTGTCGCGCTCTTTTAAACTTCAGCCCAGCTGTTCTGGGAATAGTTACAAACTCCGTCTTCATGAGTCTTCATGAATAGTACTTGAACTGGATGTGTGGAGCCCCCTGGATGATGCAAAAGGTTAACATGCTCCACTGCTAACCTTGAGGTTGGAGGTTGGAGTCCACCCAGGAGCACCTCAGAAGAAAGGCCTGGCGGTCCTTCCCTCCCCAAACAAACAAACACACAGCCACTGAAGCCGTGTGGATCACAGGTATACTCTGACACACATTTGACCTGATGGTAACTGGCTCATGTTTGGGGTTTTGCTTGCCTTTCTTTTGGTGGGTTTTATGTGCACCCTAATTTGCCATGGTGGTATGTGGCCTACTTTGCCCCAGAGCCGGGAGGCAGGAGCAGGCATGTACGTCCTATGTGAGACGAAGCATGGGGCTCCAAAGCTACTTCCCAAACTGTGCCCTCTGGTCTTGCGCCTCGGGAACACGTGAGCAGGCTGACTTCGTGGGCCTGGGGAGAGGAGAACGTGGCTAAAGGAACCCTGATGGCCATGTCTGAGAACAAGTGTTTGCCCGGGTGTGGTCGCATGGCTGGGTTTTTATACCCACCTGGCACCCACCATTTAGCTTCACTTCTGACACTTCAGTTGTGCCTTCAAGGAGGGAAAGGCACTGGTCACTCTAGGGACTGAAGGCCACACTCAGCCAAAGTGCTCACCCACCCCTGACCCTCGGAGTCCAAATATGCTTCCATTCCAGGCACATCGGGCTGCAGCCAGGTCGCCACCTCTGTTCTCACGGGCCCTGGCTTTCTCAAGGGACTTGTCTCTCAAAGACATGCCCCACGTAAGGAGGGGGTCCCACTCCTGTCCTCTTCCTCAGCACCCCCAAAGACACTGGGCATGCTTGCCGTGCCCCTGGGCTGCAGTTCTAAGCTGCCCTTCCCTTTGCCGGCCCCGCTGCCTGCTCCTTCTCTTCATCCAGTGTCGGCAGAGCCAGCAGAGGAAGATAGAAGCAGAACTGTCCCCAGCCAAGCCTCAAGATTGTGTCTTAGCTCTGTATTAAACCTGAGTCTCTCCAGTCACCTCCCACCCGCCCACAGGCACCAGCTCGGGTACTGTGGCCCCATTTCACAGTTGAGAAAACTGAGGCCATGCTGTAACTTTGTGGTGATGGTGACATGCAGGTTGCATTGGCACTGGGGGATAGAGTTGGGATATAGGGCATCTGGACGTTTGGTTTTTCCGCTCAATAGCAGAAAACCCATACACCCAGAAGCCCCCTTTCCCAACTCAGTCCCCGGAGCCACCCCACCCTGACCAGGTAAGGCTGGGATGTTGCCAGATGTTTGGTGCAGCTAAAAAGGGCCTGGCTGGGGCGAGTTCCCCCACCGCTGAGGAGGAAGTGGTTAGGTGGCCGGGAATGCAACCTGTGCCTCCCAGATTAATTAATAATTGAGAGCTGGCCCCCAGCCAGGCGAGCCAGGAGAGATACAGTGAACAAAGAGTGGTTAACTACAGTGGGGGAAGGAAAGTTTGACTGTGCCTGCGGCTAGCAGGGAAACTCACAATGGGCATGATTTATGGACCGCGTTCCTCGGATCCTCCTCCCGAGGCCCGGCTCAGGCGTGTGCTCCCGGTGCAGGGCCATTTGTGCCCACGGGAAAGGGAGGAGGTGAGGCCAGGGTTGGTGTGGCAGGCGCCAGCCTGTGTGGAGGAGTGGGAGCCACCCCGTGGGGGAGGGCCTGTGCCGGCAACGAGAGCTGGCTTGACGTTGACCACCCTCTCGGGTGCGTTCTGCAAGCAGGGATAGAAGGAAGAAAGGCTTGTGGGATAAGTCCAGCTGCCCTCGGTGTGACTTCTGTGACTTATGGACTGGGTGACCTTCCGTGCCCTCTAGAACTGTACCCTCTTCTAGAACTGTTCCCGAGGTTAAACGAGATGGGGAAGTTGTGGGTGTGAGTATGCGGTGCTCAGTAGTGGCTGGGCAGAGCCACTGCTTAGCAATTCTCAGCTGTTATAAGCTGGTTCTGTGCATTCAAGTGTGTGCCTCTTGCCGAAAATGACACGTGGCCCACCTGCCTTTCCAAGGTCCCATTCATGCTCCACAGAATTTTAGAAGCACCCTTGGGTCCTACCTGTCACACAGGCCCTTGTCACCGCGAACAGCCCTCCAGAGAGGCGGCAGTTCTAGAGGACACTTGCGCATTGCTGTGTGTGTGGCTTCCCGGAGGGCTCAGCTCAGATGTCTCCCTCGGCCTTGTCTTTTCTAGACGAGATCAAGGATGATGAACTGTCGGATGGGAAACAAGGCAGATTTCTCTCCAAACTCAACTGCCAGCCAGTTGATTCCAACCAGCCCCTTAGAAGGTTTCTGAGCTGGTAAACCTCACGGCAGCAGAGAACACCGACAGGTTGGTTTCTCGCTGCTTTGCTTTTATGGTTTTATATTTGTCCAGTTGGAAGTCTTAGGCAGGAGGCTTGTGGGTCACTCAGATTGTCTTTGGGAAATCAAAGAAAAATGGAGGTCCCCTGAATTCTCCCCACTCCGGAGCCTGCAGGTCGGAGACGGTGCCTCGAATGGTGTGTGCTGCAGACCAGCATCTTCCGCAGTGTGTTCAGGCTGTCCCCATCTGAACTCCCAAAGGGCCTATGACATTCTCTGGGCTTGAGGTCACCAGGGGAAGTCCAGGTCAGGTTGGACTTACTACCCTAAGATGAAAAGCCACGCTCACACTGACAAGAACTCTGACACTGTGTGTGTGTCCTGACCTGAGTGGGAATTCAAGGATTCAGCCACTTGGCAGAAGGATGTGTG
Organism: Tenrec ecaudatus; assembly: GCF_050624435.1. Taxonomy (NCBI): domain Eukaryota; kingdom Metazoa; phylum Chordata; class Mammalia; order Afrosoricida; family Tenrecidae; genus Tenrec; species Tenrec ecaudatus. The sequence continues at coordinate 63,395,791 of NC_134546.1, read as the reverse complement.
AGTCCCTTTGCTTTACACAGCTAGGTGCCACCTCTCCTGGACACTGAGGGGCCAGCTTTGTTAGGTTGTGAGATCGAATTGTCTTAGACTCTCTCCAGTGGCAGTAACAAAAGCTAGGCTTTCTCACTGCAGGTGGTCCCTGGATAGGAAAACAAAGAAATGTAGAAATGGGTGTTAACAACTGGGGACAAGGGAACATCAAGTGATCTAAAATTAATGGCGAGGAGGGCGTGGGATGCCTGGTAGGTAGGGCTTGATCAAGGGCAGTGTAACCGAGTGGAATTGTTACACTGACCCAATGAGGCTAAACAAGATAGTGGGACGAGATGAAAGTAAAAGGAAATAGAGGAAAGATCTAGGAGGTAAATGGGCATTTATAGAAGTCTAAATACAGGCATGTACATATGTAAATATATTTATATATAACAATAGGGAAATAGATTTATGTACATATATTTACCTGTTAGGTATTAAGGTAGCAGACGGACATTGGGTCTCTACTTAAGTACTCCCTCAACACAAGAACACTTTGTTCTATTAACCTGGTATTCCGTGATGCTCCGCTTCCCTACATGATTGCTGAAGACAAAGTGGGTGCATAAGCAAATGTGGTGAAGAAAGCTGATGGTGCCCAGTCATCAAAATATAAAGTGTCTGGGGTCTTAAAGGCTTATTAGATAAATAAGCGGCCATCTAGCTGAGAAGCAACAAAGCCAACATGGAAAAAGCACACCAGCCTGTGTGTGAGCACAAGGTGTCGATAGGATCAAGTATCAGGCATCAAAGAACAAAAAATCGTATCATTATGAATGAGAGTGAGTGCGGAGTGGAGACCCAAAGCCCATCTGTAGGCAGCTGGACATCCCCTTCTATACGGAAGGGTCGCGGGGAGGAGACGAACCAGTCAGGGTGCAGTATAGCAACGATGAACCATATAACTTTCCTCTAGTTCTTTAATGTTTCCTTCCCCCCACTATTATGATCCCAGTTCTACCTTACAAATCTGGCTAGACCAGAGGATGTACACTGGTACAGATAAGAGAAACCCAGGGTATCCAGGGTGGATAAGCCCCTCAGGACCAATAATGAGAGTGGTGATACCATTATATTGCTACTTACCCAGGAGGGGAAGGGGAAGGCGGCGAGAAAGAGGGGACTGATGACAAGGATCTACATATAACCTTCTCCCTGGGGATGGACAGCAGAAAAGTGGATGAAGGGAGACATCAGTCAATGTAAAACATGAAAAACAATAATGTGTACATTATCAAGGGTTCATGAGGGAGGAAAGGGGGGAAATGGAGAGCTGATACCAAGGGCTCAAGTAGAAAGAATGTTTTGAGAATGATGTCAACAAATGTACAAATGTGCTTGACACAATGGATGTGTGGATTGTGATAAGAATTGAAGGAGCCCCCAATAAAATGATTAAAAAAAGAAAGAAAATGATGATGACAACAAATGTACAAATGTGCTCAACACAATGGCTGGCTGGCTGGATGGATTGAGATAAGAGCTGTATGAGCCCCCAATAAAATGATTTTTTTTTTAAAGTAAAGAGATAAGGCAGAAGACTTGGAATTGGGAGCCAAGGTCAGAGGCTTTTGTTCCTCCTTCAGAATATGGCCTGGTTTTAAAAGCAGTGTATTCTTTCCCAAGATACTCTCTGCCTCTTGGCTCCACCCCGCCTCCAGGGGCCCGAGAATTTTCTCCTGGACTGTCCCTGACTCCCCCTGGGGTCTGAGGAGACCTCCCTTCTTGCTTCCTATGGGCTTCATTTATTCTCTTCGGGCTTAAGATTTTGGGGCACTGGCCACTCACAGGGGACAAGGCCAGCCAGGCAGCCTTTGGGGTGTGGGGCCTGATTGATTCCGCCTTGGTGAAGGAGCAAGCTCTGGCACCAGCCTCAGTGGGACCTCAGTGATTGTAGCGGCCTGCGGAGTGTCATTCAAAAGATAGCTTGTGCCACGGGACACTAAGGTCTGGGGAGGTGAGTCCTGCACCTGGGGCCTGGGACAGCTTGGGCAGTTTTGCCTGGCTAGGGACTTGTGCCCCCCCCCCCCCCAAGGCAGGGCTTGTTGGCAGAGGTGAGTGTGCAGCCCAGGCGGCTACTTTGTTCCATCGGTGACTCGGAGCTGACCAGGCCAGCAGTTGAGCTGTGAGGCTAAAAGAAAGGCTGGTCTGCAGAGCCCAGCAGGCCTCTCCCAGGCAGTTGTGATGGCCCAATCCCTGTGGCTGCTGGCTGTCGTCAGTACACTGGGGGTGGGTAGCTTTTAGGACCACCCAAAAGAACAGCACAAGCTGATGAGGCAATGGGAGGGGTCCAGCAGAGAGAAGGGGGGCCAAGATGAGGCCCACTGGGTATTCCCAAGCTGCCTTGCTGTGGGACCTTTCTCAGCAGGGACAACTGGCCTCTTGGACTTGTGAGATTCCAAAGGGGTAAGACAGGAAGAGCACCTCCCATCCTCTAGGGGAGCAGACCCTTCCCCAAGTCAGGGTTCTTCCTTGTGTTTTGAACGGTGGCATCTCTCTGAGCGTGCCAGAGAGACTATACTCAAAAACCAAAGACGTTCCTGTGTTTACAGTGCTGCCTGGGGGTCACAGGCAGCTGGTATGAGGCATGTTATTTGGAAAAACCAACCGCCCTCCCAGGGAGGTGGGCGGCGTGTGGGAGGGCAGTGGAACCAAGTCCCCTTTTAACATCTAGTCTTGCACAGAGCGCCCGCACCCCCAACCCCACCTCCCAATATTTTAGAAGGGACACCGGTCACCGGGCTGTGACATCAGCGCCCCTCTGCAGTTCCCGTGCAATCCTTCTGGGCTTTTGCAGCCCCCAAGTTGCTACCTTGGTTCTCATGCAAGTGTTTGCTCATCTCCAAGCCTCAGTGGACTTGAATTCAAATCCCAGTTCTGCCCCTTCCTAGAGGAGGCCTTGGGAGGCACTACCTAACATCAGGTGGGCCTCAGCTCCCTCTCCTTACAAGGGAAATGACTGCGTGGATCGGCAGTAGTGCATCGAACCCCCATCTCATATTTCGGAAGGAGCCCTGATTGTGTAGTGACTACAAGTTGGGTGCCTAACAGCAGAGCCGGCAGTTCGAAACCGCCAGCTACTTCCGTAGGAGGAAGTGGGGCTTTCTACTCCCGTAAAGAGTTTCAGCCTCTGAAACCCTGCCCTGTAGGGTCACTATGAGTCAGAAACAACTTGATGGTAGTGAGTGTGGCATTCGGAAAATGATAGGTTGTGCTTTATTACTATGATTTCCCCTTGATCCTCAAGGTGTTATTACCTAGTACGAATACCCTGATGAGCTACACAGGATTAGCCAGTTTATTCAGTGACTTATGCAAATAATACGCACATACTTAGATGAGACTATGGCAGCACAAAGGGTTACGCACTAGCATAACTGCAGCCCAGGGTGCGCTGCTTCCAGAAGGTCACACCGCCTTCGGGGGACAGCTCTGCGTCCTGGTCGACTTCATGGCGTTGAAACCGCAGCAGCGGGGACAAACCCAGCTGTCGTTAAGGAGTGCTTATTTCGAGCCAGCGTTCTATGACACTGTGAATCCATCCCAACCCCCTGTCGCAGTAATCTGCCGGGCGCAGCCCCCTTTTACAGGTTTGGAAACCGAGGCACAGAGAGGTGATCGCGCTGTTAAGCTTAAGTGGCTGCCCTGGTGTGTGCACTCAGGCTGTTTGGCTCCAGAGCCTGCCCCTTAGCCTCACGCCATGTGCAGAGGACAGCAGACCGGATCGCGAATTTCCGCTGTGACCTTGGCAAGTCCCTGGGCCTCTTTGGGCCTCGGTTTTGGCATCTTGAAGTTTTGAATTTAAGCCACAGCAACCAAGCGTGCCCTGAGCGCTTTCCTCCACTCTCACCGTCCCCCTCCCTGTGGTGGAGGTAAAGCCCCCCAGCCTAGGCGTCGTCATTGGGGGTGCGGTTAGCAGTCTCCAGCCCCTGAGCCCCTGAGGTCAGTGTGGGCACACTGGTGGTGGCCCGCCGCCCAGGATGTAATGACCGATTAGGAACTTCCCTTTGGAAGTCCAGCTTCCTCCAGGAGCCAAAGGTGCTGGAGTTGAGGTGGGGGCAGGGAGGGCCAGGTGGGCGGGAACGAGAGGAAACTCCTGTCAACTGAGCCCTTTTGCCGTTGGAAAGAGTTCAGCAGAGGCTCATTCTAAGCTGTTGACCATTAGCGTAGCCCAGTGCACATTCCTGTTCTGCTTTTACTGCGCGCGCAGCCCCAGCCCCGAGCTTAAGGGACTGGCCTCCCCTCCCTCAACAAAGGGGAGGAATCAAAGCGCCTTTAATTGATGCTGCATCTCCGGGTTTGCTGCAAAACCTGAAGCCATTTTTGCAGCTTAAAAAGACAAAGGAAGGTTAAGTGGAAAACACTCCCCTCCCCTCCCCAGTTTGATAACAAAAACTACTTATCTAATGGGCAAACACGGCTTTTAAAGGGGTGTTAGGTTAACCAGATGCAGGGCCACGTAATTACTCCCAGGCCTGGGAGCAGAAGATGAAAAAGCTGCTGGTTGGATGGGAACGGGAAGCCACAGGCATGACACGGGACGAGAAGAAAGGATGTTTCCAAAAGGGCTGGAGGCCCCAGACACGGCCCTGTACAAAGGTGACTCCGGCTCTGCCACCAAATTGCTGGGTGACACTGGACAGGTCACCTGACCACCCTGGGTTCTTAGAATCCCTTCTCAGTTCGCTGGGGTGGGGGTCTGCCTGGCCTCTTCAATGCTCACTGGGGCTCTGAGCTAGAAGCTCTGGTGGCTGTTCTTGCCCCGAACACTGTGACTGCCCTGATCAGATGCCCTCAGCACCTTTCCGGTTCCCTTCGGGCACAGCGGAGTCCAGGGCACCCTGGCCGGAGGGGAAGGGACCAGGAAAACAAGCCCATGCGCCTGTGGGCTGCCAGCGGGAGCATGCACTGGGAGGCCCCTGCCCTTGGTTCTCACAGAAAACTGCTGATTCGAAGAAGTCTACAAGCTCTTCTTGGGACCTTAGCCCTCCCTGCCTCCCCCAGACTGCAGCCAGTCCCTTGGTGCCCCAGCACCCCCACAAAATTATACGTTGGGTTCCCAGCACCCCTCACTGGGCCCAGAGGCCAAGGGGAAGGAATTTCAATCCTTGGCGAGGGAGAGGGCCTATTGTTGGGGCCAAGTCTCCTCTTGCGGCTGCGGGCGTCGCATTGCCCTCTGGTGGTGGGAATGTGGGCGCCACCCTGTAGCTGGGGCACCCCTGCCAGGCCTGGGTGCTGTGTCCTAGGCGGCCACAGGGGGCCCGTCCAGTAGCGCCTTTCCACTTGCCTTTTCCCAAGGTATCTATTTTCCCAAAGTATCATCTATGTGAGGAGGTTCCAAAGGTTGATGGGAAAATTCTGTTACCTTTCGCTCCCATTTCCCACAACCTGTTCAGAATCCCCCTCACCCAGGGAGGTGCACGAGCCTGCAGTGGGTCACCTGGTGTCACCGAGTCAGCCCCACCCCCCGCAGCCCTGTAGAACTGTACCATAGAGGTGTCCAGACTGGTTTGGGTTTGATTTTAATTTTTTTGTTGTTGTGGATTGTGTGAAGGTTTACAGAGCAGATCGGTTTTCCATTCAACAGTTTGTGCACATGTTGTTTGATCTCATTGATTGCAGTCCCCACGAGGCTGCATCACTCTCCCACGTCCTCCCTGTGCTTCCTGTGTCCACCCCTCTTTCCCTAACACTTGTGAGCTGCGCCCTGGAGTGCACACTGCCCCTGTGACCTCAGATGGTTGCGGGATGTTTTTGTTTTCAGAGTAGATCAGGTCTTTCTTCCAGGGCACTTTGGGGTGGACCCAGCCTTTCCGTTCACAGCCGAGCATGGCCACTGAGTCAATGCTGACTCACCGTGACCCTATGGAAGTAGAAAGCCCCATCGGTCTCCTACAAGTGGCTGGTGGTTTTCAAACTTTGGCTCAACACGTAACCACTACACTGGGACTCTAATAAATTTATAAATGATAGAGAGCCAGGGCATGTTTCAGTGTGTACACTTGAGTAACCATGATTTCCAATTAAGATATCAAACAATCTCACCATCTCAGAAAGTTCCCCAGCCTCCTTCTTTGCAAGCCCAGTCTCCGCCACCTCCTCAGAGGTAAACTCCGTTGTGATTTGTTGTGATTTGTGCCCGTGGATTCATCTTGCCCATTCAAGACTCCTGTAGATGTGGGGATGGCATGTCATCTTGTGTGTGGTCCCTTTGAAGCTTGTCCGTGCTGCATGTCTCGGTGCGGGATGTGGGGGGGGGGACCCAATCTCTCCGCGATCCATGCTGACTCACAAAGACCCCATAGGACAGAGTGGAACTGCCCCTGTGTGTTTCCCAGACTGGGACTCTGCAGGAGTAGAAAGCCCCATCTTTCTCCCACGGAGCGGTTAGTGGGTTTGAACTGCTGCGCCTGCAGTTAGCAGCCCAGTGCATAGCCACTGTGCCACCGGGACGGGCTTTACTTTACTTTGGCTTGCCCATCCTCCTGTTGAAAGGCATCACCAGAGCACCAAATATGGGCCTTTTGGGCTGGAGGGAAGGATTGACTGCCCGGTCCGGATGGGAAGACTGAAGCCAAGGAAGAAGCAATAGGTGACTTACGAGCTTCTGCCAGGAAACCGGTCTCCTGATTCCCAGGCTAGTGCCACCCTGCCAGATCGACCCCAGACAGGGTGCAGGACTGCGGTGGCCCTGACCATCTCCCCCCGAGCTCTCACGGCCAGGACCCAGAGTCGGGCTGGGAACCAGGCCAGGCCCTGAGCAGGGGTTAGTGAGCAGGAGTTTCGGTCAATGCATGGCCATCTTTGATGTTACTCACGCGGGTCTGACTCCCCAGTATTTATTTGCAATTAAGGTGCTGGTTGCTAATTAGGCTGATGGCTGTGGGAGATGGCGGGACCACAGCTGACAGCCTTGGAGCCACTAAGAGAAAAAAATCTTATGCAAGGGACTGTCCCTTTGCGCCCTGTGAATGACAACATACGACGGATGGGAGGCTCTGCGGTGGGAAGTGCAGAGGGACCTAGGTTTGTGGTGCCTGCCTGTGCTTGGGTTTTCCACTTGACATCCACAGCATGAAGTCCAGATGTGTGTGTGTGTGTGTGAGAGCGAACGGTGTGTGTGTGTGTGTGTGTGTGTGTGTGTGAGAGAGAGAGAGAGAGAGAGAGAGAACGAACAGCAAAGCCTTGCCTTTGTTCCAGGCAAGGCTCCTCACCGTTTCATTCTTCTCAGCTCAGATACCAGGCTTGCAACCAAACCATAACATTTGTAAAGTGCTTTCCAGTTTGCAGAGGCACTGCTGCCTGCTAGCTTATTGAAATTTCCCACGGTGACCCTCTGAGCTAGGCCATGACCTCCGACATCCCTAAGGGGCCCTGGCCTTTGAAGGGTAAAATCCATGCTGGAACCAATCAACAGACAGTGCCTTCTTTTCTGCACCTAATTGATCTGCTGCCGGTGTTTCCAGAAGCATCCCCAAGATGGAGTGTGTGAGTGAGGTATACAATTAGTAAGAACTCCACTGTGCAGCCGGGGACACCCTGGGACATCGGCATGCCACCCATCCATTCCATGGCATCCGCCCTATTAGATACGTGTCACTCTGAAGCCACTGGCTTATGGGACAAGCCGTGGATCCCAGTTCCAGGGCCTAGCGCACTGTGGTGTATCCCTGGTGAAGTCACAGCACCGTGTCTTTCAGGCACGAGGGCAGTGGGCGTCATCAGTGTTTCTCAGGCCGGTCTCAGGACCAAGTTTACGTTGAAAAGCCAAGGCTCCAGTAGCGGGGAAATGTTCTCGTGTGGTAAGATATATAACAACAGTTGCCATCTCAATCGCTTTCAGAGAACACTGCTGAACATTTCTCACGTCTACAGGGTCACCATCCCGAGCAGGAAACGCAGTATACACCCCAGCCCAGCCCCCAGCAGTGGCTGCCCAGTCCTCCCTCTAGCCACTCAGTCAGCCGCATTCTATGCATTTGCACATTCTCTAGCTTTCATAGGTAAGTGGGATTGTACGACGTTTGTTCCTTTGTTATTGACTTATCTCACTCAGCCCAGGGGTAGGTTTCTAGAGAAACCCTGGTGGCAAAGTGGGTTAAGTGTTGGGGCTGCTAACCCCAGGTCATTGGTTCAAAACCAACAAGTACTCCACAGGAGAAAAATGAGGCTTTCTTCTCCCATAAGGACTTAGTGTCTCCAAAGCCCACGGGGGCAGCTCTCCCCTGTGAGTTTGGTTCGGGGTCATCCAGGTCTTGTCCCCGGGTTTTAGTTCTCGCTACGGCAGAGTAGTGTTCCGTCGTGTGTGTTTGCCACCGAGGGTGCAGTCACTCATCTCTTTCTTGATGGGCATTTAGCTGTTTCCACCTTTCGGCTCGGTGAATCTTGCTGCAGTGGACCTTGGGGTGCAAGTGCCTGTTTGTGTGCCTCCTTATCCTACTTTCAGGTCTTTGGGGCGTAGACCTGGGAGTGGGGTCCTCTCCAGGGGAATGACTGAGCCACATGGCAATTCACAAAAGCCCTGGTGGCACTGTCGGGTAAGCACCACTGGTCACTCTGCAGGAGGACAGATGAGGCTGTCCCCATACGGAATTACAGCCGGGGACTCTCGGAAGGATCACTGTGGGTCGGAATCGACTTGATGGCGGTGGCGCTGGCATGGTAATTGGACAGTGGCTGCAACAGTGGGCTCCCTCCACCATGATTGTGAGCCTGGCTCCTGACCAGGCCGCTTTCCCTGTGCTGTCAGGACGGACACTCCAAGGACATGGTGATTCTGTGTTTGACACTGAGGAGACCCAGGCATGTTCCACAGGGGTCGCACTGCGTCTTCCATTCCCACCAGCAGTGCACAAGGGCTCTGGCTTCCTCACCCCTGCTAACTCCTGCAGTCTTCCATTTGTCTGGTGATAGCCATTCTAGGGGGTAGAAAACGTTTATACTCTTGATTTTACTAAGTTTTAAACGTCTGTTCTAGTTGGTGTGAGCGCCCCTTGGTGAGCGCCCGTCGGAGATGGTGAGTCTGTGCTCGGCACAGCAATGCTGTCATTCCTGCTTCCAACGAAAAATCTCACCAATCTTACGGATCTGGGAAAGCCCAAAATGATGTGCTGCCTTTAAGGGGTGGGCATGGGGGGGTGGGCTGGAACCCTTCCAGCTCCAGAGCCCCAAGACCTCGGGCTGGGGCATGTGGGGAGGCCACATGCTTGGTGGTGCAGGGGTTTATCTGTGCACTTCTTCACTCGGGATCAGATATGAGACCTAAAACCTTACCCACTCTCTCCACTGCCCTGGGGAGAGAGGGGGCAGTTTCCAGAGCCGTCTGACCGGACAGGATTTGGACAGGAAACTGGGAGGAGTGCCCAGACACTTGGGATACGCTGTATTCACCTCTTCCTTTGCACATGGTCGGCGTGAGTTGGAACGGCCCCATAACCTGGGGTTTGTCGAGTTTGGGTTTTGTCCTGGCTTCCCAAGCTTGTCCAGCTTTCCAGTAGAAGCACCCTGCAGGGGACAGAGGTGGGGGAAGGGGGAGGACAACTCTGGAAGAATCAAGAATCGGGACCAGACTGATGGCACAGACCCCTCCCTGGGCTGCTGGAGGCAGCTGCAGTTGAGGCTGTAGGCGTGTCCACCTTAGGGTGAGGGGGTACGTGGTCATGCAGAGCCTCTTGAGGTAGCAGGAATTTAGAAGACTTGGTGAGGAGCCCAGGCTTGGTGAGGTGTCACCTCATCTGCTCAACCAAAGGGCCCACAGAGGATGGCGCCTGCCCTGGGCACTGTCCTTGAACCAGACAGCTGGAGGAGGCTAGGCTTGAGGGCAGCCTGGGATGATTGGGCAGGGGGTGGGGTTGTCCCCAACCACAAGGACTCAGACTTGTGATTTCCCCCCCCACTTTGAGCTGGGAAGGCAGTGCTTGCCACCCCCCAGTCCCTTCAGTCTGACTGCCTCCTGGGCTCTGTCCCCATCACTGTTGGGGCCAGCGTGGTCACAGTGCTCTGTGGGAGTGGTGCCCCCCCAGCCTGGACTGGGTTGTCACATGATATGAGTCATCAGGTCGGGGTCCAAGGTTCAGAAGGGAGTCTCAGTCTCACCAGGGCTCAGACCCTGAGAATGGTCATGGTTATGGGGAGGGACACTGAGCCTTCAAGAAGAGACAGACTGTCTCAGTGTCATGGCTTTACTGTGGCACCTTCCCCGAACTAAATCTGTGTGCCCTGGACCAGTGTAGGCAACCCCCTGGGCCTCGGCTTCCTTCCCTGTAAAATGAAGGTGGCCAAGATCACCTCTCTTACATGAACATCGTGTCGAGAGTGCCTAGCTCATGGAAAAGGCATTCAGCGAGCCTGTGGCCTGGTCATTCATCGCCCTGCACGCGCAGGCCAGCCTCTGTCCGCCTCTTCCCCCATGCCTGCTGCACTAAGGGTGCTCTCAGTGGTTGGTGGGCATGGTGGGCATGGTGGGCTGGAGTACTGAGGCAGCAGCGTGGGGCTGCTTTCCAGCCGGGTGTCAGGAGATGGCGCCCCAGCCTGGGGAGTTGGACTCAGGGTGGTTGGGCTGTTTTGTGCTGCCTGCTGCAGGACTGGCCGCCTACTGTGGGCTAGAGTGTTCTCTGACTGTGGCTAAGAATCCAGGCAGTCAAGGGCTAGGTGAAAGGTCTCTTCATCTCTTCTGGCCTTTAGCCAGAATCTTGCAGGGCCCGTTGGAGACTGAGGCAAGCAGATGCCTCCTGCAGGCCTGGGGGGACGTGGGTTCCGATGGCCTGGGGACCTGCGGTTGGGACCCCACACCAGGCAGAGGGCCTGTACTCAACCTAACGGGCTGCCCTGTCAGCGGCTCCCTGCGGGCTTGGAGGCAGAGCTGGGCGGGGCTGCCAGGCTCCCAGGTGAAGCTGTGAGAGGCTTTCTCCCAGGGTTTGGTTGCGTTTTGGTCAGTCGCCAGGGAGAGGCGGCCGCAGCCCTCTGCTTTGTCCTAGGCAGGACTGGAGCAGAGGGGCTCCTGGTAGGGAGTGGGAAAGGGTTCCTGTCATCCTCGGGGCCACCCTTTCTTGTACACTGGGCAGTCGGCCAAGCGAGGGGGACAGCACACCTTGGAGAGCAGGCAAACTGGAGTCACCCCAGCCCTCTCCACACAGCGCTCTGAGACCCTCAACTGCACCCACTACCCAGGGCGCTGCAATTCTGGTGAAAACCTTCACTTCCTGCCAAGAGCATTGAGCTTCGGGGCCCTGGGAGACTCAGTGAAACATAGCAAGCTGAGGCAGGGGGCAGTGGGGTGGCTTTATTTGTACAGAACAAGCCCACCACAGGAATCCCATAATTCCAGGTTGCAAGGGACTCTGGGGTCCAGCTCTCCTCCCTGTTTCCTATGTGTGAGTCACCACCCAAGGGGTAGCTTATCCCTCAATCAATGTAACCCGAGGAGCTCTGGTAGTGTAATAGTTACCCATTGGGCTGTTAACCTCAAGGTCAGCAGTTCGAAGCCACTCCACAGGAGACAGACGAATCTTTCTACTCCCATAAAGTTTCAGACTTGGAAACCCACTGAGACAGTGCTACCCTGTCCTATAGGGTCGCTAGGAGTGGAAGTGAATTTGGAGTTGTTTTAACTTAACCCTGAAGTGCTCAGTTGATGGGAAGGTTGGCAGTTCGAACCTAGCTGGTAGCTCCAGGGGTAAAGCACGGGTGCTCCTCCCATAGAGAGATGGCGGCCTCGAAAACCCAGCTCTGTCACCTGAGGTCCCAGAGTCAAAAGCGACTAACCCTACAGCGGGGTTCAGATGCTGCCGGTGCCCCTCAGAAACTGATCTTGGGAAGGCTGCTGGTCCCGGAGTCTCACCTCCACCCTGCTCCCCCAGTATCTGTGAGGACTTAAGGGCTTAGGAGACTACCAGGAGGCTGCATGGAGTTCGTGGGAATACTTGATGCCTTCACCAGCTTTTGGAAGCCCCCCTCGTGCAGTGCACAGCGCCTGGTGTGTTGCTGAAGCCCAGTGATTAGTCTCTGTGTGCATGTCTGTGGAATTCTTGAGCTCAGCAGGGTTGGGTGTGGTTCCACCCTGTGCATCCACAGTATCCTGCACACCGTAGGTCCACAGCGTTTGTGTGTGCGTGAGAAGAGGGAGGGAGGGAGAGAATGCCTGCCCCTGTGCTGTAAGCCCCCTGAGGACAGCCAGGCATGTGGAGGGGCTCTTGAGTGCTGAGGCCCAGCCCCGCATCATTCCCAGGCTGCAGCATCCAGTTCTCCACCCCGAGTCACAGCCCTGTGCCCTATGCTTGCCTGTCTCGCAGATGCCAGCATGTCTCCGGATGCCACGAAGCTGAGCCACTGGTGCAGCGTGGCGTACTGGGAGCACCGGACGCGAGTGGGCCGCCTCTACGCGGTGTACGACCAGGCCGTCAGCATCTTCTACGACCTACCTCAGGGCAGCGGTTTCTGCCTGGGCCAGCTCAGCCTGGAGCAGCGCAGCGAGTCCGTACGGCGCACGCGCAGCAAGATCGGCTTCGGCATCCTGCTCAGCAAGGAGCCCGATGGCGTGTGGGCCTACAACCGCGGCGAGCACCCCATCTTCGTCAACTCCCCGACGCTGGATGCGCCCGGCGGCCGTGCCCTCGTGGTGCGCAAGGTGCCGCCAGGCTACTCCATCAAGGTGTTCGACTTTGAGCGCTCTGGCCTGCTCCAGCACGGGCCGGAGCCGGACGCTGCCGACGGCCCCTACGACCCCAACAGTGTGCGCATCAGCTTTGCCAAGGGCTGGGGGCCCTGCTACTCACGGCAGTTCATCACCTCCTGCCCCTGCTGGCTCGAGATTCTCCTGAACAACCACAGATAGCGGCGGCTGCAGAGGCCGGTGCCCCATGCGGGGGCTCGGGCAGGGTGGCTGCTGCCCACCTGCCTGCCCGCCCGCCCGCAGCCAGTGGGGCCAGAGCCCAGAGACTTCGTGCCGCCGCCAAAACCCCCAAATATCATCTACCTAGATTTAATATAAAGTTTTATATATTATATGGAAATATATATTATACTTGTAATTATGGAGTCATTTTTACAATGTAATTATTTATGTATGGTGCAATGTGTGTATATGGACAAAACAAGAAGACGCACTTTGGCTTATAATTCTTTCAATACAGATATATTTTCTTTCTCTTCCTCCTTCCTCCTCTTTATTTTTATTTTTTAAGAAAATGATACAGCAGAGCTTGGTGGAAAAGCCTGGGCCTGGTGTATGGTTTTTGAAATATTAATACCCAGCCAAAAAGCTAATACTGGTCACTCATTGATAATAAAGTATTTGCATTATAGACCTTTTTTTTTTTTAAATAATGGTTCTTCAGTGGATTTCTGACCCATCAGGCACCTAGAAAGGACTTGAATCTTTTCCTGGGTGAAGAATGAGTTGGAAAAGGGAGGAAGGGTACAGGTGTTCATCCTTAAAGCCAGAGAATATTCCGTGATCCTCCCCTCCTGGCCGTGCTGTGTCCACAGGACAGGGCAGCGCCCAGGGCGCCCTTGCTGGGTGAGCAACTCCAGTCTGATGGGTGAGAGTTCCCAGTCTGATGAAGGCAGGTCCCACCCCAGGGGAGCTGTCTGTCTGATGAGGAGGCACAGGCCCCTTCCTCTGTGCACTGTGCAGAAAGCTAAACTACTCACGCCTTTGAGGAGCTGGCCAGATGGGAAACAACCGGTGATAGGCCGTGGGCTCCCCTACCGCCTGTGGAACTCATCTGGGCCCCAGGGTAAGTTCTGGCCAGGGTGCACCCCCGGCTGAGAGCCTGCTGCTCCCACGCGGGAGAGAAGGGAAGGCAGGTGGTTGGTGCCGACTTTATAAAAGGGAGACACCAAATCTCTGAAAGGTAAGGTACACATGAGCCAGTTCAATGTCGGCTGGAGCTGTGTGGTGGGATCAGCGTTTCCTCCGGGAAGCTCAGCATCTTCCTTCTTGGAGGTGTGTATTAGCATGTCACGCTGCAGGAAGGCTTTGCTGCCTCATCCTCAGTGACTCCAACCGTAGCAGCGTACACAACACGCACGTACTCTCATGGGCTTTGAGCTGTCTGCGGAGGTGGCTGTCGGCCTGCGGGCCCAGGCTGGTGTCGGAAGTCTGCCTGGGCCCTGAGGGTGTGCAGCCAAGCCCACTCACTCACTGGCCTGCTGACAGGAGGCTGCGGTTCTCCGCACATGGGCCCCTCTCGCGGGCTGCTCCCCACATGACTCACCAGAGCCAGTGAGCCATGAGAGAGTGAGCAGGGAGATCGAGACTCGAGCTGCAGCCATTCAGAGCCTTAGAAGCCACAGAGCACGTCACACCTTCCGCCCTCCCTGGACCCTCTCATGGGCCCTTAAAATGCTCTGCGGTGGCTGGTCAGAAGGGAGAGAAATGGGTGCTTGTGCTAATAACATCGTGCAACCCAATGCCCTGGGAGAAGAAGCAACCCCGGGGCCCAGCCAGATGGGGGCAGCCTTGGTCTCACATGCCAGCCAGGAGGTGGGCCCGGACACCCCTGGAATTCACTTGGCTGGAGCAAGCCGAGGTGAGCAGGACAAGAGGCCCTGGAGGACAGTGTGGGGTTTGAAGTGGTGGGAAGGGGTATAGGAAGTACCCACCCTGAAGCCGTCTCTCGGTGAGGGCCCTGATTTTCTGGCTTGATCATTTCACCCCTCCCTGTGCCAGGCCTGACCTGCCTGCCCTGCCCAGGAGTCCTAGGGAGGCCCCTGACGGCCCCTCAGTGTACAGATGGGGAAACTGAGTTCTAGGGAAGCCTGAGGTCATCCATCATCTCCCATCCTGCTCAGCGTCACTGCGGTTTCTCCAGACCACCCAGTGCCCCAGTGACTCAGGCTCCCAAGGAGACACTTTGTGGAGATCTTGAGAGTCTGGTCCCTGAGGATGCTGAGGAAGCGGTGTGGGTGGGGCTGACTTGTCCTGAAAACCCACGCTTTGGGCCAGAGGCGCCTTGGGGGGAACTTCCTGCAATTGACTGGGTTCTTTTGAGGAAAAGGGTTGGCCCATTTATTGTGTCCTCCTGCCTTTTCCACTTCCCACCCCCATCTCCAGACTTGGTGCCCAGTTAGCTGTGAGGAAGGCCGACCTTGGGGAGGGGGAGAGGGTCTGGAAAGCTCAGGAGAGTGAGCCCGGGCACCAGAAGGAGTGTCAGGATCACACAGCAGGTCCGGGGGAGTCATCCGCTTTGACCCAAGTGCAGCAGACCTGCGCCAGCTTCCCAGCCCCATGAGCCCATGGTTGCGCCCTCAAAGCCAGCCCTTGGGGCACCTGCTCTGCCCTCTTTCGTGTCCAGGCACAGCTTCCCCAAGCACTGGTGCGCTTCCCCTCCCGCCTCCTGTAAGCCCCTACCCCCCACATCAGGGGCCCGAGAAGCTCCAGTTGCCTTGTTCTCATCCTGACTAACATTAAGCTGCGGTGTGACCCTAGCCAGTTAAGTAGCCACTACAAGCCTTAGTTCTCTCTGGAAAAGTCAAGCTTCCGTGTGTCTGTCTCTTACAATGTTTGGGCCCTCTGGTGACCCATCATAGAGCCAGCCCAAACCATTTGTTCCAAAGTCGCCTTGACTCAGGAAGACTGTCCTGGCAGAATTGCGCTCCTCCCTAGGACTGTCGGGCTGACCTTTGGGAAGCAGTCACCAGACTGTTCTGAGGCACCTCTGGGATGGATTCAAAGCACCAGCCTTTCCATTAGCAGCCCTTTGCACTACCCAGGGACTGCCCAGGACAGACTAGTGCTCAAACCAGACTTGCGAGGCCATGCAGAATCTGGCCTTGTCCCCTCTCTACCTGGCCAATTCCCTTCAAAGGTCACATGAGGCCTGCTGCCCCTCCCCCGACCCTAGGCCTTTGCCTAAGCTTCCCTTCCTGATTCCCGCCCCCAGCCTGCTGGCCCTGCCCCAACTCTGACCACAGGGCAGGCCCTCTCCTCCCCCAGAATCTCCAGAAGGACCAAGAGCGCCCGTCCCCTTGCCTGCAAGGGCCCCGCCCCGCCCAGTACCAGGCACCAAGGAAGGACTCCTTGGATGTTTGTGGAATGAAGGGGTCGAGGAGGTAATGGCTGTGGGCGGGCTTTATAAACTCTAGAGGACCACGCAGGCATCTAGAGTATGTGTTCGTATCATGTGTCTCCATGACAATCCCCAGATGGCTTCTGCCCACAGGCCCCTGAAAGCCCTCCTGCCTCTCCTTCCCAGGCTCCAGGGGCCAGGGTCTCACAGCTTTATTTTCCTGTTCGGCACGTGGTAGCAAGGATTCCTACTCTGGAGAGAGGCCTCAGAATGGCCCGGAACACCGGCTCGGCAAGTCAAGCGGTGCAGTCCCTATCATAGGACCGACGCCCAGAGAGGGCACAGCACAGGACCAAGACCACAGCAAGGCAGTGGCATTTGGGGCTAAATCCATGACTGGGGCTCTTTCTAGAACTAGCGCTCTCGATGATGCTACAGAGGCCAGAGCATCCAGCCTTGGGCCTGAGCTTAGTAACAATGGGCAGGGAGTGCTGTCTAAGAAAAGGCACATGCCCCCACAGTTGATGTCATCCTGGTGGGAGCCCCTCGCCCAGGGGGGCTGGGGGTCCCCTTGACCCAGCTGGGATGATGGGGCAGGGTTTGAAGAAGGGGAGTCAGACAGAGAAAACGAATTCCAGTTTGTGACTCATTTACAGCAAGCTCTGACCCTATC
The DNA here is from genome assembly GCF_050624435.1 of Tenrec ecaudatus. Classification (NCBI taxonomy): domain Eukaryota; kingdom Metazoa; phylum Chordata; class Mammalia; order Afrosoricida; family Tenrecidae; genus Tenrec; species Tenrec ecaudatus. The sequence continues at coordinate 63,379,075 of NC_134546.1, read as the reverse complement.
ACGAGTGGCATTTAAATATTTATTGTACCTTACAAACATGATGCTAATTGCCACTTCTTGGTGTTTGTCCATTTTGTTTCCCATAGCAAATTCATCGGAAATGTTTATTTGTAAGGTTTCGCTTTCTATTTCTCATAGGTTGGACTATGAACAAACTGGAACTTTCAGAATGCCTGGAAAAAATCACACACGGGCCCACCACTGCACACAGGCGTGCAGGCCAAGCCGCCCTCCCATGATCACTGCAGCGGAGGCACGCTATCCCTGGCTTTTGTAGAGGGAGAGACCAGGAAAAAGGCTCGCCCAAACTAGTTAGGCCAAGTTCCTTTAAGTGGTCTAAAACGGGCAGCATGTTGGTGTTTTCTGCGCATATTGGAAACAGACCCTTTGGAAATAGCAACACCCCTACCCCCCCCCCCCCCGACCTCTGTCACCTTCTTTCCTTTCCTCTAGCAAGGTGGAGGGTATTTGCTGACCCTGACCCTGATGGAGGGCAACGTTGACCTTTTAAGGAGATAATGCCAGTGAGCATCAGATCCCCAGCATGTCCAGAGATGCTCAGACCTCTGCTGGCTCCTGGGTTTGCCTCGCCTACAGGGTTTAGAGGTCTGAGAGCTGACCATGGCGGGCCACATAGCCCAGTGTGGGCCGACTGCCAGCTTCCTTGCCATGTCCCAGCCATGGTGAAGGGCATCCCTGCCACAGCTGGTGGGACAGCCAACATCGGGCCACACTGGGTTTTCCCCTGAGCACTGTGGGTCCCTCTGTGTGGAGGGCCTTGTCTGTCCGAGTGGGGGGCCCCACTGCCCCTGGTGACATAATCAGACCTCTTACGTGAGGCTTTCTTGGTCTTGGGGGTCAGCTTCCATGTGGCCAGAACAAATCCAAGGTTCTTGGGATGCGCCTGTTCTTGAATTTTCCATGGTGGAGGAAAGAAGAAAGCCTAAGAAATGGAAGTTCACAAGGCCTCTGAAACCCGCCCTTGAACCCCATCTTTATGTCTGAGCTGCTGTGAGTGAGAGCGGGGACTTCTCTGGGCAAGAGCTCAGGCCTGCAGCTGGACTCCACCTTCTTTCATCCGGGCACTTCTCCGTTTCTCGTCAGCTATAGTTTTAAGTCAGTGGTTCTCAACCTGGGGGTCACGACCCCTTTGGGGGTTGAATGACCCTTTCACAGGGGTTCCTAAGACCATATTTCCGATGGTCTTAGGAAGCCAGACACCGCTCCTCTGTCCTTCTCCAGGTGGGCCCGCCCACGTGCAGATCTGCCCACATACGGGGTCACCACACAAGAGGAACGATATTAGAGGGTTGCGGCATTAGGAAGGTTGAGAACCACTGTCTTATGTAGACAGGGCGGCTCCCTCAGCCCATAAGGATTGAATAAGAAGGCATACACAGCTGCTGCATTTATTTGCAGTCTGACAAATAGTTACTAATTGCCAGTTACCTGACCCATGGCTACAGCCAGCCACACCTTAGTCACCAGAGACACTTCTACTTACTTAAAGGTCTTTTGTAGGAGAATTGCTCCATGAAATACATTACTTGATTTCTTGACTCCTGTGTCTGTGGGTGGCGCCGTGGCTTAGTTGGTTAAAGCGCCTGTCTAGTAAACAGGAGATCCTGGGTTCAAATCCCAGCGGTGCCTGGCCCTAAGGAGCTTGATTTTTTTTTCTGGAGAAAGATGAGCCTATAAGCTCCCATAAAGGGTCAGGATGGGTTGGATGGGATCGCAGCGAGTTTTTGATTTTTACCCCCATGGATGTTGATTACTGGTCCAGGTCGAATGAAATCCTTGCCAGCATTTCTTTCTCCCTCCTTTGTGAGTATATCGTGTATCGGTCAGAGTCTGCAGCCTGCTACTTAACACACCATCATCACTCACAACAGCGCTTCATCTGTCACATGGAACCGCTTTATCACAAACAGTGATGCCCCGTGAAGAAGTGGTTAGGTGTTGGGCTGCAAACTGCCGCAAGGTCAACAGTTTGAATCCACCAGCTGCTCCAAAGGAGAGCGATGAGGCTTTCTACTTCCGTAAAGATTCATAGCCTCGTAAACCCACAGGGGCAATTTTACTCTTGTCCTAAAGGGTCACTATGAGTCAGAACAACTCGATGGCTGCGAGTTACATTACAGAGAAGAAGCAAAACTTCTGGGCAGAAGCTCCAAGAAATCAAGGAATTTCTGATTGCTGGGCTCACACAGCTGAGGGTGGTACTGGGGTTCGACCAGGCCTGGCTGACACCCAGTGCTCTCTGTGCCCCACCTCCATAACTCTCCCTCCTTGGGGGTGTGGGTCCTGCCTCTCAGCCTGCGCCCCGGTTCTGGATACTAAGGGTGGGAGACTTAGGAGGCTGGCAGAGCACAGAGCAACCAGTGGGCTACCTGCCACTCCCTCCCCATCCCCACAGGGAGGCGGGTTCTTGCTTTCTCATCAGTACGAGTCTGCGGCCGGCTTCAATGGAGGGGCTGCAAGGACAGATTACTAACTCAGGAGCGACGGTGCTCAGCAGACCTGAATGTGGCCGGCAAGGTGGACTGAGGGGCTTCCTAGAAAGAGAGCAGCGATGGAGGACCAGGCTGACACAGAGCCTGTGTGCCACAAGGCAATGCAGAGCTACCTGGTGCTGTTGTCTGTCAGCTGTGTTGCCAGGTGCCCTCCATGCTTGAAATTCAGTTAATGAGGGGACACACCTTTTAAAAAAACTACCTTTTCCAGACTCTCCGGATCAAACATTTTTTAAGCATATCGACATTGTGCTTTATATATGATAAGCTCCTACCTTATGCGTTAGATACATCGCCTCGTGGAATGCTCATCCCAGATCCTGTGCTAATCCTCTGCTCGGTTTACAATGACGGGAAAATGAGTCTCTGGGAAGCTTAGTCACTCGTCTAAAAGACCGCGGCCTGAGGAGAAGCTGCTTCACTGGTCCTGATCCTGAATCATAACGTACTTTCCGAGGAAATCCTAAGCGTGGCCTGGGCATTGGGGTCACCATGGCAGCACGTTACCCAGCCCAGGAGAGCAACAGAGGGTGCCAGCTGGTGTCAACAGCGAGAGCGGAGGTGCTTATTACCTCTACTGCATGGGCGCCGGGCTTGGGCTGCTGCTGGTGACCCCCTCTTTGTTCAGTCAAGTCAGAGTGGCCACTCACCATCCCCATACCATTGTTACAGGGGCTTCCCGGCTGGGAGGGGCAGTCCCAGACCACCAGGGCTCTGGGCCTATTGTCACCATTCTGTGACATCGCCATCACTGTCTCATAATGGATTGGTGTGTGTGTGTGTGTGTGTGTGTGTGTGTAAGTGTACCAAAGGCATGCCATTCCAACCATGTCTATATGGACAATTCAGTGACATTGTCACATTCTTCCACTTGTGTTGCTACTCCCACTACCCTTTTGCACATTATCCCACCGCCACCATCAAACTCACACACCTCCACAGCCTCCTGGGCCACCTCTTGAGTTGCCCTTGACTGTTCCTGCCTCCACAGTGAGCGAGAGGAAGCCCTCCCTCCGGAGGCGCCTGGACTCTGAAACCAGGGGCTCGGGCAGGACGACAAACGTGGGGATGGCGCCGGCCTGGCAGTGTTTCCTGCTCTGCTAGAGGGCTGCTATGAGCCAGAGCAGACGCCACAGCTGCCGGATACTGTCCCCGGGCGTCCTGGAGTCTACCCCAACTCCTCAGGGGGCAGGGTGGAACTGGAGTCGCATGGCCTTGTTTCCCTAAGGGCAGCTGGTGGGTCCCAGCCCCGGACCTTCCGGTTGGCAGCAGAGGACTTGATCCATTTATAGCCAGATGGGTCTTCTTGCAAGGCAGTGCCGGCCAGTCCAGCCCCCTGTGGAAAGCCTGCCCTGTGCTCCCCATCCAAGTTCAAGCCCGGCCGGCTTCATACAGCCCTACCTGACCTGCAGCTCCTCACCCCTACGCCGAGGCTGAGACCCCGGGCTCCCTGAAGAGTCCCAGTCTCTGCTCATGCCCATCCCCTGCCCAGAATGCCCTTCACCCACACTACTGCTTACTTGGCACACCCCTTCCTGCCCATTTAAAACAGTTTTTCTGACCGATATCTACAGCAAGGATTAGCTAGACGGTACCAGCATGCGATGCCAAATGGCATATACCAACATGTCTGGGAGATATTGCTGGTTCGGAATAAAGAGAGTCACATGAATTTGGGGGTTCCTTCATGCATATGTAAAAGTTATACCTACACCATACTGTCGTCTATTAAGCGTACACTCGGCATGGTGAGAATGTTTGAACAGTGTGAGGATTATCAGCGGCGCAGCGACAGGAGGTGAAAGCACGCATTTGAACAATGGCGCCAGCAGACTTGCTCATGCAGGGTTGCCACTGACCTTCCGCCTGTAGAAAATAGGCCATGTCTGCAAAGCTCACTAAAGAGACGTACCCTCAACTAGCCCGAGGACCAGCTCTCCTCGCACCCCACCTATTGTGTTGTGCCTTTGGGTCCATTCGCTGTCCCCGGTGGGTATGCCAGAAACTCCCGTAGAGAGGGACGGGCTTTCCACTCCCGTAGAGAGGGACCAGGCTTTCCACTCCCGTAGACAGGGACCAGGCTTTCCACTCCCGTAGAGAGGGACCAGGCTTTCCACTCCCATAGAGAGGGACGGGCTCTCCACTCCCGTAGAGAGGGACCAGGCTTTCCACTCCCGTAGAGAGGGACGGGCTCTCCACTCCCGTAGAGAGGGACCAGGCTTTCCACTCCTGTAGAGAGACGGGCTCTCCACTCCCGTAGAGAGGGACCAGGCTTTCCACTCAAGTAGAGAGACGGGCTCTCCACTCCCGTAGAGAGGGACCAGGCTTTCCACTCCCTCGTAGAGAGGGACCAGGCTCTCCACTCCCGTAGAGAGGGACGGGCTCTCCACTCCCATAGAGAGGGACCAGGCTCTCCACTCCCGTAGAGAGGGACGGGCTCTCTACTCCCATAGAGAGGGATGGGCTCTCCACTCCTGTAAGAGGGATCAGGCTTTCCACTCCCATAGAGAGAGACCAGGGTCTCCACTCCCGTAGAGAGGGACCAGGCTCTCCACTCCCGTAGAGAGGGACCAGGCTCTCCACTCCTGTAGAGAGGGACCAGGCTCTCTACTCAAGTAGACAGGGACCAGGCTCTCCACTCCCGTAGAGAGGGACCAGGCTCTCCACTCCCGTAGAGAGGGACCAGGCTCTCCACTCCCATAGAGAGGGATGGGCTCTCCACTCCCGTAGAGAGGGACCAGGCTCTCCACTCAAGTAGAGAGGGACCAGGCTCTCCACTCCTGTAGAGAGGGACCAGGCTCTCCACTCAAGTAGAGAGGGATGACAGTCTCAGAGACCTACAGGGCTCGGTCTACTCGGTCCTTAGGTTCCCTGGGAGTTGACCTGACTCAATGGCAGTGAGTTTGGTTTTCCGGTTTCTTTTGTTTACTGTCCCTGCACCCAACCCTCCTCAGCAGAGCCTCCAGCACATTTGATTGTAAGTATTTAAGGACTGATTTTCTCCCCAGCTGGGAAGTCCTTAGCCTTCTTTTTCAAAATTAATTAACTACCTTATTTTTTTAAATGAATTAAGTGAAGGTTTTTACAAAGTAGATCATCAGTTTTACGGTCCGCCTGACTGAGCCTGCCCCATTCCACCCCCTCTCCCATCCCCCCACCCCCACCCCCGTTTCTCCTGTGGCCATGCCCCCTTTCTTTCTGAGCACTCTGCCCTGGCCTCAGTGCAATGCTTTTGCTCTCAAATAGCTGATTATTGTAACACAGGGGTGAATTCAGTTCCAGACCTGGGGGTTCCAGCAGTCCACAGTCCACCAATAAGCCGGTCTCTTTTATGACTCTGTGTCTGGTCTGCATTTTGCTTTCACTCTGCAGGATCCTCCAGTACAGTAGTTTGCAAACTTCCTGATACCGCGACTCTTTAATACAGTTCCTCATGTTGTGGTGACTCCCCAACCATAAAATTATTTTTGTTCCTACTTCATAATTATAATTTTTGCTACTGTTATGAAGTGGGCAACCCCTGTGAAAGAGTCGTTTGACTCCCAAAGGGGTCTCGACCCACAGGTTGAGAACCGCTGTTCGAATAGATTCCCTTGTAGAATAGTTGTTAGTGTGTCTGGGCACCATCTACTTCTGGGCTCAGGCTTATGGAGACTGGTGTTTTTGTGGCCCGTCTGTCCAGCGGACTAATTATTTCCGTGTGTCTGTCAATAGGTGGCGCTCTTCTTTCCTTTGGACAGGGGAGGCCAATATTTGCTCTTTGGGTGACTGATCACAAGCTTCTAAGACACATCAGAGTAGAACGTAGAACTTGTCTTTGTGAACCATGTCACCCCCATTGACCTTGGTGTCTCCTGACACTATGGTCCTGAGCCTCCAGGCCCAGCAGGGTGTTTGGTTCTAAGAAGTTTTCGTAACATTGCCCCCTGGATGCTCACCACATTCATGGATTTATTTGCAGCAAAGCAAATACACACAGACAAGGGTCCCCTGCCAAACCTATGTATTCTTGAATATACTCCCACCCTCCCTCCCCCACCTACTCAGCCTGCGTATCTCTGTAGCTCACAGTTATAGGATGTGGATGTCACAGTACTTGCCTCTTCTGAGAACATCCTGAACCAGCAACAGGTGCTTTCTGGAGAGGAGGCATGGTGAATGCTCAGTCCTGTGGGTTAAAGGTATTGCTGGAGGGTCGGGTGGCTCCAGGAAGTGAGGACACGGGGTCCTGTGGTGGCTGCACTTGAGAACAAGGACACTGACCCACAGTGGCTGTTGAGCTGATTCTGACTCATGAGGACCCCACGCATGCGCATTTCAGAATTGTCAGGCCTGTGCTCTGTACGGTTTTCAATGGCTTTCCACACTTTGCTTGCTGGGTCTTTCTTCTGTGACACCTCCGCATAGACTTGAATCCCTGACCTTTGGTTAGCAGACATGCGTTAACTGCACCACCTGGAGGCACCCGTAGACCCCAGCAGCCCCTTGAGAGGACAGCATAGTAATACTGGTAATAACACTGGGTAAAGTGACAAGCTGGCCACGGCAGAGCACAAGTAGAGAACAGCTATGTCCCTGGTCCCCTGACACGACAGACCAGAGCACCTTGCAAACGGAGGTGAGGGAAAGAGGTGAAGGCAAAAAAAAAACAACACTACAAAATAATTAGAAGTGTTTATGACTTTAATCTCTGAGGGTGGGGGCTGGGGCTGTCAGCACAATTACGAGAGAAAATATTCACATATTTGTATACCTAGAACAGGAGATTTTGGAGCACCAAAACACACTATACATTGAATTAAAATGAAAACCACAATGTAAAGAGCACTTGCAAATCAAAAAGAAAAAAACCGAATGCATCGACCGAAAAAGAGGGAGGACTGTGAACTGGAAAAGAAAAATTTAAAAACGTAGGATTTTACAACACAAATTGTTAGGTAGTCTAGCTTAGGGGCTGGGGCATCCATTATGCATGTTCAGAGGTCCGAGCTACAGGCCCATGAAGAAGGGGTATACTGGGCAAGCTCAGAGGCTCAGGTTTCCTGCCAGGAAGGGGAGGTACACCTGGGTGGGTGCTGTACCTGGATTGGCTCACCTAGGCCAGGTGAATTCAATTCAGCCAATGGGGTCGACGAGGGTCGTCCGCCACACCTCCCCATGGAATAATTGAAAAGACTGGAGCCCAGAGGCAACTGCATGACTTTTCCAGCATCTTATAGGGAGGCTGCATGGGGTGAGGAGCCCTGTGGGTGCCTGTGTAAACCTGAAACTTCTTCCAACTCTCATAAAACTCTCGTGAGGAGCCAAGGACCGAGGTATCTCTCTACCCTGAGAGATCTAACAAAATCATAAGCTCTAAGGTAAACAAGAGCAGGCAGTGGTGCTTCACTGGTAGAATGCTTGCCTCCTGTGCTGGAGACCTGGGTTTGATTCCCGGCCACCGCCCTTGAAGCACAGCCACGACACCCCCGTCGGTGGAGCGGTCACGGTGTTGTGGGGCTGAGTTGCTTGCAGCCGAACTCCTGAACTAAGATGGATGAGAAAGGCAGACCACAAATGAAAACCTTCCAGATCCTGGGGCTTCCGAGCCCTTGGACACAGGGTCAACGCGGATCCTTGGACCGGGAGGCAACGCCGCAACCCTGGCAACAGTGTAAATCGTAGCGGTGGCTGCCAAACTGTGGACGCTGCACGAATAGCTCTGTCTCGGCGTTGTAGCAGAAGGACCAGAGGAATGCACCATGTGAGTAACCGGAGGAGCGCTGTGCAGAGGGGAGGAAGGTGTACGGAGGGAGCGCCCTCTACTTTCTGCACACGTCTCTGTAAACCCGAAACTGCTCTTAAACTAGAGTCCACCTTAGAAAGTGAAGAAAATTAACACAAGGTAAAATGTGGCTAGCAGAGAAGGGGCGCTGGGCTTACGTGGCCCCGCTGCTGTCTGAAAGGTCGGCTCGTCCACCAGGAGTTCCATGAAAGAAAGAAACCCACTGGGGCAGTTTCCTCTGTCCGGTCGGGTTGCTATGAGTCAGAATCGGCTCTGTGACAACAGGCAGATGAGTGTGTGGAAAAGTGACTGACCTCATTAGAAAACAAACTGATGCCATGTGCCATCGTGCAAGCTGACGAGCCTGACACAACAAAAGGCAGTGCTCAGGGGTGTGGGTGCGGGGGTGGATGGGTGACACTCAGCCCAGTCTCTGCTGAAGAGGATGCCGGCGGTGGTTGGGAAATTGGGCGCTCACTGGGCATGGCGCACCCTGAATGTCTCTCTGCCCGGGCTCCAGCAGTCCTGCCCTGGGCATGTCATCTTTATCACCGCAACAATTCTCCAACAGCCTGCATGTCCAATGGTGGTGGGTGGGTGCCCTCCAGTCCATTCTCCTCGGAGGGACCCCAGAGGGGTTTCCTGACTGTCATCCTTACGGAGCAGCCCCGTGTCCCTCTCTGGAAGGGCACATGGGTTCCACTCTCTGAGCATGCGTCTAGCAGCCCTGCACATAAACACTGTGCCATTGGGCTCTTTCTGTGCCCAAGAGCAGGCAACTATTTACTGAAAGAATGGAGCAGACTGTTACCCATCCATTAAGAATTATGCTTGCACGGGAGCAAACAAAGAGAGGAGAGAGAGTGGAACACATCCTGGCCCACCAAGCCAGAGGGACCATATTCTGGCTCAGCGCGGCCAATGCACAGAAAGGACCAACGGGCTGGTACAACCACGCAACACAACTTCCTCAGTGAACCATAGCACTACCAGGGACAACACTGGAAGCACAGTGCGGGAATTGTGCCCAATCTCACCTCACCTCACCACACTGGGGTGAAACAGAGCAGCAACGGGAGCAAAGCAATGAAGTCCCCAGGGAATACAAAAAATAGACTTTGGGGCCAGGACATGGCACCCCATCAGACTCCACCAGAAACACTCCTAAAGGTCAACTAACAGACCTGGAACTATTTATAGGCTTTTCTTTTTTTGGTCATGGTTTTGTTCATGTTTTCTTTTGTTGTTGTTGTTTTTTGCTCTGTCTTGTTTTTGTGCTCATTATTGTCTCTGCATGTCTATCTATATAAGATAGGCAGGATAAACAATCTGGAGGAGAAAACAACGAGACAGACAGTTCCAGGGGGAGGGACATGGGAGAAGGGGAGGTGGGGGAAAGAAAGCAGGTGCCAACAAACCCAAGGACAAGGGAACAACAAGTGATCTAAAATCAATGGCTGGTGGGGCTTGATTAAGGGCAATGTAGCCCAGAAGAATTATTGAAACCTGAATGAAGTCCGAACATGATAGTGGGACAGGAGGAAAGTAAAGGAAAATAGAGGAAAGAACTAGGAGGCAAAGGACATTTATAGCAGTCTTAAAAACATGCATGTACATATGTAAGCATATTTATATAAAACGATAGGGAAATAGATCTATGTACATATATTTATATGTATATTCATGTATATTTATAAGGTAGCAGATATGGATATTGGGTCTCAACTCAAGTACTCCCTCAATGTAAGAACACTTTGTTCTATTAAACTGGCATTCCATGATGCACACCTTCTTGACACCATCACTGAAGACAAATGGGTGCATAAGCAAATGTGGTGAAGAAAGCTGATGGTGCCCGACTATCAAAAGATATAGCATCTGGGGTCTTAAAGGCTTGAAGGTAAACAAGCAGCCATCTAGCTCGGAAGCAAGAAAGCCCACATGGGGGAAGTACACCAGCCCGTGTGATCATGAGGTGTTATGGGATCAGGTATCAGTCATCAAAGACCCAGAACAAAAATCATATCAATGTGAATGAGGGGGAGACAATTGGATACCCCTTTACAGAAGGGTCACAGGAAGAGATGAGCCAGTCAAGGTGCAGTATAGCACTGATGAAACATACAACTTTCCTCCAGTTCTTTAATGCTTCCCCTCCCCCCCCCCCAACTCCATCATGACCCCAATTCTACCTCACAAATCCAGCAAGACCAGAGCACGGACACTGGTAGAGATAAGAGCTGGAAACAGGAAATCCAGGACAAATAAACCTTGGTATCAGTGTAGCGATACCAAGAGGGTAAGGAGAAGGTGGGGGTGGGGTGGGGGAAAGAAAGGGGGAACCAATCACAATGATCTACATATAACCCCTTCCCAGGGGGATGGACAACAGAAACGTGGGTGAAGGGAGACATTGGTCAGTGAAAGACACGGAAAAATAATAATCATTTATAAATTATCAAGATTTCATGTGGGAGTGGGCAGGGGGAAAATGAGGAGCCAATCCCAAAGGTTGAAGTAGAAAAAAATTGTTTTGAGAATGATGACGGCAACATATGTACAAATGTGCTTGACACAATAGGTGTATGTATGGATTGTGATAAGAGCTGTATGAGCCCTCAATAAGATGATTTTAAAAATAGAATTATGCTTCATTGCATATAACAGTTGCTCCTGGGGACTCGGGGAGGAGAGATGGCGACTCAGTGGAGTCTTTTCCGGTGTTAACACCTTGTCATATACATGTGTATTCTGATCAGAATACTTGTCATTATAAGTAAGCGCTATTGTTGTAGAATGCTGAATGGGACAACATAGGGACAGTGGAGTCCTGTGTTCATGCGACACACATAGATAAAATGCTCATGCACCACATTCAGCTGCTGGCACACATAACATGCTGAAGATACGTGTGCATAGTGCTCTGAGCATCTACCTAATATTAATGCCTACAAAATACCAGTGACTATTTCTGGGTTGTGGCATTAGGAATTATTTTTGGTGTTTTTATTCATATGTTCAAAGTTTTCAACTATGAACATGCACTGTTTTTTATTATATTAGATTTAATTTTATGATATTTTATAAATATAAGAACAGATAATCCACAATAAGCTTTTAACCCAAAAGATTATGGCATCCCACCTCACTGAAGTGCTTCTAATGGCCACCGTTCTGCTGAAGTGGAGTTTGGCTCTTCTAGTGCCGGTCAGTGCGTGCTCACGTCTCATCTCACAGGGCTGTTGTCGACCACCTCCCTTGATCAGAATATCTCCCCTTCCAGGTGTGGGATGTAAGGAAATCAGGGAGGCCCAATGGGAAACATATAGGGCCTGTGTGCACACACGCCCCTGCTGTGACTGTGCACCCCCCCGCTGTGACTGTGCACACACACCCCTGCTGTAACTGCACACACACCCCTGCTGTGACTGCACACACACCCCTGCTGTAACTGCACACACACCCCTGCTGTAACTGTGCACACACACCTGCTGTGACTGTGCACACACACCCCTGCTGTGACTGCACACACACCCCTGCTGTGACTGTGCACACACACGCCCCTGCTGTAACTGCACACACACCCCTGCTGTGACTGCACACACACCCCTGCTGTAACTGTGCACACACACCCCTGCTGTGACTGTGCACACACGCCCCTGCTGTGACTGTGCACACACACACCTGCTGTGACTGTGCACACACACCCCTGCTGTGACTGTGCACACACACGCCCCTGCTGTGACTGTGCACACACCCCTGCTGTGACTGTGCACACACACGCCCCTGCTGTAACTGCACACACACCCCTGCTGTAACTGCACACACACCCCTGCTGTGACTGCGCACACACACCCCTGCTGTGACTGTGCACACACACCCCTGCTGTGACTGTGCACACACACGCCCCTGCTGTGACTCTGCACACACCCCTGCTGTGTCTTCAGACAATTTGCAGATTTTCTCCAGGGTTCCAAACACATGCAACCCTGAGACCCAGGGTCAAGCCTTGAGCCAGGGCCGCAGGCACCAAGGCTGGGACTTGGCCCCGTTGCAGCTATAGTGAATAGGCTGAAGCAGAGTTTCCAGCCGCCTTGAGGCTCAGTGGACACAGTGGGATTTGGCATGGCAGCAGGATGGGTAAGAAGCACCCCTCAGTCTTTACGGAGCCCAGGCTAGGGGTGCATCTAATCTCTCACTGGCTTTCTGAGAAGGGTCCTTGGCTGCTGCCCCAAAAGACCAGCAGACTCTATCCCTTCCTGACGCCCCACACACCCTCTTCACAGCCCTCCAGGGAGGGGACAATGTGGGACAGTTCCTTGGAAGAACAGAAGAGAAGGATCATGTCCTGCAAACGCTTCAAGCAGAACTGCTTCTAGATTTTTCGGTTGCTAGACCTCAAAGTGATTCATTACTGGGGCAGTCAGGCCCAGAGGTTTCTCTGAGCCTCAAAGCAGAAGCCCCAGACTAAGTAAGACCCTTCCTTTGGGGAGGAGGGGGTGCGGCGTAAGTAAGCAGTGGAGGCAGGATTGATTGTATAGGGTGTCGTAGTACTCATGGGAAGCCAGAACAGGGCTTTGAAAGAAAACAATCCTCCAACAATGATCTATGACCAGACACGGGCCATCTCTGATCTCATCTATGAAATAAGCATAGGAATGAGGGGGCATGGAATCATTTGTGGAGAAATTCCATTATCTCCTAATGGCATTTTGACACAAACTTTGGGAAACTCCCTGTATTGGACAGGGTTCTCTAGAGAGACAAACCAGATTGCTAGTAATTCTATATAAATATATTTATAAATATAGATATATAATTCAAGAAATAAACCATTAAATAATATACAGATAGATAATACAAGAAATTAACAGTTAAGTTATAAAGCAGTGAGACACTAGCAGTCCTTTAAGTTTTGAGAGATGCCAGGTGCCAGTCCCCTTCTGTAGAGAGAGCTGGGCTATATATACCCAGGCAGCAAACTGCAGGGCAGGTCCCCAACTGTCATCAACTGTCAGTCCCCAGCTCCAGAGATGAACATTCCAATCGTGTGGGCTTAAAGGGACCTCAACTTACAGCGACACAGTCCACAGGCTAGGCATCCCACAGGTAGTGTACCCCTTTAAATTGAGGCACAGAACAACCAAGGCGAGGCTCACCGAGCCATTTATCCCTCTGCCCTTCAGTTAATCCTACTTGTGTTTATCGGCCAGGCTGGCACAATAAACTATAGCAATCCACCCCTTGCCAGCCTGGCACCTGTACACAATTCTTTACCAATACATACTTATATAATTTCCAGATATTAATAAAATCACACTTATACTTATCATCAATCATCTATCAGACATATAAATGAAAACAGAGTCAAATTATATCTGATATAACATACTTGAACAAAGAAAATATACGCAATAATCACATACAAAGAAAAAACATTGACAATTACAAGCCTTGCTTTTCCAATTGATCATGTGGTTGTAATTGATAGGTAGAACTACCTTCTACTGCTACCCATTCTGTATTACCTTTGCCCTCAGCAAGCACTTCAGCTGGCTGTGGTTTTTGGCCTGGCGGGGTGACCCAGACCTTCATTCCTGAGGGGTCTGGGTCATTATAAGTCCTGTCATGATTGGGTTGCTGCAACTTACCACTTACTTTAATAACAGGGCATGGTAACACTAAGAGTCGGCCTATGGGATCTCCTGGATTCCAGACTTATTCTTCTTTACTTCCATTATGTAGTACCAGTCCAATTTCTCCTTGGTAATCAGGATCAATCACACAACTTAGTACGGTGAGACTCTTCCTGACCTGTTGATCCAAAGGCATGAGAAGTCCAAGGTGCCCAGGTGGCATTCTCAGCTGCCAGTTCAGTGGAATCCATGCTGTGTTTCCAGGTGGGAGAGTTCCTTTCTTCGGGACCAGGACCTCCAGGCCTGAGGAACACAGGGTTGCTGGCACAGGAAGCAAAAATGCTGCAAGGGGATCACTAGGAGTAATAGTGAGTGGTGCCACTCCAGCTTCCACCCCTTGGTTCCTGGACCCATGAATTCTGGCTATTGGAGACACAGCACCATATATTGGCCGCTGGTTTAGAGCATATACAGCTTCCTGGAGAACATTGCCCCAGGCCTGCAAGTTGTTGCCACCTAGTTGGCGCCGTAATTGTGTCTTTAGGAGCCCATTCCATTGTTCTATCAAGCCGGCAGCTTCAGAATGATGAGGAACATGATACGACCAGTGGATCCCATGGGAATGGGCCCCATTGCCCACTGCATTTGCTGTAAAGTGAGTTCCTTGATCTGAAGCAATGCTATGTGGGATGCCATGCCGGTGGATGAGGCATTCTGTAAGTCCACGAATAGTAGTTTTGGCAGAAGCATCACGTGCAGGGAAGGCCAATCCATATCCAGAGTAGGTGTCTAGTCCAGTAAGAACAAAACACTGTCCCCTCCATGATGGAAGTGGTCCTATGTAATCAACCTGCCACCAAGTTGCTGGTGGATCTCCCCGAGGAATTGTTCCATATCTTGGACTTAATGTTGGTTTCTGTTGCTGGCAAATGGGACACTCAGCAGTGGCAGCGGCCAAGTCAGCCTTGGTGAGTGGAAGTCCATGTTGCTGTGCCCATGCATAACCTCCATCCCTGCCGCCATGTCCACTTTGTTCATGTGCCCATTGGGCGATAACAGGGGTGGCAGAGCAAAGAGGAGGACCAGTCTCCACAGCGCGTGTCATCTTATCCACTTGATTATTAAAGTCCTCCTCTTCAGAGGTAATCCTTTGGTGAGCGTTCGTGTGAGATACAATTAACTTTACTTTCTTGGCCCATTCAGAGAGTTCTATCCACATACCTCTTCCTCACACCTCCTTGTCACCAATTTTCCAATCATGGTCCTTCCAATTCCCTGACCATCCAGCCAAGCCATTAGCCACAGCCCATGAATCAGTATACAGTCTCACATCTGGCCATTTTTCCTTATATGCAAACTGAACAGCCAGGCGCACTGCTCGAAGTTCTGCCCATTGGGAAGATTTCCCTTCACCACTGTCCTTTAGGGAGATCCCAGAAAGGGGCTGTAGTGCTGCTGCTGTCCACTTACGAGTGGCACCTGCATATCTGCAGAGCCATCCGTAAACCAAGCATGACTTTTTTGGTCTTCACTTAAAGTATGGTAAGGAACTCCCCAGGAGGCCATAGGTGCAGACTGGGAGAAAGGAGGCAATGTGACAGGAGTGGAGACTGTGGGCATTTGGGCCACTTCTTCATGCAGCTTACTTGTTCCTTCAGGTCCTGCTTTGGCCCGATCTCGTATATACCACTTCCATTTAACAATGGAGTGTTGCTGCGCACGTCCAACTTTATGCTGACGTGGGTCACACAATACCCAGTTCATGATGGGTAATTCAGGCCTCATGGTGACTTGGTGGCCCATAGTGAGGCGTTCAGTCTCCACCAAGGCCCAGTAACAGGCCAACAGCTGTTTTTCAAAGGGGAAGTAGTTGTTTGCAGAGGATGGCAAGACTTTACTCCAAAATCCCAATGGTCTATGCTGTAATTCACCAATAGGGGTCTGCCAAAGACTCCACACTGCATCTTTATGTACAACTGACACCTCTAACACCATTGGGTCAGCTGGATCATATGGTCCCAGTGGCAAAGCAGCTTGCACGGCAGCCTGAACTTGTTGAAGAGCCTTTTCTTGTTCTGGGCCCCACTCAAAAATGGAGGCTTTTCGTGTCACTTGATAAATAGGTCGAAGTAGAACACCCAAGTGAGGAATATGTTGCCTCCAAAATCCAAAGAGGCCCACTAGGCATTGTGTCTCTTTTTTAGTCGTTGGGGGAGCTAAATGTAATAACTTATCCTTCACTTTAGTAGGAATATCTCGACATGCCCCACACCACTGGACCCCTAGAAATTTTATTGATGTTGAGGGTACCTGAATCTTTGTTAGGTTAATTTCCCAACCCCTTGTACGCAGATATTGTACCAATGAATCTAGAGTCTTTGATACATCCTCCTTAGTGGGTCCAATCAGCATAATGTCATCAATATAATGGAGCAGTGTGACATTTTGTGGAATAGACAGGTGGTCAAGGTCCCTTCGGACTAAATTATGGCACAGGGCAGAAGAGTTGATGTACCCCTGGGGGAGAGTTGTGAAAGTATATTGTTGCCCCTGCCAGGTGAAGGCAAACTGCTTCTGGTGGTCCTTTGAGACTGGTATGGAGAAGAAGGCATTAGCCAGATCAATAGCTGCACACTATGTACCAGGAGAAGTATTAATTTGCTCAAGCAATGTAATCACATCTGGGACAGCAGCTGCAATTGGAGTCACCACCTGGTTAAGTTTATGATAATTCACTGTCATTCTCCAGGATCCATCTGTCTTCTTTACAGGCCAAATTGGTGAATTAAATGGGGATGTAGTAGGAATCACCACCCCTGCATCTTTCAAGTCTTTGATGGTGGCACTAATCTCTGCAATCCCTCCAGGAATGCAGTATTGCTTTTGGTTTACTATTTTCCTAGGTAATGGCAATTCTAATGGTGTCCACTTGGCCTTTCCTACCATGATAGCCCTTATTCCACATTTTAGGGATCCGATATGGGGGTTCTGCCAGTTACTAAGTATGTCTATTCCAATGATGCATTCTGGAACTGGGGAAATAACCACAGGATGGGTCTGGGGGCCCACTGGACCCACAGTGAGGTGTACTTGAGCTAAAACTCCATTGATAACTTGACCTCCATAAGCCCCCACTCTGATTGGTGGGCCTTCGAAACATTTTGGGTCTCTTGGAATTAGTGTCAGTTCTGAGCTGGTGTCTAGTAATCCCCGAAAAATTTGATTATTTCCTTTCCCCCAATGAACAGTCACTCTTGTGAAAGGCCGCAGGTCCCTTTGGGGAAGGCTAGAAGAAAGACTAACAGTATAAACCTTCAGTGATGTAGCAGGATACTCCTTACAAGCGACCCGGCCTCCCCTTTATTCAAGGGGTTGTGGGTCTGTAAACTGGCTCAGGTCTGGGAATTGATTGAGCGATCGTGACTGTCTATTCTGCTGTTCACCTGATCTACCATTCTTTTGCCTGTATAGATCACGTAAATATTTAGTAGGCTTCCCATCTATTTCATTCCTAGGGACACCGTGGCTAAGTAGCCAATGCCATAATTCCACACGAGACAGGTTGCTTTGATTATTATTGAAAACTTGTTGTCTATTATAACCACGCCCACCCTGTCTCGGTTGATTCAGTGCTGACACCTGCCCTCTACCATCATGGGGACCAATCAGCCCCATTGTGGGCAAATGTCGGAGTTCGCTTAGGGCAGTGCCCACTGTTAATCCTGGTGCACATAGAATAGCAATTACAGGAGTCTTAAGAGATGCTGGGGCCCACTTCACAAACTTGTTCCTTATGGTTGTGGTAAAGGGCATGTCTTCATGACACCCCCCTTTTGGATCTATGGGAATATCTTGATAGATCCATTCTAACATACCAATTTCTCTAAGCTTTTGGATGCCTTCCTCTACAGTGTACCAAGGCAGGTCAGGTACTTCAAGTTGGTCTAATCTAGGCCATCTGGCAGACCATGCTTCATTGAACCAACCAAATAAAGACTTAGATCCTTTTTTAGCCTGTCTCGCAGAGACATTGAAAGAAGAGTCTGTGCTTAGGGGTCCCATATCCAGAAACTCAGACTGGTCTAATATTACATTTCGTGCACCAGTATCCCACACCCTGAGTAACCATTCCCAGGGGCATTCTCCAGGCTTTTGCTTGTACGTATTTGAGAACTCGAGCAGGTCTTTATGTGTGTAGCGCACTTCTTCTTGGATAATCCTCTCAACCTCACCTTCTTGGATAATCCTCTCAACCTCACCTTTAGGAGGTTTCTGAGACTTAATTTTAGTGACAGGTCTAGCGGAAATAATGGGTGGTGAGGGTGTTTCCTGGGTGCTCTCAGCAATATCTTGCGAGGCATCTTCCTCAGGTAATGCTACTGATGCAGCCCCACCTGGCATATCAACTCGACTAGTTTGGCTAATCTGCTCAGGTGTTTCTAAGGGCTCAATATCCTCTTCTTCTGGATCATCAGCCCATATGTTCCCATCCCATGTTTCAGGGTCCCAACTTTTCCCAATTAATGCCCTTACTTTGGTTTCAGACACTACTCTAGATCTGCAATTCAGTTGCTGTTGTAATTCAGCCACTCGTATAATGAGACTCTGGACCTGGTTCTCAGCAATGTCAGCTCTTTTACTAGAGGAGAGAAGGCTCTCCTTTGTAGCACAGATGGAAGTTTTCAAATCTGTTAGTCTGCACTTGAGGCGTGCTTTTGAGGCTCTGAGATCATCCCTCTCCTTAATAACACTTTCCATTGTATAAAGGACCAGCCAACCAGCTTCCCTATACTTGTCATTATCACAAAACTCCTGGAAAATATCAAATATACGATTGCCTAGAGCATCTCCTTTATCCAGCACGTCATCTACTTTAGGCGCTACTTTAGATATTATCTTTGCTATTTCACACCATGGATTAGTACGGGTAGTAGACGTATCCCCGTCAAGACTAAATAGGTTGGAAAACCAATTTAAGAAATCCATATTTATAGTTTATTTCTCTAGAAGCACTCCTGGTACCAAAATGTATTGGACTGGGTTCTCTAGAGAGACAAACCAGATTGCTAGTAATTATATATAAATATATTTATAAAGATAGATATATAATTCAAGAAATAAACCGTTAAATTATATACAGATAGATAATACAAGAAATTAACAGTTAAATTATAAAGCAGTGAGACACTAGCAGTCCTTCAAGTTTTGAGAGCTGCCAGGTGCCAGTTCCCTTCTGTAGAGAGAGCTGGGCTATATATACCCAGGCAGCAAACAGCAAGGCAGGTCCCCAACTGTCATCAACTGTCAGTCCCCAGCTCCAGAGATGAACATTCCAATCATGTGGGCTTAAAGGGACCTCAACTTACAGCGACACAGTCCACAGGCTAGGCATCCCACAGGTAGTATACCCCTTTAAACTGAGGCACAGAACAACCAAGGCGAGGCTCACCGAGCCATTTATCCCTCTGCCCTTCAGTTAATCCTACTTGTGTTTATTGGCCAGGCTGGCACAATAAACTATAGCACTCCCCAATCTTGTGCCCATTTTACAGATGACAAAACGGAGACTCGGAGAGGTGACATACTAGTCCCAACACATGGCAAGTACATGACAGAGCTGAACTTCAAGCTGCGTTGTCCTCCCTCCCAAAGGCGTGTCCAGGACCTCATAGGCTCGTGGGTGCTGGGGGCTGGCTGACGTAGGCACACCGCACGAGCACTTGCTGCATGTCACGCTCTGCCGTGGTGGTGCTTTGTCTCAGCCTGTGCGACCTCATTTGACCTTGAGAGCCTACGGCCGGGGTGGGGCGGACGTGGTTGTGTTTCGGCTCAGTTTCCCGCTTGCGGCAGCCCCAGGGGTGGGGGTAGAACTGCCCCACCGGGTTGTAATCTTTTGGGGAGCAGATTCGCAGGTTTTTCTCCCCACTGAGCAGCTAGTGGGTTTGAAACACCAACCTGCTGATTAGTGGCTGAGCGCTTAACCACTGCTCCACCAGCATGCCTCGGGGGATGAATAGACACCTGCATTTTACAAGAGAGAAAACCAAACCTCAGAGATGCGTCCAAAGCGATCATGGGGAGGATGAATCAGAAGCAACTTGAATGTCAAGAACACTGAGGACCCTGGGTCGGTCATGGTTACACACTGGCCTGTGAATCACAAGATCAGCTGTTCAAAGCCACCAGCCACTCCGAGGGAGTAAAATGAGGCTTTCTGCTCCTGCAAAGAGTCCCTATGGGTTGAGATTGACTTCCCGGCAGTGAGTTTGGCTTTTGGGTTTAGAACCTGGACCTAGGGAGCCAGACGGGACTCAGGGGTTGGATGTGGGGAGCTTCTGAGTCAATACTGTCTCTACTCAAAGGGACAACAGAGGGCAAGAGGGGTAATGTGCATTTGGACAAGTCGCCACTCCAAGTTTATTGTCCTCCTCTGAGAAATGCGCCCACAGATAGGGCATACCCCTGCAGCAGTCCCGAGCTCTCAGGAACCCACCCTATCCTGCTGGTCTGTCAGACAGTCCAGCCGATTTCACTGTGTAAGATCAGCCTGGCATCCCACCCCTGCTGGCCTAGCATGGGCCGCAAACATTCAAAAGCAAGCAAACAAGTCCACTACCATCAAGCTGATTCCAACTCATAGCAACCCCATAGGGCAGAGGAAGGAGCAGAAAGCCCTACCTTTCTCTTTCAGAGTGACTGGTGGTTTTGAACTGCCAACATTGATGCTAGCAGGTCAGCTCATAACCCACGATGCCACCAAAGCTCCTTAGGATTTCTAGGATGCGTAGGAAACTCTTTGGCCTTGCCCATTGTTTAATGCTCTCTGGGTTTCAGCTGGTGCCAGCCGGCGGGCGGGGATCAAGGCTGCCATGTCTGCAGGCCTCACCCTGGCTGAGTGAGTCCATCTCACCTTTACTCTGGGCCTGGGCTCAGTCTCACAGAGAGGCCTGGGGGGCCCAGGACAGGCGTCACCCACACTCCAGGTGACAGACCATCCCTCTTTCTCCTGTAGCCCCAGGCAGAGGCCCTCCCACCCCAGCAGGGGACTGGAAAGTGACTCAGCCTCCACGGCCCCCTCCTCAGACTCACACTCCCTAAAGCCTAACTTTTGGAAAAAGGGTGGTTTTCACTTCTTTCCTTTTTCTTTCTTGTTAAAATGCCTCCCCCCTCTTGCCCCACCCTTTCCCCACAGCCTTCCCGGGGCTGTCTCCCACAAGCCTCCATAGTAGTGAGGGCTGGTGACCTGCGACCAGCATCCTCCACCATCTCCTGGTGGAGGGTCCCACCTTCCAGGCAGGCTGTGTGGCCCTACTGTGCGTGGTGGGAAAGCAGTCTCTGGAGGCCCCAGCTGGCCCTCTATTATATTGGCTTGTATTAAATTGAAACACATAGCACATCTATTACACAATAAACCACAGCTATTTCATGGATCAAATTAAGTTTTATTTGGGCAAATTACAACCTTTCCTACAGTCGTGCCTTTGTGAGGCCATTCCTTTTTAATAAAAGCAAGCATTTCTGGGGCCGGCCCTCCTGGACCAGTGCTCCGTGGTAGGTTGGGGGCTCAGGTCGGGGCTGGCAAGAGGGTGGTGTGTGTGTGTGTATGTGTGTGTGTGTGTATGAAAGAGAGAGCGAGAGATTCTTGGGGTCCCTCTTGGTGGCTTTGGCCCCCAGGGGTGCGCCCCGCCCCCCTCTGCCTCCTCATCCCTAGGTTGCCATGGATTTAGCAGATAACTCATTAAATAAGAAAACGGCAGCCCAGGCCATGGCAGGAGCAACGGGAAGGCATTTCCCAGAATCCAGGAGGAAGTGTGAGTCACTGGGCCTGCTAAGTGCACCCTGCATGGTCACTGTGGCCAAGGCCCCAAAGGACTAGAGCGCAGGCACAGCTTTGAGGGCCCAGCCAGGCCAGCCGCATGGACACACCCGCTGCCCAGGCTGACGCAGGCTCCCGGAATGCAAACAAAGCTGGGCGGAGGGCCTTGCAGAGGCTGGGGCTGTGGGCCAGGCAGGAGGAAGTGGGCCTGCTGAGGCCCGTGGAGGGGCCTCTGGCTGCAGAGGACACCCTCTGTGCCCCTTCAGCCACCGAGGACTCCTAGTCCAAGGAGACCCTCTTAGCACTGTCTGCTCTGACTTTCCTGCTTCTCCTGATGGGTCAGTGGCAGGAGCTGTTTTTGGATCAGAGCTGGTTCCCTGGACCGGAAGCATCAGCATCACCCGGGAACTTGTCAGACCTGCAGATGCTTGGATGCAGCCCCAACACCGACCACAGGTGTGTTTTAACAGGTCCTTTGTGGGGGATGTTAGGAGTCCCGGTGGCATAGTGGTTACATGTTGGGCTGCTAACTGCAAGGTCAGCAGTGTGAACCCACCAGCCAGCCGCTCCTTGGGAGAGAGAGGCAGGGCTTTCTACTTCTGTGCATTTTGGGGGTGATTGATGCAAACTCAAGTCCGGGAGGCCACATTGAGTCAAGTTCAAACCTACATCTGATTGGTATTATTCCATAAAATAAAAGCTAAAGCTTAATTTAGACTTCTAGACTTAACTATAAAGCCACAGACACCCAAACAGCACGGCGCTAGGAAAGAATGATGAGCCTTCTCTGGAATAGACCGGAGTACTCGGAAATAGGCCACAAACATATCGTCTGCTGCCCGCTGCACAAAGGAGCGAAGGGGATGTAACGGGAAAGGAAGTGCTGACAAACAGTGCTAGAACCAGGAGATGTCCATATGGAAGACAATTCACACTGACCTTTCACCTTGCAGAAAAATTAGTTCAAAATGCATTCTGGAGCTAAATGTAGAACTCCAAACTCCAATTTCTCTAGAACACAGCAGGAGAGAAATCTAGGTGGCTCTGGGTTTGGCTCTAGGTTTTTGGCACAACACCTAAAGCCCAGTTCATGAACAAGAAAGAACCAACGAGTTAGATTTTATTTACTCAAGTGAAAAACATCTGCTCTGTAAACTCACAGCTTCAAGTTGATCTCAACTCACACCAACCGATAGGACCGGGTAGGCCTATCCCTGTGGGTTTTTATGATGTAACTCCTCACAGGAGTAAAAAGCCTCCTCTTTCTCCTGAGGAGCAGCTGGTGGATTTGAACTTCTGACCTTTCTTTTTGCATGACCACTCTACTACCAGAGAATAAAAAGACACGACACAAGCTGAGAAAATACCTGCAAACCCCATATCTAATAAAGGACTCGTGTTCAAAAATAGACAAAGAACTTTAAAAATTAAACAAGAAAACAAACAACCCAACTAACAGGCAAAAGATCTGAACAGAAAGCTCACCAAAGAAGAGCGATAGATGGCAAATAAGCTATGAAAAGACACTCAACCTTATAGGTCGTTAGAGCTGCAAGTTGAAACAACCATGAGATCCCACGCTACCTGTTAGAATGGTTACAGCCCCTCAAGCAGACACCAGCAAGTGCTGACAAAGAAGCAGAGCAATGGGTGCCCGCATGCATCGCCGATGGAAATGCCGAGTGGTAAAGTCACTGCCTGGGGACCAACTGACTGAATCTCCCCTTCCCCTTCAACAACAACTATTCGTTGTGAATTAGAGGGTGTGTGTGTTACATTTCAGATCGTCATTTTTGTGTTCAGTGTCTTAAAAAATACATCCAATTTTCCAATAGCTTGCCTTATTTCCCCTCCTTTCCCTCTCCTCCCCCTTGTAGGATATTAGCTTCTCCTTCATCCAGTTGAACACCTGTCTACCCCCGAGTCTATCGCTGCCCCTTACCCCGCTCCCTCCCACCCGATGGCCATCAAGGTTTGTTTCCTTATTTTGATTTTTTTCTTTTTATGACAGTGTCTAATACAATATTTGACCTTTTGTCATGGGCTAACTTTACTTCTGCCTAATGTCCTCCAAATCCATCCATGCTATGAGATGTTACTCAGTTTCATTTTTATTCTTTAGTGATACATACTATTCTTAAAAAAATCATTTTATTAGGAGCTCTTGCAGATACCATAACATCCCATAGTTCAGTCACATAAATTTTACAGTTGCTACCGTAGTCAGTTTCAAACATTTTCTTTCTTCTGGAACTCCTTGATATAAACTCCTCTTTATCCCCTCCCTTCCCCGTCCTCCCCCCAACAGGAAACATTATTATTATTGCTGCATCTTAGAAAATACAATGTATCCATTTACCTATACAATTCTGTTGTTCCCTCCCCTGGAGTGGAGTTATACAGCCATCAGAGCTATCAGCGACCCTCCCTCCTCCCCCTCGTTTCCCAAACCCTAAGGGAACCGTTACTCCCGTTACAGTTTCTGAGGTGCTTGTATCTTGACTTTCATGCATCAAATGTTCTTAAATATACCAGCGAACATATGCAAGTCTAACCTGATTAATGAGGCAAAACAAATAAAAACCATAATAGTAAGGGCAGGACGTATTAAAGAACTACAGGATATTTATGTGTTTCATCAGTGCTATAATGCACCCTGGATTTATCATCCTTTCCATGTGGACCTTCTGAGAGCGACTGTTGATTAACTTGCAGGTGGGTTTTGGGTCTCCACAACATATCCACCCCTTCACATCGATGTAGTTGTGTTGTTTTGAACTTCTGATTCATTTTCCTGTCGAAACCTCATGATCACACAGGCCAGTATGCTTCTTCCATGTGGACTTTGTTGCTTCCCTGCTAGATTGCCACTTGTTTGACTAGTAGTCTTTAAGACCCCAGATGCTATATCTTTTAATAGTTGGGCACCATCAGCTTTCTTCACCACATTTGCTTATGCACCCATTTTGTCTTCAGCAATCATGTCAGGAAGATGAGTATCATACGGAGCCAGCATTATTAGAACAAAGGCATACTTACCAAAGTCTATTGATTTATCCTTCCACCCATGAGCATTTCGGTTGTTTCCATCTTCTGGCTATAGTGAGCAGTGGTGAGAAGAACAGGAGCAAACCTGTATCTTCTCATGCTGTGTTCTTTATTTCAGTCTGGCTGCTTCTTATGAAGCTAAACATATCCTTGCCATATGATTTAGCAGTCACTCTCCAAATTCAATTGCATCGGAAACTTACATCCACACAAAAACACTACTTGGGAATATGCACGGCAGGTTTCTCCATCAACATAAAAAACCAGAAGCAGCTAAGGTATCATTCAATCAATGAATAAACAAATAGTGCTATATCCATAAATAAATGAGTTGCCATCTTGTTGACCCCAATCCATGGTGGCTAAAGGCACGAGCTATGGGATTATTTCATGGATGTGTTTAGTCTCAAATAAGTAGAACAAGGGAGCGTCCCCACTGACTAGTTCTCTCTTTTCTTGATGGGCCTGGCAAAGAGAGGATGGGGGAAGATGCTGATCAGATTATATGACTCAGGTGTGACTGTCAACAGGCTTCATGGTGGTTGTAAAATTTGTCATGGTAGAAGATGTAAGTGAAAGAGGAAGTGAGTGAATGTCTCAAGGATGAGTTGTCAGTGGCCATAAGTACTGGGGATGGGGAGGCCTGAGATGTAGTCTATCTGTCTGGCCCTTCTAGCCATAATTCCTTTTGGTATGTGTGTAATTTTGTACTCTGTGCCCATGGCTATCATCCCATTTTGGAGGGAGTTCTCTGCTATAATACTAATGGACAGGATTAGAGTGGGCTTGAGTCCTGACTTTGGTAGAGGACATGAACTAAACCACTTCGTCTGTTTCCTTGGGGGGATGGTCTGCCGAAAGACAAAAACACCTCCAACAGAGCCATTCTCTGTGTGCTGTGTGTAAGAGGCATTTCCAACACAGAGAGACATGCCAGGGCCATGAGAATAAGGGCACACTGGAAAGCTCTGTCTTAAAGTAGTGGAGGGTGAAACCAGAGGCACCAGAGGGTGTGGCCTGGATACCATGAGGCAGAACAGGGGAGCGGTTCAGAGACAGAGAGACAGAGCAGCGGGTGGGATTCCAGGCCCATGGAGGCAGAGGTTGGAGAGGACTGGCTAAAACCCATAGTTTACACTATAGCATTCATGCTCTTGTTGAGAGGTGAGGACAAGAGAAAGACCAATGCTTTTATAACTTATTGTTTACTGATGCAGGCTTGTGGTGACCTGTTAACTCCCCTAATAAACCACCTTAATTGGGAGTGTTGTCTATGAAATCTGTGTGGCCATTGAAAGGAATGACCAAACCCAGCACAGAAGCAGAGTGCTGTGGGAGGAATGGCTGCTGTCGGAATAAGTGAAGAAAGATGGAGGGTGGAGGCATGTCTGGTCTCTGCCTCGTGGCAGTAGGCAAGCCAGAGTAGGCCAGATATGGCCACCCCCATCCCACTGACCACAGTGGCCTATGTGTGTGCCATTGTAGAACTGTTCTATAGGGTTTTCCATGGCCAATTGGGGGGAGTAGATCACCAGGTCTTTCTTTCAAGTTGCCACCTGCAACTGAGTGTGCTAATGTTTATGCCACCCAGAGACGCCATATGATGAAGTACTGTTCAGCAATCAAGGGAAATGAGCTATCAGATCATGAAAAGGAAAGACTCAGAGGCATATTGCTAAGAGTATGAGACCAGTCTGAAAGTGCTAGGTACGGTAGGAGTCAAAGTATATGAAAAAGTAAATGAAAAGTGCCTGCGGAAAGAGAAGTGGTTGACAGGGAGTTGTGGGGACAAAGGCCTCTTAAGTGGAACTATTCTGCATGAGTCTTTGTGGACACATGACAATACGCATTTGTTCAAACCCGTAGGATGGAACAAGAAGAGAACAAACACTATACACTATGGGCTTTAGTTAATAACACAGCAGTATGGGCTCACGGACTGTAAGAAACACACTGCAAGATTGTAAACATAGGGGAAGCGACAATGAGAGGTGAGGAAGGTATGGATACAGTGGTTCTCTGTACCCTCTGCTCACATTTTCTGAAATTCTAAGACTGTTATTTAAAATAAAGCTTATTCATTAAAAACAAACAAATAAAACAGGGCATCTTTTCCGAGGTCAGCAACCTTGGATAATGCCCACAGACTGCACTTGGCTTTTGGGCAACATCTGAGGAGTGGGTATATTTGGTTTTCTGTTTCTCAATAGACAAAGTTATTTGTCTTCAGCTGGGTTTTCCAGAGAAGCAAAACCAGCGAAGCTTATATCTGTTTATATACAGAGAGTTTCCTACCAAGGACATGGCTCACACACTTGTAGAGGCAGAGAAGTTCCAAGTCTATGGGTCAGATGTCAAACTGGAGGCTTCTCCTGATTCCTGGAGCTGCAGAAGTGAATGAACCCAACGTCAGCAGGCAAGACAGCAAGCTGCTAATGACCCCCAGTTCAGCAGGCAACAGAGCATGGTTCAAGTTTCAAGAACTGGAAGACTGATGACGAGCCAGGTGAGGATCCAGGCCAGGCAAAAACAAGCAAGATTTCCTCCTTATCCACTTAAATTGGAAGCAGTCCACACCCCCAAGGAAATCTCTTTATAGGCAGGGGGTGCAGAGATTGTTATGAATTAATGGCCAAATCACAGAAGATCCTGGTACAGTCGAGTTGACACAAAACCTTAACTAACGCAGCATTGTTTAGAGTATAGGGTCCCTGGAGCCTGACACACATGAAATAAAATCTTATCTTTATCACTTACAAACTATGATCTTGGACAAGTCACTTAAACCCTTTGAGTCAAACTTCTGGCAAGATGGCGACTGAGTAACACATATCAGTGGGACTCCACAGAAATCAGCCCAGGAGAATTACTAAGAGGGAAATTCCACACTGTTAGATCCCAGGAGGAGCATCATAAAGATAAGTAGACATATCCAAAAGGGTTTGAGGAGCTGGGGGCTTTGGGCTTACCACAGTGGAGACCAGCTAGGGTTTAACCTTAGACCCGTCACTGTCTCGGCCAGAGCCAGGACCATTTGGAGCCAGTCCAAGGGCTTTATCTCAGCACAGCCACAGCTTGCCACCACCACAGGGTAGGGTTTAAACCCCTCCAGCTCCATGGTCAGGGAACGGGCTGAGATATATTGTTACTTTTGTTTACCTCTCATCTCTCTTTCCCCCCATAGTCTCAGAGAGCTGTTTTTTCCCCTTATTTCTTTCTTCTTTTTCGCTTCCCTATTTTTCTCACACACCACTGCCAACCTCTAGGCCACTCCTCTTAGCCTAGGGTATTTATGCCTGCCTTCCACCCAGCTGGGAGAGATCCACTCTCTGCAGGGTAACACTAGCCTGGGGAAAGACTGCCCACTTTCCTGCAGGGGAAATTGCCCACCTTCTTTTGGGGGGCAGGGGTTGGGAATCTCGTCCACCTTATTCTGGAGGAAATACTACCCACCTTCCTCCAGGGGAAATTCCACCCACCCTCTGCAGCACTTAACCCTTGGCTGGGGAAATCCCGCCATCTTCTTCCAGGGCAAATCCTGCCTGCGTGGCTGGGAGAGCTCCTACCCATCCTCTGTGGTCTCTCTCACGTGACAGAGGGAACATCCTCCTGCCTGTCATAGTGCCTCACACAGCCTACGGCAACTGAGTCATTACTTGCCAACACTCCAGGTTGCTGCGGGAACCTCTGCCCAACCTCCGCGATGATGTATCTGACCAAGGCAATTCCACCCATCATTCACAGTGCTCTACGCCAAAGCGGGCACATCCACCTGACTTCTGTGGCACTCCCGTTGCAGCAGGCACCCCCACACATACTCTGTGGTGCCCCAAGCTGTCATGGGCCACACCATCATGGCTTCTTGTGAGATCGATCACTCAGTGCAGCACCATCCTCGAAGGTCCACAACCACCCAACCAGCATCCCTTGAGAGGACTACCCAACTTGCCTTCCAAATAACAGAATGACAGTTGACTAGGGAAAGGGTGAAGCCACAGGGGGATAAAGAGGTAGGCCAATGCCATCGTGCAATTAGCTGCAGGAAGTTCAAAGAGGTATTCCTACAAGTCTCACAGAGAGAGCCAAGTGCTCTTCCACTCTCTGTAAAATGGCACCTGGATCCTCTAAAACAACGTAATGAAAACAGCTATCAGCCCAAAGAACCTCAATGAAAAAAATAGGAGAAACAAAAGGCAACGTCAGAAGATGTCCTCAACCTAATGATGTGAATAGAAAAAGGTGACATTGATCTGCCACAGAAATAAAATTTCAGAATGTTGCTTGGAGTCATACAGGATATAAGGTAAACAATAGAGAAAAAGCATGAAATGATGGAAGAGATAAAGACCATACACCAAAGGGAAATACAAGAGCTCAGGGACAAGATAACAAAAACCAGTAGCAGACTCACAGACTTTGCTTACCGACTGGAGGAGGCAGAGAACCGCATCAGTGACCTAGAGGACAGCCAAATAGACTTTAACAAATGGGAACAAAAATCTAATAAGATCATGAGAGAAGCTGAAGAAAACCGAAGTTATGTCCGATGCTATGAATAGGAACAACATCAGAATAATTAGATAACCGGAGGAAGACACAACAAAGAAGTCATCTGCAAAAATAGTGTGAAAATTCTTGGAGGAAAACTCCCCCAGTTTAATGAAAACCAGGCAACCATTCAGGAGGCTGAAAGAATACCAGCTAGACTGAATTCCAAGAAAAAGTCACCAAAGCAAATAATAGTTAAACTATGCAACTTTGAGGAAAAGGAGAAAATCATTAGAGCAGCCAGGGAAAACCAAGGAGCCACATATAAAGTCTCCCAAATAAGAATATGTTCAGACCTATCAGTGGACAATATGAAGAAGAGGAGAGAGTGGAGTAACATATTCCAAAAATTGAAGGAAATAATGCAAACCCAAGAATACGCTATCTAGCCAAATTATCCATCAAGATAGATGGAGAAGTAAGTGTCTTCCTAGACAAGGAAAAACTCACAGAATACATGAAGAGATCCAACCCCCAAAAAGATCCTTGCTGACCCAGTATGGGCAGAAGAACAGCACTCGCCAAGTACAAATAACAGACTAACACATAGAGAAAAAAGCCCCCAAGATAGCATTGGCTTAAGGGTTGAAATAAGTCAAGAATGAAGCACACACACACACACGCACAACACACTGATAAGAAAGGGAGGTAGAAAAACACCCAATACAAAAGGTATAAGATCACAGAGTCCATAGATGGATGCAATAACCCTGAATATCAATAGACTGAACTCAGGCATTGAAAGACTGAGGCTAGCTGACTGGCTTACAAAACACAACCCATCAACAAACTGCTGCCTACAGGAGACACATCTGAAGACTACAGACAAAAATAGACTGAGAATCAAAGGCTGGAGAAAAACATACCAGGCAAACAACAATTCAAAAAAAGCAGGGGTTGCCATCCTAATCTCGGATAAACTGGACCTCAAAGTGAAAACCATAAAAAGAGATAAGGAGAGACACTATATAATGCTCAATAGAACAGTAGACAAAGAACCACTAAGCCTTTAAACATATATTCCCAGAATGAGAGACCCACTGAACATGTCAACCAAACGTTTCAAAAGATAAAAAAAGAAACCACAGACTCAGCAATTATAAGTGACTTCAATACACCGTTCTCTGAGAAAGATAGATCACAGGGAAAGAAATTCAACCAGGAGGCTAGATATGTAAACACTACAATTAGACAATTTGACTTGATAGATATTTACAGAGCTCTTCACCCAAATACCAAAAATTCCACATTCTTTTCAAGCCTACATGGTACATATTTGAAGATGGACCATATGCTGGGGTATACGTCAAATCTGCATAAATTTAAGCCCATTGATATCATACAGACCTCTGTCTCGGACCACTGTGCCATAAGGCTGGAAATAAACAAAAGGAAGATGAAGAAAACAAGGGCAAACAATTGGAGGATGAATAACTCTCTATTGAAAAAGGAGTGTGTACTGGCCCAGATCAGAGATGAAATTAGGAAAGTTCCAGAAACCAATGAAAATGAGAACATGATGTACCAAAACCTATGGGACACAGCAAAAACCGTGATCAGAGGAAGTTTCATAGCATATATGCATAACTGAAAAATGAAGAGACTTATGACTGATAAACTGGCACAAAACTTACAACAACGTGAGCAGAGTCAACATGACAAACCTACTAATAGCAGAATAAAAGAAATAATAAAAATCAGGGCTGAGATTCAGGAGAGGGAAAATTAAAAAACGATGGAAAAAAATGTTGCTAAAAGTTGGTTCTTTGAAAGGGTAAACAGAATCAACAGACCACTGGTAAACTTAACCAAAGAAAGGAAGAAACAAATTTCAATAGTAAGGATGAGGGATGAAACAGGGGACATTACAACAGACCTTAATGAAATCAAATGGATAATTACACAGTATTATGAAGGACTGTACTCCAATGAATTCAACAACTTGGAAGACATGGACAAATTCTTGGGGAAAAAATTCCTCTCTAGATTATCCCCGATGAACATCAAGAATCTCAAC
The DNA here is from genome assembly GCF_050624435.1 of Tenrec ecaudatus. NCBI lineage: Eukaryota > Metazoa > Chordata > Mammalia > Afrosoricida > Tenrecidae > Tenrec > Tenrec ecaudatus. The sequence goes on along the minus strand of NC_134546.1, from coordinate 63,347,733 downwards.
AGGCTCATAGCAACATAAGAAATAGACAAGGTTACCAAGGGATTACCAACAACAACAAAAGCCCTGGACCAGATGGCTTCACAGGAGAATTCTACTGAGCATTCAGGGAAGAGCTGACACCAATCCTATACAAACTCTTCCAGAACATAGAAAAAGACAGCAAACTCCTGAACCCTTTCTATGATGCTAGTACAACTCTGATACCTAAAGCGGGAAAAGATCCCACAAGAAGTGAGAACTGCAGACCAATATCCTTAATGAACATCGATGCAAAAATCCTTAACAAAATACTAGCCAATAGAATACAAAAGTATATAAAATAAATAATTCGCCATGACCAAGTGGGATTCATACCAGGGATGCAGAAAAGGTTCAACATTTGAAAGACCATTAATATCATTCACCACATTGACATGACAAAATATAAGAACCACATGATAATATCGATAGATGCGGAAAAAGCATTCAACAACATCCAACACCAATTCCTGTTTAAGACATTCAAGAAGATAGGAATGGAAGGAAAATTCCTCAATATAATACAAGCTATATATGAAAAACCAACATCCAATCTGGTAGTCAATGGAGAAAAGACTAACACAATCCCACTGAAAAAGGGGGCCAGACAAGGATGCCCCTTGTCCTTATTTAACATCATACTGGAGGTCTTAGCTAACAGCAGGAGGCAAAAAAAAGACATCAAAGGTATTCACCTGGGGAAGGAAGAGGTGAAACTATCATTATTCACAGATGATATGATTTTATATGTAGAAAATCCCAATAGCTCCACAAGGGAAGTGCTGGAAGCAATAGAACAGTGGTTCTCAACCTTCTAATGCCACGACCTTTTAATACAGTTCATCATGTTGTGGTGACCCCCCAACCATAAAATTATTTTAATTGCTACTTCATAATTTTAATTTTTACTGTTATGAATTGGGTGACCCTTGTGAAAGGGTCATTCGGCCCTCCAAAGGGGTTGTGTCCCACAGGTTGAGAGTTGCTGCAATAAAGGAATATGGCAGAGTGGCAGGATACAAGGTCAACAAAAAGAATTCTATTGGACTGATATACACATCAGACAAGACCACAGAAGAGGGGATCAAAAAGGTGGTACTCTTCATAATAGCCAAGCACAAATGGAAATATCTAGGGATATACCTGACTAAAAGAACAAAATATTTATATGAGGAAAACTTCATGACACTCTTACAAAAAACCAAGAGTGACCTCAATAAATGGAAGAATATCCTATGCTCATGGATTGGAAGACTCAATATAGTAAATATGTCAGTTCTGCCCAAGGCACTAAATACAATCCCAGTACAATTACCATCATCTTTCTTCATAGAATTGGAAAAACTGATTGCCAACTTCATATGGAGAGGGAAGAATCCCAGAAAAGAAGGACATAGTGGGAGTGCTTGCTTTACCTGATTTTAGCACACATTATACAGCCACAGTGGTCAAAACCACAGATCAATGGAAAGTAATTGAAAATCTAGGAATAAAATCATTAGCATACAGATAACTGATCTTTGATGAGGGCCCAAAAAATATAAAATGGGAAGCGCATGCCCTCTTCAACAAGTGATGCTGGAAAAAATGGATATCTACCTGCAGAAATATGAAGCAAGACCCTTATCTCACTCCATGCACAAGAATAAACCCAAGGTGGATCATAGACCTCTAGGTAAAACCCCAAACTATTAGGGCCATTAATGAGGGAATTGTGACAAACTTGAGAACCTTGGCACAGGGAATACACAGGCTAAATGAAATAGAGAAGGCACACACACATAAGAAGTTGAAATTGACAAATGGGATGTACTGAGGATAGAACACCTGTGTGCATCAAAAGACTTCACCAAGAGAGTAATGTGAGAACCCACAGACTGGGATAAGGTCTTTAGCAATGACACCACAAAGGGCTATTACAAAAATATACAGTACGCTAACACCCTGCAACAACAACAAAAAAGCAGGGATCCCTCTGAGGAAGTGGGTAAAGGACCTGAACAGAGTTTTACAAAGGAGGAAACCCAAATGGCCAATAAATATATGGGAAAATGTTCATGGTCACTAGACATCAGAGAAATGCAAATTAAAACAACTATGAGATACCAAGTATCACCCCGGAGGATAGCCTAGTTCTAAAAATCAGAGAGCAACAAATGTTGGAGGGTATGTGGTAAGATAGGAACTCTCATCCACGGCATTGGTCTTGTAGATACAGACCGACACTGTGGAACGTGACCTGGCGATATGTAAAGCAAATGGAAATTGAGCTACCTTATGACCCAGCAATCCCCCTATTGGGCATATACCCAGAAGAAGTAAGAAATAGATCATGACCAGTCATTTGCACTGCAATATTTATTGTAGCACAATTCACAATCACAAAGATCTAGAAACAACCTAAATTTCCATCGATAGACAAGTGGATTAGAAAAATGTGGCACATAAACACAGTGGAGTACTACGCATCTCTAAAAACTGTGATGAACACATGAAGCACATTGTCTCATGGGACAAGTTGGAGGAAATTATGCTAATTAAGTTAGACAAGCACAAAAGGACATTACAAGATGACTCACTGAGGTAGGTCCAACCAACCCAGTGGGCCCTGAAGAAAAACTATTTAATACATAATGTACGGGTTGAGGGACAGGCACAAAGGCAGGAGACAGACCAAGCCCAATGGGGCATACCAACATAGAGAAAAAGAAAAGAGTGGTGTGGGGTGGACACAATAAAAACAAAGGGAGAAAGATGAAGGCTTTGGGGGAAACAAGGCATTAATCCATCAAGGGGAGGGTACGTTTTATGTCTCCACAGGAAAGGGAGAGATGAACCGGATGTGCCACGCCTTAATGGCAATGTACTGGCATGAAGCAGTGAACCAACAGAAAGGTCTGCGGGGCCGGCCCCTATCCAAGCTATGTCGACCTCCTTCTCAAGAAGAACGGATTCCAGAGGATAGCACTGAAGATACAGTTCAGGGAGAGTGGTGGGTCTGCCCAGACTACACAGGAGCAAACTAAGAAGGAAAGAGAGAGAGAGAGTGGACAGCATCTTGGCCCATCAAACTTCGAGGATGACATTCCCGCTTGGAGCAGCCAATGCAGAGAGAGGACCGTAGGGTCAGCCTCATCACGAGACACGATGTCCCCTGACTGACCCACAGTGCTACGGGGTGCAGCACCAGAGACACAGTGTGAGAATTGTGCCCTGTGACCCCCTCTTGCCCAAGCTGGGCAGAACACGAAGGGAGTGCAAGAGAACAATGAGGGGAGCAAAGCAACAAAGTCCCTGAGGAATTCTGAAAACAGACACGGACTCCGGGGGGAGGGCTTGGCACTCTTATCAGACCTGATCAGAAAACATTCTTAAGGATCAGCAGACAGACCTGGAACTATTCATAGGCTATCTCCTCCTCTCTTTTTAAATTTTCATGTCTATCTATATAAGATAGGCAGGAGAAACAATCCCGAGGAGAAAATAGGGCCAACAATTTCAGGGTGACAGGGGATAGGAGGAGGTTGGGGAAAGGTTGGGGGAACTAAAAAAAACCCCAGGGATAAGGGAACAACAAGAGATCTAAAATTGATGGCCAGGAGGACATAGAATGCCTGGTGGGGTTTGATCAAGTGCAATGTAGCCGAGAGGAAGAACAAAGAGGCGAATGAAGGTCAAACATGATAGTGGGACAGGAGGAAAGTGAAAGGAAACAGAGGAAAGAACTAGGAGGCAAAAGACATTTATAGAGGTATAAACATAGGCATGCACATATGTAAATATATTTATATATAACAATAGGTATATAGGTCTATGTACATATATTTATAGGTTAAGTATCAAGGTAGCAGATGGACATTGGACCTCTACTCAAGTCTTCCCTCAATGCAATAACACTTTGTTCTAATGACCTTGCATTCTGTGATGCTCACCTTCCCAATTGATCGCCGAAGACAAAATGGGTGCATAGCAAATGTGATGAAGAACACTGATGGTAACCAGCTATTACAAGATTTAGCACCTGGGGTCTTAAAGGCTTGAAGTTAAACAAGCGGCCATCTAGCAGGGAAACAACAAAGCCCACATGGAAGACACACACCAACTTGTGTGATCATGAGGAGTTAACAGTATGAGGTATCAGACATCAGCAGACTCAAACCCAAGCAAATATATCGATGCATATGATGGGGGTCAGAATGGAGACCCAAAGTCCATCTGTAGACAATTGGACATCCCTTCACACAAGGGTCACAGGAAGAGACGAGTCAGTCACAGTGCAGTGCAGCACTGAGAAACACACAACACTCCTCTAGTTCTTTAATGCTTCCTCCTTCCCACACTATCATGACCCGAGTTCTACCTTACAAATCTGGCTAGACCAGAGCACGTACCCTTGTACAGATTAGAGCCGTAGACACACAGAATCCAGGACAGAAAAACCCCTCAGGATCAATAATGAGAGCAATGATACCATGAGGTCAGTGGGGAAGGTGGGGACAGAGGGAGAAGGGGAACCGATCACAATCATCCATGTACCACCCTGCCCCCACCCAAGGATGACAAACAGAAATGTGGGTGAAGGAAGATAGCAGATGGTGTAAAATATGAAAATAAAAATAATTTATAAATTATCAAGGGATCGTGAGGGTGGGAGGGTTGGGGATGGAGGGGAAAAAGAGCAGCTGATACTAGGGTCTCAAGTAGAAAGAAAATATTTTGGAAATGATGATGGCAACATATGTAAAAATGTGCTTGAAACAATTGATGTATATATTATTATAATAGCTGTCAGATCCCCCAATTAAATGATTTATTAAAAGAAAGGAAAGAAATAAAACAGAAGAAATCAAACCAAGTTAGCACATTGGGCAAATCTGCTTCACAAGTCCTCTTTGATGTGTTTAAGTGCAAAGATGTCACTTTGAGGGTGAAGGTGTGCTTGACTCAGAACAGAGTATTTCCTTTAAAAAATCATTTTATTGGGGCTCATACAACTCTTATCACAATTCATACATACATCAGTTGTCTAATGCACATTTGTACACTTGTTATCCTCAATATTCTCAAAACGTTTGCTCTCCACGTAAGCCCCTGGTACCAGCTCCTCATTTACCCCCTCCTTTCCTGCTCCCCCTCCCTCATGAACTCTTGAAAATTTATAAAGTATTATTTTGTCATATCTTACACTGTCTGACGTCTCCCTTCATCCACTTTTCTGTTGTCTGTCTCCCAGGGAGTAGGTTATATGTAGATCCTTGTGATCGGTTCCCCCTTTCCAACACACTCTCCTTCCACCCTCCCGGTACCGTCCCTCTCACCACTGGTCCTGAAGAATTCATCTCTCCTGGATTCCATGTGTTTCCAGTTCCTATCTGTACCAGTGTACATCCTCTGGTCCAGCCAGATTTGTAAGGTAGAATTGGGATCATGATAGTGAGGGAGGTGTGGGAGGAAGCATTTAGGAACTAGAGGAAAGTTGTATATTTCATAATTGCTACACCGCACCCTGACACGTCTCCTCCCAGCGACCCTTCTGTAAGGGGATGTCCAGTTGCCTACAGATGGACTTTGGGTCCCCACCCGCACTCCCCCTCATTCACAATGATATGATTTTTTGTTCTTTGATGCCTGATCCCTGATCCCTTTGACACCTCATGACCACACAGGCTGGTGTGCTTCCATGTGGGCTTTGTTGCTTCTGAATTAGATGGCTGCTTGTTTACCTTTAAGCCTTAAGACCCCAGACACTATATCTTTTTTTTAATCATTCTATTAGGGGCTCATATAACTCTTATCACAATCCATACATACATCTATTGTGTCAAGCACATTTGTACATTCATTGCCCTCATCCTTCTCAAAACATTTGCTCTCCACTTAAGCCCCTGGTATCAAGTCCTCATTTTTTTCCCTACCTCTCTGCTCCTCCCTCCAGACACTATATCTTTTGATAGCTGGGCACCATCAGCTTCACCACATTTGCTTATGCACCCTCTTTGTCTTCAGTGATCGTGTTGGGAATGTGAGCCTCATGCAATGCCAGTCTAATAGAACAAAGTATTCTTGCATTGAGGGAGTACTTGAGTGGCGGTCCATCTGCTACCTTAATACTAAATCTATAAATATATGCACATAAATCTATTTCCCCATCCTCATATATAAATATATTTATATGTGTACATGCCTTTATTTAGACCTCTATAAATGCCCTTTGCCCCCTAGCTCTTTCCTCTATTTCCTTTTACTTTCCTCTTGTCCCACTATCATGTTCAGCCTTCACGTGGGTTTAAGTAATTCCTCTCGGTTAGATTACCGTTGATCACACCCTACCAGGCCTCCTACACCTCCTCACTACCGATTTGGATCCTGTGTTGTTCTCTTGTCCCTGGGTTTCTTAACACCACTACCTTTCCCCCCACCTCCCTATCTCCCATGTCCCCCCGGAACTGTCGATCTCATTGTTTTCTCCTCCAGATTGCTCATCCAACCTATCTTATATAGACAGACCTGCAGATAATAATATGCACAAAACAAGACAGATAAACCAAGCAACAAAAGAAAACAAAACAACAACAACAAAAAGCCAATGACAAGACAAAAAAACCCACAACACAGCAACAACCAAAAAAAAGAAAAGTTTGTAGTTAGTTCAAGGACTATTTGTTGGCCTTCAGGAGTGTTTTCCAGTCGAGTCTGATGAAGTCCCAAGCCCTGGCCCCAAAGTCTATTTTGGGTATTCCCTGGGGACTTAGTAAGCTTTGTTCCTCTTGCTGTTCTGTTGCATGCCCTTAGTGTTTTGCCTCGGTGTGGTGGGATCAGATCGGGCGCAATCCCCACACTGTGTCTCCAGTGTTGTCGCCTGTAGGGCTATGGGTCAGTGAGGGATGTTATGTCTCCTAGTGGGGCCGGCCATATGCAGACGAAGGTATTTTCAATGGCCTTATATGCATGTAAGGAAGCCGGGAGAAGAATGCATGCATTTGCAGTGTGGTGTCGATGAAGGCTACTGTACTGAAAGTATCATGAACTACCAGAAGAGCAAACACATCTGTTTTGGAGGACAGCAGGAAGGCTCCGCAAAGTTTGAGGAGCATTTATTTTTGGGGAGACTTTGGAGTCCCCTGGACAAGTTGTGAGGAGAGACCACTCCTGGGAAAGAACGTGGTGCTTGGTAAAGGAGGAAGATGCTCAGTGAGATGGGCTAACACAAGGGGCTGAAACACATCAACATTAAAGGCTGTGCAGAAATGGGCACTGCTTGTCTGTTGTTGATAGAGCTGCTATGTGTCCAGGGCAACTTGAAAGCACCAAATAACAAAGCCGATCTCCAAGGTGGTGACCTTTATGAAGGCATACAATAGGTGCAGTTGGTTAAGCATTGGACTGCTAGCCCCAGGTCAGTGGTTCAAACTCACCAGCTGCACCTCAGGAGGAAGATGAGGCTGTCTGCTCCCACAAAGATCTAAAGCCTCAGAAACCCTGTGAAGCAGTTGGGATTAACTAGAATGTAGTGCGTTTGGTTTTTTATTCTTCAGATTGCTACACCTTTGTCTTGCTGCGTGGTTTTGAACTGCTCATCAACACAAGTTTGCAGCTGAACATTTAACCTCTGTACCACTAGGGCTCCTTCATAGGATATTACACAGATGCAATGAGACACTCCATGGAAAATGTTGAAAATGGACCTCCCATTTCCAGGCTCAAAGTGAGGCCTCATAGACAATATACTTAAAAAAAAAATCATTTTATTAGGGGCTCATACAACTCTTATTATAACCCATACACACATCAATTGTGTAAAGCACATTTGTACATTCATTAAACATTTGCTCTCCACTTAAGTCCCTGGCATCAGCTCCTCATTTTCCCCTCCCTCATGAACCCTTGCTAATTTATAAATTATTATTTTGTCATATCTTGCACTGTCTGACGTCTCCCTTCACCCACTTTTCTGTTGTCCATCCCCCAGGGAGCAAGTCACATGCAGATTCTTGTAATCAGTTCCCACTTTCCAACCCACCCTCCCAGTATCGCCACTCGCACCACTGGTCCTGAAGGGATCATCCGCCCTGAATTCCCTGTGTTTCCAGTTCCCATTTGTACCAGTGTACATTTTCTGGTCGAGCCAGATTTGTAAGATAGAATTGGGATCATGATAGTCGGGGGGAGAGGGAGGAAGCATTTAGGAACTAGAGAAAAGTTGTATGTTTCATCCTTGCTACATCACACTCTGTCTGGCTCGTCTCCTCCCTGAGACTCTTCTGTAAGGGGATGTCCAGTGGCCTAAAAATGGGCTTTGGGTCTCTGCACTCTCCCCTTCATTCACTATGATATGATTTTTTGTTCTGATGATGCCTGATACCTGATCCCTTCAACACCTTGTGATCGCACAGGCTGATGTGCTTCTTCTATGTGGGCTTTGTTGCTTCTGAGCTAGATGGCCGCTTGTTTACCTTCAACCTTTAAGACCCTAGACTCTATCTATTTTGATAGCCGGGCACCATCAGCTTTCTTCACCACATTTGCTTAATCACCCATTTTGTCTTCAGGGGTTGTGTCGGGAAGGTGAGCATCATAGAATGCCACTTTAATAGAAGAAACTATTCTTGCATTGAGGGAGTACTTGAGTGGAGGCCCAATTAGACAATATATTTGCAAGTGTCATTAGTTGAAGGGAATAAACCCCTTCATGAGTTAGGCTCTGTGGGTCATTGGAGGCTCAAATTCAAGTTCTGTCCCATGAGCCATGTCACCAACCAGGTGCAGCAGGAGCCATGGGCTCTGCTTGCAGTGATTTACTTCATAGAGTTCTTCCAGTCAGTGTTTGTAACTGCTACCAAATGACTGAACAGGACTATAAACAATGTGAGGTGTTTGTGATCCCCCACCCCCAAGGAGATTGAATAGCTTTCTGATAATGTAAAAAAAGCACATGACACCTTTGGAGTAGGACCATGTAAAAAGAAGGTATGTGGGAGCCTAACGAGGGGATTGGCCAGTTGTGCCATCCCCCTCATCTTTAAATGAGCCATTTGAAAATCAATTAAGAAGATAACACTGCTACCAAGAAAGAAGAGCCAAACCCAGAGTGAGTCCTTTGGAGCCCAAGAGGCCTGTGTGCGGAACCTCCTTGATGCAGTAGAGCAGGAGCACTAAGCATATCAGACAGAGCAGCACTCTCCAGCCCACAAACAAGCAAACCGAGTGCATTCTGGCTTTAGGCGGTTTGTTTACAGAGTAGGATAGTTCCAAGCATACTGCTGGGGAACGAGGTTTGCCAGCCCGCTAGAGCTGAGTGCCTCAAGCCGGAGCTAATGGTGGAGTGAAATGCTTTGGGGGCCTTCACTGGCAGAGAGGAAAGAGCTTTGTAACATTGCCTGAGCAAAATGGAGGCCAAGGACCAGAGAGTGCTAAGCCTTTGGGCATGACGTAGAGGAGACTGTCCGGGTCAAAGAACTGTACCTTGAGCATTTCTGATCCTGAATTGTAACCTGTGAGCTTCCCTAATACATCCCATGGTCATGGGTATGGTCTGTCGAGTTTTGTGTGGCCACTGCAGCAGATGATCTAACCCAGCAGAGTAGGAGAGCATGCGGTGGGAGGGACGTTAGGTGGGAGGGACAGAACTGGTAAAGAAGACTGGAGAGCAGAGGGAGGGCTAGCTTCTGTCTCAAAGGAATCATCCTTGGATTGACTCTGATGATGGTGATTCTCCTAATACATCCTTTTGTGAACTTAGAGGTCAGATGCTCCTCCACACATAGGTGCCACACAGGCTCTGCTGAGGGGTGCTGCTGGAAAGGATTTCTGAAAAGGGATATTTTGAGGTGGGCTCCAAGATGGGGTCCATTCCAAGCCAAGGACATAGATTGAGCAAAACTAGAAGGGTGGATAAATCATAGTGAGTTGTAGGCATGGTAAATGGTCTCTAGTGTGAATCCTTGACCCTGAATGGGTCAGGCCGGAAAGACCAGGGGGCAAAGGTCATTTGACCATTCACCTCACTAGAAATGAGGAAATTGAGACCTTGAGAGGGAGTTATCAAGTGGCTATATTGGTTTCTTTCCATCTTGGACCTAATTGAACTTAGAGAATGAGAGTTTTGATTGAGCAGAAGTGTAATTTAGCCAGGATAGTAATCATGGAGAGCAGGACACAATTCAAAGGGCTTATAGGTGTTTTTTTCTCTCATTTTAATCTTTTAACAAAAATCTTGTATTATAAATTGGGTGAAGATTTACAGAGCATATCGGTTTTCCATTAGACAATTCATACACATTTTGTTTCATGCCATTGGTTGCAATCCCCACAATGTAACTTCATTCACCCCACTTCCTCCCTGTGTCCTGTTTCGATGCTCCTTCCCTAATGCTGCCCTTGCGATTTCGAGTCGTTGATTGTTCTAAGGCGTGCGTGCCTCACTAGGGTTATTGTTCCCCCCATAGACTGGTGTTCTTTCGGGTGCGCGTGCGTGCGTGCGTGCGTGCATGTGTGTGTTCACTTCTGATCTGAAGTATGATGAAGGGCCAGTCTCAGGGGCTTCATCTGTCTCTACTTGACCACTAAACCTGGACTTTTTGGTGATTTAGAGTTCTGTTCCACAAGGGGTTATATTATTTTATCTTCATAAATAACCTCAGGAGGTGGGTACTGTTATTCCCACTTATAATTGAGGAAACTGAGGCGCTGAGAGTTGGTTAATGCTTTCTGGCTTTCAGGAGACACTGCTGCCTCCACCCACGTCCTTCCTGTTTGTTGGCAGAGCAATGGCGATGCTTTCCCTTCACCCACCTAGCCCTCTGCCACGAACTTCAGGAGGGCCTAACCCCAGGGGCTACTCTTCACTGGTCTCTACCAATCATGATGGTCTTTCCTCCTGCCGAAGGTTGGTTCAGGCACAAGCATGTGATGCTTCCTGGCTGGGTCAGAAGTAGAAGGAAGTTGGGGGAGATTTTGGGGAAAGTTCCTTGAATGTGAGAAGAGAGAGAGATTAACTCAAGGAACAAATGGTCTCTCTGACACTTCTGGAGAAGAGTGCTGGTGGTGCAGTGGTTGAGTGCTCAGCTGCTAACTGAAAGGTTGGTGGTTCGAATCCACCAGCACCCTTGAGAGAAAGATCCAGCAGTCTATTTCTATAAAGATAACAATCTTGGGAACCCCGTGGGACTGCTCTACTCTTTCCTACAGAGCCATTATGACTCAAAATAGACAAGAGCATGGACTGAGCACCCCGCACCCCAACCTCTGGGAAGGTTTCCTGGGGGGCACCAACAATTTGCAGTGAATTTCTAACCTAAAGGTTGGCGGCTGAGCCCACCCAGCAGTGGCGCAGAAGAAAGGCTGACCATCTGTGTTCATCACAATTACAAACAAGAAGACTCCATGGAGCTGCAGCCTAGGAAGCCGGCATGAGTCAGACCTGACTTGATTGCTGGCATTGGGAGCTGTTGAGTCGGCTCCAATTCACAGTGACCCTCAGCACCACAGCACCAAACACCGCCAAGCCTCCGCCAGCCTCCCGATCGCTCCGATGTTGGATCCTATTGCTGCAGCCACCGTGTCAGTCCTTGTCATTGAGGGTCTTCCTCCCTTTGCTTGGCCCTCTGCTTCCGACATAATGTCCTTCTCCATGCATTTTGGCCTTACTCCTTTCAAGGCAGATCTGTATGTTCTGGCAGTTCATTGCAACCAAGTTGATTCTGACTCCATTCCACATGCTGCGTGATTCCCTTTCACAGGCCTGTGGGGGGATTTAGGAACACCACAGCATGGGCCAGGTGCACTGAGGTCCTCAAAGGGACACCTTGGCCTTTAACACTTTATGGACTTCCTGGGCAGCAAGTTTGCCTGCTGGGTTTGGCTTATTTGTTTATGCCACTTCTCGGCATTGTGGCGTCTTCTGTGATATCAGGAGTGCGGCTGCCCTCTGAGGTATATGCGGAGGCCGACTGAGAGCAGACCACACGGTAGACTGACACACTAAACGGAATCGCTTAGGGCTGAGGCAGGAAACTAACTGAAGATGTGTCTGAGCTGCTGAACTAACCAACCCGGACACCAGCTCCCTGGGACTCCTGCACATGGGAGCACGCGCATCTCTTTGTCGCTACGCCATTTCCATGAGGGCGATCGGTTGCTTGGAGCTGAGCACAGACTCAGCATGAGCCTCAGACCTTCCAGGTGTAAGCATGAGCCTCAGACCTTCCAGGTGACATTCAAGGCTGACAGCCTCACCGTCTCAGAGGTCTCTTGGTCAACATGTTGTTCCCTGGCCAGTCTTGAGGACTCGTCCTTGTCTGGGGCCTTTGCACGACTGTCTGATGTGCTATCTCCAGTGTCTGCGTCACAAGCTCCTCCCTTTTCTCTCACCCGGCTGTTCTGCACCTTCTCCGCAGAGCCCAGGGGATCCCCCGACTCACAGGTCTTGCTGCACCTCCCAGTTACCTCAGAGTCTCCAGCTTCCCTGTCACCTCAGAGTCTCCCTTTACACTTGCCCCTTCCAGGTCTGATAATGAGGCCAGGTCATGTCCATTGCTGTGCCGGGCCAGAGTGCGCCTCTTCAAAGTGGCTGTGGGATGAAGAAAGGTGTGGGAGCCATGCGAGTGTCCTGGAGCTCACAGCAGGGCTCTGGCCCAGCAAGCAGCACCCACTGCATTAGTCATGGTTTCCAACGGGAAAGCCTTTCTGGAGGTGCACTGCTACATCGTTCTCCCCTGGAGCGATGGGTGGAATCGAACCACAAACCTTTCAGTTAATAGCCCAGCAGGAAACCACTGCATCACAAAGGACTACTCCGTCACTACAGGCCAGGCACTTCCTGTACATTGTGTCATAGACTCTTCATGGTATGACCATTATGTCCATCTTATAGATGAGGAAACAGGCACAGGGGAACGAGACTAACTGCTCAGAGCAGGGAGTCACACCTAGGTCTCGTAGTCTGTTGTTGAGTGGGAGGAAAACAACAATTATGTGCGGAATCATTTCTATATGACTGCAGGTGTATTTGCCTGCAGGATGGTGGGGGGAATACTGTCGTTTACTGTGTTAGACGGAGGTCTCTAGAGAAACACAACCAGGGCACTTATGATTACATAGACAGATAGGTAGATACAACATATGAAATAAACAGCTAATTAGTCCACAGAGCAGTACAAATGGCTCAGTTCAACATACTTCCATGAGACAGTCAATACACTGGCAGTCTCTCAACTCACGAGGGCTGCTGGGTGCAAGTCAAGGAAGCAGACAGCTGAGTCTTCTGTAGAGCAATACAGGCAGTCCAGCCCCTAGCAGCAAACAGCAGGGCAGGTGACCTACAGTCAGCCAGGTGACAGGGTCCGACAGTCCCCAGCTCATGTGATGTGTACACCAGCAGTGTGGTGAAGCAGGTCTTGAAGGAACCTCAAACTATAGTGACATGGTCCACCGTTGGGTGTCCCACAGGTGGTGTAGCTCACAAGTTGAGGCAGAGAACTAGCTTAGGTAGCTACATACTGGTCCGATCATCAGAGAGCAAGAGACAGAAAGGCGAGGCTTGCCGAGCCATTCATCTCATTGCCTTTCAATTAAACTGCAACCTTATTAACCCCACATGTGTTTATTGGCCAGGTTGGCACAATAATCCTACTTATTGCATTTACTTTTCCAGTTTTCTCAGCATTTCTCATTTTGTTTCAGAAGCATAATGGGGACAGTTTTTAATGTATAATCAGAGGTTTTGGGGGATTGGTGTGCCCTTTCCCATGAGTGGGGGCAGGGGGGCAGGGAAGGGAGTGGAAGGTGGTGCAAACCGAGAAAAGCCTCACTGCCCTTGGCTTAATGCCAACTCAAGGAGACCCTTCAGGCCAGGGTAGAACCGCCCCTGTGGTTTCAGAGACTGTCACTCATTACAACTGGGGTGGAAAGCCTCAACTTTCTCTCAAGGAGCCACCTTTGGTTTCGAACTGCTTACCTTGTGGTTAGCAGCCCAACTTGGGCATGTCTGTGTACTGTGCACACACTCAGCTTTCCCAATGCCGGATTCTCAGTTCTGGGTCCTCATGAGCTAGAGGAGAATTTCATGTGTTTCTGGTGGTTGTGTTGGCTCTCTTTTTCTTTCACTTTGCTGGAAAGCGAGACTCAGGAGTGAGCTTTGCCACCTTCTCTTTGTTAGCACTCAGTCCTTGATGTGGGGAGAGGAATGAAGATGCATCTCAAAGTGCCCGGCCTCTTCCTTTCTGGTTTACCAAAAGCTTTGGTCTGCAGGCGCCTTGGGGCCAGAGAACCAGCACACAAACCAACCTTGGTCCTTGCCGTCACCATCCTGCGCACCCAGCTCGACCCTGGGCAGAGCCCCAGGACACAGGTGGGGGCCACCAGAAGCAGGGCCCTGTGCCCTGGCTCAGTACAGGGGAGTCATGGGGACAGGCATCTGGTGGCAGTCTACAGCCAGGTCCACGATGTCACCCCTCCCTTCACCCAGCAGGGGTCTCACTGCATGGGGAGGCCTCCCTCACCTAGTCTCTGAAAGGAGATGGCTGTGGGTACCTCCCCTCCTGGGCCGGGGAGACCACAGGAAGTGCGGCGCCCCCACAGAGCATGCCCAGGCCACCTGTGAACCATTTCTTCTTGTACCTGTGCTGTGTTTTTCACCCGCCTGATCTTGACTCGGGTCCACCCTGGTGCCCCTTGCTGCCCGCTCGCAGTCTGGTCGCCAGCTACGCTCTGCCTGTGTGTGAATCAGCGCGACACTGGGCTTCGGAACCATTTCTCCTTCTTGTACCTGTGGTGTGTTTTTCACCCGCCCGATCTTGACTCGGGTCCACCCTGGTGCCCGCTCCCAGCCTGGTGGCCAGCCACACTGTGCCTGTGTGTGAGTCAGCGTGACACTGGGCTTTGGGTCCGCCTCCCACTCAGGGAGAAGGCCCTGCCTGGGGCGCCATGTCTCAGCAGTGGCAAGAACACTTGATTGGTATCAGAAGCCCTGAGTGCTGCCTCCCAGGCCTACTGTGAGGCGGAGGGGAGGGTGTCACCGCAGGCTGCAGTTCCACTCCGTGGAAAGGGCCCCTGGGCCACCGGCTGCAGAAGGCCTGCTTGGCTTCCTGGTCTTAAGGGACAGGCTGGGTCGGGCTGGAGGAGGGTGAGTGGGGAGCTGAGCTCTCTGCCTCCAGGCTCCCCTCCCCCTGGGCCCCCTCTTCCTGACAGGGTTCGAGGCCACGGCAGCTACCGGTTAACGCAGACCAGATGCGGCCCCGTCGAAGGACACGCTCAGCGGCCTTCCTCCTTGGAGGCCATGGCGATATTTGAAACCCCACAGAGTTTGGCTCTGGAGCCGGAGTGGAAACCACAGCCCCATTACGAGCACATCTGATCTCCCTGGGAGGAGAGAGGCGGCGGGCTCAGAAGCTGAGAGGGACCTTCGAGGCCCCTGGCTCGGTGGACAACACATTTGCCGCCTAACGAAGACGGCGCGTGGGAGCCTCGCCTCGGGCCAGCATGTCCAGGGAATGCAGCCACGGTGAGCGATGACCTTGGAGCTGGGGCTCCCTGTTTCCACCGCAGACGAGCAGCAGCCAGGAGCCAGATAGAAAAAACCCAAACCCATTGCTACAGAGCCCATCTGACTCCCAAAGACCCACTTGGACAGAGTGGAAATGCCCCAGTGGGTTTCCAAGGCTGCCAATCCTTACGGAAGTAGAGCCCTATCATCGATGGCTTGTGGGATTGCCTGTGGGTTTGAACCACCGATTTTCCATTTAGTAACCAAGCACTTCCAACGCTGTGCCACCAGGCCTCCTCTCAGGGAAGAGCCAGCTTTGAGCGTGGAGCCAGGGCCACACAGCCACCAAGGAACCTCTGGACCTCCCTCCCCGACCTGTGACAGGTCTGCCAAGCACACTCTTTGAAGCTGAAAAATTCCACCAAGAGGGAATGGCTTCTTTCCCGCCAAAGCAACTCAATTGGCACAGATGTGGGGAATAGTTTCCGAGTCCCTGCTGGCCTAGACGAG
The DNA here is from genome assembly GCF_050624435.1 of Tenrec ecaudatus. Taxonomy (NCBI): domain Eukaryota; kingdom Metazoa; phylum Chordata; class Mammalia; order Afrosoricida; family Tenrecidae; genus Tenrec; species Tenrec ecaudatus. The sequence continues at coordinate 63,331,724 of NC_134546.1, read as the reverse complement.
CCTTCTTCCACCACCGCCCCAGCCAGGCAGCTTTGGGCCCGTGCTTCAATGTCACCAGCCTCAGGTTTCCCATTGGCCAAGAGGAAATAATGGTCCTCACCTGGGGGGCTGTGAGATGGCATGAAAGTGTGGGGAGGGGGCGTCAGGCAGAGCAGAAGCTCAACAGAGGCCAGTTAGTGCTACTCCCCAACTTGTTGATTAAATCCTCATGTCCCATTTCGACATCATCCAAGACCATCCCGACGGCCCATCAACACTGGTCAGCAAAAATAACCAAGACCCCCTGGGTGTGTGTGCGCTCCAGGCTGCAGTGATGAGTGAGTTGGCTTTGTGAGTGTGGGCATCTTGAGAGATGGTAGAAGTGGGGGGGGGGGCGTTGAACACTGCAGACAATGGGGACCCTTCAAGATGCTAAGTAACTTGGGGTGAGACATCTCTGCTGGCCCTTTCAGCCTGAGGTTCTCCCCAGCCCTGCCACCTCCCACCCCCTGCTTCCTCTCCCATGCTCAGGGCACTGGATCCTGAGGTGGGCGCTGCTCAGTGTTCCGTGCCTGGGTTGCTCTGGGCTGGTTCCCTGGCTATGTTTTGTGGGGCACAGCACTGACTTGCTTGGTCACTTAACGCCTCAGTTTTCTCATCCATAGATTGGGAGCAGTCGCCAAGTTACGGCCCTTGGACTCTGCGGGCTGTTCTGAGGAGCACAGAGAGGGGTCAGTGAATTGGCTCATGGGATCTTTCCCACTGCGGTCAGCAGAGACCTCAGGCTTCCGGGCCCCAAGTTATGGGAATGTGGAGCTGCCTGCTGCCCTTTGTGGTCTACTCTCAGGAGAAGGAAAGGGGGTGTCTACTCTCCTTTGGGGCAAAAGGTCTAGCCATAAGTGGAACAAGCTCCCCCAAAGTGGAAGCTCTATGGACAGAAAGAGATTAGATGTGGCAGTTGAGCTTAAAATAGCAAGACCAGGCTGGTCTTTGCTTCCTCTGCACATTCCCAGCCGAGTCTCTATCCATGTCTCTGTCCCTGGTCAGTCCATCTGTCCACTCATACACCCGCGCGGCGTGCCATTGCTGTTGCACAGGCCCCCTCTGTGCCCCATGGGGTCTTGGTGGCTCAATGAGTTAACGCTGAACTGCTAACCGAGAGGTCGGTGGGCTGGTCACACCAGCTGCTCCATGTGACAAAAAAGGTGGCTGTTTGCTTCTGTAAAGAGTTGCAGCCCAGGAGACCCCTGGGAGCAATTCTCCTCTGTCCAACAGTGGGACTTGCCTTGATGGCAGTGGGTGCCAAGGCACCGGAGCTGGGCACACTGTCCCTGTGGTCCCTGTCCTCCTGGAACGTCTACTCCCAGCTGCCTAAATCAATATGAAATGCCAGAGCGTAACAGAGGCTAGAAGGGAAGGAGTATGTTTGTTATGGGAGTGCCAATGGCTGACTGTCTGCAGGCTAGAACCTACCATGCGGCCGTCGGGGCCATGGGACCCTAGCCAGGGTTAGCTCCACTTCGCAGGCGAGGAAACCGAGGCTCACGGCGTGGAGAAGCCAGCTCAAGGTCGCAGCTAGGAGGGATGGAGTCACAGCTGAATGCAGGCCCGGGGGCGGGGTGGGTGGGGTGTCTTTGGAATTGCTCTTTCTGAGCATGCCAGGCCTGCCACAGAGCCACCCACCCGAAGCAGGGAAGAGCCTGCAGTTCTTGATCTGCTACGATTCAGGCCCTGGGCTGGAGCGTGTCCTATCTCATTGCTTCTGCTTCCTCACTACACCCTGTGAGGTTCAGGGGCTCACCGAGGTGATCTTCCCAGAGTCACACCACCAGAAGGGCACCAGGTCTGTCTCAAACTGGCCTGCATCTCTTCCTACAATCTTGTGGGGTGAGGTGGGTTCGGAGATTCTCCAAAGACAGTGGTCAACAGTTTCTCTCTACCTGAATACATGTGGCAAACGCCCCTCCTTCCATCCAGAGTCAAGTCTGTCTGTCCCCGGAATCCAGACTGGCCTTAGAATGGTCTTGACCACGTGGTCTGGGACACGCGGGAAGGCCAGCTGCTGTGAGAAGCCCGGCCCAGACGGTCACATGGAATGGGAGGGCCGCCGGAGGACACAGGTGTGTCTCCAGGCAGCTGATCCCACATGGAGGACAGGGACCCCACAGTTGCCCAACCCAGGGATGCTCACGCCCCAGAGTCAATTCCAAGTCAGGGGGAGCTGGGTTTCAAGGCCGTCACCTCTGGGAAGCAGGTCACCAGGCCTGGCTCCCAAGGCTCTTGAGGTTAGTAGCTGAGCAGTGAATCCCTGTGCTACTCAGAGACCTCTCAGTGCCCGGTGGTGGCTCTGCCTGTTAGGTGCGGCACTGCTCCCTGGAAGGCCGGCGGCATCGGGTCAAAGCCATCAGCTGCGTCTTGGGAGAAAGATGGGGCTATTGGTCTCAGCTTCAGACGCCCTGCAAGGGCTGCTGTGAGTCAGAAGCGGCTTGCTGGCAGTGGGTGTGGGTGCTGCGAGACTCCTCACAGAACCTGAGGCCCAGCCAGTGGTCGTCCTGGGAGCCCGCTGGGCGGGGGTGGATTGTTGCACCGTGCAGAGAACTAGAACACAGAGAAGTCTCTCCTTCCCTAGGACCCTGGGCCACGGTTCCCACAGGGCCCTCCTCCGGCTTCAGTCTCACTGGGAAGGCGTGGGAGGCGTAGGTCTCCCACATCCCATGCGCGCAGCGCGCCCACGACAAGGATGGCAAGCTAAGAACTGGGACTCGGCGCTCTGATTCTTGGGATCGGAGTTCTCGTTCTGCCAATTTCTAGCTGTGTGGCCCTGAGCAAACCAGTACACCGACCGCACCTGCATCTCCTGATCTATAAAATAAGGAACGTGCTGTCTTACAGGGTTTGTGGAAACGCTTAAAATAGCGCCTGGTGCTTGTGGTTCTGATAGAGACTGCTTTAACCCTGGAGACCAGGGCCGGCACTCAGTCGCCTTTCAAGCCTGCAATGGTTCACCCCCCGGTTCAACGTTCAGCCAAACAGCAGACAGGCATTTAAGGGGAGCAGTAACACCCGAGGGGTACGCGATCCTCGAACAATCAACCTTAGGAGATCCGGAAGGTGGCGTTTGTCCAGGAGCGATGCTCGGAAGACCGGGAGGGAAAGAGAGGAAGGACAAACAGAAACGGTAGACACGGGGAGGAAGTACGATTCTTCTCAAGTGTGCGTGGGCGGCATCAATACCAGGGAACAAAATGTGTAAGAATTGCTGAATGTGAAGCCAATTTTCTCCGTAAACTTTCACCTAAATCACAATAGGAAGAGGGGTCAGGTCCCGTGCAAACCTTTACTCCGGGAGCCCGAAGACTTGGGACCCCGGCCCCAGAGCTGCACCGAATGCTCACCGACTCACACACCCATCAGAACCAGACAGGTAACCAAGGTGTGAAGTGGCCCTGGAGGCGTGGCCAACTGGAAAGCACCTGCCCATCAGTTCAAATGAGATGTTTTGACACACCACACTGAAGCCCGCGGCGAAGCAGGTCTCCAAGGAGCCTCAAGCTCTAGTGACACGATCCAGGAGGTTGGCTGGGCCCATTGGTAGGGTAGCTCACAAGTTGAGGCAGAGAACTAGAGTGCACCAGCGAGAGGGGCAGGCCTTGCCGAGCCATTTATCTCAGCCCTCCAATCAAATGGCGACCTGATTAATCCCACATGTTCCTATTGGCCAGGTTGGCGCCACACACCTACCTGTCACACATAGCAACAGCCAACCTAGAAGGTCCAGCTCCACTGCTTCTGTGATGGAGGGGTGTGCCTGAGCTGCCCTGGGTTGTTTGCCCAGCAACCATTCCCCTTGAGGTGGAGTCTGTTCCCTCCTTATTGTTGCTAATGACCTTCCCTCCCCGGTGATTGGGCTAGGGGCGAGCACCTGACCAAGCTTAGCCAATCAGTGCCTTCCCCAGAGACTGCCAGGGCTGCCTGAACACCTGGAAGCCAGGCGAGCCCAGGAACTGTTGGCAACCCTGCTTCCTACTACAGAGCCGAGCAAAGGACAGAGCGAGGGCTGTGGGGCAGCTGAGCGAAGCCCACCACGTATTTACAGGGCTCCCGGGGCTGACTGCCGTTCCTGCTGGAGCCAGCTGGATCCCCGGTTGGGGATTCCCGGAAACACCTGGGGGGCGGGGGGGGGGTCCTTTCAGTAACTCCCATGCCTCTTTCCTGCCACCTTTCCTTTGCGCGCTCCCTCAGAGAGTGTAGTGTCTTTTCCGCTGCCTGCAAGTGCGCCCTTCCTGCTTGGTCTGTGAAGAAATGCCCGATGGCTCCCAGTCACGGAACCCGCTGCTCGCGCGATCACATTGCATCTTCATGGCGACTCTGTGAGGTGAGGCCGATCCAGTTCTGATCTCTGATCAGTGCGAAAACTGAGGCCCAAAGAGGGTAGCAACCTGCCCAAGTCTCACAGCTGAGTAGGAATCTGAAGCTGGTTTGGCTGGGTCTTGGGCTCATGTGTCGAACTCCTCCTGGCACTTACTCATTCTTGCCGAACTTGGCATTGGAAAGTCACCACCCTGCACGGTCAGCTGGGCCTTATAGAGAGCCTAGGATTCTTTGGGCTTATTGGACTCTGTCCTACTAAGTAGGCTGATTCATCCTGAGGATGTGCCGTCTTGGTTGGGCTGACGGCCGTCTCTGCAGGGAGCCTAGGCAGGGCCCAGCCAAGCCCCCAGACAAGACTGCCTGGCTGAAAAGGCTGACTCCAAATCTGGCCACAGCTCTCAGACCTTCCTCTGAGTCACTGACCTGGACAGACGAGGGGCAACAATGGTCCTCAGTGCTCCCTGGGGCCTAAGCTACCCCGTAGCCGGCTTGTCAGGGCCCGGGTGACGATGGCCTGCCTTCCTCTGCTTGCCCCGACACTCACTCTGCCCGTTGCATCTCAGGACTCTGGAGCCCTGGGCTGGCTTCTCCTTGCTGAAAAGCCAGGCAGGACCAAACTGAGACCGCTGTCCCCACCAGGAGCGGTGATAGTCCTCAGAGAGGCAGATGGAAGACAAGACACAGCAGTCGCTGGGCCCCGGGACACACAGGTTTTCAAGGGAAATAGCAGAGGCCCAGGGCGAACTCTCACGTTCTGGTAACCACCCACATCACTGACAGGTTTCTGAGACACACGCCAGCCCACTCCTGCCCTTTAAGAACATCCAACCTCCCTCATTTGAATTCTATGAATGTAGGTTCTTTTTGCCTCTTTTTGAACATTTTATTATGGTTTGGATGAAGGTTTAGTTTCTCACTTAGCAACCTCACTCCCTCGTTCACTCATTGCCAATGATGACTCGCAGTGAGCCTGGAGGGCCGGGTAGAACTGCCCCTGTGGGTGTTCGAGACCGGAGCCTTTTACAGGAGTAGAAAGTCCTGTCTTTCTCCCGAGGAGCACCTGTGGGTTTTCACTGCGGACCTTTCGGAGTGCAACCCAGCACGTAACGCCGTGGCACCAGGGGTTCCACTTAACAATGTATGCACATTTTATTTCACGACGTTAGTTGCCATCCCTCGATGGCACAGCACCCTGAGTGCCCAGTTTCCATGTGCTCAGCATTCCTGCCTGCTGGACTTTGTTTGGGGGCAAATTCAGCCTTTTTGCTCTCATTGTCCTTGCAGTGCTATCGTTGATTTTATAGGCCTGGAAGGTGACTCTGGGGGTGGGTTCAGTTCCAGGTTTGAAGGGTGTCTAACTAAGGGCCATAGCCTTCGGGGGGGTTTCCACCAGTAGTACCAGTCAGTCTGACCTTTTTGTGATTTTGAATTTTGTCTTGCCTTTCCTCCCGCTCTGTCCAGAAACGTCTGTTGTGACCCTGATTAGAACAGTTGGTCATGGTAGCCGGGCACCGTCTAGTTCTTCCGGTCTCAGGCTGGTAGAGGCTGTGACTCATGTGGGCCATTAGCCCTTTGGACTACTTATTCCTTGGAGCGTTTGGTTTTCTTCACTCTTCTTTGCTCTGGATAGGGAGAGCCCGCTCGCTATATTTTAGAAGGCCATTCTCAAGCATTGAAGACCCCATTTGCTCCTCACCTGAGTGTGTGGGGGGACATTGTTTTATGGACTAGAGTATGCCAATTGACCCAGCTGTTTTCCTAGCCCTCAAACCCAATGTTGTTCCGCAGTTTGGTCTTGGCTAAGAGGTTTGCATAACGTCACCTCCTTAATGCTCTGCCGTATTTGCATTACATATAGATACATATGTAGAAATATCCTGCCACACCTATATGTGCTCAGGAATGTGCTCTTCTACACTACCCCACACCTACTCAGCTGACATGCTGAATTATGCTTCTACTTCCAAAATATCGTCCGTGATTACCGTGGACGCAATAGTGTGCATGTAGTAACAGTATGCAGGATGACGTATGTAGCAATATTTACCCTTGCAGTGCTCTACTCCCGTGTGCCTCTCAGTGTCTGCCGTGGCCACATTGTGCGGACCTTCCCTTTATTGCGTGTTGCCTTTCCTGTGCTCAAGTTAACATGTGTGCGCTCTAGTTGGTGATTTCCCCTCCCTTCCCTTCTCATCCCTGGGGGCCGTTAAACAATTACTTATCTATGTGCATAAACCGTTTCTGGCTTTCTGCCATCATGGTCATATACAATGTTTGGCCTCATGTGATGGTTTATTTCGTGCAGCATGATGTTGTGAGCTGTGTCATGGAGGCATCATGCTTCTTGAACATGGGGTAGTAGTCCGTTACGGCTAGATTCCAGAGTCGTTGTTTTTAAGTCATTTGTTGATGAGCACTTCGGTTGCTTCCATATTTTTTCATCACTGTCATGCTGTGATCTAGTTATGTTGCAACGCATTTCTCTAGGATACACACCTACCAGCGGGCTTGCCAGAGCATGTTATCTCTAGTTCTAACTTTTTAAGGAATGTCATACCATTTTCTACAGTGGTTGTACCATTTTGCAATCCCAAGACGAAGTCACAAAGAGCAGAAGAAGTATGTAAACAGCACATCTAAGCCTTAAATGGCCAATTGCTTGTTGTTGTTGTTAGGTGTCCGCGAGCTGATTTTCCACTCATCGTGACCCTGTGCACAACAGACTGAAACCCTGCTGGCTCTGGCGCCCTCCCCACCACTGTCCGTAGGCCTGAGCCCGTGGCTGCAGCCACTGTCTCCACCATCTCGTCGAGAGTCTTCCTCTTTTTCACTGCACGGAGGGACTGGTCTCTCTTGTCAGCATGTCCATGTAAGATGAAGTCTTGCCATCCTTGCTTCCAAGGCACATTCTAGCCATGTTTCCTCCTAGACAGACGTGTTTGCCCTTTAGCACTCCCATGGTACTTTCAACGGTCCTCGCCAGCACCAATCACTGGACAACCTTAAAAGCAAGAGATTGGAACCGAACCTGTGACCTTGGGATAGCGGTTCTCTGCTTTTGCTCACTCTAGGCCTTTTCAGCTTTAAACCCACAGGAGCATTTCAAGGCCTTTCATCTACAACAGGTGTGTTTAAAGGACTGCCCAGTTCCCTCAGTGGGGTTTCCAAATAAAGTAATTCTGACATGGTCTGTGGAGGAAGCTGTACACCTCGAAAAGATAAAACTTTAAATCCAGGTAGCCCTTGTAGGCCTTTTAAAAGCCTCCCCGTGAGCATCACTCAGTTATCTTCTTCTGTCTGTGGGTTTATTATATGTCCGCTCTTAGGAGGGACGCAGGCTGACCCTTGCTGTAATGCTAGCACATTGACAGCAGCAGGGAATTTCTCCACTTTTGTTTTTCCCGTGGACGGGATGGCCACATTCCTGCCCAGCACTAGGGTTGCCAGTTTCCGTGGTACTGTGATTAAGGACTTCATAGAAGGCTGACAGTCAGTTCCAAACTGCACACCTTGGAACAGTCAACTCTCTGAGATCAAAAGGCAGCACTCACACAAGGACAAAGTTCAGAAGGGTTGGGGCAGAAGCTGGGGGCGGGACACAAAACAGGAAGGACGTGGGATGAGGGTTGTGGCATTGCGGGGATTGCTGAATGGAAAACTGATCTCCCTGGAAGCCTTCAACCCAACTCACAAATTTAAAAACTGCACTGCCCACATCCTCTCCTATCTTCACGGAAAGTAGAGCATGCGAGTCGATTCTTAAAGTTTGCAAAGCTTTCTGAGAACTTGGAATTAGCATGGTGTGGGGTTTGCCTTTGAGTCCTGTGGCCCGGAGCTCCAATCCCGCCAGAATCCACAGACTCTGGCCATGTGATAATGATTACTGATGTACCAGTGCTTTTACATGTTTTCCCTCCAGCTGCAAACTTTAACCTCTGACAGGCGCACATAATGAAGTGTTGCAAAAGACTCGACACTTTACGTCCAGTCTTATCACGGACAGGTACCACCTGCTTTCCCGCACTACCCCCTGGATTTATTGGCACCTATTGGCAGAGCGAGAAGAGCTTTGTAACACTGCCCATGCGGGGCAAAGGCCGAGGGGCTCTGTGGTGGAGAGGTGAGAAACCAGAGCGAGGCCTGCCTGCAGACACAGCTGAGAAGAGGTGCTCCTGACCCACAAAATGTCTCCCGGGCATTTCCGATCCTGTATTGGAACCTGTCCACTTCCCTAATAAGCATCCTAACAGTGAGCATTGTCTGTGAGTGCTTTGTGGCCATCGCATCAGTTTATTAAGCCCAGCAGAGAAGTGAATGCGCTGTGGGAATGCTGGTTGGTGTTGGAACCGGACAGAAGACGGAGGGTGAGGACATGTGGGAACCCCACCTCATAGGATTGGTTTCCCCCTTATGAAGTTCCGACAGGACTCCTACGCCATCATCCCAGAGGGCTGTGTTATGGCCAGTCCCTCTGCTGTTCACAGGTAAATACCAACAGGCGGGTGCCGACTAACTTAACTCTTGAGTAGGATTCTGGGCTTTGCAAGGTGGACCCGACTGGAATGTGGAACAGATTCGCTACTCCTCTTGGAGGATCTTAAGCTCTTTGGTTGTGGGACATCCTGCAAACTCTGTGGTCCTGATCTTACTGGTCGGCGTGGCTGTCATCTCCCCAGGGAAACACATCCTTCCCAGAACGTTAAAGGCTACTGCGCAGCTATCTCCCTGACGTGATATCCCTCCACCCACAGCATCGACAGTAAGCTTCAGCAGAACACGCCGCCGCCATTAAACAGCCCAATAAGTGAGTACACAACACCGTCACTGACCTTCAAGCGGAGATAAAAAACAGGGAGGAAGTGGGATAAATGATGCCACATTATAGAAATTATAATCAACATAAAATGAAATATGTACGAATTGTTGATTTTTCTCTGTAAGCCTTCACCCAGTTCACAATAAGTACTGTCAAGTATTGCTCATATTCCGTTTTCAAGAGAATGATCAAAAGGGGGAAATTGTTCATCAGAAATGACTAACAACTTTAGACCTACCCCAGGTGCTTCTACTTAGAAACCTTACTTGCCTGCTATTTTCCAAACCCACGTTCTCTTGAGACCTCATCATCGTACAAGCATTCTTGTACCTATTACGAATGTAAAGAAGGATGTGTGACCCACTCACATCCTTTCCCCTGCTTAGAAAGGACCCATCTTCGTTTAAATGTCAATTTGCCAGCATCTGTCTTCTTTTACCCACAACTCTCTCAAACCTTCTTCTGTAAGAAGCCTGCTACTGCCTTCCTCACCTCGCAGCCCTTGGTATCTCCTCTGGAGTGCCGGCTTCCGGCCTGCAGCCATTTGACTTATTCCTAAGTAAAGTCTTACTAAAAATTTGTATACCCCAACTCCAGAATCTGTCATCTGACAGCATAAATCGGTCTTCAAGCTGCACACATGTTCCAGTGCAGGAGACTGTCCCGCCAGAGAATTCCCGAGCCAGGGTGGCGTGCTGCTTCTGTGTCGGGCTGCTCCCCGCAAGGTCAGCCGTTTGAAGCTGGGAGAAAGGTGAGGCTTTCTACTCCTGTAATGCTTTTCAAAGCAGGGCAACCCCCAGGACCAGTTCCACTCTGTTCTCTAGGGTCGGCATGCGTTGGAAGGGACTCAGTGGCAGTGAAGTGTTTTGTAAAAAAAAAAAAAAGGAGTAATCCCCACCATCATGCTGTTTTAGAATTGTTTTCAAGAAAATGGTGTCGCCGGAGTTGGTTCCCCCTTTTTTTCTCCATCCTGTGGTGGTTTGCCTATTGGTTTTGATGCTGGAAACTCTGCCGCCAGTGTGTCACACATAAGCCGATTCATCCACAGTGCACAGGCGCAGGGCTTCCAGGCCAAGCTAAACTAGAGAGAAAGCCGGAGGGCTGACTTCGGAAAGCCAGCGGCTCAAAACCCTTTGGATCACACAGAAGAGTGTTCAATCCATACAGACTTTTGATCGCCCCCAACAGTCTGTATCACAATGCTGTGCAGTGTTGCAGTTGCGCGTGCGGAGTGCAACTAGTTAAGTGCTCGGCAGCTATCCAAAGGGTGGGGGGTTGAGCTCACTAAGAAGCACCTTGGAAGAAAGGCCTGGCAACATCTATCGCCAACCGCCCAGCCTGTGTCTCACAGGTCCCTCTCACACATATGGGGGATGTCCAGGCATTGGAAGGGACTCGAAGGCAGCTAAGTCTTTGTGTGTTTCGAGTGCATGACGGTAAGCCCTCCAGGCCGGAAGACCTTCATGCACACATTGGTCACAAGAGTAAACTTGACATGAAATAAATTATTCTGTATAAGTACATAATTCAGGTCCTGTGATATGGAGTTGGCCTACATTGGCCCAATATCCCTCTCTCAACAGGGCTTTCTAAAATTAGTACCAGGGGACTAATCAAAGACAGTATAAATGCAAGAGTGTTATGCCCCAAAGGGATGATTGATAGGACCATAAATTAACAAGGAGGTTTTGAAAGGGAGTCAAAAGCAGATAAAAAACAAACAAACAACACTCCCCGCCCAATAGATCCAGGAATGAGTTTTGGGCTCACACTAAATCCTAGCTCCAACTTAAGGACAATTAGTTCTTACATCTTGACCCGGCTCCATACTCGCCCTCAGGAAGGGAACACAGGAAATATGGGTGCTATAGGAAAATGGGGTGATGAAATTAGGTGGGGCCTGGCTATCAGATAAAATAGCATTTGGGGTCTTACAGGCTTGTTTCCAAACAAGCAGCCACCTGAGTGAGATGTCAACTAAGACCACATGGCAGAAGCCCACCAACATCCGTCACCGAAGGACTGTAAATCATGTAACCTGATGTCGAAGGAGGGAATAGTGTCAGAGTCTAAATTGTGAGAATCCTGTTTGCAGAAGGCTGTGGACGACAGGATGACAAGACACCTTGGTGGGATCTACATGGGAAACAAGCCTCCGCTGATCTCCCTCCACCCGTTGTGGAGGGGGAGGAGGGAAGTGGTTACGAAACAGGGGCATTGGAGAGGTGGCTATAGAAGATCCAAATGGTAAACCTGACTTGAACTGCTAGTCAGGTGATTCCCACCTCTGGTGCATGTTAGCCCCAATCTGGTTTTCAACATTTTCTCTATTTTTTTGGTTTGTTCATTCATTTTTCATGAGTTTTTAAAGCCCCTGGTATCACTGCCCATCATGAAGTGCTCAGTGTGATGGCCAAGGCGGTTTGTAAGTCAGAGAAGAGTATCGTGCCTCAGATGCAGGACGGATCCAGGGCAGGGTCTGGCCACAGGGAGGATCCCTTTTGTGTGTACTGAGTCCAATAGAATTGGGCCAGCATCCCATTCGCTGTGTGGCCTGAGGCAGGTCACATTACCTCTCTGAGCGGCTGGCTTTTCATCCCGGAAACGAAGTGGCTGTGAGCATTCAAATTCCGCTGCAGGGATCAATCCTGATGAAATTCCACCTGGTGGCAAATTTACGTTCTTGCTAATGGCAAGGGACCTGGTGGCACAGTGGTTAGACATTTGGTTGTTGATCGAACCCACCAGCCCCTCCATCGGAGGAAGATGTGGCATTTGGCTTCTATAAGGTTTTTGGTCTTGGAAACCCTTTAGGGCTGCCTTGCGCTGTCCTGTGAGGTCACTGAGTCACGGAGACCCGATGCGAGGGCTTGGTTTGGGAGCTGCGTAACAGAGGAAGTCCTGGCAGCCGTTTAGTTTATTCCTAAGTAAAATCTTATTTTAAAAGATATGTGTTTTTTTTCATATTGTTTATTTATTTTTAATTCATCCCTCTCTCCCCCTCAACAGCTTTATTGGCTCATAATTCACACATCATACAATTGAACAGCTCAATCCTTGAAGCACATCAAGGGGAGTTGTACAATCACCACCACGCCTATCTTCGAGCCCCTCCCCGCCATGGTCACATCAATCACTATCAGTTCTAGTGCCCCTCCCCACTCCTGCCCTCACTGTTCCCTTTCGAAATCCCCCTTCCCTCCCCACCCCCTACTCCCCACCCCCACCCCTGCATTCCCTACAACACCATACATCCATTCCTCCCGTGCTTCACAGCTGGGAGACCCCGCGGAAAACAGTGCAAGGCAAATCGCACTAAGGTAGAAAGAAGATCATGTTCAGATAAAGGCAAAAACACAAATGATGAGGAAGAGGGAGAAGACCTCCATCCATGTTCAAGAAGCCAGAGAAGAAGTATCTGTCATGCGACATCTAAGAGATGCTGGCACCAAGTGCTAATTCAGCTCATGTCTATCGGGAGGACAACTGGTCTGGGACCGAGTTCCGTCTGCAAAATCAGGATTGCGATGGCCTCTGCCTGATGGTAAGGCTGTTCAGGACTCTTGCCTGTGGCCAGCATGGCTGTTCCAGGAGTGGTCTGACTAGACATTCTGCAGGTGAGTTTCAGACTCCCTTAAATTTTTTTTTGTCTATCAGGTCGGATTTCCATTTTGAGGTTCTGAAAACATTGCGTCACAGTGTGCAACAGAAAAGGCCTGATTTCCCGATTGCTGATGTCAAAATGGGTGCATATGCAAATGCGGTGAAGAAAGCTGATGGCTCCCCGCTGTTATAAGATACAGCATCTGGGGTCTTAAAGGCTTGAAGTCAAAAAAGCAGTCATCTAACAGGGAGGCAACAAAGTCCACATGGAAGAAGCACACTAGCCTGTGGGGTCACCAGGTGTCGAGGGGATCAGGTATCAGGCATCAGACCCCAAACAAACAAATATATTGATGCAAATGATGGGGTTCCGAGTGGAGACCCCAAGCCCATCTGTAGATAATTGGAAATTCCTACACAGAAGGGTCACAAGGAAAAAATGAGACAGCCAAGGTGCAGCACAGCACTGACGGACAGAACACACAACATTCCTCTCGTTTTTTAAGGCTTCCCTCCTCCCCCACTATCATGACCCCAGTTCTATCTTACAGATTTGGCTATCCTGAAGCATGTACACTGGTACAGATAAGAGCTCTGAACACATGGAATCCGGGACAGATAAACCCCTCAGGAACAGTAATGGGAGTCGTGATACCATGAGGGTAGAGGGAAGGCAGGGGTGGGGGGTGAAGGGAGAGAAATAAGGAACCGATTACAACAATGAACGTATTAATCCCCACTTCCGCCCCCCAGGGGATGAACAATAGAGACATGGGTGAAGGGAGACAGTGGACGGTGTAAGATATGAAAATAATAGTAATTTAAAATTTATCAGTCCACATGGAAAAAGAGGAGCTGATCCCAAGGGCTCAAGCAGAAAGAAAATGTTTTGAAAATGACGATGGCAACATATGTACAAATGCGCTTGATACAATTGAAGTATGGATCATTATAAGAGCTACAAGAACCCCCAATAAAATGATTTATTTTTTTTATAGGCATGATTTGTGGCAGATGGGGGACTGGTTTTACCACCACGACAATGCACCTGCTGATGCAGCCATCTCATTGCACCAGTTTTTGGCAAAAACAAAACACAACAGCATGCTCTTGCCCCATGCCCCTGACTCACCTGACCTCACTCTGTGCGACTTCTTTTTGTTTCTGCGAATGAAGGGGGACATGAAACGACAGTGATTTGATGACATAGGAAAGGTGAAGAAAAAAAAACAAAAACGAGGGAGGTGCTTTCAGCCATCCAAGCAGATGAGTTTGAAACATGTTCCCAAGAATGGAATTGCAGATGTGACACATGCATATAGTGTAATGGAGAGTGCTTTGAAGGTGATGAGGTTGTTTTGTAAAAAGAAAAAGAAAATCTAAATACAGAGCTTTGGAAACAAAAAGGATAACTGCACTCCTGAGTCTGTTATTTGACGGTAGAAATCAACTAAACAGCTTTTACATTAAAACAATTAAACAGCTGGTTGCTAACCAAAAGGTTGGTGGTTTAAAATCACGGTGCCCCAGCTTGAGGGTGCCCCAGGAGCTCAGTGGATTACAAATTGGGCTGCTAACCACAAGGTCAGAAGTTCAAAAGCACCGACCATCCTGTGGTCGAAAGAGGAGGCTTTCGGCTCCCGTAAAGATTTACAGTCTCAGAAACGCACAGAGGCAGCTCTGCTCTGTCCTACACAGTTATAATGAGTCATAATTGACTCTCCGGCAGTGAATGAATAAGTGAATTTGCCTCAAGAAAAGATATAGCGATTGGTTTCCACAGAGATTGTTGTTGTGTGCCATGGCCTTGCTTCCAGCTCTCTAAACTCAGATCCCTTCCCATACACACTCACTTCCTCTCCCCTGGGCCAGCCTCTGCCAGTACAAGCGTGCATGCTTCTCTCCTGGCTCAGATAGTAGCTGACGGCTCCCACTGTCGTACACCCTGCCTGTTATGACCCTGTCTCGGCCCATTCCAAGCCCACCCATGCCATTCTTCTGATAGATAGCTGTATACAATTCTGCTTTATGCGAGAGCCTAGTAACGAATTAGGTGATGGATAGAGGTGGGAGCCCGGCCCCCAGGATGGGGAGCTTGAGGAGTTCCCGCGCTGGGTCCTGAGCTGCCTTTAGGTGACGAGCAGCTGGGCCGCCGCCCTGTGGCTCTCACCGGAGCACTCTAACCTGGCAACCAACCAATGTGGCCGGCTCCCGGCGCCCTCTGCACTCTGCACACCTCCCACGTGTGCCTGTCCGGGCTCTGGGCCTGCTGGTTCCTGTGCCACCCACTTCCATGTCTTCTCAAGGGCATGTCTGCCCCTGAAATGCCCGGCCAACTCCTGAGGCCCAGCCCAAGTCCGGTCCAGTCTGTCCCCTTGATTCTCCTGACCCTTGTCACAGGCTTCCCTTCAGCCACACAGCCCACAGCAGCCCTGGTCCTCTCCTCTGCAGGAGACAGCACCCAACGGCCAGCTACAAGCAGACATGCCCCTGTGAGAAGGCATGTGAACAGGTATCAGTGCACAGTGCGTGTGAGTGTAGGTGGTGGGAGCATGAGGGTATGTAAGTGCTTGTGTGAGTGTTTAAGGAGTCTGGGTGGACTTGAGAAACCAATTCATAGACACTCACATGTGTATAAGAAAGATTTACATACAAGAACAATTGAATATTGAGAAAACATCCCAACCCAGTCCAGATCAAATCCATAGTCTGATATTAGCCCATATGTCTGATACCAATCTATAATTTCCTCTTCAGGCTCATGTAACACATGCAAGGACGTTGAATGCAGGAAGATCACAGGCCAGTGGGCAGGAAGTCTTGTGGATCTAGTGATGGTGGAAGCATCTCAGCGCTGGCAGGGGTCTCCACGTGGCTCCTCTACCTCTGAGGCCCTGGCTGCCATCAGCCTATCTCCATGTGGCTTCTCAACTACAATGTCTCCCAGGGCGTGAGCGTGTGTCCCACCTCAAGTGAGCTATTTATCTCCCTGGTGCCTCCAGATGAGGTCATCAAGCTGCCACCTGACTGACAGGCTAAACTCCACCCCTTCACTCTTAATCCTCTCAAATTGACAACAGATTATGTAACCACCACAGGAGAGTGAATATGAGTGTGTGCCAGTGTGCATGGTGTGTGTGCTTGTGGGGTGTGTGAGCATATGTAAGTACCTGTATGAGCGTGTAAGGTGAGTGAATGTGTGTGTGTGTGTGACAAAGTTGCTGTGTGGGTATAGTTTGAAGAGTACGCATATGATGCGTGAGTGTGTGGTGTGCAACTCTGCATAAACACGTGTGACTGGGGTGTGTGTGTGTGTACACTATGTGTGAGCGCCAGTGTGATAAGCGTGCTTCGGTGTAGTTAGTGTAGGAGTATGTGTGGGAATTTGTGTGTCTGTGGTGGGAGAGGCCCTCTCCCCAAATTGACCTTGGTCCCCTGAGGTGCAGCCTCTCAGAGGCCAAGCAAGGTCTCAGGCAACTTGCATTTTAAAAAACGAAGAGATGCCAAAACGCCAGACAGAATGTCTACTCCTGTATTTGTGAAGCTTTCCCTTTGAAAGAGGGTCACGATATTTCCCCCGTGCTCAATTTGAGAGCAAGGGGACCATGTCTTGTCCCTTTACCTCTGGATGCTTCTGTGTACCATCCTTCGGCATGGGGACATTCCCTTACGTCACTACAGTGTGACTCCCAACTACCTCAGGGAATTCATCGAGGACCGAGGCGAGCGCTGAGCACACTGGTTCTACAGAGGCCCAGGGAGTGAACACTCAGCTTTGCGGGCTGAGGGCTGTCAGTTGCAACTTGCCAACTCTTGTGTGGACTGGAAGTGGCCCATGATGAGGATAACTGGCTGAGTACACTGGCCCCCCCAGACTGTGCGCAGGCAGGCAGGCAGGCAGACTGCAGGCCAGTTTAATCTGGCTAACTGGCCCTAGAGTGCAGAGATTTGCTGTCCTGGTCTGTGTGTGTACGGGTCTTACATGCTGGGTTTAGCTAAGTGAATGTTCTCAGTCCCCCAAGTCCAACAGCAAGGAGCTGTGCTAGTCGTGAGGTGGCCACAGGCTTTGCAGATGCAGGAGTAGCCCGGGGGTGTGGCCCGATGGGCCTGGGCTTCAGGCTGCCCCTTTGCCCGGCAGGCTGTTCCTCCAGGCAGTTCAGTGAAGAGCAGACCAGCTGTACAGGAAGGTGGCCGCAGACCTCTAAATTAGAGGCTCCTGGTGAAAGGGGTCCCACACCACATGGCTCTGCTGGCCTCCCCTGTGACCTTAGACCTCTCCCCAAGGAGAGGGGCCAGGCCCGACTCCCCACAAAGCGTCACCCAAGGCCCAGGTCAGGCCACAGGCACGGCTCCGAGAGAGGTGGCTCAATTTCTACTAGCTTTAGACATCGCCAGATGGCCTTCCACGGAGGCTGCACGTGTCCGCATGGCCACCAGCAGGGGACGAGAGTTCCTGTCTGGCCACAGCCCCTCCAACATTGGTTGCTCTCTGATTTTCTGATCCTCAGGGGACTTAGGTGGTATCTCATGGTTGTTTTAATTTGCATTTCTCTGATGGTTAGTGATCGGGAGCATTTTCTATGTTTATTGGCCATTCGGGTCTCCTCCCGAATGAAACTTCTGTTTCGGTCTTTTGCCCGCTTCTTCAGGGGGTTAACTGCTTCCTTCTCTTTGCAGGCTGGGAGGGTATTATAGATTTTCATAGTAAGCCCTTTGTCTGTTGTGTCATTGCGAAACACCCTCTCCCAATCCGTGTCTTTACTCTCGATGAAGTCTTTCTATGCACACAGGTGTTTTGTTCTTTGCACAGAGAAGGGACTGGAAGGCCTATAGTAGGTGCATGCTTTCAGATCTTGGCGGAATTCCTCTTCTGACAGGTGAGGAGATGTGCAGGTGCAGAGATGTATGGTTAGCTTTAGTCCACGAGGCCCAGCCTCTCAGTCCTGGCCACGTGGGCCCCTGCCCAAAGCCACTGGTGAAAGGACGTGGGCTCCAGCCCCAGCTTTGCCACGATGCACAGCCACTCAGGCCATCTAGGGGGCTCTCCATGTGACCCGAGGACAGAGCCATGGGCGAGGTGGCTGGTCCAGAGCTCAGGGCCCAGCCGGCGGTCTGTCCGGCCAGCAATAGGCAGAGAGCTGCCCTGGATGTTACGTGCCCAGCCTGGTCAGCAGCTTCTGCAGCCTGCAGATCCATCTGCCTCAAACATGCCACCAAGATAAAGATCGGTGGGGTGGGGTGGGGGGGGAGGTGATGGGCTATCTGAGCCACCAAACCACCAGGCAGCCCATTTTTGTGTGTCTCCCCAGGGTCCCTCCATTTCAGTCTGTCCCTAGACCTCATCTTGGAGCATGGCTTGGCACATGTGTGCTGGCGGCTGTGGGCTTCAGGGATCCCTGCCTCCCTACGTGATCCCTGACTGCCTCTGGGCCCAGGGACTCAGTCCTAACACAAGGAAGCTTGAAAAAGCGAGGCTGTGTTGTCCCCAAGATTCAACTAACTCACTGCCACGGATTCCGACTCATGACCACCCTAGAGGACAGGGTGGAACTGTCCCAGTCAGTCTTGTCGGAGGTAAAAAGCCCCGTCTTTCGCTGTCTGAGTGGCTGGTCATTTCAAACTGCTGACCTTGTGGCTAGCAACCCAATGTGCAACCCTTACACCACCAGAGCGCCCCACTCCTGAGATTAGGCCGCACAAAGAGCGTGGCTTCTTTTTGTTGCCGTTCTGTGAGCAGCCCGGTGGAAAGGCTTCGGACATCCCGTCCTGGAGAAGCTGCATGCGGGTGGCTGTGTGAGCGAGCTTGGAGGCGGATCCATCCCCAGTCAGGTGTCAGCAGGCTGCAGGCCTGACCTTGATGGCAGCCTGGGAGGGTCCCCCTAGGCTGGGCACATGCCTGATCCACAGCCGCTGGCTGCATGTGCAACAATAGATACGTGTGAATCAGGGGCCGATTGTGCACTGGCCCCTTTCCTGTGCTTCTCCCTGTTCCCCCTGGGAGGTGAGGCGAGACTTGGACAGCCAACATGCTCTCTGGAATCGAGGATGGCAAGACTTCTTCTTACGCACGGTGGACACGTTACCAGGTGACAGTATGATGGAGGATGTCATGCTGGGCTGAGCAACACAGGTTCTCCATGGTGTGTAACAATAACTTCAAATTTGGCAAGATATTTTCAACTGTCTCATCCCCCTTAGGCTTTAGGGGCAGGCAGCTCTTCTGACACCATTGGCCAGATGAGGAAACTGAGGCCCAAGGGGGCATTGACTTATCCGATGTCATACAGAGCATTAGCTGCCAAGCCCTGGTTGGAATCCAGGCCCCTGAGTTCAGAGCTCAGGACCTTGACAGAGCATCAGCCTGGGCGGTCTGGGCTCAGCCCCACTGGGCTTTCTGATCGTCACCGGGCATCGTGAGCAGCTTTGCCCTCGGGCAGAGTGTGTTAGAAAGTAGGTCCCTATCACTCCCCTGACCAGTCCAGGGAGGGTAGCCTAGCTCTGAGGGACTTGCCTGGGTGTGCCCTGGATGCGATTCGGGATACGAGGGTCTTGGGGTCTGGAGTCACGCCCGAGTTGCCTGGTCCCTCGTCCAGTCTTGTGCATTTTCTGTTTGGAACAGCATGTGTCTCAACCATGGTCCTTTCCAGGTTCTGTAGTCCTGCCTGCAACTGGGGTGTGTTGACCTGCTACCACCCTGGTTTTTGTGACCAATTCCCATGTGCTCCCAGGTTCTACTAGGTGACCGGGTTTCTGTGAGTCCCCTGGCACCATGGTGGCTCCATGCTGATGGCCCTCTGCATCTCCATAAATTACATTTTATGTTGAGGGTCTGTTTGCTCCCCTAGAGGAACGCTGGCGGCTATATGATGGGCAAGATAAGGTGTTCTCCCATAAAGAATGACAGTCTCCGAAATCCAGGGGGAAGTTCTGCCCTGTCCTCCAGGTCGCGTGAGTCAGAATAGGCTCGATGGAAGTGAGTTATGTTGTTTTGTGTTTTCTCCCCAACAACATATCTAAAGACCTGTTCTTTGGGGCCTGAGACCCTGATCCTGGGCCCTGTTCCAGAAAGCAAACAGACAAACATAAACCTACTACCATCAAGTCAATTCTGACTCATAGCAACCCTGTAGGATAGGTTGGACTGGCCCTGTGGATTTCCAGGACTGTCACCATTTATTGGAAAGCCCCATTCCCCACCCCCCCTCCAGGGAAATGGAAGCCAGCCACCAGTTGAAGCCACTGCTGACCTTGCAGTTCGCAGCCCAACACATTTAACCGACGGTGTCGCCTCAGGGCCCGCCTCTACTGAAGTCTAAATGGTCTTGGTGTCAAAAGAGAGAGCCAGGTGATCCTGAGGCCCCCAGGGGCTCAGGCCAGAGAAGGGTCAGCCCCACGGTTCTCCGGCTTTCCAGAGGAGATGGAACTCCCAATCAGGACAAGAAAGCAAAGCAAAGAAAACAAAAACAATACGAGGGATTCAGCTGTTTCAAAGAAAAATATGGAACTGCGGAGGAACAAACAGCTCTGTGATCATGCCAAGGTCAGCCTGGGCTTTCTCTCCATTCCTTTCCCATCAGGCATGGCCGGGGGGCCACTGCAGAATAAGTTCAGCCCCTTGACCTGGCATGCAAGGCTCTCTGCTAGCTGGCTCCAATCCAGTGTGCAGGCTTAGCTCCCGGGCCTATCCTACAGGAACCCCCTTCCCCAGCCCTGAACACAGGCCTGCTGACCACACCTGGATGGCCTTCCCCGCAAGGCTTCTCCAAGCAGCCCTGGTGGCAGTAACGTCCCTAGGAGTGGTGGCCCCAGTTGGATGGCCCATGGTACGACCACTGCCATGGGCCTCCTTCTGGACCGGCTCACGCAGAACCCTTTAACCCTTTGTGATGCCTGTGAGCTATTCCAGGAGTAAAATGACACATGATAAACATAGTTCTCCACGGCTTACGTGCTTCTGAGGTGATCTGAACATGAACAACAAAATCGTTTCAGAAACTTTTCCCACCGTGAACGCTTACAATATGAGTTACCACATTATTGGTAACAGAGCGGGAGCCGGTTTTGACTTCTCTCTTCCTTTCCTTTTTGTTTTTAAACATTTTATTAGGGGCTCATACGACTCTTATCACAGTCCACACATATACATACATCAATTGTATAAAGCACATCCGTACATTCTTTGCCCTAATCACTCTCAAAGCCTTTGCTCTCCACTTAAGCCCTTTGCATCAGGTCCTTTTTTTCCCCCTCCCTCCCCGCTCCCCCATCTCTCATGAGCCCTTGATAATTTATATATTATTATTTTGTCATATCTTGCCCTATCCAGTGTCTCCCTTCACCCTCTTCTCTGTTGTCCATCCCCCAGGGAGGAGGTCACATGTAGATCCTTGTAATCGGTTCCCCCTTTCCATCCCACTCACCCTCCACTCTCCCAGTATCACCCCTCACACCCCTGGTCCTGAAGGTATTGTTCACCCTGGATTCCCTGTGCCTCCAGCTCCTATATGCACCAGTGTACAACCTCTGCTCTATCCAGTCCTGCAAGGTAGAATTCGGATCATGGTATTTGGTGGGGAGGAGGCATCCAGGATCAGGGGGAAAGCTGTATTCTTCATCAGTGCTACATCGCACCCTGACTGATTCATCTCCTCCCCTAGACCCCTCTGTGAGGGGGTCTCCAGTGGCCGACAAATGGGCTTTGGGTCTCCACTCTGAACTTCCCGCTTCATTCACTATGGTATTTTTTTTGGATGATGTCTTATACCTAATCCCTTCGACACCTCGTGATCGCACAGGCTGGTGTGCTTCTTCCATGTGGGCTTTGTTGCTTCTGAGCTAGATGGCCGCTTGTTCACCTTCAAGCCTTTAAGACCCCAGACACTATCTCTTTCGATAGCCGGGCACCATCAGCTTTCTTCGCCACATTTGCTTATGCACCCGTTTGTCCTCAGCGATCGTATCATGGAGGTGTGCAGCCAATGATATGCTTTTTTGTTCTTTGATGCCTGATAACTGATCCCTTCCGGACCACGTGATCACACAGGCTGGTGTGTTCTTCCATGTGGGCTTTGTTGCTTCTGAGCTAGATGGCCGCTTGTTTATCTTCAAGCCTTTAAGACCCCAGACACTATCTCTTTTGATAGCCGGGCACCATCAGCTTTCTTCACCACATTTACTTGTTCACCTGCTTTGGCTTCAGCAGTTGTGTCGGGAGGGTGCGCATCATAGAGTGCCAATTTAATAGAAGAAAGTATTCATGCATTGAGGGAGTGCTTGAGTGGAGGCCCAAGGTCCTTTCCTTTTAATTACTACTTTACTCAGGAAAAAAGTTATTAATCTAGGCTTACAGATAGCACTTGCCACAATACTGCGGCGGAAACTCCAGAAAGGTTAAAAAATTTAGCGATACAAGAACGCCAACAGCAATGGAAACCACAGGAAGTGTGTGTAGCCCATGCAGATGAACCGGTGTGACTTGAAGAGTCGTTCTAATTGGGTAGTGACAGCTCTCACCAGAGCGAATGGCCCACGGACACACTACATACAGGACAGGGCAGACCTGTCCCATAGTGTTCCATGGCTATATATTTAAAAAATTCATTTTTTGGGGGGCTTGTATAGCTCTTATCACAACCCATACATTCATCTCTTATGTCAAGCACATTTGTACATATGTTCCCATCATTATTTCCAAAATGTTTCCTTTCTACTTGATCCTGTGGTATCAGCTCCTCTCCTTTCCCCCTTCCTCCTCCACCCTCCCTCCCTCATGAACCCTTGATCATTTATAAATTACTATTTTTTTCATGTCTTACACCGACCGCACAGCTATAACTTTTTGAGAAAGCAGACGGTGTGCCTTATCTTTCTGCCTGGGAGCACCTGGTGGCTTACATCGGCTGATCAATCGTTCAGTTAGCACAATGACTCACCCACTGCACCACAAGACTCCCTGACCAGAGCACATTATCAAAAACCCCACTGCCATGGCGTTGATGCTGACTAATAGCGACCCTGGAAGACAGGGTCGAACTGCCCTTTTCGGGTTTCTGAGACTGTAGGTCTTTATGGGAGCAGGCAATCTCACCTTCTTCCCTCAGAGTGGTTGGTGGGTTTGAACTGCTGACCTTGTGATTAACAGTTCATTCTGTAACCCATTACACCATCAGGGCTCTTTTAGAGCAGCGGTTCTCAACCTGTGGGTTGCCACCCTTTTGGAGGTCGAATGACCCTTTCACAGGGGTTGCCCGATTCATAAAAGTAGCAAAATGATAGTGATGAAGTAGCAACGAAAATAATGTTATGGTCGAGGGGTCACCACAACATGAGGAACTGTATTAAAAGGGTCGTGGTCTGAGGAAGGTTGAGAAGCATTGTTTTCGAAGCTAAAAAAGTAAATTAGCATAGGATTTTAGCTTGTAAGTATATTCATACATGTAAACTGGGGTTAACAAAATGTAAAAATGTTTTTGTTATAACTAACCACAGTGGGATTTTTATTAAAAATACTAATACATTTCTACCGAAGCGTGGCACAGAAATTTATAGAGATTCATTTTGTTTTTATTATTATCGTTATTTTCAAACATTTTATCGTGAATTGGGGAAGGTTTTGCATTCAGGGATTCATAACTGTTTGGTTTCATCTCATTCATTGCAAACCCTTCAAGGTAACAACCCCCCTCCCCCCCCGGGTTTCCTGCCCCCTTCCCGTCTTCCCTAACCCTTCTGAACCCTGTCCTCAGGTACATGTTGCCCCATGTGTCCCCAAGGGCGGATTAGCCTACGGTATGTATAAACAGTCATTTTGGGGTCAGCCAGTTCAGTCTGCCCCACCTGACATGCTTCTTCAGAGATGTATATTGATGTCTTTGGCTCACTTGAAAAATAGTTTTATTGGCATAGAACTCACAAACCATGCAGTATCATCCCATCCTATTAAGGAGAGTTGGACAATCGTCACTACAATCCATTTCAGAGCATTTCCTTCTTTCTGGTCCTCACCATTGCTAGCTCTGTATGTCCCCGCAGCGCCCCCGCTGCCTTGCCCCAGTCGTGATAAATCCACTTCCTGTCTCTATAGACTTTCCTAGCCTGGCTTCCACAGACAGAACATCGTACAAAACAAAAACAAGGAAGCCCAGCAGCAGAGACAAAATGAAACAGAAAACTTCAATAGAAAAGAAAGCAGAAAATAGCGAAAACGGAAATAACTTTATAACAGATCGGAAGAGAGATCAAATGACAAGATGTGGCCATTTTGATCTAACATCTGCCATCATCCCTTTACAAGGCCCTCTGTCTGATAGCAAGGGCGTTCACATTCCTAGAGAGAATTTAGCTGTCGGTCCTTCTGAAGACAGAACATCGCCTCCTTCTCCTTCAGAATGACGGTTGGTGGGTTCAAACTGCCCAACTTCTGTGTAGACATGGACTGCTTTCACTCTTTCACTGCCAGAGGTCCTACACATCCACTAGGCTGGCTCTGAATATATATATTTTTTAATTTTAGGAAAATTAACATGGGTTGGAAGGATGCGAGATATGGGTGTGTTCATACATTCCCAAGGGGAATGTAACCTGGAACAGCAATTATGGAAGGAAGGGAGTTGGTGGTTCCTCAGAGAGTTAAACACAGAATCACCAAAGGACCCTGCAGTTCCACTCCTGGGATAGACCTGGGTGTGACCTTGAAAGCAGGGACTCAAATGGAGGCGATTCCCCAATGCTCATGGCTGCACTGCTGCCCAAAGTCAAAAGGTGGCTGGACTGTCGGTCAGCAGCTGACTGCGCAGACGAAACATGTCTTATCTGTACAGTGTGATCGTGTCCAGTTTATGGATGAACTTGGGAAGCGTTACATGAAACAAGGCAACAAGAGGACAGACACTGAATGACTCTCAGTTAAAACCAAACCCACTGCGGCTGAGTCAATGCCGGCTCAGAGAAGCCCTTGGGGACACAGTAGAGCTGACCTACCTGGAAGGTTTCCAAGTCACACCTTGCTCCCACAGAGCAGCTGGTGGACACACGTGTGCTCGCATGCACACACACACACACACACATTCAAAAGGTTTGTGGGAAAATGGAGTTAAAAGATAAGAGAAGGGGTAGTGGGGAGGAGATGAGTCACTCAGGGTTCAGTGTAGCAATAAGGAAACTCACAACCTTCCTCTAGTTCTTAAATGCTTCCTTCCCTCCCCTATCATAATCCCAATTCTACCTTGCAAACCTAGTTAGACCAGAGGATGCATAGCGGTACAGATGGGAACTGGAAACACAGGGAATCTAAGACAGATGAACCCCTCAGGACCAGTGGTGAGAGTGGCAATACTGGGAGGAAAGGGGGGTGTAGAAAGGGGGAACCGATCACAAGGATCTCTGGGGAATGGGCAACAGAGAAGTGGGTGAAGGGAGACGCCGGACAGTGTAAGATAAGATAAAATAATAATTTATAAGTTATTAAGGGTTCATGAGGGAGGGGGGAGTAGGGAGGGAGGAGGAGGGGAAAAAGGAAAATGACCTGATTCCAGGAACCCAAGCAGAAAGTGAATTTTGAGAATAATGAGGGCAATGAATGTATAAGGGTGCTTTACACAATTGATTTATGTATGGATTGTGATAAGAGTTGTATGAGCCCCAATACAATGATTTTAAAAAATGCAGATCTAGACATTAAAACTACTGTAACAATTTGGGGGAAAAAATAAGAGAAAAATTTCACAAACATTTGGAAGCCCCCCAATCATAGATATCATATGCTTCTTCATACTAATAATAAATAAGTAGCACAGATTCTGAATTTACTAAGGGCTGGCAGGTGGGTAACTGAACACACCCTACCTCCAAGCAGAAGGTTCTCTCTTGAGGGAGGCACTTGACTGCCACAGCGACCTAAGCTCTCTGGGGCAAAAGGAAGCTGACCTCTCAGAATTGAGGGAAAGATGGAACAAAGCTTCCATAGGAAGCACGAAGGTGCAGCTGGGCCAAGAGAACCCAAACCAGCCACTGCCAAGTCCACGCTAAGTCTCAGCGACCCCACGCGACCAGCCACTGCCAAGTCCACGCTGACTCTCAGCGACCCCATGCGACCAGCCACTGCCAAGTCCACGCCGACTCTCAGCGACCTCATGCGACCAGCCACTGCCAAGTCCACGCCGACTCTCAGCGACCCCACGCGACCAGCCACTGCCAAGTCCACGCCGACTCTCAGTGACCCCACGCGACCAGCCACTGCCAAGTCCACGCCGACTCTCAGTGACCCCATGCGACCAGTCACTGCCAAGTCCACGCTGACTCTCAGTGACCCCACGCGACCAGCCACTGCCAAGTCCACGCCGACTCTCAGCGACCCCACGCGACCAGCCACTGCCAAGTCCACGCTGACTCTCAGTGACCCCACGCGACCAGTCACTGCCAAGTCCGCGCCGACTCTCAGCGACCCCACACGACCAGCCACTGCCAAGTCTGCTCCAACTCTCAGCGACCCCACACGACCAGCCACTGCCAAGTCTGCTCCAACTCTCAGCGACCCCATGCGACCAGCCACTGCCAAGTACACGCCGATTCTCAGTGACCCCACATGACTAGTCACTGCCAAGTCCGCTCCAACTCTCAGCGACCCCACACGACCAGCCACTGCCAAGTCTGCGCCGACTCTCAGCGACCCCATGTGTCGCCACTGCCAAGTCCGCTCCGACTCTCAGTGACCCCACGCGACCAGCCACTGCCAAGTCCACGCCGACTCTCAGCGACACCATGCATATCCAAGCAGAACCTACTCTCCTGAATTTTCAAAGGTTGGGTTTTCAGAAGCTGAATGCCAGGCCTTTCTGCTGAGGTACCTCTGGCACATTGAAACCCCCAGCCATGATGGTGCCCAGCTGTTACAAGATATAGTGTCTGGGGTCTTAAAGGCATGAAGAAAAACAAGCAGCCATGTAGCAGGAAAGCAACAAAGCCCACATGGAAGAAGCGCACCCGCCTGTGTGATCACGGGGTATTGACGGGATCAGGTATCAGGCGTCAGAAGACCCAAAACAATCACATCAATGCGAACAAGGGGGGTTGGAGTGGAGACCCAAAGCCCCTCCTTAGACACTTGGGCATACCCTCACAGAAGGGTCACAGGAAGGCACCGACCAGCCAGCCACGGAGCCAGGTGCAGTATACCACTGACAAAACAACAACATTCCTCTAGTTCAGCGGTTCTCTACCTGTGGGTCGCGACCCCTTTGGGGTTGAATGACCCTTTCACAGGGGTGGCCCGATTCATAACAGTAGCAAAATGACAGTTATGAAGTAGCAACGAAAATAATGTGATGGTTGGGGGCTCACCACAACATGAGGAACTGTATTAAAGGGTCGCAGCATTAGGAAGGTTGAGAACCACTGTTCTAGTTCTTTATGCTTCTCACCACGCCCCCGTCAACTATCATGACCCCAGTTCTACCTTACAAGTCCGGCTAGACCACGGCATGTACATTGGTACAGACAAGCGCTCTGGACACACGGAATCCAGGACAGATAAACCCTTCAGGAACAATAATGGGCGTAACGGTACCATGAGGGTAGGGGAAGGTGGGGGGAGAAAGGGGGAACTGATCACACTAATAGATGTATAACTGCCCCCCAGGGGGCAAGAACAGAAACGTGGGTGAAGGGAGACAGGGGATGGTGTAAAAAGTGAAAATAATCATACTTTATAATTAACCAAGTGTTCACAAGGGTGGGAAGGTGGGGGGTCGAGGGAAAAACAGAGGCGCTCAAGTAGAAAGAATGTGTTGAGAATGACGATGGCAACACATGTACAAATGTGCTTGACACAATGGATGCATGGAGTGTGACAAGAGCTGTCAGAGCCCCAAGGCAATGATGGAAGAAAATCAAGAAATCTCCAGGCCTTTTGGTTTGCAGCCAGTGCCATGAACCTTGAACTTGCTGGTCTGCTGCCTACAGCACAACTGAGCCGGAGCCTCGAGTCTGCATTCCACCGCGGGCTTTGGCGCTGCCGTCACCCCTGGTCACCCCAGGCTTGCTTGCCCCTCAGGAGCTGCCCTTTCCCTGGCAGGAGCCCATGCTGCAGAAAGCTCCCTCGCCTCCGTCCTTCCGTCTGTCCTGCTAGACTGCTCCCACTAGAGCGACACTGGGAAGCTCCTGTTTGCAGAGCCCGGGGAGGGAGGCAGATTCCCCAGAGGATGCTGGTGTGTCATCCCTGTACCAATCATCTGCTGAAGTACACGTCGTGGTTGGGGTCACAGAGCAGATGGCAGCTTCCCTAGGACACTGCCTTAGGTCACTCCTCTCCCAACGGATTCCCCACTGGGTCCTCAGAGCAGCAGCCAAGGGCAGTTTGCGGAGGTCAAAGCAGAGTCTCAACTCCCCCGGTGCCCTTTGAGGAGTGCGTTGGGGCCGAGAGACCAGTCGTATCCAGTTCTTCTCTGCGTGGAGTACTGCCTGGCTCTCAGTAGAGGTGGCATGCCTCTTCCTGGGAACCAGGAGGCTGACCTGTGTGAAGGGCAATACCCCTGGGAAAGGGTACCAGAGTATTGTGTAAAGGCCCACTCAATCCACCTCCTCTGTGAAACCCTCCAACCTACCCCGCCCACCAGCTCCCAGAGAGTTTCCTTGTTTCAGAGCTTCTAGCCGCCTGTTTGGGAGCCCTGGTGGCACAGTGGTTCCGCGTGGGACTGCAGACAGCAAGGTGAGCAGTTTGAAACCACCAGCCGCTCTGTGGGAGAAAGAGGAGGCTTTCTACTCCTGTAAAGAGTGACAGTCTCAGAAACTCACAGGGGCGGTTCTACCCTGTCCTCCAGCGTCAGTATGAGTTGGATTTGGCCTGATAGCGTGAGTTTGATTTGGTTTTTTTTTAGCTGCCTGCTCAGGTGGAATTTAATATGTCTTGCCTCAATTCACTGCAGTGCATTAGAATTTCACCTAGCAGCTGTGATATTAGTGATCTATTGGACCCTATGATGGACACAACACCCCGAATTCTACAAGGAAACATTAACAATACTTTTTATCATAACCATACTGAAAGTGATTTCAAAGTACTTTTTCTAGGTGAAAATATTTTAGATGCATTTAGTATTTTGGTTGGATACATTAAGAAATATTTATGCCACTCTCATGATCCCAATTCTACTTTACAAATCCAGCTACACCAGAGCATGTACACGGGTACAGATAAGAACTGGAAACACAGGGAATCCAGGACAGATAAACCCCTCAAGACCAATTAATGAGAGTAGAGATACCAGGAGGGGACGGGGAAGGTGGGGGGAGAAAGCGGGAACCGATCACAAGGAGAACAACAGAAAAGTGGGTGAAGGGAGACATCAGTCAGTGTAAGGCATGAAAAGACAATAATCATTAATCAATGGTCAAGGTTCACGAGGGAGGGGGGGAATGAGGAGCTGATACCAAGGGCTCAAGTAGAGAGAAAATGTTTTGAAAATGATGATGGCAACAGATGTACAAATGTACATGACACAGTGGGTGTATGTATGGATTGTGATAAGAGCTGTATGAGCCCCCAATAGAATGCTTTTTTAAAGAGAATAATTTCTGTTAAGAAGATAACCAATAGGGTGACAATTACAAACAAACCCTCACCACCATTGAGTCGATTCCGACTCACGGTGACCCTATGGGCAGGGTAGAACTGCCCTGTGGGTTCCTGAGACTGTGACTCTTTACAGGAGTAGAAAGCCCCGCCCCCACCCCGCCCCGGTCTCTTGTGGACCAGCCTGTGGAAACTGCTGACCTTGCCCTTGGCAGCCCACTGTGCAGCCACTAAGCCACCAAGGCTCCTGCTAGGGTGACAGTCGGGTGTACAATGCTGTCGGCTTTCCGTTTGCCTGCCCAACCACCGGGGTGGGTGGTGGTCACCACTGAATGCTGTCTTTCTGGTGTCAGTGCTTCTAGGCTTAAAGCTGGGAGCCCTGGCTTGCTGTTGGGTGAGCTTTGGACTGCTGACGGCACGGTCAACAATTCAAGCCCACCAGCGTATCCAAGGAAGCCGCTGCTGTGCGCGTTCATAAAGGCTTATAGCTCGGGAAGCTTGGGTAGGGTGGCTCTGAGGCAGAATCACCTCGGTGGCACCAGACAACAGAATAACAGCCTTCAAAGCTGATATGTTGGATGCTGGGTGGTGGGCAGCTCTACCTGGCTAGATGGGGAGAGCGCATGCGGCGACATGCGCAGGCGCAGATGTAGGTGGAGATGATCGAGAGCTATGGCTTGGTCCTCCACCAGGACCTTGCCTTCCTTTCCTGCCCAAAGCTTAGGCCCGGCACCTGGAGAGTGGAGACAGGCAACCGGCCTAGTACCCGCGGGGCTCTTTGCTGCAGGTCCAGCACAAAGGACTCAGGACAGAAGAGAGGGGTCTGATTCAGGACACCAGAACCAGGGTCTTGGAGAAAGGGAGCCACAAGAATGAATAAAACTGAAGTTCGTGAAGCAAGGCCCCGATGACCCCCACCTGCCCTTTACCTGTTGTTTTTGATCCCCGCGCACAATCGGTTTGGTCTGCAGTGATCCAGGCCTTGCTTCCTATCTGCCTTAGTCTGCACGATCTATAGACACACGTTTGGCATCTCAGCCGCACGGAAGCCTCCGTGCCAGAGTGCTGGGTGGAGCCTGCACGGGAGAGGCACTGGCCCGGCCTCAAACCTGGATCTCCCACACGGCAGGTGAGAATTCTCCCGCTGCCCCCTCATTGTCCCCAGATGGAAGAGTCTGCAGTCAGGTAGACTTGGGGAAGGCCCAGGACCATTGGGCTGTTGGCTCCCCGCCACCCCTCCCCTCAAACTGCTGGATGGCTTGGCTGTTTCAGACTTCTGTGTACCCAGATTCGCACATCCTCTCTGGCCTCCCTGCCTTGGCTCACTACTGAGCTCTCAGCCCCGATCACCTCTCTCCACCTTCTCAGTCAGGTGAAGTCCAACCCTTCCTCTAGGGAGCCTTGTTCTTATACGGAATGCCCACCTGATACCAATCTCCAAAGAAGAAGCTATTGGCTGTCTGCAAGTCTTGCCTCTCCCCTCCTTCGGTAGCAGACCCCACAGCAAACCCAGTCAATGCTGTCTCACAACAGCCCTACCTAGGGGCTCTGAGGCTTTGTAAATCTTTAGGGGAGCAGACAGTCTCATTTTTCTCCCTAGGAACGGCTGGTGGGTTTGAACTGCCAACCTTTTGCTTGGCAGCACAATGCCTAACCAAGAGCACTACCAGCGCCCCTTTCTTCTGTGGCAGGGCTCAGCAAATGAGAGCCCGCAGACCAAACTGGGCCTGTTGCTCTGTTTTGTGTACTGGCTGTCAACGAAGCACAGGCTTTTCCCATTTGGAAATGGGGGGGGGGAGCAAAAGGAGGGTGCTACGCACTTCATGACTCAAGGACATTGTTGCATGGAATCCAAAATTCAATGCCCAGAAATAAAAGGTTATTGGAGCACAGACATGCTCAGTAGCGGCTGCTCCACTTGACGCTGGCAGAGAGGATAGTGCGACAGAGTGTCTGATCTGTAAAGCTTAAAAGAGTTACTAGCTGACTCTTTGTGTGGAGAAAGGTGTGCAGCCCCGGGTCGATAGTCTCAGAGGGTTTGGGCTGGGCACAGGTGCTGCAGTTCCCAGCTGTCGTTGCACTCAAGTGTGACCATGTGACTAAAGTGGGTCAGTAGCTCGTGAGCACAAGTGACCTGGTCACCGTCCTCCCTTTCCCTCTGCCTGGAAAGTGGCTGTGGAGGGGAGCCAGACTGGACACCCCAAGACGGCAGAGCAACAAGATGGACAGAGGCTGGGTCTTGTGCAACTGTGAGGCGTAGGATCGTCCTTCCGCATTGCCAGGCGACCAAGAAGCCGCGCCCCCTTACTGTGGCCCTGTGTTCTAGAGAAGGACATCGTGCTGAGAAGGTCGAGGCTCCGTGGAACTGAGGTAGGCCCTCCATGAGATGGACTGACACACAGCCGCAACAGTGGACTCACACCTCAAAGACCACCAGGCGGGGCGGCCTTGAGTCTGCCTTGAGTCTGCCTCAACTCCGCGATAGGAAACAACACCACATGTTGGGGGTCGGGGAGGAGGTCCGAGGTGGAATTTTCTCCTTCCAGGCAGGAGAACCTGGTTTGACGCCCACCTAGCGCACCCCATGTGCAGTCAGCACCCTTCTCTCAGTGGACGTTTGTGCCTTTCTACGACATTGAACCGATCATTCAGACTAAGACAGACTACGAAGAAAGGCCTGGCGATTTACTTCCAAAAATCAGCCTATGGGCCATGATGGCTTGTCTGTCACTGACCATGGGGCTGGGTAGTGTTCTGCGCGCATGAGCATGGGGTTGCTGTGAACTGGAAACAAACAGCTGACGCCTTCCATCCCCCATGGGCCTCTCCAAGCCGCCAGCAGGCTCCTTGAGGGTTGGAACAGGGCTTCCCAGGGCAGGGCCCCCCCGCCGGGAGCTCTGGTCTGTCTGGGGCAAACCACCTTGGGCTGCTTCTCTTCCATTAAGTGGCACCAGGAGCACCCTCACAGGATCACTGCCAAGGTGAGCAGGAAAAACCCTTAGCACTGGGCCTGGCACCAACCCCACACCCATTGCTGTCAAGCTGAGCTGAAATGCCCCATAGCATTTCCAAGGTGGTTAAGCTTCATGGAAACTGATTGCCATAGCGCCCCGCCCACCCCCACCGCCCCTCCCACCCCCACCCCCACCGGCTTGGTACCCAGCACACAATAGGAGCTGTTGGCAAGCCGCTTCTACGATACCGGATCCTTTCAGTCAGTCCAGCAGTGTCCCTCCTGCCCGGGGCATGTGGCAGTCTTTGGCTGAGCCAGGCAGAGACATGATCTGGCTTATATTTAAGAGGCCTCATGGGGCCGGAAAATGTGTGCCTTTAATCAGAGGGGGTGCAGTCAGGATTGAAAGTGCACTTGGTGTCTTTCTACTGTACTTCCGGCCTGGGAGGGGTCATGGCCTCTCACCTCCATGCCTTTGAATATGCTCTTCTTTTGCTTGGGGCACCCTTCCTGCGCCCCTGGGCCTGGCTAATCCCCTTCCCCTCTCGGGCTCCGCTCAAGGAGCTGCATCCAAGAAGTCTTCCCTGACTACGCGCCTGCCCCTTTCTCTGGGCCTCGGTTCCACTTCCATTATCTTGGAGTCAGCACTCCACCGGACCTGCAGGGGCTGATTTTCCTCACAAGCTTGCCAGGCCTTTCTTCTGCGCCGCCTTGAGGTGGGCTCTCACCTCCAGACTTGGGAGCAGCTGAGTGTATGAGCCGTTTACTTGCATTGCTGGGAGATGGGGGCGGCCCCGAGGCTCCCCACCACCCCTCAAGCATACTCTGACCTTGCGACCTTTGCCTGGTTTGGTTTGCTTGTGAGCTATTAAAAAACAAAACAAAACAAGCCTCTCTAGTTCCACGCAGGGTCCCCAGCACCTAGCACAGACTCTGGCCCACCAAGGCACCCAGGAAACGCTGTGGCATGAACCCAGGGTGGCTAGGTCTTTGCCCATCAGCTGACTCGGAGCGAGCCGGAGGGGGGGCCGCCTGGTCCCCGCGTTCCTTCCAGCCCTTCCCCTGCCCAACAGGGCGCCACCGGCCTGTCCCACACCCTCCCTGCCGCCTGCCCAGTGACCTAATTATTGTTTTTTCTTCCAGCCCCGCGGAGGGGAAAACAGAAATTCCTGGTGGATGACACAGGCTCCGCCGCCCGAGAGCTGAGCACGGGACCGGCTGGGCCGCCCTGCCCACCCCGTCATTAGGGGCCGGCAGCGTCGTCGGGCGGCCAGCGAAATTGCCGGTTCCCACTGACCCGCGGGGCCTGCGGGCGCCCCGAGTCTGGGGGCCCCGGGCGGGCAGGCCAGGGGCCGGGCCCACGCTCGCCTGTCATTATCAATGGGGACTCTGCAGGGGAATGTGCCCGGGGCAGCTGGGGGCGGCGAGGGGGGGCGCGGGATTTGAAGCAGGCAGTGCCAGGGGGCAGCAGGTTGTATGTGTGTGTGCTAGGGGGTGAATTCAGTTACTACGGGTGGGTGTGGCTCTCAGGGGCCCATCAGCACCCCTCCACCCTTCTGCCCCACCCTTTTAGAAAGAACCCTGGGATTGAAGCCAGGTCACCACTGGGTAAAATGGCCCCTCTGCCCAGCCCTGAGTGAAGGGTTTCATCTACCACTGACCCTCCTGGGGCTCCTGGGGCCCAAGGGCCTCAGTTTCCCATCTGGGAACTAGGCTGAAAACTAGTTACGAGTGGTCAAAACTAAACCAAGTCCAATGTTACTGACTGGCACTCATAGCAGCCCTGGAAGACAGGATAGAACTGTCCCTGTGGGTTCCCTGGACTGGGTCTCCTTGTGGGAGTAGAAAGCCCCCCCCATCTTTCAACCATGGAGTGGTTTCAAACTGCTGACCTTGCAGTTAGTAACCCACCGAGTAACCACCAAGCTACCATGGCGCCCGCTGTAAGACTAGGTCCACGAACGTATATGGGTCAACAATCTTCTCTGAGCCTCCCACCTAATAGGTGCTCCCATCCAGGGAGGAAGGCACTCGGTTATTCAGACCTGAAGTCGACAGGTACTAATTGAGTGGATACTATGTGCCAGGCCCTAGGTTAGGGCCTAGGCTTACCACAGCGAATAAGGCCAATCAAAATGTTACATTCCGGTGGGGGGGACAGACAAACACTAACACACACAGGGATGTGTCAGCATTAAAGTGAGGGGAAGAAGGCGTTGTTACTTGAGACCCAGGAGTCCCGAGTGACCACCGTGGGAGCAGTAAAGCACGCAGGACACACGTCGATAGCTGTGGTCTTTGAGCAGTAATCTCTGGGCCTTGCTTCCAGGGCAGCTCTGGCTGGATTTGAACCTCCAGACTTTTAGTAGGCTGAGCATTTAGTCATCTGTGCCAGCTAGGGAGTCCAGGCACACAGTAGGTGCTCAAAAGATTGCCACAGGAGCTCCCTGGGAAGACTTTCTCACAGGCTACACCTACCTTCCCCTTCTCTGGCAGCCACGCGTGGCTTGTGGTAAACTCTGGACATGGCACCGAGATGGAGCGGTCCCTGGACAAGGCCACCAGGCTTGGCCAAGCCGAGGGTCAGCGAAGAGGAGGAAGAGCCATCATGAGACGGAGAGGCCTGGAGGCTACCACTCTGGGCTCAGACAGAGCAGCAGCTGGGAGGATGGTGCCGGGCAGCTGGGGCACAGGCTGCGACTCCCTGCCCTGGAACCACTGCCCAAAAGGGGGCAGTTCCCACCCAGTGTCACCCAGGGAGAACCGCTGGAGGCTGGCTGGGCAGAGTAGACTCTGTGACATGAAAGAGTAAGAAGGTGACCTGGAAATGTCATTTGAGGAGTGCCAGGAAAGGGTTACAAGCCCCTAGACCCACGGTTCTCAACCTGTGGGTCACGACCCCTTTGGGGGGTGGAATCACCCTTTCACAGGGGTCACCTGATTCATAACAGTAGGAAAATGACAGTGATGAAGTAGTAACAAAAATCATTTTCTGGTTGGGGCGTCACCACAACATGAGGAACTGTACGAAAGGGTCGCGGAATGAGGAAAGTTAAGAGCCACTGCCCCCGACCTTCCAACCCGGCCTAGTTCTTAGGAAACTGCTCTCCCTGCCCTCCACCCCCCAAGGGGACACAGTCCTGACATTGTATCGAGGGACATTATTCAGAGGACTAGTGTACTTCCCTCTTGGGCCCTGGGGCGGTAGGAACAGTTAAGTGGCAGACTGGATATCGGGGGCAGGCAAGGGCTGCCAGCTTGTTCCTCAGCCCTGGGCAGGGAAGGGCCCAGACCACGGGGAGGGGCTAACCTCTGGAGATGGCTGGTGGGAACAGAGGGGCCTGTCTGGGAGGGAGCCTCTGATGGACACTATCAGGCGCTGTCGCCGCCTTATCTGTGATTCCACAGCAAAGGAGGAGCCAGTCTGCAGCCGCCTGCTCAGAGCATGCCAGGTCGGGAACAAAGCCGCCGAGTCAGCTGGCCACCCCTGGCTCCCCGTCAGCCCCGTGGGCTCTCAGCCCCACGGCCCACGTGGGGCATTCAGGGGGGTGGCTGGCCCAGCCTGGCGACAGCCGGTCTACAGGGACTCCCCCGCTGAGAACCCACTGCCGCCAGGACCACCTCCCTGGGGCTTGCCTTCAGGGCCCCGCTGAAATGTCAGCCACAAAGGATGGACACAGAGGGCCTGTCCGGGAAGCCGGCCCAAGTGTTGGCGTGGGGTGCAGGCTGTAGCCGGGCTGGTCAAATGTTTACTTGAAGTGGTCTGAATGGGCACCCTCAGGCCATGGGGCAGCTGACGCCTGGCACGGGGCCCCTTCATCCACCACCACAGGGCACTAAGGAGTCACGACCATCTCAGATCAGGCCCAAGTCTGCAGGCACCTGGGAGGGGCTGCCAGCCCAGGCCTGGGCATGCTTGGCCTCCCAGCCCCTGCCCACACTGGAGGCCCGAAGCTGGAGGGTGGGGGCTGACTGGGACGCTTTTATTCAGTCAATCAAGAGCCACCTGCTCTTTGGCCAGGAATGACCGGGCTGGCTGTGCACGGCCAAAGGACAGGCTCTTTAACCCCGAGGCGAGGGGCTGCGTCAACTCAGGGGCACTTTTCTGCAATGATCCATAGGAGGGGCAGCTGTGTGTGCCGGGCACTAAAGACATTTAGGGTCCCTGATCACAGGGGTCCTTTGGTAGGAGCTTCTAGCCTGTTAGGGTCTGTGCCAGGTAGAACAGAGGATGTCCAGTTGAATTTCAAATAACACACACACACACACACACACACACACACACACCCCACCCCCCACCCCAACCCCCTGGACTTCAAAACCTTCATGGAGGATGGAGTGAAAAGATAATGGAATTTTTCCCACAAACTGTGTGACGCTCTATCATATGTACGGCTGTAAGTAGACTTAGCCCAAGTGTGTCTCAGGCACTGTGCAGTGACTGAGGGGCCTTGAGTGAGGTCTGGTGCTTCCTCTCCCCTTCCGCGCCACCCCTGCATGCAGAGTCTGAGGATCATGGGGGAAACTGTGGGAAGAGCAGACTTGGGAGGCTGTGTGGCTGGAGATGACCGAGAGGCAGAAGGGGTGTGGCGGAGAGACGGAGTGTGGTCCTGGTGGGTGCTGCGGATGGTATCCTGAGACACTAGCCTCAGGAGGGGTTTGTGCCAGGAGCTGGCGTTGCAAAAGGCTCCCTCTGGTGGCTGTGTAGGGGAGCGTCGGTGAGGAAGCTGCTGTGGTGGGGCCTGTGGAGCTGGACAGAAGTGGCTGGTCCCGGACATCTAAACATTTATTGTGGAAAACTCCAAACATATCCAAAGGCAGAGGAGCTCTGGTGTCGTGTCAACCACTCCCACATCAGCTCTTGGCCAGTTTAGTTTCACCACCCCCACCCTGCTCCTGGTGCCTGGACTGGTTGGCAGCAAGTCCAAGCCATTATGTGATTCCACTCTTTAATTGGCCCTTACGTTTCATGAAAAGAGATGGTATATTCCTGACACCGGAAGAACCAGGAATTTGCCTCAACAGCCCCAGCAGGGTGGCATAGTGGTTATGCATTGGGCTGCTTAACACAAGACCAGCGGTTCGAAGCCACCAGCTCCTCCTCAGGAGAAAGACGGGGCTCTCTCCTCCTGTAAAGAGTTCCAGTCTCAGAAACCCACAGGGGCAGTTCTACCCAGCCCTACAGGGTCGCTATGAGTCAGAATCGACTTGATGGCAGTAGTTTTTTCTCTCTTAAGTAGGGCTTAGAAGTGCCTTGGTCCGTTCAGTTATGGCCTAGGAAGTGAAATTTAGATGTACTTGAATTTGCAAAACCTCGGGGCCTGGAGCTATCACTGGAATGGGGTTTAAGCAGACAGATGGCTGCTCTGCTGGAAAAGTCTTCCCTGGCTCGGAACACGTGGGCTGCATACACCTAGCATGGCAGCCAAGCTTCTCGGCCTGCAGAGGTGGGCACAGTGCTGTCTGCTCAATACAGCGGCTGACTATGCTGCCCTGAATGTGTGGCTGTCCCCTAGCCACTGCCACAGAGTCCACTTTAACTGCAGAGGCTCGCCAAGGCTGTAAATGATTACCAGAGCAGACAGCTTCAGCTTCCTCCCTCCTAGGGGCGAGTGGCTTTGAACTGCTGATCACTGCTAAGCTGACAGTGCAACTGGGGCTCCCTTTCCTTCCACATCCCCAGCAAGATACGGTCTCCTGTGCCAGGCTCCTGACAGAGCTCGGTCTCTCATCCCGGGGTTCCACCCATGAGGCTTCCAGTTCTTTATCGTTCCAGAGCCACCGTTCGCAGATTCTAGTCTGTCCAAGCTCAGCTTCGTCAGCCAGGACCAAACAGGTTTGAACCAGTTGGAAGCCCTGCTCCTAAATCGTTCTCATTTTTCCCTCCCCCGGAGCAAGTCTTCTTAGGCCTGTCTTCCTCTTCTCTCTCTGGATGTCAGATGGCGTCTCCAAAACACGAAATGCACTGCGGGGGCGTCAATGCCGACTCATACCAACCCTGGAGGACAAAATACAACTGCTCCTGAGGGCTTTGAGACGAACTCTTTACAGGGGTTGAAGGTCCCAAAGTTCTCTCACGTAGCAGCTGGTGGTTTTGAACTGCCGACCTTGCAGGCAGCAGCCCAAGGTGTAACCACGACACCGCCAGGGCTCCTGAGGTGACTCCTGGTGCTGGGCTTCGAGCCTTGTCGGGGATTCTGTGTTGGAAGCTCTCGCCTCCTTCCTGGAGCTCATCACAGCCCACAGCGCTCTCCTCTCAAAAGCAAACAAACCCAAGCTCACTGCCACCCAGGCGAGTCAGGCTTCCAGCACCCCGCCCTGGGGGTCCTGAGGTGCTCCGTCTTCACAGGCGCAGACAGCCTCAGCTTCCCCCACAGAGCAGCTTGAGGGTTTTGACCTTCTGGTGAGCCGTCCAGTGCTTACCCATGACCTTGACAATGAGTTTGCTGTTGGTCACCAGGGAGCTCCAGACTCGCGCTGCCCCCGTGGGTGCAGAGTAGATGGAGCTTGAAGGGCCTTTCAGAAACAGAGCCTCCGGCCTGCCTTTGGAGGCGCCTATGGGTGGATTCAAATTCCCAGTCTTCCCTCTCATAGCTGAGCATCTCCAGCCAGGGACCTTCTCAGCATTGGGATTTTCAAATGTCTTGCCTGGAGCTCCTGCACAGGACGACTAGTTAAAGGGCAGCATGCGCACTGCCTGCTGGTGGCTTCAAACGACCAACCTTCTGGTGAGTGGTCGAGCGCTCAGGCCTGGCGCCACGAGGGCTCCAGCAGGAAAGATGACCACAGGGCGGTTCTACTCGGCCAGGGTGGCTGTGAGCGGGAGCGGACCCTACAGCACACAGCAAGACCTGTAGCCACGCACGGAACTGTCTGCGTCACCAGACTCTCGGGTTCACGGCCTGTCCATGGCAAAGGACACCGTGAGTGTGGGGAATCTGTGGGGCAAAGAATATGGAAAGTCCCGTAGGTGGCTAAAAGCACAGGGAAATCTGTCTCTGAAGAACGCTCCTTAGGTGCAAGGATGGTGAAACGTGGTGTCCTGCGCTGTCAGGAGAGGCCAGTCCCCGGGGAAGAAGGACATCCTTGTCGGCAGAGGGCCACGGTGCAAACGGGGAGACCTCGGACTGATACAGTGCTGCCACAGGGATCCAATGTCACCACCATTCTGAAGAAGCTTCAGGACCAGGGAGCGTGTCGTTCGGAGAACTGACTTAGTGGCCGCTGACGATCACCAGCGCAGCTCGTTCCTGCAGGCATTTCCATGGCCGATCGATGCCTTCTTTCTGGTCCGTCTAGTCAGGAAGCTCCACTGAGGGCTGTTCCCCAGGGGTCACCCTGCGAGCTGTTGTGGCATAGCCTGGACCCCCACAGCAGCACGCAGCCACGGCAGGCGGACAAACGGACAGAGGAGTCCCCAGATGTGGTCCTCCCAACGGGACCCATAGACAACACCCTGATAAATGGAGAGAAGACGGACGCGTCAATGAGGCCAGTTTACCTGGATCCACAAGCAACGAACATGGAGTTAAGAAGTCACTGGGTGTATTCCCCTAGACAGACCTGCTGCGACAAGATCAAAGACGCGGCTTTGAGGACTGAGGTGCACCTGACCAGGGCCATGGGTCAACACGCATACGAAATCACCTCCTGCACGGGTGAGAGCTGGACGGAGGATGAAAGAAAAACGGAGAGGGAGATGAAAGCAACTGGGATTTCCAGAAGGACCGACAAAGCGCTCTCCTGGAGGGAGTACTACCAGAGCGCGCCGTCGAAGGAGGACGGCGAGACTTCTTGTGTCTTTGGACGTGTTATCAGGAGGGGCCAGTCCCTGGACAGGACATCGTGATCCGCGAGGTGGAAGGCGGGTGTGACAGAGGAAGGTGCTTGTGAGATGGATTGGCACAATGGCTGCAAGAATGGCTTGCAAACTCACAATGAGGCTGAGGGTGGGGAGGGCCAGGCAGCGCTTCCCTCTGCTTTACGGAGTTGTGCAAAGAGCACCAGCTCAACAGTACCTAACCACAACCACAACGAGGGCATCTTGGAACCCTCGTAGCCTGGTGGGTTGTTTGTTGGACTGCTAGCTACAAGGTCAGCTGTTCGAACCCACCATCCACTCGGTGACACTGTCTGCCCATAAAGATTTACAGCCTCAGAAATTATAAGGTTGCTCTGAGTCAGAATTGGCTTGGTGACATTGGGTTTGGTTTGGGGTTTTGGCTGGGCATCTTGGGGTCCCTGGGTAAGGTGAATGATGGATGAGTTCAGTTGCTAACTGAAACATTCGTGGTTCCGGTTCTGCCAGGAGTACCCTGGAATAAAGGCCTGGTGATCTACTTTGGAAAGATCTGACAGGGACACCCATGGAGTTGCCGTGGGGTTGAATGACTCATGCTTTGTTTCCTTTTTAACAATGGGGAGAATCTCAGGGCCAACAACCCCACCCATCTCTTTCTTGGCCACTAGCACGAACTGGCAGCTTTTCTCTTTGTCCCTCCTCCAGCTCATAGAGTTCCCACATCTCTTTGAAGGCCAAACATGCTTCTTCTAGGTCATGAGGTCATTGGTAAAGATGATGATGATGATGATAAATACTACCCAACTGAGTGGTAGAGTCTTTAATCTGTGCCGGGGCTATGCTGCTAGGGGTGACTTCTGGGAACTGCAGGCCCACATGGTCCTGGATTTATGGACTCTAGGCAAGAAGAAAGAATCCCGGTCCACAGTCTAACATAACCCTAACCTTAACAAATGGACACACGGGCTTGTGGGGTCTGAGGTTCCTGCCATACGTGAGTTCATTGGACTACTTGTTTCTAGGCATCTTCGATTTTCTCCAGCTTCCTTTGCCCTGGATGGAATGAGACCCAGAGAACTACATGGTGCCCAGCTCCCCATGGTCCCTCTCTTGGAACGGGATCGTGCTAGAAAGTCCTGGAGAGAGGGAGAGAAAAACATGAACTGAGACTCAGAATCATTAAAGAAGACCAGGCTGACTGGGTGGAGACTGGTGGAACCCAAGACTGTGGTCCTTAGTCATGCTTCAGACCTGGAACTGCTGCCTGGCTTAGTTCTCCGCCAAATAGTAGAGAGGTCTATACGAAGAAGGATAACTCTGGAGAGGCACACCCTCCTGAACAATCAAGTGTTTGAGATCAGAAGGGAAGCATTTCCTTCGAGACAGGGTCCAGAAGGCAGAGACGGCGAGGCCAGAAGAATGGATGGAAAGGGGAAGCACAGAGAGGCCATGGGATGAGTGACGCAGCCTCAATGACATGAAACAACATGTGTATGAATTGTTGAACGGAAAACAGATTTGCTCTCTAAATCTTCACTGAATTCCCAGTCAAAAGTAAAAGGCAAATTAAAAAAAATGTACATATGGTAAAATTCACCTTCCTTGGGACACATGTGAAGTTTGACGCATGTGTAGAGTCGTCTCACAGGTTAGGGATTAGAGCGGTTCCCTCCGAGTCCCCCAAATTCCTTGTGCTGTGCTGCCCATTTAGAGGCAAACTCTCTCTTCATCCTCAGTCCGTAGCTACAACTGGCCCACGGAGTTTGTCTCTTCCAGACTGCCACAGAAGTGCGACGATATTATGTGTAGTCTTTTGAGGTGGTATCCCTGGTAAGGCAATGGTTCATGCTCTGCTGCTAACCCAAAGAGCAGAGGTTCAAATCCACCAGCTGCTTCTCTGGAGACAAGGCCTGCTCCTGTAAAGATCACTGACAATCAACGGCACCCACTTAGCTGAGGGGATTTGAGAGGCGCCCAACTCACTGCATGTCTCCTCTCTCCTTGCTGAGTAGCAAGCATTCTATCGATCGAGAGAGCAGTTGGCTTACCCATTCAGTTGTTGACAGCCATCTGGAGGGTTCCAGTTTGGGGCAGTTATGCATACAGCTGCTGTAATCATTCCGGCACCCACATTTGTGTGAACACGAGCCGTCATTTCCCCAGGGTAAGTGGGTCCTACCCATGTCTCACTTAAGCTGTTCACCTGTTGTTTGTTTGTTTTCCAGTTCTCAGGTTACAAAGGCCTATAAACCAAGTGTGCCAGCTCCAGGACCACCACCTCCTAGACCCACCTCGACCTTATCAATCTTGGGTTTTAAATGGACAACCCCTTCTAACAGAGTAGGAAGGGTATGGACCCAAAACCCCACTATGCCCCTTTGTCAGCAGGAAGCAACTAGAGATGTCGTCGTCCAGTACCCCTAAAGATTTGGGTCCATATCTCTTCAGGGGGGAATGTTAGGTAGCTTAGCCTAGGGAATTGGGAAGTCCATTTATGCATGCCCAGGAGAGCCAGCATAGGAAAGCTGGATTTTCCCGCCGGTGGGCTCGGATGGGCGTTACACCTGGATCAGCCCACCTGGGCCAGGTGACTGCAATTCAGCCAATGGGATCGACCTGGGGTTGTTCACCACACCTCCCCCAGGAACCCGTAAGAAGGCAGGAACCGAGAGGGAGAGGGTCTTGCTTGGGTGGTCTGGTCGTCTTCGTGGGAGGAAAGAGATCCTTGCGTGACCTGGGGCAGTCTCTGCCAGGCCGCATGGTCAAAGGAATCCTATGGGTGCCGCGTAAAACCTGAATCTTCTTTTAACTCTCATTAAATTCACTTGGATCACGAGCCCAGCTTCGGTGTGAAATCTTTCTCGCGAAGAGCCAAGGACCGAGGCTGAAATCTA
The DNA here is from genome assembly GCF_050624435.1 of Tenrec ecaudatus. NCBI lineage: Eukaryota > Metazoa > Chordata > Mammalia > Afrosoricida > Tenrecidae > Tenrec > Tenrec ecaudatus. The sequence continues at coordinate 63,288,740 of NC_134546.1, read as the reverse complement.
GTCCCAGAGAGAGAGACCTTACAAGCCCATCACCTGAAACCCTGCGATGCAGGCATCAGCACCCTCACTTTAGAGAAGGTGAAATGAGGTCCAGAGGAAGACTGAAACCTGGCCAGGGCTCCTCCAACGGCCCGACTAGGATTTGCATCCAAGGTCAAATGCTCAACAGCAGTACTAGGTTCCTCCGAGGTTCCAGAGGGCCCTCTCCTTAGTGGACCCTCCTCTGCAGGCCATTTCTGCCAACTTGGCCCAGATTCAGCCACGCTGCTGCCCAGAGCCTCCTGAAGCCAGAATTCTGGCCAGCCTCTCTAAGGGCAGCTCTGGGCAGCCAGCGCCTTCCAATTCTGTTAGCTTATCTCTGCTGAGCGCCTCCCATGGGCCTCGCTCAGCACCAAGCATGCTGACTCATTTATCTCATGGTGACGCGTGAGCCAGTACCCCAACTTACAGATGTGCAGCTGAATTTCAGAGAGGCTCAATGACCTGCCCAAGGCCACACAGCTCTGCAGACATGGAGGAAGGCTTTGACCCCAGTGCTCTGATTCCAGCCGTGCTTTCCACTAGAACTGGGCTAGGAGAAGGACACAGCTCAGGGTCCCATGCAGCGGGAGGGCCGGCAGGCTACCTTGGCTGCAGGCAAAGCTTCTGCCAACAACGGCCTTGTCTTGTTTCTCTTACATGACCTCACTTGATCCTTCTGAAGCCACGGGAGAAATGTATGAAGATCGGTCTACAGGTGAGGTGCCCCATGTGCACAGGGGAGACTGTTTTGAAACATTTCAGAGCCTTCCCAACCCTTCCCCCAAAGGTTTTGGGGCTGCTTACGCTTGTCTAACGCCCCCTGCGGCCATGCAATGGCATTCCCTCACCCTCTGGGTTTTTAAGGCCAAATCTGGGCCTTAAAAATGTAAACTCATTTTGCTTCACTTCAGGAGCCCTGGTGGCACAGTAGGTTTAGCATTGGGCTGCAAACCACAAGGTCAGCAGTTCAAAATCACCAGCTGCTCTTGGGAGAAAGTGGAGGCTTTCTGCTTTCGGAAGCCCACAGACATGTTCTAGAGGGTCACTGTGAAGCGGAATGGATTCGATGCACCCAGTTGTCTCTCCTTGCTCTCGGGATTTGCTGTTGCCACTGTTAGGGGCTGCCAAGTCGGTCCTGACTCACAGAGGCCCTCTAGGACAGGGTAGAACCGCCCTGTGGGTTTCTGAGACTGTCACTTTTTGACCACTTTGGGGGAGGCGATAGAGCACGTGACTTGGTGACAATTCCATGGCTTGGGTCAGGTGCACCTTAGTCCTCAAAGTAACATTCTTGCTTTTCAATGTTTCGAAGAGGTCCTGTGCGGCCAATCGACCTAATGCATCATGCCATTTGATCTCTTGACTGCTGTTTCCATGACACTGATTGTGGGGGGAAATGGCCAGCCCCCCACAACTCATCATGGGTTCCATAAGTGCAATTGTATGGTTAATATATATATAAGGATTATTATAAAGTCATAGAGCATGAGAAATAGAAGAGATTGAAATAATGGAGTCAGACACATTTCATGGTAGCATGCTCACCTTCTCGATGGCCATGATCTTACCAGTCAGGTCCGCACACAGCATGGGCCAAGGCGAGGTGGGGCAGAGATCTGGCAGCCAGCTGGAGACCCCGTCTATTGCTAGCCAAGGGTTTTATCTACCGAGGGGAGCGTGATTACAGGTAACCACACGTCACAGGAAGGGGCAGTACAATAGACATAAGCATGCCAGGAAGGGGGTGAGCTGGGGGTGTACACATGATAGGAAGGGGTGGAACTAGAGGTACACATGTGACAAGAAGGGCGGGCCCTCGCTTCATGATGGCAGCCTAACCTTGGTCACCCCTGGGTGGGCTTGACCTCTCTGGGGTCTCCTACAAGGAAACAGTCAACTACTAGCCTTATCAGAAGGGAGTGGGTCCTACTTCTTGTGGGATAAACAGTGGTCACTGCTTGCTCTAGATACCCTTAGGGAGAATAACCTCTGACCTACTTCTGTTGACCTCCAAGTGTATAGTCATTCACCACATGTAGCAAGCAGCTAGGTTTGGCATACATTTGGGGGAGACACCTTGGGAGAAATCTCTCCGTTTCCCACAACTGATGGTGGATTCCAGCAAGATGAAATCCTTGACAACGTCAACCTTTTCTCTGTTCATCATGACGTTGCCTATGGGTCCAGTTGTGAGGATTATTGGTCTCCTTGACACTGAGTTGTCATCCACACTGAAGGCTACCATCCTTGATCTTCATCAGCAAGTGCTGCAAATCCTCCTCTTTCAGCAAGCAAGGGTGTGTCATCTGCACATCTCAGGTTGTTAACATGCCTGCCTCCGGTGCTGATGCTGCATTCTTCTTCATATAACCCAGCTTCTAAGATTGAATCAGCCCGGTGAGAGAGTACAGCCCTGTCACACACCTTTCCGGATTGTATGCCTGCACTAACAACTCCCTCTTGGTCCACGTACATGGCTCCCTGTTTAGCAATGTTGAAAGACTTTTGCCTTCTGTGACCTTGTCTTCAGAAGCAGCTGATGTTGCTAACTGCCTTCACGCCACCTGCCCTCACTCATGGAAATGCCACGCACGACAGAAGGGAATGTCCTGGGTTCTCTGAGGGGGGTTGAGCCACTGTGGTCCACGGGGTTTCTTGTCACTGATACGTGGAAGTAGGTTGCTAGGCCTTGTTTCCTAGTCCATCTTGGACTGGAAGTTCTGCTGACACACAGCTTCAGTGACAGTCGAGCGAGTGGTGGCTGGAAACCAAAGCCAGTCTCTCACAGGGAAGTTGAGGTGTTGCTAAACGGGGCAGGCTGTCAAGCTTGGGAGTGAATGGTTCCCGCCTGGGAACTCTGGGTTCTCCCATGAGATGAGATTGTGTCTGCCCCAAGGTCCACATGCCAGGACCATGACAATGGCAATGACAGGGCAATGACAGGGACAGTGAGTGGGAATTATAAGGCGACATGGCCTCAGATTCTGCCCACCCCTATGCCAATGGGCCATATTCTGGGCCTGCAGCACAAGGTTGGGCAGGGCCAGGAACATCAGGAAAGATCCAAGAGTACGTGTGTGTGTGTGTGTGTGTGTGTGTGTGTAAGTCCCAGCCTGGGGCTCTCTGCGAAGTCCTACCTGCCTGCCTCTGAGCCCCGAAGAGCATGAGCCCCTCTTTGGGTAGACATTTTGGATTGGGGTCAACTGTAGGCCCCCAACTTCCTCAAACAGAAGTGCATCGGCATTCACACTATTTCTTCTGGAGTCCTCCATTCATTCCTCATGTACTCCATACATATAAAATGTGTATAATCTTTATGTATAATTATCTTTGCTGCTGTTTAAAATATCTGCAAGGTCTCTCTCTCCGGGCTAGATTCCAACCTCAGTCCTTGGCTCCGCGCGAGAAAGATTTCACGCCGAAGCCGGGCTCGTGATCCAAGTGAATTTAAAGAGAGTTAAAAGAAGCATCAGGTTTTATGCGGCACCCATAGGATTCCTCTGACCATGTGGCCTGGCAGAGACTTCTCCGGGACACGAAAGGATCTCTCTCCTCCCAAGAAGACGACCAGACCACCAAGGAAGACAAGACCCTCTCCCTTCCGGTCCCTGCCTTTTCAAGGGTTCCCAGGGGAGGCGTGGTGAATGACCCCAGGTCGATCCCATTGGCTGAATTGCAGTCACCTGGCACAGGTGGGCTGCTCCAGGTGTAACACCCATCCGACAGCTTTGTCCTATGCTGGCTCTCCTGGGCATGCGTAGATGGACTTCCCAATTCCCTAGGCTAAGCTGCCTAACATAACCACACCAGAGCCAATTCAACACCTTCTACGTGTGCAATGCAATGCCACTGGTTATATTTTGGTGAAAACACTCCCACTCTCCTTCACCTCCAAATTCTTCCTCCTCCGTCAACATGCACTCACTGCCCCCAATTTTCCCACCCGATCTTTTATTTCTGCTATATATCTATCGACCTCTATGAAAGAAAGATAATTTTATTGGGGTCTCTTACAACTCTTCCTGCCTAATCTTAAAAGAGCCCAGGGTCCAAGGTAGCCCCTCTTTCCTAGTTAAACGACACCATGGTTTGGTTTTAAGAAGGCTTCCGGGGTATTTTTGGTTTGAGGGTTACAGATTATCTCAGAGCAATGGTCTTAGGAGTTTGTCCATCCTCCGTGGCTCCAGAAAATCCGGATTTCATGAGAATTTTTTTTTATTTATTTTTATTTTATTTTTTAATTTTAACAATTTATTAGGGGCTCATACAATTCTTATCACAGTTCATACATATACATACATCAATTGTATAAAGCACATCTGTACAGTCCCTGCCCTAATCATTTTTTCTCCTCTTTTCTTTTTTTACATTTTATTAGGGACCCATACAACTCTTATCACCATCCATACATATACATACATCAATTGTATAAAGCACATCCATACATTCCCTGCCCCAATCATTCTCAAAGCATTTGCTCTCCACTTAAGCCCCTTGCATCAGGTCCTCTTTTTTTTTCCCCTCCCTCCCTTTTCCCCCCTCCCTCATGTGTCCTTGGTAATTTATACCTTGTTATTTTGTCATATCTTGCCCTATCCGGAGTCTCCCTTCCCCCCTTCTCTGCTGTCCCTCTCCCAGGGAAGAGGTCACATGTGGATCCTTGCAATCAGTTCCCCCCTTCCAACCCACTCACCCTTCATGAGAATTTTAAGTTATGTTCTACATTTCCCTCCCTTTGATCAGGATTCTTCTGTGGACTCTCTGATCAAAATGTTCAGTAATAGTAGCCAGGCACCATGCAGTTCTTCGAATCTAAGGCCAGTCATGACAAATCCATGAGGAATTCATGATCAAAAAGGACATTTCAAGATATTTCTCAAAGTGCCGTGCTGTATGTGATAGGCTAATATCTATACAGATCCAGTGAATCCAACCATTCTTCAAATTTACGGACCAACCACTAAAGCTAGTGAAGCAGAATTTGAAGAATTCTACCAAACCCTTCCTGGCCCTGTATCATCCTCACAAGTTCGGCTTTGTTTGAGTCCTTTTTGGCAGCGACTGTGTAAATCCATCTTGTTGAGGGTCTTACTTTTTTTCTTTTTTTAAATTTTTTTACATTTTATTAGGGGCTCATACAACTCTTATCACAATCCATACATATACATACATCAATTGTATAAAGCACATCCGTACATTCTTTGCCCTAATCATTTTCTTTTTTTAAAATCTTTTTATTGGGGCTCATAAGGCTCTTATCACAATCTGTGCATACATCAAATGAGCAAAGCACCCTTATACGTTCGTTGCACTCGTCACTCTCATAATTCACCTTCCACTTGGGTTCCTGGAATCAGCTGGGTTTCCCTTTTTTTCCCCCCATCCCCCTCCCTCCCCGATCCTACCCCTGGTCCCTTGATAGTTTATAAATAATTATTATATCTTATCTTACACTCCCCGGCATCTCCCCTCACCCGCCTCCCCCTTGACAATCTCCCAGAGAGGAGGTTACACATAGATCTCCGAGATCGGTTCTCCCTTTCTACATGCCCTTCCCTCCTGGTGTCGCCTCTCCCACCGCTGGTGTTGAGGGGTTCGTCTGTCCTAGATTCCCTGTGCCTCCAGATCCCCACTGCACCGCTGTACATCCTCTGGTACAACCAGGTCCGCAAGGCAAGGTAGGATTGGGGTCATGATGATTGGGAGGGGACTTTTTTCTTTTTTTGCTGACCCTCGACCAAGCATGATCTCCTTTCCCAGGGACCGGTCTCTCCTCTTAACACGTCTGAAGCACATGTGACAAAGTCGCTCCATCGTTGTGTGTAGGGAGCATTCTGGTTACACTTTCTCCCACACACGCTTGTTAGGCCTGTGACAACCCGTGTGTGTTTACTATTCTTTGCCAACACTATAATTCAAAGGCGCCGATTCCTCTTTGATCTTCCCGATTCACTGGGCAGCTTTCAAATTCATGTGACGCTTTTGAAAATAGCCTGGCTTGGGTCAGGTGTGCCCCGGCCCCAGGAGCATCTCTGCTATTTCATTCCCTAGAGCAGTCTTCCACAGCAGACTCTTCTCCAGGGCAATTCCTTGTTTGATTTGACTGCTGAGGCCCTGCGCGTTGATTTTGGGTCCAAGTAAAACGAAATCCGTGTTGATTTCAGATCCAAGTAAAATGAAATCCTTGACAACGGCAATCTTTTTCTCCATTTAGTCGCAACGTTGGTTCTCGATCCATTTGTGAGAATCCCTATTTTCTTCATGTGGACAATTAATCCGCGGTTAAAGTGGTAATCTTTGATTGTCCTCAGCAAGAGTTTCGAGCCTCCTTCCTTTTCAGCAAGCGAGGTTGTATAATCTGCATATCACCGGCAGGTCATCAGTCTTCATCCAGGACTCATGCGGCGTCCCTCTTCATGTGGTCCGGCTTCCAAGACGGTTTGCTCTTCGTGCAGATTAAGTAAGGATGGCGGGAGGATCTGGGACCTTGACACACTCTTTTCTGATTTAAACCGCACAGCATCCCCTTGTTCTGTCTGAGTGAGGGCCTCTCTTTTCTGATTTAAACCGCACAGCATCCCCTTGTTCTGTCTGAGTGAGGGCCTCTGATCGTGGGTACGTTCCACAGGAGCACAATGAAGGTTCTGGGATTCTCATTCTTGGCGGCATTACCCATCGTTTGGTAGGATCCACACAGCCCAACGCCTTTGCGTCCTCAATCACACACAAGGAAACATCTTTCTGGTGTTCTCTGCTTTCGGCCGAGGTCCATCTGACAATGAGACCTCTTGTTCCAGCCTTTTCTGAATATGGCTCGGCTTCCTGGCACTTCCCTGTCAGTGCATGCTGCAGCTCTTTTTTACTCACCTGCTGCCTACCATGCCCGACACAAATGTATGCAGCTGGGTAAATACCCGCGTGATTCCGTGGCGGCACAGGGCTTGTATCACTCAGCATGGCCACTCATAGTGTCACACGCACTCTACCCAGCCCCGTGGACCCCTTCCCATACCAGACCATACACACCTTTAGTAATGCGTTTGTAGCAGAATTCTTCTACATCACTGAATGTAGTTGTAATCGTACTCACATAAACAACGAACAAAATTAAAAATACACCTTTAAATTACAGTATCCGATGCCCAGCCTAAATATATGTTCGTTTACATAGTTTCGTGTGGCTAACGTGAGAAGTCTCTAAAAAATCAACAGAAATCTAAATAAAAGCGTATAACTACCTCAAAACTATGCTCCTTTGAACGTTGAACTTTACTGAGATACATTAATGGATAAAGTTTGCATAATCAAGAATGGCCCAAATAAAGTAGAAGTTGTAGGCAAATGCATATGGAAATATATTCATAAATTAACCGTAAAAATAAATTGGAACAAATAGACAAGCGTTCCCCGAACTTTCCTTTTCTGCCTTCAAGGCTTTGAACTTGTGACTCACTTCACTCCAATTGGTGCCTTTCGCTAATTCACTTTCAGCTGCTAATATTGCGAGATCAGAAAGCCTTAACGGCCCGATGGTAGATCGCAAATAGTTCTATGTTTCAGCGTTGAAAAGCCGCTCTCACCCAGGACCACAGACCCACCGAGTGTCAGAAATAATTTTCGGCTTCATCAGAGGCTTGGAAGAGCTTCTCCCGAATCCTAACCAGCTATGAAGGTCACGTCTCATGTTGTCCAATCTCTGGCTTCGTCCCCATCAATCTCTGCTGCTTTCTGCGGCCTTTTCAGGGAGTGCTATTAAAAGCCCACTCCCGGTGTCTCACCAGAGAAAGTGGTCTCTCTTGGAATGGGCCCTTCTAACTCCTCCCCGGTGCCAGATCTGAGCCCCTGTGCCTGGACAGCCTCAAACATGGCAGCCCCTTCCTCGATGGCTCAATGGAAGTGACTGACGCACTCAGGCACCGGCCTCTGATTTTCTTCTTGAGAGTGAGCCCCGCAGTGCTCGCCTGCTCCTCACCCTCTGCCTTCCTGTTCTCGAACCTGGCTCTCCTCTCTACTGCAGTTCCATAGTCGACTGACCATAAAAAGTGCCCAGTCATTTGCGTGCTCTGCTAGGTGACTGCCTTCCTAGTGCAGAAAATGTCTTAGTGTCTCCGGCTTGGCCACCACCTCGTTTCTTGTTTTTATTTTTAATTATATGTAAATTTTAATGCATGACTATCTTTAAGTCATAATTCATCTCAAACCCTGACAATTTCTTTAAAATCGGATCTATAGCTGCAAGACAGTGATGTTCCTAAATAAAATTTTAAAGAGACTGAAAAAAATTTTAAAGCTCATTTCAAGATCTAAGCATGTATCTAGAAACATAGCATTTTCCCAACGTCGTGATTTTGACTGTCCATTTCTCCCAAACCACCCACTGACATCTTCAAGCCAAAGAGCAATTCCACTTAACCAGCATCGGCTGCCTGCTGGGCGCACTGGGCTCTTTCACGACTCATCCTTACAGGTCACATTGACAGCGGCTCTGAGGAAGAGGAGACAAACAGCTAGGGTTTGCTTGGAGGTAACTGTCGAGGGAGCATTCACTTTGGGGTTAGCAAGTAATTGCCAACCACCTGTGACACCTGCACTCCTGCAGTTTATGTACTCTTCAAGGGTTCTGTGATGGCTGCTAACTGAAGGTTTGGTGGTTTGGCCTGCTCAACCAGCTGCCCCGGAGCTAAGGAAGAGATCAGTGACTGCTCCTTCAAGCTGAAGCGAAGAAAAACCTCCTGGACACTTGTGCTGAGCCCCGCAGGGCCAGCTGCATCCCAAATGCGTTCACTGGCACCGCTCAACAACACCAAGGTCTGTGATACCAAAGGATACATAACAACATATGCAGAGAAGTCTAACTTTTGGGTCTCCCTTTTACTCACTTCTCATAACTACTCACTTAAAAAAAAAGCATTCTTTACCTTTACATCGAATATATCTTATGCATAAAGAACCAAGGCTACCTAAACCCACCATCGGTTGTAGAGTCAATTCTGACTCAGCGATCCTACGCAAGTTTTCTGAGACTGTAAATCTTTATGGGAGCAGACAGCCTCATCTTTCTTCTGAGGAGCAGTTGGTGGGCTTGAACTGATGACCTGGAGAATAGAAGCCTAATGCTTAGCACACAGTGCCAAGAGGGCTCATAGGCATATGCAAGGGAGCTTTAAAACATTTGTGGGAAAGTTCCATGATCTATTCAAGCCATTTCTCCATGAACGTTTTGAAGCCCCCTTGTATCTGTCATATTCAAATTTATATGTACTCATATGGCTCCCCCTTTTTTGAGACACATGCAGACGCCTTTCCTCCACCTCGGTTCTTCCTTTTGCCCAGAACAGCCCACAGCAGCATACCCAGTCCATCCTGGCGGCTTTTTGTGCCTGTAGCGTCCTCCAGGCCCTGGCTTAGCCACCATCCCTAGCGATTGATGTTTGTCCTCTGGCCAGTCTATTCAACGGCGCTCCTGTGACAAACATTTGCTCATGGCAGTGTCATGGGCTATAAAGCCAGGAGGCTTGGAGGCAGAGGACTCACCAGGCAGGAACAGCCTGTTCGGTAAATCAATGAAAAAGGGGGGGACCCCTCAGTGAGATAGTGTGACACCATAGCGGGAATAATAGACTCAACCGGGGTGGCCAGGCGAAGCGTCATCCTGCTGTAAGTGACTTCCCAGGAGTCAGAAAAACAATCTTTGGGCAGGATCGCCAGCAGTGGGTTCCTGAATGGAGGCTCTCCCGGGCTGTGCCAGCTGCCCCTGCCGAAGGGCTGTACTGGTTTGGGTTTCCATCGACGCTGTAGGAGCACAGCTTTCCGGGCGGAAGTGACATCACACTTTGGTGTGTTTGCCAATCTGATAGGTGGGAAACGGAATCTCTTTGTAGTTGGAATTTGCGTTGCTTTTATTTGAGTGATGTCGACCTTTTCCGATGGTCATGCGTCATGTTTGCTTTTCTTTTTCTGTGGCTGGCCCATTCATCCTTTTAACCCCTGGGGTTGTTGGTCTTCTCTACTTTTAACTAAAAGAAAACCAACACACACACATCTCAGTGGGTCACTAAATTCTGCTTCATTGTCGGACAGAGTAGAACTGCTTCTTTGGGTTTCCCATCCTTTTCCATGGAGTTGATTCTGACCCATAGCGACCCTAGATCTGTTCCAGTGGGTTTCTGAGCCTGTCACTCTTTACTGGAGGCGAAATCCAGTCCTTGTCACACAGAGCAGCTGATGGCTTCTGACTGCTGTCCTTGTGGTTACCAGCCAACAAGCAGCCCATTAACCACCTTCTTGATCTACTGAGAACATTACTTCCTTGTCTCTGTTCTGATTGGCAAGCATTTTCCCCAGTGTGTTGTGTGTCTTCTGTTTGTGTTTATTCATATGCATATTGGTTCCTCTCCGGCTGCTGCATGACTGGTTCACATAGTCCCTCCCCTGGGCCTCACCCTAATTTTAGGTGATGGTGCAGAGTGCCATGTAATGACGATACTATGTCCCAGCCACTTCGCTTTCTGGGCCTCCAGTTTTCCTTCTATAAAATAGGACTGGCAACAGTTCCTCCTCATCTACTTGTTGGGATATGTGTTAGGCAGGGTTCTCTAGAGAAACAAAGCCAGGACACCTATGATTATATACGTACAGCAAGAAAGAATAGTCCACACAGCAGTACAGAGGGATCAGTTCAACTCACTCCTGTGGAACAGTTAATATACTGCAAGTCCTTCAACTCAAGAGGGCTGCCAGGTCCCAGGTCAAGGAAGCAGACAGCCGAGTCTTCCCTCAGGCAATGCAGGCAGAGTCTGCTCACAGACAGCAAACAGCTGGGCAGGTCAACAGTCAGCAGCTCAGGAGCTTAGTGGAAACGGGCCCGGGTGGGATATGAAACTCAAGCAATGCAAGATGACAGGGTTCACCAGCTCAAGCAATGTACACACTAGCAGCATGGAGAAGCAGGTCTCAAAGGAGTCTCAAGCTCTAGTAACATGGGTTGGCTGCCCCACAGGTAGTGTAGCTCACAAGTTGAGGCAGAGAACTACTCAAAGCAGCCCCACGCTGCTCTGATAGAGCCAGGGGTGGGCCTTGCCAAGTCATTTGTTTCTTTGCTTTCCAATTCCTAATTGCTGGTGTGTCTACTCTCATGTTAGTCTGGTGCAAATAACACCATTATAAACCTCTCTGTTCTGGGAAGTTGTAGCGGGTATCAGAGCGGTGTCTTCTATTCCCAAGATGAACAGCACGCCTGTGAGCCAGCTGTGCTGGGGAGGAGCACTGGCAGAGGGGGAAGGGTAGGCCAGGCAGGGAGCGGCGTCTGCTAAGACCCAGGCGCTTACAAGAACAGGATGAGTGCCGATGGACTCGTGGCGCAGCAATTGTCGGCCAATCTCACCGGCAGGGTAACGGAGGCTTAACGAAGGGAAGTGAAGCCTGATAGCCAGAGTGGATACCTGGCCCAAGCATCCTGACTCCATGCCCGGTGCTCCCCACAGCCTGCGGGCTGTCCTACCTTCTTGCAAAACCACCACCACCAAACCACTGCCCCTGAGAGGAGGAGGAAGAAGGTGAAGGGCGAGGAAGAGGAGGAAGAACCTGGGCCTTACTAAGCCTTTATGCTGTGAGCCCCCTGCCACCTGTGGCCCGCTGTCTGCCTGTAACGCCTAGATGGTCTTCAGCTTCTCACCTTGGCCCCTCCAGATGCAGCCCTTTGCCTGGTGGCTGGCAGCTCTCCCGAGGCCCCGCCCAAGGCTCACCCTCCTGAATGCCGCGGCCCTGCAGACTGTGTTGGAAAACAGTGCACATGGCAAGCTTCCATCTGCAGCACACAACTGGGCAGAGTCCCACCTGCGCTTATTTGAAGAAGGCGTGCACCGGACCAGGGTGCCCAGTCTCTGCTGAGAAGGAGGAGCTGAGAAGGTCCGAAGGCCTCTGGGGACCAGGGGAACCTGGAGGTTGGGGGGGGGGGGTTGAAGGATCAGGCCAGGCTGAGGAGCAGGTAGCAGCAAGATCAGTTTGAGGGCTCTGGTGGGTCTCCCCAGTCTTCTCACAGCTTGTTACCATCGGCCCACCATTAGAACAGATTCCATAGACTTCTAGAGGCGATGGCCCACTCTGTGTCACATGGCAAATCAACACATCTGGGACAGGATCTTGTCACCCTTGAGTGTCACCCTGAATGTGCCCATTATCTGCATCAGCAGCAGCCTCATGGCTGCGTTAGTCCCAACGCTTCTGTGTGGCACTCTCTGCCCCAGGCAGAGGAGGCCCAGCCTGCTGTGGCCTACCAAGGGCCATCCAAAGGCCAGGAGAGAGCAGTGCCATGTGGCAGACCTTCAGATGTTCTACCATGGAAAACCAGACCTGCGGCCATGGCTGCACTGTGCTGCTTCGTGGTGACTCCATGCAGTCTGGAGTCAGACTCTGGCTGTGACCTTGGGAAGCAGATCACCACGGGGCCCTGACTGGATTCGAATTCTACACCTTTCAGTTGGAGCAGGCTCTGATGGCGTAGGGGCATTAGGCTGTTGCATTAGACTGTGGTCCACAAGATTAGCAGTTCAAAACCACCAGGTGCTCCAAGGGAGAAAAGGATGAAGCTTTCTACTCCAAACCTCCCAAAGGCCATTATTATTTTGTCATATCTTACACTGTCTGACATCTCCCTTCATCCATGTTTCTGTTGTCCATCCTCCAGGGAGGAGGTTATATGTAGATCCTTGTAATTGGTTCCCCCTTTCCACCCTACCTTCTCTCCACCCGCCTGGTATTGCCACTCTCAGCACTGATTCTGAGGGGATCATTTGCCTTGGATTCCCTGTGTTTCCAGTTCCTATCTGTACCAGTGTACATCCTCTGGTCTAGCCAGATTTGTAAGGTAGAACTGGGATCATGATAGTTGGGGGGAGGAAGTATTTAAGAACTAGAGGAAAGTTGTATGTTTCATCATTGCTACCCTGGCCCTGACTGGTTCATCTCCTCCCCATGACCCTTCCATAAGGGGATGTCCAGTTGCCTACAGATGGGTTTTGGGTCTCCACTCCGCACTCCCCCTTTCTCTTCCCAGTCCTGCGGCTGCTATGAGTCGGCACTGACTGCAGGGCAGTGATCGTTCCGTCAGCAGCCTATTGCATAAAGGTTGTGCAGCCCACGACTCCTGTCTGCGAATAAACCCAAACGAACCCACTGCCAAGGGGTTGTTTCCAACTCACAGCAGCCCTGCAGGGCAGGGTAGAACCGTTCCATCTTTACGGATGCCGCCTCTTTCTTCCTCAGCGCTGCTGGGGGTTTGAATCCTGGTCTTTCCGTTAGCAGCCCAGCAGTCAACCACATGCCACCAGACTTCCTGTCTCTTTTTTTAAAAGATCATTTTACTGGGGGCTCCCACAACTCTTATCCCGATCCACACATCCATCCATCGTGTCAAGCACATTTGTACATTTGGTGTCATCGTCATTGTCAAAACATTTGCTTTCTACTTGAGCTCTTGGTGTCAGCTCCTCATTTCCCCCTTCCCTCCTCGCTCCCTCCCTCATGGATGGAGTTATATGTAGATCACTCTGATGGGTTCCTCTTTTCTCCCCCACCTTCCTCGTCCCCTCCTGGTATCAACTCTCATTACTGGCCTGAGGGGTTTATCTGTCCTGGATTCTGTGTTTCCAGCTCTTATCTGTACCAGTGTACATCCTCTGGTCTAGCTGGATTTGTAAGGTAGGATTGGGATCATGATAGTGGGGCGAGGGGGAAACATTAAAGAACTAGAGGAAAGTTGTGTGTTTCATTATTGCTATACTGCATCCTGACTGGCTTGTCTCCTCCCCGCAACCCTTCTGTAAGGGGATGGCCAGTTGCCTACAGATGGGCTTTGGGTCTCCACGCCACACTCCCCTTCATTCACTATGATATGATTTTTTGTTCTTTGATACCTGATCCCTTCAACATCTTGTGATCATACAGGCTGGTGTGCTTCTTCCATGTAAGATTTGTTGCTTCTGAGCTAAATGGCCACTTGTTTACCTACAAGCCTTTAAGACCCTAGATGCTATATCTTTTGCTAGCTGGGCACCATCAGCTTTCTTCATCACATTTGCTTATGTACCTACTTTGGGAAGGTGAGCATCATGGAATGCCAGTTTAATAGAACAAAGTGTTCTTGCATTGATGGAGTACTTGAGTAGAGGCCCACTGTCCATCTGCTACCTTAATACTAAACCTATAAATATATGCACACAGATCTATTTCCCTATCCTCATATATAAATATATTTACATATGTACATGCAGACTTCCTTTCTACTAAAAGAAAAACAAACACAAAAAAACCAAACTCACCGCCATCAAGTCAATAACTGCTTGCAGTAGTAGAAACCCCTATCTTCCTCCTATAGAGCGATTGGTGGTTTCAAACTGCTGCCCACTCAGACCACAGCCCAACACAGAACCACGACACCACCGGGGCCCTCAGACTTGTCATTTCCATAGGGCCACTATGAGCTGTGCCTCATATTCAGAAGATAGAAGTGTAAGGGGTCCCGCAGGCGTCTTCTTGTGGGGCAGAGAGCGACCTGAGAGATGGGAGAGACGTGTCCATTCTGCCTGGTGGGGGAGCTGGGGTGACAAGACAAGTCTCCTGATTTGGGCTCCAACTCTGGGGACATCATGCCTCTTTCTGTTGAGGGGCTGGCAGGGAGGGGCATTCTGCACTGCCAGGCTCTGAGTTGAGCACATCAGGCCACAGGGGGGTCCCAGAAGCTGAGGACACACAGGGACCCACTCGAATTAGTGTGGGTGTCAGGCCGGCTGGGGGCGGTCCAGGGAGCTGTGGAGAACAAGGCAGGGGCATGCAGAAACTTTGGGGAGGAAATTAGCTTAGGAGCTGAAATGATATCTCTTCACCAGGAAGAATTAGGGAAGGGGAATTCCAGACAGAGGGCAGGGCCAGGGCAACATCAGAGGAAACCCAGACCCACTTAGCCTGCTTCCAGGCTGCAGCCAGGACCGCAGAGCTCGGGTTCTGAGGATGCCATTTATAACCTTTACAACGTTGAAGCAGACAGTGGTTGGAGGGGGGTTATTTTAACGCGGGTGCTGCTCCCCCCATCCCACCTCACCAGTGGTGGCGATGCAGGCTTTGCCATGGTCGGTGAGGGACATTCTGTTTGCAACTGCAGTGCTGTCAGTGTTTGGGGGTGCAGCTTGCTCAATCTTAATTTGGTTGGCGTTCATGTTGCAGTGTAAGTACCACCTCTCCGCATTGCACTGTTGAGAGAAGGCCACTCACTCTCTCCTTCATCTTGGTCAGCTCACGTCCCCTCTGTGAGCCTGTTTCCTCTCCTGCAAAACCAGGTGAGTGGACTTCGTCTCCCAGACTTGCTTGGGACAGACAGGTTCTTCAGCCCAGTCGCTGGCTCTCCCTCTGCTGGGAGGGGCCCTCTGGTGGCCAACAGTGGGCATGCAGCCTGGGAATGGGCTCTCTGGCTCTGTTTTTAGAGAGTGTGAGCCTAGGTGGGTGGGTGTACAGGGAGTGGTTACCAGGGGTGTGTGGCAGGCTCGTGACACAGAATACCGAAAACAAGGAGATAGAGGGGGTGGGGACGGTGGATTTAAAACACAGGCAGAATATGACCCCCTCTCTCTGGACGCTCGGTGATTGCAGTAAGCAAGCCCTGGGCCCCTGCTGTCTACTTGCTCTCAGACTTTGAGAGAGCCCCTCCTCCACACACACCCTCCTTGAGCCACCCTCCCCCTCAGGCTGGGTGAACACCAGACTCCCAGCCGCTGCGGAACCTGCTTGGTACCCCTGGGGCTCTTGTCCATTGCCCCGGCAGAGGAAAACTGCTCCTTAGAGCGCTCAGGGCTGCAACCTCTCAGAAGCAGCTCACCAGGCGTGCCTTCCGAGGTGCCAACCTTTGGGCTAGTCATAGAGGCTTAAGCATTTGTCCCAGCCAGGGATTCCCACTAGTAACCCCAAGGCCTCCCGTCTCCCTCTCCTCTTTCCAGTCTCACCCCAGGGGACGTAGCCCCTGCATTCCCATGCCCAAGCCTCTGTGCCCACGGTCATTTTACTCAGCGAGCCCTAGCCTCTCCTTCGGTCCCCACAGTGCCTTCTAATTCATGGCTAAAATGCCACCTGCTCCAGGAAGACTTCCTAGATATTCCCAATGAGGACCGAGCCCTGTGTGTGCTGACCCTCGCGGGCCTAGAGAGTAGAGAGTCAGAGGTTGGGTGGGCGATGCCCAGTCTCATGTTCCCTCTCTGAAGGTGACGCTAAGTTGGTTTCCTACCCGGGTTCGTTCATGTTCTGAGTCTCCCTCCTGGTACCCCGGCTGTCCCCTGCAGGCTCTGTCTCCCTGTCCTCTGCTTGGAGGGGAGGGTAGACTAAAGTCGAACGGCAGGTCAGACTCCTGTCAGCCCCTGCCTGGCTCTCAGGCTCCAGCTTCTGAGCTGTGTGTGGGAGGCTGGTTTCGTGTCCAGAATGGAGGTCAGCCCTGGTCCTTCCCTTCCAGGAGAGAAGTCATCTCTACAACCCGATCAGAAAGGCCATCTCTCTGCTAGCGGCAGCTCCTTGGGCTCTGGAATAGGAGAGCCTCAGCCAGCCAGTGGTGAGTGAGGAAGGAAACCGCAGCTCAGAGAGGCTGAGTAAGTTGTTCCAGGTCACACAGCTCTCAGGGCAAATACTTAACCCCAGTTCCTGCCTTTTTGCTGTCTCCAGAGCTGATGGTTATTGTTGGTTTTGTTTTTTAATGCTCTGTGTCACTGTGCTTTGCACGTCATAGTTTCTTGAGGACTTCCTGAACGAAGATGAATCCAGAAGGATCTCTTTCTGCCGAAGGGGCCAACTTCAAGTCTGCTTCAGACTCCCCACTTCACCTCTGATGGCAATTGACTGAGAGAGGAATGACGCTGGGGACTGAGGGCTGAGGGGATGCCTGGGTCCCCAAACCTAAACCAAACGCACTGCTATTGCATCAATTCTGACTCATAGCAACCCTACGGCACAGGGTGGTTAGTATTGTTTCTGTTTCTGAGACTGTAACGCTTTATGGGAGTAGAAAGCCCCATCATTCTCCCGAGGAGTAGCTGTTGGTTTCGAACTGCTGACCTTGCTGTTAGCAGCCCAATGAGTAACCACCAGGCTCCAGAGGCAAATTCCTTGCCTCTGAGGTTTGTGGTGGTCATTCAAGGCGGAGGGGCGCTCCATCCCTGGTGTTTGGCTCTGTGGTGCTGTAGCCCATGGATACCCCACAGGGAAGTGTCATGGCCAGACCTGGCCCACGGCTGGGGGCCTGCTGTTAATGCAAGTCCTCCAAGCAGCATACGCGTGCCCCGAGCCAGGAGGGGTCAGACGCGCCAGCAGTCTGTCAGAGAAATGCCTGGAGGAGAATGCGGAGGGAGCTGCTCGGTCTGGGAGAGCCCTCAGCCCTCAGTGCAGGTCTGGCCCATGTGAAGGGGAGGGGGAAGCGGGGTCAGCTGGAAGCATCTGTCCAAACACACAGTGCAGTCCCAAGAGAAGTTAGTACTGCCACTGGGGAGACCTCAAGCCCCAAGTGCCTGCCGGAGAGCCCAGGCTTCCATGGGAAGGGGGCTCCTTCCCACTCTTGCCAGGCTCAGTGGCTGACTGGGAGAAGCAGGTGGGAAGCGCAGCCGGGTAGTGACAGAGCTCAGAGCTCAGAGCTCAGCTGCTAGAGCCATTGGGCCACTGTACTCTCCCAGCCAGGGACCCGAGTGGCATGTTCATGGCCGCTGCCTCCCAGGACCTCTCGTGGAGGGAAGGCCTTGGCAGCACTCATAGTGGGAGGGAGGCTTTGGGCTTCTGTAAACCCAGGAGGGAAACTGATTGGTCTAGTCTGGGCAAGGTGTCCGGCTCTGATCCAATAAACATGAGTGTTGGCAGGTGAAGGGCAAGATCTGCACCAAGGGCATGGGCTGGGCACAGCACACGGCCTTGTGCTTCTGTGACACTCTTACTGCATGTTTCCTTTCAGCGTGACCCACCTGGTGGCCCCACGAGGCAAGAAGCGGAACATCACCATGTTCTGGGTATGTGAGAGGCCCTTCTTGCTGTTGTCCATAGTGGCCCCTGCTGGTCAGAGCAGGCACTGCACCTGCCCCATGGCTGCCTGCCCAGGATAAGGGACATCTGGCTGGCCTGGGAGCCCTTGATGAAGAGGGGCCCCGGAGATGAAGCAGTCTGAGGTCTAGCCTTTGATTCGGGGGTCATTTCGGGAACCGTCACATGGATTTGATGGTGAAGAGGCTATGTGATGGGGAGGTGGTGGGGTCCACTCTGAGGCTAGTCGTAATCTCAGTGTCTACAGTTAATCGCTGGGCACCTTTGGGGAAGCTGTTGGAGCTCTTGGGCCCTCAGCTACCCCGACTATCAAATGCAACGAAGATCTACCCTTCTACAAACAAGTCATGTGAGGACCAAGGAGAGATTCCCCGAGAAGCGCAGGGCACGGCGCCTGGCCGCCCACGGTGACACGGATCATTCATCTTTTAGCCTTCCCTCTTAAGAGCCTCAGGCACACACTGCAGGGATCATCTCCCTGACTGAAGGTTGGGCAGCAACCGGTGTCTTGACACCAGCCTTTGCCTCCACCTTCACATGTGTGCTTTACTCTGTGTCTTTTCTTTTAAGGCACCAGTTTCATTGGGTTAATGTCGCTCGACTCCAATATGACCTCATGCTAACCGATCACATCTCCAAAAATCAGTACTTCCAAATAAGGCCGCATTCTGAGATTTCAGAGACTTGCACTTCAACCTCTCTATTTGGGGGACATCATTCCGCCCATAACAGATGTTCAATTATATCGGAAACATTCCCTTTCTCAAACGCCCAAGTTTGTGGCCTGAGCTTAAAGCCTGGTGCATCAAACAAACCTGTCCAGGGAAGAGGCCGCTCCAAAGGAAAGAGACTCAGCCCCACATGGGGCTTCATGTCTACAGCACCGGGAGCCGAAAAAAAAACCCCACAAAACAAAACATCAGCAGATGGTCGGAGATGCAATTTGTGATCCAAGAACCTTTATCCCAGTTGAGATATTAGTCCTGACAGGGCAGTTGGGGAGGCATGAGAAGACTAATACGAAGCAAGAGTTAGAAGAGAGAATTTGAGAGTGGGAAACCCCACTCCCTCTGAGGGAAGCAGTAGGGAGGAGTGGACAAATCCAGTCATTGCCGGGGGATCAGTACTGACTCACTGAGACCCTGGAGGAGTGAGGAGAGCTGATCCACAGGGATTCTGAGACTGTAGAGCTTTACTGGAATAGACAGCCTCATCCTTTGCCCTTGGAGCTGCTGGTGGGTTTGAACTGCCAACCTTGTGGTTATCAGCCCAATGTTTAGCCCATGATATCACCAGGTCTCCTAATGGATCTATATAATGACATCTAAATGAATGTGGACAATGGCTTCTTGAGACAAAGAAAACCATACCTTTTGATATTTAGAAATTGTAGCCAGCAATGACCTTTCGCTTGAGTTCTCTGAGGCCAGTCAGACCAGAGGCAGACAGAGGTCCTGGGAATATCTTTCTCCTAATTTACAAATTGAGGGTTTTGCCCTCTGGGAGACCAGCTTTATGCAGGAATTTTCTAGGCAACATTTCACAATAGTCAGAAATAATGTAACCTTGCTCAGATAGATCTTAACTGAAAGCAGAGAATACAAGAAAGATGTTTACTTGTGCTTCATCGACTGCAAAAAACATCCAACTGCATGGATCATAACAAATAAGAATCCTATAACAGTTCATTGTGCTCATGAGGAATCTGTATGTGGGTCAAGAGGCAGTTGTGCACACAGGGAAAAAAAGAATACTGCATGGCTTAAAATCAGGAAAATATGCTTCAGGGTGCGTCCTCCAACGACGCTCAAGCTGTATGCCGAGGACATCACCCGAGAAGCTGGCTAGCTGAAGAAGAGGGTGGCATTAAATAGGCTTATTAACAACCTGCAATATGCGGGTGACAAACCCTTGCTTGCTGAAAGTGAGGAAGACTTGAAGCACTTGCTGATGAAGATCAAGGGTTTCAGTCTTCAATATGGATCACAGCTTAATGTACTGAAAACCAAAATCCTCACAACTAGACCACTAGGCAACATTATCATAAACTGAGAAAAGATTGATGTTGTCGAGCATTTCATCTTTCTGGGATCCACAATCAATGCTCCTAGAAGCAGCAGCCAAGAGATCAAATGACACACCGCATTGGGTCATTCTGCTGCACAAGACCTCTTTCAAGTGTTGAAGAGCAAGGACATTATTGAGGACTAAGGTGCACCTGACCCAAGCCATGATATTTTAAATTGCCTTAATAATGCATGTGCAAGGTGGACGTTGTCTAAGGAAAAGCTAAGAAAAACAGATGCATTTGAACTATGGCGTTGGCAAAGGTCCTTGAAAGTAACAGGGACTGTGAAACGACAACAGCAAACCACCTGTTTTGGAAGAAGTGCAGTCAAGACGCTCCCGAGGGGCAGAATGGCGAGACTTTGTTTCAGGTACTCAGGACAGAGCAGTCTCTGGAGCAGGACGTCCTGCTTGATAAAGTGCAGGAGCAGAGAAGAAGTGGAAGACCCTCCACAGATGGGTGGACACAGAGGCTGAGGAAATGGGCTGACCATAGAACGATTGTGAGGAAGGCTCAGGGCCGGGCGGCGTTTGGTTCTGTTACTTAACAACAACAGAACGTGCGATTCGCGACGGCATCCACTAACGGTCCTTGTGATGCAGTGGTTATGTGCCTGGTTGCTAACTGAAAGGTCAGAAGTTCAACACACACACCCCCGCCCCAGTTAGTCCATGAGAAAGATGACAACCGTGGACACCCTATGGAGAAGTGCCCCTTCCCTATCGGGAGGGCAGGGCCCTTGTGAGCCAGGCCTCACTTGTCAGCAGTGAGTTTGGTTGGGGCTTAATCACCTAGGACTAAATTAATTTAAATCACAAATTCAGTGTCTCCTTTATACCAGCCATGTTTTCCATGCTCAGGGGCCACATGTGGCTGGTGACAACTGTACTGGACTATTTCCATCATGGTTCAATGTGCTTTGGGACAGTCCTGTCTTAAATGGTCTTCACAAACCTGTTGAGGGGGAGGATGCTTAAGAGAACAGAGAATAAAAGCATTCTTCAAGAAGAGACGGAAAGTGACCAGGCAAAACGGAAAGTCCGAGTACAGCTTCCAAATGAGCAAGCAGGGATGGGGTGACAGAGGGACGTGGAGCAGGGATCTGGAGAAATGTGGCAGAAAAGGAAAAGGAGAAAGGGGGATGGTCCACAGTAAGCAAGAAATGTGGGCTTAGAGGGGAGAAATGAGGCTAAGCTTGTCAGCTATCACAAGAAGTATGCAGTGGACGGTTTGCCTATCAAGCATCAAAGAGGCAATTTCCAGGCAGCAGATGTATAGAGGGAAAATAAGAGATGTAATAAACATGATAAATGGTGGGACTTCTGGTAAGATGGTGACGGAGAATTCAGCCCAGAAGAGTTGCTTAGAGGGAAATTCAATGCTGCTGGAACACAGGAGGAGCATCATAAAGGTAAGTAGGCACAGACCTATGGGGTTTTGAGGGGCTTTTGGCTTACCTCAGTGGAGGGGCTTGACCAGGGCCCCACCACTGTCCCTGCCAGAGCCAGGACCATTTGGAGCCCATGGGGGGTTTGCTGCCACCTGCCTCTTGGCTGTGGGGATTGGACCCTTGTGGCTCCACAGGCAGGGGAGGGGTTCAGTTACATTGTTGCTTTTGTTTCCATCTCTTCTCTCTGTCCACCCACAGTCTTGGAGGGCTGAGCAGGGGATTTTTCTCAACACAGCCACAGTTAGCTGCCTCCACCTCCTTGGGCAGGGACTAAACCCTTGCAGCCCCACAGGTGGGATGGGACTCAACTACATTGTTGCTTTTGTTTCTCTCTCTTCACTATATTCTGGCACAGGCTCAGCAGCTTACTTTTTAATTTTATTTTTTGCTCTTTGTTTCTTTCCTGTTCTCTCACACTCCACTGTGACCTCCAGATCACTCCCCTTAGCCTGGGGTATTTATGCCTGCAGCACACCTAGCTAGGTGAGCCCCACCCTGTGTAGATAGCCCTAGGCTGGGGAAAGCCATTCTGACCTCCACCAGGGGATATTCTGCCCAACTTCTTACCGGGTAATTCCTGCCTGTGTGCCTGGGGCCCTAAGGCAGCTCGGCCAACACTCATCAACATTCCAAGTTGCTGTAGAAAATTCTGCCCAACCTCCATAATACCAAAACAAACAACCCACCAGCCTTCTGGGGCACTCCCCTGAGAGGGAAGCCACAGGAAGATAAAGCATCAGGTTAATTCCATAGTGAAATTAACTGTAGGAAGTTCGAAGGAGCATTCCTACAAGTCTCCCAGAGAGAGCAGTGCTCTTTGACTCCTTGGAAAATGGCACCTGGCTCCTCTCAAATAACACAATACAAACAGCCATCAGCCCCAACAACCTCAATGAAAAAACAGAAGAAACAAAAGGCAATGGAAGAAGATGTCCTGAACATAATGACATGCACAGAAGAAGCAGACATTGAGCTGCCACAGAAAGAAATTTTCAGAATGCTCCTTTGGTCATAGAGGATATGAGGGAAACAACACAGAAAAAGGATGAAATGATAGAGGAGATAAAAGCCACAAACCAAAGGGAAATACAGGAGCATAGGGAGGAGATAACAAAAATCAGTAGCATAAACACAGACCTTGAGAATCGACTGGAGGAAGCAGAGAACCGCATCAGTGACTTGGAGGACAGCCAAGCTGACTTTAACAAAAGAACAAAAATCTAATAAGATAATCAGAAAAGCTGAAGAAAACATAAGAGCTATGCCTGATGCTTTGAAGCAGAACAATATTAGAATTATTGGCTTACCAGAACAACAAAGAAGTCATCTACAACAATAGTGAGAGAATTCTTGAAGGAAAACTTCCCCAGCGTAATGAATGAAAACCAGGCTACCGTTCAGGAGGCTGAAAGAACACCAGCTAGACTAAATCCCAAGAAGTCATCAAGACACATAATAATTGAATTATCCAACTTTGAGGAAAAGGAGAAAATCATGAGAACACCTAGGGAAAAACAAGCAATCACATATAAAGGTTGCCAAATAAGAATATACTCAGACCTATCAGCAGAAACTATGAAGAAGAGGAGAGAATGGAGTAATGTATACCAAAAATTAAAGAAAACAACTCAAACGCAATAATACTCTACCCAGCCAAATTATTGTTCAAGGTAGATGGAGAAGTAAGAGTCTTCCCAGACAAGGAAAAACTTAAAGAACACCTTAGAAGAAACCCAGCCCTACAAAAGATCCTTGCTGACCCAGTATGGGCAGAAGAACAACACTCACCAAACATAAATAAGAGACTGCTACATAAAACAGCCTCACCCAGAGGGCAACAAAGAGAAAACAGACCCCAAGATGACATTGGCTCAAGGATGGAAAGAAGTCAAGAATGATACACCCACACACACATGCACAACACACTAATGAGAAAGGGAAGTAGGAAAATACCCAACAAAAAAGGTATAAAATGACTTAACAGTCCGCAGATGGAGATAATAATCCTGAATATCAATGGCCTGAACTCAGGCATTAAAAGACTGAGACTACCAATCTGGCTTAGAAAACACAACCCATCAATCTGCTGCCTACGGGAGACACATCTCAAGGTTACAGACCAAAATAGGTTTAGAATCAAAGGCTGGAGGAAGGCATATCAAGCAAACAACAATTCCAAAAAAGCAGGGGTTGCAATTCTAATCTCGGATAAAATAGACCTCAAAGTGAAAACCATAAAAAGATATAAGGAGGGACACTATACAATGTTCAAGGGAATGGTAGACAAAGAACCACTAAGCATTGTAAACACATATTCCCCAAATGAGAGGCCTGCTGAATACGTCAACCAAACAGTCCAAAAGATGAAAAAAGAAATCACAGCCTCAAAAATTACAGTGGGTGACTTCAATACACTGCTCTCTAAAAAAAGATAGATCACAGGGAAAGACATTCAACAAGGAGGCTAGAGATCTAAACACTACAATTAGACAGTTTGACCTGATATTTACAGAGCTTTTCATCTAAATACAAAAAATTCATGTTATTCTCAAGTCCACATGGCACAGATTCAGAGATAGACCACATGAATCTACATAAATTCAAGCACATTGCTATCATACAGACCTCTCTCTCTGACCACTGTGCCATGAGGCTGGAAATCAACAAAAGGAAGATGAAGAAAACAAGAGCAAAAAATTGGAAGATGAATAACTCTTTACTGCAAGAGGAATGCATACTGGCACAGATCAGAGATGAAATTAGAAAATTTATACAAACCAATGAGAATGAGCACACGACATACCAAAACTTATGGAACACAGCAAAGGCAGTTATCAGAGAAAGTTTCATAGCAATATATGCACACCTGAGAGAGACTCATGATTGATATGCTGGCACAAAATTTACAACTAGAGCAGAGTCAGCAGGACAATCCCACTAATAGCAAAAGAAAAGAAATTATAAAAATCAGGGCTGAGATTCAGGAGAAGGAAAATAAGAAAACTATGGAAAAAATTAATTCTGCTAAAAGTTGGTTCTTTGAAAGGATAAACAGAATTGACAGACCACTGGCAAACCTAACCAAAGAAAGGACGGAACAAATTTCAATAGCAAAAATAAGGGATGAAAGAGGGGACATTACAACAGACCCTAATGTAATCAAAAGGATAATTACACAGTACTATGAAAGATTGTACTCTGGGAAAGAGGGACCAGACTTCAACCCAGTGCTCCAAGATGTGAATGCAACATGCCGGCATGGAGTAGAGAACCAGTGGAGAGTTCTGGTGGGGCCGGTCCCAATCCCACCTACTAAGGTGACACCTGCCCTTTCCCCAGAAGAATTTATTTCAAAGGACAGCATTGAATCTGCAGCTCCAGGAGAGGGACATATCTGATCAGAGAACACAGGAGTATATGAAGGGGGAGGAGGAGAGAATGGAGCACATCCTGGCCCACCAGGCCGTGAGGACAATGTTCCCAATTAGAGCAGCCGATCGACAGAGAAGACCCCATGGCTGGCCCCACTATGAGACATGACGCCCCTCACTGGCCCATAGCCCTACAGGGAACAACATCAGAGACACCGTGTGGGAATTGCACCTGATATGATCCCGCCACACCAAGGCAAAACACTAAGGGGGCGCAACAGAACAGCAAGGGAATGGAGCAGTGAAGTCCCCAGTGAATGCTGAAGGTGGACTTTGGGGTCAGGGCGTGGTGCCACAACAGACTGGACTGGAAAACACTCCTAAAGGCCAACAAACAATCCTTGAACTAACTACAAGCTGTTCTTTCTTTTGTTTATTTTGGTCATTGGTTTGTTGTATGTTGTTGCTTGGTTTTGCTCTGTCTTGTTCTTGTGCATGTTATTATCTCCGCAGGTCTATCTAAATAAGATCGGCTGGATGAACAATCTGCAGGAGAAAACAATGGGACCGACAGCTCTGGGGGGACATGGGAAAGGGGGAAGTGGGGTGAAAGGCAGTGGTGTTAACAAAGGGAACAACAAGTGACCGAAATTGGTGGTGAGGAGGGTGTGGGAGGCCTGGTAGGGCATGATCAAGAGTAATGTAACTAAGAGGAATTTCTGAAACCCTGGTGGGGATTGAGCATGATAGTGGGACAGGAGGAAAGTCAAAGGAAATAGAGGAAAAAGCTGGGTGGCAAAGGGCATTTATAGAGGTCTAGATAAAGATGTGTACATATGCAAATATATTTATATATTTGGGAAATAGATCTATGTGCATATATTTATAGGTTTAGTATTAAGGTAGCAGAAGGACATTGGTCTTCCATTCAAGTACTCCCTCAATGCAAGAATACTTTCTTCTATTAAATTGGCATTCTGTGATTCTCACCTTCCTGATACAGCCGCTGAAGACAAAACGGGTGAATAAGCAAATGTGGCAAAGAAAGCTGATGGTGCCCAGCTATCAAAAGATATAGCATCTGGGGTCTTGGAGGCTTGAAGATAAACAAGTGGCCACCTAGCTCAGAAGCAACAAAGCCCACATGGAAGAACACACCAGCCTGTGTGATCGCGAGGTGCTGAAAGGATCAGTTATCAGGCATCAAAGAACAAAAAATCATATCATTGTGTGCTCACCTCCATGATACAATCACTGAAGACAAACAGGTGCATAAGCAAATGTGGCAAAGAAAGCTGATGGTGTCCAGCTATCAAAAGATATAGCGTCTAGGGTCTTAAAGGCTTGAAGGTAAACAAGCAGCCATCTAGCTCAGAAGCAACAAAACCCACATAGAAGAAGCACACCAGCCAGCACAATCATGAGGTGTCTAAGGGATCAGGTGTCAGGCATCATTAGAGCAAAAAATCTTACCATAGTGAATGAGGGTGGGGAGTCAGGAGTGAAGACCCAAAGTCCGTTTGTAAGCCACTGGACACCCCCTTACAGAAGGGTCTTGGGGAGGAGATGAGCCAGTCAGGGTGCAATGTAGCAACGATGAAAAATACTGCTTTCCTCTAGTTCCTAAATGCTTCCTCCTCCCTCCACTATCATAATCCCAATTCTACCTTGCAAGTCTGGCTAGACCAGAGGATGTACACTGGAACAGATAGTAACTGGAAACACAGGGAATCCAGGGCGGATGATCCCTTCAAGACTAGTGGTGAGAGTGGCAATACTGGGAGGGTAGAGGGAGGGTCGGTTGGAAAGGGAGAACCGATTACAAGGATTTACATATAACCTCCTCCCTGGGGGATGGACAACAGAAAAGTGGGTGAAGGGAGATGTCGAACAGGGCAAGATATAAAAATAATAATTTATAAATCATCAAGGGTTCATGAGGCAAGGGGGAGGGAGGGGCAAAAATGAAGACCTGATGCCAGAGGCTTAAATGGAGAGCAAGTGTTTTGAGAATGATGAGGGCAATGAATGCACAAATGTGCTTTACACAATTGATGTACGTGTGGATTGTGAGTTGTATGAGCCTCTAATAAAAATTTTTAAAAAACGAAGGGAAAAAATCCCTGATAAATGGTGAATATGACCTTAGATGGGAGGAGCAAGACCAAGTGTGACAGCTATACAATCTCCTGTCAACTTTGCAAAGGGGTGGAGTCTAGCCTGTCCACCAGCTCACAGCTAATGAGGCCTCTGTATGGGCATGGCCTGAGGATTCCGGGAACTCCTGTCTTCCTCCCTGGAAGGGGGACCAACACTCTCTGCTTCACATTCCTGTTGACAAGCTGCACAGAGACACACTGAGGGAGCCAGAGCCCTGGAGCTGGAGGAGCCACATGGAGACCCACGCCAGTGCCAAGATGCTTCCACCGCCATTGGATCCATAAGACTTTCCACCCACTGGCCTGTGATCTTCTGCAGTTGGCATCACTGCATGTGTTGCATGAGTCTGAAGGGGGAATTTATAGAGTAGTATAGGACATATGAGCTAATATCAGACTTATAGACTTGATTTGAACTCGGATGTTTCTTAATATAAAATGGTTCTTTAATATAAAGTTCTCTCTTACACATATATGAGTGTCAGTGAATTTGTTTCTCTAGTCTGCTCAGACTAGCACACCACGTTTTCAGCTGTCACAGTAACTTACCTGCATGAGCTCAGCCATCAAGAGTCAAAGACAAGTTGGGGCCAGTGCCTAAAGAAACGTCTGGGACAGAATACCTGCACATGTTGGGTGGAAACTTTAAAAAGGAATTTTCTTGTGAACATAAATTATCTGACAGAGAAGTAAAGGAGTTTGTCCATATTAACAAACATAAAAAAAATCTTGGTTACACACACACACAACACAACCAAACAAAACAACCTATTCAGTTGCCACAGAGTCAATTTTGACCCATGCTGACCCCACATGGTTCAGAGTAGACTTGGACCTCACAGAGTTGTCAAGGCGGGGACACCTGTGGGTTAGTCGTATAGCAGTTAATCACTTGAGTGACCTTCCCTGTCGAGGATACTCCCAGTGTGAAGCTCTCGCGAAGCCGTGAGGCTGCCTGCCCCTTGAACAAATGAAGTTACAGTGTTGTTCACAGTGTTGCACAGAGGCCTAATGCCGCACACCTCAAATCCAGGCTTCAAAAAATTATCACGAGTCTTTGTCCAAAGAACAGAAGGCCACAGTAAGAAAATAAAGCTTGTTGAATCAGACACAGAAGGACATATGCTCTGTGCGACGCAGGTCAGCGCACCAACACTGGTGACTCAGAGCCATGACAGCGGGAGACGCTGGAGTCTTCTCTTACAGAATACAACATAAGGGGCTTCTTCACAGAAATGAAAGGGGTCAAGGAGGAGATGACAGAAGACTGAGAGACTGTCAAAACTGAACAGATGAATTTGAAAAAGAATCGAATCAAACATTATGAAGTGAAAGCCCAATGACGGCTTCGTGGGTGCAGAGCTGCCGTCTGGTCTTGGAAATAGTAGTCATGAATGTAAGTCACCTCTCTAAAGTGTGTGCATTAAATGGTCCAAATGGCATATTTTATGTGATATACTTTTTTGTCACAAATTAAAGATACTTTAAAGCCCAATGAATTAAGAAGGGCCAATTCTTATTTGGTCTCCCTCTTTTCAGAAAGAAGGGAAAAAAAATTCCTCAGCACTTTCCCTGGTAATGAAAAACTCTTATACCATATGCCAGAATCCAGGATAAAGCATAGGTATCTGCTTCAGTAGCCCCCTCCGCTTCCACCCCCAGATCATTCCAGTGACCCCAAGACGGTGGTACTGCCCACTTTGGGAACCATTGGCCCACCTTATCTCCTATTGACTGCAATCTATAAGGTAAATGCAGTGTAGAGAGTTGCTTTTAGATGGCTTTTCTAACCAGAAATGCTCTAATGCTTCTAATACTCTTTACATGATTGGCTGAGCTAGTCTTGCAATGAATTGGCCAGTTTACTAATACAAATTGAGTGCCTTGCAAGTTACAGAGAGGATAAATCCGCTTACTATGCAAATTGAGTGATTTATGGTCTACCAAGAGGATTGGGTAGTCTGTGATTCTGGTGGGAGGATCATTTCTTGAAAACGAGAAGCAGGAGGCTCCTATAAAGGCCAATTCCATGGAGGTCAGAGCCCTCATCACCATCAAGAAGCGTGTACTAGTCTGGGTAGACTAGAGAAACAAATCCATAGACACTCATATGTGAATAAGAAAAAGGTTTATATACAAGAGCAATTGAATATTGAGAAAACATCCCAGCCCAGTCCAGATCAAATCCATAAGTCCATTATTGGCCCATATGCCTGATACCAATCTACAGAGTCCTCTTTAGACTCACAAAACACATGCAATGATGCTGAATGCAGGATGATCACAGGCCAGTGGGTTGGAAGTCTTGTGGATCCAGTGGCATTATAAGCATCTCAGTGCTGGCAGGGGTCTCTACGTTGCTTTCCCGGCTGCAGTCTGGTTGTATCAGGATAGGTCTATGTGACTTCTCCAGCTCCCAGGGCATAACACCATGTGTCTTGTCAGTAGAGCATCTCTCAGGGAGTGAGTAGAGAGTCTCTCCCACCCCCAAGGATGAAAAACCAGATTTCCCGTGTGTGTGTGTGTGTCTCATTCCTAACAGCTGTATGGCTGCCTGGAACTTTGAGACAGAGCCTACCTGCTTGTGCAAACAGATATGGAATTAATAAGAGAATATATGAACCAATCAACAAACATAAATTGACAACTGAGATAAAATAAATCAATTTATTGAAAGCCACAAGCTACTAAAATATCACCTATGAAGATATAATCAGGTTGTTCCTATATTTATTAAAGAAGCTGGATTTATATTTTAAAAGCCCCAAACAAGAGAAATAGCCACCTCCAGATAATTTTACTGGCAAACCACACCCAATGTTTAAAGACAAACCCAGGTTAAATTTCTTTAAACCAATCGTTGCTTCCAGGAATTAGAAAAGAATGGGACACTTCCAGATTCATTTTATGAAATCAGCTTTATCTCAATTAGCACAGTACAAGAAAAGGAACCTAGGCACCAATAGCTTTCATGAACATGGGTACAAGAATCCTATATTCTGTTCTAAATATTACCAAGTTGATTCAATATATGTATATCTGGCATTTGTTTCAGAGATGCAAGGGAATGAAGATAAATGTAATCTTTTAGCCAGTTAAGTAAGAAACCCCAGCAGAAAGCATTAACTAACTAATTAATTAATTAAAAGGCATTGGTTCATTCGTGATTAAAAAAACAACAAATCAATCTCAGCAACCTAGAAGCAGGGAACACCCTTAACGAGACAGGAGCAGTAAAAAGCACAAAAATAAAAACCTACATCTGTTTTAAGGGTGAAAGCTTGGCGGCTCTCCGCCTCAGATCAAGTACCAAACCAAGATGCTCACTCATCACTCCTGTTCAAGGTAGAACTGGCGATCACTGTCAGTGCAATAGCCAGTGCAATAGAGACGCTATGGAAAGGAAGGAACAAAACTGGCCCTGTTTGCAGATGGCAGGATTGTCGATAGAAACCACTGTCAAAGACTCGTTGTTGTGAAAAACTAGTGAGAACCAATAAGCGAGTTGCTACTGAGTCCATTGCAGCTGATCGTGGCTGCATCTGCGCAGAGTGAAACTGCCCTTGAACCAGGGTTCATGCCTGCAGCCTTTCAGAAGCCGAATGCCAAGGCTTTCTCCAAGCCGTCCCTGGGTGGGCTCACGCGGCCAGCCTCTCTGGCTTATGGTCAAGCGCTTCCCCATGGCACCGTCCAAGAACCCACTGGGATGACTCACACGACCCAACTTTAAGATTTCCTACAAACTGTAGTTATCAAGACAATGTGGAGGGAGCAAAGACGCCTGGGTATACATCGTTCTGTAGATTGGAATCTGTCTTTAGAAGAAAATATGAGAGCACATTTTTATAACCGGGATGAGGCCAAGAGCCCTTAGATCTCAAAAGCAAAAGCTATAGAAGGAAAAACAGATAAAGTTCACCTTGTCAAGAAGCAGACTTTCATTTGGCAAAAGGCACTGTTTAGAAAATGAACTGACAAGCTATTGGTGTGAAGGAAATATTTATAAATCCGTATCCAGCAAACTACTTGTATCCAGAATAGATAAGGACCTCTTAAAACACAAATGTAACAGAAGAAACAACGGATAAAGGAATGGAACCTGCTCGCATACTTCAGTAAAGGGCTCATACAGATGAGAAGTGAATGAAACACAATTAGCCATTAGGGAAATGCAATCACACCACCTATATCAAAGACAAGTCCTGGGTGGCGCCAAGGGTTAAATGCTCAATGAGTTGATGATTCACCCAGAGGTACCTTAAGAGACAGGCTTGGCAATCTGCCTCTGAGGTAGTTAGTTTATTGTGTCAACCTGGCCGATAAACACAAGTGGGGTTAATTGAAGGACAGAGGGATAAATGGCTCGGTGAGCCTCACCTTTCTAGTTCTCGGCTCTCTTGATTTGTGAAGGTTGGACCAGGGTGCAGCTGCCTTAGCAGTTCCCTGCTTCAGCTTACAAGGCTGAGTTCCTGCAAGATATCTCCTAGGAGAAGCCACATGGCTCTACTACCCCAATGCAACCCTGGGTGCTGGAGCATCCCTGTGGAGACCCCTGCCAACACTGAGATGCTTACACTTTCATTGACTTGGCTTTCCTCCTGCATCATAGTGTCTGTTTTGTGAGATAGAGGAGGACTTTGTGGATTGGTGTTGGACATATAGGTTAATGGGTTAATGTTGGACTTGTAGCTTTGGGCAGCACTGGGTTGGGATGTTTTCTTGATGTGCACCTAACTTTTATATAA
Organism: Tenrec ecaudatus; assembly: GCF_050624435.1. Classification (NCBI taxonomy): domain Eukaryota; kingdom Metazoa; phylum Chordata; class Mammalia; order Afrosoricida; family Tenrecidae; genus Tenrec; species Tenrec ecaudatus. Next base: position 63,256,869 of record NC_134546.1, on the reverse strand, counting down.
AACTCTCCATTCTACATGAGTGTCTGTGGATTTGTTTCTCTAAGGTACCCAGACTAATACAGCCTCAGGAAAACCAGCTGTTGAAAACCCAATGGAACACAATTCTGCTTAGACATGCACTTGGCTGCTGAGTCAGGGAGGTCTTGACGGCAACTGGTTTGGTTTTGGTGTATCTCACAGGCAGCAAGCTGAGGACAAGAAGTGACACTTGGACTGTAATCCAAAGATCGGGGAATTCCCTAGGGGAAGAGAGTGGAATGGGGGATTCTGGGTAGGGGAGCAGTAGGACTGAGGATTCTATGCTAAGTATTAGCACACAACTTTAGAGGGCAACATGGCAGAAGCAGAAGGCCAAGTGAGGTGGGAGAGGCAGGAGCCAGGGTGAGATCTTGATCTTTCTGTCCCCGCAGTGGGTACATGTGGGTACCCAACATGCTGAAGGGTTAAGAGCAGCCATCATGCTTGGGATCAAATCTAAAGAAGATCCTTCTGGTAACGGAAGACTTGGAAATGGCTGGTGCTGAGGATTGCATGCATGGTGAATGTAAGTAAATGCCACTCAGGTGTTTGTGTAGGCGGTCTGTCTAGAGAAACAAGACCGGTGACACTCACATGCATATCATACACTAAGAAGGCAAGGTAGTCCAACCCCACTTAAGTCCATCCTGGTCCGATGCTAGCCAGGGCCCTCTTCAGACTCAAATGGCTGTAGGCTGGGGATACGGAAAGGGGAAGCAGGATGCAGGGAGATCACCACAGGTCAGTGGAACATGGCAGGGTGCTGGGGGGCCCACCATTTCTCTCTTATTAAAAGGCCACACCCTCATGAAGGTTGAACTCCACCCTTCGCATCCACGCATGGACAAGTTGGCATAAAATCTAACTGCACAGTGTGCGTGTGAGAAGGGAGATGTGGCAAACACTTTCTAATGTCTGGTTTCCACCATTAAAGATCAAAAGATCACTCTGGCTGCATTGGGAAGAATGCCTAGGGTGAGGCAAGGAGGATGTGGGCCAGCCAGGTAGGTGGGATCTTGGGTCTGTTGCTCAACTTCTCTGAGCTGAAATCTTCTCACCTATAAAATAGGGTAATTACTCTATCTTACAGGGATGCCCAAAGGATCATCAAAATCAAAGATAGGAAAGGTATGGCACCAAAGAGGATGCTTAACCATGTCAGCTCAGCTTTTCTGTCTTCTGAGAGAACGGAGCTTATGTATTGCAATGCTAACTGCAAGGTCAGCAATTTGAAACCAGCAGCCTATCTGGAGGGAGAACGACAAAGCTTTCTACTCCCATCAAGATGTACATTCTTGGGAACCCACAGGGGAAGCTCTACCCTGGCCTGGAGGGTGGCCACGAGTTTGGACTTTGAGATACAGTGAAGTCCCTGAAACAGGCTCCCGGTGCCTTCTTTCCCTCTGCTCTTGTTGCTTGGACCTGCTCCACCCACTGTAGGAATGTCTATGATAGCAATTGAAGGTGACTTACAGTTTCAAATGGCCAAGTCGCACTCTTAATCAGAAGCACATGCGGGGTGCGTGAGCAGACATTGGTCGGCTCGGAGCCAGGCCCCTGGGATCAACTCTCCCACCTCGGCGGTGTTTTTGAGGCTGAAGTGCAGATCGTGTCCAGAACATGAATAAAAACCTTCCCTTCAAAACGGTTTCCAAACGAATACTTTACAGTGGGGGTCCTGTTCCTGTTCTTTCTCTATTTCCCTGCCCCTATTTTCACTTCCCAGACTGATGTAGAAATGCATTTCCAAGGACCAATCGAGTCCCAAGACAACTAGAAAACACCTTTGGGGAAAAAGTTCCCTCGTCTGAAAACTTTCCCCACTGCAAGAGAGGAAGTGTCCCGCGCCTGCACGCTGCCTGCGGGAGTGTTTTACAAGGACCAGAGCTGTCCACACTGGCCTTGTTTTATTGTTTAGGTTTAATAGATGGGGTGTACCAAGAGGAGGCCTGGTAGGCCAAGGGCTTAAGAGCTTAGCTGCTAACCAAAAGGCCAGTGGGTGAAACAGCAGCTACTCAGAGGGAGCAAGATGTCGCAGTTCGTGTGCAGAAAGATGTATAGTCTTAGAAACCTTATAGGGCAGCCCTACCCTGTCCTGTAGGGTCGCTCTGAGTGGAAGTCAACTTGAAGACAGTGAGTTTGGTTTGAGTGGAGGTGTCCTGCTTGGCTTTAACCCTATGTGCGTAGTCTAGTGCATCTTACCAAAGTAACTCAAACAACCCAAGGCCCCCTGAGTTTATTACAACTCATAGGCCCCGTAGGATTTTTCGAGGCTGTACTCTAGAGAGTTCTATAGAAGCAGACTGCCACATCTGCTCAAACCCACCAGGTCCTCAGGTGAAAGATGAGGCTTTTTGCTCCCAGAAAGACTGACAGCCTTAGAAACCCAAAGGACAGTTCTAGTTTCCTTACAGGTTCACTGTGAGTTGAATGTACTCTATGGCAGTGTTTTGGTTTTTTAATACATTATTTGAATGTTGCCTTTTATTATTTTTTAATTCTTCCAATTTCACACAAATACTCCATTTCAAGGCGCCCTAAATTACGTTTGAATTATGGTGCTGGAAAAGACTATTCAAAGTACCCAGGCCTGCCATAGCAGCAAACAGATCTCTCTCGGAACAGCTACAGCAGAGCGCTCCTCACAAGCAAGGGTGGTGAGAGTGCCTCACGTACTTTGCATAGGTTGTCAGGAGATACCAGTTCTTGGGAAAAGACACCATGCATGGTAAAACAAAGAAGCAGCAAGAAAGAGGCAGACCTTTGATGACATGGATTGATATAGGCTGTAAGAGTGGGTTCAAACATAACAGTTGTGAGGCTGACACAGGTTGGGGGTGTGTTTTGTTCTGTTATACACGGAGTTGCTCTGTCGGGACCAAGTAGACAGCACCTAACAAGGTCATAATTGTGTCCACCTGTCAAGGGAACTAGAAGGCAGTGCAGAAGTGAGACACACATGTCTCACTAACCCTACCCCCTCAAACACAGAGGGATAAAACATCATTTTACACCACCTCTCACGTTTCCCACATTGCACGTATCAGAATCCATATGCTGTAACCACATGACAGAAACACTTCTGATGCAACACACCTTTCATTAATCAAAACCCATGGCATCAATGAAAAATCTGAAGCAGAAAACAGTCAGGTAAGGAGATGACTAAGAAAACTAATGGAATCTTGTCAAATCTCCTGGAAGCTTCTTCAGGTGAGGGTGAAACATTGAACATTGTGAATATGCTTGTACACCGTTCAATTCTGAAAACATAATTATTTGTGTCGGCAGCACCAAATGAATACGGAGCTTGGTAAAACAAAGCATCAAGGGGAAACAATATTCATACCCAATTAGGAAACCCATGGAGCATAAATGAACTTGGAATTGGTGTGGTGCACATATAATTCACAATCATGGTACAGCAAGCAGAGGTTTTATATCCATTGAAAACAAGCCAGTAGTTGTCAAAATATATAGCCATACAGAATCATTATACTACGCTGTTTTTGTGACTAAGCTGATGTTGAATATAAAACGACTCAGTAACCAAAATACATATTTTAATGAAAATACCCTTTTTTTTTGGACTGACAACAGGGTTTTTGTATTGAAATTTGGTTCTTAAGAATAACATCCAAAATGCGTTCTGTTCTCATAGCGCTGTGCTGGGTCACGGGTACACGTGGCCGGAGTCACTCCAGGGAGGTGGGGAGGAGCTGGTGGTGGGAGACATCTCCCTGGGACCTACACACAGCTAGGTGGCGAGCTGCAGCAGGTGTTGTGGCTCTGGGAGGGCGAGGGAGACAATCCCAACCAGCCTGCAAACACATGGATAGGGTCCCTCAAACCCAGCCCACAAGAACAGGGCTGCTGGTCAGGCCAACAGTGGAAGCTCCAGGTGAGTGGAGGGAAGGCTGGGATGGTACATTCTTTTTTTTTTTTTAACATTTTATTAGGGGCTCATATACTTCTTATCACAATCCATACATATACATACATCAATTGTATAAAGCACATCCATACATTCCCTGCCCCAATCATTCTCAAAGCATTCGCTCTCCACTTAAGCCCTTTGCATCAGGTCCTCTTTTTTTTCCCCTCCCTCCCCGCTCCCCCCTCCCAATGTGCCCTTGGTAATTTATACATCGTTATTTTGTCATATCTTGCCCTATCCGGAGTCTCCCTCCCCCGCCCCTTCTTGCCGTCCCTCTCCCAGTGAGGATGTCACACGTGAACCCCTGTAATCAGTTCCCCCTTTCCAACCCACTCGCCCTCCGCTCTCCCAGCATCACCTCTCACACCCCTGGTCATGAAGGTATCATCCACCCTGGATTCCCTGTGCCTCCAGCCCCCATATGCACCAGTGTACAACCTCTGCCCTATCCAGCCCTGCAAGGTAGAATTCGGATCATGGTAATTGGGGGGAGGAAGCATCCAGGATCTGGGGGAAAGCTGTGTTCTTCATCGGTACTACCTCGCACCCTCATTGACCCATCTCCTCTCCTGAACCCCTCTGTGAGGGGATCTCCATTGGCCAACACTTGGGCCTTGGGTCTCCACTCTGCACTTCCCCCTTCATTCAATATGGTGTATATATATACATATATACATATACATATATAGACACACATACATACACACACTAATATCTTTTTTGCATGATGCCTTATACCTGGTCCCTTTGGCACCTCGTGATCGCACTGGCCGGTGTGCTTCTTCCATGTGGGCTTTTTTGCTTCTGAGCTAGATGGCCGCTTGTTCACCTTCAAGCCTTTAAGACCCCAGACACTATCTCTTCTGGTAGCCGGGCACCATCAGCTTTCTTCACCACATTAGCTTATGCACCCATTTGTCTTCAGCGATCCTATCATGGAGGTGTGCAGTCAATGATATGATTTTTTTGTTCTTTGATGCCTGATAACTGATCCCTTCGGGACCACTCAATCACACAGGCTGGTGTGTTCTTCCATGTGGACTTTGTTGCTTCTGAGCTAGATGGCCGCTTATTTATCTTCAAGCCTTTAAGACCCCAGTCACTATCTCTTTTGATAGCCGGGCACCATCAGCTTTCTTCACCACATTTACTTGTTCATCCACTTTGGCTCCAGCCGTTGTGTCGGGAGAGTGAGCATCATAGAGTGCAAATTTAATAAAAGAAAAGTATTCATGCATTGAGGGAGTGCTTGAGTAGAGGCCCAAGGTCCTTCCACCACCTTAATACTAAACCTATAAATATAGGCACATAGATCTATTTCCCCATCCTCCTATATATATTTGCAGGTACATGTCTTTGTCTAGACCTCCATAAATGCCCTTTGACTCCTAGCTCTTTCCTCCATCTCCCTTGACTTTCCTCCTGCCCTACTACCATGCTTCGTCGCCACCTGGGCTAGAGTATACCTCTTCTCTAAGCAACCTTACCCTTGATCATTCCCCACCAGACCTGCCACTTCCCCCTCTCTACCATTTGGGTTCCCATGTTGTTCCCTTGTACCTGTGTTTGTTAACACCACTTCCTTACCCCCCCTATCCCCCACCCCAAGTCCTCCCGGAACTGTCGGTCCCGTTCGTTTTCCTCCAGATAGTTCATCCAGCCTGTCCTATTCAGACAGACCCGTGGAGACACTAACATGCACGAAAACAAGACAGAGGAAAACAAAGCAACAGTATACAACCAGACAACAAAACAACAAAAACAAACCACTGACAAAGAACAAAACAAAACACTTCACAAAAGAAAAGCTTGTAGTTAGTTCAGGGATCGTTTGCTGGCCCTTAGGAGCATTTTCCAGTCCAGTCTGTTGGGGCACCACGCCCTGGCCCCAAAGTCCACTTTCAGCATTCCCTGGGGACCTTGCCACTCCATTCCCTTGCTGTTCCGCTGCACTCCTCCAGTGCTTTGCCTCGGTGTGGTGGGATCAGGTCAGGTGCAATTCCTACACTGTGTCTCCAGTGCTGTCCCCTGGATCGCCCTTAGCCACTGAGGGGCATCATTTCTCATAGTGGGGCCAGCCATGTTGTTCTCTCTGTGGACTGGCTGCTCTACTCAGGAACATCATCCTCACGGCCTGGTGGGCCAGGCTGTGCTCCACTCTCTCCTTCTGCCCCTTCATCTGCTCCCGTGTGCTCTGATCAGTTATGTCCATCTCCCGGAGCTGCACAGTCAATGTCGTCCTTTGAAACAAATTCTTTTCGGGGGAGGGGCAGGAATCCACTTAATTTATGGTGCTGAGGCCAGCCTCCCAGACCTCTCCACTGGTTCCCTCCTCCACGCCGGGATATTGCATTCACACCTTGTGGCACTGGGTTGAAGTCTGCTCTCAATTTCCCTGTGGAGATATAAACAATACCCTCCCCTTGGGTGGATTAGTGCCCCATGACCCCACTACCCTTTTCTTCCTTATATTCATCCTTTTGTTTTCCTTTCCCCACCTCCTCCACCATTGTCTACCATGTGCATCCCTGGTTTTGGTCTGGTCTCTGTCATACTACAAAGTCTTTACCCCACAAATGTTTGTATACAGTAGCTTTTCCCCCTATGCCACTGGGATGGTACATTCTTGAGGCCTGCACAGGTACATGTCATCATAGCCCAGTGGGGGAGGTGGTCTGGGTTAGGTCCAGACAGGCTGGTTCCATTGGGCCCAAAGGGGTCAAAGCATGCTCCTGGGGTCACTGAACCAGGAGGAAGCTGGTTCAGGAGGCCCGAGGACAGGTTAACAAGTGCTCTGGGGAAGCCAGATCTCAGGGAATCCACGATCATGCCACCTTGCTGACACACAAAGGGACCCAGAAAACGGACCCAGAGGATCATGCTAGGGAGGCTGTCGGCTGGTGTGGGGGTGCTGTGGGAGGATCCGCAGTGGGTCCATCTCTGTCAGTGGCAGGTGTGAACTCCTTGTGAGGGCAACCCATGCTGGCCTTGTCCCAGTAGTCTTGGATAGTTGTGATGATCCCAGACACAATTCAAGACCGAAGCTCCTCACTGTTCTTGTAGGTCCTGTGGAAGTCACCCAGGGGTTCTGCGTCGATATAATCCCCCAAGTTCAAAGCCAAGTCTGCCACCATCCAGCACAGGACAGAGAGGTCTTTATTGGGGTTCCACCCAGCTGGCAACAGTTCTGATTTCTTATCGCTGGGACCTGACTGGTCGCTGGCACCTAGGCTGTGGTGGCCATGTGTCACCACTTCCCAGTGCAGGAAGCAGATGAGCATTCCCTGTGTGCAGGTGATGGCTGGCGCAGCCAAGGCGGACAGCATCTCAAAACCCACCATGGGCACCAGCAGCTTCTTCTGCGGGAGGAGGGGAAAAGGGTCGTGAGTGCGGTCAGCTTCCCTCCGAGATGGAATGACTCCATAGTCCTGGCTCTGCCTCAATGCAATTACTTCTAAAAACCAAAATTAACACGCAAAAAATCCATGATGGACAAAATACCAAATCTTAAACAGAGACAGGATTAAAAAACAAATCCTGTCTTTAAATTTAAGTAAAGACATTGCTATTTTTTTCTTTACCACAGAGTGTAATGTAGCTCAGCATGGCAGTGCATGGTTGTGTACATTCTTTCCTTCTTGCTGTCATCAATAGAGCTTTCAAATGTTTTGGCATTTGAAGAATTATTTTGTAAATCATTTAAGTTTCCAAAAGGAACATGAGCATTTTGTAAATGAGTCCTCTAAAATTTGTTCAAAAGCAATTGAAAATCTATACTCAGTGCATCTGGACATATTTGAAACAAAGGTTTCAAAACCTTCGGGCATTGAAAACAAAGCTTTCAATAAAGTTCAGACATTTCACACAAGAAAATAATTGCATTTATCTCTCAAAAGCAGAGGAGGGGATAAACAAATTAAGTAATGAGCGCTTTGGTGGTGGGCAAGATTGAATTGAGAAATTTTACCATTTTTCTTTGGAATGCTTTAACTTGAGGGAAAGATAGTTTGATGGTGCTCCAATTTCAATGGAGCAAATTTATATTTTGTCCCTGAACTGAAATAAATACATTTTATGACATCTACATCTGGAAGCTTGCTTTTAAAATTACAAATCTAATTTATGTGATGAGTTCTAGCCTTTCATTCACAATATCTGCTAACAGAAGATATTCTAAATGGAAGCAAAGAGATAGTTTGCATAAAAATATTTGGGCCAAAATAGTTAATGCAGTCTAATAATATTTGAGTCTAGTATCAGGGGTCAGCCAACTTTTGAGAGAGAAGAGCCAATCTTGTCCCTCACCATGATTAAAAAAATTGTCAAGAGACATAAACATGTTTCGTCTATAAACAAATGAAATCACCATTATCTGAATACTATCCTTTAAAAATGTTCAATTTTACTTCAGAGCCCATGCGTGTGCCTGTTGTTCAGGAGCCAAAGTTTGCCAGCCCCTGCCTGGGCTCTGCTACCTTTAGCAGCATTTTCTTTGACCACCCCAGGTACAATGGCGCTCTAGTGGAGTAGTGGGCCCTGTGGATTGGGTTGCTAACCACATGGTCCATGGGAGAAAGGGAAGCTCTCTGCTCCCATAAAGATTTACAGCCTTAGAAAGCCACTGGGGCAGTGCTCATTTGTCATATAGGGTGGCTTTGAGTCAGAATTGTCTCAATGGCGGTGAGTTTAGGGCCCCTGTGTCTTTCAAGAATATGGCGCCCAGTGTTGCCAGAACAACATGCAAACAGCAACCAACCTCGACACCCTTGATAAGAAAACAAGAGAAACAAAATGCACTGTAATGTCGGAGGTAGCCCTAATCCTAATGACACTCATAGAAAAAGCAGATGTTGAGCTTCCACAAAAAGAAATCCCCAGAATAATTCTTGGAGTTGTTGAGGGTATGCGGGAAACAATATAGAGCAATGATACAACAATTGAGTAGATGAAGTTCACAGTCATTGGGATGAAGTCCACACACCAAATGAAAATACTAAGGAGTGGGGTACAGAAGCAAAAACAAAATAACAGACTTGATCAACAGACTAGAAGAGGCAGAGAATCCTACCAGTGATCTTGAGGCCAATCAGGAAGAATTTCAACAAATGGGAAAGACAGTCAAAAATATGGAAGATAACCTGAAATCAATGACAGATGCTATGAATAGGAACAATATTTGAATAATAGGAATAACGGAATAAGACACAATGCAGAAGTCGACAGCTAATGTAGTGAGAGAATTCCTGGAAGAAAACTTCCCCTACGTAATGAATGAGAATCAGACAACCATACAGGAAGCAGAGAGAACACCAATTAAACTCAACCCCAGGAAGAAATAACCAAGGCCCATAAGAGCATCTAGAGGAAGAAAAAGCAGTCACATACAATGGTACTCAGATAAGAATATGCTCAGACCTATCAGCAGATACCACAAAGAGGAGAACGAAGAGAAACATCTTTAGAAAGTTAAAGAGAACAATGCCAATCCAAGAATCCTCTATCCAGCCAGACTGTATTAAGTTATACGGAGAGGTAAGAATCTTCCCAGACAAGGAAAAACTCAAAGAATATAAGACACCCAACCCTGTGAAAAATTCTTGCCGACTCACTGTGGTCAGAAGATCAACAATCACCAAATACAAATAGGAGACCCACTACATAATGGAAATCTAACTGGAAGTCAGCCTGCTGTAAATAACCACCAAGGTAACATGGCCTCAATGGCGAAAAGAAGACAAGAATGACGCCCCTCCCCACCAACACACACACACACATATGCTCAGGACAATGTTATGTGGGAAGTTAGGAAAACACCCAACACAAAAGGAATGGGATGACAACAAGGAATCCACAGTTGGTGGTAGTAACTCTGAATGTAAACAGTCTGAATTCACCCATTAAAAGGCAAAGGTTTGCAAACTGGCTCAGAAAACACAAATCTGTTGCCTGCAAGAGGCACAACTTCAGCTCACAGACAAATATAGGCTAAGAATAAAAAGCTGACAAAAATATATATATACCAAAAAAATGGCAACCCCCCCCTCAAAAAAAGATGGGGTTGCAATCATAATCTCAGACACAATCTCAAGGTGCAAATCATAATGAGATAAGATTTGTCACTATATAATGCTAAAATGATCATTAGCTCAAGAACCAGTGAGCATAATAAATATATATGCACCAAACGAAAGACCTGTAGAATCTGTCAAATAAATTCCTTAAAGAATGAAAACAGAAATCAGACTCAACAATCATAGTCGGTGGCATTAATACACCACTATCAGAGAAAAATAGGTCACCAGGAAAGAAACTCAACAAGGAAGCTACAGAGCTAAATACCACAATTGGGCAATTCGACCTGACAGACATTTATAGAGCTCTCCACTCAAATGCAAAAAATTCATCTTCTTTTCAAGTGCACATGATTATTTTTCAGAAATAGACCACATGCTGGGGCACATGTTGAGCCTGAGTAAATTCCAACACAGAGAGATCACTAAGACATCCCTCTCAGACCCCCATGTCATGAAGCTGGAGGTAAGCAAAAGGACAATAAACAAAAAACAAGGGCAAACAATCGGAAGATGAATAATGATCTTCTCTGGAATGAGTGGGTACTGGCCCCAATTAGAGAGGAAATTAGGGACTTTATAGACAGTAACGAGAATGAGAACACAGTGTGCCACGACTTATGAGACACAGTAAAAAAGTCATCGGAGGTTGTGGTAGCTATTGATGCACATATGAAAAAAGAAGAGAGACTCATGACTAATATGCTGCCACAAAATCCCCAGCAAATAGAGCAGGGTCAAGAGAACAATCCTCCAATAGCAAAAGAAAAGGAATAATAAATACCAGGGTGGAGATAAAGGATTGGGAAGACAATAGAATAAGGCAAAAAGTGAACTCAGCCAAAAAGTGGTTCTTTGAAAGGATTTACAGAATTGATAGACCGCTGGCAAACCTAGCCAAGGATAGGAAGGAGCAAACATCAAGAACCAGGATGAAGGATGAATCAGGGGAAATCCTCAATGGCCCTAATGAGATTAAAAGGACGATTACAAACTACTATGAAAATCTATATTCCAATGAATTTAACAACCTGGAAGACATGGAAAAATACTTGGAATAACAACCCCTCCCTGGAATATACCAGATAGATGTCAGGAACCTCAATAGACCCATAGCAATAGAAGAAATAGATATGGTTGTCAAGAAACTACCAATGAAAAAACCTCACAGGTCAGACAGCTTCACAGGAGAATTCTACTAAGCACTCAGAGGAGGGCTGATACCGATCCTACACAAACTATTCCAGAACACAGAAAAACACAGTAAACTCCCAAACTCATTCTATGAAGCTACTACAATATAACACTGATACCCGAGAACTACAGACTGATTTTTCTAATGAACATTGATTCAAAAATCCTTAGCAAAATATTGACCATTAGAATACAAAAATATATTTTAAAAATCATTCATCATGATCAGGTAGAATTCATTCCAGAGATTCAGGGATAGTTCAACATCCTAAAGTCCATCAACATCATCCATCACATCGAGAAGACCATGGATAAGAACCACATGATAATATCAATAGATGCAGAAAAAGCATTTAACAACATCCAACATCCATTCCTAATGAATACACTCAAGAAGATAGGAAAGGAAGGGGAATTCCTCAAGTTAATACAAGCTATCTATAAAAAAACCAACAACCAACATCATATTCAATGGAGAAAAATTGAAAACAATTCCACTGAAAAAGGGGACCAGGCAAGGATGCTCTTTGTCCCCACTGCTATTCAACATTGTCCTGGAGATTCTAACTAACAACATAAGGCAATGAAAGGACATTAGAGGTATTCGTCTGGGGGAAGAAGAGGTGAAACTATGGTTATTTGCAGCCGACATGATTCTATACATTGAAAACCCCAAAGCTCCACAATTGGAGTGCTGGCAGAAATAGAGGAATATGGAAGAATGGCTGGATACAAGAGCAACAAACAGAAGTCTATTGGATTGCTAACAGACTTGCATCAGAGAAGACCACAGATGAGGATAGCCAGAAGGCAGTGCCCTTCACAACAGCCAAGCACAAATTGAAATATCTAGGGATATACCGAACCAAAAAATAAGAGTTGTACAAGGAAAACTATAGAACCCTTGTGGTAGTTACATAATCTGTTGTCAATTTGAGACTTAAGAGTAAAGGGGTAGAGTGTGGCTTGTCAACCAGGCTGCAGGTTGATGACCTCATGTGGAGGCGCTAAGGAGATAAATAGCATGCTGGAGGCAAGATACTGCTTCACTCCCTGTGAGACATTACTGAAAACAAGCCTGATGGAGCTACACTGATGCAGCAAGAACCCTGGAGCTGAAGGAGGGTGGGGAGATTCCTGCCAGTGCTGAGATGCTTCCACTGCAACTGGGTCCACAAGACTTTCCACCCATTGACCTGTGATTTTCCTGCATTTGGCATCATTGCATGTGTTGCATGATTCTGAAGAGGAACTTATAGACTGATACTGGACATATGGACTAATGTCAAACTTATGGACTTGATCTGGACTGGGATGTTTACTCAATATTCAATTGCTCTTGTAGATAAAGCACTTTCTTATACACATATTAGTGTCTATGAATTTGTTTCTCTAGTCAAGCCAGGCTAACACAATCCTACTACAGGAAACCAAAAGTGACCTCCACAAATGGAAGAATACTCCATGCTCTTGGATTGGAAGACTCAATGTAATACAGATGTCATTCCTATGCAAAGCACTATATGAGTTTAATGTTATACAGATACAAATACCAACAACTTTCTTCAAAGATATGGAAAACCTGACTACCACCTCCATATTGAGAAGGAAGGAGCCCAGCATTAGCACAGAACTTCTCAAGAAGAAAGACAAAGTTGGAGGGCTCACTTTTCCTGACTTTAAAACACATTACATAGCCACAGTGGTCAAAACAGCATGGTACTGGTGTAATGACAAATACTCAGATCAATGGAAAAGAACAGAAAAAGCAACATAAAGGCAGCAGCATATAGACAAGTGACCTTGATAAAGGTCCAAAAAAACATCGCATGGGAAGCGAATGCCCACTTCAAGTGGTACTGGAAAAATGGATATCGATATGCAGAAAACTGAAGCAAGACCTGTACCTCACCCCATGCACAAGAATAAACTCAAGGTGGATCACAGACTGCGAAGTAAAACCCCAGACTACTGGGCCACCAACAAGGGAACCATGACAGACCTGAGAACCTTGGCACAGGGACTACATAGGATAACCACATAGGGAAGAGCACGCACACCCCAGAAGCTGACATTGACGAATGGGATATACTAAGGATAAACCACCTGTGTGCATCAAAAGACTTCACCAAGGGAGTAATAAGAGAACCTCAGACTGAGATAAGGTCTTTAGAAATGACGCACCAGACAAAGTACTAAAGTACGTAGTACCATAACACCCTGCAGCAAGACAAAAGCAGGGAGCCCTCTGAGGAGGTGGGCCAAGGACCTGACAAGAAGTTTCACCAGGGAGGAAACCCAAATGGCCAATAAATACATGAGAAAACATTCACAATCAGAGAAATACAAATTAAAACAAGTATGAGATACCACCTAATACCCCCTGAGGATAGCACAGTTCAAAAAATCAGAGAGCAACAAATGTTGGAGGGTATGCGGCAAGATAGAAATTCTCATCCACTGCTGGTGGTCTTGTAGATATGTACAAACCCCGTGGAAAGCAATCTGGCAATATATAAAGCAAATGGAAATTGAACTACCTTATGACCCAGCAATCCCCCTATTAGGCATATACCCAGAACAAGTAAGAAGTAGACCATGATCAGTCATTTGCACTCCAATGTCTATTGCAGCGTAATTCACAATAACAAAGATCTAGAACCTAAAATTCCATTGATAGACATAAGATTTAGAAAGCTCCGCCACATCCACACAATGGAATACTACGCGTCCCTAAAAACAGTGATGAACACAGGAGGCACATTGTCCCATGGGAAGAGCTGGAGGAGATTATGCTAAACAAATTAGCCAAGCACAAAAGGACACGTACAAGATGAGTCACTGAGGTGGGTCCAATCAACCCAGTGGGAACTGAAGAAAAGCGAATACATAATTTATGGGTTGAGTGGCAGGCACACAGGCAGGGGACAGACCAAACCCAATGGCGCATACAGCATACCAGCATAAAGAAGGAGAGAAGAGGAGTGGGGTCGGGGGTGGGAGAGCAAGGAAATAGGTGGAGGGGAGACGAAGAAATATGGGGAAACAGGGCACCAATCCACCACGGGGAGGGTACTGTTTATGCCTCCAGAGGAAAGGGAGAGAGGGACTGGACCTCAACTTGGTGTACAAAGCCTTAAAGACAACTTGTGTTAGTCCGGTTGACTAGAGAAACCAATCCAGAGACACTCATATGTGTAAAAGAGCAATTGTGCATTGAGGAAAAATCCCAACCCAGTCCAGATCAAGTCCATAAGTCTGATATTACCCCATATGTGGGTATTAGTCCATATATTACAGATCAAGTCCATAAGTCTGATATTACCCTACATGTCGATACTACTCCATAATTTCCTCTTTCACTCACGCAGCCATACAATGATGTCAAATGCAGGAAGATCACAGGCCAGTTGGTGGAAAGTCTTGTGGATCTAGTGGTGGTGAAAGCATCTCAACACTGGTGTGGGTCTCCACATGGCTCTTCTAGCTCCAGGGCTCTGGCTCCATCAGTGTCTCCATGTGGCTTCTCAGCAGGAATGTCTTGCAGGGAGTGGGTGTATCTGGCCTCCAGTGAGCTATTTATCTCTGTTGCACCTCCAAGTAAGATCATCAAGCTGTGATTCGCTTGACAGGCTAGACTCTACTCCTTCACTTTTAACAGTCTCAAGTTGACACCGGATTATGTAACTACCACAGCAACATACTGGCATGAAGCAGTGAACTAACAGAGAGGTCCGCGGGGCCAACCCCTATTCCAGCTATGTCAAATTCCCTCCCCAGAAGAATGCACTACAGAGAACAGCACTGAAGCTATAGTCTGGGGAGAGTGGCAGGTCTGCTCAGACCACACAGTAGCAAACTAAAAGGCAGAGAGAGAGAGAGAGAGAAACTCAGCATCTTGCCCCACCAAACTCTGAAGATGACATTCCTGCTCAGAGCAGCCAATGCACAGCAAGGATTGTAGGGTTGGTCTCACCATGAGACATAACGTACCCTTAATGACCCAAAGCACCATTGGGGCCAACACTGGAGACACAGTTCAGGAATTGTGCCCAGTCTGAACATGGCCATGTCCTCTACCCCGCAACCTGGGTGTAATACAAAGGGAGCGCAACAGAGCAGCAAGGGGAGCAAAGCAACAAAGTCCCTGAGGAATTCTGAAAATTGACTTTGGACTTGGGTGGGGGGCAGAGATTGGCACTGTATCAGACCCAATCAGAAAACATTCATAAGGGACAGCAGACAGACCTGGAACTATTCATGGGCTTAAAAAAAATGTCTATCTATATAAGATAGGCAGGATAAACAATCCTGAGGAGAATGTAATGGGACCAACAGTTCTGGGGGGACAGGAGGAGGTGGTGTGGGGAAAGAAGGAGGGAACCAACAAACCCAGGAACAAGGGAACAACAAGAGATCTAAAATTGATGATGATGAGGGCACAGAATACTTGGTGGGGTTCTATCAGGTACAATGTAGCCGAGAGTACAGAGAGCCGAATGAAGGTCAAACATGATAGTGGGACAGGAGGAAAGTAAAAGGAAGTAGAAGAAAAACTAGGCGCAAAAGACATTTATAGAGGTATAGATATAGGCATGTACATATGTAAATATTTTAATATATAATGATAGGGATATCAGTCTATGTACATATATTTATAGTTTAAGTCTGAAGGTAGCAGATGGACATTGGGCCTCTACTCAAGTTCTCCCTCAATGCAAGACCAGTTTGGTCTATTAACCTGGTATTCTGTGATGCTCACCCTCCCAACATGATTGTTGAAGACAAAATGGGTGTATAAGCTAATGTAGTGAAGAAAGCTGATGGTGCCTGGTTATTATAAGATATGGCATCTAGGGTCTCAAAGGCTTGAAGGTAAACAAGCAGCCATCTAGCAGGAAAACAACAAGTCCACATGGAAGAAGGACACCAACCCATGTGATCAGGAGGTATCAATAGGATCAGATATCAGGCATCAGAACACCGAAAACAAACAATCATATTGATGCAGAGTGGAGTCAGAGTGGAGACCCAAAGCCATCTGTACATAATTGAACATTCCTTCACAGAAGGGTCACAAGGAAGGGAAGAACCAGCCAGGGTGCAGTATAGCACCAACAAAACACACAACATTCCTCTAGTTCTTTAATGCCCTCCCCCCACTATCATGACCCCAGTTCTATCTTACAAATCTGGCTAGACCAGAGCATGTGCACTGGTACAGATAAGAGCTCTGGACACAGAGTCCAGGACAGATAAACCCCTCAGGACCAATAATGAGAGTAGTGACACCAGGAGGGTAGAGGGAAGGTCGGGGGACAAGGCAGAGGAAGGGGAAACTGGTCACACTGGCCCAATGTACACCCCCACCCCCACCGCACCTCAGGGGGATGAACAATGGAAACATGGGTGAAGGGAGACAGTGGATGGTGTCAAATATGAAAATGAAAAAAATTGATAAATTATCAAGTGTTCATGAGGGTGGGAGGGCCTGGGAGGGAGGGAAAGAAGAGGTGCTGATACCAAGGGTTCAAGGAAAAAGAAAATCTTCTGGAAACGATGACGGCAATATATGTAGAAATGTACTCGATGAAATGAATTGTTCTACGAGCTGTAAGAGTCCCCAATGAAATGATTTATTAAAGCGCGCACACACACATTCTTCAGAAAAATGAGTCACAATAGTACAAGATTCACCTAAAAGGCTGACGAAGGCACCGGAATGCGCTTTAGTTGCTCTTGTGCTCATTTTACACGTTTGGAAAAGTTTTTCTTTTTTGATTTCGTACGCAGGATATGTTTTTAAAATAACGTTATTTCTATAATTCACACACTGTACAACTGACCCGTTTCAAGTAAGCAGTTAATTAATTGATTTTTCGTATATGAGGGGTACACCCCCTCCCCCCAAGAAAAGCAAAAAGCCAAAACAGAATAAAACGCTGCTGGGCGGAGTTTTCATAGTAACATTTTTTCCAGTAGGTGAGCCCGGAGCCGCTCACTCTGAGTCAGTGCACCAGTGGGGTCGTGTGGGAGGGTTCTCTCTGTCACGGTGATTGTTTTTGTAAAAGCAGTTTCGCTTGAACCTTGTTTGTTGTGATGGCTGATTTAAGAGAAGAGGGTGCGGCTCTGAAATTTTGACTTGGGAAAAATGCCTCCGAGACGGTCGTGATGCTGAACACAGCTGACAAGGACAGCGAGACAGGAAACACTCAAGTACAGGAGAGGTTTTCTCGTTTCAAACAAAATGAAATGTCGATTGATGACAAGCTTCGTTCTAGGCATCGGTCAACTTTCCGAATGGACGAAAATGTTGACTTGTAGTTTATTTGGAGTTTCTTCCGCCAGGTCAGACTGTTAGTCAAGCTTTCTATTTCGAGGTTCTGTAAAGATTGCATAACAGTGTGCGATCAAAAAAGGCCTGATTTGAGGCAGATGGGGGACTTGTTTTGCCACCATGACAATGCACCTGCTCATGCAGCCATCTCAGTGTGCCAGTTTGGGGCATAAAGTAAGATGCCTTTTTTTGTCCCACACACCTGACCTCACTCCATGTGATTTCTTTTTGTTTCTGCAAACGGAGAGGGACATGAAAGCACAGTGATTTGATGATGTAAACGAGGTGAAGTAATAAACGACGGAGGAGCTATCACCCATGCAAACAGATGAGTTTGAAAAATGTTTTCAAGAAGGGAATTGCAGATTTGGCAAACGTCTTAAGTGTAATGGAGAGTACTTTGAAGGTGATAAGATTGTTTTGTGAAAAAAATTTAAACACATAACTTTAAAAATACATTTATGTGTTAATTATCTATAGTGAAGAACAACTTGGTTGCTTCCAATTTGGGGCAATAATGAATCAAGCCACTATGAACTTGTAAGTGTTGGCTTGTAGGTGGATAAACATAACCCGAGATTTCAACACACTTGAGTGGTTACTTTGGGGTGTGTTTGCTAGATTGAATGGTAAGTCTCTCTTTGCTGTGTAAGAATTTGCCAGGGGTCTTCCGGAGTGGCTGTGCCTTTGTGCATGCCCGCCACCAACGACTATCTTTGCCAGCCTCACTTCCTGACCAACATTTGGAAATGCCTGCTTTTGTCGTTGTTTTTATCTTAGGCATTCAGACAGTCATGTAGTGGTATCGTGTTATCTTTTCATTTGCAGTTTCCTAATGGCCCATGATGGTGAGTATCTTTCATGTGCTTCTTTACCACTTGTGGATTGATGGTGTAATGGGCTACACGTTAGGCTGGCGGTTTAAACCCACCTGCTGATTTTCAGGAGAAAGATGAGACTTTCTCCTCCTGTGAAGATTTATTGTCTTGGAAACCCACAGGGGCAGCTCTACTCTGTCCTTTAGGGTCACTATGAGTTGGAATCGACTCAGTGTCTGTGGGTTTCGATCTTCTTTGGTAAGATATCCAGACTTCTTACCCATGTTTAAATTAGACTGCTTGTCTTATTACAGACTTAAGAGCTCTTTGTATATTCTGGATATAAGGCAACTAATTCTCCCAGTCTGTAGCTTGTCTTTTTATTCTCCTACTAATATTTCTCAGAGGTATATGTTACTTTTTATAATTTAGGAACAATTTTACTCTTGGGGCTTGTTCTGAGTAGGAGTGTTTTATAGATCAACATAATTTGCTAGTTGATCAGTGTGTTAGTCTGGGCAGATTGAAGAAACAAATCCACAAGAACTCATATGTACATAAGAGAGTTTTATATACAGGGTAAGTGTACATTAAGAAAGCATCCCAACCCAGTGCTGTCCAAGCCTATAAGCCCAATATTAGCCCATATGTCCAACACCAATCTGCAAAGTCCTCCACAATCTCACAAAACACCCGCAATGACACTGACTGCAGGAGGAAAGCCGAATCAGTGAATGTGTAAGCATCTCAGCGCTGGCAGGGGTCTCCACGTGACTGCTCCAGCACCCAGGGCTGCATCGGGGTAGGTCCATGTGGCTTCTCCTCAGATGTCTTGCAGAAAGTGAGCCTTGCCAGCTGAAACAGGGAACTGGCTAAGGCAGCTGCACCCTTGTCCGACCATCAGAGAGCAAGAGACCTGACACTAGAAAGATGAGGCTCACCGAGCCATTTATCTCTCAACCCTTCAATTAATCCCACATGTGTTTATCGGCCAGGTTGGCACAATAAACTTTAACTATCTCAATAAGTATATATTTCATAAATTATAGAACTTAAAGGAACCCTGGTGGCATACTGACTACTAAGCACAAGGTCAGCAGTTTGAAACTACCAGCTGCTCCATGGAAGCATGACAAGGCTTTCTAAACCCTTAACGAGTTGTCTTGGAAACCCACGCGGTGACTCTGCCCTGCCCTATAGGGCTGCTATGAGTCAGAATTGACTCAATGACAGAGAAAGACCATAGAACTTAAATAATTTAATATCTTCTTTCAGTATTCAAAATATCCTGGCTAGGATAATAAGAGATATGATCACTGTGCCTTAGGGGAAGGCTGGCAGGGGGCGGGGAGGGGGGTTGGATTTCCCCAACTTTTGCAGGGAATGGCCAGCATCAGGGAAGGTTCTGTGTTGGTCAAAAGTGCTCACCAGCTGTATTGGCAGACCCCATCCTCCTTGCAGAACAAAACACCTGAGCTTTGTTCTGCTTCCATCAGCGGATCCTAGGGTGAGAGGCGACAAGACAGGACCCCGTGACTAGCCTCAGAGACATCAGACAGGTTACCTAAACATGATCCATGCTGGTGACATCCCACTCACATGTCCTGGGCCCTCGCTGCTCCCCCAAACACCCCACAGCTTCTTCCTACAAGGGGACACAGCTGCTGCGTTCTGTGGCTGTGTGAGCAGGCTGAGATCTCTGGCAGGGGCCCTGCCTTAATGAGGCTGAAGGTATTCTGCACCCATGACTCCCTTATTAGCAACAGTTCTCTGAGTCCGGTCTTCCCCCCTGGTTATTCCCATCCCCCGCTGCTCCCAGCCCTTATCCCATCACAGAGGCCTGGAAGTTTGATGTGCTGAATGCTTGGGGCCAGTGGAGGGAGAACCCTTTGAAACTCATTCCCACTGTTGCCATTGCTGATACCTGCCCGGGTTTCACGAGTCCTGTCCTGCCCTCACATGACTCTAGTGTTGGGAATTATCGGCAGACCCATCTCTTCATCAGATGCCACGCGGTGTTCCACAACAATTGTGCTTTGTCCCTGAAAGGCTCTCGCCCCATGACCAAACCCATCAGTGGGACAGATGGGTGGCATGGGGGCAGACCATGTGAGCTCCTTCTTTGGCTCAGACTTGGGGACCCCAGATGACAAAGACCTGTGGGGTCGAGAGAGAGAGGTTACAGTTCAGCGCCACCAAGGTCAAGGAGGTGGCAGGAGGGGCAGGTCTGAGGGAAATATGGTGGTGAGTCCACAGGAAAGCAAGTAGGGGCCAAAGAAACAGAACATTCTAGAGGGGATCTGAAGGGAATTTGGTACTGAGAATACGAGAAGTAAGAAAGAAGGCAAGGACACTGATTACAGGAAGCCTAGAGTCGACACGCAGTTGGTATTATGACACCTTTCCTCCCCCTCTGTCATGTGTTTGACCCTGTCTTTCCCTCCAGGTTCTGCTAAACCGCTACCTCCTTCACGAAGCCTTCCTAACCATGCGCCCATACCCGCCATGCCACGTCATTTCCCCCTCAGGTGGCAGTGACCTATGGTCATGGCTCACCTGTCTCCTGGGCTGCTTGCTTCATCAGGGTCTGTCTGACTCTTGCTCTAAGATTGCATCTGCGCATCGTATGTGCTTAGTTAATGTTTGTTAAGTGGCTAAAGGATGCATGAAGGCTCACCAGCGAGAGCCCTTGGCTGGGCAGACGCCGGGGCCTCGGCACGCCCTTCTCAGGCTGCTGGAAGAAGGGCAGCGAGCCAGCCAGCTTGCAACGTCAGCCTTCTCTAGTCTGCAGGAAACCCTGGGAGCTTGGATGGACTTGACCCTGGGAACTTTGGCATGCCTGCCTCCGCATGGTGGCTACATTCCTATGGTCAGCAACTAGACCACAGAAGGCAGGTGACAGTGGGTGATAACAGGTGCTTGGGGTTATGACTATGAGGGACTCCCCTCCTCCCCTGGCTCATGGTGACCCTACAAGGCATAGTGCAGCTACCCCTGTGGGTTTCCAAGGCCATCAGTTATTCTGGGAGCAGAAAGTCTCATCTTCCCCTCTTCTACCTCTACTCTACGGCATCTGTGGCTCTGACTCCAAGTGGCTCCCAGAAGCTTGTCTTAGCTCTGCCTCCAATCTCGTCACCGGTCTCATCAACCCATCCATTGTCCGCATGCTGATCTCGACCTCTGCCCTGGAAGTCTCTGCTGAGACCTTCAACAAACCGATCTAGATGTAGGAAGAACCTAATTGGAGAGGAAAAAAGCATACAGAGGTGCAAAGGGAATGAGGGACCCCAACTTTAGAAGATTCATCCAACCCACAGGGCTCACACTGTCTCTGAACACTGCCTACTACTGTGCTGGGGGACGCAAGGAGTGAGGTGATCTTACTCCCTGCCTATCTTCTTATCACACAAGTATCATCTTCTCATTGTAAAAATAACAACTCACACAGAAATGTCTTCTTGTTCTAAGAAACTTGTTCTTGCGGTCAAACAAACCTAAGGGTCCTTGTGAAGATCCCCCAACACTTCCTCAGGTTATCCAGTGATGACCACTGCCTTGCATACCAGGAGGCGTCTTCAAGACTTTAAAGAGACTTGGTGGTTGTTGTTGTTGCTGCCCCGTCAATTCTGCCTCATAGAGAGAGGCCTCATGTGGCAGAGGAGAAACTGAGCAAGTGGAAACCATCGACCTTTTTTTCCGGACAAAATGCCCAAACACCAGGGGGAGCAATGGAGATGCTGAATGTGGGAGAGCTTGGTGGTCATACCTTGTTCTTGGAGCGAGTGTCAACCCCCCAATTTCGGATGACACCCCGTGCAGCCGAATCAGACCACGGTGACCAGACCACAGGGTTCTTCTTGCCTGATTTTCCAGAAGTAGAACACAGATCTTTCTTCTTCTTCATGTGTCTTGGCCCGGAAGCATCATGGTAGCATGGGGACTTCCAGTGACAGAGCGGTAGTGCGTGGGCATGGGGTGCATGAGCCGGGACCAGAACCTGCACCTCCCTCGTAGAAGTCACCTTCACCCCTACGGTAATTATGCTTTCTATATTGACTTGTTCCTTTTTAAGGAAAGAAATTAGGTGTAAAAAAACTCTAACCTTGAGCATCCCTGATCCTTGTGGGTGGCCGGAGAATCAATCTCTTTGGCTAATCCTCTGCCCTGGGGACTGGGTCAACGCTGTTGGGAGGACGGTCCAGGTGACTGGGGCTCTGGGACTACCCCACGGGTTCAACACCCTTCCAGCCCAGCCATCCTCTGCCTGGCCACCATCCCTGCTGGAGCCAGCCACAGAGACATCATAAGCGTTCGGTTTGTTGCTGGGCTTCGCCGCTGCTCATGGGCTCTTTCCAAGTTTTGGAAACACGGATGCATTTCTGGGGGCAGAGGAATTTGCAGTCTGCTGAAGGCCCCACAACAGCCAAGCTAGGCGGGGAGGGCGGCCGGTGGGGGCCAGGCCACGTGCCTGGCAGCTCCGTGTGAACACTGCTGACGAGCCTGCCTGCGGGGCCTCTGCTGCGGGAGCCCCTTGAAGAGCAATTGGACAGAATGATAATTGCGGATAAGCGGGACTATCTCCATCCATGCAGGCTTGCCATTTCTCCAGCGGGGACCCTGGGCACTGCCAAGGCCTGGGCCTGGCCCTAGTGGATGGGCCTGATCTCCAAGCATCCGGCCAGGCCTTCTCAAAGCCACTGGCCATATGGCAAAACTTACTCTGAAACGGAAACATGCCAAGCAACCCCTTTGCCTGGGTCCCAGCTAGAGGGGGAGGTGACCTGGCTGGCTGCCACTGGACTCTAAAGGGAGGCTTTGCAGGGACGGCGGCAGATGGCAGCTGCATGCTTGATCGTGTCCAAATGCTGTGAGCACGGAGGAGCCTTAGTTACCTTGCACACAGCTCTTCAGGCTCTGCACACCCACAACAGGCATGTGCACCTTCTGCATACGTATGTGCCCACATGCATCCCTGCACCCACGTTACCACATAAGTGGGAGACAGAATAATGCCCCATCCCAAGACCTTCTAATCCTCAGAATCTATGAATGTGTTAGGTTACATGGTAAAAAGGACTTGGCAGATGTTGTTAAGGTTAAACAAACAAAAACAACAACAAAAACCCAACTACCACCACCACCAATTCAATGATTTAATTGCCATATAGACTCCAGTATAAGCCGACCTGAATATCAGCCGAGGCACCTAATTTTACCACAAGAACTGCATTAAGAATGTGCTGAAAAACTCAGCTTATACACGAGTATATACGGTACATTAAAAAGGAAGAGCAATCGTTACCCCAATCATTTTTAGAACCTTTCTCCATTCTTACTGTCATTAGCTCCCCACTTCCCAACAACCTCTTTCTCTGGTTTTACCAATCCTGGATTTCATATCAAGAAAAACATACAAAGGCAAACTCCAAAACTACAAAAAAATCAATGCACAGAAAAACCTCAATCCCAAAGAAAGGAGGGAATAAGATAAACTAGAACAAATGGAGAAGAGGGAAAGCAAATGATGAGATGTTAACTTTTAACCTAACGCTAATTATTGACATCTCTAGACAATGGTCCAAGG
The DNA here is from genome assembly GCF_050624435.1 of Tenrec ecaudatus. Taxonomy (NCBI): domain Eukaryota; kingdom Metazoa; phylum Chordata; class Mammalia; order Afrosoricida; family Tenrecidae; genus Tenrec; species Tenrec ecaudatus. The sequence continues at coordinate 63,232,910 of NC_134546.1, read as the reverse complement.
GAGATCAATGGAGACTTAATCCCTGAGGGGGGTCTGCAAATGGGCTTTGGGTTTTCACTGTCCCCGGTAGCCCTGTGCAAACTGGGTGCTTGGAATCTAAGTGCTAATACAATTCCCTCCTTTGATCTTGGGTATTTTTATTTACAATCCTTGGATCACAAAGTCCGGTGTGCTTCTTCAGGGTAGGCTTAGCTGACACCTCACTTAAATGGCTTCTTGTTTGAAAACAAACGTTTAAGAACCCTGAAGTATTCTTTCTAATAACCCAGGCACCATCCGATTTCTTCAGCATGCTTTGCTTTGGCACTCATCCCACCAGTGATTCTTTCTGTTCCTGGGCTAGGGCTTAAAAGGCAAGCTCAAAATCTAGTCATGCATCGAAGGCTTAGATATATGCTTGTTAGTGGCAGTATGGTCAGCTTTTGAGAGACAGTATAAGTAACCTCCATAGAGTCTCGGGTAACTCTAATCATAGTGCTATCAAGTTGCGGCTTTTGCGATGAGCCGGTTATTCTAGGTTCTCGGGGTGGGCCCAATGGATTTACAAGGGTGCTTGAAGGAAAGGGAGAGATCTGAAGATGCGATTATGCTGGCTTTTCTTAAGATGGAGGAAGAAAAGAAGTACAGACAGCTTTTACTGCCATCGAGTCGATTTTAACTCATAACGATCCTACAAGATAGAGCAGAACTGCCTCTGTACTGCTGAGACTATAAATCCTCGCTGGAGCAGAAAGCCTCAGCTTTCTCCTGCAGAGAAGCTGGTGGTTTTGAAGCGCTGACCTTATCGTTAGCAGCCCAATGTTTAACCCATTATACCACTAGGTCTCTTCAAGCAGCCCCTAGAAACTGGACAAGATAGGCACACAAATTCTCCCCAAGAGAAGGAATATGACCATGCTCACCTGATTTGGATTTCAACCCTACAGAGTGCGTAGGCCATACATTTCTGTGGTTTTGTGTGGCTACGTTTGTTGTGATCTGTTCCCTTAACCATAGGAAATGAATACTCAGGTCCTTGGATACACGCTACTCACAAACATCTGCACACATGCACCTACACACAAGCACACAAGCACACACCCTCTTCACACAAATACATGGTCACGTGCGCACATGGACTACTCACACATACGGTTATACATGCATTCGCATCTGCTCACAGGATCAGATCCACACCCATCTCCCAGTATGCGCATCTCGGTGCTCCCTCTGGTGGGGAGGACACATGAACTGGTCTCATGCCTCAGGAAGTTCCTTCAGTCACCACTTTTATGCACAGTTTTCAGCTGCCGCTGAGCAACCGGCTCACAGCAACCCCAGAGAGGGTTTCTGAGGCTGTCAATCTTTGCTGGAGAAGATAGTCTCATCTTTCCCCTACAGAGCAGCTGGTGGTTTTGAACTGCTGGCCCTATGGATTGCAAGTGGTCCAGCACTTACCCGACAGTCCTGCCGAGCTCCTACCTTATGTACAGAAAATAATAAAACTCTAAACACAGCTCCAAACATACTCATACATTGAATACACCTTTGTGTATTCAACATTTGGATCAAGAAACATTACCATCACCCCTGGATCCCCCCTTGCGCCCCCACTCAGTCACCGCACTCTCCAGGGGAAACAGTATGCCCACCTGCGTTCTTTGTAAATGGAATCACCAGGTGCATACTGTTAGGCCAGCTTCTGTCGAGGATGCTTGTTTCCCTTTGCTCTTGAGATTTCCTTGTATGAATATATGATGTTGGACTGCGGACAGCAACATCCACAGTTTGAAACCACCCGCTGCTCCTCAGGAGAAAGATGGGCGTCCGACTCCTGTAAAGAGTTACATTCTCCCCTGTCCTGTTTCTACAATTCCAATCTCTGTGAGTTGGAATTGACTTAATGGCCGTGAGTTTTCGCTGTCTTATTGTTCATGAGCTCTTGGGCTGTTTTGAATTTGAGGGCTTACAAACAACACTGCTATGGTAGTTAGAGAATTTCATGTCAACTTGATATATAGAAGTGGAGGGGTGGAGTCTAGCCTGTCAATCAGGTCGCAGCCTAATGGCACCTCCTTGTGGGCGTGACCTGCTCATAAGGAGTCTCCTGGGAACCTGCCCCTCTCTCTCTGCCTTCCCCTTCCTGCTGGCTCACCCAGATGGCGGCCAGAACCCTGGAGATGCATCCACCGCCATTGGATCCACAGGACTTTGCACCCACCAGCTTGTGATATTCCTGCATCCTGCATTTCTGAGTAGAAAGCTCATGACTCCACGAGTCTGAAGAGGGACTTATGGACCAGTATCAGACTTATGAACTTGAGTTGGACTGGGCTGGGATGTTTCCTGATATATAAAGCTTCTTGATACAAAGCTCTTTCTTACACATATATGCATCTCACTGGATTTATTTGTTGAGTCAACTCGCCCCAACACAACTGCTATGAATACCCTAGTACACCATTTTCAGTAAACACATGTACTTGTTTGAGTTTGGTATGTACGTGGGGGTAGAATTTCAGAGTCAGGAGGTAGGCATATTTCAGTTTTACTAAATCCGGCCAAATAATGACTCCTAGCTATCCTATAGAACTGGGTAGATCTGGCCATGTGGGTTTCTGAGACTGTAACTCTCTACATGAGTAGAAAGCCTTGTCTTTCTCCCATGGGCTGGCTAGTGGTTTCGAACTGCTGACCTTGGGGTTAGCAGCCCAATACAAAACCACTAGGCCACCAGAGCTCTCCTTTAACTTAATGTAGCACTATTCCTTCATTTATTGTGGCATAATCTTTTCCAGTTATTGCCATGACAACTTACCATAAATTTAGTGGCTGTAAACAACTCAAATTGATTATCTTATTGTTCTGGAGGTGATAAATCCAAGATGAGCCTCATTGCACTAAAATTAAGGAATTGGTGGTGTAGTGGTTATTCATTGGGCTGTGATCCACATGGTCAGCAGTTCAAGACCACCAGCAACTCTGGGGGAGAAAGACTGGGCTTTCTACTCCTGTAAACAGTTATAGCCTTGGAAACACACAGGGGGTTGTGAGAAGTCAGCATTGACTCAATGGCAGCAAGTTTGGGGTGGGGTGGGGTTGGCAGGGGGGTGGGGAGGAAGGCAGGTAGGGGCAGGGCTAAAATGACAGGTCAGCAAGGCTGCCTTCTCCTTTGGGGATTCTAGAGACGAGTGGGCGTACTTGCTTTCCCCAACTTCTAGGAGCAGCTGGAATACTGGGCTTCTGGCTCCTTTCTCCATCTTCAAAACCAGGAATGGCACACAGGTCCTTCTCACATGACTATTTCTCTGCCTCTCTCTTCCCCTGGACTTTGTGATTGCCTCGGTAATCCAAGATAATCCCTTTATCGCAAGGCCAGCTAATTAGCCATCTTAATTCCATCTATAATCTGCATCCCTGTTTGCCCTATGCCTACTATATTTACAGGTTTGGGGCTGAGGACATGAGAATACCCTCCGATGGCCATTAGACCTGCCTCATGTGGTTAGCACATTTGTATCCTGTTGAAAAAAATCTTCTTGTCAAGAGGTTTCAAATGGATTGTCTTAAAAAAAAAAACTCCGTGGCTTTATTTCTCACATCTGAATGGCATGTACAGATTCTTAGTATTTTACAATCAGTATGGCCCTATCTGAGGAGCCCAGGTGGTGCAGTGGTTACATGCTGGGCTGTGATCTACACTGTCAGCAGTTCAAAACCACCAGCAGCTCCTTGGGACAAAGATTGGTCCTTCAACTCTTACAGTCTCAGAAACCCACAGGGCCAGTTCTACCCGGTCTTAGAGGGTCACTATGCGTCAAGATTGACTTGGTGGCGTTGATCTTATTTTTGGGGGGGTTTGTAAAAAGTCATGGTCCTACGGGGACCCTGGTGGCACAGCAAGTGGAGCATTGAGCTGCCAACCCCAGCTCAACATTTAGAATCCACCAGCCTTTCCACAGCAGAAAGACGAGGCTGTCTCCTCCCCTAAAGACTCGCAACCACGGACGTCCACGGGAGAGCTTCCTCTCTGCCCCAGGGGTGCCACGAGTCAGAGTCGATGCCATGGAAGCCCGTTTGGTTTCTTTGGGTGGCCATGCTAGAAGATGTCTGGGTGGCATGGGAAGCTCGTACCAACTGCTGAGCTGAAAGTTGGCAGGTTGACCTACCCAGTGGTACCAAGCAAGAAAGGCCTGGCATTCTGCTTCTGTAAAAGTTACAGCCAAGAACCCTCTCTGGAGGGAATACTCTGTAAGCCACGAACTTGCCATGCCTCCGAATTGACTCCTTGGGAATGGGCTTTTGTTTTTATTCTCGTTCCTACCAGCAAGTGTCGTCTGAGGCCCTGGTCTATTAAGTGTATGAGAACACCATCAGGTGTGTCAGAGAGCATGGCACCTGTGGTGAGACTGAGAGCTGGCCAGGCTCTACAAGTGCTTCAGAAGAAGCCTGGGATGTCTAGGCAGTAGGCAATAGAGAGCCATTGAAGATTTGTGAGTGGGGCAGCCATGTTATGGTTTTAGGGTAGCCTGGTCAAGCAGGAAGGAAATGGTCTTAAAAACACACACAGAAAAATAGGAAGGTCACTTAGAGCTACGCCTGCCTTCCTGCTGGGGGATCCAGAGTCATGGGCCCAGGCTGACTGCCTAAACACACCTGGGAAGTACCACCGAATTGTCTGGGCTCAGAGGGACTTTACAATCATCTTGCTCATTCCTCCATTTCACTGCAAGTTCAGAGAGGGAAAGCACAGGGTCTACAGTGCCACAGCAAGCCTGCTGCTGCTCCAGGACTTCTTTGCAGCCACCTGTCCAGATCACAGAACTGGCCACCAGGGGAGCCCCTGCCTCCAGCAGACCAGGAGGGGGCCAGGAGGCTGCTGAGCTAAGGACAGTTTCATAGCTGCCGGCCCGGACCCAGGAAGTCAGTGCGAGAAAGAATGGGAGTCTGAAAATACTGCTCAGAATGGAGACACTCAGTGCTGGACACCAGACAAACGCTGGTGAGACCCCAGCAGATCCCCCATGTCATAGCCACAGAGCAATTTACAGGGGGCATGAGGACTGCATCCTTCCATCTCCAGCCCACTGGCCTTCCTGGAAGCTGGACCAGTTTGAAAATTTCCAGGAGTAGGGCCATGTTTTCCAAACACCCCATACCTAACCAGCAACCCATGTGTGTCTAGACTCCAATGGTGAGCCCCAGGATTGTCCACGGCTTGGTTCCAGAAGACCATCAGGCCTTTCCCCAAGGCACCTCTGGTGGATTTGAACTGCCGCTTTGGATTGGAAGGCAAATGCTTACCTGGTGTATCACCTTCCTGGGTTTTGCCTCCTCCCAATATCACCTCATGCCACCTTCATGGAATTTCTTACAGTGATTTATTTCATGGCTCATTTAAATGTTTACACCTTCACTATAAACATTTGCACCCACGATGCTCTGCAAACCGAAGTCAAACGTCAAAATATGCACATTGAGAACAGAACGTTAGTTCCATTGCCTCCCTGCGGGAGGCGGGGACTGGGGGCTGCTCTCCTGTTCTTTCCACCCACACAGGGCATTGCTGCTGTTGTCTGCTGCCGCCCAGTCAGTTCCCATCACGGTGACTCCAGACGTCCGACAGCACGAGCCGCCGCCCAGCCGGCACCACCCTCACAGCTGTTATGTGAGAGCCCGGGGCTGTGGCCACTGTGTCGACACCTCACCAAGGGCCTTCTTCTTTGTCACGGCCCCTCTGCTTTCCCAAGCATGATGTCCTGCTCCAGGGACTGCTGCCGACAACACGTCCGGGCACCTGAGAGGAAGTCCGGCCATCCTTGCTTCTAGGAAGCAACCTGGCTGTCCTTCCAAGACAGGTGTTCGTTCTTTTGGCACGGTACGTTCAATAGTCTTAGCCAACCTAATAGTTCAAGTGCATCGATTTGGGGGAGGGGGCGAGGATTAGCAGGAATAAAAGGAGGCCTGGTGGTCTAGTGGGTTATGCACTGGGCTGTTCATCCAAAGGCCAAGATTTCAACACTACCAGCCACTCCAAGGGAGAAAGGCCGTGCTTTCTTTTGCTCCATCTCAGAAGCCCGCAGGGGGAGTCCTCCCGTGTCCTACCGGGGTTGCCGTGAGTTGGCATCAACTCGATGGCGGTGAGTTTGAACGCAAAGGGAAGCACGGGAGCAGCCAAGACACGTGAACCCCTCAGCTAGGCCCAGGGTGTTTCCAAAGGACCCAGGAGGAGCTCTGCCCCAAGATGGACGCTGCAATGTGAACGAAGAATAAGCACTGGGTCCATATAGAACCTGGGGTGAAAGATGGCACGGAGTGCCCCTTACTGGAGGAGGTAAGCCCCACGTGGATGTACGGTTTTAAATCAAACAGCCCATATTTAAAAGGAGAAGAGATAAATGATGCACAAATGTGACAATCTCGTTAGTTCAATCTCTGGTTGGCTTCAAGAAGGAATCACCTACTTGGATGTCAGGAGGAACATATTTCCTGTGATAAGAATATCAGGTCAGGAGCCAAGTTAATAAAGGAGAAGGGCTCCCCAACTTTGAATACAGCAACAGCCTAAAAAATTCTTTGACCACTTTTGATGAGGACTTTTCAAATAGAAGATATTAAGCAGCCACTTAAGCGAGGATTCGACCCAAAAGTATAACATGAACTGAAAGGATATTAAGAGCAAATAAAATTGGATTTTTTTAAAAAAAGAAGGGGTGTGTGTGTTGCAGGCTGACCAGCAACAAGCCCAGACTTGAAGGAAAAATGAAAAAGAAATAACTTTAAATAATGCAACCTAATGCCAAGCTCATGCACCACTGGCCCGTATCTGCCCCCACCCCCACACTACTGACCCCGCCTCTTGGGTCAGAGAGGGTTTTGCCTGACTCCATTCACAAAAAGCCCAGCGGAGGGATGTGTCTCTCAGAACCTTCAGCTCCTCATCGGCAAAGGGAAGGAAACAGGCTACTGCCCAGGGTGTGTCATTGTTATGCTAGCTGTCTTGCTTCTGGAAGCTTCCAGGACAATGGGCAGGGCAGGCTCTCAGGGCTTCACCTGTCTGTTCTGTAAGCTGGTCTGTGAACAAGTGGGGAGGTGGATGCCCACTGAAGAACGCAGCACTGAGCTGGCCCCACTGTCTAGTGCCCAGTCTGAACTCAGTTTCCTGTAGCATCTCTCAGGAGCCCTGGCGACTTAGTGGGCTACATGGGGCTGTTAACCTCAAGGTCTGAAGATTGAAACCACCTAGCGCTCTTTGGGGAAAAAACAAGGTTTTATTTACAGTTCTACATTGTGCCACAGGGTCGGACTCGGTGGCACAGAGCTCTTACTCTTTTTTTTTAAATGTTTTATTAGGGGCTCATACAACCCCCATCACAATCCATACATATACATACATCAATTGTATAAAGCACATCTGTACATTCTTTGCCCTAATCATTTTCTTTTCTTTTTTTCTTTTTTTCCCTTTTCTTTTTTTACATTTTATTAGGGACTCATACAACTCTTATCACAATCCACACATATACATACATCAATTGCATAAAGCACATCCATACATTCCCTGCCCCAATCATTCTCAAAGCATTTGCTCTCCACTTAAGCCCGTTGCATCAGGTCCTCTTTTTTTATCCCCTCCCTCCCCCCTCCCCCCTCCCTCATGTGCCCTTTGTAATTTATACATCGTTATTTTGTCATATCTTGCTCTATCTGGAGTCTCCCCTCCCCCCCCCCTTCTCTGCCGTCCCTCTCCCAGGGAGGAGGTCACATGTGGATCCCTGTAATCAGTTCCCCCTTTCCAACCCACTCACCCTACACTCTCCTAGCATCGCCCCTCACACCCTTGGTCCTGAAGGTATCATCCACCCTGGATTCCCTGTGCCTCCAGCCCTCATATGTACCAGTGTACAACCTCTGCCCTACCCAGCCCTGCAAGGTAGAATTCGGATCATGGTAGTTGGGGGGAGGAAGCATCCAGGATCTGGGGTAAAGCTGTGCTCTTCGTCGGTACTACCTTGCACCCTGACTGACCCATCTCCTCTCCTAAACCCCTCTATGAGGGGATCTCCAGTGGCCAACACTTGGGCCTTGGGTCTCCACTCTGCACTTCCCCCTTCATTCAATGTGGTATATATATATATATATATATATATATATATATATATATATATATATATATATATATATATATATATATATATATATATATATACACACACACACACACACACATATTCTTTTTTTTTTGTTGCATGATGCCTTATACCTGGTCCCTTTGGCACCTCGTGATCGCACTGGCTGGTGTGCTTCTTCCATGTGGGCTTTTTTGCTTCTGAGAGCTCTTATTCTTGAGAAGCATCTTTTATCCAATTCTTTTGTTTAAAAAATTGTAGTGAAACATAATAAGAGGGGACATCAGAATTTTTGTGGGAAAATTCGATATAACACGAAAGTTGCCGTTTTGACCATTTTAAGCGGATTGATGTAAGGGACTAATTGCCTCCTCAATGTTATGCAACTCTTACCCTGGTCTAGGTATTTCTAAAACTTTTTAAAAAATTATCTTAAACAGGAATCCATTCTCTGCTTTTCTCCCACAGCCCCCAGAACCCTGGATCATCTGTCTTCCCTCTCCGGAGTTTGCCCTTTCCAGACACTGCCTTGACCTGGAATCACGGGGATCCAGCGTCTGAGTTATCCCCAGGGTCTTCTTGGTGGTGCACCTCGGAGTGCAGTTTTAGGATCATAGCCTGGAGATCGGTTACCAGGACACTCTGCGCCCCAGGCCAGAGCCTCGCCTCCCGCTCCCTGGGTGGCCCAGTGGCTGCCAGCGAGCTGGGCGGTGAGGTGGGGTGCAGTGGGCTGGGGAAGCCATCTGGACGCGGGGGAGCCGGGTGTACGTATTTGGGACCCGTGGCTATGCGTGGGGCAGGCCCTGGCGTAAGGCGCCGGGGGTTGGGAAGCAGCCCTGCAGGCGGTGCGCACACGATGCGTGATGAAGACGGATGGTCAGTGGGCGCTGGGGTGAAGGAGACGAAGCCCACTGCAGAGGGCGTGCCTGGTGACCCTGACCTGACCCGGGCCCCGAGCAGAAACTGGCAGGAGCTACACTCTCCGGGAGCGCGGGGTGGGGGTGCGGGGGACGCGCTTTCCCCCAGGGCTTCATCTGCTAACGCTGCCAAGCGTGCAGGGCTCCCCGGCGCTGCACAACATCCTTCTGCTGGCGAAATTTTTCATTAAGAAAAATGGCCACCGACGAGCGGAGGCGGGCACGTTTCACCAGCGCCTGTGGGAGATGAACGAGCCAGGCACAGGAGTATGACACGGCCCAGCGCCCCGGGGCGCACGCATTGGTGTGTGGGCGGGCACACAGGTGTCTGCACACTCGTGAGCGCACCGACACGGAGAGTCTCGTTGGGCACCGCCCGCGCTCACGAAGTGGAGCACAGTCCCCGGGGTAGGAGGTGCCCGCTCACTGCCGTGGAGTGGACGCCGGCCCGTGGCGACCCTGTGCCGCAGGGGAGAACTAACTGTGGTTTCAGAGACTGGGAGTGGCAAGCCCCGTCGCTCTTCTGCAGAGCAGCAGTGGTTTTGAACGGCTGACCTTGTGCATCGCAGCCCAACGAGTAACCACTCCGCTTGGATGTCAGGCAGTCTGGATTTGCATCCAACGCTGCAGCTTAGCAGGCAAGTTGCCTAACTATGCCAAGTCTCCCGTTCTTATCAGTGAATGGGGGACACAGGCCCTGGTGGCACGGAGGGGTTCCCGTTGGAGTTCAGCTGTCTGCTCCTATAAGACCCACATCTCGAAGCCCTAGGGGACACTTCCACTCTGCCCATCCAGTAGGTGATCTTGTTTTGAATATGGGCATGACAAGGGGGCCTTTCTTGCTGGGAGGGCTAACAGGGGTCTGTCTCTATGTATGGGGCTTGGCACACTCCATCATCAATCTTTGGGGACAAAAAGAGTTACCAGTAAGTCGATTCCTCATGTGGGTCGTGTGTGTGTGTGTGTGTGTGTGTGTGTGTGTGTGTGTGTGTGTGTCCAAATAAAAGTGTTCCTTAGGGGTTTCGAGGACTGTTTGTTTAAAAAAGATGGCCAGGCCTTTCTTCCGAGGGGCTTCCTTGGTAGCCAGCCAGCCTCCATCTTTCCTTTAGTCACCCCAGGACTCCCCATAAATATTGTCAATTGTGCTCAAGTCAGTTTCATTGCGACCCCACTGTCCCAGCGAATTCTCTAGGCTGCAATCTTCACGAAGCAGATCCCCACGTCTGTGCCGTGGAGCCTCTGAGTGGGTTCGCAGCACAGCGGCAGTGTGGCTGATGAGCGCTAAACCCTGGTGCCACTCGGCTCCTCCCCATCAATGTCAGCCATGATCACTCTTCATTACGGACAGCCTGGACACAGACCATAGAGACCAGCCCCATAGGACGCTACTTTTCCCACGCTTTCCTCTCTAGCCCCTCCCCTTGTATAGCGGTGGGGACACAGTGGCTTACGAGTTGGGCTGCTGACCATGAGGTCTACAGTTGGAAACCACAAGCTTCTCTGTGTGAGAAAGAGGAAGCTGTCTACTCTTGTCCAGAGCCACAGTCTCAGAAACCATGGGGACAGGTCTACCCTGTCCTAGAGGGTGGCTACAAGCCGGCGTCCATCCAATGGCAGCAGGCTTTGGTTTGGTTTAGAAGCCAAGTTTGAGCCCTTCCTTTTAAATTGTGCACCGTGGACAGTTCGTTTCCCCTTTGGGGCGCAGCCAGGATGTCCACGTTAGGTCCTGCAGAGAGGAAGAAACAGCAGCCCTGGAAAGCGAAGGTTTCTGGTTCCCGCCCTTCCTGAGGCCTGGCTGCAGCTCCTTCTCCGGCTCCTCCCAGGCCACGCTGCTAGTTGGAGGCGCACACTTCTGTGGAAAACCGCTATTTTGGCTTATAAATCCTACAGATTGGACGAGGCCCACCCGCATGAAGGAGGGTCATCTGCCTTCTTTAAAAACCTTACGCAAGCCTATCTTTAAAACCACCTGAGTTAATCACATGGAAGTCCTTTCGTAAGGGCATCTAGAGTAGTGTTTGAGCCAGCACCCCAGGCTAGCCAAGTTGACACAGAAGTTAATCAGCACAAGTGACTGACAGCATTGACCCAGCAACACTCCCCTGGCTTGTACACCCGATCTTACCTTTTAAATGTTTGGATCTACATACAGGAGCCCTGGTGAGATAGCACTGGACTGCGAACATCAAGGCTGGCAGTTCAAACTCATCAATCATCCAGTGGGGAAAATTTGAGCCTGTCTAATCCTATAAAGATTGACAGCCTTGCAAACCCTCTCCAGTGAGTTTGGGTTTAGAGCTCTACAGGGAACTTTGGTGGCACTAACCGGAAGGTCAGGAACCAGAAGATCCACCAGCCACCCCTCAGGAGAAAGATGGGGATGCCTGTTATCTAAACCATAAAGATTGACAGTCTCAAAGACCCTCCGGCGGCATTTCTATGCTGACCTTCATGGTTGCAATTGGCCTCGTGGCAGTGGGGTTTGGTATAGCTGTCTATAGAGAGACATAGAGATGAGGAGAAGGTGAGTGTTACTTTGTATCATTGCTTCAGCCATCCTGTGAGGTAAGTCACAGCCCCATGGGTTTCAGAGAGGTGACCTCACCTGCCCAAGGTCACACACAAGTTAGTAAGTGGCTTCAGAGTCACCACCAGTCACAAAGCCTGGAGGTCTGCATGGCTCAGGGGGGTTCCTCCCAGGAGATGACCCATGTCCTCTCACGCCTCTCCTCCGAGCTTCTCTCTTTACACCCCCCCCCCCTGAAACCCCAGACTTCACTACTGTCAATTCGCGCAACCTTCTAGTGAGTGGTGTGCGGGGACGAACACCAGTCCACCAGAAGTCCTAGGGCCCGTCTCTTAGGACTTTTCCATTTCTCTTCCTCGTCATCAATAGTGGGGATGAACGTAAGTAAGGCTACCAAGGCCACTGCCATCCACACGTCCATTCAGACTCACAGTGACCCACGGGGATGCCAAGGCTGCCATCTTTATGGAAGCTGACTGCCACATATTTCTCCCGCTCAGCAGTTGGTGGGTTCCCATGGCCCGTGAGTGCTGTAACCACGGTGCCACCATGGCTTGCTCTTATAAAGATTGCTGTCTGGACAGCTGGTGGGTCAGCCAACTCTGCCACATGGGGCCCCTTGGAGTCAAAGTGCATTGACAGCCCCTAACAACAGTTCCACAACACAGAGCAAAAGTAATTTCATGGAAGAAAATAGGCAGTTTCCTGGGGTGCAGGGTGTGGTGGACTGCACAGTGACACTGCCAGAGGGGGTACGCCCAGAGAACCATCTATAGGACTTTTATACAGGGTGTTTTATAGGAAATTGAGACTGTTTGCCCTAAGCATGCTTTCCCTGTATCGGCATGCCTCCATGGTCAAAGAAAGCTCCATGCTAGTTTACTTGTGGGGCCCTTCAAATGGCTCGGAGGCCTCCATTCCCCAATGACAATGGCGCTTCCATCACGTGCACTAGTCTGCCTGGGCTGTACACAGGCCCTGCTTTCGCTGCTACGTGTGTTTTTAGAGGTGCTGATGTAGCCCAATAGTCTAGTGCTGTTGCTGCAATATTGTGGCAATTAGTATTGGTGACCCCCGTATCAATAACCGTTTGTTTGAGAATGAGGTAGTAGCTAAAGGGACCACCCACCACCCTCAGGTCCATCCCTATTCTTAGCAAGCTTGTCTGGGGTCCCGGCCCTTCACTCATGCCATGGTCAGTGCCGACTCACAGAGACCCCTGTGGGTTTCCCAGGCTGTCTCTGTTTATGGAGTCGAAAGCTCAGTTTTTCTCCTGAGGAGGAGCTGCTGGTGCTTATGAACTGCTCACCACGGATGGCAGATCTCATCCCAACACGTAACCAGCACACCCATATGACAGTCTTTACGGCAGCAGCCTCATCTTTCGTCCCAGGCCCCAATGGTGGCCTTGACCCATAGACCTGGCCATTAGCAGTGCAGTGCATGTTCTAGTGAAAGGAAAGGGGTGGGGGGAGTTTCTGCTCAGTGAGTACTGATGCTGTAACAAAGAATGTCATTCAAGATAGAAAGAGTGTAACAAAGTAACGGTTCTGTTACTATTCATATAATGTAAGAATGCTAGATGAAAGCCTTTTCCAGCTGTATCTATCTTGTACTATTCTACGACTAAGACTGTTAATAATAAGCATTCCAAACGTGTCTGGGTGGTGTGGTGCAGGAGGAGGTCCCTGGGTCCATCTCAGGTCCACAGAGTGCATCTTAAAAACAATTACTCACAGAACTTAAAATCAAGAAAATATCTTTCTGTAACTTCAATTCTTTTTCTCTCTGTAAATGAAAGCTTCACGACTAGATGCTGCTGTCAGAAGGGACCAGGTCCAGCTCATTCTGAAGGCATCCTATTTGGGGGCCACTAGTTGGATATGGGGGAGAAAGATGAGGCTTTCTACTCCCATAAAGAGATAGTCTTAGAACCCCGCAGGGGCAGTTCCACCCTGCCCTGTAGGGTTGCCATGGGTCGGAATCGCCTTGAGGGCAATGTGTTTGAGTTTTGTTGAGGCTGGATGTGGAGACCGGTTGTCTTTGGTATTCCATTGCTGTTTGACATTGGAGTAAGCACTTTTCTGCTCTGGGCTGCTGCTTCTCCCTGGTGGCAGTGAGGAGGTGAAAGGTCCTTACAGTCCCTGCCTTCAAGGGCAGACTTGGTCCCCGAATTCATTGTCGAATTCAGGATGCCCCCAGGCCAGGGCCAGAGCAAAGTCACCTCCCCTCCAGTTCCTTGATCTATGAGCTCGAATTTATAGTTCAAGCTCATAGACCAAGGAGTTCCTTTCCCCAACTGAGGAGCCGAGCTCCCTCTGGCCCCAGTCTAAACCCCAAACATTCTTTGGAGCCATGGGGGTGGGGAATCCAGGCTATTAAAGTAATTTACATAGTAATTAACAAGGTTCCATTAGCTGCCTCCTGGAGCCAGCATGCTCTGCCTCCATTTCCCTTTAGGGGTCTGTGGTCCCAGGCTGGGATCCGGGTTTGGCTGGTGGAGCAGTGAGGGAGGCATCCTCCCGCTCACGTGTCCCAGATCCACGCTCAGGAAAGGGAAACCGTGCCGGTTTGAGGCCCCAGCTGGCTGGCTAATGAGTTCTGGGGCTGAGAGGCGCCTCTAGAGCGTTTGGGGTCTGAGTCCCTAGAAAAAAGGCAACAGCAGTCACAAGGCCACGTATCTGTTCACCAGCCCCGGGCCCAGGCCGTCTGAGAACTCCTCTCTCAAGATGGAACAATATTTCTGGGGCCCGCCTGGTAAATAACACATGTGGCCAGACTAAAGTGCAAAGCCATCTGAGGTACCCCCTTTGGGCCTCTCGGCGGCCTCGTGAGGGACAGAATATCTCCTCCATTGTAGGGATGGGGCAACAAAAGCCCCCAGAGGTCAAGTGACTTGCCCAGGGTCTTACAACCTGGACATAAAAGAGTGGAATTAAAAACTCGGTCCTCAGACACAATCCTGCTTCTTCCCGCTTGGCTGAGACACTCTGCACATCCACGGTCATTGTGTTGATTCTGACTGTACTCTGAGCAGGAGGGTGGAACTGCTTCTGTGGGTTTCTGAGGCGATCAATCTTTATGGGAACAGAAAAACCTCATCTTTTTCCCCAAGACTAAGAGCAGCTGATGGGTTTGAACTGATGACCTTGTGGTTAGCAGCCCAACATATAACCCACTACGCCATCAGGGTTCCCTTCCCACTTGATCAGCAGTGTCCAAACAGCTCTGAAGAACCACCCACCCCCCATCCCCTGCCCCAGACTATCAGAGGGTTTTCTCAAAGCTGTTGATAAGAGTGACAGCCCCCCCCCTCCACACCCACAAACACGGGGCATTTACTCACATTTAATGGATACCAGTACACAAGGTCATAAAAGAGACCAGGCTTGCTGGTCAGATAGAGACTGGCGGAGCCCCGGGATTATGCCCCTTACCCTTCAGGCCTGGAAGGGAGCATACCTTCCTCCACATTAAGGGTTGGACTGTCAACCATTTAAAATGCCCGAGGCAGCATAAGCAAAGGTTCAGAGTGTGAGGGGAGGAGTAGAGCAGGAAACGCAGGGAGGAAACGGGAGAAGTGATGTGCCAAGGCGGGTCTCACAAGGGCTGAGCCGAATCAGGAAACGTGGGCACTGTTGAGTGATCAGCTTTGTAAACCTTCCCCTAACCACAACACAGAGTTAACCTACCTCCCCACCACCACCACCATGAAAAGAAGAAACGTATTTACAATTATGGTACTAGAGCAGCGGTTCTCAACCTATGGGGCGTGACCCATTTGGGGGTCCAATGGCCCTTTCTCAGGGGTTTCCTGATTCATAACAGTAGCAAATGACAGTGATGAAGTAGCAACGAAAATAGTTGTATGGTTGGGGGCGTCACCACCACATGAGGAACTGTAGTTCCTTGGATTGTGGGGTGAGAGGGAGATTGGGAACCACGGCTCTAGAGAAAGGAACACTCTTTGGTCCTGCACTGTCCTCACTCTGTTGCTATGCGCGCCTCATTGTGGCAGCCACTCTGTCAATCCGTCTTGCTGAGGGTCTGCCTCTATTTTTGCCGACCTTCTAGATTACCCAGCATGCTGTTCCACTGATAACGTGATCAAAATGAGGTGAAGTCGTGCTGTGCGAGTCTGGGCTGACTAGAGAAATAAACTGACAGACACTCCTATGTGTGTAAGAAAGAGCTTTATATAAAGGAATAAGTGTATATTAAGAAAACATCCCACTCCAGATCAAGTCCACAAGCCCAATATTATACTAGTCTGTAAGTTGCTCTTCAGACTCATGCAACACATGCAATGACGGTGAATGCAGGATGATCATAGGCCAGTGGGTGGAAAGTCTTGTGGATCCAGTGGCAGTGGAATCATCTCAAAGCTGGCATGGGGTTCCATGTGGCTCCTCCAGCTCCAGGGCTCTAGCGTAGCTCCATGTGTCTCGTCAGCAGGAATGTCTCGCAGGGAGTGAGTATGTGTCCTATCTCCTTAGGGCCTCCAAATGAGGTCAAGCTGCAGACCTGATTGACAGTCTATACTCACCCCTTCACTTTTAAAGTCTCAAATTGACAACAGATTATGTAACTACCACACTTACCCTTCTCCATCCTAAGGAGCATTCTTCTTGGCTGTACTTCTTCCAAGGCTGACTTGGTCCTTCTTCTGCCCGTCTACGGCATATTCAATAAGCTTCACCAATACCAAGTTCAATCCAAGTGCACCTATTCTTCTTTGGTCTTCCTTTATCCCTGTCTGGCTTCTGCACGTATATGAGATGATTAAACACACCATGGCTTTCCAGGTGCCCTTGAGTCTTCAAAGTGACAACTTCACTCTTCATTGTACAGAAGTCTTGTGCAGCAGACTTGCCCAATGCAAATCTTGAAGGCTGCTTTTATCGGCAAAATCTTGGATAACTTCAATCTTCTCTCAGCTTTTCACGATGTTGCGTATTGGCCCGGTAGTCATCATTTTATTTTCATTATGTTGAAGTGTAATCCATGCTGAAGGTTGTAGTCCTTGGTCTTTCTTCATCGGTCATTATTCCCGGGCCTCTTCACTGTCAGGAAGTAGGGTTGTGTCACCTGTGTATCAGGGGTCGTTAATGAATCTTCCTTCAATCCTGATTCCATATTCTCCTTCTTACAGCCCAGCTTCGCAGATTCATCCATCTGAAGAGTGACTGAATAAGGATGCTAAAAGGACACAGCCCTGGTGCCTGCCTTTCCTGATTTTAAACTACGCAGTATTCCTTGGTTCTGGTCCATGGACAGGTTCTGAATGAGCATAATGAGGTACTTTGGATTCCCGTTTTGAACTGCTTTCTGTAGTTTGTTATGATTCACCTATTTAAACGTGTTTGTACAGTCAATAAAAGACAGATAAGCAACCGTCTGGTGTTCTTGATTTTCAGCCAAGATCCATTGGACACCAGTGATACCTCTTATTCCATGTCCTCTTCTGAATTAAGCTTGAAATGCTGACACACTGCTGCAACTTTACTTCAGCAAAATTTTACTTGCATGTGATGTTAATGATACTCGTTGAAATAATTAATTCACATTAAAAAAAAGCTTGCTGTGCCTGCTTCCCATGCGCTGGGTGCTTCGAGTTGCTTGGGGACGCCTATCAACAATGGTTCTTCAGTTTCATTTCGAGTACAGTGCTACGAGCAATCTAGGCCATGAGAAAGTGGCCACCTCCTTATAGGGGACCAAAGAAGGTGTCAGAAAAGGCTACCCCGAGTTGGAGGAGCCTCACTCCTTTGAAGGTGGAGTGGGACTTTGCTGAGGGAGAGAGTTCCAGTTAGAGGGAACAGCATATGGAAGGGCCGAGGCGGGAAGGCAGAAGGCAGTTGGTGTGAGAAGCAAGGATGGCTGGCCAGACTTTATCTCATGTACTTTGGACTTGCTCCCCAGAGAGACCAGTCCCCGGAGGACAACATGCTTCATCAAGCAGAGGGCTGGCCCCAAAGAGGAAAGCCCCCCAGTGAGATGGATTGACACAGTGGCTGCAGCACGTGGACTGTGAGGACAGTGCAGGGTCAGTACTGTTTCTGTCTGTTGTCCATAGGTCTGATGTGAGTTAGAACTGACTCGATGGCACCTAAAAATAGCACCGACAATGATGGAAAGTGGCGGGAGTGGGGTTTGGGGAGGTAGGTGGCAGCCAGGCCGAATGAGGGTGGGTGTGGCCTTCAGTTCCTGCTGGCTTCCTGGAAGTAGACTGTGTGTGGTTAAGGATTAACAGAGCCGTGCCCCGACATTGGTGCTCCATCATGCTCTCCTTCTACCTGAGTTTATCCAAGTCTTGCTCTGGTTGGAGACAGGGACAGTAGGCTCCCTGGGGCTTTCTGGGAGGGCGTGTTAGTCTGGGTAAACTAGGGAAACAAATCCACAGGAACGCATATGTATACAAGAGAGAGTTTTATATAAAGGGTAAGTGTACATTAAGAAAGCATCACAACCCAGTGCTGTCCAAACCCATAAGTCCAACATTAGCCCATATGTCCGACACTAGCTCATATGTCCAACACCAACAAAGTCCTCCTCACTCTCACAAAACACATGCAATGATGCCAACTGCAGGAGGAAAGCCAAATCAGTGAGCATGTAGCCATCTCAGTGTTGGCAGCGGTCTCCACGTGGCTGCTCCAGTACCCAAGACTGCATTGGGGTAGGTCCACGTGGCTTCTCCAATGGAATGTCTCACAGGAAGTGAGCCTTGCCAGCTGAAGCAGGGAACTGGCTAAGGCAGCTGAGAACAAGAGAACAGAGAACTCGAAAGACGAGGCTCACCGAGCCATTTATCTCTCCGCCCTTCAATTAATCCCACATGTGCTTATTGGCAAGGTTGGCACAGTAAACCTTAACTATCTCAGTAGGAGAGAAAATTAGCCCCAGGAGGTAGGCAGTTTCTCCTTTCTAGGTCTCAACCACTTATTCAATGTAGGCAGATCAGATGGCAGGCTGTTGAGACTCCCAGGATTGACAGGCAATGTGGCAGCCCATAGACCCAAATTCAAAACAAAACAGAGGTTGATGGGCCCAATGAAGGGCCCAGGTCCAGAAGCAAGCAAGCAACCAACCAAACTTTCCTACAACATCCACTAATAATGGGACCAGGCCATATCGCTGAGGATACTTCCTTTCAATTCATTGCATCAGGGCTGTGATCCCAGTTAGGGAGCTGCCTCCCACCTCAAGGGTCTTAAAATTGATTGGCTGCTCATAGCAGATCCCATTATGGAAATGGTTATGTATTAAGTCGCATCATGGGTGATTACTAGATTTTAGCTGCCAAACCATTAGGAATCCTGGCACAACCAAGTTGACACAAAATCTATTACAGCTTGTCAGTCAGATGGGCAATTACTACACCTTCTTGGATTTAAGTTCCTTTGTTGAAAGATGGTCATCCAATGTCTGGCACTAAGTTGTTAGGTAGCATGGAGTTCGCTGCGACTCGTAGTGGCCCTGTGGACTTTCCTAGGCTGTAAACCTCATGGAAACAGATTTCTCTCTCAATAGCTTTGTGGGTTCCAACTGCCCACCTTTAGCTTAGCAACTGAGCATTGTACTGCCAGAAGTCCCTCCTCATCTCAAAAAACAAACACCCCCAAATAGAACAAAACGGAACCCCTCAAACTCACTGTTGTCAAGTCAAACCGACTCCTGGCCACCCGTAGAAGTCAGAATTGACTCTTGTGAGTTCCTGAGGGTGTGCATCGCTCTGGGGGCTGCAAGCATCATCTTTTCCCCATAGAGGGGCCCATGGTTTTGAACTGCTGAGCTTGCCCACTAGTAACCCACACCACCAGGGCTCCTCCGAGGTACTCACAAACACTAGCACCTCTGAAAAGCCTTTGGGAAACTACACTGGGCTCTCGTCCCAGAGGGCGGGGCTGTCGCCCTGGCTAGCGGGCAAGAACCCTTTGGGAGTCAAGGGGTTCCAGGCCCTTCCCCACAGGCCTGGGGTCCAGTTTCATGTCACCCCCTGCACATTCCCGAGCCCTGGAGCGCATGAGTCAGGTTTTCCAGCTCCTGCAATTTCACAGCTCCCTGCCAGCCAAGCTGTTTTGCAAAACCCAAGACGATAATGACAGATTCTTCTCTCCTGGCCCTCCATGGGGGCAAGCTTGGAAAATATTTGAAGCACGCAGCCCGGGAATGTGCAAGCTTCCATCCGCCCTGCTTGGCAGGGGCCAGTGGTTTCTCAGCCAGCATCTTGACGGAGACTTCTGCGGCTCAGGTTCCCAATGAACTCGACAACTCGGTCTTCCTACCTTTCTTCCCGCTTCAGAAAATTAGCCCCAAAGCTGGTCTGGAACTCAACAAGGAACACCCTCAAGACTGGCTTTCGCACTGAAATCCATGGTTTGGGGTTCCTGAGAGAGCTGGCCTGGGCTGGGGGTCTGCTGCCTATTAGGGCTCCTGTGTGGACCGCTAGGGGCCCCATATCAGCATTATCTGCCCCCCGACGGATTCCACCTCATGGGTCCTCATTGTGTCAGAGTAGAACTGTGCCCCGTAGGCTTGGCAGTGTCGGATTTCTCAGAAGTAGGTCACCAGGCCTTTCTTCTGAGGTACCTCTAGGCGGACGAAAGCCTCCCAGCTTTCAATATCAGACTGTATCAGAAAAAGCACAGTAGGTGGTTTTAGCAAACAGATCTATTCTCTCGTTGTTTAGGCGGCTAGAAGTCTGAATGCAGAGTGCCAGGCTGTAGGCCCAGGGGGAAGGCTTTCTCAGGAGGCTCTCACAGAAAGTGTGTCTCCTTTCCACACCTTGGGTCATGCATTCTGTTCCATGGACCGACTGGCCCTGGCAGAGACAGGAGATAGACAGCCAGGAGGCATGGAGAGGCAGGATGTCGGGAGGGGTGATTTCAACAGCCTGGGACTATTTAAATATTACCCCTGCAGGCAGCGGGCCATTAGGCTAATGCTGAATGCCAGAGTCCCAGACCCAAGCCTCTTTTTGCTGACCCCTTGCACTTCATGCTTACTCCATGTCCATGCCTTTGCACAAGCCAGCGCTGCGGAGAGCATGACCCTGCTTATGACTGGACTTGAGAGATAGGACCAGACCCAGGATTGGTCCATTCATAACCTGGAGACACAGACAGGCCAAGTGCCCCACACCTGGGGTTCTAAAGCCCCTAGTCACAGTTCATGCAGGGGCAATTCATTCAAGTGCCACCTGCTGCACCAGATGCTGTCCTTTCCAAATAAACTCTGCTTTCTGCCCGCCGGCTTGTGGCCCGCGAGCCCATTCTTCGCTTCTTGAGACCAAGAGCCACAGGGCACCTCAGAGCAATTGCAATATTGACAGCAGCCTTTCCCTGTGGGCGAAGCCCAGGGTCCAGGGCCATGCTCCACTCTTTCTTCGTCAGAGTGAGGTCCCTTCCAAGGAGGTGCAGGTGACTCCCCAGGGAACATCACTTTCATGGGCCCAAGGCTGTGACCTGCACCCCGCCCTAATCCCCTTACCACAGATCGGCTATCAGATCCTATCATGGGGGATGATGACATCACATAACTATATCATGTTACATGTTACATCATCTAACATCGGATAAGTGCCAAGTGACTGAGAGTCCTGGCTCAGCCAAGTTGACGCATATTTGGGGGAGCACAATTAAATTCACGGCAGCCCCCGAATATGTTAACTGCTGGCACCACCCATGGTCTCCCCTTCAGGGGTGGGGGGATTCTCTACTGAGAGGGGTGCTCACAGGGTCATCCTGTCCATTGTCTGCCTCCAAAAAGACCTGGCACATCCACCCCAGCCTTGAAGGCTTGTTTTAAAACACTCTCTCGTGAGGATGAAGGGAAGGAGGGAAAAGTCATTGACTTTGAACCTTGGTACACCTAGCTATCAACCACACACCTGCTGGGACTCCGTTTCCTCGTGTGTCCCACGGCAATGAAGAGATTCAGCCCCAGGGTGCTGTGCGGGTGGGCTGGGAACCTATGGGAGCACCCAGTAAGTAAGTACGCAATTGTTTCCACTCGTTCTTAGATTTTGGTCCCTGATTCTACTATGGGACCCAAGTGCCTTGGGTACAACAGGTGTTCCGTAAATACGACTAAGTTGCTGGGACAATGTTGTTGCTGTGAGCAGCCAGCCCTCCTGCTGGGCCCTGACTCGCGGTGTCCCACAGACAACAGCATGAAAGGCTGCCTGTCTGGCACCATCCCCACTGCAGACTGGACCATTATGAATGAGCCACAAGGTGTCTCCTTGGCTGGATTGCAGAAGAGGTTTCCAGGTCTTTCTTCCTAGTCTGTCTCCACTTGGAAGCTCCCTGGAAACCTGTCCAGCGTCACAGCAACACACAAGCCTACACTGAAAGATGAGGAGCGTTGGGATAGACTCGGGGTCGCCCTCCAGGAAGGTGGGGACTCTTAATACTGAGTGCTCCCCCCCACCCCGCTTCATACATGAAGCGACCACACCTTGGTTTATCTAGAAAGTGGAGGAAAGGGCCCACACACCTGCCTTGGGTCTGACTGATGGCCAAGAACCACCTTGTGTTTGGGTTGGGCTGGGCTCTCCCCTCCCTTCCCACCCCAGCGCCCCAGGCCTGGCTCCAGCCAGGGCTGACCCCCTCCTTGTGTCCCCTCCCCCACCTTGTGTGGCAGCCTCAGGCCAGGGTGGCCAGTGGGACCTGGTGGGGGCAGAGGGCTCCTGCTGGCTTGGTACACCTCAGCCTTAATTTATACGAAATGTGGATCCATCACTCAGAGCCTAGCGCCTGGCACTGGTCGGTGCAGGTAATGATGATATCGGCTCATTTATGCAAGATTATCCTTTTATCACATTTCCAGACTCATTTATGGGGCTCATGTTCCCCCCCGAGGGCGTCATCAAGCAAGTTAACTTGTACTATTTCCCTCCCGCAGCGAACTGGCGGGAGCCTCCCTGGCTGACGGATGAGGCCTGCTGCCTTTGCCAAATAGGGTTGGCGTGATGGATCTCTTACTTGTGAATATTATAGCTGGAAATTAGCATGTTTATTGAGGTAGAATGTGTTTGTTTACATTCCACTGCCCATGGCTTTACCTCTTACGACCTGACTTATTTAGTTGAGGATAAGCACAAATGATCCGCATTTTGGCCCCCACAAAAAAATTAATGAACTTCCAGATATAGAATTCAGCCTTAAGTAAACACATTGGTGAGGTGGTCGTGTGGGGGTTGGGGGTGGAGCAGAGAACTCAGGGAAGGGCTTGGCTGAGGTATGGATGCTGAGCAAGGCAGGCAGGGTGTGGGCATGGTGATCTGACCTGACTTGACCAAGAATGGGGGTCGGGGGACAGGGAAGGGCAGGGCTGCTGAGTCAGCGTCCTGAGCAGGAGTGAGGCGGGCAGGGCCTCTGCTTGCCATTCAAGGGAGCTGAGGGGGAGCGCCGGGCTGGGGCCAGTGTGCCAAGATTCCGCCTCTTTGACTCCGGAGTGAGAAGGAAAGCCCAGGTCTACAGACAAAGGGAGGCGGGAAGGGTGTTTCTTCGAGGATGACAAAGAGCCCGGTGGGGAATGAGGGGCCCAGCGGCCACCAGAGCCTGGGGGCGGGCAGGGGGGGGGGCGCTCAGCCTCCTCTCCCTGCCTCAGTAAACAGGCCGACAGAAAGCTCACTGCTGGCGTGTCCCTCTCCATGTATAGCCACCGATCTAGGAGACAGGTAGGGCTAGCCCTGGAAGGTTCTGGATAGTAACAGTTTACGGGGTAGAAAGCTCCATCTCTCTCCCACAGGGCGGCCCAACTTGTGACCAGGAAGAGGCCTGAAATCCCACCATTGAGATAGACGCTTCATCACGAGAAAAGACCACACAGAACAGCTATTGTGGACTCCATTCTGCCTCGTGGAGGTGACCCTGGTGTCGGCAGGGTGTTCTCGGCTGCTTTCCCTAAAGCAGCTTGCTGAGCCTTTCCTCCGAGGTGCCCCAGGGTGGATTCCAACCTCCAACCTCTCAGTTAGCCTCCAGGCTTGATAGGTGTTTCCCCCACCCAGGGACTCCTCTTTGTAGGCCATGGCCCTTTCAGAGGGACTGAAGTAGTTAGTTGATTGTGCCAATCTGGTCAATAAACACATGTGAGTTGATGGAAGGGCAGAGGGATAAATGAATTGTTGAGCCTTGCCTTTCTAATTCTTGGGTCTCTTGCTTTGTGATGGTCGGACCAAGGTGCAGCTACCTTAGCCAGTTCCCTACTTCAGCTGGCAAGGCTCACTTCCTGCAAGACATCCCTGAGGAGAAGCCACATGAACCTACCCTGATGCAGCCCTGGGTGCTGGAGCAGCCGTGTGGAGACCCCTGCCAGCGCTGAGATGCTTACACATTCACTGACTCGGCTTTCCTCCTGCAGTGGGCATCATTGCATGTTTTTTTCAAATGGAGGACTTTGTGGATTGGTGTTGGACATATGGGCTAATGGGCTAATGTTGGACTTGTGGGCTTGGGCAGCACTGGGTTGGGATGTTTTCTTGAGGCACACGTAACCTTTATATAAAACTCTCTCTTCTACATGAGTTCCTGTGGCTTTGTTTCTCTGAAGTCCCCAGACTAACACAGGGACTGCCCTGGGAGGGACCTAACCCTCCCTCTTTCTACCTTTGGCCGCAGAGGCAGCTTATGAGAGTGTGTCGTTAGCTCAAGCAGGCTCAAACCACAGGGGGAGCATGGATGGGACTCCAGGGACTGACTTCCAACTGCACACCCATTCTCACTGCTCTGTCCCCCCTCGCCCCCACTGCCCCCGAATGCAAATGTGGGAGAGTCCGCATGCTGTCCGGAAGTCCTGACCAGGCAGACCTGCAGGGCTGGCTCCACCGCTTCCTAGCTCTTTGACCACTGTACCGTGGGACAGTCATTCACCCCCTGGGTTCTTGGTCGTCTCATGATAAGGGTGTACTTTAACTCTACCACCACCTTGCAGGGTCGTCGCCAAGCGAGCATGCTCCGTGTGATGCACGGCCCTGGGTCCAAGCTCACTGCTCTCCAGGTGACTCCCAGCAACCCTATAAAACTGCCTCTGGGGGGGTTCTGGGGCTGTAACTCTCTAGCAGAGTAGAAATTCTCATTTCTCTCCCATACAGCCGCTGGTGGTTTTGAACTGATGACCTTGTGATTAACAGCCCAAAGCATAAACAGCAATGCCCCCAGGACTCCTAAGTTAGTGGCTCTGAATTCACAGCACTGAATAGAACTGCCCCTGTGGGTTTCTGAGTCTGTGAATCTTTAAGGGAGTAGGAAATCACTGGTGGTTTCCAACTGCTGGTCTTGAGTCAGCAAGTACCCAACACTCACAATGTACTTCACCATCAGGGCTGCTGCTTACACTTCAGGAGGCGAGAGGGCTGAGCCCGGGGCTCAGGTTCCAGAGGAGGCGCTCTCTCTCTCTCTCTCTCTCTCTCTCTCTCTCTCTCTCTCTCCCCCCCCCCACCCTCTGTATGTGTATGTGCGTGTGTGTTTGGAGGCAGGGAGGGGGCTCTGGAAGAAGGTCTTTCTCTTTTCTGAACTTCTGCTTCTGCCCATCTTCAAGTGGCCTGACTTCTCTCTACCCACTTCTCCTGTTAACATGCATTTAATCTCTTTCCTAGCTCAAAGAAGATGACACTAACCTGTCTGATTCACACCCCAAAGACAACCCATTCCCAAATGGGCTTGCACCCCCTTGGGATTTACAACACTGATTTTGGGGTGTTGGGGACAATGTTCAAATCACCACTCTCAGGACTGTCAGCCTGCAGAGGCGCTCCATAAGTGCTGGCTGGCTGATGGGCAAGGGGCTCTGCCCCTTTCGTGGGCTGAACAGTGGCTCCCAGAGAGCCCGAGTCCTAACCCCTGGAACCTTGGGATGCGTCCTTATTTGCAGACAAGATCTTTGCAGGTGTAATTAAGGGTCTCAAGATGAGACGAGAGGACCTCAGGCTGGAGTCTACCTCCAGTGCTAGGTGTCCTTTTAAGAGAAATGTCTGAAGTACAGAGACACAGAGAAGAAGGCTGTGTGAAGAGTCAATAAGCCAGGGAACCGTCAGGATTCCTGCCAGTCACCAGAACTGAGGCAAAGGAGGCTTCCTGGAGCCTTGGAGGGAGTGCAGCCCTGTTGACACCTTGACTTTGGACTTTTGGACTCCTGAACTGTGAGTGAGTACATTTTGGTTGTTTTAAGTCATTCACATCATGGCTATTTGTTTTGGCATCCCTAGGAAATGAATGTGGTCCACAAGCCACCAACCACCCACTCCCCTGTACACACACGGAGCCACCTGTGCCAGGGCTGGTAGTCTCTGCAGTGAAGGTGCTTCAATGGGATCCTCTAGAAACATGGTCTCCCTGATCATCATAATTGCTCTGGAATCCTGAGGACACCCTGTCCCAGACCTTCCCCAGGCTCAGCCAAGGTGTGGAGGGGAAGGGCAGGGGGAGGGGAGGAGAACTCATACTGCTGTGTGGGAAACTAGCTCGGAGGGAAATATGACTAGGACTATATTCCCTAACTTATCACAGAGGGAATCTGGAAAGTCACCACATTGGTAAGTTAAAGTCCAAGTACATTATCCTGTTTTAAATATAATCCCCACAGAGTCTCCCCTAACAGCTATGCTGCCTTAAAGTGAGCACATGGTTGATTCTATCTCCCTGTAGAAGCAGACATCCCTTTGTTATCTCCTCCCATCGTGGCACCCAGCCCCCTCTCATACCTTCCCCCAGTGCAGGTATTAGGTTTCCTGTGAGCTCAGGGATTTATTTATTTATTTTGAGCTCAGAGATCTTACTGCAGTTACTACCCACCTTGTGACACATGCAACCACTGAATATGCATGTCTTGTGGCTTCCTACAAATATCCCAAGATAGTAAAGACAGCTCTTTTCTCCCACCTCCACATGGACCATTAAGAGGGGCTGAGGTGCGCATGCTACCATGAAATGTGTCTGACTCCTTTATTTTACTCTCACTCCTATCTTCTATGACTTTACCATAACCTTTTTATGTCATTGGCGTACAGTTGTGGCTACGGACCCTTCAGTTGTTGACAGCTGGTTTCCTCGGACACTGCTGCAGAAAGCTCTTCCTCCAATCCCCACCCTCTGTTTACAGCCGGGGCTTTGCATTGCAGCGTTTCTGTTCTGCAGAGCAGAAAAGAAGTCATCGATTTCGTTTAGCCTAAATAGGAAGCACCAGCTGTATGCCCCACTGCTCTGTTTAGAACCGTGTACCTCCAGATCCTTGAAAGTGGGCATAGCACCTTCTCTTCAGTGTGTCTTTGACATGCCCAGCACAGGGCAGGAAGATGTACAGACGGGCACACAGAGTCGTTGTGGGTACCGTGGAGTCAGTTCCAACCCACGGTGACCCCTGTGCACACACAGCAGATGAAACACCTCCTGGTCCTGCACTCTTGTTATACTTGAGCCCATTCTTGTTGCCACTGTGTCACTACATCTCATCAAGGGTTGTGGTAGATCGGGTTGACTAGAGAAACAAGTCCAGAGACACTCATACAGGTATAAGAAAGAGCTTTGTATCCAAGAATAATTGTATGTCAAGAAAACATCCCAGCCTGGTCCATACGTCTGATATTAGCCCATAAGTCTGATACTAGTTCATAAATCTCTCTTCAGACTTACCCAGTCACCTGCAGTGATGCAGAATGCAGGAAAATCACAGGTCTGGTGGGTGAAAAGTCTTGTGGATCCACTGGCGGTGGAAGCATCTCAGGGCTGACATAGGTCTCTGCTGCATGGCTTGCTCAAGTCTCAGTGTGGCTCCACATGGCCTGTCAATGGGAAGGTGAATCAGAGAGAGAGAGGCTCTCACAAGGCTCAGCGAGTCTCTGCATGGCTTGTCAACAGGAAGACGAAGCACAGAGAGAGCATGTGGCTGGCCTCCAGGGAGAAAGAGAGGAAGTCCCCAGAATCCTCATGAGAAGGCCACGCCTACCAGGAACCATCATCAGGCTGGGACCTAATTGTCAGGTCAAACTCCACCCCTTCACTCTATTTATTGAGTTGACATGAAATGACATAACTACTGCAAGGGACTCCCTTGTTTTTGCTGCCCCTCTACCAAGCGTGGTGTCCTTTTCCAGGGACTGACCGCCCCTAAGAACCTGCCCAAAGCACAGGAGATGAAATCTTACTGTCCTTACCTCTAAGGAGCGTGCTGGCTGCCCTCCGTTCACGGTAGGCCTGTTTGTTCTGTGGCAGTCCGTGGCACTTTGAATGTTCTTCGATAGCACCATTCATTTTCCATGTGTCCACTCTTCCCCAGTCTTAGTCAACGTCCAGCTTTCACAGACGTAGGAGGCGATTGAAAACCCCAAGGCTCGGGTCAGGTGCAGACGGGGTCTGTGGAAATACTGACATGGCTTACCAAGCACACGGCCCCTTTCAATCTCCAGTGCATTTCAAACAAAGCGCGTGTGATCCTCCACCACCTTCCCCGTCCCCGTCCCCCCGCCCCACTCCAGCTACAGAGTGAGAGTGGGTACTTGATGCCCATATAAGAGATGAGGCCGTTGACATCCAGGAAGAAGTGGAGACTTTTCCAAAGGCACACAATCAATCAGGGACAGAACTGTACTCAAATCCAGGTGTTTCAGCAACGAATCCCAGCTTGAACAGAGCCGCCTGTCATAGAGAAACCTCCTCCCTCACCTGTGTGCCCAGCTAAGGGCGGTCAAAGAAAGGAATGCGACAAAGGCACTCGGGGTGTATTTAGATCGAAAGGCTGCTCTCTATGAGAAGCACAGCTAGAGGACAGTGGATCCATAGGGAAGCCTCTGATCAGATCTGGAGACACGATAGGGGTGTGATGGTGTTGCTGTAGCCTGTAGTCATCCCTGATGCTTCTCCTGGTGCAGAAAAGGGGTGGGCAGGCACAGCTGACCTGCTCACAGGCTGTGTTCATCTGGTACATTAGAGAAACAACTCCACAGAAACTCCTATGTGTAAGAGAGCGTTTTATAGAAAGGGTAAGTGCACATCAAGAAAACATCCCAACCCAGTGCTGCCCAAGCCCGCAATCCAACATTAACCCATATGTCTGACACCAATCCACAAAGTCCTCCTCCATTTCACAAAACACACACTATGATGCCAACTGCAGGAGGAAAGCTGAGTCAGTGAATGTGTAAACATCTCAGCGCTGGCAGGGGTCTCCACGCATCGAGGTAGGCTCATGTGGCTCCTCCTCAGGGATGTCTTGCAGGAAGTGAGCCTTGTCAGCTGAAGCAGGGAACTGGCTAAGGCAGCTGTACCCTGGTCTGACCATCAGAAAGCAGGAGACCCGAGAACTAGAAAGGCAAAGTTCACTAAGCCATTTATCTCTCTACCTTTCAATTAATCCCACATGTGTTTCTTGGCCAGGTTGGCACAATAAACTTTAACTATCTCACAAGCCAATCTTCTTAACAATCAGATAGCAGAGGAAATGCTGTATTCACTGAGAATGGCATTTGGCTGCACGTAACAAGACCTGCAAAGCCAAGGCTGAAGAACCACAAAACCACACACAAAAGGGGAGGCGTTTTTTTCTCACGTGGACTGTGAAATCCAGGGGTGGTCCGCGGTGACGTCCCAAGAGACCCTGACATGCTCTGTCTTGCTGCGCTGCCCCCCTGATCAAGTGGCTTCCCTCCTCAAGATCACCTCACAGTCCCAAGGCTGTGGGCTCCCCCCACCAGCATCACTGTCTGGGTGGAAGGAAGCATGAGGGGTGAAGGGTAGGAGTGCCACCCTCCTTTTAGCGGGCCTTTCTTGGGAACCCCCTGAAGCAGGCCGAAGGAGCAAAGGCATACATTTGGACAGCAGGTATAGAGTCCATGACAACATCTTGGGACTACATTTCCCAGAACCCTTTGCCACAGCAATAGAATGTTCTAGGAATCTTGGTGTGTGCATGGGGCCCCTTAAAAATTCTTCGTATGCAAATGTGGGGCAAGAAATACCAAGGCTGGCCGTGTTGCCTGGTAAGGATTTCTTCCTCCCAGGAGACAAAATAAGATTCTCTTGTGACGTCTTCACCTTC
The DNA here is from genome assembly GCF_050624435.1 of Tenrec ecaudatus. Classification (NCBI taxonomy): domain Eukaryota; kingdom Metazoa; phylum Chordata; class Mammalia; order Afrosoricida; family Tenrecidae; genus Tenrec; species Tenrec ecaudatus. The sequence continues at coordinate 63,203,322 of NC_134546.1, read as the reverse complement.
CAAAAGTACGTCTTTCTCTTGGTGAGACAAGAACCCGAATTCCAGTGGCTCTACCCATGAAGGAAGCAATTTCTGCTGCTTCCATCTCACCGCCCAGGGCCAGCCCGATTGGGCAGCCTGGGAAATTCTGATTTTGCTGCCAGGACCTGACTGCCTCCGCGAGAAGTCGGAGAATGGGTACAGGCATACCTCAGTCTCTCCTGGTTTCCCTCAGTCGTCGGGCAAGCAAAGTGAGGCGAAGGGAAGTCCGTAATGGGCTCCAGGTCCCCCAGCAAGCCGGGAGCACACCTGAGGCATGCACGCTGTTCCTGATGCCAAGACTGAGACTTCTTCCACCGCCCTGCTCTCTTGCTCTCTGCCCACAACCCGGCCCTAAATCATCACCCTATTACTGTCTGCCAGCCACCAGCCTTGTGCCAGGTTCCATGATAAACGCTGTCTGTCGATTCATTTAAATCCATCACGTCGACCATTTGAGGTAAGCATTGCCCACTCCCACATCACAGAGGAGGAAACAGAGGCTCACGTAAGTGACGTGGCTGCACCAGATCATCACAGAGGTGGGAAGCACTGGAGGAGATGGAGGAGATCCGAGACCCGGGCCCCCACTTCAGGCTGGGTCTCTAACAAGACAATGACTCCCGGATTTTAGGTTCATCAATTAGAGGTGGGTCACAGGACCCCCGCCCGGCCTGTACGAACCTCCAGACCACCCCAATCGACCTGCAGTGAGCCTGCCGCCCAGGGAGGGGGCTCTGGCTCCCCACCCACCTGGCCAGCCTCCCTCTCCGCAGCTCCTCATTCCAGCCAATTACTCCTAATGGAGTGATATGAAATGTAACTAACTTGGGGAAATATCTGTATACTTTAATTAAATCAGCTCGCAATTAGCCATCTGAGTAATGAGGCTAAGGTGTTTTATCTCCCTGGGAGCCAACGGGCCAGGGGAGCCAACGGTGGAGAGACTGTGTGCAAATGGCGAGGTCCTGGCAAACCGGCTCCTCCGGGAGGTGGAGGCAGGTGCTGGAGGCCCCAGGAGAGGGTTTGGCCCAAATTTGCTATGATTAAATAAGTAAAGCACCTCAGAGGAGAGCGACTCATTTGTGGGAGTAAATTTTTAATGGCTACAAGCATGTTTTACTTATTAAAGAAACCCCAGGCCCTTTAATCCAAACACCTCATGGCAAAGAGCAAATAGTCACATCCGTCCACTGGGCACTTGGCCCCGAGGCGAGGTCCGCAGACACGGTCTGGGCCTGGCTGGGCCTGGCTGGGGAGTTCGGGGTTCCAGCAGGCAGGGCCCAAGGAAGGAGAGGAGAAGGCATTTGCCTCAGGTGGAGAATGTAAGGGGACCCCAAACACTCAAGCACCAAATAATATTTTAACACAACATTTAAAAAGCGCAACAACAATAAAAAGTCCACGCTGAACAAAATTTCCAGTTTTTGAATCCAGGCGGATTCCGTAATGGGGGCTTGTTGAGGCAGACCGGAGCTGGAGACAAAAGGGAAAAACAAACACAGTGATTGTGCTCTTATTCAGTGTCGATAAAGTTATTCCGCGTGGGTTTTATTTTTACATGAATTTTGATTTTTAAAAGTACATTGCCTTAAGATTGTTTTATATTTTTTAATCCATATTGATTGTGTGTGTGTGCCGCCCCACAATTGTCTACCCAGACAAGTGCCTCTAGTCCTAGCCCGTCCTCTTGCCCCACCCCACCCCCAGCCCCCACCCCACCCCCAGCTTGAGCTCTGAAAACAGGTGTGGGCTGCTCCCTTAGGGTTTTCTGTCTCCTTAAGGAGAGAGACCCTTGTGGAAGCCCCTCTGAAAACTGAGCTGGATTCACCCCTCCCTTTTCTCTCCCTTAGTGGTGGATGGCTTCGAACTGCTGGCCATTTGGTTCACAGTCAAGTACTTTAACCAGTGTGCCACCAAGACCCCTTCCTTCATTGGTCCTCCAAATACCAAACCAAACTCATTGCCATCAAGTCAATGCCAACTCGTAATGACCCTATAGGACAGGGTACAACTGCCCCCGTGGGTTCCCAAGAAGGTCACCCTTTCTTTATAGGGGTAGAATGCCTTGTCTTTCTCCCGAGGAGCAACGGAGAGATTCAAACTGCTAACCAATGCACCCAGCTTGTCCATGGAGTCTGCCCATGGCATCCTGTCTTACTGGGCACTGTCCCAGCCCCCAGCCATCAGTGGACACCCTCTGCCTAGGACACTCTTCCCTCTCCGCCTTCTCCCTCTTTCCAGTGGCCCTGTGGACCCTGTGGCCAGGAGGGTACCATGGCGAGAGGATACCCTGGCTCTCCCACTGACAATGCATCAACAATTTTCCTGGCCTCTAAGCCAGGAAAATGAATGGGTCTGGTGTGCCAGTCTCCATTAGCTGGCTACCCGAACTAATCAACAGCCGGAATTCAAGGAAATTACTGGAGCAAATTGAGAAGCCAAATTATTTGGGTTTCTTGATTGAGATTGGAAGAATAATTATTTGAGGGTTCCATTTAATAAGCTTTGTTTACTAGCCCCAGATTCTGTTTGGATCATTCTGCCTCAATTATTGGTGGAAGGGCCCTGGTGCAATAAATAATTTGGATGTTACTGCTGACAGGGCCCTCAGAGAGCCTCCACCCCCAGCCCGTTCAGTTGTGAACGGAAAAAATGTGGCCCCAGAGGGAAAGGGGACACTTCAAGGTCCCTACGGACTGGAGACTCTCTCCCGCCCAATCTCCCCAAGCCAGGGTGCTTCTCCTTCCGAGAAAGACAGCCAGAGGTCCAGGGGCCCTCAGAGGACACGCTCCTGGGACAGGGCCATCAGTGCGTGCAGAAGGAGCCGAAGGACTGAGATTTCTCACCGGTTAAAGTGGGATGGGTCATGTGTACTGTCTCCAATAACACCCGCTCTTTGTTGGCAGATAAAACGGCCTCTCCCCTCTCCTGACGAGCCCGCTCTCCACCTCGCAGTTACGGAGAGAATCATGGAGCCGGGCTGTCAGGGTGTGGAGAGGGTACCGGAACTGTTCCATTCTTCAGCAGCCTGGAGTAGAGCCTGGGTTGCCAGCATCCCCAGTTAGAGTGCTGGTCCCTACCTCACACCGCTCCAGGCCAGCTGGCAGCATCAGGATGAGAAGCTGGCAGGCAGCCAGGAGGCCATCGTCCAGGTCAGCCAGAGCACGGGCCGTGGAACAGGCAGCAAGTCCTCCGTCTGGGGAACCAGAACAGGGAGGAGCACCCTGGGCAGGTGTGGCCGGGGAGGGTGCCTGCTGGACGTGGGAGAAAGGGTGGAATTCAGTGGCCAGAAGAGTACTTGTCATCAGTGGAACGGAATAGGTGTTCCGAGGAGATTCGTGCACTTGGTAATTGTTGTTGGATTCTTACTTGTGCCAGGCTCCTTACATAGGCTCTTTGTTTTAATCCTCACAATCACTGCATCGGAGACTGCAATTTTCTTTCCAGTTGGCACTTAAGGAGAGAAGCTCGGAGAAGTGAAGTAATTTGCCCAAGGTCACACAGGAAGTGGAGGAAAAGGATTTAAGCTAGTAGCGGGTGCTTCTTTGACTACGGGATATATAAATCATTTACACTGGATTCCTAGGAGTGAACTTTTGTGGTAAGGCTTATGGGTCAAAACTCAGACTCAGTGCCGATTTTGACCCATAGCAGCCCTCTAGAATGGAGTACAACAGCCCCTGAGGATTTCCATGGAAACACATCTTCACAAAAGCAGACCGCCTCCTCGTTCTCCTGGGTGCAGCCGGTGGGTTCGAACAGCCGACTTTGCAGTGAGCAGCCAACTTTGTAACCCTCTCCCTCAGTGGCAGAGTGAATTCCAGGCTCAAATTATCCCGGGCCTCCATCACAGCTGAACACGGGCTATCTCTTTCACCAGGAAGTCAGAGAAAGCCTCCGTCAGAGTCTCCAATCATTCCTGTGTTCAATTTCTCCTCTAACGCAACCAGCATCTGCTTGGTGTTGTGTGCTTAGCAGCTGCTGGGGATACGGACATAAATAGGAACTGGTAGCTTCTCCCGAAGAATTGAGTCACAGAGGGGACCAGAGCCGGCCCTGCCCTTCGGAGCGGAAAGGACTGAGTCATCCCTGACCGTCTGGCCACTGCCCTCAGAGTCCCTGGGCTATTCCTGCCCCCGGCCTGGCTGTGGACTCCTAGACCCGGGGAGAGGGGCCTGGCCCCACCATTTTCCCCACACGCTGCCATCGATCCGATTGAAGCTGCCTTCAGGCTTGTCAGAAGCTGCACCACGTCGCTGTTAGGAGCCAGCTATGGAGTCCTGCAGCCTCCAGTCTTTTCAATGCCCTCAAGTGCGCACGAACGTTGGATTTTGAATAGGGAAGGTCAAAGAACAATGATGTACTTGAACTGTAGTGCTGGTGAGGAACATTGAAAATACCACGGACTGCCCAAAGAACAGACACATCTGTATGGGAAGCCGGCTAGCCAGAAGGCTGCTTAGAGACAAGGATGGCGAGAGACTTCGTCTCATCTTATGAACGGAGACCAGCCCCTGGGGAAGGACCTTGTGCTTGGTGAAAGAGGAGGGGCAGCGAAAAAGAGAAAGGGCTGCCAAGATGGGCTCAAACATCATAACAAGTGTGAGGATGGCGGACTACGTGGCATTTCCTTCTGAGAGAGTCCCTGTGAGTCTGAACCGACACCCTCTAACCACCACACCAGCAGACACTGGAGGGATCTGGAACAAGAAGCCACGGTCAAGCCAAGTACCCCTCCTCTCAGCTCAGACAAATGCGAGTTCGACCCTAACTGGGGAAATCATGATCTTGGCAGGGCTTCTCTTAGTGAAGCCCCGTGGTTCCCCAGGGCCATCACTTCTTATTTCTTACCACCTTTAAGCCAGGAGAATAGTAGAAATTGCACGAGGAGGGGAGGCCAAGACGGACAATAATTCCATCCAGCAGGAGACTCCAGTTCCCACCCAGGCAGCAGGAGATAGAGACATTTCAGAAACTAGCAAAGGCAGCTGCATTGGAGCGGATGTGCCAGGAACAAGCCTGTGCCTCTGGGAAAGATGGGAGGAACAGAGTGATCTGGGACCATTGCCCCCTCCCCCTTGCTCCCGGGGATCTCTATCAGGGGTTGGGGAGCGGAGGAGGGGGCATGGGCCACAGCCAGATCACACACGGGGCTTAACACAACATTGGTGCTTCTGGGACTAAATGCATGAGAGAGGTTGTGTCACAGCCTCTGGTACATTTACAGCGAGCAGGGCTCTCCCAGGGGGTTGTCTTGGCTGTAAGCTTCCCGGAAGCTGACTACCAGTTCCCTCTCCCATAGAACTACTCCGAAACACCCGCAAAGTCATTGCCATTGAGTTGATTTTGACTCACAGAGACCCCATAGGGCAGAGTAGAATTCCCCTCCCCCGGGTTTTTTTCCCCAGGCTGCAATTCTTTTTTATTTTTTAAGTAAATCATTTTATTGGGGGCTCTTACAGCTCTTACATCAATCCATACATCAATTGTATCACGCACATCTGTACATAGGTTGCCACTATCATTTCCAAACATTTTCTTTCTACTTGAGCCCTTTCTATCACCTCCTCTTTTTAAATTATTATTTTATTGGGGGCTCATACAACTCATCACAAGCCATACATCCATCCATTGTGTCAAGCACACTTGTACATTTGTTGCCCTCATCATTCTTAAAATGTTTGCTTTCGACTTGAGCCCTTGGTATCAGCTCCTCATTTTTCCCCTCCCTCCCTGCCACAACCCCCTCATAAACCCTTGAAAATTTATAAATTATTATTATTTTGTCATGTCTTATACTTTCTGATGTCTCCCTTCACCCACTTTTCTGTGGTCCGTCCCCCAGGGAGGGGTTATATGTAGATCCTTGTCATTGGTTTCCTCTTTCTCCCTCACCTTCCCTCCATCCTCCTGGTAACACCACTTTCACCACTGGTCCCGAAGGGTTCATCTGTCCTGGATTCCCTGGGCTGCAGATGTTTATGGGAACAGAGAGCCTCATCTTTCCCCCGCAGAGTGACCGATGGGTTTGAACTATTGACTTTGCAGTTAGTAACCCAATGTGTAAGCCACTATGCCCCTTCAAGTAGCCACTGGCTGGGTTCAAGTGTCCACCTTTCCCTTAGAGCTGAGTGCTTAAGTGTTGTGCTACCAGGGCTCCTTTTGTGCACCGCTCATATCCCCTTTAAAAGTTCAAGGACATGGCACCTGTAAATATATCCCACTCCAGTCACCAGAGGTGGTAAAAACCAAACCAAACCAAGATCATTACCAGTAAGTCAATTCTGACTTCAGGCGAGCTTCTAGGACAGACCAGAGCTGTCCCTGTGGGTTTCTGAGGCTATAAATCTTCACAGGTGCAGAAAACCTCATCTTTCTCCTGTTGGGCTGGTGGGTTTGAACTGCTGACCTTGAAGTCAGCATCTCAAGGCATAATACTACGCCACCTGGGCTCCCAAACAGGCATGGCATTGACCTCAATTGGAGCAGGTTGGGTTTTCCTTGAAATGCCACCTAGTGACTGCTATTGGGAATTACAGGGCCAATGTTGTAAGGATTGGCTAGGCGAGCAATCTAAGACTCAAGCTTAGGACAAATGGTTCACTTTGCAAGAGAGAAAGAATGTGGCAACTCATTTGAGTCTCTGTGAAAGGCATAGATCATTCCAGGTGGTGAGGTATGAAGAGGGCACTAGGGAGAGGGCTTAAGACAAAGAGAGGTTTACTAGGAGGACTTGTGTGCTGGGGACCGGTGTCCAGACAAGAGAGGAGGCAGCGCATAGGCGTTTGAAGGACATGACAGAGGGCTGGGAGAGTCCCTGACCTATGCCTTAGCCCCCAGCTAACTTAATCTCCCTCAAGACCTCTCTCTTCGCCATGCATTCAGCTCACCAAGCAGCGTTTCCAAGAGACGTGCCCGGCTAGGCCAGGGTTCCCACTGCTTCCTCAGACTCCCCACAGAGCCTGGCCTCTGAGCTTGGTGGTCAGCTTGGGGATCTTGGGAAGGTAGGTGTCTCCCTACTTTTCCAAACACAGGGATGTACACAGCATGAGAACTGGAGAGCGCCTACGGAGTCTCCCTGGTGGCGTGGTGGTTACGGTTTGGGTTGTCCACCTCAAAGTGAGCAGTTCAAAACCACCAATTGCTCCTCAGAAGAAAGACGGGGCTTTCTACTCCTGAACAGAATTAGAGCCTTGGGAACTCACGGGGGCAGTGCTGTTCTAACCTCTAAGGTCACTGTGAGTCGGATCGACTCGCTGGCACTGAGGTGAGAGGGCGCATCCCCAAGTGGAAAGGAAGGCAGGACTGATCCTTTTCCAATCTTACCTTCTGCTTCCCTCCCTCACACTCCATGTTGACTAGAGAAACCAATCCAGGGAGACTCATGTGTACAAGAAAGAGCTTTCTATCAAGGAGCAATTGAATATTGAGAGAACATCCCAGCCCCGTCCAGATCAAGTCCATAAGTCTGTTATTAGACCATATGTCCAATACCAATCTATAAAGTCCTCTTCAGACTCACGGAGCACATGCAATGATGCTGAATGCAGGAAGATCACGGGCCAGTGGATGAAAGGTCTTGTGGATCCAGTGGTGGCGTAAGCATCTCAGCACTGGCAAGTTTCTCCACGTGGCTTCTCTGGCTCCAGAGGTCTGGCTCCATCAGCCTCTCTCCCATGTGTCTTCTCCACAGGGGTGTCTACCAGGGACTGAGCAGAGAGAGAGTCTCCGGCCTCCAAGGAGGAAATACAGGAGTTCCAAGAATCCTCAGGAGAAGGCCATGCCCACACAGAGGCCTGATTGGCTGTCATCTGATTGACAGGCTAGATGCCACCCCTTCACTCTTAATCCTCAAATTGACAAATGATTATATAACTACCACACACACCCCTTCCATGACTCAGCTACTCCCACCACCTAGTTGTCCTGTATAGCAGCCAAGTGCTTCGCCACTGCGCCACCAGGGCTCCTAATGGTTGTGAATAGCTCTCGATTATGTTTAAGTTCCATTTCAAATCCTCTGAGGCTGGAGCCAACCAGAGCCTGGTTTTATTTGGTGGCAGGAACCAGAGAAAGCCTGATTGATGGTGGGTTGGGGAGCGCTGCTCTGACCCCAGAATGGAATTTTTGCTCCCTCTCTATATATGTAGAAGAGAAACATGCATTGACTCGTAAAACCATCATTTCCTTCTACTTCTCAAGAGGACGGCTCTTCTTGGAGCAGAGCGAGCAATAGTAGAACCCATTTCCATCATTCCCCAATGCCACCTGCAGGGGGCAGCCTGGCACAGAGGAAAGCGCAGCTTTGGCACCCCAGCCTCCTGTATTTAAACCCTTCTGCCCTTGACCTTGCAAGTGTCTCTCAACTTCTTCCAGATTCATTCCAGAGTCCAGAGGAGCAGCGATGGCTGGGCTGATGCTCTCACTGTTGCTGCGGGAAGGACACGACACGGCAGGTCCAAAGCACCAAGGGCAGTGGCCAGGAGGGAACAGCTGGGTTCCCAGACGCTTCTCTGCTTCCTTCCCTTCCAATTCGTGCAGAATTGCCGACTCTGGTCCTATTCCTCCAGAGTTTCCTATTGCTCCAAGGGGCGGGGGCTGTGCTCACCACCAGCGATTGCACCTTTGATTACGTTAGATTCTTGATCACCAGGCTTGGCTCAGACACATCCAATTCAATGGGTGACGGGGGAGTGGAAACCACCCTTTACTGGAGGGGGGCCCAAGGCAAGGCAAGTGTTCTCGGCGCACGCCCCCACCCCCATTTCTTCTCATGCAGACTCCATATGAGGGGAAGGGGCCAGCCTTGTTGGGCACAACCAAACTGCCCCCTGCCTTGCCTGGTCTTTGTTCGATTGTGTTGCCACCTTAACGTTACTTAACTGTAGGGGACTTGTGTGTGTGTGTGTGTGTGTGTGTTAATAGCAATTTGTGATAGATGCTATCGTCGCCCACACATTCAATAACACCCACACTCACATGTGCACACACACACACACACACACTAAAGAAGGGGGCAGGGAGTCGTTTTATGGGAGATAACATAACTGCTTGCAATTTGGCTATTCATTGTATCTTTGGCATTTTATGTACTGCATTAGCGGAGGCAATTTCATGCATATGGATATAATGCATTAAGTGGAGGCATTTAAATATAGTGAAACTAATTTTATGATGATTAGTTGAAGGAAAACATTGTGTTCGTATCATCTATATAGAAGCCAATTTGCATGAAAATGCCCAAAGTTGCTATGCCAACATTTTCTGTGCTGCTGGTCGGGGTCGTCTCTGAGTCAAGACTTTGTATTAAAAATCGGTCTCCAGTGCCCATGTCTTTTAATTCATTGCAAGCTGTAGGCCATTTGCTCACGAAGCGCTCGCAGTAAAACAAATGAATAGCTAAAATACTCATTTGCATGATTCCCATTTGAAAACGATTCCCCTGAAATTAAAAAAGCGTGTGACTCGGTTGTGAAGATGGATGGGCCAGTGAGGCAGGCAATTAATATTTCCGCGTTCTCTTCAAAGCCCTCCCAAGACTGAGAACAGCACATGCCAGACAAATTGGGCCCCACAACAGTTTCTGGGCCTTGGCGGCAGCAGCTTGCTTCCACTGTCTCCCCTTTATTGTCTCACTTACATTATGCAGTAATTAAAACTATTTACCATTCCTACTTAGCCGCCATCTGCCGCCGCGGAAGGTTGCTCTTCTTTAGAGACCGTCTTCAAGAGCAGGAAGGCGAGGGGCAGGCTGGGTGCTGATGGGGGGCGGAGGCTGCCGGGGCTTCTCCCTCCCCCTCCCCGCAGGTGTCCACCTGCACAGAAGGATAGAACTGGTCACCCTGTGTCCTGGGCAGCAATTGGCAGCATTAGCGTACAGGTCCTCCGTCGCTTTGGGGTGTCTTGGCTTAGCCCCGTGGTCATCCAGAAGTCTCGGGGGAGCCTAGGCCTGGGTCCTCTCACAAATGACAAATGGGGAGCATCTAAGGCCTCGGGCCACGCCGTTGGGGGCTGCGGCGGAGCCAACAAGAATGGCCGTGCAGGTGGCCTGCTGCACAAAGGTGCTGTCCAAGAGGACTGGGAGGGAGAGGCCAGCCTGCGACCCATCAGCCCGGCTGAGCTCCTACGGGGGGTTGGGGGAGAGGGGCTGTGTCTGTCCCAAGAGCGTCCTTTCAAATCCACACAACGGCCCCCCGGCAGCCTTATTTGAAAGCCGTTCTGAAGCGTCCATGTGGCTTCCTTGGCAGGTGGCCTTTTCTACCACGTCCCTTTTCCATGGCAGGCGACACCTCCCAGGAGATGCCGCCTCGCACAGCTTACTTGCAGACAGTGAGCTAAGAGGTCCAAAGAGCGACTTTCTCTGTATGCACGTTTCCCACCGCTGAGGCTCAGCTTCAAAAGCCGGCATAGAACCTGGGAAAGAGCAGCAAATGTGGCCAGGAAGGGGAACCCCATGCCCAGGACGACAGTGGGCCAGGGCCTGCAGTCTGTGGCAGAGGCCTGCTCTAGGGGACCTGCCAGTGTCCAGAGTGCTTCCTGCTATGGCTGCCCACCATATGCCGGTCACTGAGCAGGTCCCCAAAGACTTGTTGAATGAACTTGGCAGACACGGCCAACAGACTCTCAGCTCACATCTGCCTTCCCATTTCAATCCTCTTCTGGCTTGTGGTAAAAGGATTGGCCTCTGTCTAGCTCTCAGTCCATGAGTGCCTGTGGCCTCAGACCATCGGCGGCGTCTGCCTCTGGGCTGGAGCTCCGCAGCTTGCCTCCAGCACCACCACCTCCGCTTCCCCGCCCTGCTAGGACGCAGGGCCCTCCTTGCCCAGCTCTCCAGAGACGCCTCCTGGCCTTACATGACTCACTGGGGTTTGAGTTGGTGCTGAGTAGCTGTCGCCCCTCTTTATCATCAGGTGGCTCCAGGACCCCTGGCTCGGGCAGAGCAGAGGGTCTGGCGGTCCCTGATGCGGGGTCTTGGTTAGCCTGGGGTTCCTAGAGTTGGGAAAGGGAAGAGGCTGGCTCAGCTCCAAGGAAGACGGGTTTCAAGCCAGAACTTGGCATTGCTGGTGCAGGAGGCTGGGTGGCCACACCATTGTCACCAAAGGTGTGCTTCTGGCAGTCTTGCGTCAGAAGCTCCACCCCACACAGAGTCGGGTGCCAGAAATCTGCCCTCAAGCGACAGAGAAGGGAAATGGTTATTACGATCAACAAATGCAATTGTGTGTGTGTGTGTGTGTGTGTGTGTGTGTGTGTGTGTGAAACAATGCTTACTTTAGGGCAGTAGAACAGATAGTTTGTACTTGGTCGCTAATGGACAGGCTGGCAGGACAAAGTTACCCACGGGTGCCATGGGAGAAAGGCCTGGTGATCGCCGCCCATAAGCTCATCGCCATGGAAACCCTCTGGGTCATAGTTCTGCTCTGACGCACCTGGGGTCACGATGGGCCAGGATCTGCTGGCTGGTAATGGCTCTACAAAGCCTGACACGGTCAAGGGGGGAGACAGGGGGGCCTCTCCATGGCTGTCACGTGACTTGCTAACACTCCTAGGAGTTCATGCTGCAAACCTCCACTGCCCGCTCCCGGGGCACCCTCAGGCCCACTGCGTGCCCGAGACGGCCAGCATGACCTTGGAGTGAAATCTCCCTTCTGCCGTTCACTGTCTGTCGGACAATGCAAGATTCTGTGTCCTCGTCCATTAAGTGGGGCCCAGTGCCTGCCTGCCTCTCGGGGCTACTGTGAGTTCATCACTGATAGATGGTAGCCCCTGCATAGCCCCAGGGAGATGTTCACCTTCCAGAAGCAGATGGAAGCATCTGTGTACACTGAGAGAGGCTCTGCAGGGGTGTGTGTAAGACAGCCGTTGCTCTTAAGCCTGGACTGGGCACTGTCCTGCTCTGTCATTCTCAGGCAAGCGCTGGAAAACTACAGCCTGGGTGTGCATGTTGCCACCGTTTCTCGCACGGGTCAGGTCCCCCTCTGCACTGCACATGCTGGGCCTCCCTCAACGCCATTCTTTCAGGCAGCGATCCCTGTGGGCCTCGTTCTACTGAGGCGGGCAGAGGTGATTCGGTGGTAAGATTTGTACCTGCCATGTGGGAGACTAGGGTCCATTCCAGCCCAGGCCCTGCGTGTACCCACCGGCAGGGACCCTGGGCTGCTGGGTCGGGGATTTGAATTGACCGGATGGCAGTGAGCTCGAATTCGAAGGAGTGATGCTGAAAGTTTCCATGGAGCTTCCACACTGAGTGAGGGTAGGAAGAAAGGCCCGGCCCTCCATTGCTGGAAAGCAGCTTGCGGAAACCTCTGGGTCACCAGAGTCCAATTCCGTGCACGTGGGGTCACATGAGCCGTATACAGGGGGGTGGGGTGACGAGTAATGTCCGTAGCATCTCCTGGCAGGAGCATTGAGGTTCAGAGGGGCCAGGCCGAGTCCCAGGGGCCAGGGCTCTTTTAGCACGTGGCTTTGTGAACGTGGGCAAGTTACCCGCTCTCTTTCTCTGAGCCTTCATCCGCATGCCCACTGTGGGTCCCATCGCCCACCACCTCCCTACGTGGCTCGGAAGCCTCGTTCTGAGACATGTAGAAGGGGGAGGCACCGCTCGCTGCTGTGGGAGACATCAGTACAGATAAGGCAGGAATGGAGACCCTAGCAGGTGGTGGGGGGAGGGAGAAAGCACAGAAGCCCCCACCCCCAGGGAACCCCCCACCTGCCTTGGATGAGCCACAGAGGATGAGCCATGGAGGAATCCAGCTAACCCCCAGTCACAGTCACGAAGGAGCAACGCTGGGCCAGTGACACAGAATTCCACGTCGGAACAGTCTTGCTCTGCTGCCCCCGAAAGAATAAAAGAAAGAAAGAACTGTAACACAGAGAAGCCATTTAAAGCAGAAAAAATATTTGTATGTAAAAAGAAATATTTTAGGTAGGAGTTGAATACCAAATGATTTTGGATCTCTGTGGGGAGTAATGAGGTATAGCGAGCACACAATTCTATATGCATGTAATATCACCACCCCACGCCGCGGAAAGCTTTTAGATCACAGAGATGCAGTTAGGGACCAGCATCCAAAACAAACATCCCACTTGGTGTCTTCCCTGTCCTGAGTTCTTTGATCTAAAGCGGCACCGCCAGATTTTTACAGCCCCGTAAATTAACGTGGTGCTGATTTGATTGAGCTAAATTAATAAGACTTGGGCTTTGTTGCAAAATAACTATTACAGTATGTTGTGGGGACGCGCTGCCAATAAGGAAATTGCTCCCTTTAACAATCCCACTGAAGTTTCATGGAGGATTTCAAAACCGATTTTAATTAAAACAAAAGCCGATGTGTGGCAATAACGTGGGTGTTAAGGAGAGAAAATGCAAAATGTCTTTTTAAATCCATTTTAATACGTCTTAAGGACTGGATGATGGATGTGTCGGAAGCCGCCGCCTGACACTGTGCAGGAGGCTGCCTGTGTGCGCTGGTTCAGCGACGCTGGACCCTCTCCTCACGCCCCGCCCTGACCCCCTGCACCTGCTCTGGCTCTCCACTTCCCGCAAAGGGGTCTCCACTCCCCAAGTCCTCTTCCAGGCCAGGGTCCCAAGGGTGAAGTTGCCCCTTGGGGCATTTTCTCTCTCCAGATGCTGCGCAAGCCACTGCGACCCTGGTCCCTGGTCCCTCGGGGCTGGAGCAGGGCCGCACTGCTCAGACCCGGCCCAGGCCTCTAAGACACAGCTGACCCCGACTCCCTCGCTGGCCTGGGACCAGCTCACAGACCCTGTGGCCACCCGAGCAGCTGGGATTGGGAAAGAAAGAGCAGCGTGCGGCTCCAAGGAAAGCTCTGGTGTTCCGGACGGGAAGCGCGCAGTCCGCTAGGGAGCCCACAGAGAGGTCGGTGGAGGCTGGAGACAGCCAGAGTCTCAACGCTGGAGCCAGCCACGCGCGGGGCACTGGGAGCTGCCTACAGGGCAGGGACCACCTCTGGGCCATGGCCGGCCGGGGTGAGAGTTGGCTTGGTTGGTCTGTGAAGCCTGCTCTAAGTCCCGCCCTCCCATTACCTCCGTTTCCTCAGCCGCAAAAGAGGAATGTAGAATTTCCCTCACAGAGCTGCCATGAGGGTGACATGACGTTGGTGTCAGGTGCACCAGGGCCTGAAACTGCTCACTATGACAGCCATCATTTTCAGCCACCATGTCTTTAATCAGAGACCATTAGCCCTTACAATGAACTCGGAGACCCATAATAAAGCAACCCAGGAATAGGTACCATGTGTGGAGGTGCTGGGAAGACCGCCAGTGGGCTGGATTAACAGAGGCCACCACAATGGACCCAAACAAACACAGGAAGGATTGAGAAGATGGCAACATCCGTGCTGTTGTGCAAAGTTGTTGTGAGCCAGAATCGACATGGTGTGCGGGGGAGGGTGGGGGTTGATTCTGAGCGCCTTGTCCACACACATTGTCTCATCAATCCTCAGAGCAAGTAGCCCGGTGAGGCGCTGGGAATTGTCCACTGTGTGACAAACGGTGGGCCTGGAATGGGACTATACCGGGGTCGCTCCAGAGCCCTGCTCTCTGAACAGCTAGGTCACTGGACCGTGAACCACAATTTAAACAAACAAACAAGTCCACTGGATGCACAGGACACACAACATATACATTTCGCAGAAGAACCGCTTCCTGACACGTGCATTGAGGCTCTTCTCCAGGTTGTCTTTTTGAAAGGAGTCCTTCGGGATCTGCTAGAGCGTCGAGAACCCTCTCTTGCTTTCCCGCCCCCAGTTTGGACAAACTCGACCTGTGTCCGTGAGCCTGCTGGACACGCTTCTACGTATTGCCTCCTTTGGTCAGCCCCGCCACCCGCAGAGGGAGATTCAGGAGGGTTTGTGTTCTGGAGAGCTTGTGGCTGTGTGGCATCTCGGCCACCCTTCCCTCGGCCACACAGTGGAAAGGGCCACGTCTGCCCATTTCTTCCAAGTATCCACCCAGCGCCTGGCACAGAGGACTCCCCAGTGAATCTGTGTGAAGGACTGAACGAGCCAGTTCTGCTATTGGCCCTGCTCAGCCTCACACTGGGGCGGACACAGCTTGGTTCCGGAGTTTTCCAGCTTTTCTCCGTCCGAAGACCCCTTGGCTTTCTCGGGCTGGTTGAGCGGTCGCGCAGGTCTTCACCAGGTCACATGCGAGCAGGGCTGAGAGGACTGGGAGGATGTTCCGGGAGAGCTGCAGCGACAGATGAGCCCCCTCAGTGACACCCTTAACACACTACTCACCACTTGGGGACCCAAGAAGGGTTGAGTACAGAGGAACAGAGAGAAATCTTTGCCAGCCTGCCAGAAGCCAAAGGAAAGCTTGTCATCAAGGAGGGGGGCATGGAACTTGGTTCCTCTCCAGGAACAGGTGGCAGGTGGGGTCATGTCGCACAAAGGGCTATTTTGGATCAGGTGAAGGTCACTTGTTCTCAGTGGTCAGTGAGGAGACCCCGCTGGCATTTGCCTTCAAACCTGGGGCGCTTGGTCAGCCCGTCATCCCCACTGGACTTGAGAGTGAGCTCTGAGATCCGACTGAGGGTGTCCTAATGGTGCTGACCTCCTATTGGTGGGAGCCTGAAAGTGGGGGAGGTCCCTTCAGGAGCAAGCATGGAGGGGAGGGAGGAGCAGAGGAGAAGGGCTTAGGCTCTACATCCTGGGAAGCCGTCTAAGGGCTCTTCTTAGCAGTCGGGGCCTGGTGTCCGAGCAATACTTAGAGCGACCCTGTGAGGAAGACTGGATCCGGAGGGATGTCCAGTCCTCCAGCCCAAGGCGCCTTCTCCACAGGGACACCCCCGCCTCCCTGTGCCAGGGAATCCAGCACCTTCCTGGTTCTTCCATAGGGGCTGATGCTATACTGTAGGAGATTCTATTTGTCCCGGTAACGAGGCAGGGGAGACCCTCCAGGGACAAACCAGCACCTTAGACCTCTGGATCCCCACTCCAGCAAGAAAGTGGGATCCCTCCTTTAGGGGCCTACACATCCTGTGGCTGCTTCATTCTGTAGACATCACCATGGTCTCCCTTCCCAGAAGCCTGCCTACGCCACTGGAACACGGGGGCCGGCATTATTGTCAGTCACTCCATAGTCTGTAATGCCCTGGTGATGCCCTGGTCATTTAGGGGGTTATGAGAGGGGCTTCTAACCACAAGGTCAGCTGTTCAGAACCACCAGTCACTCCTCTGGTAAGAATGATGAGGCTTTGTAATTCCATAAAAGAGTTCCATGCTGGGACAGTTCTACTCTGTCCTGTCGGGCCGCCATGAGCTAAGGCTGATGGGATGGCAGTGCATGAGACTGGACTAGAGAAACAAATTCACTGACACTCTCATGTGTGTAAGAGAGAACTTTATATGAAGGAGCAGTTGAACATTGAGAAAACATCCCAGCCCAGTCCAGATCAAGTCCATAAGTCTGATATTAGCCCGTATGTCTGATACCAGTCTATAAATTCCTCTTCAGACTCATGCAGCACAAACAATGATGCTGAATGCGGGAAGATCACAGGCCAGTGGGTGTAAAGTCTTATGGATCCAGTGGCGATGGAAGCATCTCAGCACCTGCATGGGTCTCCAGGGCTCTGGTTCTATCAACATAGCTCCATGTGTCTTGTCAACAGGAAGACCAAACAGAGTGTTTGTGTTCTGCCACCAGGGAGGAAAGCAGGAGTTCCCAGAATCCTCAGGAGAAGGCCATGCCCACACTGAGGCCTCATTGGCTGTGACCTGATTGACAGGCTAGACTCCACCCCTTGGAAAGTTGACAGATTATGTAACTGCCACAGTCATCTTTTTGGAAGGAGCCCTGGTAGTGCAGTGTTAAGAACTTGACAGTTGTAGGGTACAGAAAGATTTCTCTCAAGTTGTCTCCCCCAAATATATGCCAAACCTAACTGCTTGCAACTAATGGTACATGATTGTCAAGTTATCTCCCTGAAGACACCGGCCACCCAGAGCAAGCAGACCCTATTGTCTGTCCCACTGTAGGTGGGGCTCACTCCCTGCTATTAGGGACAGTGGATTGTTCCCCCAGAAAGCTTAGACTAAATCAAGTCTCCAGCTCAAGGGCAATCAAGGTCAGGCCGCCATCCTGAATCTAGGATCCACCCATCTTGTCACATGTGTACCCTTAATCTCTCCTCTTCCTATGGCATGTACACCCCTAGATCGTCCCCCTCCCATTGCTGCATTACCTATAGTACAACCCCTTCCTGTGACATGTCTTTACCTGCACGCCCCCAAAAGATATATAAGCCTTGGTTAGTAATAAATCGCTCGCTCTCTCTCTCTCTCCTGCCCTCTCTGCCTGCGTTGTGCTCAGACCTGACTGTTGAGATCATGGCCGTCCAGGAGGTGAGCATGCTACCATGAGATGTGTCTGACTCCTCCATTCTACTCTCTCTCCCTTCTCTCTTATTCTCTATGACTTTACTATAATCTTTATATGTCTTAACCGCACCATTGCGCCTCCCGAACCCGTGATTAGTTTGGGGGCAGTGGCTAGCTATCCCCACAGGAAGTCGAGCCTACCAGTGGTTTACAGGGTAGAAAACCATACGGAGCGGTTGTACTCTGTGCGGCAGGGGTCCCTTTGCATATTGGACCTGACTGACCCACAATCGCAACAATGGTCATCTTCCTGGGAGCCCATGGTCAAGTCTTCCTCCTGCGGAGTCACTGGGTGGTCTCGAAGCACCAAGCTGTCAGATAGCAGTTGAGCGCTCAACCATTGTGCCACCTGTGTTCCCCTGTCCACAAGTAAGTTGTTGCTCGGTGCCATCAAGTCAGCTCCAACTCAACTCCAACGCATAGCAGCCCGGTGTGGAACAGACTGATGCACGGCCGGTCCTTCGCCTCCTCCAACCCATCTTGTCCAAGGGCTTCTCTTTGGCCGACTCTCTACTCTACGAAGAATGACGTTCTTCTCCAGCAACTGGTCCCTCCTGATCATAAGGCCGAAGGATGTGAGGTGGATTCTTGCTACCTTCCGTTTGAAGGAGCATTCTGGCTTACCTGCTAACTGAAAAGTTTATCATCTGACCTGGTGGCGCAGTGGTGAAGCCTTTGACTGCCAACTGCAAGGTCAGCAGTTTGAAATCGCCAGCCACTCCGCAGGTGACAGATGAGGCTTTCTACTCCCGAAAAGAGTTACAGTTCAAATCCACCAGCTGCTCCATGGGAGAAAGCTGCAGCCGTCTGCTTGCATAACTTACAGTTTTCAGACCATTATGGGGCAGCTCTCACCTGTTCAAAGGGGTTGCAACGAGTCAGAATTGACTGGATGATGGTGGTTCATTTTAAATTTTTATAAATAAAATTAAAACATTAAAAGTTTAACTTTATTATTTGTAAACTAGTGTTATTCTAGGTTTTAAAAGAAAATTATTTTCTGAAAAATTGGTGTTCTCCTTATTCTTAAATTTTAGCTTATATGATTTCCTTGGGCTGCTAACAGCAAGATTGGTAGTTTGAAACTCACCCCCTGCTCCAAGGGACAAAGATGAAACTCTCTGTCTGTCCCCATGAACACGGAAAGTCTTGCAAACCCTAGAAGGGATCACGGAGCTCTGATGACTCAATGACAGTGGGTTTAGGTTTGTGTCCTGACTCTTATCTGACCTGGTGGTGCAGTGGTTAAGCCTTCAACCGCTAACTTCAAGATCAGCAGTTCAAAGGCACCAGCCACACCCTGGGAGAGAGGCGGGGCTTTCTGCTCCCATCCCAAGGGTGACAGTCTCAGGAACTCACAGGGGCAGGTCTACCCTGACCACTTGGATTTGGCTGGATGGCAGTGAGTTTGGTTTGGGTTTTCTTAGCCGACTGTTCTTTATACTTCCTCTTGCTCTCTCTGTATAGTTCTCCTTCGAGGGCAGAGGGCTCACTCAAGGTAGCAGGATGAATGGATGCAGGAGCATCAGAGTGAAGGAAGACTTCTCCACACCCAGGAGACTGTTGACGCCTCAGAATCCGGCTGCCCTTGTGGTCGTTAATCTGGCATGGCCATGGAAGGATGGACTTGGCATTGTTCATAGCCTGGGGGATCGAGGGGACCTGGTGGTTCAGTGGGTTGCATATTAGGCTGCTAACTGCAAGGTCAGCAGTTTGAAACCACCAGCGGCTCCTCAGGAGAAAGATGAGGCTTTCTCCCAGGGTCAGTTCTATCCTGCCCTGAGTGGGAGGCCACCGTGTGATTGTAGGGCTAATGCATTGAAACGAAGTTGTCTCCTGGCTTTTCCTACCAACTGAACCTCAAGAGAGGACCTGATCTTTAAAAATCCACACTCTTTTCTGTATCAGGTGGGTGGGTTGGTGAGTCTGAGCTTATTGGCATCACTCCCTAGTCTTACAAATTGCTTGCTTCTTTTCCCTATTCTGACCCTAACCGGCGCTGCCATCATCTCTCATGCTGACCACAGCAGTAGCCTCCCTCTCAACTGCTTGACCCAAATCCACCCCGCAGGCCTCCAGTCCCTGTTCCAACAGTCTTTGTCACAGCACCATCCTGTTGAAGGGCCTCTGAGGACCGTGGTCTTAATTGCCAACCAACCCTGCCACGGAGGACCTTTCTCGGGCCCTTTGAGTAGCAGTGCCTCTGAGGTAGGCGCTGGCACTGGGGCAGACCCTGTGTGGTTCTCCAAAGAAGCAGAGTCAGTGCCGCCCCTATGCGTTTGTATAGAGAGAGCGCTTTATAGCAAGAGCGGGCTCACACACTTGAGGAAGTGGGTACGTCCAGTCCCAGGTTCAAGTCTGTGGGTCTCATATACGCTGGAGGTTTCCTCCCAAATCCTGTAACTGCAGGAGCTGATGACTAGGAAGCAGGAAGATGAAGCAGCCTGGTGACGCCAAGCTGGATGAATCTGAGATTGGCTGAATGAAACCAATACCAGCATTCTGCTGATGGCTCCTGGGCTCGGCAGGCAATGTAGCAGGAAGTGGACAACCCAGATGAAGGATCCAGATGCAGCAGTAGAAGCCCGCTAGCTTCCACACACTGTCAATTTCTACTAAGAATAGGCAACATCCTGATCGAACCCTCCCTCAGGCATCTCAAGGCTGTGATCAGATTCAGGAGGTCTAATCCCCCCTCCCCCCACAAGGGCTTCACAGAAGACCCCATCATGGAGTTGATCACACCGTGTTAGATTATATCATGGGAGAACACTGGCCTATCCGAGTTGACATAAAACCCAATGATCACAGGCACCGTTAGACCAGAGAGGAATTTCCACAATCCCAGAGAAAGACAGAGAGAATAGAGGCGGGGCCAGGAAGAGGAACCAAGGTGACGAAAGGTGAAGCAGGTGGTCATCAATGAAGGACAAGGTGAATGCGGTCAAGGAGAACTGTGGAGGTCATGACCATTCTCCCCGGAAAAGACTAACCAGTGACTCGGGTACACGAAGGAGGCCCAGGTTCCACGGGCAAGGAGCCCTGCTATCTACTGATGAATTTTTTGCCCAATCACCACCGCATTTGCCATTGTCCCACTACCCTAACCACCCATTATATTGTACCATCCAGTCATCTATTTTGGCATCTGCAATCGAGGGGAAAATGCCAATCTGAGATTGTAGCAAAAGTACCGGGTGCATCTCCATCTCCGACATGGCCAGTTGGGTGATTGAGATGAACCTACCTGGGAGAACCAACGAGAATTGCTGGATACAATTCAAAGCATCTCTTTATAGGCACGCAGGATCTGACAAGATAATGAGACTCTACCTGGTCACAAGCTCACGCAAAGCAGGAACTCCGTGAACACTGAAGCCACCTAGGTCTTATGGGTTTCGCCCAACCAGCAAATTCACTTTTCCGTTTTAACATCACTGTTTTAACATGCTCAGAGATGAGAAGATAAAGCTCAGGACCTATCCAACGAAGTTGGACACCCTCTAAGAACACCCTATTCATCGCACAGATAGCACTCTCAGGGCAAGCTCGGGTTACAGAAACAAGCCCCCCCCACCCCCCCACCCCCGATGGTCAAGGAACGTTGTCTAGGTTTAGAGGAGACCAGGAGGATAAAGAACTTCACCTGGAAAGAAGATGGCCAGTCTAACTTCACACCAGCGTGACCCTAACAATAAATTGAATTTTCAGTAGCCTAGGGTTTGGTAATACCTTTAAGGCAGTTGGCAGGAGCAGTAGGTGTACAGAATAGGGAAGTGGGCTTAGCCGAACCAATGATTAGTGAACTGGAGGAATGCAGCCGAGAGAGAAAAGGAGGAGGGAGACACGAAGGCGAGGTTAAAGGCAACGGTGCTTCAATGAAAAGCTCTAACAGGTCTCATATTAGGGTCCCAGAAGGAGAGGGAGGGAATGGGGTGGAGGCAATAATTCAGCAAAAATATGGTTAAGCATGTCCAGACCCAAAGGAAACAGTTTTCAGGAACTCAACAAATCGCACGACAGTCAAATAAGTAAAATTCACACACAGACTCATTCCAACGAAATGCCAGAGACAGGGGGGAGATTTTTAAAGTTGCCAGAGAGGAGCAACACAGCTAAGAGCCACTCAGAAGAAAAGGTTTAGATTAGCCCTTGACATTTCAACAACAGCAGTGGAAATCAGAAGGTAGCAGAATTTTCTACGCGGTGCTGAGTAGAAGTTACCACTGAGCCAGAATTCGTTAGCCTGCGGAAATGCCTTTTAGGCTCGAAGGTAACATTAAGAAGAAGGAAATTTCCCTCCAGCACGGTCTCACTCAAGGCCACACCAAAGGAAGGGCTGCAGGAGACAAGAGCGCGGCCCCCGCTGATGCGCTGCAAGGAAGACTATAAATAGTAGCAACTATGCAGACGAGACTGAATAAATAAAATATAATACGATGCCATCTGGAATGATAAGAAAAGATGGAATTTTAAATATGAAAACAGCATATAAAAGAAGGCAACGGGATTCAAACTAGTCTAAGGCCACTGTGCAGTCCAGGAGGAGGGCAAAGGCGTTGACTGACATAAGTCATCGGTAGGTGTTGAATACATATTGTTCTAGTTTCTAAATTATGATTAGTAAAATACATAGAGATAGGGAATGCACCCACTGTGATCTCTAAGTGAGTAAAATAATAGAAACAGAGAAGTTCAAACTACTTGAAAGAGCAATTTGGAAAGGTTAGAAATATGCCACTATCCAAAAAAAGGCAAGAAAAGTGAACGAAAAGATGGGCAAAAGAAAGCACAAAATGACGGAGTAGCCCAAATAGATGAGGATGACTTTAAAAGCTCTAGTTAAAAGATGAAGCTTTTCAGCATAAGGACGTACAGAAGGGAAACATCACATCTCACTGTAAGAAAGATGGCACAGCGTTATTAATATCGAACAGAACAGCCTTTAAGGCAAAATGACTTATAGAGAAAAGGCAGATAATGAGCATCCAATAGTTACACACAAAGACGAAACACACACATTTTGATGACTAAAACATACAAATACATGAAGCATTTGCATACGCATAGTAAGTACTCATTTTTGAAAAGTTTTTAGAAATAGGCAAACCTAAATGATATTGTTTAATGCTTCACAGTAGGTGATAAACGTATCAAGAATGGCAGGAAAATAAAAATCCCCTAAGTCGGGATCATGGGTGGCCCTTTGGTGGAGGCAGGGGGGCTGGGGTCCACGAAGGGTGCCCCAGAGTTCTTGGGTGCTGGTGATGATGACTGAGGTACCCACATTAAAATGACGATTTATACCATCTAGGAATATTTAATATGTAATTACACATGTAATTTAAGAGGACAAGGTAATAAGTTGGACAGTTGAGTGTTCTACATCCCATCAGGGGTAATTTTGATATATTTTCATTCAAGGGGTAGACCCTAAGGTCCCCACCCCCCGCCCTTGAATGTGACCTGGGCTTGGTGACTGATGCCTTGTTACTAAGGCAGAGTGATGATGTGTGACTTTTGAGAGAGACCCTTAAAAGCACCACCACCTCCTCACTGCTTTGCTCTGGGCGAAGCCAACTGTCATGTCGTGAAAACACCCCATCAGCCTATGGAGAGGCACACAGTGAGGGAACTAAGACCCCCAGCCACCGGGGTGACTTGGGGGAGCAGTTCCCCAATCCTGTCCAGACTTGGATAGCTGCCGTCTCTGTCCTCAAGGAATTTGCTGTCTATGTGAAGAGACAAGTCTTGGCCACACGACACAATCAGACACTTCAGTGTAAGTGCAGGGCCTAATGGTCTGGATTGGCTGTGAGTGTTCTGGGGATGCGGCTCTCAGACCGGCAGTGTCATGTGGGAATCTATTAGAAATACAGCTTCTCGGGACCCACCAACACCTGCTGAATGAACACTCTAGCGACGGAACCCACACATAGGGCTTCCTGAGGGCTCCAGGTAAATCTTGATTATTTTTATTTTATTTATTTTCTTCTTCCTCCCTTCTCCTCCCCTCTCGCCCTGCCTTCTGCTCCTTTGGGTGTGAACCCCCCATTTTCTGTTGGTGTCTGCTTTCTTTTCATAATAATGGTCTCAGACGGCACTTGTCTTTAGGAGATTGGCTCGCTTTATTCAGCTTGCTGTCTTCCAAATCCATCCGTCATAGGATGTTCGACAGTTTCATCATGACTGTGCCTTAACGAGGCCTCATACGCCATGAATGTACCCACCAAAGTTTATCGCAACAGCTGTTTATCTTGTTCCCATCTTCTTGCTATTGTAGGGGAGGCTGCCGTAAGCAGGGCTGTGCGTACGTCTGTCCGTGCTTCGCCCCTTCTTTCTTCGGGGTGTATACCGAGTAGAGAGATGGCGGGCTCATGGGATATGTCTATATCCATGGGTTTGAGGAAGCGCCAGGCCATTTCCCACAAAGGTGGCGATCCCATCACCAGAGCTGCAGGGAGTTCTAGGACACACTTAAGTTTAAGAACAGCTGCTGGAGGGATCCCAGACCGTGTGGGTCTAAAGGAGAATCTGGAAGCAGCGCAGTCATACAGAACAAGCGGGATCTCACTCGGGCCAGAGACAGGATACCGGTGGTTTCAAGTCAAGGCGTCCGTCCGCACAAGCACTCGCAGGGGTTGGGACAATGCGGTTCGTGTGTGGATGGAGCAGGGTGAAAACTGGGGGGTGAGCAGGGAGCGTGTCAATGCCAAGTAAACACGCTTGGCTTTGATGGAATGGGCCATGGGGAGCCATTGTAGGCTTTTGAGCAGGAGAGTGACAACCGCCTGGCACTTCTTTTGTATCTGCCAGCCAGAGTCTCCCCCAGCTCTCTGTGGGCTCCTAACTCAGATGAATGTCTGCATCCCCCAAAGCCAAGGAGACCCCTGCTAGGAGATGAACAGGCCAGCCAGCAGCAGCCTCCCAGGCGCCCCTCCCACAGAGCACTCCCAAACCCCAGCAAGCATGGCCCTGGCACAGGTATTGAATTATGAATGGATGGTGCCCAGAAATAATTGCAAACATTACCCCCCCCCCATACATGTATGGCCTCTGCGGGGCTCTGGCAATAGATTTCGTTGCTTTAACTCTCCAGGGTCATTATAAATTAGAGTTATCACATTAACTGTGGGCCAGGGGGTGGGGTGGGCTGTGTGGTTAGTGGATATCCTAAAGGGGGCAGACCCCTCTACAACCTGCACTGCTTTCCGTCCAGTTTTCCTTCCTTTTGATCTATTCCACCCGTCCCTATTAAATAACTAATTATTTAACATCTTTTAAAGCTTTGTTATATATTAGAACAGGCAGGACACAAATGAGTGCTTTTAATAATATAAAAGCCCATTAGCTTCATTTACTGTTAATGTTAAAATAAACATGAGGCAATTTAGATATACTATTCCAATTTCACGGAAACTTTGATGTTTTTCTTCTCCAGTCACATAATTAAGGGAAAAACTACTAATGATATTAAGTTTGTACAGTCTTAATGACAGAAACAGGCACCAGCTGAAATTGCAGCCATTAATATGAAAAAATAAAATATTTAACAGGGGAGATAGATGAGTGCAATTTTAATAAACCAAAATGAAGAAAATTAATTCTAGAAAGTTCCACAGTCTTTCACATGCTACTATTACACCAGCTGTCTAATGCATTATTTTTGTGGTCTGGATTATTTATGGATGGTCCCGAGAAATGTCCTGGTTCTTGCATATTGTTTTGTGGATGATGAAGAGTTTTTGCCTTTGCTTTGTCTTCCTTCTCTCTACCTAGAGCCCCGAGACTGGCACAACTCTGGGTTCAGTGCATGCTTTGACGGAAGGGCCTTGCCAACCACATGTCGGGGGAGCACCAGGGTTGGGGTGTGGTGACCTGCCGAGGGAGCGCAGCAGAGACCAGTGACCCCCCGGGAGTTGTGCTGTGGTTGCCTTAGAGGTAACAGTTGGCTTCAGAATAAGGAGATTGCTGCCTCTGCGTTGGGAAATCCCTGGCTCTGTCTTCAGGTCTCTTTTCTGAACATCAAGGAGTTTCCTGGGAACAGGGTTCTGTCCCCCAGCTTGCCATTTGTAGCAGGTTGTATAGCATCCCCTTAAAATCCATGTTGACTTGAAACCTCAGAATGTGACCTCATTTGAAAATAAGGTCTCTGCGGTCGGAATGAAGGTCAGGATCACCACGAGGTCAGACTGGATTCAGAGGGGCCCCAAATCCAAAAGGATAATATCAGAGACAGAACGAGAGCGAGATCAGAAGGCTGTGCAAAGACAAAGTGAGACAATGGTTGGGGTGATGTGGCCACAAGCCAAGAGCACCTGAGGCTCCAGAATCTGGATGAGCCAAGGAAGGGTCTTTTTCTAGAACCTTCAGAGGAAGCATAGCTCTGTTGATACCTTGAATTCAGACTTCCAGCCTCCAGAACTATGAGACAATAACTTTCCGTTAAGCCAATCGTTTTGTAGTCATTAGTTCCGACAGCCCTAGAAAGTCAGGACACCAATGAAGAGCAACATTTTGGAAACCAGTATGCCTGACCTTCCCTGAAGATTGTGAGAGGCTTCAGGGAGGGTGAGGGGGAAAGGCTACTGGGAAGCGAAGAGAGTCCAGAAGCAGAAGCAGGGCTAGATGCCACAGGGGAACCAAGTCCCACCTGGCTGCAGGACACCACTTCTGAGCACAGGTGGCACATGACGGCGGTTCAATGACAAGATGGACCGAACCAGAGAAACAGGAGGGGCTATTCTCAGGTCCTATAAGTACTAGGCAAGTTATGGGCGAGTGAGCCCAAGGAGAGATGATATGGAGCTGGGGCCAGCTGGGAGTCACAGGAAGGAGCTTGGTTCTCAGGAGCTCATTGGGCAGAAGAGTGGCATGAGAACTGGGACCCCAAGAAGAGCTACGAGAGAGCTTCCTGTCTATGAAATAGGCACTGCCTTAGCACCCTCCAAAGACTTCTCCCTTCGTCTCCTCCACAATCCAGGGGGCTACGTGGTTGTGTGACTGCGTGCTATGGAATCAATTCTGATTCACAGTCACTGTGACCGAGAACTGTCTCATACAGTTTCCTAACCTGTGATCTTTTTTTAAAAAAATCATTTTATTGGGGGCTCATACAACTCTGATCACAATCCATCCATCCATCCATCCATCCATTGTGTCAAGCACATTTGTACATTTGTTACCATCATTCTCAAAACTTACTCTCCACTAAAGCCCTTGGCTCATTTCCCCCGCTTCCCTCCCCGCTCCCCCCTCCATCATGAACCCATGATAATTTATAAATTGTTATTTTTTTCATATCTTACACTGTCCGACGTCTCCCTTCACCCATTTTTCTGTTGTCCATCCCCCAGGGAGGAGGTTATATGTAGATCCCTGTAATTGGTTCCCCATTACCACCCCACCCTCCCGGTATCACCAGTCTCACCACTGGTCCTGAAAGGATCATCCATCCTGAATTCCCTGGGTTTCCACTTCCTATCTGTACCAGTGTACATCCTCTGGTCTAGCCAGATTTATAAGGGAGAATTAGGATCATAATGGGTGGGGGGAAGCATTTAGGAACTAGAGGAAAGTTGTATGTTTCATCGTTGCTACACACATCCTGACTGGCTCATCTCCTCCCCACGACCCTTCTGTAAGGGGTTGTCCAGTTGCCTACAGATGGGTTTTAGGTCCCCAGTCTGCAATCCCCCTCACTCACAATGATGTAATCTTTATAGGAATAGATCACCAAGTTATTTTCTCCTTGCAGCACCTGGTACATTTGAACTGCTGACCTTTTGGTTGGCAGCCAAGAGCCTAACCATTGTACCACCAGGGCTCTGCTTGTGCCCTTAATATTTCACACTTTATACGTGAGAAATGGAGGTGTAACCCAAACTCGCTGCCATTGGGGTGATTCTGACTCCTAGTGACCTTGTAGGACAGAGTAGAACTTCCCCTGTGGGTTTTCAAGTCTGTAAACTACTCCTGAGGAATGAGTGGTAGGCTCGAACCCATGACCCTGTGGTTAGCAGCTTAATACATAACCGGGAGGTGGAAATGGCATGTAGAATGGAGGAGCTGATATTCAAATTCAGATTCTGAGTCCAGAGTCCCAAGACACCATCACACTCACTGGAAAGGAGGCTTCACTTGATGAACAGCACTGACATGGCAGTGCCAGGCCCTATGGAGGAGACAGGGCTGAGCTATCCACTTGCCGGGTCAGCCATAGACAAGGGCTGCCTCTACAATGCGGACTGTAATTTCCCCTCACTGGAGAAAGTCTCAAGTGGGGGAGTTCTGTGTGGCTTTAGTTTTTACTTTGGTAATGTCTTCCAGGACGCAGGCGCTCTCCTTCAGTGTCAGTTACTGGGTTTGGTCTCAGCTCCGAGGCACCCGCCACACACTTGTGAAGTGGCAGGAAGTGCACAAGCCATGTCTTTGCCAACAGGAACCACCAGAGGGAGACAGTGAGGCGAGAGAAGGGACCTCCTGCTTCCTTCCTGACAGCTTCCTGTTCCTTACCCTGTCAATCCAGCAGGGCTTCCTCGCTCTGCTGGTGGCAGGTCCTCCATTGGCACAGCTGATTTCCATTCGCTGTGTTGCCACCGTTCGCAGATTGGGCCTCAATGCAACTCTGCCTCCCAGTCTAGGGCCTGGATCCATTGGACTCTGACTAAGCTTAGGGACAACAGCCCCCACTGCTAAGTGCCCCCTTTCTGAGGTCAAAGTTCCCAGGTGGTGGCAAAGACTGGATTCATCTACTAACTCGAAGGCTGGCAGTTCTGACCTGCCCAGAGGCTCCCGCGAGACAAGACCCTAAACATGACAGGAAACCACGTGGCGCGCTTCTACTCCGACATATGGGGGGGCTACCATGAGTTGGAATGAACTCAACAGCAATGGACTTGGTGCCCTCGCCCCACTTTGGTTCTGAGATAGGGTTGCATTTCAGGTTCAAGGCACCCCAACGCCCACTGCTATCCAGTTGATTCAACTCATGACGGCCCTCGGCAGGGCTTCCAAGGCTGTAAATCTGTATGAGAGCAGACGGCCCCGTCTGGTTCACCGTCGGAGACTTGTCATTGCTCCAGCACTACACG
Organism: Tenrec ecaudatus; assembly: GCF_050624435.1. Classification (NCBI taxonomy): domain Eukaryota; kingdom Metazoa; phylum Chordata; class Mammalia; order Afrosoricida; family Tenrecidae; genus Tenrec; species Tenrec ecaudatus. The sequence continues at coordinate 63,174,808 of NC_134546.1, read as the reverse complement.
CGGTACTTCCTCTCGTCAGTGGTTACCTCCCCGATGGGGCACTCGTCCATGATCTCAGTGTGCTCCTGAAATAACACTTTCACTACTGTGCATAACAGCTATTCCCGCCAAAGTGGGCCGTCTATGCCTTCTTGGTCTTCTGATTTTGGTCTGGAAGTTCCACTGAAACCGGTTCATCCTGGGTGACGCTGCTGCTATTTGAAATACCAGTGACATAGCTTTGAGCATCACCACACCGCACCGCACCAGCCAGCACAGCACAGCACAGCACACTGACAGGTGAGTGACATGACCCAACAGATGCGGAAATTATGAAACAGTCTCATTAATAGCACATGCAGGCAAAATTTGTCCGAATATAATTTTGAAATAGTTGCGGCAGTATCTTGACAGGGAGCTACCCAAGACCCAAGCCAGAGTCCAAAGAGGACTTGGCATAAAGATATTACTGCCGCTCACTGTCAGGTGGATCTTGTTGAAAGCAGACAATACCAGAAAGGTGTTTGTGTTTTACTGAGTGTGCCAAGGCATTTACTTATGCAGGTCATAACACACCGTGATATGACAGCTAAGTTTTGTGTCAACTTGCCCGTTCCAGGTCCCCAATAGTTTGGACCTAACATGAAGTGACAATATTCCAGGCTGTCCCGTTCAGGAGAGAACGACTCCGAACAGACTTGTCCAGCCAGGACAGTTTCTCTTCTGCAGGGTCCGCAGCAAGGTCTCTCTCTGGCTCTCCACCTATTGACCTGCCCTCTGCCCTGCTCAGGCAGTGTTCCAAAGTTCTTTCAGGACTGCCAATAAAGCTCAAAGGACATGCCACTCTGCTTCACGCCGCACCCCAGAGGCACTCAGCAAACTCAGATGCCTCCATTAAGTGCCGAGGGGCATCCTACTCTAGCAGCCAACCTCCTGCCCCAAAGCCCGCCTCTTTACTTGCTGTGTGGCTGGGAAATGCGCTGCCCTGGCTCATGCTCTGGCTCCCGCTGTGGCTCCTCTGGTGTGAAACCTGTCTCTTGGACCAAGATGGTTCAGTGGGCAGGGATCTCAGCGTCTGAAGGGCACACTCCACTGTGGGCTCATCTCTCTTGCTGGAAGTGAGGTCCCATCTTGGTGCTTTTCACGGTAGCCATTGGAGCCCTGGTGCCGTAGGGGTTATACCTTGGCTTGCTAGCCACCAGGTCAGCAGTTTGAAACCACCAGCCGCTCCAAGGCAGACTGGCTTTCTGCTCCCATAAAGAAACCCACAGGGGCAGGTCTACCCTGCCCTGTACGGCTGCTATGAGTTGGAGTGAAGTGAATGTCAATGCGGTTTTTTGGTTTGTTGATTGGCTTGTGTGTTTGGGTGTATGACCACGGTTAACCCCGTTAATCATCATTCATAGCTGAATCATATAATCTATATGTCTCCTCCCAGCTTCTCACCCAACCCCATCAGGAGAAAGGTCTTTTGTTGGAAGTCACAAGGCTCTGTCTAGAAGCACCATGTTAAAGAATGCACTGCAGCTGCACAGGACTTCTATCAGGTGTGTGGGAGCACAGGTGTCCCTGAGATGACTAAGGTGCCCCTGACCCAAGCCATGGCATTTTCAGTCCCCTCACCTGCATGTGAAAGTTGGACATTGAATAAGGAGCACCGAAGAGCTGGTGCTTGAATGACCATGTTAAGGAAGACTATCTAAAGTACCCTGGACGGCCAGAAGAACAAGAAGTGCAGCCAGGCTGCTCCATAGAGGCGAGGAACATGAAACTTCATTTCACATAGGATGGGGTACCTCCAAAAACACATAGATTTTTTTCAAAGTTATGTATTAATTTTTTTTTTTACAAAACAACCCTATCACTTTCAAAGCACTCTCCATTTCACTTAATACATTTGTCACATCTGCGATTCCATTCTTGGAAACAATTTTTCAAACTCATTTCTTTGGATGGCTGACACATCTCCCTCCCTTTTTTCCTCGCCACTTCTACATTGTCAAATTGCTGTTCTTTCATGTCCCTCTGTATTCTAAGGGGAGTCTGGGGGAGTCCCAGAGCAAGTCAGGTAAGTCAAGTGCATGGGGCAAGAGAGGCATACTTTGTTTTTGCCAAAAACTGGCGCACTGAGATGGATGTGTGAACAGGTGCATTGTGGTGGTGGCAAAACCAGACCCCTGTCTGGCACAAACCAGGCCTTTTTTTGTCACACACGGTTATGCAAATTTTTCAGAACCTCTAAATAGAAAGCTTGAGCAACAGTCTGACCTGGTGGAACCAACTCCAAATGCACTATACCTCGCCAACCCCACTCCCCACCTCAAAAGCAAATGAGCATTGTCTTGATCTTTGATTTCACTTGATGAGTTTTTTATGGACAAGGGGATGATGGCATCTTCCACTGGCTTGATTGATGTTTGCTTTCAGAGTCACACCACATCTTGGGTGGGGGTGGGCGGGGGCGAGTCTGCCTTGCTTAGAAGCTGTTCTTTCAAAACACAGCATGTTTCTGCTTGGCGCTCTTTTTCCTGGTCTGGTCAATCAGAACCCAAGGCACAAATTCTGAAGCGACCCTTCTCATTCCCAAATCTTCCATGAAAATTCACTGAACTAAGCTCCAAGATAGCCCAGATAACTTCCCCATCTCATCCCTGGTCGGTCTTTGAGCATAGTGCATGGATTCTGTCGACATTTTCATCTTTTCAGAAAGTTGATGGATGGCCAGAGCAAGGTTTGTCATCAATCGACATTTCACCTGTTTTGAAATGAGAAAACCACTTGTCCACTTGAGTTTTTCCCAGGACGCTGTGCCCAACATCACAACAGTTTCTGCAGCATTTTTCCCAAGCAGGAAACCAAATTTCACAGCTGACCGCTGTTCTCTTACACACACACACACACACACACACACACACACACACACTCACACACACACTCACACAACACAGGTTCAACCAATACTGTTTGTTTGTTTTTTAAATTAAGGCCAGGACCTTAAAGTGGGATGATTATCCCAGGGTTTTTTTTAATAGGCCCACTGTAATCCCAAAGATCCTTACGAGAGAAAATGGAAGGCAGGAGAGAGAATGGAAAGAGCTGCAGCCGGAGAAGAGAAAACCAAGAAGGTGGCAGCATGTTTACCCAGGTAGGTCTCAGTTTGTTCCTCAAAAGCAGGGAGGCTGGCTTCTGTCCGAAGGAGTGGCGCCGCTGTGAAGAAGCTCAGAGAGTGAAAGTGTGAAAGCTACTGGCTTTGACATTGGAGAAGCGGCTCATAGCCCAGGAATTTAGGTCTCTTAAAGCAGGAGAGACAAAGAAATTAAATTCTCTTTTAGAGCAGGGTGTCAAACTGGCGGCCCCCAAAGTAATTTTTTGTGGCCCCATGATGCTCTGAAATAAATTAAAATAGAAAAAAATTGTTATGAAGAAAATAGCGCTTAGGGGAGATTGAGGCAATACCATACACACAATTCCCTCGTTACAGTTTATTTCAGAGCATCGTGGACCACAAAAAATTACCTCAGGGGCCTCATGCGACCCTTGGGCCGCCAGTTTGACACCCCTGTTTTAGAGTTTCCAGAAAGGAACATAGTCCTGCCCACACTTAGGTTTTAATCTGGTAAGATTGGCTTTAGATTTCTGACATAGAACCATAATACATTTGTGTGTGTGTGTTTCGTGTATCATAAATTTAATGGTATCAACATACTAAAGAGTTGTATATTCATCACCACCATCAATTTTCTCTCAGTCTTGTATCCATTGTCAATTTGAGACTTACCAGTGAAGGGGTGGAGTTTACCTGTCAATCAGGTCCCAGCTTGGTGACCTCATTGGGAGGCACTAAGGAGATAAATAACTTGCTGGAGGCAGGACCACAAAACTGCTTGTGTGAAAAAATTCACTGTGACCAGAGAGAACTTTCCCAGGTGACGCCACTGGTTACACTGACTCAGAGAGAGTTACTGGATACTCTCCTAGTTGGAAAAATGAATACTAAGAAAACTTCCCAGCAGAGTTATTTTCCATTTTTGGGGGGGGTCCCCCTCATACTTGGGAGAAGTTATCAGGGGAGACCAGTCCTTGGGAAAAGACATTATATTTGATAAAGTAGAGGGCCTGTGGAGGAAAAGGCAGGCCTTCCATGAGATAACTTGACACGGTCACTACAATAGACTCAGCCATAACAATGGCCATGCGGCTGGCGCAGGGCCGGCCAGTGTTCTGTTTGGCTGTGCCTTCGGTTGCTGAGTCAGAACCAGCTCAATGGCACCTGACACCAGTTTGCACCTGTTCATCCAACACTCGCTTTGTCAACAGACCTGGCATGCTTCCTTGACACCTGCCTGATAGCACAGCTTCCTGTGGGTCATCCTCGGCATGTAACTGATGTCGTCCGCACAGTTGCAAGAGGGCTGCAGTGGCTTCCAGCTGACAGATGAGGGGCCGGTCCACACGCAGCAAAGGACCTCCTAGCTCGGTTGGGGGTTTGTTTTAGGTGCAACGGAATTCTGGGAAGTTTCAGCAGCAAATTTCCCCTTTGCTTTTCATTGGCCACGTGGCCATTCCTGGCAAGGGAGCATGGTCCTGCGATTGGCTTCTAAGCAGGCTCCACCCCCTGGAGGGTCAGGCTTCTGTCCCTCCCGGGTCAAACAGAAAGGGCTCTAAGCAAGGAAGGAGCAAGGGACAAGGGTCCAAACAGGGGCCACTCTGCGCACCTGGTCCTCTGGCGGCAGATACAAATAATTATAGAGCCGATTCCCACTTTCAGCGGTTCCTGGAAGGACCAACAGGGACCAGGGGAGCCCAGATTAGGGGGGGGGGGGCGTGTCTTGAAGGATGCGGCACAGGAAGTAGGACACACCTGGGGACCGGAAGAGAAGAGTCACATGGCCTTTGAGGTCAGTCGGGAGGGAGAAATTCGGGGTGCCTGGCACGGCTGTGGAGTCCTGGGGGTCGGGGGCAGTGCCTCTCCAGGCCCGGAGGGAAGAGGGCTCAAGACCATTCTCTCTTTTGGGAATCGAGGTGAGTTACACGTGACATAAAATTTACCATTTTGAACGGACGAATCCGTGGCCATTTAGTGTATTCATAATGTGCACCCATTGTGTCCAGCTGGCTCCATCATTTGCTCCCCACCCTCAAAGCCTCTTCTCTCCTTTCTCCCCACCCCGTTCTTTCCAAGCAGGCATGCACTTTGTTGATATCACTGAGTGGAAACCAGAGACCTGCAGGACCTTGACCACAAGGGGTTTGCAGTTTAGCTTTTGAGTCAAGGAAAACCCAGGGGGAAATTAACCAATGATAAAGCAGCTGAAACATCAACCCGCTACCCAGTCCATTGGGGACCACAGCACCCCTGTAGACAGAGTAGAATACCCCTGGGGCCTTCCGGGCCCGCCTCAGTAACTGCCAGCCGTGAGAGGTCTGCCTGGTGGGGTGCAGGTCCTGGGTGTTGTGTGCTAGTGGGAAGCCCATGCAGCCACAGGCCAAGCTCCACCCTGCCTTGTCCCAGGGGAACAATATTCCTACCCCACTCCGCCCAGCGTCTGCCCTCTCTTTGGGATCACCTCTTCGGAGGCTTTGGCGTACTTCCTCCATCTTGCCCAGTTCTAGGCCAGCGCGTAGCTCAGAGTCCAGCACATCCCAGGGCCTGGATGGATTTGTGTAGGTGGTGTGCGCCTCAGTTTACAGAGAGGGGAACCGAGACAGACTAGAGCTCAGTTCGCGGAACCCCCTCCCCGCCAGCGCTGCATTTCCATCTGGCCATGGGACTCTGAACCTCATATCTGGTCACCAAATAGGACCTCACTCATTAGCTGCACACATTCTGCAAAGTGGGGGGTCCACTAAGGCCCCCCTCCCACCTCCCCCTCTGCCCACCATCTCAGCAATTCTCAGGCAACATACTCAGCAGGGGTGTCTGGGGGGCAGGGAGGGGGGCATGGTGGAGATCTCTGCCTGTGGATATGTGTGTGAGGGGCTGGAGAGAACGGGGACCCCCAGCAGCTCTGGTGGGCGCTGAGCCGGCCCGTGTCCCCCGTGGCTGACCTTGAATCAAGTGTGTACCTGGAGAGCAGGTCTCTACCGCTCTGTCGCCACGTCACCGAGAGGCATTTAAGCTGTAATGTATAACCAGGCCTGCGCGGCGCTGCGTTTCCCTGCCAGCCGCCGAGATGGATCCGCGAGCCAAAGGGAAATGCATTAACCAATTTAACTGCCCGGAAATCCGGCGTAATGAACATCCAGAGGTGCCTGATTACGAGCTCGCTGTGGCTTGCCTTTATTTATTTGTTAACATTTAAATTTTTCTGAAATTAATTCCTGGGTGGAATGTTTGCACAGAGGCAGGTCTGCCGGAAGGAGGGGACCCCGCGGGCGTTCTTCAAAACCTGCACAGCGACTCTGGCAGTAAGCCCTGTGAGGGTGGTGGGTGGGGCTACGGCGAGCTTGAGATCTGACATCTCGGGCTGGGTGGGCTTTCCCTTCACGCTGCTGCTCCTTCATTGTCTGACCCAGGGTTTCTTTAGAAATCACCCTCTGCCCAACCACCATCCCCGGGTAAGACTCTCCAGCAGGATCCGAAACCTCAACATGGTTGACACTTGCGACTGGAGAATTCGTATTGTAGGATGCTTAACTGACTCCTTGGTCTCTGTCCACAACCGAGTAGAAATGCCCCTTAGGGTTTTTCAAAGCTACAAATCTTTTTTTTAAAATTATTTTATTGGGGGCTCATACAGCTCTTATCACAATCCCTAAGGGCTACAAATCTTACTGGAAGCAGACACACATCTCTCCCCCTTTGAGGGGCTGGTGGACTCAAACCACTGGACCTTTTAACTACCAGCCCAGATCTTAACCTCTGCAGCCTCAGGGCTCCTGGAAAATGTCTTTTGTTGTTCAGTCTCAAGTCAGTTCTGACCCACTGTCACCCTGCGCACAACAGTGCAAAACACTGCGGCCCCAGGACACCATCCTCTCGACGGCTGCCATGCAAGCCCATTGTTGCCGCCATTGTGTCACTCCATGTCCTTGTGGCCTTCCTGGTTTTCACTGCCCCTCTGACTGGTCTCTCCTGGTAGCACGTCCAACATACGTGAGACCATCCTTGGACTCTCCATCTTTGTTTCTAAGGAACATCGTAGCTGACCTTTTTCCAAGAAAGATTTGTCCTTCTGACCGCCCATGGTTCTTTCAGCAGGGTTCTGCCTTCTCAGATCTTGCCCACTGCCCCCAGTAGGCCAGGTGCCCCTGGTGGAGAACTGTGGCTGTATCATGGGCTCTGGATCAGACATTTGGGAAGCATCTCTGTGTGCCAGGCACTGGGGATGCCAAGTTACATCCTCCACAGCGTTTCTCCTCAGGAAGCTCCCAGGGTGCAGGGAGACAGGCCTCCTGGGCTGTGATAGTGGAAGAGTCAGGGGGTGCTGGGGATGGAGGAGAAGAACCCCTATCTGGCCTGGAGGAGGCTGGTCCTGGTGAGAACTGCCTGCGTGCATTGAGGCATGCCCAAGTCTTGTCCTAAAGCCTCCTGTGATGCCCAAACAGCACCTCCCAGCCACGGAGTCAATGCCCACTCGCAGTGACCCCTGTAGGCCAGGGTAGAACTGTCCCCGTGAGTTTCAGAGACTGGAACGCGTTACGGGAGTAGAAAGCCCCAGCTTGCTCCTGAGGAGTGGCTGGTGGTTTCAAACTGTAGACCTCGAGGCTCCTGGGGCCTCAAGTCATTGGTTCTTGTTAGTCCTGAGCACTCTGGCCTGGGCTAGTGAGTGTGACGGCTCCCTGCCCTCCTTCGAGCCTTCACCGAACTGCCACCTGCTCCGGGGAAGTCCCTGGAGGATGGCGCTGAAGTGGTCTTTCCTCTTCAATTGCTACAGCCTCGAGGGAATGAATCCTGTGTGCTCTGAGAGGGAGATTGGAAGCCCAGCACCTAGAGAACCTGGAGGAGGTGGGGCGGTGCCGTGGGGGCTGGGGCCTGAGCGACCAAGATTTGGGCAGTTCAGCCTGGGGGTGGGGTGCTGGAGATGAAGAGGGTCAACCATCTCTCATCCATGCCCTACTTTCCCTCCAGCCTTACCTCTCGCTGACCATTAGGGTACCAATGGGCAAGCTTCAGTCAATGGTTACTCGTCACATGGCCCACGGACAGGTAGCCTCAGCATCACCTGATGTCAGTTAGAGACGCAGAGCCTCGGGCCTAATGCCAGAATCATTTAACCGGAATCTGCATTTTTAACACGCTCCCCGAGGATTCCCTGCAAAGTTCAAGATGCACTGTTGTAGAAAATGAGAAATCCATATTTATCCCAGGAGGCCATTTCAATGGCTCTCCCCGAGCTAGACATTGGAGGCTGTGGGGCGGGGGGGCAGATACCAAGTGGGGCATGTACCATACCGTTTCCTCTACCACAGCCACCTCCTGGCAAGGACCCAGGAATCACCCAGCCTTCTGCCCTGGTAGCCCAGCGTCTGAACAGTGAAGGCCAAATTCATTTGTCTATCACTTAAAGCCCTTGGCAGTTCAGACCTCATGCCCCTCTGTCTCCCAGGGTCTCCCTCCAGGTTGGCGGGGCCCTTGCTAAATGGAACAAGCAGGGTCTCCAGCACACTCTTAAGCTTCCAGACTCCCTGTCTAGGTCTGAGTGACTCCCTTCCCAAGCCCGTCTCCCTCTTTGAGCTCCGGCTCCTCCTAGAAGTGACCTTGGTAGTTAGTGCAGCTGAGTGAGTGCCACTTCCTGCGACCTCTCCTGCCCCCTTCAGGACTCACTTCTCTCTCTTCCTGTTTGTAGCGGTGCCCTTGGTTAGATCCAGGGCAACGTGGCAGCCTACCTGAGCGGACACGCTGAGGGCCACGGCTCTCTCAAGGCATGGCGGGAGGCGATGGTCAGTGAGGGTGTGCTCGCCAACGGACTGATCGCAGGCAGCATTAAAAGAAGCATGTCCAACCCAAGGACTAAGTGGGGAGCCCAGTGAGCTTAGGAGAGCGAAGCGACACTTATAAAGCCATGACTGTGTATTGGGCAGCCTCGTCCTCACAGGAACTTTTTGGGGAGCCCTGATGGTGCAGTGGATTTTGAATTGGAGTTGGCAGTTCAAAACCACCAGCTGCTCTTTGAGAGAACGATGAGGCTTTCTAAACCCATAAAGAGAAACATTCTCAGAACCCACAGTGCGGTTCTACCCTGGCCTATAGGGGCTCTCTGAGCCAGCATGGACTTGATGCAGTGAATTTTTGTGGGGTTTTTTTTTTTTTTGCTATAACCTTACCTGACAAGTAAACAGTGTAGGCTCAGAGATGTGAACTCACTTACCCCAAGGACACACACCTAGTCAGTGGCTGTGCTAGGATTTCAGGATCTATCTGTCTGACTCCAAGTCGGTTTGTCCAACTGTGCCAAGAATCAGTCTTAGGGAAGGGTGGCTCTGGTTGGGTTTGTAAACCAATATGAAAAGCAAAAATGTATCACACTAAAGCTAACTGAGGTAATTCTGTCTAGCCATTAAAAAAAATCTTACTGTGCTTTCTGTGAAAGTTTACACAGCAAATTAAGTTCCCCTTACGCAGTTTTTATACAGCTTATTCCATGTCACTGATGACAATGTTCACAACGTGGCAGCATTCTCATTATTTCCATTCTGTTTGTTCTAGTTCCATTGATCTAGCTGCCCTATTCATCCTTGCCTTGTCATTTTTGCTTCTGGGCAAATGTTGACTGGTCTCATAATCAATTGTTAAGTTAATGAGCATATTACTCATGAGTAATATTGTTTATTTTAGAAGCTAATCTATTACTTATCAAAAGTGACATACAGACATTCAAGAAAGTTTCAAAAAAGTTTATGGAAAAATTCATCCCATTTTTCCATGGACATTTTGAAGTTCCTCTATAGCTTTGATTCCAAGTTCTCAGGGCAGTAGTCTTTGGGTGCTTCTAGTCTCTAACAAGTCTAGCCTTCTTTAGGAATTTGAGTTTTGTTCTATGTTCACCACCACGCAACACAGAGCCTTCAGTTGTGTCCCTGGCCAGAATAGTGGTTGGTAGCGGTAGCTGGGCACCATTTAGTTCTTCTTGTTTCAGGTTAGAAGAGGTTATTAGTCCTGTGGACTAGCTGCTTCGCTGAACCTCTGTGTTTTTTTTTTTTTAATTCTCTTTTGCTCCATGAGAGTAAAGACCAAACGTTGTATCTGAGGAGGCTGCTCAAAGATGTTATAACTCAAATGAGTATGAGTGACATTGTCTTTATAAATTGTATTACACCAATGGAGTAAGTTGTCCCCTGAGAATGTCATCCTCTCCGAGGCTGCCTCCCACTCCGCTTCCCTCGGAAGAATTGGAGAGTCCTGGCCCAACTTTGGTAGACAGGATCATGTAGGCACAGCATCTCACTCCGTCAGGCTTTACTTCTGAAGGAGCAACAGGTCGCCTCCATGGAGGAGAGACAGCCTACGGTGGCACAGCGTAGAGATGCATCTTCCAATTTTACACATGTGTGATAACTATGTCAGGCTGGTTGTCCAGAGAAACAAATCCAGTGACACTCATGTGTGTAAGAAAGTGCTTTCTGTCAAGAAGTAATTATTTATCCAGAAGACATCCCAGCCCAGACCGGCTCCAGCTCCTAAGTGCCTTTCCAGACTCACACAATCACAAGCAAGGAAGCAGAATGCAGGAAGATCACAGGTTGGTGGGTGCAAAGTCGTGTGGATCCACTGGTGGTCACACCCAGGACTCTGGCAGCAACCAGGGTCGGCCAGCAGGAAGGTGAAGGTGGAGAGAGAGGGGGAAGTTCCCTGCACTCTCCTTATGAGAAGGCCACGCCCACAAGAAGGCACTCTCAGGCTGTGACCTGATTGACAGGTTGAATATCACTCCTACACAATTCTATACATTCAAGTTGACGTGAAATTATGTAACTACCATAGTAACTAAGAGGAGAGCTAGCCATGGTTGCTTGGAGGAAATGGGGGAGACTTCTGTAAAGTTTGGGGTTCATCCCTCACTCTCCTTTATTGGATTTGATCAGAAGTGTCACGCCTGATCTCCTAGGTAAGGTAAACTGTCTTGGCATTAGGGGGTGTGATTTGTATCATTGTAATGGGCACCGAGGTTTCTTTAGGTCACTTTTCTTACAGCGCATGCTCGGGTGGGAGAGTGCTCTGTTTGCAGGGTGCTTGAATTTACTGCAGTAAATTATCAGCGGGTCTCTACTGGACGACTGACTCCCTTCTTCACAGGGTGCTTTTCAGCCGAATTTTCCAACTGACTTCATCCCCAAACAAGACTAAGATCTCAAGCCTTCTAACTCAGTAAACAAATCCCACAGATTGATTTGGCCACCACGAAGCCCCAGTGACCGCGTCCTCTGTGTGGCTTGTTAAGCATGAAGGGCCAACAGTAAATTGTGGAGAGGATGTGGAGAGACTGGAACTCCTACACTGTTGGTGGACTAGCACAGACGTACAGCCAGTGTGGAAAAGGATAGGCGATACAGCACCTGGGAATTGAAATCCCATACGATCCAGCACTACCACTATTAGGCACAGACCCTAAAGAAGTAAGAGACGTAGCGCCAGAGGGTGTATGTCCTCCATGCTCACAGCAGCACAGTTCACAAGAGCAAGAAGCTGGAAGCAGCCCGAATGCCCAGCAGTGGAAGGATGGATAAGGACACGGTGGCACATACGCACAATGGAATACTATGCATCCCTCAAAAAACAGTGATGGGAGCATGAAACACCATATGACATGGACGGGCCTGGAAACCATTATTTTGAGTGAAGTTTGGTCAATCACAAAAGGGCAAATGTAGTATGAATTTACTATTATAAGAAGAAATGGCAATTAAACAAACCCTAGGGACCAATTCCTGAACAAAAGGGGAGAAGGCTCTCTACTGGCCAGGGACCATCCGGCATCTCCCTCATGTGCACCTCACAAGGACCGCCGTGAAGGAGGAGACCTCACATTGGCCGGGCTCACTCCTTCAAGAGGAAGGAAAAGGGAGAAGACAGTCCCCTTGATGCTGTACAACATCGGGGCAAGGCTGTGACAAATCCAGGGCCCTCCACAGGAATGGAAGGAGAACCTTGGTGGAAAATTAAGACAGGCAGGGGAAGGGAGCATCTGCATAGCTCTGTTAGTGAGTGAATGGGGAGAAGTAACCTCACAAGGGGACGGAATGCTAAACAATGAGTGTAGGGAACCTTGGGGGACAATAGACCAAATTTGATGCCCCTGAGTAGACACTGCAAAGATGTTTCTCAACCCTCAGTGAACTATGGCCTAAGCACCATGATGACCTTGGACATTGACCTTGTAGGCAGCACCAGGGGCCACACTAGAGGGACTCAGCATAGAATCAGTCTAAAAGAACTGAGCCCTGCCTCGAAGCTGCCTGTACCCTTTGACTGAGGACTAGGGTACTCTGATGAGAGAGGAGGCAGAGAGTAGTCACCATGGGGCTGTGGAAGTGGTGGTCATTGGACCTTGGGGGGAACCTCTTGCTGGGTGATGTCCAATGCAAAGGGAACTCTGGGGACCCAGAATCACCATATATCTAGTACCTTGATGTTCCCCTTGTGTTGATATGACAGGTTTTGATCTGATGGGCAGGGATCTGCAGTTGAAAGAATTGATCCAGGAAGCCCCCCCCCCCATGCCCCCCTCCCCCGGGCACCAATCCCCCTGCTCAGTGTAAACAGAACCCGATCCATTGGGAGATCCAGCTGTGCAGGGCGGTGACTCATGGGATGGGGCTCTGCACGTGTACAAAGTGCTCATAGTGACCGCCCCCCGAGTTCTGTGTCATTGGAAACATTGTTGACGGCATCCCCGCAATTGCCTAAACCCCAGGAGCATGATTGACAGTTTTTCTTTTTGCTATCTTTGGGCTTTTGTTCTTCTGCCTTTGTTTTTCTTTTGTTTGTTGCTGTTGTTGGTGTTGGTCTTGTGGGATTTTGATCTTGTCATATGACCACCAGAGTCCTGCATAACCAGTGGACAAGCAGATGGAGTCTGGGCCCCCACTTAACTCTGTGAACAGCTACTTCTGATAACTTGGGACTACTCGATACTTGTCTGTATCACGGAAGATACGGGCGCCATAGCAAAGCATGGTGAAGAAAGCAGAGGGTGCCCAGCTATTAATTGGAACGATGGGGTCTTAAAGGCTTGTATCCAAACAAGGACCCATCTAATTGAGGAGTCAACTAAGTCTGCATGGAAGAGGCACACCAAAGATGACAATAACAAAATCCAAATATGGTGGGGGGAAAGTATCAGAGCTGAAATTGTGAACAGCCAATTTGTAGAAGGCCGTGAGGGACACTGGGAGCCCCAAATCCATCTGCAGAATATCTAGTCTGATCAAGCCTCTGGCAGATCCCCTCTAGCCACAGGCAAGGGACTCAGCCAGGTTCACTATCAGACAGAGATAGTCTGCCTCGTGCAGTGACGTGGTCACGTTAATCGTTCTCAACCTCCATCTCCACTGAGGATCTAATCTGCTCTTTTACCTCACTCATTCCCAAGCCAAAATCACGGCCATCGAGTCAATTCTGACTCATAATGACCCTCCCGGACAGAGTGGAACTGCCCCCTGGGTTTCCAAGACTATCACTCATTATAGACATAAAAATTCCCATCTTTCTCCCTGGGAGCAGCTGGTGGTTCCAAACTGCTGACCTTGTAGGTAGCAGCCCACACGTAACCACTACACCACCAGGGCTGTCATACCTGTGGAGACGCTAAAGAAAGCTGGGAGGCCCATCCATGGGTCTGTTTATTACAATCAAGGAGATCCGCAGGGCCTTGGAGTTGTAATTGGATTGGAAGGCAAGTTCTGGAGCCACCACTTAGCAGCTCTGAGTTCAAGGTCTCGTTCAAGCCCTTTGATTCCATCTTGCTGCTTCCCTCATTTATAGCTACCAGGCCGGTGTCCGGAGGCTGATGTGAGGCTGGAGAGAGACAATGGTGCATGCAGATGTGTTGTGGGCTGTGGCATGCTCCTGCCCATCCACAGAGCTTATACTTTAGATTAGAGCCCCTGAGGCTGTCACCCCTCCCGCTGCTCTCCAGGTGACGGAGCTGGGGAGTCTGGAGGTAGGAGCTCCTGGGTTCTGCCCACCATCATCTGGATGCGTTTTCCCAGTGGAAGCTGGGCCAGGCCCACTGCTGAGCCAGTGCAATGCTTCCTGACTGTCATTCAAACACCCTCGCGTCCGCTCCCCTGCACGCCACAGTTTATTTCTCGCCACATGAAGACGCTGAAGCGTGCCCACCTGGATGTTCCTGAGATGACTTCTCACCAGGAGTGAGCTTAGCCAGCTGCACAGGTGTGGGGGTCCGGCTTCCTGCTAGCAGGACAATGACAAGGAACAGGAGGAGGTCTGGGGTCCCACCCTCACCCACCACCAGGAGAAAGCCTTAGAGTCAAGGGCAGACAGAAAGGACCAGGTCTCAAACTCACTGCCACTGAGTCCATCCTGACTCCCGGCCAATCCTGGTGGTTTAATACGATGTACACTGAATGACTAACCCCCAGGCCAGTGGTTCAAATCCACCAGCCTCTCTGAGGGAGAAAGCTAAGGAGGCAATTGACTCCCATAAAGAGTTATAGTCTCAGAAGCCCAGAGAGGCAGTTCTACCCTGTCCTATAAGGTCGCCGTGAGTCAGACCCATCTAGAGGGCTCCAAACCCCAATACCAGAAAGTCACCTGGGAGCTCAAACAACTCTAGGCTTGAGGAGCCAGATCCTCTAATCAGAGTGGTTAGGAGTTAGGCTGCTAACCCCAACACCAGAAGTTCAAAATCACCCACTGCTCCGCAGGACGAGGCTTTGTACTCCTGTAAAGAGTGACAGTCTCAGAAACCTGCAGGGGCAGGTCTACCCTGTCCTGTAGGGTCTCTGTGCACCAGAGGCTGTGAGTTCTTGTTCGTGAAGTGAACTCTAGCAAGTCTATTTTAAGAAACTTCCCACACCCCCAGATGAGAATCTTCCAGACAGCCTGGTTTGGCAAGCAGGCCTCTTTCTGTTAGCCGGAGGACACCGAAGTGTGAGGTGTCAAGGTCACCCTGCCTCCCCTTTTAGACCCACTGTCCCCAGGGCACAGGTTCTTAGTGGGGCGGCACTGTCTTGGCAGGAAGCTGCTGCAGGGGCCGGGGGAGTGGGAAGGAGCTCCGCGTTGCCTTCCAGAGCAGCTCTGGCTGTGAACAATCCTGAATGGAGAATTAAACCGAGAGCAAAATGGAACGCAGTGCCACGCACCTCCCGGGAGCTGGGGGGTGGGGGTGGGGGGATAGCATGCTTGCCTGGCATCAGAAGGCACAGGAGGCAAAACAACTGGGCCTGGCCGTTGGCCATTTAACAATATTGCTTTTGTAAACAAGTTGAAAAATCCAATAACTGTAAAACTTACAGCATGTCCTTAAAAGCCTGTCGCAGTCCCTCTCTTAAATGGATGAGCATTTCCAATCGGGGGTGTTCTGATTAACCAGTCCGGTCCCGAGGGAACGGTGAGGGTAACCGGGGAAGGCGGCTGAGCCATTCCAGTGGCCACCAGACCGGGCCCTGGGTGCGGCGTGGCAGCTTGTTTCCTTAGTGAGCCTGAGCTGCGCTCCTCTCTCTCTCTGTGGGCTCTAGGGCAGTGAGCGGCCGCCTGCTGCGCCTGGTGCCCTTTAGGCTGAGTAGAAGGCAAAGGCTGCCCAATCCGCCATGAAGAGACCCTTCGATGGTGGAAATGACACAACAGTGGAAGGTGATAGAAACGACAGAACAATACAAGATCTAGTCCCAGGCCTAGAGCTCACCCTCCTAATTGAGAGAACACACACACACACACACACACACACACACACATGCACACGCCCCTGCGGATATAGAACCGTGAGCCAAGACTCAGGGCTGGGTGAGACCCCAGAGGCTGTTTGGCCCTCCATACTATCTAAGGCTTTCTCCTACCATAGCTTTCTCACCAGCATCTGCCTGCACACCTTCAGTGACAGGACACTCGCTACGCGTCAATGCATCTAGGGACCATACTAGTCCCTGTAATTGTTAGAGATACCAGCGTGCCAAGTTGTGGTGATGGCATAGGAAGGCCAGAGCTGGCCTCCTCCAGTTTCCCTATTGCCACAAGCCAGGGGTCAGACAGGCTCCACCCTTCCTTATCTCCCTCAACACTGACCATCCCCCCATGGCCCTCTACTTCTGCGCCGGGGTGGGCATTTCATTTCCATGGCCACACAGAACCCACAGACAAGACGTGCCATGATTGGAGTTTATTAGGGACCTGAAGAGGTTATCACAAGTCAGAGCAGATGATAAGGACTGAGTCACTGGTCCTCAGCCAGCAACCAGGTCTCCTTCTGGTCCTCAGTCTCCCAGCCCCACAGTTCCTTGGCCTATGCCCCACAGTCTCCATGCCAGTCTCTGGAACCTCTGGTCTTGGCCTCGGCCACTTCAGACGGGATCATGGACGCGCTCTCCTGACGGCCCTGGGCCCTCTCTCTCTCTCTGTTCCTGCTTCAAAGACGGCTCATCCTTAGAGCCAGGGAGGCGGGAACAAACTGGCCAGCGCTGTCTATCAATGCACGCCCTGGTGCCCAGGCTCCCTCGGTCATCTGGTGGGAGTTGCGGAGACTGGGGTAGACATGCATATGAAGACATCCCACTTCACCACACAAATGCTTAACTTGTTTAACTCTCTGTTAGGCACCCAGCACCAGCAACCCTAGGGTGCTGGCACCAGGGGGCACCAGTGCTGGGAGGAGTCCGAATGTCTCTACCCCAGGCCTCTGGGAAACTTTCCGCACAGCTTACAGATAAGAATGCTACCTTCATTCCCATACTAGAAGCGGGGAGACTGAGTCAGGAGGAGATTCTGTCCCATTAGCAAAGATGCCTAGCTAGGAAGCAGCACAGGAGGGATTTGAACTCGGGGCCCCTGGTTCTGGAACTCTGGCTCTAACTGTTGGCCTTTCCAGACCCTCTGGAGAGACCCAGAGCAGGTGGCTGCTGCTTCTGGCCGCTGGGGTCTTCCTTGGAAACTAGGCCACATCTTGCTGCTGCCCGTCCTCAATGTGGTCCCCAAGCTGGGCTGACCAGAAGGGAGAGGGTGTCCCTCTCCCCTCCCCCGACAGAGACCCTCGTGTGGCTAAGGAACATGAGTCTGGTGCAAGGGGTCGGTTACAGCCTTAGGGGAAGCACAAGCACCCAGGTGACTGCTGGAGGGCTGCCCAGCACCCTGGGATGGAGGGAGACCACAGCCCCCTCAGCCCTTCTCACACACACCCCCTGCAGCCTACACCCATCGGTGACTCTCCGGGAAAATCAGGCCCTCCTACCCTCCCCCTCCCTGAGTCTCAGCCAGCTCCTGCCTCCCCTGCCCCTATATAAATACTGCTGCTCTAGCCTATGTCCTTCCGAAGAGACCACTGACCAGATCCCCTGGGGGGGAGCACTCTGGTCACTTAACTCCCTGAGGCCCTGGTCAAGGCAAGTCACCTCTCCCTAGTGGTAGGGATGTTGGTTTGGCTCACCGAGGAGTCCCTGGGGGCTGGCTCATTTCCTGGCGAGCACAAAGAATGTGCTCAGGAAACAGTTGTGGACTCCACGGCTGGCTGCTGGCTAGTCTTCAGCAAGGTTCATCTCAGAGTTCTGTGCCGGAGCCCAGGCGAGCTATGGGGCACCGTGGGAGCCGCCTGGCTGCTCCCGCCTCCTCATCTCCACTTACCCAAACACATCTTTAAAGTGTTGGAAAGCAAGGATGTCGCTTTGAAGACTAAGGGGTGCCTGGCCGCAGCCACGGCATCTTGTCACCTCTGCAGGTAAAAGTTGGACCTGCCTAAAGACGAATCAATGCGTGCATTTGAATGGCGGTGCTGGTGCAGGCTAGAGAGCACCCTGGACAGACAGAGGGACAGACACATCTGTCCTGGAAGAAGTACGGCTGAGTACTCCCTGGAGACCAGGGTGGCAGGCCTTCATCTCACGCGCTTGGGCCACGTCATTGGGAGAGACGGGCATCATGCTTCGTCCAGGAGGGGGCAGTGGCCAAGAAGAAGGCCTTTGCAGAGCTGGATGGACACAGTAGCTGCCACAATGGGCTGCAGGGCAGGAAGGCCCATGCGGCCGCTGCGGCTGCATCGTTTCGCTTGGTGGCACCGAGGAGTTGGAGCCAACTGGAAGGCATCTAAGGACAGCAACAATGGTTCTCTGGTGGATGAGGACACTGTGACGGAGCTGAAGGTTTTAGACTAGAAAGGAGAACTGTGGCCCGGCCCGGGCCGGGGACAAAGAGAGACTTCAAACGGCAACCCATCCTGATCCAGGCAGGCAGGTAGTCGGCACTGGGCAGGGTTGTGACTGATGCCCGGGGCGGTCACCTGAATTCTCTCACTGCCTTGTGTGATAGACAAGCCTCCAGCTGGTGTCTGCCTTCCCCCGCGCATCCCAGGAGAGAGGCTCTGTCCGGATTGTCTACGCCAATCATGGCCATCCTTGCCTTCCTTGCCGGTGTGGGTTAGGAGGCGAGAACATGCCCTCCATCCATGCCGATGGAATGGGAGGGGCAAGCTTAGGTTCCTACAAAGAGATGCCTGAGTGGAGCCAGGTCCTCTGTGACCCCAACCATTTGTCCTTGCTTTCTAACATAGGCAGCCCTGTGGAAGGAAGGCCGGCGATCTTCCCCCACCCCACCCCCGCCCCCCAAAGGTTCCAAAGTCCTCCTTGGGGCTTTTGTCACTCACGGTGACTGTGTAGGGCTGAGTATGACTGCTCCTGGAGTTTCCAAAACGTTACCTCTTCCGGGGGCAGACAGCCCACCATCCTTCTACCACCACGTCGTTCCCAGTGGGATGGCTGTTGAGTGCTCAACCACTGCACCACCAGGCCCCTCCCAGAGTTGTGCTGCCGAGAAGCCCCGGAGGAGCAGCTCTGCTCTGTCACCCACGGTGACCAGGAGCCGAACCGATGACGGCAGCGGAGGAAGAGAGCGTCTCCTCCTTCACTCCTGGACCTTGCACGGTATCGACGGAGCGGCCGAGCCACCGGTGTCTGTCCTGGTGACCCCGAGGGGGCTGAGTTGGACGGCCAAGAAGCAGCCAAGAAGCAACCCCGTAGCTGCCCTGCCCCTGCCCTGCGCTCTCTGTGGTGTGATGACAAATTCCTTCTGGTCGAACCTGGGAGGTTCCGCGGGTTCTGCTCCGTGCAGTCAAAGCATCTCCACCGAAGGGTTCTTCCTTCGTGGTTTTTACACTGAGACCCCTTCATCAGAGGGCTTCCATCAGCGGTCTGCCGAGCTGCCAGGTGGCAACGCGACACCCTCTTCTCTTTTTCTTCTTTTCTTTCTTTCCTTCCTCCTTACCTTTCCTTTTGTCCTTCCTCCCTCCCTTCCTTCCTTCCTCCTCCTCCTCCGCCTCCTCCTCCTCCGCCTCCTCCTCCTCCTCCTCCTCCGCCTCCTCCTCCTCCGCCTCCTCCTCCTCCTCCTCCGCCTCCTCCTCCTCCGCCTCCTCCTCCTCCGCCTCCTTCTTCTTCTTCTTTCTCTCTCTCTCTCTCTCTCTCTCTGTCTCTCTCTGTCTCTGTCTCTCTCTGTCTCTCTCTCTCTGTCTCTCTCTCTCTGTCTCTCTCTCTCTCTCTCTCTGTCTCTCTCTCTCTGTCTCTCTCTCTCCGTCTCTCTCTCTCTCTCTCTGTCTCTCTCTCTGTCTCTCTCTCTGTCTCTCTCTGTCTGTCTGTCTCTCTCTCTGTCTCTCTCTCTCTGTCTCTCTCTGTCTGTCTTTCTCTCTCTGTCTCTCTCTCTCTCCGTCTCTCTCTCTCTCTCCGTCTCTCTCTTTCTCTCTGTCTCTCTCTCTGTCTCTGTCTCTCTCTCTGTCTTTCTCTCTCTCTGTCTCTGTCTCTCTCTGTCTCTCTCTCTGTCTCTCTCTGTCTCTCTCTCTCTGTCTCTCTCTCTCTGTCTCTCTCTCTCTCTCTCTCTGCCTCTCTCTCTCTCTCTGTCTCTCTCTGTCTCTCTCTCTGTCTCTCTCTCTCTCTCTCTCTCTCTCTCTCTCTCTCTCTCTCTCCAATAGCCGGTGACAACCCAGGAGAGTGGTTTTAGAGGCCATCACATGCATTGAAAAGTGATTTGAAAACAAACCACAAAAACCAGCGGAAGTGCAGGTGTCGGAGTCTAAAGTCAAGTGGTCCCAGAGGAGGAAACCCACCAGAGCCTGTGCTGGGCCAGCCCTGATCCTGCAGGGGCCCCAAGACGGTCAGAACTGGAGAAGGACAGACATGGGGAAGCCAGAGACAGACGATGGACAGGCAGAGCCACCCCAGGCAAGCAGAGCTGCTGCCCACCGATGCTCACCATCACCTCAGAAAGGCAGGGAAGGAGCAGACACCCAGTGGGAGACACCGAGGCCTGGGGCTGGAGGAGGCGCAGGCAGGACGCTGCACAGTCAAGGCCCGCAGTGAGGATGCTGAGCCAACCGTGCAGAAGGATCCAGGTAGGAGGGCTGTCCTGGAGTCCCAAGTCCAGGTTCAGGGTGGGAGCCATCACTAAGTCACTGTGTGGCCTTGGCCGAGCCACCCAGCCTGCGCCGAGGACTGGCGCAAATAACCACTCCTTCCAGGCTTCCCTGGACCGCTCCCCACACTGGACCCACAGCTGGGCTGCCGCAGCCCTGCCCCTCCCCCGCGCCCCTCACCAAAGGGGGGAAACCCATTTCCCTGGGAACAGCTGTGTTTCCTCCACAAACAAATGTTCCCTGAAAGCGTTTCTGAGGAAGAGCGCGTGGTAATGACTGAGCATCTGGCCATCGGCACTCTCAATTTCGGCAGCTCCGGAGCCCGCTTAGTGACTGTTCCCTAATGTTCACCACGTCCAAGCACCTGCTATTCCCATCAGGCTGGTACCACGACGACGCTGCTTCAGTTAAGAGCAGATGCAGGGCTGCGGGGTGGGGGGTGGGGTGCGAATGAGGAAGGGGAGACACTCTGCCCAACTTCCCTCCCCAGCTGGTCAAATTCACGAAAGTGGCTGAGGTTCAGACACGGCAAATGTCCACTCCCTCCCTCACTCACTCTCTCCCTCACTCTCCCCCTCACTCTCTTCCTCTCTCCCTCTCATTCTCTCACTCTTTCACTCACTCACTCTTTCTCATTCACTCATTCACTCACTCTCATTCACTCACACATTCTTTCTCACTAACTCTCTTCCTCACTCTCACTCTCTCTCTCACTCACTCATTTACTCATTCTTACTCTCTCTCACTCTTTCTCATTCACTCACTCACTCTCTCATTCACTCATTCTCTCACTCACACTCACTCTCATTCACTCACTCTTTCTTATTCACTTACTCATTAACTCTCATTCACTCACTCACACTCACTCACTCACTCTCTCACTCACTCTCATTCACTCACTGACTCACTCACTCACTCTCTCACTCACTCATTCACTCTCATTCACTCACTCACACTCACTCACTCACTCACTCACTCTCATTCACTCACTCATTCACTCTCATTCACTTACTCTCTCATTCACTCATTCATTTACTCACTCTTTCTCATTCATTCATTCACTCACTCACTATTTCCCATTCACTCACTCTCACTACTCACTCTCATTCACTCACTCACTCACTCTTTCAATTCATTCATTCACTCACTCACTCTCTCATTTACTCACTCCTTCTCTCTCTCATCTAGGAATCGCTGCTATGGACTTGGGGTATGAGTCTATATGCCATGTCTTTACCCTTAAGAGTTCCACGGTCTTCTGAATAGACACACTTTCCAGTACAGGGCCAGGTGGTACTCCATGACATTGCAGGCCATTGGTTTCTCTGACAACTGCTCAACTCTGCCGTTGGCCTGCAACAGTGCCCTGGTCAATAGTTTAATGCATGAGCATGATTGTGTTCCAATAAAACTTTATTTTAAAAATGAAAAGAATGGCAGGTTGGATGTAGGCCATAGGCCACAGTTTGTTGACCCCTGTTGTACCATAACACCCTAAGACATATCTTGGGGTAGCTCTCTTAATAGGCAGTATTCCATATGACCCCTTCACTCAAGAACCATTGACCAGGGTGACCCCTGGCTCAAGCTGCACCTCTCTGAGAGTCTGTCCTTGGACTTGAAAATAGGACTAGGGAGTCAGGTTTCTTCTGGAGCTGGTGGAACTGGGAGCCGCCTGAGCAGAGAAGCCAAGAAAGGTGAGTTGTGGAGCATGCAGGGTGCAGAGAGGCACCCTGTGGCCTTGCAGTCTCTGTTCATCCCCCCCTGAGTCCTGGCTACATCTGGGCCTTGGGTTTCCTGAGGCCTCCTGGGCTCTCATGGGGAAGTCCTCTGTTCTGTTGATGCTACCAAGTTGGCACCTAATTCAAGTAACCAAGGAGTTTGAGAATCTTTGCTTGTGCACCCCGTTCACTTCGTGATCTGGCGTTTGTGCCAGGACTTTGCCCGGTGGTAGAAAGAGCGGTGGATCAGACACATGCTTGCCCTCTAGCAGACACCAGGTAAGCGAGAAGAAGGAGTGTCCTGGAGCCTTAAAGCACTGTGGGTTAAGGGATGGGCTGCTAACTGAAAGGTCAGCGGCTGCCCCACAGGAGAAAGTGGTGATTACGGCCTTGGCATTGCCCTGTCGCCACCAGTCAGAATGGGTTGAGGGGAGTAGCTTTGGGTTTGCGTTGCTGCTGTTTCTCTCTCTGATGCAGTGATAAGAAGTAGGTTAAGTGCCAGTGAGTCTGGGTAGAGACCGGGGGTGGGAGCTTGGAGAGGGCTTGGCGAGTGAGTTGAGTTCACATTTCCATGCTTGTTATTACTGTCATGAACGATTCCAGGCTCCTTTGTAGCTAGAGTGGTCCTGTGACCTAGTTCTGGCAGTTCTGCTGGGCAAGGCCACACCTGTGTTCTTTGTCGTTCTCCTTCCTGCCGTCTGGAGCGTAGCGTAGCGGTGATGCCTGAGAGGCTGCAGTCATTTTGTGACCATGAGAATGGGCACTGCAGAGACAAGGGCTGGTGGTCAGTGCTTTCCCGGGGCCACCGCCTCAGCCCTGGGCTGCCTGCTTTTCTCAGAACCTCTGCTTCTAGGCCACTTTGGGGGAGGCGGTTCTGTTACTTGCAGGTAAATGCATTCCTAACTAATGCAGTGTTTATTGATTAAAGGGCTCTGTGGGGAACATAAGTTTGGGCAGAGCAGTTTCCACGCTCAGAGTCCCAAAATATATCACTATAGAAAGGTTTTAAACTGTTGAACCTACCGTGAGAAAGATGAGGCTTTCTACACCCACGAAGAGTTGCCGTCTCGGCCACCTACAGGGGGAGCTCTATCCTGTCCTCCAGGGCTGCTATGAGTCAGGATGGACTCCAGGCAGTGGGTTTGATTGGTCGTTTGGTTGAATCTAAGGTTTTCCAAATACCTGTCCCCTAATAGCCCCCCGCCCCCTTTCCCATAACATCACTGAGCTCCCAGAAACAAGTTAGGGCTTTGGGATCAAAGAACATCTTGGATGAAATGCTGTGTGGACTCGGGCAGGTCACTTAAGCTCTCTGAGTTCTGAGATTCCCTCCTCCACAAAAGGAAGGAGGTTCATGCAGATTCAGGACGATCCCGACAAGTCCCTGGCACTGTCCTTGGTTCCCACGAAGCCATCACGACCTCTCAGTAATGACATTGTGTCTCGGAAAGAAGCCGGCGTTAGACACAGAAGACCCAGAGTGGGTCCTGGTTTTCCCACTCGGGGACTCTGGGGGCCACTTCTTAGCATTTTCGTTCACGGAGCCGTAGAGCCGAGATGATCGTGTCAATGTTGTGGGGAGGCTTGGGGGGAGATGAGGTCATGGAAAAGCTTGGCACAGGTAGATACTCACCCAATGCCTGTGGCCAGTGTTGCATTCACCAGCCCACAAGCCAGGCCCGGCTTTCTGGTCTGGTTTGCTAATCTGCAATCAGGGCGCTCAGCTTTTCAGCACAGCAGAGATTTGGCCAGCACCTGTCCGTCTCCCAGCCCCACAACACCTTCCCGCAGCATCCAAGCCTCTTTCCAAGTGTCCAGCCCCTGACAGGGAGAGTACGCAGGGAGCCGGGGAAGCACGGTCTCACTTACGCTATTTTCTCAATGGTAGTGAACAGTCTCATGAGAAATTGTTCACTTCAGGTTCGTAAGGGTGCACAGGTCAGATGGCATTTACCTTGCTTACTGCCCAGAGCTAAGTCCACCAGACCCTGCTGCCAGACTCTGAAAGCTAGCTCCATCCTGGCCTCCCCCTTCTTCTCCCGCCACCCCCTCCCCCAAGAAAAAGATGATACCATTGGAAGTCAGACAGAAGCCTGCAGTTTCATCTGTCAGGCATTACCTTCCCCCCACCTGGGGGCTCCCTCATGGGGGGTGGGGCGCCCTCCACGGTAGTCAACTCTGACCCCTCAGCCCCGGAGATGGCAGCTTCCCAGCCTCGGCCTGCAGCCAGACTGGGGAGTCCAGATGCTGCCTCAGTTTCCTCTTCTGTAAAAGGGGAGCACCGCACCATTTACTCTCAGCGGAGATAAGACTGGCCTCATAGGGCTGTGGAAGAGACGTGTGTGTGTGTGTGTGTGTGTGTGTGTGTATAAATGAGTTTATAAGCAGCGCCAAGAGCCAGACACTAGAATTGTATGGAAGCTCCCTGGGTCGCACTTCCTGCTGGCGTCAGAGTGGGCAGACTGACCCACCCGTGGAGAAAGAGCTGGTGGTCTGCGCTCATGAAAAGATCTGCCAAGAAAGCCCTGCTCTGTCCCACGGTGCCCCGGGAGTGGGAATTGGCCGGACAGGTTTAGTTTTCGGTTTTATTGTTATTTGTGTGTTTTCTTCTCAGCTCCACTCTCCAGGGCTTTCGCCTGCTCCTCCAGAGACTGGCACCCGCCTGCTTACGTAACATGCATTGAGGGCTAACCGCCACATCTGAGTCCTGGTGGCATATTGGCTACGAGTCAGGCTGCCCACCACAAGGTCAGCAGTTCAAACCACCTCAGGAAGCTACGTACTCGCCTAAAGAGTGACCGTCTCAGACACCCACAGGGGCAGTTCTACCCTGTCCTATAGGGTGGCTACGAGTCAGAACGGTATCAATGGAAGTGAGAACGTTCTATGAGATACATTCTCTTCTGATGCCCGAGGTCAGTAGGTTTGTGCGCCGTGACCTAGGATGTGAATGCGGTGTGTGGGGGGGGTATTCCTGCGCCAGAGCTCGTGCAGAACCACCCCGATACCTTTTTGTACCCCAAACCCGTTCCCAGGAACAATTAGAGTCTGTGTTGCAGCAGTCATTTGCATGTTAGTATGAACTGGTATCTGGTGGTGGCATTCTTTCTTGATCCTTCTAAAGCAGAGGCCCTTGCTGTCTCCTCTGCCCCCCCTCCCTTATCTGTACCCATTGCCCTCGAGTTCACTAGACTCAGAGCCACATTAAAGGCTGTGTTTTATTCATCTCAGCAACCAACACAGCACCTGCCGCAAGGTGGGCCCTAAATCAGGTTTGATGAATGAAGCACTAAGGAGAGCTAATGGACTGTCCCCACTGAAATGACCCACATCAGTGACACAGCAATGACAGAGACGAAGCTGGTCCCAGCCAGGAGGGGCTCGACACAGAGAGCCCAGAGTCCCCTTCTCCTCCGCATGGCAGCCCTTGTGTCCCTTGAGCAGCTCGTTGGGAGCCAGGGCCACTGACGCCCCAGGACTGACTTCAGCATGTGTTGGAAGGCAATCTCGCAGCTCCCAGGCTGGAGGGCAAGGCTGGAGGGCCAGGCCTGGGCACTGGCAGGGCAGGGCTACCAGATGGCGGGGCCACAGTCCGAGCTGGCTAGGTTGACCTGACTACCCCCATGTCAAGCCTCACCTCCTTCAAGAAACCTTCTCCATCCTCCCAGCGCAGTGCCCTCTTGCCCTGTTAAAACTGTGAGTCTACTGCGGGCCAGGTGCATGCGGCGCTGACTCGCCGGTCTCGCCAGCGCCTGTGCAGAGGCAGCTGCCGGCTGCTCTCTCAGCTGCCGTGCACGTCCAGAGGCTAGAGCGGGCCCCACTCAAAGACCCACCACCCCTGCAGGGGAGGGGAGCCGGGCTCCGTCTTGGGTTCATGTCTTCTGTCTCTAGAAGTTTCTGCTCCACTCAGGGCTGCCTGTCTCCTGGCCCAGAAAAGGAACTTGTTCCAATGGAGTAATTCCCTAGGGAGAGTTGGCATGAGGGCAGACGGGGATTGGCATGAGAGAGGGGTGGCCAACTTTGGCTTCAAGGCAGGACCTTCAGGGCCAGGAGCCCCATGATACTCTTGCTGAAGAGACAGTGAGCAGCCTCAGCTAGGGGACCCAAAAGCCTGAGGCCACCAGGAGCCTGCTCCCGGGGAAAGGACCTTCAGACCCGAGGCAGGGCCAGCACCTGGACGCTCTTCCCCTTCTCTGCCCCTCCTGCACCTGTCCCCACATCAGTGCTGTGGGGACAGGCAGGCTCCTGTGGACCGTTTCTGTCTCACAAGTCCCCGCCTCCTTGTTCCTTTCTGACTGATGGTGCCCTTACGAGGCCATTTCTCACCCCGCTCTCCCCCAGGCTGCGGGCGCCCAGTCTGTGTCCAGAGCATGTCAAGGGGACAGGGGTCAAGGAGAGACCGCTGCCAAAGACACACAGCTGTGAAAATCTCTTTGCCAGTCAAGAGCCTCAAACACCAGTTACAGCGGCCCACGTGGCACCTGTGTAAGTGCTCACACCTGCTCCCAGAAAGGGTGGGTGCTCAACCCACCCAGAGGCACCTCTGAAGAAACAGCCCCCGAGGACAGCCCCCATAAGCACAGTTCTGCCCTAGCAGATGTGGTCCCGTGACCTTGAGGAATAACAAGTCTCTCACCCAGCACCCTGAGACTTTTCCCTCAACGCTCTTTCTGAAAGCCACCCCTTTATACTGCCCTCTAGTGTGCAGGCACTGAGCTGCCAGGCACCTGGGGGGCTCCGAGAGGCAAGGCCACCCTGAGTCCTAAAGGCACAGGACGCTGAGGAGAAGCGCTGGGGACTGCTCATCCCAAGAGGCTGTGAGCTGTGGTGGTCAGAGAGCCCCCCCGCCTGCTCACTCACCTCCCCACCACCGCCTCCCACACAACCTCAGCTCCCCTGTCTGGAGAATCCAGGTAGCAGAGAGGGGAGGGTTGGGCCCATGTCCCAAGGAACCCAGCCATGGAAGGTGACCTCTACAAGGTCAAAGTCTGAGCACCTCTAATCCCAGGGACAGCTCTGTGATGTATGCCTCCCACCTCTCAACTTTTCCTCTTTGTGCACAATGATTCATGTACATATGAAGGAGGAAAGGAGACTCTCACTTTAAATCTGGGCGATCCCACAGCGCCATCCCACCCCACGCCCCAAGAGCCCCTCTCTGAGGAATCATTTAGTCAGGGGTCCTCAAACTATGGCCCGCGGGCCACATGCGGCCCACCGAGGACATTTATCCAGTCCGCCGGGTGTTTTGCCCGTTGTTTTTTACTTCAAAATAAGATATGTACAGTGTGCATAGGAAATTGTTCATAGTTTTTTGGGGTTTTTTAAAACTATAGTCCGAGCCTCCAATGGTCTGAGGGACAGTGAACTGGCCCCCTGTTTAAAAAGTTTGAGACCAGACTGGGTAGAAGAAATGCCACACCGTTCTTGACTGTTCTGAATCAAGCTGGACCTGCATATGCACACTGGTAGTTTCTGCCTTTGCACTGCACCCTGTGTCCCCACCCTTCTTAGCTCCCACATAAGCCCACACACCTGGGGTCCTAGGACACAGAACAGGGCCTGGTCCTTCGGGTGGTCACTGGCCATGGTCATAGGGCTGCCTCTTCCCCTGCCTGCCCCTCCCACTGCCTCTTCCCCCGCTGTCCTCAGCTGCTGTCCTCTGGGTCTGTCTCCAGTCCCTGCGGTGTGGATGCCTTATGCTATGTGACACTGTTTGCAGAGCCAACACACACCCCTGTCCCACTCCCAACCCCACCGTGGCCTTACCCTCCTGGGGAGAGCACGCACAGGGCCCCCTGGAAGCTCAGAACTCAGCTGGGAGGCACCCTGTAGTGGTTACATAACCTCGTGTCAACTTGAGGGTATCAAGAGTGAAGGCGTGGGGTCTAGCCTGTCAACCAGGTCACAGCCTGATGATGCCTCCTTGTGGGTGTGACCTTCTCGTGAGGATTCTGGGAAATTTCTTCTGTCTCTCTGTCTCTCTGAGACCCACACCAGAACTGAGAAGCTTCCACTGCCATTGGATCCACAAGACTTTGCACCCACCAGCCTGTGATCTTCCTGCATTCGGCAGCATTGCTGCCTGAGTTTGAAGAAGGATTTATAGACTAGGATTTATAGACTAGTATCAGACTTGTGTGCTAATATTGGACTTATGGACTTTATCTGGTCTGGGCTGCGATGTGTTCTTAATATATAATTACTCTGATATAAAGCTCTTTCATTTCTCTAGTCAACCCGGCCTAACACAAACTGCATCTAGGAAGCACAGGTTACCTGCCCCTGACTAGCAAGGCACCAAAGCTGCCAGGCCCCCCCAGAGTAGGAAGTTAGGTCCACGCTGAGGATGGACCAGACCTAGGTGACAAACTTGAAACAGAAAGTCTGTTATTCCTTCCCCCTAAGTCTCACTCCCCGGAAGCACGGAACCCAAAGGGCTGGCCCTCCCTGCCCCACCTCGGGAAAGCGTGGGGGTGGGGCCGGCACAGATGCTTCCACCATGTTCCCCCAGCCCCCAAATGTGATACTGAGTATTTTTCTCAGCAAGTCACCATGCCACCCGTACCTGCCAGACCTGGATTTCTCCAAGAAGAGCAGATTTTCCTGCCAGCCTGGCGACTGCCCAGCCACCTACGGGGGACTCAGCCCAGACTCGGTCCTTTCTGTTCCCTGTCAATTGGGCCCTGGTGGCGAAGTGAATATGCCTTGGGCAGCCAACTGCAAGGTCAGCAGGTCAAAATCACCAGCCCCTCCGCATGAGAGAAAGACTCTACTCCCATAAAGAGTTACCGTCTCGGAAACGTACAGGGTAGATCTACCCGTCTTCCGAGCTCACGGGGAGTTGGCATCAGCGGTGAGTTTGGTTTTGAGTTTGCTTATTGTGCCCCTCTCTGTGCCTCACGGTCCTCCTCAGTAACCGAAAGGAGGCCAGCGGGCATCCGTACAGACGCCTATCCTTGGGGCTGTTGCCACAGGTGCTCACAGGGATGGCCAGTGCAGAGGTGGTCTCTGTGGGATCAAGACCGTGTTGGTGACAAATGACGGAACTCCAGCACAAGCACCCTCAAGCATAAAAGTACACTCACAGGAGGGCACCCGGGAGCCCAGAGAGCACGCTACTCTCTTCCCTCCATGGGCCCTCCCCACTGGAGCCTTGTGCCAACCAAACAACTCGCAGTGTGGAGTCGGTGCTGACTCACAGCCACCCGAGGACAGAGCACAGCTGCCCCCATGGGGGTCTGAGACTGTAGCGCTCTGCGTAGGAAGCCTCGTCTTTCTCCCAAGGGCTTTGAACTGCTGGCCTGGCAGCTAGCAGCCCAGCTCAGAATGTGTTACGCCCCAGGCTTTGTCTTAGGATCCACAGTCCCTAGAATCGCAGCGTGGGGTGGGGCAGGGTGGCCGCCCCTTTAAGAAAATGAAGGAGATGAGGCATCAGACTCCACAGCTGTGATTGGCTCAGGGTGACACCAAGTTGGCTCTTTGTGTTGTTCCCGAGTGCGAGTGCGTGTTGCCTGGGTGGAGAAGCAGCCAGAAAGCCATGAGGCAGGGAGCCCAAGGGTGGCAGCGTGGCCCGTGATGTGTGTCATCCACTTAGAGGGTGAACCGTACGTGGTTTGTTGTCCAATCCCGGGCACCCATGAGCGCAGAGGAGTGGGCCTCACCACCCATTCTGGGCAGCAAGTCAAGCGGCATCCCCAAGCCATTCTAGATGGAAGGTCCCCCATTAAATGTGAACTGGGCCTGGGGCTATATTATCCTCTTTGTGGGAGAAAGATGTGGCTCCCACAAAGAGGTCCAGGCGTGGAAACCCACGGGGCACTGTGGGTCAGGGCCCACCAGAGGGTGCTAAGCTTGCTTGGTGTTGGTTAACGTGCGTGAAAGTCCAGGCAAGCTTCTTGATTCCCAATATTTAGATAGACAAGGCTGTTGAGGCCGAGAATAGGCAGGGGGTGTGCCTAAGGCCAAGCAGCTGGCTCAGGGTAGCTTGACCCTCGCCACCACTGTCCCAAACCCACGCCAAGTCTAGGCTCTCCTGTCTGTCCATCGAAACTTCACGAGGCCCAGGTCTCAGCGTCAGGGCCACAAAGGGACTGACACTTCCGGAACTCTGAAAGCGGGGAATGTGGGTATGGGCTGGGTGAGGAGAACCCTGGGCCTGATGTGGGGACCTCCAAGGGCTCCCACAGCTCTGCAAAAATGACTAAGTGGCAGGCCCGCCTGGCGCCCAGTGCTGCAGTGTGCTATAGCGACCACAGGAGGGCGGCCTCGCACCAACAAAGAAGGGAGCCAGAGAAGCGTCTTGCTTTCACTTTTAACTGTTGCTTTATTTAAAATCTTCTTTTTCACTTGGAAACAATGCCATAGTTTCCAATAAGTTGAAAGGACACCGTAAATACATTAAAAACCAAAAATCACTGAGAATATGTTCTTAAAATAATTCCAAAATCTTCAGACGGTATTATCCACGCGCACACACACTCACACACGCACACCCTGAGCAGCCACAGTACAACTCTCAAAAGCTGGAACTGAACAGAGGAGCCTCACTGCCACGCCAACCTCCGTCCCATTCACATTGTACCAGTGGGCCCCATAAAATTCTTTGTCACCAGAGGACCTGATGCCAAGGGCTTAAATGGAGAGCAAATGCTTTGAGAATGATGAGGGCAAAGAATGTACAGATGTGCTTTACACAATTGATGCATGTATGGATTGTGATAAGAGTTGCATGAGCCCCTAATAAAATGTTTTTCAAAAACATTCTTTGTCGCCAAGTGCCCACATCAGTCACGTGGGCATTTTATTAGCCAGCCTAGTGGAGGAGTGGCCATGCGAGTGTCTCCCTGCCAGGGTCTGACTCCGCCCAGGGCTCCATGGGAGAAAGACGAGGCTGTCTGATTCTGTGCAGATGCAAAAAGAAGCCAAACCAAACTCGCTGCCACGGAGTCGATTCCCCTCCTAAGGACCCTACAGGACAGGGTAGAACTGCCGTGGGAGGGGGGGGGTGGTCCTGAGACTGTGCTTCTTCACGGGAATAAAAAGCCTGTTTGTCTCCCATGGAGAGGGAACTGCTGGTAGTTTCAAACTGCTGACCTTGTAGTTAGCAGCTCAGGGTGAAGCCATTACGCCAGCCTAGGAAATCCTATGAGACCATTCTATGCGTCGGAATTCACTTGACGGCGAGCATTTGGGGTTTTGACTGTACTTGCTTGCGCAGCCCTGGTGGCTGGTGTCTAAAAGGCTGGTGAGCCCGCTGGAGAAAGATGCAGCAGCACACTGGAAGCCCCGGGGGCAGCGGCAGATGACTATGGTTTGGTTTGGGTATTGTTTAGTTTACAGCAGCTCCAAGGTCCGCCTTTGACATTCATGTACTTTGCACTTTTGCACAATGGTCCTTAATTTGGGGACCGCCCTCCCACCCCTGTGGCTATGCATCATGGGCCAGAACCTGAGGAGATCATCAGAGTCTGCTCTGCATTCCCAAAGCCGAACCCAGAACTGGGCCCCCGGCAAGTGCTCCAGGCATGTCTACTGCAGGGGCAGATGGACCCATGATGGTCCTCACACAGGGACCAGGTGAGCTCTCTCCCCTGCAGTCCCAGCCTGCCTCTCTCTTTGCCTACACTCCTGCCTCGCCGTCTCTGGCCTCACCCGGCCTCTAGGCCTTCTGATGCACACCGCTGGCCCCTCTCTACACCTGTGCCCACACGGTGCTCTCTGCCCAGGCCGCCCTCCTGTGGGCCACCCCACATCCCGGTCCTCTGAAGCAGCTCAGTTCAGCCTCCGGCCCTGGCTGACACCCACTCGCTGCTCTCCATCTTTGTCCACGATGTGGACAGAGCTGGAAGTGAAATGGCATGTTTGTTGTGACCCTCCTCTTCCCCATTCTTCCCATGTCCACTGCTGTTAGTGACTTCTCCTAGTCTCTACCTCTGTCGGTCCAAGGACTTGTACTCTGACTTTTCCAACTGGCTCACCTGGTGGCATCGTGGGTGCTGAGTTGGGCTGCTAACTGCAAAGTCAGCAGTTCAAAACCGACCACTGCTCTGTGGAGAAAGGGGATTTTCTACTCCTTTAAGGACGGACAATCTTGGAAGACCTTGACACGGGCAGTTCTACTCGATCTTATAGGTCGCCATGAGTCAGAATCAACTGATGGCGGTGGGTTTGATTTTAGTTTGGATGTCCCTTCCAGAGGAGTCCCCGGTACATCACATGGTAAACACTCAGCCACTAACCAAAAGGTCGCTAGTTTGAATCCACTCAGAGGCACTTCGGAAGGAAGGTTTGGCAATTTATTTCTGAAACATCAGAAGCCAAGCCCACTGCCAGAGTCGATTCCAACTCCTAGTCTCCCAAGAGGACAGCTAGCACCGCCCCCGTGGGTTTCTGAGACAACACCTCTTAACAGAGACAGCCTCATCATCTTCCTGAACAGGGGCAGGTGCACCTGCACCTGCACCTGGAGGTCAGCAGCCCATGTTCAGCCGGGTGTGCCACCAGGCCTCAGAAAGACCACAGCCCTGCCACCCTACAGCACCCGCCCACTGGGAAGGAACGGGGGCCTCTGTGAGCCAGCATTGGCTTGAGAGCAATCCCTGGTGGTGGTGGCTTCCTTGTGGACCGTGAAGATTTGGTTCTTTCCACGGGTGACCCTGCTATCACATCATGATGACAACGTGGAGGGCTGTGTGTCATTCTGGGGACTTCAGAGAAACAAATCCACAGAAACTCATGTACAAGAGAGAGTTTTATATAAAGGGTAAGTGCACATCAAGAAAACATCCCAACTCAGTGCTGCCCAAGTCCACAAGTCTAACATTAACCCTTTAACCCATATGTCCAACACCAATCCACAAAGTCTTCCTCCATCTCACAAAACAGACACAATGATGCAGACTACAGGAGGAAAGCTGAATCAGTGAACATGTAAGCATCTCAGCGCTGGCAGGGGTCTCCACATGGCTGCTCCAGCACCTAGGGCTGCATTGGGGTAGGTCCATGTGGCTTCTCCTCAGGGATGTCTTGCAGGAAGTGAGTCTTGCCAGCTGAAGCAGGGAACTGGCTAAGGCAGCTGCACCCTGGTCTGACCATCAGAAAGCCAGAGACCTGAGAACTCGAAAGGCAAGGCTCACTGAGCCATTTATTCCTCTGCCCTTCAATTAACCCCACATGTGTTTATGGGCCAGGTTGGCACAATCAACTACCTACCTCAGGCTGTCTGAGGAGCCCTGGTGGCACAGTGGGTTCTGTGTTGGATGGCTCCCCGAGTCCATCTGTGGGGGAAAGATGAAGCCGTGTGCTCCTGTAAAGAGCCACAGCGTCGACGCCACAGGGCACTCTCCCCTGTCCTGCAGGGTCGGTGTGAGTCGGAATCCACTGGAGAGCAGGGAGAGGAACGCTCTGATGCGTCAGCGATTCAGCCGCCAGCCTGGAAGCCGGCGCCGCGCAGCAGCTCCAGGAGGAAAGATCTCAGGAATACCTCCAGGTAACTGCCAGGAAATCGCCCCACGGGCAGCTCTAGCCTGTGCCACGAGCTTGGGCCGGGTCCACCCAACAACAGCCTTACAAGCTCCAGCCACGTGCTTTCCCTTCCGGCTGACCTTTTGGTTTTTCCTGGAGTTAGTCATTGTTTAGGGTTTGTTTTCATTCGGTTACATTTCTTTGTCTTTGTGTCCCAGGGTTGCCATAACACAATTCCGCCTTGTGGGTGACTCCGAAGAACACAAACGGTTGTTTTGCAGTCTGGCAGCTGGACGTCCCCCCCACCCCACCCCCCCAACCCCGCCGTGGTAGTCCCTCCGGGGCTCCCTGGCCTTCCTTGGCTTTCAGTTGCCTTTTGCTTGGTGATCACCACCTGTCTAACTCTCCAGGGCATTTCGTTCCTTTGCGAGATACCATCCTTTTCTACGACATTGGTACCCACCCTGCCTGCGGCCAATTGATTCGTTCTTCGAAGTTCCCATTTCCCAAAAATCCACCTCCACAGGGGGTTAGGACTTCAACACAACTGTATTGGTGTGTGTGTGTGTGTGTGTGTGTGTGTTCTTCCCAAAGGCAGTGACGAGCAGAGCAGCCAGGGGTTTCGTGGGCGGGCTCGGGCGCACGGCACTCAAGCTGCGTGTTGGCTTCCTCTCATGAAATGGAAGAGCTCCGGCTGCCTCACAGACTGGCTGGGAGGCTCCGCGCGGCCAGGATTTACTGCTGCTATTCTTCGGACTTGACCGAACTCAGCCCCAGCCTCCACCATTGTCTGCTCTCCCCCGGACGCCCAGCGGGGCCTTCGCCTCTCCCTCCTCCTGCAGAGGTCTCCCCAGGGGCCCTCTTCCCTCCTGGAGGGCGGGCCTTGGTGGCTGGGTCTCAGGCAGCACCAGGAGCTGCCTTCCCCATCTGGCGAGGACCCCAGGGAGAACCTGGCTCTTACTCCTGCGCCTGCCCTGTCTCCATCGGATCAGCTCTCCCGTTTTAGGGGATCCATCCCTCCAGTAGCTCACTGAGAACAGGGGAAGGGCAGGGGGGGGGGGTGTCTCGGGGCAGTTCCCTAGGAGGTCTCTATTCTGGCCCCACTCTGAGCGGCTGTTTGGCTGGAGCTGGCATCCTAGGTTGCGAATCCTTTCTCTTCGGACTTTCCAAGGCCTTTATCACCACTCCCCACCTTCCAGAGCGGCGCTCAAGAAAATACAGGTGCTCTCACCCTGGTTTGGCTTCAGACATCTCTGCTCTGCCCTCCTTGCTGAAATCTCGGCGCGTCACGCCTCAAGGCTGCTTGGTGGGCCCTCTCCATCTGGAGCTGGACTGGCCTCGTTCCTTGCGCTTTCTTCCCATCAACTCACCTGTCCTTCCCTGAGGACCTTCGATCATTGAGATGTCGAGCCTCCTGGACGGGTCCTCTTTTCATTTATTTATGTATCTACTTACTTAACTAAGTCTAAGGTGTCCTGGCGGCATAGTGGTTATGCAATGGGCTGCTAATCACAAGGTCGGCAGTTCAATACCTCCAGGTTCTGCACAGGACAAAGACGAAGCTTTTTACAGTGATAAAGCGTTGCAGGCTCAGAAAGCCATAGAGGCCGCTCTAGTCCACCCTAGAGGATTGCTCTGTGTCTGAATCGACTGGATAGCAGCGGATTTTTGTTCGTCTAAGCGCGGTTCCGGGGACCCGCTGCTGCTAGGTGTTTCTTGGCGTCTGTGCGGTGGTATGGGGCGTTTAGGCTCATGGCTTAAGAACGTGGTGGCGGTAATTGCTGAGGCAAGGCCCCCGAGGGCTCCTGCCCCTGGCTGGCCAGCAGCATTTCAGATGGCCACTCTGCCAGTCTGCTTGTAGAGTGACGGCAAGGAGGGCGTGGGATGGGCGGCCCAGCCACCCCGTGGAGCTCAGAGGGGAGAGGCCAGCCTGGTGGAGAGCACAGGATGTGAGGAGCTCTTTGTCACTGCAGCCACGGCAACATACCTGAGCCCTCTCGAAGATGGGCCCTGTTCTCTGTGGGAACTCACATGAAGGTGCAGCGAGCTCTGCCCACTGTAGGTGCTCCACAGAGGTGCTCCCTCGGCTGGCTCAAGCAGAAGACTGTGAGGCAAAAGTCACAAGGGACTTGATATGGCCAACCCCCTGTGGAAAAGCCGACAGAACAGAGCCTCGTTCACATCGAACCTGCTGCTGTTGAGTCTGTCCAGATGCCTGGTTACAGAACTACGCCGCAGGCTTTCCTTGTCTCTACTCTCTATGGACGCAGTTTGCCAGACCTTTCTTTCTTTTTTAAAAATCACTTTATTGGGGGCTCGTACAATTCTTATCACAATCCATCCATCCATCCACTGTGTCAAGCACATATGTACATTTGTTGCCCTCATCATTCTCAAAACATTTGCCTTCTACTTGAGCCCTTAATATCAGCTCCTCATTTTCCCCCTCCCTCCCCATTTCCCCCTTCATCATTCATAAATTATTATTAACCAGACCTTTCTTATGCTGCACTTCCAGCCACCCAAACAAAATAAAACAAAACCCCAAACCTCTGCCATTGAGTCAATGCTGTCTCACAGAAACCCCTGAGGATGGGGTGGAGCTTCCCCTGTGCGTTTCTGAGACTAATTCTTTCCGGGAGTAAAAAGCCTCCTCTTTCTCCCAAGGAGCAGTTTGTGGTTTTGAACTGCTGTACTTGCAGTTAGCAACCCAACCCAGATCCACTCTGCTGCCTGACTAACCACAAGGCAAGTCCATGCGCCTGTACGCCCTATGGGATCCCAGCCCATTGGAGAGGCCTTCCCTGATCCGTGGGAACACACGAGCAGGTAAGGTGAGGACATACACAGGACCAAAGGAGGATGTGCCTCCATCTTCCCCGATGCCTGCAGGTCCTGGGGAGCAGGGGAAGTCAGCGGTGAAGGCCGGCATCTGATGAGAGGAGGAGAAACGATGACCTTGGCTGACCTTCTAGAAAGGCAGGCTCTTTCTGGTGCTGAAAGGGGCCTTACTCTCAGTTCCACGTTGCAAGGACATGGGTGACTCATGGGGCCCTCAGTCTGTGCTTATTAGATCAGTCATCCCTCCATCAGCTCCCCAAACAGGCACCTGGGGCTAAACCCACCCTCTTGCCGGGAGATTCGGGGAGTGAAAGCTGAGGAGGCTGGTGGAGGGCTGCGTGTTTTCCTGGCACCAGCACTGGGGTGACTAACACAGGCGTGCACAGCACAGGGACAATCGCTCCTACTTGTGCTGCCTTGGTCGTCGGCAAAACATTTTCATGTGCATGGTCTTGTTGATCCTGGCAGCTGTTTTGCAAGCTGGGGAGGGCAGAATTACTAATTCTGGGGAGCAGGGTGATTTAAGAGTCCAGAGACGGCAAGCATGTGGCACTCAGGACCCTCTCCTCTCGCTTCTCACCCACAGCAGACATCATTAATCAATCACTACACTCTTTCTAGGTCACTGAGATGAGGCCCTGCCGGCAGTCACTACGAACTGACTGAGCCTTGCCACCCCTGCTATAGTGGAAGCCGATGACCTAACTAGCTCGGTGATCTTGGGCTTTTCTTGTCGGCTTCCCATCTGAAGAGCAGCAGGCGGTGAGCTGGAAGTCCTGTGTGCTTGTGTGGTGACCTCGTGGCAAGTGCTGGCTCACGTTTCCTATTCCCTGGGACACGCTGCAGGTCAGCTTCCAGCTACCTTCTAATATGGACTTCACAGTCGTTCCCTCTCTGGCTGCAGAAAATGTTGGACACCAGAGTGATCTTCCTTAAGTTCCCTGCTCAAGAACTCCCAAAGGCCCTTCATGGTCTCCTCAAGAAATTCCCACTAAACCCCCAAACTCCTGCTCACTCACCAAGCATTTCAACCAAAGGGACCATGGGTTGGGTCTGTCCAGGTGCAGGGCTCTGCCGTCTCACCTCTAGAACTCTGTCCATGCCAGTCCCTGTGCCCGGAGCACCTGCCCTGCCCACCACCCTCAATAATTGCTCTCCAAACCTTCTCTTCGAAGACCATCTTTCCAAATGCTTCCCCATCACAAACTGTAATAAATCATCAGAGTATCATGAATTCCCACGGGGGAGGAGGGGGTGCTGCTCTTTCCCTCCCTTCGTCTTCCCTTCCCACAGGCCTATCCCTGCATGTGGCAGTTAGATTGATGTGGACTTGCACTTGTGTGGGGGCCAAGTCCAACCTGTCAATCAGTCTCAGTCTGATGATGCCTCCTGAGAGGGGTGGCCTTTTTATAAGAGCGACACGGGGGACCTCTCCCCTTTTATCTTCCTGCTTGCTGAAGCCCTGTGCCTGCCTCCAGAGGTGGCCCCAAGGGAGTCATCTGTCCCTAAGAACTATGGGTGCCTGCCAAGCTTCCACCGATCTTGGATCCACGTGATTATTCACCCATCGGCCTGTGCTCTTCCTGCGTCCTGCTTCATCGTCCTGCATCACCGGCCTGCAGCTACCTGAGTCTCAGTTGCATTGGACCCATGGCATTGAGTTGGACGGGTTCATTTTTATACCAGTGATTGCTACTGCTTTTGTTTCTCTGGACAACCCAGCCTAGCACACTGTCCCTCTCTCAACCTTCTGCCATACTCACTTAGGAAATTCCAGGTGACTCATTGCCAGCTCTCTGCAGCACCTGGCCCCTCCTCCTTCCTTGTCAAAGGTGAAGGCCTCTACTGACATCTACCCAGTTCATTGCCAGCTAGTAAGAGATACAGCCAGCACCCGACCGGAGCTGCCTTCTTCCTCCTGGGCTCTGCACGGCCCCCCCACCCCCACCACCCTGACTCTCTGGCATCTCCTCGAGTCCTCCCCACTCCAGATGCCAGACTTTCTGGCATCACAAGCCCCAAGGCAGACATGCTATGTGTAGACCACTGAGCGGACCGGGCCAGTGCTCTTAGCACCCTCGGGTAGGGCGCAGGTACCCTAGGGGTGGCTTCACAAGACCTGGGCCCTGTGCTGGGGTGGGGTGGGGTGGGGTGGAGGAAGACTGAGGCCAGCAGGGCACAGGCTCTGTCTCTCTCTCAAGTCTGCTCTCTGCCCTCTCCTCACTGTCCATCCACACTCAGCACTCGGTGCAGACACAGCAGTGGCCTCACCCCAGCCATCCTCAGGGCCTCTGCACCTGTTTAGGCTATCCGTCCCCACCCTCTGGCCCCAGTTAGCTCTCCCAGCTCAGTGCCACCACCTCCACCCAGGCCCACTCAAAGCCCCCCAAACTCGACCCCAGCCCCTCAACCTTACCTTACCTCAGCCACTCCCACCCCCTGTTCTCACTTGTGTTCAGGTGACAATGTCTACTCCTGGCTCAGTGAGGTCCGTTCCTGAGCCTTCCCCAGCTCCCTGGGCCCGGCACCACTCCAACACGGGGTTCCCGTAGAGTTCTGTGCCACAGAATGGACACCACTCCTCAGTCATTAAGTGGACACTTGGGAGGACAAGAAGTCTCCTTCCTAGGGGTTGGCTAACTCTGGCCTGGCCCACCCCCAAAGGAATGCAGGACAGGGGACAAGTGGGGCCCTGGGGACCCAGCGGGACAGATTGTGGCACCCCGCTGTCTAGCCGGAGAACAGTAGGCATCTGCTCCAGTCAAGGTTTACAGACTTGGGGACCCTGGGGGGCAGTTCTACAATGTCCCTGAAGGGCCCCTGGCCATGAGTTGGGTTGGGGGTTCCTGTTGGTTGGGTCTCTATATGCTGGATTACAGGGGATGCAAACACCCCAACTCCTGTGTGTGCTCTTTCTGGACATGCAGTACCTGGTGCCCCACACCA
Source organism: Tenrec ecaudatus (assembly GCF_050624435.1). Taxonomy (NCBI): domain Eukaryota; kingdom Metazoa; phylum Chordata; class Mammalia; order Afrosoricida; family Tenrecidae; genus Tenrec; species Tenrec ecaudatus. The sequence goes on along the minus strand of NC_134546.1, from coordinate 63,135,351 downwards.
GCCTTTAGGCCTGTGACCCCCAGAGAACCTTCCGCCGGGAGCAGGGCAGCCCCTGAAGAGGCCGGGTGAGTCAGAACCCCAGTGCGCCTCTGCTAGCTGGGGAGCACAGGCCAGTGGTTTCGTGGCTCTGAGCCTCTGTCTCCTTGCTTTGGACGTTGCAAAATGTCCTACTGTGCGCAGAATTAATGTGAACTTCTTCATAACTGATTAATAAGTAAGCACGAGTAAACCCTTCACCCTCTTACTGTTTTTCACTTCTGATCACATCACGGGTTTCATCATAAAACTACCACATCACCTCATCACACGCCTGCCTGCCCATGAGAATTCTGGCCCAGGCACGGGGGCCACAAATCTTGGAGGTCACAATTAAATCCATGATAGGGCCTTGGGGTTCCCTCCTCAACCAAGGTTTCTCAGCTGGACCGTTCTTGCACTGTCCTCATGATCTGAGTGCTGGCTGGTCAGTGTCCTGGTCCTTCTGCCCCCCATTCAAACCCGGCCAGACCACACACCCAATTGCTGCCCACATCACCCCCCACACATGCTGTCCCCCAGGGGACAGGGTGGGGGAGACACCTCCTCCCTCAGAAGTCTCTCCGAGGGGAGGGATGGAGGCACAGCAAGACGCGTTAGGGAGGGGGGGCAAGAAGACAAGCTGCCACATTTCGCCGTGTCCTTGTCACAGGCACCTGTGAGACCTGGCCTGGGCAGGGAAGGGACAGGAGGTATAAGGCGAGGAGAGAAGGGCTGTGAGGGCCAATCCTGCCCTCCCTTCTCTGAGCCTGCTTCTTTCTCCTTAAGAATGATAGACCTCAGACTCCCTGGTCAATGCTGATGCACAGCGACCCTATAGGCCAGGGCAGACTGCCTTTGCAAGTTTCTGAGACTCTAACTCTTTATGGGAGTAGAAAGCCCCATCGTTCTCCCTAGTAGTGGGATGAAAGAGAAGCACATTCGCAGGGCTGTTGACACAGGCAGAGAAGGGCCAAAGCAGCGACCTCTCAACACATGGCCGAGTATTCCCACTACTAACATGCACGGTGGGGCGGCAGCAGCAGGAAGGTGAGATGTGGACCTGCAGCAGAGGCCAGGAGCACCGCAGTGCAGAGGATCAGGTCACACGGGAGCCTCACGACGTAGCAATGTCTGGCACAGCGACACAATCCACCATGATCCAAGGGCTGGCTCGGCCCACAGGTAGCGCAGCACACAGTTGGAGGCAGAGTATCTCAGGCAGCAGCAGCATGCTGGTCCAATCACCAGGGAAAAGGAGGGAGAGGCTGGTCTTGGAGAGTCATTCATCTCTGTGCCCGCCAATCAAGCTGTGACCTGATTGGCAAGCTAAACTCTGCCCACATATCCCTGCAGGAACCACATTGGCACAAAAACTTAACTATCACAATTATATATATACATGCCCCAAATAACCTTCACTGCCATCAAGTCAATTCTTGTTTATGTGTCTGTGTGTGTGTGTGTGTATGCATTTTATATGTCCTTGGGTAGTGCAAATGGTTTATGCATGTGACTTCTTATTAAAGATTCATTTGAGTCTACTCAAGGGAGCCTTAGAAGAAAGGTCTGGTGATCCAATTCCAGAGGAATCCATCATAGAAAACCATATGGGGCGCAGCTCTGTGCCAATACACATGAGTTTGCCTCAAGTCAGAATTGACTTCATGACACTGGTTATATCACATATATTTGGTTTCATGTTCCTTCATTTATTTATTTCAAGAAAGTCTACTCTCTACCTGGCTGCCTCAGGGAGCTGAACTTCACAGATTGGGATATTTTCCAAACCCTGTTTGCCTCACCCCTCCAACCACCACTGCCTCCTGCCTTTTCAGAATAGACAGAGCAGGATCTAGACCCCCAGAGCCCCTTCCTCCAAATAGCCCTCCTCCTTGTACAAAACCCTGGGAGGGTAGGGAGGACCCCAAGACTTCAGGCTCTTTCTTCAGCCTGCTGGAAGCCCCTATCTGGCCACGCCCACACGGGCCTCTGACTCCACCCACATGGCCACGCCCACACGGGTGGTCTCTGACTCTGCCCACATGTCCTGCTGTAGCTCCTAAACTGGCTCCCTCTTTGCTATCTTGGGGAAATTCACTCAACTATAGAAAACTCTCTAGCGTTTTTCAGAAAGCCCTTTAGAAGTAACAAATTCCCGAGTTGTTACTGGAAAATTCCCTCCAGGGCAGCCCCTGGCTTCACGTGGCAGGTGAGTGGTGACACCATAACCAGGTCTCCTGTCTAGACCCTCTGAGCTTGGCCGTCACCACCGGCTCTGGCTGTAAGAGAGCAGCTGAGGTTCAGGAAGATGCCATGGGGGCAGGACACTGCAGGGCGATGACAGAAGGTGAGCGAGTTAGAATTAGGCTGGCGCTCCCTGAGGCAGACCTCGAATGCCCCGCTAAAGATCCTGTGACGTTAATGGGAGGGAAGCTTTCAGCAGGCCTTCTGGGTAACACGCCTTCTGGGTAAGTTATTGCAAACAGAAGCCCATCTTTGAGTTTACGAGTTCTCCCTGGAGGGTCAACTTTCTGGAAGGATTCTCCAAGAGGAATGTGGAACCTTGACAGCTGATCCCCACCTTATCACTCAGCCATCAAGCCCCCCACCCTTCCTCCTTCACCTCCTCTCTTCCCCTCACCACCTTTCCCAGAAGGTTCTGCTCTGCTTTCTGGGGCCAGGGCCTCTGCAGGCTTAGCAGGAAGAACAGAGCAGGCTCCACGGCCACCTTCCCCTCATAGGCGAGCCTGGAGGAAAAGTTCTTTGCAGACAACAGGTACAGTGGAGAAGGGGGAAGTGGCACCGAGCAGACATAGGAGAGTTGGGATAGGGCAGGGAGTGTGTGTGTGTGTGTGTGTGTGTGTGTGTGTGTGTGTGTGTGTGTAAAGGTGTGAGGGGGATGAATGAAAAGGTCATGAATTTTTTTCAGGAACGTTTTGAAGCTTCCATGTAAAGTTCGCATCACGGCGGTTGAATCTGTGCTGTCTTACTGTCGGCGTTTACAACCCCATTGTAAATGTTTGTACAGTTCTCAAGCCAAGGACTCAACGGTGTGCGTTAGAATTCTTCTGAGGGCAGACTCACTCTCTGGGCACTCTCGGTTTCCCTATTTGTAGAGTCGGGGTGAGGACTTCTGCCCACCCGCCCACTCGGGGGTGGCCATCAGCATCCAGAGATGTGAAGGTGCTTTGAAGAGGAAAGTGTGTCCAGCACAGGGGCTCGTTCAGTCAGGAAGGAGGCTCCCCACGAGGCTTTGTTGGAGTTGCAGGGGATGATAACATGCAGGATGGGCGGGGCGGGGGGGAGCACAGGGGTGCTACATGCCTCATGCCTCACCTCACACTTCTCTCCAGAAGGACCTGCTGTAGTGAGTATTTGATGCATGGGGTGACCTAACACCGATGACCCACCAAGGCCATTGGCTCGTAAAGCCACCTCCAGAGTGCGCAAAAATCTGAATGAACAGAGGAGATTTAGCACGTGAGTTTCGGAAGAATAACGGCCAGAAAGCCCTGCATCCTAGAAAGCCAGGTCTGGGGACCAGTGAAGGTGTCGTGTCCCCACACTCGGCTCCCACCTGTGCTCCTGGCCATGGGTGCCGATTTGTCCCTGGCTCTGTCACCAGGGACCTGTGGACACACCTGCCACAACTGGTGGCTTGCTGGTTGCCCTTCTCTGGGCTGTGGGACCCCACCGAGGGTGGGCTGGAGATGGAGGTCGCCTTGGGTGCTCTGCTTTACAGGTGTCCATGGTGGGATGCCCTGGGCGCTGGCCCCGGGGGAGGCTTCAAAGTCAGTCAGGTCTAAGCACTGATCCCCAGCCCCTTCCTCGGTTCCAGCAGGAGAGGCGATGAGGCCCGGGGTGGACAACAGCAAGCCCCCGAGGAGCTGTGGGCACCCTCCCCCTCATCACTCCTGGACTAATTGCCACTCCATCCGCTTGCCAGGTGCCCACCCATGTCTCCCCGGCTCTGGGGCCGTCACTAACGACATGTTGCAGTTGTTTTACAACGCGTGGCTCGGAACAATTTTACATCTCATTTGGTTTATGTCCCTGGATCCGCTCCTCTCGAAGCTCCCCTCCCTCTGGAGAGAAGCCGCGCGTGTCATCTTCCCTGCCTTCCCAAAGGACTAGGACCTGGGCCAGGAGACACCCTCGGACAGATTCGAGGTCCTGTCTGCACCCAGTGCCCACAACTTGGCCTTGCCCCCAGGCTCTCCCTGCCGGATGAGTCCCTGAGCCAGCAGTCTCTGACGGAGGCCTCCCTCGGGGGGCTCAGTAAAGGACCTGAACGATTCCAGAGCTCAGGAAGCCCTGGGGTTGACCCCCATCTCATTATACAGATGGGGAAGCCCAGAGCTGGAGAGAGGCCTCAGCTTCCTCCAGACTTTTCCAAAGGCCACACAGCCAGTGCGGGGCGAACCCCTGCCCCTCCGTCAGCTGCACAGAGGTCAGGGTCTGCACCAGGAGTCTGGGCCAGCGGAGAGCGGGCTTGCTGGGCAGCGGGACCCCGTGCTTGTCCTCTGTCAAGGCAGCAAACTGTACTTACTCAGAAATGGCCAAGCTCAGAGACTCTCTGGTCTACGCCCCTCACTGTGGAGGGAGAGAACAGGCGGAGAGAGGGGCGGTTTGTCCCCAGACACACAGCAAATTGAGTCACGTCAGGCCTTCCACAATTCCAGCATCTACTCACTTTCCCTCTAGAAGTCATGTCATTCTGCTGGCCACATGGTCTTGCGCTTTCATTTGGGGACTGCCTCCCAGGAACGGGGGCCCTGGTGACACAAGCAGTTAAACACTCAGCTGCTAACGGAGAGGGTGGCAGTTGGAGCACAGCGGCAGCTGTGTGGGAGGAAGGCCTGGCGATCCCTCCCCTAGATGGCAGCCTAGGGAATCCTCCCCGGAGGGCAGTGCTGCTCTGAACTAAGCCAACTGCACCCACTAAGAGCCATGGGCCAGGAGTTAGGTTTGGCTATGGTGATGCCCCAGAGGCTCGGCGGGTGCCCTCACTGGGTCTCTGGGTCCGTCGTGGAGACCAGTGAGCAGTGGGGTGATCGTATCCCAGGGTGAGGACGTATGGACCTCTGTGTGGGCCCCTCCTATATTCAGGGAAATGCTCTCTGTACTGAACCTTGAGTAGCTCTGGGTCTGGGTCATAAATGACTCTTCCCAGAGCCCACAGCAGGGGATTTGGACATTTTCCTTTTCAAAAGGTCTGTGGCATGACCATTGCCATTAAGAATTCCCATAAGGTCATATGGCGGGAGAGCCGCCTATGCTGGGTCCCAGGAGCTCAACAAGTGGGGGCTCGGCAAGTCTTGCTGGCAGCAGCTCTACAGTTCTCTATCCTGATGCTGGGTCGTCCTCGAAAGGACAGCACTGAAGGTCAATGTGCACTCCACTCTCTGTGGGCAGAACTTTCTAGCATTTTATTTTTGCCTGAACATAGTGGTGGCCAGGGCTTAGACCTATGTAGGGGCTAATGGGTTGGTCAGGGACTTGGAAGGGACACAGTTGTAAAATTGTTGACAAGGAGGTGTGGGAAAGAAGTTTACCTCCATAAACGGGCACAGAAGTAGAGCTATTTGAGCTTCAGTAGAATATTTACCCAAGAACAATACTAACGTGCTGTCGTTGAGTTGGTTCTGACTCAAAGAGACCCTGTAGGGCAGGGTAGACGTACCCCTGCTGGTTTCCAAGCCTCATCTTCCTCCGTGGAGCATCTGGTGGTTTTGAACTGTAGACCTTGCCATAAGTAGCCCAATGCATAACCCACTAATCCCCCAAGGCTCCTCTAAAGGCAATGTTAGCAGCGTATCATTTTAGTATTCGAGTGGGCAAGATGATCAGTGGGCTCCTAAGGGAAATGACCCATGGCCGCAGGGATGGCAGTTTTTCAAGAACCCAGCAAAGTGGACCAATCTCTCACTAAGACCCATCTGAATACTTGCAAGCACAGCTGAGTTCCCAACTTACCTCCTGGTATAGATGATGAATATGGACCAACAGTGGCCCCAGTCAACTACCTGGTGGCAGGTGGATTACATTGGACCAATTCCATTTTGGAAGCAGTAGCCTTTTCTCCCTTCCCCACCGAAGCCAGCACGTGTTCTGTGCATGGCTTTGCCTTCCCTGCTAATCACCATCCGCGGCCTTACGGGATGTCTTATTTACTGATTCACGGCCATGGCATTTCACACGCTGCGCTTCTGACCAGGAACTCATTGCGCAGCAAATGAAGTGCGGCCGTACTTGTGCTCGTGAACATTGCTGGTCTTACCATATTCCTCATCGCTCCAAAGCACAGAGCTGATGGAACAGGGAGGCCGGTCATTTGAAGACTCCGTTGGCGCGCCAGTCAAGTGTAGCTTTTTACAGGGACGGGGCCATATCCTTGGGGATGTAATGTATGCTCCACATCAGCATCCAGAATCCGACGTAGTTTCTCCCACCGCAAAGACTTCCTTGGTCCAGACACCAAGAGGTGGCAATGGAAATGACCCCTTTCACTACTACAGCTTGAGATACTCAATGATGGTGATGTTATTGTTGTCCATCCCCGTGACTTTGGGTGAGTTATGCACTGAGCTGTGAAGTTCAAGGTCAGCAGTTCCAAACTAACCAGCTCCTGGGGCAGGGGCGGGGGGGGTGAAGATGAAACCGCCTCCTCCCATAAAGATTTGCTCTTTTAAACCCACCAGGGCAGCCCTCCTCGGTCATATGGGGTTGCTGTGAGTCAGATACAATTAGACCAGTGGTTCTCAACCTGTGGGTCGTGACCCCTTTGGGGGTCAAATGACCCTTTCACATGGGTCGCCTGATTCATAACAATATCAAAATGACAGTGATGAAATAGCAACAAAAATAATTTTATGGTTGGGGGGGTCACCCCATGAGGGACTGTATAAAAGGGTCACACATCAGGAAGGCTGAGAACCACTGGATTAGATGATGGGGAGTTTGAGTTTTTGACTTCAAGGTCTTAGCTCCTACGGAATTCACAAAAGAAAGAACACAAATGCCTAAAATATAAATTAGGTAAAAAAGACCAGCTCGTTGTAATAAAACAAATATTTCACTCCTTCAATCGATTTGTTTGGAAAGATCCTAAGACCTAATGACAAGAAACACATCCCCTCAGGCGCTCCTTTTAGAGGAAAATCTGTCTCAAATGCCTTGAACTTGGCATCCCTTTGATCCACAGGCTCTTTATTTGGGGATCTGATTTAATGGCTCCTGTCTGCTTTAAAGTCCAGAATGTGGAGCCAGACAGACCTGGCTGTGAACTCTGCCTCTGACACATACAGCAGTGGACGTTGGCTAAAAAGTGGCTCTTGGTTTCCAAATAGAGAGGAGTAAATACTGGGGGGGGGGGGGAGCTATTATCATCATACTTAAATAATTATGGGTGTTCCCAAAAAGTTAGCGGAACGATGTTTATAGCATGGAAAAGAGGAAACTAACAAACTATGCAATCTTTGAGGTTTGTCTTAAAAATGAATTTGACAGACTATTATGAAGCTATTAACAATGTCATGGAAGAGTATTTAGTGAAATGAAATGGGAAGATATTCATGATTCACTATTAGGTGGGGGAAGCAAGTTCTGACATACACAGAGTTTATACCGTATGGCGTCATTTCATTTTTGAAAACTGTTGTGTGTGTGTGTCTTGCACAGAGCTAAGAGTTGAATGATATAAGCTATAAAGGTCATCATCATTGTTTTCTGTGGGTGAAGGGGTGATTTCTTTTTCTCCTTTCGCTTGCCCATATGTCCCCCGTTTGTTTTAATGACTGTGTCTTGGGGCTGCGTTGTGACAGAATTTAGGAGGGAACAGATGAGCTCACTGTGTACCTGTCTGAGACAGGCTTAGATCTCAGCCACATTATTTTTGTTCCCTCTAGGTCACCGTCCCTCTTTGCTGTGACCCCATTCTCACCCCCTTTCCCCTCCACCCCTACCCAAAAAGCTAGCCCTGTCATGACCAGAAGCGAAGTCCCGGACATGACCAGCCGGTGGGTAGGCAGACTGCCCCAGCGACTGCCTCCTTGTCCAAGACCAGTAGGCAAGCCATATTCAGGGCATTGTGTATCAACGTGGCTGCTTGTGAGAAACGCGTCCTGAGTCGACACCCCAGGCCAGCATGTCTTGGCTGGGGTTTACAACGATGCCGGACTTCACTCTGGTCTATCAAAAATATTTTTCCACGGACCCCGGTATTTGACCGGGGAAACAATAATATTCCTTCTCTGGATGTCAAACATCCGGATAGACAGAAGCCTCTCTTTCCACCTTCTCTCTTCCCCGAGCGAGACAAAGGCTGCTCTGACATAGAGTCTGGGAAGGGACTAATTTGCCCCGGGGTGAGGGCCAGCCTGTGCCACAGGGAGTGATTATTTGTAAAGGAAAAGGGAAATATGTGGCCCAGCGCAGATTTGCCCAGGAGAGAGAGAGTGGGCCTGGCCTTCTTGGGCACAGGACTGGGCGTGCTGCAGTGAGCAGCGCCGCTGGCACCTCTAGCTTGGGTGCTCCACTGGTCAGGGCAGCCTCGGGTGAGACTCTATCCCGCCCAGAGGGAGGACTGGGGGTGCGAGCAGTGGAGAGCGAGGTCGAGGACAGATGTTAATCCAAGAGTTCTGGTTTATGTTCATTGGCCAAGGACTGCTAGCTAATCTCATCTAGCACTTAGGCAAATCCACCTTGCCTCATACACCCCGCTCCTTCCAAGCATAAAAGACACCTTGGAGGGGTCCACCAGAGAATTTGGTGGGGGGGAAAGAAGGTAGAGAGGGAGGTTTATCATGACAGTCTACCCAATTCTTCACATTCCTGTGACCTCACTTCAGCTAAGGGCACCTGCCTGGCTGCCACTTGCTCTCCCCTAACTCCCTGCATCCCCCCCCCAGCAAGGACACTGCTTGCCTCCTGACATGCGGGCACGCGGCGTGGATTGCTGGCCCTCTCCGTGGTCCAGGGCAAAACCAGAGTAGCCCAGGGCTTGTCCAGCGCCAGCTGGCAGCACTGTGGTACCGGCCTCACTGACCAGTTTTTCCCTTTGAGGGGCCATGATGGCCCAACTGTGTAATCATCATAACCACACAGGCAGAGCCGCCGCCCAAATAGCCCTTCCACCACAGCTTCTCACCAGGAGGAGGGAAGGGATTTGACTTGATGGGAAAGACTTGGACCTGTGGCCCGAAGTTCTTGGAATACTAAGAAGGGGTCCTCCCTGTTCACAGAAATGGGAGCCAGCCCAGCCCCCAGCAATGGGTGGAAGCCCGGACTCGCCTGCAAAGATGCCATCCCCGAATCTGCTTGATGGCACTGCCCACCATCACCCCCATCTTTCCCTCTGTGCCACGCGTACTGCTTCTCTCTGGCTCCAATCGACAGTCCCTTCTTGCCCAGGGTGATGGCAGTAGGCTCCTCCCTGCTTCTGCTCTGGTTGCCAGCCCTCTCACTCACTGTGCGCGCACGCGTGCGCACGCACACACACACACACACACACACACGCTCTTGTGTATGTGTACCAGATCGCACGCTTGCCTTGTTTTAAAGGCTCCGAGTTCTAGCAACGTCCTCTGAGTACAGGCCAGGCTCCACACCCAACGGCCGGGTGACGAGTCCATTGCTTGCAGCTCATCTTCACCCCCAATCTCCAAACCGCCAGCTCCAGCCACACGGACCTCTGCTTTCTCTAAGTGCCCGGCATGCCACTGCCTCCAGGCCTACCCCGCCACCCTTCCCGCTGTGGGGAAAGCCCTCGCTTCTTGGCCGTTCTTTGCCCTTGGAGTCTCCGCTTCTGAGAGACTTTCTGTGACCGTCCCAGCTAGGAGAGCCCGCGTGGCACTGACCGCACTTCACCGTGTCTCCCCAGTTGGACATCTGCTTGTTTAGGTTCTGCCCGGACCCCTAGACTGTGAGCTCCTCGGAGCACAGGCGACATTTGCGTTGTTTTAATAGCTGAGCAAAGTATTTCCTGAATGAACGAGGAGACTGGGATGCTACAGGGAGTCTGTGGACTTAGGGACTAGAGCAGCACCCTGGAGTCAGACAGCTCTTGGCTTCGCACCGTGGCTCGTCTTCATTCTGGCTGCGCAATCTCAGGCAAGTCCCTTGCCCTCACCACGCCTCCGTCCCCTCATCCACAAGAACATGATGACCGACCTGCCCTTGATAGATGTTTTGAAAAAGGCAAGGTAAGAGTCTGACCCCATGCCTGGCACTAAGAACATCCAGTCACTTACCCCAAAGCGTGCAGTGAACGTATACAGTGGGCTAGGCGAAAGGTGGTGTTCATAGGAAGAACACTGCCGCCACTACTAATTGACACGATGTTGGGGCATCCTGTAGCCAGAGTGAATGAGCCAAGTCACATGGAAGCCCTCCTGGGACAACCAAGGAGATGAGAGTAGGGAACGGGGTGAAGGAAAACACTGGAGCTAATGTGTGGTTTACATAAATCATCCTTTGATCTTTCTTCCATGGTTGGGTTAGAGTTTCCATTGAATGGAATTCAAGAATTCTCCAACCAAAGCATTCATTCACTGAGTGGTTATTTCTGGGTACAATGTTTCAGGAGGGAGTGGGCCAGCATTGAGCTCAATGTGGTCTCTGCCCTCATGAAGATTACAGGGGAAGGAGACGTGCAGAGACTCCCTAGCACGTGGTAGACCTCAAAGGGATGCAGATGAAGGATGGTGGATATGCAGAGGCGAGAGAGGGAACATCCAATGGGCTTCAAGAGGAGCCAGTATGTAAATAGACTGAAGGGCACTCGGAGGGGGAAGGAGGGAGAGCACACAATACTGTGAAGGTATATGGATATGAGATCTGGAGCCAGACGACCTATTCCAAACCGTGACTGAGCATTTACCCTTAGAGAAGTTCGAGTTTCTCTGAGCCTCTGTTTTCCCATCTGTACAATGGGAAGCATACTTCTCAACCTTGTTGTGGTTATTTTGTATGACTCCTTGCACATACTTAGTTACACAATCAACCCAAAGCAAGAAAATCCCAAACAAAAAGGAGTCCACGGGCGAAGGTTTTCTGGGAGATGTCAGAGCCCTAGGCAACGAACCCTCTTCTGCTCCTGGAGCTGCTGAGCTCACCAGCAAACTCACCCTTACTGTTTCCTTCCTCCCAGGTGGGTAGGAAGGATTCCTAGGCCTGCAGAGTGGAATGGGGGGCAGTGGATGGCGGTGAGAAGTGAGGACAGTGGTGTGACATTCAACCTGGCTCACTGCCCTCCACTCAGGCCGGTTGAGATAAAACTGGCACCTCCCCAAATCCCAAACCACTCCTCTTTGAAGTCAGTAGAATTCCGGGAAGTCTCGGCTGGGAACTCAGAGAGCCCTGGTGGCGTACTGTTTACTCATTGGGCTGTGATAGACCCATAAGGTCAGCAGTTTGAAACCACCAGCCAGCTCCTTGGGAGAAAGATGGAGCTTTCTACTGCTGTAAACCGTTACAGTCTCGGGACTAAGACAGGCAGTCCTACTCTGTAGTATAGTGTTGCTGTGAGTTAGAATCGACTCGATGGTGGTGAGTTGGCCTACTGGTTTATTTCTTTTTTTTGTTTTTGAGGTTGGGAACGTTAGAAACGAAGTGTACACTGGACCTATTTCTCCTTCCTCCTGGACACACAGCTAATTGCATTGTGTAGTTGGGTATGGCCATGTCACATACTCTTATCAATGAGACGCCCAAGGGTGTCTTCTTCCCAGAGCTCACCACCAGAGCACACCCCGGCTTTCCTCCTGCTGTTTAACCAGGATCCCCAAACAGGATTTTGGAAGCTGCTTTTAAGGTGGTACAGAGTCCGTCCTTAATTGGCTGCATAGAAAAGGATGTTCCTACACTCCTCTTGCCCGATGCCCAGCCTGGAACAGCAATGGGCAGTTTCCTGTGGGAGAACGTCCTCTTTGTTATGTTTACCCATGATGTGTTCTGGCCTCTCTGTTACAGAAACAGTGCCTACCTCGGACCCAGAGTGGGGTCTCCTCCCTGAGGAGGACCAGTGCAGAAAAGTCAAAGCCCCAGCTCCTCATCAGTATCCTTAGACAAGGCCAGATGCTGTAACCAAGGTATTTGAATGCCAAGTACAATGTCTGCGGAGTGTAAATGGCTTAACAGCTAGGTTCTGGACAAGGTAAGGTCAGAAAGAGAGGGGTTTGGTGGCTGCTGAGAGTAACATCATTGTGCTATTAAGCCGCAGCGTGTTCTTGTGGGGCAAATGGACTTGAAGGTTGGAGTCAGTCCTCTTGTGACTGGTCCTGCCTCCCACACAGTCTTGTGTCTCCTCCTGGCTGCAGTCCCCGCCTCATGGCCCACAAAGTGGGGCATCCTTGATTCCAACTCTGCCCTGTAAGAGATTAGGTCACTGTGCAGCGTGGATGCTGTCCTCGTTTTCTAAGAGGGAGATTAAGTTTTAAGCAGGGTGATGCCCTATCATTCCCCCATTTTGATTATTGTTCCAAATCATATTTCACAAGTTCGGGTCCATTCCGATCCTCCTTCACTGGCTGAACCAAAAAGAACCTGTGTGAAGCCTCATCTCAAGCCTCATGCCCAGTGACTGGAACCACAGGTGATTGTCCTAGGTCTTGGGCCCTGATGATATTAGCTATTCAGCCTGATGGCCCAACCCAGTTTCACAGAGGAGGAAAATCAGACCCAGAAAAACCAAACACCAAAAAAAAAAAAAAATGAAGGGACTAATTCATAAAGCTCAAATTGATCTTTCCACCTGGTATTGGCTAGGGAGCACAATTTCCAGCAAAATCCAAAAAAAAAAAAAAATGACCACTCCTTCCTTCCCTCCCTCTCTTCTGGCAAGCAAGGTTGGCCATTGAGAATGAAGAAGGGGCTGGATTCTTCTGGTCCCAAAGAAAAACAAGTCTGGTCAATTTTCTGTCAGCCCCAAGGCCACTCTGGAGGGCCCTGGAGCCAAGCAGACAGTGGGCAGTCTGTGCGCACGGGCTGAGGCTGCAGCAGCCACGGGCAGTCATGGGTTCTCGGAGGGAGCTGGCCTCGGCTCAGACCACTCCCGTGTTGGGGAGCGGAAGCTGAGAACAAAACGGCGCTTCTCTTCTCCGAAAGGTCTTTCTAAAAATAAAGGCCGGGTTGCGAGTGTCTACAGGGATGCTCTCTGAGCAGAGAGGTTGCGGGGAAGGGCAGCCAGCCCAGGACACAGGAGTGCGAAGGAGCCTTCCGCCAGTGAGAGCTGCCGCCCAGCTGCTCCGGACCCATCTGCTGGGGCCAGGAAGGCTCAGAGAAACCCCCACGCAGGCCTCCAACCTAGTCACACAGTCCCGGACACATATTCGTTCTTGTAGCCGACAACTTCTGAAGTGTGAACTGGCAAAGCTTGGTCCAGTGGCTCAAATCTGACGGTGCTTCAAAGCGTTGACGGGAAAATCCCCTTTCCGTTCAAGTCCATCTTCTGTCAAGTTTTCTGAAGTCTCCTCTTTATCACCAAGAATCTAGTTTCTTTCTCTCTCCCCCCTCTCTGCCTCCCAGGGAAAGAAAAGAGGCGGGTGGTGGGTGGGGAGAGGTCTATAGTTGAAGACATTCAGGGCCCAGATAGGAAACAGATGTAAAAAACAATAAGTACAGTAAAATGTGGTTCTAGAGCAGTGGTTCTCAACCTTCCCAAAGCTGCAACCTTTTCATACACTTCCTCACGTTGTGGTGACCCCCCACCCATAAAATGATTTTTGTTTTTACTTCATCACTGTCATTTTGCTACTGTTATGAATCGGGCGACCCCTGAGAAAGGGTTGTTTGACCGCCAAAGGGGTGGCGACCCACAGGTTGAGAACCGCCGTTGGAGAGAGAGATGTAGTGCAAATGTGCAAATGGTGACTGTGCACAGATGCCCACCAGAAGGTTGGAGGTTCAAGTTCACCTCAAGGGGTCTCAGAAGCAAGGCCTGGCCTCCACTTCAGAAGCTCAGCCGCTGGAGATGCTACGGAGCCGTTTCCTCCAGCACAGTCAGTGTTAAGTCGGCAGCAACTGGAATAAACATATAGGTACACACGTGCATACGCACTACTGTTACACATGTATATATGTTATATGTGTGTGCGTCTAGCCTTTAAGAGTTCACGGAAAAATGGAATTAAAAGATACTGTAACTTTCCCACAAACTTTTTGAAATATATATACACACACACATGGAATTTCAAAATGCTCATGGAAAAATTCCATGATCTTTTTATTCCATTTTTCCTGTGAACTTTTGAAGCCTCCTCCTGTAGGGATTGTTGCTAGCTACCGTCCAGTTAGCCCCCGACTCAATGTGACCCTCACACTACAGGGTCAGACCATCAGGATCCACGTGGTCTTAACTGGCTAGCCTGGGGTATAGATTGCCCCACTTTTCTTCCTAGTCTGGTTGAATTTGGATGCTCTGCTAAAGCCTGTTTGCACCACAACAACCTGCAAGCCTCCACTGAAAGCTGGCCGGGACCTTTACCAAAACCCGGACTCGCTGCGATCGAGCCGTTTCCACATCACAATGGCCCTACGGTCAGGGCAGAACTGCCCTGTGGGTTCTGAGATGGCACGTTTTTTATAGGAGTAGAAAGCCTCATCTTTCTCCCACAGGGTGAAGGGTGGTTTTGACTGCTGACCTTTCAGTTAGCAGCCCAACATGTAACCCACTGCGCCCTCTACCATCAGGGCTTCCCATCCATATTTATACACTGGTGTATCCACATGCCCACATGCACGTGTATCTACATTGCAGGCTGATACATGTCCATGATGATGTGTGTATATCGTGTTTGTGCCAATGAGTCAGCTCGGACTCCCAGCAACCTGTTAGAACAGAGTAGGACTGACTGACTGGGTTGTCAAGGCTAGAATCTGTGTGTGTGTGTGTGTGTGTTCATTTGTTTTATTATTAATTTTTAAATCCTTGTATTGGGGGCTCTTACAGCTCTTATAACAACCCATACATCAATTGTATGAAGCATATTTGTACATATGTTGCCATCATCATTTCCAAAACACGTTCGTTCTACTTGAGCCCTTGGTATCAGGTCCTCTTCCCTACACACACACCCCCAGCCCCGCTCCTACCTTCCCACCCTTATGAACGAACCCTTGATAATTTAGAAATTATTTTTGTTTTCATATTTTACACCCTCCACTGTCTCCCTTCACCCACATTTCTGTTGTTCATCCCCCTGGGATTGTATGTCAATCATGGTGATCGATTCCCCATTTCTCCCCCCCCCCCTTTCCCCTACCCTCATGGTATTGCTACTCTCATTAATGGTTCTGAGGGGTTTATCTGTCCTGGATTCTGGGTGTCAAGAGCTCTTATCTGTACCAGTGTACATGTTCTGGTCTAACCAGAATTGTAAAATAGAACTGGGGTCATGGTAGTAGGGGCAATCGGAGGGTTGGGAGAAGCATTAAAAAACTAAAGGAATGTTGTGTTCATCGGTGCTATACTGCACCCTGGCCGGTTTGTCTCCTTCTTATGATGTTTCTGTGAGGGATGTCCAATTGTCTACAGATGAGCTTTGGGTCTCTATTCAGACCCACCTCATTTGCATAGATATGGTTGTTTGTTTGGGGTCTTCTGATGCCTGATACTTGATGCCATTGACTCCTTGTGATCACATGGGTTGGTGTGTTTGTTTGATGGCCACTTGTTTAACTTCAAACCTTTAAGACCTCAGAGGCTATATCTTGTAATAGCTGGGCACCATCAGTTTTCTTCACCACTTTTGCTTATACGCCCATTTTGTCTTCAGTGTTACTGTCAGGGAAAGTGAGCATCACAGAATGCCAGGTTATTAGAACAGTGTTCTTGCGTTGAGGAAGGATTTGAGTAGAGGCCTAATGTCTGTCTGCCACCTTAATACTTAATCTATACATATATATACACAGACCTATATCCCTATCATTTTATATTAATATATTTACATATGTACATGCCTATGTTTATACCTCTTTTGTCTTTTGCCTCCTAGGTCTTTCCTCTATTTCCTTTTACTTTCCTCCTGTCCCACTATCAGGTTCGACCTTTATTTGGCTCTGCACTTTCTCTTGACTACAGTGTAATTGATTGAACCCCACCAGGTAGTCTGTGCCCTCCTCGCCATCTATTTTAGATCTCTTGTTTTTCCCTAGTCCCTGGGTTTGTTGGCACCCCCATCCCTTTCCCCCACCCACTCCTCTGCCCTGTCTCCTCCTATTGTTTTCTCTTCCGGGTTATTTATTCTGCCGATCTTATACATAGACAAGGGGAGAGGGGGTGGGGTGGGGTGGGATAGGCTAGAATAGTTCCAGGTCTGACTGTTGGCTCTTGTGAATGCTTCCCAATCGGGTCAAGGCTATAATCTTTATAGAAGCAGATCATCAGGTCTCTTTTCCCAAGGAGCCCCTGGGTGGGTTTGAACTGGCAACCTTTCGGTTAGCAGCTAAACGCCTAACAATTGTACCATATGCACACCAGTATGCACAAGGGTAAATATTTGAATATCAGCACCACTAAGATGATGAGTTCATTGGAGGTCAAAGGCAAAGAGCCTCCAGAAGCAGAGTGGTGGGCGTGGCTCTCCCCCCCCCCCGAGTGTTACAGGGTGCATTAAAAGACTGCATCCCCCAACAAGCTCAGACACACAGGCGTAGGGGTGGTTCTGGGCGATCACTGCTTTCAGCGTCCTAATTCACGAAGGCTCTTTGCTTCCTGGGCACCTGTGGCCCGCGCCATCCTTCCTGAAACTCCATGCTGTTTGTGAGGAAACCACCATCTCCATCCATGTCAGCAAACTGATGATTCTTTCCCGCAGAGGACGCGGTTGGGGCCCTTGAACACATCATAAAGGGACAAGGACAGCGGCGGTTCACACAAAGGGAAGTACGGATGGTAACCAAGCCCAGGGGACCCGACCACCCTGGTGGTTACCAGAGAACGCACCTGCAAACACCACAGTAGATGAGGGGCCCCGCCCGCCAGCAAGGGTTAGGGGGTGGCAGCCAACCGTGGTGAGCGCTGGGAGAAAGTAGGAGTCCCGACAGGGTGGGTAGCACCCAGCACATACTCACAATGTGGGGAGCCCAGCTAAAAGGGGACATGTGGGGCTTGTGTCCTGAGATGCAGTATGACCAGCTTCAGGGGGGCAATAGCAGAGAGCTGGAACAGACGCTGGGCCCTTCTGAACCCTGGCTGGGAGTCACCGGCTCCTGCCCAGTTGGTTCTACAGAGTAGGGCTGCCACGCTGTCATGGGCCGGACCGGGATTGACTCTGTGGAGCCAAGGGCAGTCCCTGTGCAGTGGGTTGGCGTCATTTCCCTGGCACCCAACATGGATTGAGCACATTGGGCTTCCACGGCTGTACATTTCTATGGATGCAAAGGGCTCCAGAGTCTCCCACAAAGCTGCTGGGGGTTCAAACTGCCAACCTTTGGGGTAAGCAGCCCGTGCTAAGCCACTGCCCCCCTAAAGCTCTTTGGAGAGCCAGGTTAGAGGAGAGAAGGTGACCCACTCCTGCCTCAAGCGGGCCCTTTTCCTTGGACTTCAGCTTTCATCGTCTCCCCCCTGTTGTTTCTTTCTCATACCATGAACAGCTCGGCTCACATCTTCCGAGCAGCATCCACCATACAAACAAAACCAACTACCCTCCCTCAAACCCAGTGCCAGCTGTCCCCCCCGCCTCCCTTCTCAGCAGGGCTTCTGGAAAGAGCTGTACAGGCCCGTCGCCTCCTGCCGCTCCTGTTTCTCCACCCAGCCCGACTGGTCATAGCCACAGTCCTTGCCAAGATCGCCATGGGCCTCAACTCATTCGTCAGGATCGCTTGGCAGCAGTCACCACGAGTGACCGCTCTCCTCTCTGGAATGCTCTTCCATTGGCTATGGTGACTGCCGGCTCTGCTAGTTAACCTTTCACCTCTCACCCAGGCTCCTAGGCCAATCCTCCCCCTCTACCTGAGCGCTCAGGGGAGCGTCTCACTCACTGACACTAGGCTTCTTTCACCCTCCTTGTCTCGCTGGACCACCTCGCCCACGCCTGTGGCTCTCGGTATGCCTCGTCTGCGATGGCTCAGAAGAGCATGGTTCTCATGTAAACCCTGCTCTGGGCTTTAGACCTCTACTCCCACCTACCCACCTGGCCATTCTCAAGCTGCCCCACACTTCTCATGTACCAAACCATCCCAATTGTGGTTGTCTACCATGATTCCCGCTATGTACGAATTCATCATCATCCAGCCTGTTCCTTTTACTAGAAACCTAGGAGTCTTCCTTCTCCAGGCCCCACTCTCTCCTTAAGGATTAAGTTATGTCCTTCCAAAATATATGTTGAAATTCTACCCCCTGTTCCTGCAGATGTTATGTAATACAGTGTAATACAGTGTAACCTCACCTATTAGCTGATAGAATGATGTTCAATAATGTAAGCTGATATAAAGTGAGCAGGCACTCTGCTGAGGTCCTGCAATTTTGGAGGGCGGATCCTAAACGTAATAACTTCTGAGTTATGCAAGACCAGAACAGACACAGAGATACACATGTGTGAGCACACAGGAAGGAAGACAGATGTCATGTGAGGAACACTGAAGGATCAAGGAAATAGTGCTACCGACAAGGCCAAGATCCTGATTTGAACTTCTAGCCTCTGGATCGATGAGAGAATAAATTCTTTAAGGCCACCCAGAATGAGGGGAGAAGTGCAGAGTGGAGACCCAAAGCCCATTTGTAGGCCACTGGACATCCCCTTACAGAAGGGTCTCGGGGAGAAGAAGAAACAGTCAGGGTGCAATGTAGCAACAATGAAAAATAGAACTTTCCTCTAGTTCCTAAGTGCTTCCCCCAGCCCCCACTCTCATAATCCCAATTCTACCTTGCAAGTCTGGCTAGACCAGAGAGTGTACACTGGTACAGATAGGAACTGGAAACACAGGGAATCAAGGGCAGATGACCCCTTCAGAACCAGTGGTGAGAGTGCCCATACTGGGAGGGTAAAGGGAGGGTGGGTTGGAAAGGGGGAACTGATTACAAGGATCTACATGTGACCTCCTCCCTGGGGGACAGACAACAGAAAAGTGGGTGAAGGAAGACATCGGACAGGGCAAGATATGACAAAATAATTTATAAATTATCAAGGGTTCATGAGGGAGGGGGGAGCAGGGAGGGAGGGGAAAAATGAGGATCTGATGCCAGGGGCTTAAATGGAGAGCAAATGTTTTGAGAATGATGAGGGCAATCAATGCACAAATGTACTTTATGCCACTGATGTATGGATGGATTGTCATAAGAGTTGTATGAGCCCCTAATAAAATGATTAAAAAGAAAGACCACCCATTTGTATCTGTGTTACAGCAGCACGAAGAAGAAAAGACACTTCTTCATGCATCTTAAATCAGGTCTACTATCAAGTCTCATCAGTTGTGCCTCTTCAGTATTTCCTAAATGTGGGCACTTACCTCCTTCCCGTGAACGTAGTCGAAAGGACTACCCTCTCTTAGCTGCCCTTACCCCCTCTCTACCCCTCTTACCTGCTTATTGCACCCACACGGAGTCTTTCCAAATACACCGTGGTCCAGCAGTCCCACTGTTTCCAGGATACAGACCCAAACCCTTAGCGTGGTGTGCAAGGCCCTCTGTGGTCTGGCTCCTGGTTCCTCCAGTTTTTGTTTTGTTTTTAACTATTTATTGTGAAACCCAAGGAGATTGTGCTGGGCAGAGCAGAGGAGCTGCAAGCAAAAGAAGGCCCTTGTGGCAGTTACATAATCTGGTGTCAATTTGGGACTTGAGAGGATTAAGAGTGAAGGGGTGGAGTCTAGTCTGTCAATCCGGTTACAGCCAATGAGGCCTCTATGTGGGCATGGCCTTCTCCTGAGGATTCTGGGAACTCCTGTATTTCCTCCTTGGAGGTGGGACAGACTGTCTCTCTGCTGATTCCCTGGGAGTCATTGCAGCTGACAAGACACATGGAACTACGCTCATGCCTTGAGTTGGAGAAGCCACATGGACCTACCCTGATGCAACCAGCTCCGCGAAACTGGAGGAGCCACATAGAGACCCCTGCCAGCACTGAGATGCTTACAATCCCACTAGATCCAAAGACTTTTTACCCACTGGCCTGTGATCATCCTGCATTCGGCAGCATTGCATGTGTTTCATGAGTCTGAAGAGGACTTTGTAGTTTGGTATTGGACATATTAGCAATATTGGACTTATGGACATGATCTGGGCTGGGCTGGGACATTTTCTCAATATTAAATTGTTCTTGTATATAAATCTCTTTCTTATACACATATGCGTGTTTATGAATTTGTTTCTCCAGTCTACCCGGACTAACACACCCTTGATGAGAGGGGGTGACGCAGTGGCTGTCACACTGGGCTTGAGCCTGAGAGCAATTGTGAGGTCGGCCAGGGCTGGGCGGTGTCTCGTTGGGTCGTGCGTGGGCTCCCTGCCATGAGTGGGAGCCAACTCGATGGCCCTGCAACAGTTGCATTGTAAAGGGCTTGACGGCTTACAGAGCAAATCCGTTTTCCACTGAACCATCCACACACGTTTCTATGCAATTCCCACGGAACATCACCACGTGGCCACTTTCTCCCTGTGTTTCCTGTTTCCATCCCTTCTTCTCGCCTAACCCCTCCTGCTTTCTGGACGAAATCCTTGGGCAGATTCCATCCTTTAAATGCCGCAGGGTCGCTTAGTCTACGGCGTGCCTACCTCCTGGGGTCAGTTTTCGCTCAGAGCCCTGTCTATTGTTCGGCTGAAGAGTGAGCCATGGAGGTAGGTGAGTTCTGGTCTAGGCACACACAGAGTGACCCACGGCTATAATCCCAGGAGCTTGTCCAGTCTCTATTCAAGCAGTCTGTCTGTCCCTTTTTAGGATTTTGAGTTGTGTTCCACTTTTCCACCACCCACTCCCCCACCTCCACTTGATCCCTTCCAATGGGACCCCTCTCGTAGCGAGCCACGGTGGAAGCCAGGACGCCCAGCCTGTTGAGCTCCCGGGGCTCATGACTTCCATCCAGCGCTCGTACTCTGTCGGCCAAGAGGCATTTACACAGGGTCCTCCCTTCTTAGAATGCTGTTCCATCTCCTCCCAATCCTGCCCCCGCTTGGCCTCGTTAGCTCCTAGTCATCCTTAAGCTCCCAACCCAATCATTTTTTCCATAGGAAAGCCGTTCCTTAACCACCAGACAAAGTAGGGTTCCACCGGCCATGCTTTTATAGCCCCACGTCTCTCGCCTTAGCACGGTTATAATGGTATCCATCTGTGTGAGACTCCAGTCTGCTTCACACGCACATGGTGGGCTCCTTGAGTGCAGACTGCACGTTGTCTCTCGCTGCTGTGGCCACCGCACTGGCGAGAAGAAAGTATTCAATAAATACTTGGTGACGGAGTGGATGGCAACCCTTGGGACAATACATCTTGAGAGCCATGGAAATGTTTGTGTGCTTCGATTCAATAGCCCCACTGCCAGGGATTTATCCCAAGGAGACACTCCAAAAGGGGGGAAAAAAATATATATATATACATATACACACATATGTTTTATACATGAAGATATGAACGACAACCTTTTCCCCCTAATAGCAGCATTAAAAAATATTCATGTCCAGTAAGATAAGAAATGTAAAGAACAGCAGGCCCACAAAATAAATAAGATGGTCATTAAAAATAATTAGGAAGACTCAGTCACAATATGGGAATTTGTTTGCAATATAATCATTGTTTTCCAAAAGCCAAATGTAAAATTGAATTTTTACAACTATGTAAAAATGCTTTATGCATGCAGACAAGTACCAGATGGGAATAAGGAAAAATAAATGAGTCTATTTGTCCAAAAAGTAGATCGTGATTGAATTTTCCATTTCATTTTGATTTCTTTGTGTAGTTATGATATTGTTTTTGCAAAACTAATATCTTAATGTAATCTGTAAGCTTCATCTAGAAATTGGGTCAAATAAAGCAGTCATGCTAAGCTAAGGATCCAGCTAAGCACAGCATGTTACATTTGATTCACTGCACAAGTGCCTAATATAGAATGTTGATTTTGGATGGGCGTATTGACCATTTAAAAATAGGTGTCATGATAACTATATCCTACATTTATAAAACATTGCACAAACATTCATGTACATGCATTTATGTGGACATATGTTTTCCTTTCCCCTTGGTATGGAATGGGTGAGACTACCTCTTAATAGATGCCACTGAGTTGGTTCCGACCCATGGTACCAACAAAACACCAGCTCTTCATAACTGTTGCTGTGTTTGAGCCCATTGTTGCAGCTTTGTGTCAGTCCGTCTCCTTAAAGGTCTGTATTACCAAGTACAATGTCTTTCTCCAGGAGCCGGGCCCTCCCCATGACATGCGGGAAGTATGTGAGGAAAAGACTCATCCCTGCTTACAAGGGGCATTCTGACGTATTTCTTCCAAGACAGCGTCGTCCATACTGGCAGATCCTAGCATATATTTTCACCAACACCTGCTTCAAGTGCTTCCTTATTCATCGTCCAACCTTTGCAAAGATATGAAATAACTGAAACTACCATCGTGGCTTGGGCCAGGCACACCCTAATAGGCAAAGTGATTTCTTTGCTTTTTAACATTTCAAAGAAGTCTTTGCAGTAGACCAGCTCAATACCTACATCATTTGATGTCTTGACTGCTGCCTCCTGATGGTGGATTCAATTAAAACCTTAATATTTTCTTCATTTCCCATGTGTTACTTACTGGTCCAGTTGCAAGGATTCCTGCCCCGCCCCTTTTTGGTAGGTATCTGATTAACTTTTTCAGTCATTATTGAATTGCTTTCCAAAGTGCTTGTACTATTATTTTACCTTCTCAGCAACGGTGTATGAAGGAATGTTGGCAGAATGTAAATGCTCCACATTCTTGTCAATATTTGGCATGTTCAGTCTTCTTCATTTTGGTCAAGTATTTGGGTAGGTAATGATTTCTTGTTGTGTGAATTTGCATTTCTCTCATAAATGAATGAGTCAGTAATCTTTTCATATGCTTATTTGATATTTATATATAACCTTTGATGAAGTATACAACTCTTTGGCCCATTTTCAAGCTGATTTTGGGGTCTTTTAAATATTGAACCATAAAGGTTATTTAGGAGCCCTGGTGGAACAGTGGATTCCACGTTGAGGTTCTAATCACAAGGTCAGCAGTTCAAAACCACTTGCTGCTCCAAGGGCAAAAGATGAGGCTCTCTATTCCTATAAAGATTTACAATCTCAGAAATCCACAGTGACAGTTCTACTCTGTCCTATAAGGTGGACTAGATTTGATGGTAGTGAGGGAATTGAAGAGCTATTTATATATGGGGGTACCCCACCACCAAATGGAATAAAGCTCTGTTGGGTGGAACTTTCATAGGACACGTTTTTCCTGCTTGTTGAGCATCAAGCAACTACTCTGAGTTAGTACACCCAGTGGTATCACCTGGGAAGGTTCTCTCTGGTCACAGTGAATTTTTCCATGAAAGCAGTTTCACTTGAATCTCACTTTTTTTAGTGTGATGGCCTACTAAAGAAAGTATCATACAGCTGTGAAATTTTGTTTCCTGCCCAGGTAAAAATGCCACAGAAACTGTTGTGATGTTGAGCACAGCTCACAAGGACAGCACTATGGGAAAACTCAAGTGTAGGAGTGGTTTCTTGTTTCTAAAAAGGTGAAATGTTGATTGATGACAAACCTCAGACTGGACGTAGGTCAACTTCCCAAATGTCAATTCATACTGCATTTGGAGTGTGGTCCACCAGGTCAGATTGTTAATCAAGCTTTCTATTTAGAGGTTCTGAAAAGATTGTGTTAACAGTGTGAGACAAAAAAGGCCTGATTTGTGGCAGATGGGGACGGATTTTGCATTGACAATGTGTTAGGTAGCTGAAGATAGGACTAGGGGTTGTCCCTCTTTATGCCTCCCCCCCTCCCTGACAGGAATTGGAAACTGAAGGCTGGAGGGCATGCTCACATTCAGGTCAGTACACCTGGGTAGGACCCCATCTAGGCCCATTCAGCCAATGGGGTCAACCAGTACCTCCGACCACATCTCCCAGCTGAGGACCCTGAAAGGCAAAATCCGGAGCCTGTCTGCAGCCTGTTCTTCTATCAAGCTGCTTCTCAGTGGGCCAAGCAGAGGTCTCCTCTGGCCTCAGACTCCACGTGTAGGTGTGAAATGCCTTGGGGGGGGGGTGTGAAGTTCCCTGAGGGTGGGTGTGAAGTGTCCTGAGGGTGGGTGTGAAATGCCCTGAGGGGGTGTGTGAAATGCCCTGAGGGGGTGTGTAAAGTGTCCTGAGGGTGGGTGTGAAATGTCCTGAGGGGGTGTGTGAAGTGTCCTGAGGGTGGGTATGAAGTGTCCTGAGGGGTGAGGTGTGAAGTGCCCTGAGGGTGGGTATGAAGTGCCCTGAGGGTGGGTGTGAAGTGCCCTGAGGGTGGGTGTGAAGTGTCCTGAGGGTGGGTGTGAAGTGTCCTGAGGGTGGGTGTGACGTGTCCTGAGGGTGTCTGTGTAAACCTGAAACTTGTTCTAGCCTTTATAAAACTCACTTGGATCACAAACCAGACTTCAGAGTGAATTCTTTCTCGAGAAGCCAAGGACTGATGCATTTCTCACTCAGAAACCAAACAAATGCACCTGCCCCTGCAGCCATTTCTCCCCCCACACCTGACTCATCTGACTCCCCTCCATGTGCCTTCTCTTTGTTTAAAGGACAGCAAGTTGACGACCTAGAAGAGTGAAGGAAAAAGCACGGGCAGAGCTGCCAGCCATCCAAACAGATGAGTTTGAAAAGTGTTTCCAAGAATGGAATCGCAGATTTGACAAATGTATGAAAGGTTAATGGAGAGTTCTTTGAAGGTGATAAGGTTGTTTTTTTTTTAAATGAAATACATAGCTTTGGAAAAATGCATATTTTATAAGCAAATCCCTTTTTAGGTATATTTTGCAAATATCTTCTACCAGTCTGCAGTTTATTTTTCCACTTTATTAATATACATGGTCTTTTGGAAAGAAATATTTTAATTTTTTGCTAAAGTAAAATTTATCGATTTTTACTTTTTCAGCCAAGTTTGTGCTTACATTAACCCCAGATCACTAAGATTTTTCTCTTGTTTTATTGTGAAGTTCCCCTGGTGACACCGTGGTTACGCTCTCAACAGACAGTTCAGTGGTTCAAACTCACCAGCTGCTTCTCAAGCAAAAGATGTGGCAGGCTGCTCCTGTACACATTTACAGCCTTGGAAACCCGATTGGGCTTCTTCGGGTTGTTTTTATTTATAGTCCAGAAGTTTCCCAGGTTTAGTTCTTAAATTTATGTTTGAGTCCATATTTAAATTGGGTGTGAGGTCAGGGGAAAGTTGAGGCTAAAAAACAGGTGTTGTTTTTTGTTTTGTTTTAATGAATACCCAATTGTCCAACACTATTTCTTACAAAGGTGACCCTTTCCTCATTGAACTCTCTTATCATCTTTGTAAAGAATCATTGGCTAGAGGAAATAGTCGTCTTTTCAACGAACGGTGCTGGAACAACCAGGTGTCCACACTAAAACAAGTTAGACCCTTACTTCATATTAGATGAAAGTAACTTCAAATGCATCCTGCACTATATGGAAAAGCTAAAAATATAAAAAGAAACATAAGAGCAAACCTTCATGACTTTGTACCAGACAATGTTTTTTTAACATAACACTGAAACACAAGCAAAGAAAGGAAGGGGAAAAAAGATCACTTCAAATTTTGTTTTATGCTATAAATAATACATCAAGGGAGTAGAAAAACAACCGATAGGAGGGGAGAAGACACCTGAAAGTCCCATATTTGACAGGGGGCTTGTATCTAGAATACACAAAAGCCCCACCCACACACTGTCATCCAGACCCGTCAGACTCACAGAGACTTAATAGGACCATGTAGAGCATTTCTGAGACTGGGACGTAGGGTCATGTGTTGGGCTGCTACCTGAAGGCCAGCAGTTTGGAACCACCAGCCAGTTCCAAGGGGAAAAGATGAGGCTTTTCACTCCTGTCAAGAGTTACCGTCTTAGACGCTCACAGGGGCGGGTCTACCCTGTCCTCTGGGGTTGCTATCAGTCAGCATTAACTTGATAACATTGAAAAAGTCTCCCATTCTTCCAAAACCACAGTTAACGCCCCAGTGCCTCCTATATTGTTCTACCCTGGCCTCGGATAATACACAAAGATACCTTAGAATTCAGTAACAGAAAGACAATGGACAAACAATTTGAATAGACATGCCACCATAAGAGCTACATGAATGTTGAATAAGCACATAAAACATGCACAACGTCATCCAGTCGGTGGAGAAGTGAAAATCAAAACTGTCTTCCCGCCATGGCGCAGTGTTTGGTTTGAGCTGCCAACCTTGCGGCTAACAATGTGTGAGCACTGCACCACCCGGACTCCTCCCACACCCATGGGGCTGGCTTAAGAGAAGGCCCCGTGTGGTGGGGATGTGGCAAAGCTGGGACCATCCTGCAATGCTGGTGGCATGTGAAGCAGTTGGGGCCGGGGTGGGATGTGAAGCAGTGGGGCCGTGGTGGGAATGTTGGGTGGTTTCTCATAAAGTTAAACATGCAACTCCCATCTGACCCAGCGGTTTCAGTCCGAGGCAACGAAACACACACACACATATGAGTGTTCACTGATGCATTATTCAGAAGAGCCCCAAAGTGGCAATAGCCCAAATGCCCCCTGGCCAAGCCAAACGTGGCCCACACATGCAATGGGGCATGATTCGGTAACAAAGAGGAACCACCGAGAGGCGTGCTCCGACAGGGGTGGGCCTTGGAAGCCTTGGTCTGAGTGCAAGAAGTCAGACACACAGACCGCACGGCGTTTCTACTGAAAGCTCAGGCAAGTACATGGAGACAGAGAGTACAGTAGCGCTTGCTTAGGGCGGGGGCGGGGGTGGTGGTGGAGGGGCACAGCGAATGGAGATGGGGTTTCTCTTAGCGGAGGGGGGATAAAAATGTTCTAAAACAGATTGTGGTTAGGGTTGCCGAAGCCTATGAATGTGCTAAAAAGCAATGAAAGGCCCGTGGTTTAAATGAATGGGTTTTGTATTGTGAATCATCTCCATACCAGACTCACAGCCTATTGTAACGTTTCACAGCAGCCCGATTGGACTGAGTGGAACTGGCCCAGAAGGGTTTGGAGGCTGCGAATCTTTTTGGAGACAGATTTTCATGTCTCTTGGCCATAGATTAGCCGGTGGGTTTGAACCAGCTGCGTAGCTGAGCGTGTACCCGCTGTGCCCCTGGGTCCCCAGAGTGGGATGGAACTGTTCAAAGGTCACCTGGCCAAATACAAAGGGACGTCACAAAGGTCTTAGAAAGATTCCACAGTCTTTCCATTCAACTGTTCCTTGAGCTTTCTGCAGCTCCCTCATAATGTGGGGGTCTAGTCTATTTGTATTCATCTACTTGTCTATCTTGATAGCAAACACGATATGGCCTTGATGATGATAATTTTATACTTAATCCATTAGAATAAATTGACACTCCAGTGTGAGCGTGTGCAACTTGTGCACGGATCAAGAGGCAGTGGTACGCGCAGAAGGGAATAGTGTGTGTTCTAAAACCAGGAAAAGTGTGCGTCGTGGTTGAATTAAATTATTTGCTGAGCACGGCCTCAGAGAAGCTGGATGATATGAAGAGGAGGAGGCTCTGAGGAAGGCTTTTAACAGCTTTCTCTATGCAGACGGCACAGCCTTGCTTACTGAGCATGAGGAGGACTTAAAGCCCTCGCGGGTGAAGATCAAGGACTGGAGCCTTCAGTGTGGATGACAACTCAATGTAAAGAAGACCCAAATCGTCACCATTGACCGATAGGTAACATCGTGATAAATGGAGAAGAGGTTGACGTTATGCAGGATATCCATCATCTTGCTTGACGCCACGATCAAATAAATGCCGCCCGTCATGAAACCGCACGTTTTGTTTTTAGAATTTCAATGTCTAGTAGCTTATTGCTGTAATGTATTCTGATGTATTATGTATTATGATGTATTCATGATATAGTAAAACATATAAAATCTATTAAAATACAGGTGATTTGATTATAACATATAAAAGCTATTAAAATACAGGTGATTTTTAAAAATCTTAACCTCATCTCTTGAGAAATTGCCCCAGGAGCATTTCTGTGGTTATTGATGCCTGAAACATTGCATCCTACGTGATTGCGCTTTCCTTGCCCAATTTCACTGGTCAGTGTTCTCACTGCCACGTGGGACGGAAGGGTGGGCGCACACGTCTGTGTTATCTGCGGTCTCAGTAGCCAGTCTCTCACCATTACCATGGTCAGGTGGCCCCCGGTGACCCTCACCTACTGGTGTCGAAGTCGGCGTGTAAAAGGGCTGCTCTGACCGATCGACAAGCAGGAAGCGAGAGTGTGGAAGCCCCGTGAGTAGATCATGAAAAAGCACGGTGACTTCGATCTTGCCCACTTTCTTTCGCATCGCTTATTTTGGGAAAACCAGCTGCCATGCAAAGCAGCCATCTGGGGAAGCAAGAGACGGAGACCTTGTGCCCATAGCCAGTGAGGAACTGGGTCTGTAGTCCACAGCCCTGTTAGAAGCACACCCCCATCCCCCAGTCACGGCCCGTTAGTCGCACCCCAAGCTCCTGCGAGACCTTGACCAGGACCACCCTGCCAAGCAGCTCCAGATAACCGATGTCAGAGATTTCATGAGATAACGTCTGCTAAGTGGCTGAACGTGGGAGGGTGGGGAGGGGGATCTGTGATCTAGAAAGAGATAACTAGTGTCCATTGTGGTGTCTGGACATGGGACATGCCCCTGCAAACAAAACCTACAGTTAAAGATGCCTGTGGAACAAAGCCATGGCTGGAGTCGCTGGGACTTTGCAGAGACTGTTACTGATGGCTTAAAGCAGCGGTTCTCAACCTGTGGGTCGCAACCCCTTTGGGGGCCGAACAACCCTTTCACAGGGGTCGCCTAAGACCATCAGAAAACACATAAATATTTCACAATATACAATTACATGTTGTTTTGTGATTAATCACTATGCTTTAATTATGTTCAATTTGTAACAATGAAGATACATCCCGTATATCAGATATTTATATGACAACTCATAACAGTAGCAAAATGACAGTCATGAAGCAGCAACGAAAATAATGTTATCAGTGGGAGGGTCACCACACCATGAGGATCTGTATGAAAGGGTCTCGGCATTAGGAAGGCTGAGAACCCCTGCCTTGAAGGGAAAGGGGGAGCATAGTATTGGAAACTGGAGGAAGGGAGATTTTTTAAATAAATCATTTTATTGGGGGCTCTTACAGCTCTTATAAAAATCCATACATCAATGGTATCAAGCACCTTTGTACATATGCTGCCATCATCATTTTCAAAACTTTTTCTTTCTACTTGAGCCCTTGATATTAGCTCCTCCTTTCCCTCTCCCTCCTCTGCCCTCCCACCCTTGTGATCCCTTGATAAATTATAAATTATTATTATTATTTTCCTATCTTACACCAGCCGTGGTCTCCCTTCGCCCATGTTTCTGTTGTTTGTCCCCTAGGTTGTGTGTGTGTGTTATACATCAATCATTGTGATAGGTTCCCCTTTCTCTCCCTTCTCTCCCCTCTTCCCCCACCCTCATGGTATCACTACTCCCATTACTGTTCCTGAGGGGGTTATCTGGCCTGGATTCTGTGCATCAAGAGCTCTTATCTGTACCTGTGTACATGCTCCGGTCCAGCTGGATGTGTAAGGTAGACTGGGATCATAATAGGTGGGGGGGGGAGGGGAAGCATTAAAGAACGAGAGGAATGTTGTGCTTCCTTGGTGCTGTACTACATAATGCACCCTGGCTGCCTCTTCAGGAGGGGAGATTCTTGTCCTGCAGATAGCGAAAATTCAACAACATTATAATTAGATGCTCCAGCAACACTGTTGCCTGGAAACGTGTGGAAAGCAGACTGGATACCTCATGGATTCAGAACTTTTGGCTTTCCATGCACCTACAGGCCACAGTGTTGCTGGAGCATCTCATTGTAGTTCACCATAACCCTGCTCAGCAACAGTGTTGCCGCAGAGAGGATCCTGTCACTGGATCATCAGGCTCAAGGGATTGCACCCCACAGCCTGCAGGCTCCTGTATGTCTGCTTACAGTCAGAGGAGAGAGACCCCCTACAGGAAAGGCTGCTTTTGAACAAATGGAGATAGGACTTGCTGCCTTTGAGTATTCCCGCCGCTCCAGATAGAAACCATGCCAACAGGGAGAAATGCATTCTGGGAAAATACCAAACCCAGAGGTCTTTGGGGGAAATCGTGAAATCTTTTGCCACTTCAGAAAGCTCACAGGTGGTTCCTCCGAGCACTCTCCAGTCCAGCAACAGTTCTAAAGCGTGAGGGACGCAACTTGCTAGCAATGAGTCACTAGCTGGGTCGTGCTTCTGGAGCCAGACAGCTTTCTGAGGTGGCCAGTGGCCCCAGGAGGACTGTGATGAGCAGGTATGAATTGTCAAGGGCTGCCGAGAAAATAGAGCTTCGTGGCCAAGAACACAAACTACCATGTACTGAGCATATGGGCTTGTACCTTGTCCTTCAGTTTCCTCGTCAGTAAAAGTGGGGATCCTCGCATGTACCTTATAGAGTGTGGGGGGATGCTAAGTGGCTTGCCAGGCGTCCACACTTAGGCAAGTGACTGATAGGTAGACTGATAAGCAAGAGGTCGTTGTTATTGTTTGGGAGGGGAAGTGAAAAAGCTTAAATTTCTTATAGTAAAGCAGGGTGTGAACCCAAGCTGCTGTGATTTGGGCAAAAAGAGGAACTCTGGCTTCATTTGTTGTCCCTGGCTACCGAGGTCAAGATAGGGCAGTACCCCAAGGACAAGCAGGAGGGTCCGTCCGACGGCTTCTCATGTGCAAGTGGCACAGGGCAACCCAGACAGAGACAAGACTGGAAAGGACGGAGCGAGCGACGGCGAGCTGCCTGTGGTCTGAGGACCCTTAGCATCAGATCAGTAACCTAGAAAGGCAGTTTGAAAGCAAGCGTGCTCAGCATCCTCACTTTAGTCAGGTGGACAGAGAGGTTTGGAAGGTTTATGAATGTCTTAGGGCTATTTTTTTTAAATCATTTTATTGGGGACTCATACAACTCTCATCAGAATCCATCCATCCATCCATTATGTCAAGCACATTTGTACATTTGTTGCCATCATCATTCTCAAAATATTTGCTTTCTACTTGAGCCCTTGGTTTCAGATCCTCATTTTTCCTCTATCCCCCTCCCCCCTCAGGAACTCTTGATAATTTATAAATTATGTCCCATGTCTCCACCCACTTTTCTGTTGTCTATCCACCTGGGAGGGGGTTATATGTAGATCATTGTGATTGGTTCCCACATTTCTCCCCCACATTCCCCTTCCCATCCTGGCATCTCTACTCTCATTATTGGTCCTGAGGGGTTTATCTGTCCTGGGTTCCCTGTGTTTCCAGCTTTTATTTCTACCAGCATACATTCTCTGGTCTATCTAGATTTGTAAGGTAGAATTGGGATCATGATGGTGGGGGAGCAGATGGGGAGGAAACATTTAAGAACTAGAGGAAAGTTGTATGTTTCATCATTGCTACACTGCACCCTGACTGGCTCATCTCCTCTCTGTGACCCTTCTGTAAGGGGATGTCCACTTGCCACCAAATGAGCTTTGGGTCTCCAGTCCGCACTTCCCCTCATTCACAATGATATGATTTTTTGTTCTTTGATACCTGATAACTGATCCTATTGACACTTCATGATCACACAGGCTGGTGTGATTCTTCCATGTGGGCTTTGTTGCTTCTCAGCTAGAAGACCACTTGTTTATCTTCAAGCCTTAAGGCCCCAGATGCTATATTTTGATAGCTGAGCACCATCAGCTTTCTTCACCACATTTGCATATGCACCCATTTTGTCTTCAGCGATTGTGTTGGAAAGGTGAGCATCATAGAATGCCAGGTTAATAGAGCAAAGTGTTCTTGCCTTGAAGGAGTACTTGAGTAGAGACCCAAAGTCTATCTGCTACCTTCATACTAAACCTATAAATATATGCACATAGCTCTATTTCCTCATTGTTATATGTAAATATATTTACATATGCATATGCCTATATTTAGACCTCTATAAATAATCCTAGGGATACTTATAATGAATTACCACACACATGTGGGCTTAAAGCTTCCAAAATTTATTCTCTCACAATTCTGAGGCTTAAAACTCCAAAATGAAGGTCAAAAGTGAAAGGGCTAAAGCAGAGAGACTGGTCTCTCCTAATAACATATCAAAGTATGTGAGCTGAGATGCAATCCAAAGGCGAGGTTCTTCTAAGCAGGACATGGCAGATGGAGAGAGGTACAGAGAAAGAGGCCATGCCACAGCAAGGCAAGGAATAGAGTCGGTGCAGCTATAAGCCAAAAGATGTCATGAGCCACGAGAAGCTACGAAGAGGTAAGGGAGGGGTCTGAAAGAGAGGAAGATCTCAGGGAGATGGGTTGACACGATGGCTTCAACACTGGACTCACCTGAACAGCAGCTGTGGGATGGTGCAGGGCTGGACAGCCCTTCATTCGGGTGTGCAGAGGGTGTCTGTCCGTTAGGAGGAGCATGATGGCACCTACTCACAAGAAGTCATTAAATGTAAGAGACAGCTCTAATCCAGCATGCTCTCCTGTCAGCTAATTACATGTGCACAGTCTCGTTGCTGCACATTCTGAGGTTCCAGGGAGCTCTGAATTACAGCGAGGACATGGGTCAGCTAGTGTGTGACAGAGCTGGTCCCGACACGAAGGAGCCGCCACCACCTCCCAGTGACAACAACACAGACATGGAGTCTGCAAGCAGCTAGGAGAGAGCCTGTCGTCAACTGCTGGCAAGAAGGGGCTGAAATAAAATAGATGTCAACACAAGGTGATGCTCTTAGCTAGCATTTATTAAGCACGTACTATGTGCTAATCACAAGTATATCTGGAGAAAGCTTTTCTGACCTAGATAAATGATCATTTCACATATGCCAACCTAATGTATGACATCATTTCATCATGATAAACCTTAATACGGTGTCTACTAGTCTTGGCCCCAGGTGAAGAAACTGAAGAACGAACGGTTAGTTGGCCTACCCAAGGTCACACCACCGTTAAGTGGGAGAGCCAGTTTTCCAATCCAGAGAAGCAGTCCTTGACCTAACAGCCCCCCTGCGATGGCTCTGCACACCATTCTCACCCACAGAGCCAAGAAGACTGCTTTCCTCAGGGGATCAGATCACCCCCAAACCTCCTGGGACCTTATCAGAGAGAAGCGCCAGCAGGAGCGGCCCTGGAGCTCATGCCGAGGGCGCTTGCACAGTGCAACTGCTGGTGAGCACAGGGCATCCCGGTGGACACATCTGCTTCTCCAAAGACCAGCTGCCGAAACACCATTGCTGGTCTCCCAGCACCAGCGTCTCCCTAGCGCAATGGAGCATCAGTGCCTTGCCTTGCGTGCATGGTGTGGGTTATTTCCCTGGGGAAACCTCGCCATTGCTTTTGTCTGGCTTCCCCAGGTTGGGGGGGGGGGGGGTCTGAGGCATGATTGGTGCCACCTCCCTCCAGCCCCTCGGCCCGCGAGAGTGAGAGGGATCATTTGATGTGACCCACGCTGGGGACCCCAAATGTCCCACTGTGTTCTTCACTGGTCTCCAGCAAAACAAGAAATGAAGGACAAAGGGAAGCTCTTCCTGAAACGAAACGTAGTCCGCGCACAGCATTCTACTGGGACACACGGTTCCTTGCTCCTCTCTCTCTCTCGCTCTCTCTCTCTCTGTGTGTGTGTGTGTGTGGTAGCACCAGCTTCCTTGTCTGGTGCTTACTGTCGGCGTTGCACATGAACTTCATGGTTTCTCCAGCCGCAACCCTGCTTTGTGACGTTTCAGTTTCAAGTTCCCCTCTTCGCTGCCGCATTCTTTGATATTTCTTTGCCCACTTTCTCTGGAGAAAAAGTGAAATCTGGTCAGCATAACATGCCCCTTTATACACCAGACCCGTGTCCAATGCTGCCGGCCAACCGGCTGCTTTGGGTCAGGTGCCCGCCGCTGGTCTCATCATCGAGCAGGGTCCTAGGGCCTCAGACCCTGCTGTCCTTTGAGCAAGTAGTGAAGATGAGCCTTTGTGAAGGGACTTCAAAGGCAGATGCTGTGACTGACATGGCTGAGATGAAAGCCCAATGTTGAAGTTTCTCATCCCAGGAAAATGTCCGTCATCATCTGGAAGGTCCGACTGAGGTCCACATGGGCTCCCAGGAGGAAGGTGGCGCAGGACTCACACAGAACAGGCAGGATCCAGTCCAAGGCAGAGCGGGAGACTCAGAGTCAGGCATATCAAGGAAGTAAAACCAGTCGATCTTGGTAAATAATCGGATGGGAGAGATGAGCAAGAGGGAGACTTGATGATGCTACTGTTTGTTCACTGAGGGAAGAACAGGGGACGAAAGAGAAAAGGCGGGTTCTGGTTTGACACGTTGAGCAATTGCCAACAGAAAGAGGTTTGTCCAGCTGTCAAGTTGAGGAGAGAAGCCTGCAATGGAAGTCTACCTGTGAGAGTTCTCAGCACCTACAGGTGCTTGGCTGGCACCCTCAATGGACGGTTTCACACAGGGAGAAGAGGATCGCTTAGGAGATGCCCAACACTGACAGATCCATTTTGGGTTGAGTGAGAGAAGGCATGAATGAGCTGGCCAGGATTTTCTCATATCCCCGCCTTGCCCAGGGGGAAAGGGGGGAGTGGAATGAAGAGGGATTTTGATGCCAACACTGAATCTCCGCAAGGAGACAGATTGGCAGTGTCTGCAACAATGGGCATGGGGTAGGCATAGGGACAGCGTGAGGACGGTGCAGGACTGGGGGGCGTTCTGTTCTGTTGTGCATGGATGGGGTGACGATCATCGGCGCCACCGACGTGATGGCAATGGACAAAAACAGCCACATGCCTTTGGGCTTGACCTTTGAACTTCGTGCAGCCTTGGTTTCACTTGGTCCCACTCATCGTGAACGGAGTGTAACGATATGTCCCTCACCAAGTGCTGGTGAGGATCACACACCATCGAAGAGTGGAGTTCAAGGGACAGAGTGGGCTGTTCACAGTGGCCGCTCCACAGAAATGATGGGCCCCTTCCTTTTCGCAAACCACTTTGCTCTGAAATGCAGCAAAGCATGTTGGGTAACAGGCATTCTGAGATGATCATACCATTAACCGGAAGTCTCAACAGGACTACTGACCATATGCATAGCCTCCTCTGGAGCTAATGCCAAGTCTGTTTGAGATCTGAAACAACTAGCCCCATGTTCTCACTCCCAGAGAGATGTCCCTTCTTGAGAACTCCCATCAGCCTAAGACCTATCCATCTGAGCTCTGCTCCCCAGGAACTTCCTCCCTTGCCTCTAGCCGCTTAGGTACCTGCCACACTTGAAGGTGGGTAAGCAGTTGGCGAGTCCTGGACCCTTCCAGTTGCCCAAGAGTGCCCAAGGATAGTGCGTGTACCAGTGCTGCCCAGGTAGAAAGCACACGGGGGAGAGGGGACGGTGGGCTGCATTCACTTGATGCCAAACCTGAAATACTTGGGAGTTAATTTATTCAGGTCAGAAGATTAATTCAAAGAAGATGATCGATGCCTATTGGGAGAAATAAATAAAGACAAAATAAATGGAGAGCAGACCCACTCCAAGCTAGAAGACTAGCTAGAGAAAAGGCAACTTTTTTTCTCTTGAGTTTCTATATAGGTTTCAGGTGTTACCCAAGGAAAACATTATGAGAGCCTGACAAATGCATAGTGATGCTCAGTTACCAGATTAAATGGCTTAAAAGACCAAAGCTTGTTTTGAAAGGGTAGGAGAGTACATTTAGTCTACCAGCTTTCATAACATATTACAGAGACACGGTTATCCAAACCATATGGTAACACTGGAAACAAATGATCGGTGAAAGAGATGAGATGATCCAACATTAATTCAATCTACACTCAAAGTATATGCAATCCAACAATGAAGAAAATAATTACTATATAATGTTTGGGGACAACTGTCTTGAATAAGGATTATAAACCAACCTTAGAATGTTTTCTGCCATCAATTCCACAGGAGATGTTGTGCATGTCTGGAAAACCAACCGTACAAAAAGCCAAGAAAGGACAATTCCACACTTGCCATATTGGAAGAGATTTCATTATAAGAGACCCAAAAAAAGATTTTCAAGTTAAATAAAAATAAGAACTTTTTGTTGACTAAAACATAGAAAATCATAAGAGGAAAATAACAGCCTGGAAGAAATAACAAATGTCTACACCTAAAATATATTGATTTTTGATACAAAAAACTCACTCAGTAAGCAATAAGAGAGATGAACAGATAGTTTACGTGAAAGTACAGATGGTAAATCAAAACACAGAAAAGTACCTGGATCTATCAGAAATGAAAGAGATGTAAACAAACAGGCTCCAGGGTATCTGTGCACACTTGCAAAACTAGTCGAAAGAAAGCAAAGTGATAAAACCCGATGCTGGCCGGAGACACAGTGTACAAATTGCACCTGACCTCATCCCACCACACCGAGGCAAAGCATTGGGGGAGTGCAGAGGAACAGCAAGGGAATGGAGCGGCAAGTTCCCCAGGGAATGCTGAAAGTGGACTTTGGGGAAAGGGCATGATGCCCCAACAAACTGGACTAGAAAACACTCCTAAAGGCCAACAAACGATCCTTGAACTAACTATAAGCTTTCTTTCTTGATGTGTTTTGTTTTGTTCTTTGTCAGTGGTTTGTTGTTGTTGTTTTGTTGTCTGGTTGTATACTGATGCTTTGTCTTCCTCTGTTGTGTTTTTGTGCATGTTATTATCTCCACAGGTCTGTCTAAATAAGACAGGCTGGATGAACTATCTGGAGGAAAAACAACAGGACCGACACTTCCAGGGGGACTTGGGATAGGAGGAGGTGGGGTGGAGGTAAGGAAGTGGTGTTAACAAACCCAGGGACAAGGGAACAACATGGGATAAATTGGTGGTGAGGGGGGAGTGGCAGGTCTGGTAGGGAATGATTAAGGGTAAGGTTACGTAAAGAAGAGGTATAGCTGTAACCCAGGTGGAGACGGAGCATGGTAGTAGGCCAGGAGGAAAGTCAAGGGAGATGGAGGAAAGAGCTAGGAGTCAAGGGGCATTTATAGAGGTCTAGACAAAGACATGTACATGCAAATATACATGTATATGAGGATGGGGAAATAGATCTATGTGTCTATATTTATAGGTTTAGTATTAAGGTGGCAGAAGGCCCTTGGGCCTCTACTCAAGCACTCCCTCAATGAATGAATACTTTCTTTTATTAAATTGGCACTCTATGATGCTCACCCTCCCGACACAACTGCTGAAGCCAAAGCAGGTGAACAAGTAAATGTGGTGAAGAAAGCTGATGGTTCCCGACTATCAAAAGAGATAGTGTCTGGGGTCTTAAAGGCTTGAAGATAAATACGCGGCCATCTAGCTCAGAAGCAACCAAGCCCACATGGAAGAACACACCAGCCTGTGTGATCACGTGGTCCCGAAGGGATCAGTTATCAGGCATCAAAGAACAAAACTCATATCACTGGGTGCACACCACCATGATACGATCGCTGAGGACAAACAAGGACAAACGGGTACATAAGTGTCTGGGGTCTTAAAGGCTTGAAGGTGAGCAAGCGGCCATCTAGCTCAGAAGCAACAAAGCCCACGTGGAAGAAGCACACCAGTCTGTGTGATCATGAGGTACCAAAGGGATTAGGTATAAGGCATCATCCAATATATATATATATATATATATATATATATATATATATATATATATATATATATATATATATATATATACATACCATAGTGAATGAAGGGGGAATTGCAGAGTGGAGACCCAAAGCCCATTTGTTGGCCACTGGAGATCCCCTCGCAGAGGGATTTAGGGGAGGAGATGAGTCAGTCAGGGTGCGATGTAGCACCGATGAAGAATACAGCTTTCCCCCAGATGCTGGATGCTTCCTCCCCACAACTACCATGATCCGAATTCTACCTTGCAAGACTGGATAGAGCAGAGGTTGTACACTGGTGCATATAGGAGCTGGAGGCACAGGGAATCCAGGGTGGATGATACCTTCAGGACCAGTGGTGTGAGGGGTGATACTGGGAGAGTAGAGGGTGAGTGGGATGGAAAGGGGGAACCAATTACAAGGATCGACAACAGAGAAGAGGGTGAAGGGAGACGCCGGATAGGGCAAGATATGACAAAATAATAATCTATAAATTATCAAGGGCTCATGAAGGAGAGGGGAGCGGGGAGGGAGGGGAAAAAAGAGGACCTGATGCAAAGGGCTTAAGTGGAGAGCAAATTCTTTGAGAATAATTGGGGCAGGGAATGTGCGGATGTGCTTTATACAATTGATGTATGTAGATGTATGGATTGTGGTAAGCGTCGTATGAGCCCCTAATAAAATGTTTAAAAATTAAAAATAAAACAAAACAAAAAAAATGGTGCTGGAAGAGCCCTGAGGAACCGACAGGGGAGTCTGAGAAACCTGGCGCAGGGCCTAGGGGGCCAGTAAGGAGACAACACAGCTCGCATGGGGCCCGCTTGGAGCCTTCCCTGGGGTGAGGTAATTAACTTCTGTGTCGGGTTTCCTTGCCGGTCACGTGTGGTTTGAAATCGTTAAGATGCTCATATTTGAAGGACTTTGGAGCATTTCTAACTCGTCAAAAGTGGAGTCCTCTCGAGGGGGTCCCACCTGCTGAAGCCAAGACTGAGCTGCAAGGTGAGCAGAGGGCTGCCAGGGGACACGGCCACATCCCACCCTGACTGAAACTCTAAGGACAAACAGCTAGGTGGCTCTGGGCACTCAGTGGGGATGAGGAAGCCCCAGAATAGTATGGGGGTGAGAAGAAAGGATAGGGGGCGGGAGTGGGAGGAGAGAGCTGCCCTATGGCACTAAGGGACAGAGAGCTCCTGGCTGGAGGCAGACCTGTGCATGAGGTTCTAGGAGGCCCCCTGGAAAAGGAGCACATGGACCCACCCCCTCCCCAGCCACCCCCGCATTCTCCTCCCCCTTCTCCTAGAGAGACGAGTGGCAGACAAGAGCAGCAAGGGCAGTGTCCTTGCGTGGCACAAATGGCTCACGGACTCAGCTGCTTTGCAAAAGGTTGGGAGCCAGAGTCCACTCAGGGGAGCCTCCGAAGAAAGTCCTGGTGACCTGCTTCTAGGAAGTCAGCCATCAGGAACCCTAGGGAGCATCGGGGTTCACCAGGAGTCCAGAGTGACTCAGTGGCAACCCCAAGTTGGTTGACTATTATTGGGGGAGGCTTCTTCCCCCTCATGTTCTCTCCATTCTAGGAGGATGGATGTGGACTTTTGAGCCCAAAAGATCATTTCTTCAACAAATATTTGCCTCAATTCCAGATCTAGGTGCAAATCCCAGTTCCACGAATGATTAATGACGTAGGTTTGTTTAAAATAAAAATAGGGGGTTGTCACAATCCTGAATCTCAAGTTCTCCCATCTGTAAAGTGGAGTCACAGAATCCCTGGACCAGTCTGCTGTGCTGTGTGTGAAGATGTCACACACAGTCTCTCCCTTGAGGCTGCCAGGCCCCTCCCAGCACTTCGCCTGGCCCAGGTGCTCATCTCCATCTGTTGTCACGGAGACGGAGACGCCGCCGCCTCAGTCTGAGGAAGAGCTTTAGAGGCTCCCAAGCCCAGGGCCTCATGATGTCAGCTCCCTCGAAATATGCAAATCAAGATAAAAACATCACCAACTAAAATTTTTGTAATTAATGTAGTATCAAATTTACACATATACCAGAAATACAGCTGCTTTTGCTTCATTTATTTACACACACACACACACACGCGCGCGCACACACACACACACACACACACCTGCTAACCAGCCCTGGTGGTGTAGTGGTTAAGTGCTCACTGCTAACAGAAAGGCCCACGGTTGGAGTTGCTCAGTGGGAGGAAACTGAGGAAAGCTGTTTCTGTCAAGACTCAGACACCAAACTCCTGGCCATGGAGTCAGCGCTGAGTCACAGACACGATGGAGCAGAACTGCCCCTTCGGGGTCCCGAGATTGTAACTCTTGACTCCGAGATTGTAACTCTTGACGGGAGCAGAAAGTCTGGTCCTCCAGCAGAGCAGCTGGTGGTCTCAAACTGCTGACCTTGAGGTTAGCAGCCCACGGTGTTACCACTACACTGCCAGGGCTTGGGAACCCTGTGGGCCAGTTCTGCTCTGTCCTATCGGGTTGCTATGTATCACGATCAAGTTGTATTCCTGTGTTATTGGTGGGGAGCAAGCATTCCTAGGGACTGAACTGAAAACTGGACATGCAGTGACCAGCTGGGGAATGAGGACCTGAATGGAGAGCTGGGATGACCCCGATTGTTAGCATAAACCAGCCTCTAACAATCACGGGGTTCGGTCCGTAGGCTCAGTTGTATGGCTATAATATATAAAGATCATAGTAAAGTCATAGAAAATAAGAGAGATAGAAGAGAAGATAAAATAAAGGAGTCAGACACATTTTATGGTAGCATGCACCCCTCCAGGATGGCAGCCAGGTCTGTGCAGAGAGAGGAAGGAGGAGACAAGGAGAGAGTGCATCTTTACTGTCTTGGGATATTTGTAGGTAGCCATAAGACATGCATGTTCAATAGTTATGTATATCACAAGGTGGGTGGTAACCACAGTAAAGTCTCTGAGCTCACAGGTGAGAAAATCTAATACCTGCATTTGGGGAAGGTATGAGGGGGGGGGGGGTGGATGCCACCACGGGAGGAGATGACAGGAATGTCTGCTTCTACAGGGAGAAAGAATCAACCAGGTGCTCACTTTAAGGCAGCATAGCTGTTAGGGGAGAATCTGTGGGAATGCTATTTAAAGCAGGATAATGTACTTGGACTTTATCTCTGTATTAGTCTGGGTACTTTAGAGAAACAAATCATAACATGGAGAGTAGATGTGTGTTTGCCCTCTCCCTTGTGGTACTTTTTCTTGTCTAGCCAGAGGGCAGATAAAGCCACACTATTTACTCGGTTGTTTTCCCAGGGAAATATGGGAAGTATGAAAATAGAAAGTTTGTAAACTCACTTGCTTTGAGCCATTAAAATTTGATCTTTAGGTGGGTTTAGGTCATGCCTCCAAAGCTAGGCAAAGAAAGTTATGCCACACCCAGTGCTTTGGAGTACTCGGGAACCAATGGTCTTTGTCAGAAGCTGGAAAAAATCTGGAACCATGAAGAAAACTCCTCTCTGGGACTGAAGGTTAAAGGGAGCCTGTGGGCAGGCTGAAATGCTTGCTAGGTGACCACCTGGATCTACTTGTTGAGTGGAAGTGGGAGAAATGCAGCAATAAAGAAACGGGTTGAGTTTAGCCACTGACACCTGTGGACTTGGTTTACAGGAAAAAAGGGAGGAGATGAGAGCAGGTTGACTGGTATAAAGTTCATGACCTAGTACTAGGGGGCAAGGCTTGTTGAGTACTGGTGAGAGCCCATGCTCTAACGGCAAGGCCACCAATGGGCCCCCTGTGGAGGCTGAGTGAGGCAGCCCACAGTGAGTTGACCAAAACCCACCAGCTGGAGATTTTTGAGTCTGTGAACTGTGCATACTGTTGCTGACTCTACGGATGGCCTGGCTGGGTTTGACTTTGCTTATGGATGCAGACTTCACAAGGTTCCAAATGGAATGAAAACTCTTCATGTCAAAAAATGATTGTCTTCTCAGAGAACTGGGCTGATGTAAGTGGGCAGCATATAAATTGGATACTCAAAATTGGGGGTACAAAGGCATAGGTGAGGGGAACATATTCACAGGATTATAGGATTAAGGTGTAGGTGTTACTTAATTGCAATCATGAAGCTAAAGAATTGTGTACAGGTGCCAGATTGGCAAGGGGTGGATTGAGGTCGTTAGTTTATTGTGCCAATCTGGCCGATAAACACATGTAGGGTTAATGGAAGAACAGCGAGATAAATGGCTCGGTGAGCCTCGCCTTTCTAGTTCTCAGGTCTCTGCCTTCCTGATGGTCACAGTAGGGTGCAGTTCCCTGCTTCAGCTGGCAGGGCTGACTTCCTGCAAGACATCCCAAAGGAGAAGCCACATGGACCTACCCTGATGCAGCCCTGGGTGCTGGAGCAGCCATGTGGAGACCCCTGCCAGAGCTGAGATGCTTACACGGTCACTGATTCAGCTTTCCTCCTGCAGTCAGCATCATAGTGTGTGTTTTGTGAGATTGAGGAGGATTTTGTGGATTGGTGTAGGACATATGGGTTAATGGGTTAATGTTGGACTTGTGGGCTTGGGCAGTACTGGATTGGGATATTTTCTTGATGCGCACTTACCCTTTATATAAAACTCTCTCTTACACATGAACTTCTGTGGATTTGTTTCTCTAAAGTACCCAGACTAACACAATCTCTAACTTACCAAAGTGGCGGCTTTCCTACAGTGGAATACTAGCTTTCCGGTTCCCGCTGTTATAAGTTAGGGAATAGAGTCCTCCTCGCATTTCCCTCCATGTTAGTGTCTCACATCCTAAGGGCAGAACTTCAGCTGGAGGGCAAGTGGGGTGGTGATGGCTCTCTTTAATGGCGCGACCACTTGTCCAGAACCTCTCCCGTCACACTCATAGGTACAGGAGGCAAAATAGTCAACACAGAGCTGGCCAATCAGAACAGGCCTGGGACAAGGGTGGGACCTCTGCTTGTGGACTCGTGATAAAGGGGGTGAATAAAGAAAGGTGCTAGGGGGCAGGGGCACTCTGGGCAGGTGCTAGTCATCAGCTGAGTGTTGGCAGGTGCAGACAATTAAGCTCTTGACCACTAGCTAAACAGTTTGTAGGTAGAACCCACCCAGACTGTAGAACTGTTTCTGAAAAGTCACAGCCTCGGGAACCCAACGGAGCCCTTCTACTCTGAGCACACGTGACTGTCAGGAGTTGCAATCAACTCAATGGCAACCAACAACAGGGCGGTATTTCCGGTTGCCAACAGCCAGCAAGGTGGATCACACGTGTGTAACGATTAAAAACCAGCTGGATCAAAAGACTTCCCTTCCCTAGGTCCAAATTTCCTGCCTATAAAATAAAAAAAGCCAGAATGTCTGGTTGGATCGAGACTGGTGGCACCCCAAGACCGTGACTCTGAGTCACCCTTCAGGCCTGAAACTGGACTCACCCCCACAACTCGACTCTGTTTGCCAGGCAGCAGTGGGTCTGCAAGAGGGGCTCTAATACCAGAGAGGGGGCGCTCCTCAGAACAACCAACCATTTGGGATCAAAAGGGGAGCGTCTGCCTGAGGACAAAGGTGAGAAGGCAGGCTGGGCTGGACGGGAGGAAGGCTGGGACTGGCAAACACAGGGAGCGGGAGGGGGGTGGACATTGCAGAGACTGCAATCAAGGACACACAACAAGTGTGTGTGGATAGTTGACTGGCAAACTGTTTTTCTCTGTAACTTTCACCCAGTTCACACTCACACCCAGTTCACACTCACCCAGTTCACCCAGTACACCCCTTCATCTTGTGGTTCACTCTAGCTCTGATTTCTTATGCTCTTTGTATATAATAATAGCCATTTGTAAAAGGTGGTACGATATAGTAATAGCACCTGCTCTGAAAGTGGTGATGGTTCCAATCCCAGCTGCCATCGTGTCACTCGGGTCCAACTTGATCAATGTCTCTGAGCCTCCACTTTTCATAAATTCAACAAATATTTATTGAGGGTTTTTGTTGTTTTGTTTTTAATGTACCCGGTCTTATGGACATGTGGGGAAGCACTGTTTATTTAGGACTGCTAGGATGTAAGTCACAGAGACCTACTCAAGCCAGCTTTGGCAAAAACCAGAATGCCTGAGTAATATAGTTCACAGAGGTCATGCTCCACATTCTGCTGGAGAGTGACTGGGGTCTTAAAAGCTCATGCGCAGCCATTTAAGGTACAACTACTGGCTTCTCTTTGTCCAGAAGAA
The DNA here is from genome assembly GCF_050624435.1 of Tenrec ecaudatus. Taxonomy (NCBI): domain Eukaryota; kingdom Metazoa; phylum Chordata; class Mammalia; order Afrosoricida; family Tenrecidae; genus Tenrec; species Tenrec ecaudatus. Next base: position 63,091,305 of record NC_134546.1, on the reverse strand, counting down.
AGAAGAGGGCTGAAAATCAAAAGTCATATGGAAACAATTAGCCCAACCAACTAATGGGTCACGTGGAATTAGGTGGAAAGGTCCCCACTCTTTGCAGAACAAAAACAATTTCAGGCAGATCAACCGAAGCTCACGGAAATTGTGTCCAGAAGGAGTGAGAAGCAAAGAGGAGAATGCAGCAGGAGACCAGAAGCCCAAAACCCTGAGACCAGAAGAACTAGATGGTGCCCAGCTGTGACTACCAACTACTCTGAAAAGGATCCATTAGAAGGTCATGGCTAGAATGAGAAACACACTCAAGCTCAGGAGTTCTGCTCGGACAGAGACAGCGGGGTCTCCTGGGATTATGCCCCTTAGTTACCCTTCAGGTCAGGAAGTGAATTCACCCCTGCATGACAATAATCAACCAGTTAAGATCAAAAGGGCAGCATTTACCCAAGCACGAAGCTCAGAGCATTTTAGGAGGGATGAGTGATGGTACAAGGAGGATGTCTCATCACAATGAGACAATATGTCTGAATTGTTGAACGTGACACTGATGATCTGCTCCGTAAACCTTCACCTAATAAACTGTTTTTTAAGAAAGCAAACAAAAACTGGATTGCGCTTAGAAGAATGTAGGCAAGACATGGGGGCCTCAACCCGGAATGCAGCCAGACCTCTGCTGGGGCCAGGACTGGCATGCCTGACAGGATCTCTTCTGTCATTGGGTCTCCTGCTACATTCTCCCCTGTCTCCCTCTCCCCTTCCAGACCCGGTGATTCCCAGGCTGATAGGACAGGATGTGGTTGCCTCTGCAAACAATGGGGACCTTTCCACCTAATTCCAAATCCTTGAGAGAGAGAATCAAGGGGGCCAACCTTGGATCTTAATCCAATCACCTCTGACTACCGAGTGGGACCTCTTGGTGCAAACATGGCTTCAGGGTATCATTCCGTGGGTGGGGGATTCCCATCCCAGAGACACAGGTACAGTGTGGGTCATGCTGCGCTTACCTCGAGGGCGAGCTCCACAAATGTGGGGAAACAGGCAACAGTGTTGCCTTGAACAGTAGGTGCCCCGTGTAGCTGCATGTTAGCTCCCTTGTGGATGGAACCGCGTGAGCGAGGTAAGCTTGTGCTTACTTCTGCTTACTAATCTGGATGGAACCGCTTTCCCAGCTGGGAACAGCCGGTCTTCAGAGTTTGTCTTCTACCCACCCAGGCTGTGTGGGAGGGCCCTTTCTTTCCCTCGTTTTAGTACCCACAGGGTTGCAATGGATGGATGGATAGATGGATTGTGATACGAGTTGTATGAGCCCCCAATAAAATGCTTTTAATTAATTAATTAAACAATAATTTGAGGAAAGGATCAAGAAAAGGGTTCACGTCTTCCTACCCCCAACACGAATCTGAGTCACTGGCTTCACTTCTCTTGGCCTCAGTTTCCCCACCAGGCAAATGAAGACGCTTGGCCACAAGCGTGCAGCCCACCTGAATCTATTCATTTGCAAGGACTGGACAGGATACTTATATATGTGTGTGTGTATATAAAGATAGATATATATTCAGTTTCATTAGCATTTTGTCCATGTCATGTAATTCAATGATTCAATCGTATCAAGAAGAGTTGTACAATTGTCATCATAGTCAATTCTAGAACATTTTCTCTTTCCTTGTAGCCAGTGTTATTCATGTCGTAATTACTACTTTTTTCTAATTGTGGCAAAAATAGACACAACAGAACGTTCTCTAATTCCACAACTTCTACTTGTGTAAACCAGTGTCACTGATCACACTCTGTCCTGTACAGCCCCTATGGACGTCCATTTCCAAATTATTCTACCATGTTGACATAAACTCAATGCCCCCAACACCACAGCTTCCCCCCCTTCACCTATGGTACTCATCGGTCAAGTTGGGCTTCTCCCCCACCCCACCCCCTTTAAAATGAGTTGCATAATATCAATCAGTTCTAGTGTTCCTTCCCCACTCCCACGTTCATTGTCTGCTCCCCAAACCCCCTCATCCTCTCTACTCCCACCCCACCCTCAAGTCCCCTCTAAGCCCTTGCATCAGTTATTATCTCTATGCATCTACTCCTTTGCTTCACAAGCTGGGGACCCAACAGAAACAATACAAACAAAACAAAAATCAAAGTGGTAAGGATAAAATAATAATAATATAAAGATGAAAATACAAATAATGAGTAAGAAAGAAAAGACCACCATCAATATTTAAAAACCAGGGAAGACATTTTGTCATGGAACGAGCAAGAAATACTTGTGCCTAGAACAAATTCAGGTTGTGTCAAGAGGGAGGCTAACTGACCAAGTATCAAGTTCGATCCAACATAATCAAGTTTACCAGGCTCTCCATCTGACATCTGTGGCTACAGGGATTGTCCAGTGACTTAATCTAAGTGGATACTCTGCAGGTGGGTTTGGGGCCCCCCTGTCCTCCATAGCCTTCTACAGATTGGGTGTTCACAATTAAAGCTGTGATACTTTTCCCTGCATCAGATTTGGATTTTGTTATTGTCATCTTTGGATCACACAAGCTGGTGGACTCCATTGACTGCTCCCTTAGATGACTGCTTGATTGAATACAATCCTTTAAGACCCCAGACACTGCTGTGATTGATAGCCAGGCACCATCTGCTTTCTTCACCACACTGTGCAGTAGCACCCTTATCTTCAGTGATCCTTTCACAAAGGCGACTATCAAACAGGGCCATGTGATCCGAACTAATTGTTCATGGATGGGGTGTTGAATTAACTAGGAGCCCAGAATCCAGAGGTACAAAGGAGCTTGGCCAGGCGAGGCCTCAGTCCTCCCCCACACTCCCTTTTGGGTGTAGGAGAGGTGCTCTGCCCAGCTGTTTCATGCTGTGGGATGCTCTCTGCCATTGGCCCAGGAAGGATGACCTCACCCCTGTGTGGGTGAAGCTCAAGCAGCCGGCCCACTGGTTTGCTCGGTGCAGAACAGGAAGTCATATCTTGTGGTGGGAGCTTTCTATCTCAATGAAGAGGCGGAGGAATGTCCAACCCTTAACCTCAGCCGGACTCAAGCTCAACCCCAGAACCACAGAAGAGCTAGGAGGTGAAGGGGGAGCTACCTAGAGGACAGAAGGTGCAGAGCTTAAGGTCCCCCTCCTTCCTGAATTAACTATCTCGTGCCCTGGGTCTGCTCTTGCCCCCCCCCCACCAAAAAACAACCCCAAACAACCAAACTCTGCCATCCAGCTGATTCCAGCTCATCAATCCTACAGGACAAGGTAGAGCTGCCCTGGAGGTTCCTGACACGGCAACTCTCGGCAGGAGTAGAAAGCCGCATCTTTTTTCCAGCTCTGCTCACCCACGGGAGGGGAGAGACCCTTCACCCTCAATGTCCATGGAGAGGTGGGCAGAGAGTGGCTTCTAAATTGGGTCCACACAGTCACTGCTGGCGGAGTGACTTGGGGCAGGCACTTCACCTCACTCGGGCTCGCTCAGATTCCTCATCTATAAAGTGGACCTTCCAGTCTCCCTGCCACTGAGCCAGGACGACTCTGTCGGCAGGGTGGCACAGTCTCGTGGGTTTCTGGGACACTCACTCTCTGTGAGAGTAGAAAGCCTCCTCCTACTTCCAAGGAGCTGCCGGCGCTTTCTACTTGCCGACCTCTATGGTTACAGCCCAGTGTGTAACCACTGCACCGCCAGGGCCAAGCGTCTGGTCCAAGCCAAACCAACCTCACTGCCCTCCGCTGATGCCGACTCACAGGCGCCCTATAGGACAGGGTCGAACCGTCCCTGTGGGTTTCCGAGACTGGCACTCTTTACTGCAGTAGAAAGCCCCATCTTTCTCCCAAGGCATAGCTGGTGGTTTTGAAGTTCGGCCCTTGCAGTTAGCCATGCAACGCACAAGCACTCGGCCACCAGGGCGCCTTACCTTCTAGAAGCGCATCTTAAAGAGAAGGCATGACAAGGTGGCTGTTACATAGTAAATGATCACTACGTCTGAACCATGATTTCCATGCTGCACACTCCCTCCCTCACGAGCTGCTCACCAGCTGATTATGAGCCCTGGGGCCCTGTGCCCGGCAGAGGAAGGCCGCATGCCCAAGGCCTGCCCACTAGAGCAGAACTGCCCACCGGGTCTCTAAGGCTGAGATCTTTATGGAAACACACTGCCACGCCCTTCGCCTATGGAGCCACCCATATTTCAGTTAGCTGCGGAGCATGCAACCAGGACACCCCTCCCCACCCCGCCCCCAGGGCTCCTACTTCTTCTCTACCGAGGGCAAAACGAGACGGCATTCAGGGGCACCTAGCAAAGAGTCTGCCTTAAGAACAGACGCTCTGAGACCGTCAACCCCTCCCCGGTCCCTCTCTTTACTACGGGATCATCTTACTCTTCCCTGCTGGCATCCTCTGGGGACACATCTCTGCAAGATGACCAAGGGGCACTTGGTCTGCCACCCTTCAACTCCAGAATGAGGACAATGAGGAGCAGACAGGCCTTGGAGCGCTCGCTCCTCCTGCACAGGTGGCTGCTTATCCCAACAGAGGATCACATTGAAATCGCATCAGAACCTAGCGGTGGATTCCAACTATTAGCTTTTGCTCTGAATCCCCAGCTCAGCACTCTCAGTTTCATCTGGCAGAACCGATTGTGGAATCAGAGGGTCAATCAGAAGGAAAGTGTGAAATAAAGCCAGGAGCACTGGATGAGTCAATGGACCTATTCTCTTTTTTTAATCAGTCATTTTATTGGGGGCTCTTACAGATATTGCAACAATCCATATTTCAATTAGCTCAAGCATGATTGTACAAATGCTACCACCATCAGTTTCAAAACATTTTCTTTCTTCTTGAACTCTTTGATATCAGTTATCTTTGATATCAGATATCTTTGATATCTTTTTCCCTCCCTCCATACCCTATCCCCAAAACCCGTATTGTGATATATTATTATTACTATTATTTGCCATCTTACACCATCCCATGTATCTGTTCACCTGAAATTCTATTATCCGTTCCCCTCCAGTGGGGTTATACAGTCATCATTGCTATCAGTCCCCCTCCCCTCCTTCCCTCCCACTTCCTGTACCCTCAGGGAATCATTACTCCCATTAGTTTCTGAAAGGTTTCTCTATCTTGGATTTCGCGCATCTGAGTTCTGAATTATATGAATGAGCATATGCAGGTCTAACAAGATTAATGAGGTGAAACAAAGAGCATAATAGTAAGAGAGGAAATCTTTAAGATGTAGAGGATAGTTATGTGTTTAATCGGTGCTATACAGCATCCTGGATTGACCATCCCTTCCGTGTGGCCCTTCTGAGAGCGACTGAATAGGCCCAGATTCTTGTTTATGCCCTTGCTGTGTGACCTCAGGGCTGGAGCTGCCCCTCTCTGGGCCGCAATCTCAACTGTAAAATAGAGAAGAGGGAGCAAATGAAATGTGAGCTATTCGGGACGAGGCTGCTAAGTCATCCTCGAGTATGTTTTGCATAAAGGCAAGTCACATAGAGTAAACATTTGAAGTCCAACAGAGGAGGATGCAAAAAGTGCATGCATTTTCAGCTGACCCATGAGGCTTTGCAGAAACACTGGGCTTGCTATGGCTGCTGCTCTTGGCCTTGCCCTGATCCCTGATCCCTGATCCCTAGGGCAGGAACTCTTTACTGAGGGCCTGGAGGGGAGAAAGGTGAGATGCTTTGGACTGAGCTCCACCAGCCCTGCCAATCCGCACTGCTTCACTGTGCACCTGCTGAGACCATGGGGGGGGGGGGCCCAGGGGGGCCCACCCCCCACCCCCGCCCCCTAGCCAAGAGCAGGCAAGCAGCAAGGAAATGGAATTGACCGCCTGGGGAGTGAGTCTCTGGCAGCTTCCTGGGGAAAATGTGCCAGGGGCTTCCCCGCCTTGCCTCCCCCTCCTTTCCAGGCCGCAGGCTGCAGGGCAGGACTGAAAGTGTGAGGCTCTTTCCCTCCCTCGCCACCCACTCACCTCTTGCCCGCCCACGCTTGCTCGCCAGCGCCCAGAGCATTTCTGGTGGATCGTGGGGCCCCACCAGCGCTCCCTCACAGGCCCTGGTTCTCTTAGTGATGACTTTGGAGATAAACGTCCACCTTGGCTCTCCTCCTTCCTCTCCAGCTCCTGCTTCCCAGGCCTCTCTGCAGTGTCTCCTGCCTCCTGCTCTCAGCCCTCTGTGTGGTCACCTCACGCTCCCACAGCTCAGCGCCCCTAGTGACAGAGAGAGCCTCCACTGCCGGCCTGAGCCCTGCCGGGGCTTCCAGTCTGACCACGTGCCCCCCCCCCCCCCCCCCGCCGCCCGACAGGCCACTGAACCCAAACCCAAACAGTTGTCGTCAGATGATATGCCAACAACCGAACCAAATCGTCAGTCGAAAAGAGCCCAGCCCACGCTCCTTGCCACCAAATCCATGACGACTCGCAGCCGTCCTGTAGGTCACCGCAGAACTGCCCCGGTGGGTTTCCATCACCGGAGATTACAAAATCAATTCACTATGGCATTACTGTGTAGTGATTTCCGATGACTGGATTTGGGAGATTGAAGGCAGACCTTTCTTCCAAGCCTCCACTAGGTACAGTCAGACTTCAATCTCTCCATTAACAATGGAGCAGATTAACTACTTGCTTCTCCTCAGCCTCTCCCCCCTCTGCTCCTGGCTTGCCTCAGCCTTGTGGTCAGCCTCTCCTCATCTCGGAGTTTGCTTTAGGACCCGTTTGGGGCTCCCTGCCCACTCCCTGGCAGTGGTTCTGGCCTCACCCCGATTTCAGCCAGCTTTCCGTCCAGCGAGGGCATTAGCAAGCACTGGGAAGCATGTGTTTCTAGTTTTCAGATGACCTGGCTTGTACCCAACAACTTAAGAGAACGTGTCAGGGCGGCTCTAAGCTGTGAGGGAAGTGCGAGAGCAGGCGGGGGAAAGGGCCAGCCGCCTACAACCAATCGCGGGTTCTATAGGCGCAATTGTATGGTTGGTTATATAGATAGATAGTCATAGCGAGCATGAGAGATAGAAGAGAGAGTCAAATAATGGAGTCAGACACGTTTCATGGCAACATGCTCACCTCCTGGATGGCCATGATCTTACTGGCCAGGTCCACGCACAGCGTGGGCCGAGGCGAGGTGGGCAGAGACCCGGCAGGCGGCTCCAGAACCCGTTAATTGCTAACCAAGGGTTATATCTACTTGGGGGCTTGATGTTACAGGTAACCACACATCACAGGAAGGGGCAGTACAATAGGCATACAAGCAATAGGAGGGGGGTATACAATGGGCATAGGTGTAACAGGAAGGGGGTGAGCTAGGGCTGTGCACATAATAGAAAGGGTTGAGGAAGTAGGGGTATACATGTGACAAGAAGGGCGGACCCTAGATTCATGATGGTGACCTAACCTTGGTCACCCCTGGGTGGGCTTGACCTCTCTGGAATCTCCTACAAGGAAACAGTCAACTACTACCTTTATCAGAAAGGAGTGGGCCCTACTTGTTGTGGGATAAACAGTGGTGACTGCTTGCTCTAGATGGCTGATAACCCTTAGGGAGAATAACCCCTGACCTGCTTCTATTGACCTCCAAGTGTATAGTCATTCACCACGTGTAGCAAGCAGCTAATTTTGGCATATATTTGGGGGAGACAACTTGGAAAAAATCCTTCTGTTTCCCACAAGAGTACTTATGAACCAGAAACACAAGAGGGGCTTCGAAAAGTGTGTGGGGGGAAAAATCTATGATCTTTTAATTTCATTTCCCCACAAACACTTTGAAGCCTCCTCCGGCACACACTGTGCTTGAGACACAGACAGACAGACAGACAGACAGACAAGCAGTGCGGGCCAGAGGACTGATGACCAAGCTAGCCATTCCCACCGGCTCTGCCCTCACAAAACATACTTCCATAAGATTCAGATCGGTGGGTTGGTAGGAGAGATGAGAAGAAAAGAGGAGAATCTTACAATTTCTACAACTGGTATGAAAGCTTCCCTTTTGTGGGAGAAAAGGGTTGAGGGGCGGTGGGAATAGCTTTTAAGAGAAAAGGTCTGTATTCAGAAGGAAGGGATTAAGATATACTCTCAGATAGGCTTTGACGGGGTCCCTCAGGCACTCTGGCTCTGGGGGTCAGAGGCACCCCTGCTCCCTGCCCTCTGAGGGCCTTGGTGGGGAGGATTAGGGAGGGCGTGCGCACGCGTATTCCTGCTCCAAACCTGCTCCTCCTTTCCCACGGGCCGAGGGATCTTCCAGCCCGGCTGGCCATAAAAGACGGTCCGTTTCTTCCCTCTCTTTGGGAAATTGGGCATTTGAAAAGGCTTCTCTCACCCCATTTGCTTCTGATGACAGGCTAAGTGCCCATTTCTCACGAGCCAGCCATTAGCATGGTGTTCAAGATGCAGTGGACCACGGCAAGATAAACCGGCAGTGTTTTATCCACCCAGGGCTGAAGAGCAGCTGTTGGGGGGCGGGGGGTGGGGGAGGGGAGGGATGGCAGTCTTTTCCAGCCCTGTGGCTGGAATGTGCCTGGACGCTGAGAGTGGGGCTGGCTCTGACACTCTAGCATTAGCTATGTAGTCAAGACCCCCTGCTCGCCGATGACTTCCATCATTGCGTGGGCATGTCTCGAGCTGCCACGTGTCCCAGGGAGCGCAGATCGAGAGGCACCATATTGAAGAAGGGCTGCTGTCTGAGAAGGTTCTCGGAAGGTCTCGTTCAGACGCTGGACCTGTGAGACGAGGTGGGCAAGGGCGCCATGCAGATACTTGGGGGCGGGGTGGGGTTGGGGTTGGGGTTGGAGAAGGGTTCCAGGCAGAAGGAACAACCATCCCCAGATGCCTTGACATGGGATGCAGCCAGGTGTGCTTGGGAGACCAGAGCAGGGCCGGGATGAGATTCGAGGGGTCACGTGGCCGGTGGCAGGGGAGGCAGACTCTGTGGGTTTCAGAGGCCTCAGCGAGCAGATGGGCATCGAAGGGCTCTTGTTGGCTGGATGTCTGTCTTTCCTCCCACTGGAGGCTCCAAGTAAGTGAGTGACCCTCGTATTTCATCGAGCACTGCTAGCGCTTCCTCCTTACTACTGTCCCGTCACCCGCACCATCCACAGCAACAAGCACTCACACAGCCTTCCTGCAACCAGAGCGCTGGCAGGAGAGCTGTCTCATAGGGTTCCCCAGCCCCGGAACCATCTGGAAGCAGACTGCCACATCTTTCCCCCACAGAGCAGCTGGTGCTGAGAAACTTCTGCCCGTTGGGTGAGCAGCCGAGAAAGGCTGTCCCGGCTTCAGGGCCAGCAGCTGAGGGCCACACAGGAGGGCCAGGCCCAGCGCTCAAGGGGACTGGCAGGTATGTGGTTCCTTCTTGTGAGCCAGGTGCAGTGCTGGGCACCAATGTGGGAAGGCTGGCTTAATACCCAGCTGAGCTTCTGGCCTGCAGTGGATTGGTCCCGGAGCTAGAGTAAGGTTGAACCTACAGGACAACTGCTGGCTCGACCGGTGGCGCTGGGAAAAGTCAGGACCAGAGCTGGTGCTGGGATTTTCCCTGAGGAAGAGCAGCTACCAGCTTACCCCACAGCAGGGAAGCTCAGATGGAGGACTGTGGTCACAGGAGGAATGAGTGGAGACGTCTCCGCATCTCCGCTTAGGTACAAGGCTGGATCATTTGCAGAGCACCCTTCCTGCAGGCTCTGAGATAATGCCGTACAAGAGCCAACCCCGAGGGCCCCTTTCCTGCCCCAGGGCTCCGGCCTCCTGGTCCTGCTGAAAGTGGGTTGCCCTGGCTCAGAAACCTGGGAAACAGGCCTTGTAGAGCATGACATAGTTGGGGTGCAGAGGCCCAATTCTGCTGGTTTCCCAGCAGGCCAAAGGTGCATGGTGGGGGTGGAGGTGGGGGCTAGCAGCCGCTGCCTCAAGGCAACCCTCCATCTGCCCTGAACAGGCTGTCCACTTTGTCTTGTGGGTCACCACCCCTTAACAGCACTACCAGAAGTTTGTCATCCCCGGGTGACTTTTCCGTGGGTGGCTTTGCACTTGGAGGCAGCGGTGGCCAGTCTGGGAGGCCTTCAGAATCCCCTCACCCATCTTCCCAGAGAAGCAACACATGGGAGAGAAGAACGACTGTGAACGTTCCACAAAACCACCCACAGAAAGCCTGGACGAAAAGAAAGAAAGAAAGAGAGAGAGAGAGAGAGAGAGAGAGAGAGAGAGAGAGAGAGAGAGAGAGAGAGAGAGAGAGCACCCTGTACCACGGCCCGTGGACAGCGTGGTCCCGCAGCAGCGCTGGGCGCTGCGTTGACTCACCCCTCGGAGCTGTTGCCCAATCGTCCCCAGCCCGGGCAGAAGGGAACGAGGAAGCCGGCGCGGTGACATTTAGTAGCAAGAAGGAAGCCCACACAACATTTGTGCAAGGCCATCCAAAAATAGCAGGCTCCTCGCGCTTGGGTTTGGAAAGTATGCATTTCTCTGGAGATGCCGGAGTCATGGCATAGTTTTTCTAGGACTGCCCACACCCTAATTCAGTGAATTTCGATTCAGCAGACAGTGACTGAAGGCATACTGTGCACCCAGCTCTACACTGAGTTTGGGAGGAGGCGGTATGTGGGGGTGGGGGTGGGAGCAGCAGTCACTGAGGGAAGGAGAGTGGGGAGGCAAGGGTACGAATGCGTTTGGGAGCCAGGAAGTGATGTGGTGATGGAGTCCAGCCCTTAGCGGGGTCCCGCAGCAGCTCAGAACCTCCGTTTTCTTGTCTGCAAAGTGGAGCTAGGGATGTCTATGCGTTACATCATGTGAAGTTTAAATGTAAAGGAGTAAGTGAGTCCCACACATGTGGATTGGCACATAGAAGGGCTTCACCCTGGGTCCGCTGCTCTGCGGCCCTGGAAAATTCCCAGTGCGGACATCTCTGTGTGTGGACGCGAGCGAGCATGCGTGTCAACCCTGTGGCACCAGAAGTGCCACGGGGGAGGCCCAGAGCCGCAGGAAGCCTGGCAGATGCTGCCGGGTGGCCTGGGGGTACAGCAGGGAGGAGGGAGGCTGTGGACGGAGCCTCGAAAGACAGCCGGCGGCAACTATTTCTGCAGCAGGTCCTGAAGAGGCTAGGGCGACGAAGCTGGACCCATCAACGGCGAGCAGCCGCTGTAACACTAGAAGCAGTCGTGTCAGATCCGACAGGGAAGCCGTTCGGCATAATGGTTGTGGGGCCCCTGCTGAAAATAGAGCCCTGTGTCCAGACCACAACTCTTCTGCTTATGGCGGTGTGGCCCCGGCAAGCTCTGTACCCTGGTTTCTTTTCTGTAAAAATAGCAACTTCCTCACGAGGGGGTTGTCAGAATCAATTGGAATAATGCTCCTAAAGTACTTGCCATAGTCTCTCCCCTGGTGCACAGATTGAGTGCTGGCCTGCTAACGGCCACATCAGCAGTTCAAGTCCACCAAACACTCCAAGAGAGAAAGAGGAGGCTGTCTACTCCCATCTAGATTTCCAGTCTCACAAACACTAAGGACAGTTACACCCTGTTCTATAGGGTCGCTGTGGGGTGGAATCGACTTGGTGGCCATGGGTGGGTGTCCCTGTGCATGAGAAGTAGTCAGTGAGGGTAAGCTATCACGACTGTCATCACCATCACCACCTTTGTCTGGGAGGAGAGAGGACACAGAGGAGAATGGTGAGTGTCAGAGTGGATAGGAGTGGTCACCCCTAAAGGGACCTCTGAAGGACCTGTGTGAGCATGACAGGCGGATCACGGGAGGAAGGGACAGGCCACCTGCGGGGCAATGGGAAGAGAGAGCACCACTATGCAGCAGATTCATGGACAGGAAAGGGGAAACTGCTCGCTCGGACAAAAAACCAGCCTGAGAAAACGACCTGGCCCAGAGAAGAAAGAGGGCACCCGAAGAGGAGGAATGCCTGATTTTCTGAGCTTTTTCCCCGGCACTGTCTGGCCTTACACCAAGCAGCGCAAGAGCCCCGGCCCGGGCGGCAGCACTGCTCCCTGTTGATGCTCTCTGGGCCCTTAGCTTCTTTCTCTTCAGCGGAGCGGGACAGACACCGTCACAGGTTCACCAAGATCCAGGTCCTAGGGCCGTGCTGCTTGGACACTCGGCTGAGAATGGAAAGGATGGCCATTCACACCAATGCCTCGGACCCATTCAACCCGGTTTGACCCCTTGCTGGGAATCCCAAGTTTTGCTTTATACACACGCAGAGTCAGAATCTATAGGATTTTATAAGCTTCCCAGGAGATTCTTAGGATCATTTAGGAATCACGGGAGAGAGGGGGGAAATCTATTTAAATATGGACTCTGAAACAGTCTATAACTGGAACAAACCAGTTCAAAGATGTGATTCACACCCGTCAGCTGGCAGCTGCTTGGGAGAAAGACCAGGGTGTCTGTTCCCACCTGGACAATGTCCTAGAAAACTCCCCAGGGCTGCTCCCCTGGGCCACCTGGGGGGCTGTGAGTCGCAAAGGGATTTAGAGACACCTGGCAACCAGCACACTCTCTGGTGATGCTCCACGCTCTTTGTGTAAGGATCCATCAGGTAAAACTTACATTAGAACTCTGACAAGAAAGGTAATCTCTTATAAGAGGACTCTCCAACATCGCTGCGAATTCATAAGGTGCCGGGCTCTGCATGCCACAACCCAGGACGTCGGCGCGAGTCTTTCCCCTGACTTACCAATAACACAAGTCGATGCTGGCTCATAGCAACCCTGTAGGACAGGGTCGTACTGCCCTGGTGAGTTTCTGAGACGGAGCTCTTTGTGGGTGTAGAAGGTGCCGTCTTCCTCCCGAGGAGCTGGCTAGTGGGTTGGAACTGCTGACCTTGTGGATCCGTGAGTAATCACTACACCGCACCACTGCTCCTTGCACTTACCCGGCTCAGGGAGGTGGACTCACCTGCCAAACCACACATCTAGTAAGTGGCAGGACTCCGGTTCCACGAGCCCGGCTCCAGCGCATGTTCTCGGAACTTCTTTGTAACGAGAGCGCGCTGTACACCTTTTGGTGTTTCTGTTTTGCCTTGGCTGACAGGAGGCTAGGTTTGGGGATGCCGTACAGTCTCTTCCTGCAGTCCATAATTTCTGACCTACCCATTTTATTCCCCTGCAATCCAGATCCAAGTAGCCGATCCAGGCTTTCTCGTTACTGCACATCCCTTTCCAGGAGGAGCAGTCCACCTCTCACCTTGCCTCTTCCCTGGGCCCAGGCTTGGAGAGGGGGCCGAGGGCAGCACTGAAAAGCAAGTGAGAATTGCACTGTCCCAGAGAGAGCTCATGTTTGGATAAGTGGAAGACAAGGCTAGAAAGCAAGCCCAGGTAGGAAGACTGGCAAGCTTGTCTCCATCTCTGCCCTATCCCAGCAGAAATGCCACCACCTCCCTCTCTCCGCCTTCATTACAGGCGCTTCTGTGTGTCACTCATTATTACACTGGAGTGGTTGAGGCTCTAGAGATGTCACATCTGCTGACACTGGCAGGCCATGTAACCTGGAACAACTCACTGTGTTTTCAATGCCTCGATGGGCTCTCTTCTAAAAAGAGGGATCATCAGATTATTTGGGGAAAATATTGAGTGATGCAGAAAGCAACAAAAGAAGATGGAAGGAATATACTGAATCAAAAAGAAATAGTCAACATTAACTCATTTCAAGAGATAGCACATGACCAAGAAGCTCCAGGAATTGGAATCCTTCAACAAACGATGGCGCTCTGAAAGCACTCACTAGTCTATGCCAAGAAATTGGGGAGACAGCAGTTGCCTGGAAGAGATCCATATTTGCTCCCAATCCAAAGAAAGGTGACCGGACAGAATGTGCAAATTATTGAACAATATCATTAATATCATAGGCAAGTAAAATTTTGCTGAAGATGATTCAGCAAAGGTTGCAGCAGTACATTGATGGGGAGCTGCCAGAGTTTCAGGACAGAAGGGATATCTTTGCTGATGTCAGGTGGCTCTTTGCTTAAAGCAGAGAATACCAGGAAAGTGTTGGTGTTTTATTATCGTTATGCAAGGGCATTCAACTGGGCACTCATGACCAACTATGGGCAGCATTGGCAAGCATGGGAATTCCAGAACACTTCATTGTGTTCATGAGGCACTTGGACATGAATCCAGAGGCAGCCGTTCGAGCAGAACAAGGGAGTGCTACACGGATCAAAATCCGGCAAGCTGGGCATCGGGGTTACATCCTCGCACAATGCTTCTTCAGTCTCTATGCTGAGCCATTCATCAAAGATTCTGGAACAAATTCAATGGCACCTCGCGACAACAAACAAGACCGCAGCTAAGAACTGGCTGAACGGGGATCGGAGCCAGGGCCTGTCCGACTTGAAACAGGCTGCTCCAGAGTCCCTTCTGGGCCTTATGCTGGGGGTGGGGTCAGACATGGTCTGCTCTGGTTTAATCCTAACCTGTGGTTGACTTTGTCATTCCGTTTGTACTTTGACCCATAACTTTGCCAAGCCCTGGCCCTGCAGCACAGCTAAAGAGTAGACAAGCACAGTGCACGTGGCTAGAGGGGCGTGTGGAGGGAGGGAGACCTGGTCCTGACAGAAGGGAAGTTTTCAGTAAGACTTCTTGGACAGTGGACTATCTAAACTGCAACTTGAATTATGGGCAAAACTGAAAATGCACAGGGTATTCCGACAGCAGTAACCACCTGTGCAGATGTCTGGAAGGGTGGGGTCCTGGAATTTATTTAGGGACATCTAGTGATTTGGTCTGGGTGGATCCTGGGGGTGAGAGGGAGAGGCAGTTAGTGAAGGTAGCGAGAGCTTAGCTGTCTTTCGGGCAAGTGGATTTCGTCTTTATCCCGATGAGGTGATGGGGGCTCACTGAAGAATTTCAGACAGGAGGGGCATGAGGTCAGACTCCTGTTTAAGTCAAGCACTGCTCCCCCTCCTTCCAAAAGGCGGCTGCGACATCATGGACAGTGCTCCTACCAAGCCACAGGTGTCCCGATGCTTCATCTGGAGTGTGATCTTGGATGAGTCACTTCCTCTTTCGAGGCTCCCTTTGCTTATCTATAAAAAAACGGAGATAGACCAGATGGCCTCTGGGATCCTTTCCAGGGCTCCTAATCTAGGGGGGTGGGGTGGGGAGGGAATGAAAAACAAAGATTCTTTGTGAGATGAGGTTCCCAGGTCTCCCCCTTGCTTTCTGATCCCTCTAAGACTGTGAAAGCCTTGCGGTGGCTGAGTTCGGGGTGGGATGGGATTGTTAGAGGAGCACAGGGGTAGAAAGTAGACCCGATCTGCTCCTGGGTGCCGTGCAGGCACATCAGGCAGGGAAACAGAAAGCCCCCAGCAGGTGAGAGCCCCGGGATCGCCACACTATGCAGCTGGAGCAAGGAAAGCAGGAGGCAAGCAGGGCCTGGATTTTGTCCTCTCTGGGTTAAGGCCAGGGCACCCAGATTTTCTTCTAGGTGGGTGCTGACTACATGGGAGTCCTCAGTCAGGAAAACACCCTGGATTGAAGGAGGAGGAGCCTGGAGGCACTTCGGAATCAACCTCTGGGTAGAAATTGACAAGGATATGTGTCCTACCATTCATATTGTCAGGTCCAACTCATCGGCCCCTACACAAGGGAATGGGCCGCTGCCCGGTCCTGCCCCCACTCATGCGGTCATGGCTCTGTCTGAGTCCCAGCTGTGGCAACCTCACCAGGCAGGATGGCCTCCCCGGAACCAGTCCTTGCTGGACAATGTCTCCAACTACATCAGAGTGCTTTGTCCCATTGCCCTCGCTTCGAAGGATCAGTCGAGCTGCACTTCTTCCGGGTTAGATCAGCTCCTTTGTTGGCAGTTCATGGTATTTTCCGTATTCTTTGCCAGCACCATAATTCATATGCGTCAGTTCTTAGGGGATCTTCCTTTCACATGCGTATGAGGTGACTGAAGAACATGACTTGGGTCAGGGGCCCCTCAGGGCCCTCAAAGTCATATCTTTGCTCTTTTTTAAAAAAAAACATTTTATTAGGGACTCATACAACTCTCATCACAATCCATACAGACATCAATTGTGTAAAGCACATCTGTACATTCTTTGCCCTCATCATTTTCAAAGCATTTGCTCTCCACCTAAGCCCTTTGCATCAAGTCCTCTCTTTTCCCCTCCCTCCCCTCTCCCCCTCTCTCATGCGCCCTTGATAATTTATAAATTATTATTTTGTCATATCTTGCATCTTTGCTCTTTAAAGAGATCTTCTGCAACAGACTCGCTCACTGCCAAACAGCATTTAATTTCTCGCCTTTTTATTTCCATGGGTGTTGATTGTGGATCTGAGTAAAATGAAATCCTGTACAACTGTAATCCCTTTGACTGTTTATCATGGTGATTTTCACTGTCTAGTTGTGAGGGGTTTTGTCATGGCGTGCTTTATGTTGAGGTGCAATCCATGGGAAGGCTGTGTATAGTCTTTGGTCTTCGTCAATAAATGCTTCAAGTCCTCTGCACTTTCAGCAAGCAAATCTGTGTTAGCTGCATATTGGAGGTTCCTAATATGCTTAATAGCCTCCAACCCTGATGCCTCCTTCTTCGTTATAGAGCCGAGCTTCTTGATTACTTGCCCCGTGTACAGATTAAATAAGTGCAGTAAGAGAATACAGCCCTAACATACCTTTCCTGGCTTAAAGCCACATTGCCTTTTGTCTGTGTACAGGTTAAGCACGGGTACAATGAACTGTCCTGGACTTCTTAGTCTTCACAATAGAATCCATCATTTGCTGTGATCTACACAGTTGAATGCCTTTTTTGCATAATCAATACAAATAGGTAAACAAGCATATTTCTGGTCCTCTCCGCTTTCAACCAAGATCCACCTGGCCTCAGCAATGCCCCTTAGTCCTCTTGTGACTCTAGCTTGAATTTCTGGAAGTCCCTTGTCAGTGTGCTGCTGTAGCCAATTATCTACAGCATAAGTAGGGTGGTAGCATTCATGAACGTTGCATTGATAAAGTTTGATCATTTTTACATTCCATTGAACCATCTTTCTTTGGCACATCAATATGGATCTCCTCTAGTCATTTGGACAGAGAGCTGTCTTCTAACGTTCTTGGCGTAAGCGAGTGAGTGCTTTCAGCATTGTGTGCACTTACGGAAACAGGTCCATTAGCATTCCGTTAATTCTTGAGTCTTGTTTCTCACCAATGTCTTCAGCGCAGCTTGAACTTCCTCCTTCAGCGCCATCTGTTCTGTTGGGTTTTTCTTCATTATAACAACTTTAAATTGATTGAGTGCTTCTTCTATGCTAGACACTGCTGTAAGTCTTTACAATCATTAACAAAGGAAATGCTTTATCTACACAGAGGAGACAGTGAAGAATTAGCTTCTTCAAAGTCACATACTAAGTAGCAAGTGGTACAACTAGGATTCAAACCTAGGGAGATTGGCTCTAGATCCGCCTTCTTCAATTCTGAGTCTAATATACTAGCTGGACTATGTGACCGAGGGGACATTGTGACACCATTACCTTCCCTGATGGGACTTACTCCTTCCTCTTCTTACATATGTTTCACATCAGCTTCTTCGGTCGTAGAATTAGACTTACTCATATGTGTGTATGTAGACTTGTGTATGCCGGGAGGTGGGGGCAGCATCTGAGTGCAGAAATATCCTCTGACCTCTGCTTACCTTGACCTCTGGCCACCCCGCTGAATCAGACCTCCCCTTTTCTGGATCTCAGGACCTAGTTATCAGTGAACTCCTTACAATCTGCCTTGTTTCTCCTTTCCTACCCTACCCACTATGGAGCTTCTTCCCATATCTTCGCCCCCCTCACCCCCTCACTTTGTATGTCTGTATGTTCCATTTTTAAATAGCTGCATTTCTCTTTCCCAATCCTGCTCTGAATCCTGTTCCCTCTTGCCTCTCCCTGGGTGGTGCAGAGCATTAAGCATTAGACTTCTGATGGAAAGGCTGGTGGTTCAAACCCATCTGGAGCGAAGTGTCTTAGAAGTCAGGCCTGACTGTGTACTTCTGAAAGATCACAGCCTTGGAAACTCTATGGAGCAGCTCTGCTCTCTGCACACATGGGAACACCATCAGTCCTGGGTCAGAGGCTACCCCTCGAAGCGGTTTCGTGTCAGCCCATTCCTGGGCACAGTCATTCTGGTAAAAACCTTCTGTGTCAAAAAAAAATAAAATATAAATAAATAAAACAAAAACAAAAAAAACCTTCTGTGTCTTCCTTCCATCTTCTTGTGAGGCCTCTTGCATCATTCCAAAGTTTGCCCACAGAATCCTTCCACAGTGAAGTAGCACGCCCTTCTCGTTTGGGTTCTAGCTCCAGGACTTTACACAGTTCGTGAAAATACTGTCCGTCCTGAGCCGCCCTTTGACTGTCCCGTTCAGCTCTTTCACTTCACCATTCTTCCGTTTCCTTTAGCTACTCTGCGTTCAAAGGTAAGGTGGAGCTTCTCTGACATCTGTGTTGGTCTTGTCTCTTAATGACATTTTGCCTTCCTTGTGAACGCTGCCCCTGATGCTACCTCACAGCTCTACGTAGGGCAGCGTGTTCTGTAGGCCCAGTCCTTTCTGAGATGGACCCAGGGTTGTCCTTCTCGGGTCTTGTTTGAATTGGTTTCAACTTCAACTCTAACTTGCATATGAGCAATTGATGGATTATTCCACAGGCAGCCGCTTTGCTCTTGGACTGATAATATTGATAATTTTGATATTGGTAATATTGATCATTGATAATATCGCTTTTCACAATGTAGTCGAGTTGAGGGGTGGCTAGTTCATCTAGGGTGGTCTGCATGCACAGTCAACACTTATGTTCTTGACAAAAGCTTATTTGCAATGAATAAGTCTGACAAATTCTATCATTCCGTCTCTGGCATTGTTTCTGTCTCTAAGGTCATATTTTTCAACTAAAGATCCTTTTTCTGTTGCCAACTTTCTCATTCCAATCACCAGTAATTATCAGCATATCTTGATTGCATGTTTGAGCAATTCCAGACTGCAGAGGCTGCTGAAAATCTTCAAGTTCTTCACCCTTGGCATTAGTGTGTGCGCATAAATTTAAATAATGAACCATTTAAAAACCTACTGACTGCTACAGGGTTGATTCTGACTGACAGCGACCCTATAGGGCAGAGCAGAATTGCTCCACAGGGTTTCTGAGGTCATGCATCTTTATGGGAGCAGACAGCCTCGTCTTCTCCCATGAAGCAGCTACAGGGTTTGATCCACCAACCTTGTGGTTAACAGCCCACTCTGTCACTGGGCACCAATTAATAATTTAAAACCCCAAGCTCACTGCCATCGGGTCAATCCTGATGCATAGTGACCCTATAGGTCACAGTAGAACCGCCCCTGCGATTTCTGAGACTGTAACTCTTTACAGGAGTAGATAGCTGGTGGTTTTGAACTGTTGACCACCAGGGTTCTTCATGAATAATTACAGATTAATAATTAACTACCATTAGTAGCCTATCTGACATCTCCCCTTGCCAGTTTAAAAAAATCATTTTACTGGGGGCTCTGCCAGCCCTTATAACAATCCACACATCAGTCATAGCAATCACATTTGTGCGTATGTTGCATCCAATTTCAAAGCATTTCTTTCTGCTTGAGTCCTTGGTATCAGCTCCTCTTTTTCCCTCCCTCCCACCCTCATGAACCCCTTTATAATTTATAAATAATTGTTATTTGCATGTCTTGCACTGTCTGTTGTCTCCTTTCACCCATGTTTCTGTTGTTGGTCCTCCTCGGGGTGGGTGTGGGTTATATGTTGATCATTGTGATTGATTCCCCCTTTCTACCCCTTCGCCCCCACCTTCCCCCTACCCTCATGGTATTGCTACTCAATGATTAACCCTGATGGGTTTATCTGTCCTGGATTCAGTGTGTCCACAGCTCTTATCTGTACTACCAATGTACATGATCCGGTCTAGCTGGATTTGTAAGGTAGAATTGGATCATGATAGTGGGGGGTGAGGACTGTTAAAGAACTAGAGGAATGTTGTTTGTTTCATTGGTGCTGTACTCTACCCTGGCTGGCTTGTCCCTTCCTCTTGACCCTTCTGTGAGGGGATGTCCAATTGTCTACAGATGGGTTTTGGGTCTACACTCGGACACTCCTTGTCCACATCAATGATTGCTTGTTTGGAATCTTTTAATGCCCGATACCTGATCTACACTCTGTGATCACACAGGCTAGTGTGCTTCGTCCATGTGAGCTTTGTTGCTTCCCTGCTAGATGGCCGCTTCAAGCCTTTAAGACCCCAGATGCTATATCTTTTAGTAGCTGGGCACCATCAGCTTTCTTCACTACATTTGCTTATGCACCCATGACAGGCACAGACCATGACAGGCACAGAATACCAAGTTATTAGAACAAAGAGTTCTTCCATTGAGGGAGGACTTGAGTAGAGACCCAATGCCCATCTGGTACCTTAATACTTAACCTATAAATATAGATGTATATACATAGACCTATATCCCTGTCATTATATGTTAATATATTTACATATGTACATGCCTATATTTAGACCTCTATAAATGTCCTTTGCCTCCTACTTCTTTCCTCTGTTTCCTTTTACTTTCCTCCTGTCCCACCATCATGTCCGACCTTCATTCTGCTCTCAGGCATTCCTCTCGGCTTCATTGCTCTTGATGGAACCCCACCAGGCCTTCTACACCCTCCTCACCACTGATTTTAGATCTCTTGTTGTTCCCTTGTCGCTGAGTTTGTTTTCCAAAGGTACACAACCAGCCTTCCTCTTCCTGAAGGGGGAGGGGCTAATAATAATCATTTAAATAATAACAATATAAAAATAACCTGTAATAATTGCTAAAATTCCAGCACCCAATACCAAAGGCTTTCCCAGTTAAACACCTGACAGTCCTCATTCCATTCCATCCTCACAATGGCCTGGAGAGGAGGGTTATCTTGCCATCCTGATCTCAGAGAGGAAGGCTAATGTGATAGCACTCACTCGTGGTCACCTGGCCCTGTCTCAAGGCTTCCACTGTCCTCCATGATGAGATGCCTGAACTTCTCTCTCCAGCCAGTCCCCTCCTGAGCTCCAAACCCAGCTCTCCAACTGCCACCTCAACATTGCCACATCGAGGTCCAGCGGGCACCAAAGATCGAACACGTCCAAAACGGAACTCCTGATGTCCCTGCACCCGCGCCCCAACCTGTCTCACCCCTGCCGCCTCTCAGTTCACAGTAACACCATCCTTCTAGCCAGGAGCATGCATTTGCAGGTCACACTTCTCCCACTCTCTTGGGCTCCTCAAGCCTGAGACTCGGGGACTGAGAGGACCGCCCACTGCTCTGGAAGAAATCTGGCCCGGGGAACCGACTCTCTGCATGGCACAAGCATCAGGCAGTCTGCCCTTCCCGGAGCTCCCTCCACTGCATGGCGATGTGTGTGCGATGTCCCCACCTCACCCCCGTGCTGCCCCTCAATATGCCCTCTGCATCTGGACATGTTTCTAATTTAATTTTTTATTAATCATTTTATTGTGGGGGGATTCTTACAGATCTTATCCATAATTCAATTGTATTAAGCACACTTGTACATATGTTGCCATAATTATTTCCAAAGCATTTCCTTTCTACTTGAGCCCTTGATATCAGCACCTTTCCCCCCCTTCTGCCCCCACTACCCTGTGAATCCTCGATCAATTATATATTATTGTTATTTTGTATCTTACACTGTCCATTGTCTCCCTTCACCCACATTTCTATTATCTGTCCCCCTGGGGGTGGGGTGGGGTTATGTATCCAACCTTGTGATCAGTTCCACTTTTCTTACCCTTCCCCCTTTCCCCTCCATTCCCCCTCCCCTCAGCTACTCCCACTACTGTTCCTGAGGGGGTTCTCTGTCCTGGATTCTGTGTGCCTAGAGCTCTTATCTGTACGTGCGTTGATCTAGCCGGATTAGTGTGGGGAGGAAGCGTGCAAGAACTAGAGGAATGGTGTGTGCTGTGTCAGGGCTGTACCGCCAACTGCTTGAATCGTGGCATCTTTTTTGACCCTAGCTTGGCTCCTCAAGGAGTGCTCCCTGCAGCTAAGATTCCGGGACTCCGGAGTCCCCATGTTTGCCGCAGCGTCCCCGTCCCTCGGGGCTGGCTGCGCAGATGGCTTTGCTGCGTGTGATAAAGGGCCATCTGCTGCCCCGCCCGGGAACCTGCGGCCTGAGCTCTCTGACCTCTTGGAGAGGGGGTAGGGCAGTCTGCAGGCATCAGAGGACACAGGCAGCTTTTTTGCCGCCCTGGACAAGAAAGTTCACACACCAGGAGCCGGAGAGGCCACAGGGAGGACTGCCTGGAGGCTGCCTCTCCCAGGCTGTGTGAATTTGGCCTGGCTGCGCTGCGTCTCTTACAGATGGGGAGTCAATGGCATGAGTTCTCTGGTGCCCCCAGAGCAGGGATAGTATCTTCTTTATTTATTGTTTCCCACGGCCCTCCAGTTGAGAGGCAGGAGAGTACATTCAGCTTAAGAGTGATTGTCTCTATTGTAATGTGTCTCTGTTGGTGTGTGTGTGTGTGTGCGTGTGTGTGTGATTTGAACCAGATGTTCTCATTCCAGCTGCACAGTTATAAATGGCCTCTATTGTCCCACAGCTTGGGACATCGAGCAGAGAGTCCACACAGATGCCAAATGCAGCCTGAGGTTCCGTAAACCCCAAGCTCCAGGGACCAAACCACACTCCTCTGGCCAAAGTGAAACTCCCTCTAGATCCGATTCCCAAACGCTTCCAGCGTCTTTGAAGAGGGATGAGATCCCAGGGCTGTGGATCCACCTCAGACCAGTCATGGGAACCGAGGCGCCTCGAGGCCCAAACGCTGTGTGAGTCCGCGTGGGCTGGCCCGGGACCCCGGGGCTGCAGACAGGGTCTGCACGCGATGGGTCCTGGCTAGGTTTTCAGAGTTCTGGCTGGAAGCCATCCCCCGCCCCCACCCCAACCCCACAGGACAAAAAAAAAGGTGCTTCTTTGGCATCTGGTGTTTCTCAGTACCCACCCAGGGCCAGGATGTCCAGGAGAAGGGGTGCTGCTGAGGTCGACACTGTGAGGAACGGGGGTGGGATGGGGGAGAGGGGTCAGCTCAGCTGGAACCTCCTGAGACCCCGAAAAGAAAGGTCTCAGATTCATTTAAAATAGGGTTGCAGCCTCCGAGGTTCAACAGTTTGCTCAAGGTCCCCCCCCCGCCACCCCCCCCTGGCTGGGACCACACACTGGCCCGAGGACCATGGACCCACCAGAGTCCCACAGAACTCGGACTTGCTGGGGGCTTTGAGCCAAGTGCCAACTGTTTGGGTAGGGAGGTGGGGTGGTGGGTGGCCAGGGCTGGGGTGGGGCGGAGGGAGATCACTGTCTCCTTTCCTGCCAGGGGGTCCTGGGGACCCGGGAAGAGGAGGAGACACAGAAAGCAGTGGGGTGCTAACTACAGAAGGGAGGCTCCTTCTGGGTCTGGAGACGATGGAGGTCTGCCTGCTTGCCGGCCCTCCCCACTGCCCCGTCCCCCACGTGTGTCCCCTGCCCCCTTCCCTCTCAAAGCTGAGCACACCACAGCTGGTTTGCAGCAAGATGGTCCTGATGGTTGAGGGGAGCCTCTCACAGATGTACCCTCCCAACGACCCAGGACTTCACAACTGACGGAGTGTGTTTGCGTCCCCCTACCCGTCCGTGAGGGAGGCAGGGGAGAGGACATGAACCCCAGTGATACAGATGCATGGCAGGGACCCTGCAGCCCACAGCCCGCCCCCTCCCCTTCCGAAGGGAGTGAGCAAGCGAGGGCGAGGGGAGAAGTCACTTGTTCAAGGTCACACGGGTCATGAGAAACGACCAGGACAAGAAGTCAGCTCTTCCAGCGCACAGGCCGGTGACCCCGCTCCTCTCCTGTCTTCCGGACAGTCCCCATTCCTGGAGTTGTCCCTGGAAGTCGCCCCTTCAAGCCCCGCCCTCCAGCACCACTTCCCCAACACTGTCCTTCTCGCAAGACAGGTAACCCAGGTAACCGTTAGGAAGGGAGCACCGTGGGCAGGGTGCTGATCCAGCTCGCTGCTCTGCTCTGCTCTGCGGGAGTGGGGCTGGTGGTGACGGAGGGGCAAGTGAGGGACAAGTCCTCCTCCTTTTCCATCTTCTTCTCCAGTCCTGGTCTGTGGTCACTGATGACCACACTGCTGGTCTGCGGTCTGCGAGTACCTTCTACAGCCAGGATCTGCCTAATCACCATCGGAGAGCAGAGAAGGTGAGCGTGGCCATGTTTTAATAACCAGCAACCACAAAGAAGGCTGAAGCAAATGGAGTTTTATCAACAGAACCCTCCGTTACCCGGAAATTTCCTTACCCTGCATTCCCTGCCCCCCGGGCCTTCTGCCTAATAGAGGACTGACCGAAGCAAGGTCTAGTCTCAAAGAGGAGAAACCAGATAATTCCGAAACGCCAGGACCCTCTGGTTTCTCTTTCTTTCTCTTTTTTTCTGGTTGAAATTTTACTGCCTCTGACAGACCGTGAAGGAGGCACCCTAGTGGTGCCGCGGTAAAGCACTGGGAGCCCAATCAGTAGCTTCCAGGTTTGAAACCACGGAGAAAGATGTGGCACTCCCCTCTGGTGAGGATCGGCAGCGCCGGGAGCCCCCGGAGCAGATCGACTCTGTCCCGTGGGGCTGCTGTGATTCAGAATGGACCCTGGGCAACAGACGGAGGGATGCTGGGAACATGGGCTGATCAGCAAGTCACAGGCCCAGTCAGGTCCAGCCTGAAGCACCACGTCGTGTGACTGCGCTATAAACATGTCAACTAGCTGATGGGCTATCATGGGGAAGCCCTGTGGGAATTTAACCAACAGCTCATAGGGACGCGACTCTCCTTCTATGGTTTGTGCCAGGCCTGGGCAGCAAGTGGAGCTTAGTTTCCAGCCGGGAGAGTGGGTTCTGGCTGGCTGGTCCAATGGAGAGACTCCTCTTGCCACACCGCAGAAAATCGGCCAGGTGTTTGAAGAGACTTCATCGTCGACTCATCGCATCAATGGCGCATCAAGGATGTTCGCGGCTGCTCCTTGAGGTGGTCAGGGAAGCATCTTGGATGTGTCCGCCCTCCCCGGTCAATGCCCTGGAATGCTGGAGTGGTGACGAACACCGCGAATGCCATCGGCTGCCGGAAGAACGGCCAGCGTGCTTCGAAGACACGAGGGCGGCGAACTTCATCTCGCAGTCCGCACGTGCGGTCAGGAGACACCGGTCCTTGGGCAAGGGCAGCATGCTCGGTAAAATAGAGCATCAGCCACAATGAGGGAGCCCTTTGGTGAGCCAGACTGACCCAATGACCTAAGAATGACTGGGAGGCAGTGCAGGACCGGCTATGTTTTGTTCTGCTGGACACAGGTCGGAAATGACTCAATGGCCCCTAACAGGAACTAATACGTCCCCAAGCACTCAGTGCTTCCTATTGCATTCAGGGTAAAAGCGTAAACTTCTGAGAAGGGCTCTTCTGCTGCTCCACAGTTGGGACCCAAGTTATCTTTTGAGCCTCATCTCCACCAACATGATGTACTAGCGAACTCTGCCAAGCGGCTCACTCCTTTCCACTCATTGACTCGAATTCTCCCCTAAGCACATAAGTCAGAGAAGATCCTTTCCCAGGTAACAATGACACTTCTTTGTCCTGCCTTCAATGCATATGTCCTGGGTCAACCTTAGGACCACTACATAATTGCAGGTGCGACAAACTTAATAAGTCTTTTGTGGACCTCTTATATCCCTAACAAAGAATGAACTTGGAGGATGGAGGGGTGGAGGGATGGATGGAGGGGTGGAGGGATGGAGGGATGGACGGATGGAGGGACGAACTTGCAATTAACCTTTCACCAGTACTCTGCAGCAAGGCAGGACAGGAGTGATTTGCCCAAGTGTCTGCACATACCAAGGGATAAACTGCCCTCACAAGCTATTAGCAACTGAAAGGTTGGCTTATTTAACTGACCAGCTTCATTAGAGGTTGTTAGCACATCAAAGCACTGTTTATTGAACCTGGCAAAGTGTCAAATTGTGCTTGGATCCCTCAACATTCTCCTGGGCTGGGTGATACCATCTGCTTACTTTTCAAGAGAAAATAGCTTCCTTACCCTGAACACACCATATCTTTGTTCCCACTGTTGACTAAGATGTCAAGCTGCCTCCAGTTATTTAAAGAGACAGAAAATGTCCTTGTTCACTATGGATTCCTTTCAGTGACAATAAACAGCCCTCCCCACCCCCCCAGCAGAGGCATTTGCTTGCTTTAAAAAGGACAACACTGGATCCGTATCCAGACTCCACTTCCTAGCCTCCGTGGCAGCATGGCGTGGCCCTGGCCCGCCCTCCAAGTCCTCTCTGTGCATGTCACACTTTTAATGTTGATATGAAAATCAAAAACATCCGGACTAGATGTTCCACCCCCCCCCCCCTTTTTTTTTAAAGGACTAATCATTCCATTTTGCAAAGCTACCCTGGCCGTTGGAAGCCACAGGATGGGGCTGCTTGGCTGAAAGTAGACCAATGGGGTAGCTGCCCTGGTTACTGCGGAGACAAAGACCCACGTTCCCAGATAATGTGAGCCACATCTGGGAGCCTCAGACCCCTGCCCCTGCCCCTGGCGGAGGCCTCTTGCTTTCTGTTCAAATAGTTGCAGAGAAGGGACAGTTTCTGCTGCTGACTTTTGACTTGTGTGGAGCTGCAGTGGGGGAGGGGAGAAGAGGGGAGGAAGCACTAATCTAAGACACAGCTGGCTTCCTGGGGAGGACTCTGGACTGGGGGCCTGCAGACCCAGACACTGATTCAGCTAGCAATGTGATGACCGTGATCCAATCACCGCCCTCTCCCTGGCCCTCCTCGGTCTCCCTAACTGTACATTGGAGGGTCCATTAATTATCTTGGTTTGGGTGCCTTGTGAAAACAGCACGGAGTCAATAAGTCAAGTGTGAGGAGCTTGGCAGGGAGGTGATCCCTGGATACTCAGGGCAGGGAGCGTGGAAGTGAGGCAGACAAGGGACAGAAGCGAATGCTAGGCTTTGGTCTACAGGTCGTTGCAAAGGGCACCTGGCGCTCAGCCCTGCTGGGGAACTGTGCAGGGCACACCCTAGAATGCCTTCGTCTACAGAATGAGGAAGTTGAGGACTCGGGCCTCATGAATGGAAGACAGGCTCCAGGGCCACTGGCTGTGCCATCTGGGCTTTGCACCATGCTGGCCACTGGGCTCGCAGGGAGTGAAAGTGAGGAGCCCCTGTGTGCAGGGGAGTGCTGAGGGGACAGGCTTGGGCACTGGCTGTCTGCTCTCCTGATTGACCTCCAAGGTCCATCCAGTCTTGAGAAGCTGTGAGTGGATTCTTGGGCAAAACAATGAGTGTCAGACCTTGGCCTGATAATGGACCTTGGAATTAATTACAGAAGGCCTGTCATTAATGACCACCTTCTGTGCCTTCCCCCGGGAGCCTGGACCTTGAGGCTCATCCCAGGAGCTGGTGCCAGAGTACAAGCTCCAACTATTCCAAGTGGTGATGTCACTCCTGCTCTTACAGGCCCCACCTGCCTTCCTCTCCCACTGCACCCACTCTCTTCAACCTGGTTCGCAGGGTTCCCATCTGGTTCCAAGATAACTTTCCAGGTCTACTTCCCTCTGCTTGCCATGCACATCTCTCTGCTGGGCTGTCTGCCTCCCACTCCAGCACAGGACACACCTCTCAGTATCCCGAGAGTATGTCCACCTTATCAGCCTGTCAAAATTTTAAGCATCCTTCAAGGCTCAACCCAAATTCTCCCTCTTCCAGGAAGTTCTCCGTGACCATCCTACGGTTAGAAATGCATGTACCACGTGTGTGACTTATCCAGCCCATGCCACCCAAGGCGCTGGCATTTCTCAGAAACATCCCTGCTGTTGGTAGGCATCACCAAGTCAGTCTTTCGGTCAGTAGCCCATCAGGGCGCCTTCTCTGACTCCCAGGGGCTAGCAAATGTCTTAGCAAGAAGAGGTATCAAAATGAAGAACGAATCCATTCAGCACGTCAAGATGTATTTACCAGGAGCAATGGGGTCACACCAAGTTGAGTCAGATCCCTATGCTGGCCCTCCGCGGCTTTACAACCAGCTTTGGAGACCCCCAAGTCCGTACCTGCCCCATCCCCCCTGGGGCCACAGAGCCAAGGAAGCAGTGTTCCACTTCTTCATTGACAGCGCAGGGAATGTTCTAGACTTTGCCTTCCCCTCATTTGTGCAAGCTCAGAGGCAGCCTTCTTTCTTTTCCTCTTTGAGGGAAAATGAAATTTAACTACTTCTCCTTCCGAACAGAGGGGGCAAGGAATAAAAATATCAGTTCGCAGAACAGTCACGTGCCTCCTGCAAGCAGCCCCGCCAGGTTGTGCAGCTGCTAGGGATTTGACAGGTTGTCGGTGCTTTGTACTGGGAACGAACTGGGTTTCTCCACTGGCATGTCGCTCTGCTATTGTTCCCAGAGCCTGGGCCACAGTTGACCAGAAGCGACAGATGTGCGTGCGCTGGTTTCTCTCTTGAGGAGGAGAGAGGGGGACCCCAGCCCAGCTCGGGAGACCTGAGCTACAGTGTGAAAGCATGAGCCCTCTGGGTGTGATTTAGGGGTTGGGGTGGCAGCGGAGTGATGAAGAGGGGGAAATACAGGCGCTCCCCATACTGCTGCAAAGGGATGGAATTGGGAAGGAGCCGTGACAGATCTTAATCAAACAGTCTATGTTGGTACTTTATCCTCGGGGCACAGGGAGCCTGGAGTGGCTTGGAGCAGAGGAGCGTGGAAGACCGTGTGGGGGAGAACTTTTTGCCTATCTATTCTCAGCAGCCACCCCTTCCCACCCCTGCAGCCTGTTCCCCTGAGCACAAACCAGCATTGTTTGGTAGCCTGCAACACCAGCCGCCTACACATCCTGCCTCGGCTCTGCACACAGCTCAGTGCCTCCTACCACGTGAGCGCACGTGTGTGTGTGTGTGAGTGTGCTGCAAAGGGAGAGTGTCCTGGAGGTTTCCAGAAGTGGGCAGTGGACTTGGGAGAGAGCTTGCATGCTTCAGGAGACACACAAGGAAAGGATCAGGGCATTTCCATTGCTACATATCTGACCTTGGATAGCACCGAACCTTTGAACCCGAGAGGCCTAATCACCTGTCACAGTGGGTAACCACCGGCTCTGAACTGTGGTTGTGAAGGATGACCACAGCGGTAGGGACAGGTATGGAGCACTGCCAGCATCCTGAGCTCTGGACTGTGCTAGTTACATGATCTGGTGCCACCTGGAGACTAGGAAGAGTAAAGGAGCGGGGGTTAACCTGTCAATCAGCTTGACGACCTCATTTGGAGGTGCAATGGAGATCAATAGCTCACTGGAGGCCAGACCCACACTCTGCTTCATCTTCCTGCTGACAAGATGCATGGAGCTATGCTGATGGTGGAGACCCCTGCCAGCGCTGAGATGCTTCCACTGCCACTGGATCCACAAGACTTCCCATCCACTGGCCTGTGATCGTCCTGCATTTGGCGTCATGTGTTGGGTGAGTCTGAAGAGGAATTTATAGATTGTATCAGACATATGGGCTAATATCAGACTTATGGACTTGATCTGGACTGGGCTGGGATGTTTTCTCAGTATCCAATTGCTCTTTGATTTATACAATTGCTCTTGATATAGTCAATCCAACCTAACACATGGACGAAATGTTTTCAAAGCATTATCCTGTGTCAGCCTCACAGAGCTGTGATGAAGGTACAGTGATGATGATGGTGATAATGATGATGGTGGTGGTGGTGGTGATGGTGATGGTGGTGATGATGGTGGTGGTGGTGGTGGTGGTGATGATGGTGGTGGTGGTGGTGGTGGTGGTGGTGGTGGTGGTGGTGGTGGTGGTGATGGTGGTGATGATGATGGTGGTGGTGGTGGTGGTGGTGGTGTGATGGTGGTGATAGTGGTCATGGTGGTGATGGTGATGGTGATGGTGGTGGAGGTGGTGGTGGTGATGATGGTAGTGGTGGTAGTCGTGATGGTGATAATGGTGATGGTGGTGGTTGTGGTGGTGTGATGGTGATGATAGTGGTTATGGTGGTGATGGTGATGATAGTGGTTGTGGTGGTGATGGTGATGGAGGTGGTGGTGATGATGATGGTAGTGGTGGTGGTGATGTGTTGTTGGTGGAGGTGGTGGTGATGGTGGTGATGATGGTGGGGATGGTGGTGGTGGTGATGGTGGTGATGTGTTGTTGTTGGTGGTGGTGGTGATGGTGATGGTGGTGGAGGTGGAGATGGTGATGATGATGGTAGTGGTGGTGGTGATGTGTTGTTGTTGGTGGTGTTGATGGTGGTGATGATGGTGGTGGTGGTGGTGATGTGTTGCTGTTGGTGGTGGTGGTGGTGATGGTGATGGTGGTGGAGGTGGTGATAATGATGGTAGTGGTGGTGGTGATATGTTGTTGGTGGTGATGATGGTGATGGTGGTGATGATGGTGGTGGTGGTGATGGTGGTGATGGTGGTGATGGTGGTGATGTGTTGTTGTTGGTGGTGATGGTAGTGGTGGTGGTGGTGGTGGTGATGTGTTGTTGTTGTTGGTGGTGGTGGTGGTGATGGTGGTGGAGGTGGAGGTGGTGATGATGATGGTAGTGGTGGTGGTGATGTGTTGTTGTTGGTGGTGGTGGTGGTGATGGTGGTGATGATGGTTATGGTGGTGGTGGTGATGATGGTGGTGGTGGTGATGTGTTGTTGTTGGTGGTGGTGATGGTGGTGGAGGTGGAGGTGGTGATGATGATGGTAGTGGTGGTGGTGATGTGTTGTTGTTGTTGTTGGTGGTGGTGATGGTGGTGATGGTGGTGATGATGGTGGTGATGGTGGTGGTGGTGGTGATGATGGTGGTGGTGATGTGTTGTTGGTGGTGGTGGTGATGGTGATGGTGGTGGAGGTGGAGGTGGTGATGATGATGGTAGTGGTGGTGGTGATGTGTTGTTGTTGGTGGAGGTGGTGGTGATGGTGGTGATGATGGTAGTGATGGTGGTGGTGGTGGTGGTGATGTGTTGTTGTTGTTGGTGGTGGTGGTGATGGTGGTGGAGGTGGTGGTGATGATGATGGTAGTGGTGGTGGTCGTGATGGTGGTTGGTGGTGGTGATACTGATTCCTTGCAGATAAGGAAACTGAGGGTCAGAAAAGTGGAGTTGCCCTTCTGCAGGCACACAGCTCCTCAGCAGTGGAACCCAGGCAGGGGGACTGCACCCTCGTCTCTCAGCACGCTAACCGATGAAGCACCGTGACTGCAGGGCAGCGCCAGTGCTGCAGTGGAGCCTCCCTAGGGCCTTCAAGCCTGTGGCCTTTGGACACGCCTGCCAGGCCTTTCCTCTGGGGAGCAGCAGGAGGGGCACACCACCAATCTCATGGTTGGGCACGGAGGACACCCCCATCCCCCGGGCCCCACAGTTGGTTCCGAAAGCCCCATTCTGTATTATACACAACTTAAAAAAGAATCTTTCGCCACTGCTGAGTTTACAGGGCCGAGGAACACATGGGCGGGAGAGTGTTGGCTTGTCCAGAGGAGAGTAATGCTGAGCCGAGAACACGTGACTTAACCTCTTAGCCAGCCACCTTCTCATATGCAAACTAGCAATGATCTCAATAATATCTGTCTCACCCATTTGCTCAGCGGAGCCCACAGGAGAGTACTTGTAAAGTACAGAGTTCTGTGTACAATATACTCTGGGTTTGGTGAATCCAGAGAGCTCAGCCGGTATCCCAGCCCACTCTCCCCAGCTCTTCTGGAATTAGTACGGGTGGGGGGGGGGGTGTTGGTTCTCTGCAGGCTTATTTTTGAACAAGGACATAGGCACCTGATTGACCCAGAATATGTGATGGTAGTGGCCTGCCCAGGCCATACTCAGTGGTGCCCATCCCGGGCAGGCCCTCGGCTGCTGCCTGGGTGTCTGCGAAGGCTGAGGAGGCCGACACTGGAGTGGGCTCAGGAAGTGAGGTCATTGCTCCTGACAGTGATTCGGAAGTTGGGAGAGGTTTGCCAGCCCCTGCCAGTCCCGTGGCCTTCACAAAGCAGTTGTTTCCAACAGTTTGGCTGGGATTCCAGGCAGGAATGGTCAGGCGATGGCAGCGGAACAAGTGTCACTTCTGGAGGCTGAAACACTGCAGAGGAGTTTGCCCCGGTCGGCCTTGGCCTCACGCAAGGCCTTCCCGGGACGACGTGGGAGCACTTCTCAGGTTCGGACCTGGGCCAGGGCTACCTGCAGAGCTGCCTCTCCCAGGGCCTTGGGGAAATATGGGCGCACCTACTATGTGCCCGACACGTTGACACACATGAACCATTTTATGGAGCGTGCAGTGTCTTTTTGAGCCTACTCTGTACTTGTAGCTTTGCTGGGTTCCTTCCGCTTCCCAGACCAAAATCACAAGCTGTGCTCAGCGCCATGAGTTGATGCCAACTCACAGCGACCCTAGAGGACAGGGTAGAGCTGCCCCTGTGAATATCCATGGCTGTAACTGTTTACGGGAGTGGTGAGCCCCATCTTTCTCCCTAGGAGTGGCTGGTGGTTACAAACTGCTGACCTTGAAGCTAGCAGCCCAACAGGTAACCAGTATGCTACCAGGGCGCCTAGTCTCCAAGACATTCCCCAGTCACAGGGAAACTTAGTCTAGTTTAATATCAAGACTCAAAACTCTTATTCCACTAACGTTTCTCCTTTCCTTGCCTCTAACCCAGGACTGCTTCAGACTGGAGGGGGGCTGCTGACCTCTTCTGCTCCGCCCCCTTTGTCCCTCCCCAGCTCGCTGCTTCCCCTTCCCATGAGCCTCCTGGTGGGGTTCTGATAAGGTTCCCATCCTTCTACGGAGGGAGCCTGCCTCGCCCTCTGAGGTCACCCCATCACCTCCCTCAGGTCTGGGCCTTCAGTCGACTACCACTCTGCGGGGAGTCACCTCCCCAGGTGTCCTCTGGGGGGAAAGCCCTTTTAAGAGACCTGCCCTGCCCCCCGACTATGTTGTCCCTGGCCGGGACAACATTGTGCCCCTTCTCTCCCTGTTCAGCCTGTCCAGCCAGCTTCTCACCTTGACATTTCTCAGGCATGTGTTAAAACACCCATCCCATGCCCTCAAATATGGGGTCATATACCAGCCATCGAGCACCTCTTCTGCGCACCCCTTGCCTGCACAGGGGGCGTATGACATGCTTGCCACCCCCTTGAAAGAATTCCTCACAATGATCTTCTCTCCATCCCAGTCTTGCCTCCCTGGAGACGCTGCCAGAATGTCCCATCTCTCCGCAAGTCCCACAAAGACAGTGCAGGCATTTTCTTGACGATGTGAGGTTTTGCGGGGGCACCTATGGAATGATTCCAAGCTTTCAGGGTGTCAGCAGAATCCCCGTGTGGCACCTTTGGAGGAGCTGTCCTGGGTGGTTATTGGTGTGATGCGGAGCTGCGTCCCACAATGCCAGCCTCTGCAGTAGGCAGAGTCGACGGATTCTGTCAGACAATCCCCACTTTACAGAAAGGAAAACTGGGGTTCAGCGAGATTCACTGACTATCCCCCAGGTCACAGAGCTAGTAGACTTGAACCCGGACTCTAGTCCCCAAGCCATCCTCTCACGCCACACAACTACTCCGCCCCGTCACGCGCATCCTGCCCTGTTCTAAATCCTCTGATCCAGCCACAGCGTCCTTCTAGATACTCAGCGTGTCTCCTGCTTTCTCACTGTCTTCACTGCTGCAGTGACCACTCCTGGGCATCCTTTCAGGTCGCTTTAAAAGCCCACATGCTCCATGAAGCTTTAGATCCGCCCGTCGAAGATGGTTTTACCTCCTCGCATCACAAACATCCCTGAACGCAGTAAATGAAATGCAGTCGTTTTCACCCCCATACTGTAGTGTGAAATTGAGCTTTCACGTGCCTAAAGTGCACACATCTTAAAGCTTGACGCATTTGACAAGTGTGGTTCCTAACCTGTGCAACGACGACTTACGGAGCGCGGCTGGCGCGACAGTGAAGCACTCAGCTGCTAGCCAAAAGGTTGGTTGTTGTGGTAGGTAGAGGACTTTACGTCAACTTGGTCAGGAAAGGGTACCAGCCTGTCAATCAAGTTACAGCCTGATGATGCCTCCTTGGGGGTGTGGTCTTCTTGTAAGTGGAGGATGGTGGGAACTGAGAACCTCCCTCTCTCTATGCCCCTTTGCCTTCTTGCTTTCTGGGACTCTGCTGCTGACCCTGAGAGCTGTCAGCATCCTGCCATGTTTTCTTTGGATCCACATAACTCTGCACCCACCACCCTATGATCTTGCTGCATTCAGCTTCACCATTCTCTGTCACTTGCATGTGAGTCTGAAGAGGGACTTAGGGATTTGAGTTGGACTGAGCTGGGATGCCTTTGTGAGATATACTTACTTTTTGATATAAAACTCTTTCTTATACACATGAGTGTCGCTGGATCTATTTCTCTAGACAGCCTGGCCTAACGCAGCCATGCAAGCCTACCAGCCACCGGCAGGGAGCAAGCTGTGGCAAGCTGCTTCTACAGAGGTTGCCACCTCAGAGGCCTGTAATGAGGCAGCTCTTATTCTACCTTAGACGGTTTCCATGAGTCGCGGTCCACCGACAGTGACAGGGAGCCACCATTTGGATGAAGGTATGCAGAACTCCAGAAGGCTCCGTTGTGTACCATTCAGTCAGTATCACCGCGACCCCAGCCCTCTTGAAAGCACTGCTCACTTACCTGGTCTCCATCGACCCTCAGCTAGTTTGACCGGCCTTTTACTTTCTATGAAAGACATCCGACAGAATACAGTAATCTGGCTTTTGTGTCTGACTTAGTTTATCTAATGACCCAGTCTGTGCTTGGGTGTACTAGTGCATTCTTGCTATGTAGTCCCCCTTTGTGTGAACAGGGCATTATTTATTCATGCAACTGAGTGGGGATATTTGGGGTTATACATATGTGAGGGCATTATAATATGTGTGTTTGAGGATTTCTGAGTTTGTAAATATGTGAACATTCTGGCAGCTGTCTCTTAGTGGACTTGGTCTACTGAGCATATACCCAGGAGTAGCACGTCTGGGTGGTGGTTACGTGGATCCAGCAGTAGATGCTGCCCACCTGGTTCTTGAGTAGTTGCTCTGGTTTGTGTTCCCATCAGCAGCCTAGAGCCCTGTGGTTGACCCCCATCCTTTTTAAGACTTAATACTGCCAGCCTAAAATTTCAATAATTCTATTGGCTGTGTATGGTGTGTGTGCTTTAATGT
This sequence comes from Tenrec ecaudatus, assembly GCF_050624435.1. Taxonomy (NCBI): domain Eukaryota; kingdom Metazoa; phylum Chordata; class Mammalia; order Afrosoricida; family Tenrecidae; genus Tenrec; species Tenrec ecaudatus. The sequence continues at coordinate 63,056,101 of NC_134546.1, read as the reverse complement.
ACATTTCTCTGATCATTCATGACATCAAATTCCTTTTTTATATGTGTATTGTACTTTGGCTATCTTGTTTAATAGAGTATGTGTTCGAGTGTTAACTCATTTTAAAAGAAATTGAATAGTCTTTTCTTGAATTGTAAGAGTTATTTAGCTATAATCTGGCTATGCTCCATCGTAGAATATGTTATTATAAATAATCTTTCCCCACTCAGTGCCTGGCTTTTTCTCTCTCCATGATCTCTTTTCATGAACAATTTCTTCATTTTAATGAGGGTCATTTCATCCATCTCTCCTCTTTTTTTTCTTTTCTTTTTTTACATTAGGGGCTCATACAACTCTTATCACAATCCACACATATACATACATCAATTGTATAAAGCACATCCGTACATTCTTTGCCCTAATCACTCTCAAAGCATTTGCTCTCCACTTAAGCCCTCTGCATCAGGTCCCTTTTTTTTCCCCTCCCTCCCCACTCCCTCCTCCCTCATGAGCCCTTGATAATCCACAGATTGTTATTTTGTCATATCTTTCCCTATCTGGAGTCTCCCCTCCCCCCCTTCTCTGCCGTCCATCTCCCAGGGAGGAGGTCACATGTGGATCATTTTAATCAGTTCCCCCTTTCCAACCCACTCACCCTCCACTCTCCCAGCCTCGCCCCTCACACCCCTGGTCCTGAAGGTATCGTCCACCCTGGATTCCCTGTGCCTCCAGCTCCCATATGCACCAGTGTACAATCTCTGCCCTATCCAGTACTGCAAGGTAGAATTCAGATCATGGTAGTTGGGGGGAGGAAGCATCCAGGATCTGGGGGAAAGCTGTGTTCTTCTTCGGTACTACATCGCACCCTGACTGACCCGTCTCCTCTCCTAAACCCCTCTGTGAGGGGATCTCCAGTGGTCGACACTTGGGCCTCGGGTCTCCACTCTGCACTTCCCCCTTCATTCACTAAGATGTATGTATACACACACACACACACACACACACACACACACACACACATATATATTCTTTTTTTTTTTTACATGATACCTTATACCTGGTCCCTTTGGCACCTCGTGATTGCACTGGCTGGTGTGCTTCTTCCATGTGGGCTTTATTGCTTCTGAGTTAGATGGCCACTTGTTCACCTTCAAGCCTTTAAGACCCCAGACACTATCTCTTTTGATAGCCGGGCACCATCCGCTTTCTTCGCCACATTTGCTTATGCACCCATTTGTCTTCAGCGATCCTATCATGGAGGTGTGCAGCCAATGATACGATGATTTTTTGTTCTTTGATGCCTGGTAACTGATCCCTTTGGGACCACTCAATCGCCCAGGCTGGTGTGTTCTTCCATGTGGGCTTTGTTGCTTCTGAGCTAGATGGCCGCTTGTTTATCTTCAAGTCTTTAAGACCCCAGTCACTATCTCTTTTGATAGCCGGGCACCATCAGCTTTCTTCACCACATTTACTTGTTCACCCACTTTGGCTTCAGCAGTTGTGTCGGGAGAGTGAGCATCATAGAGTTCCAATTTAATAAAAGAAAGTATTCATGCATTGAGGGAGTGCTTGAGTAGAGGCCCAAGGTCCTTCCGCCACCTTAATACTAAACTTATAAATATAGACATATAGATCTATTTCCCCATCCTCATATACATATATATTTGCATGTACATGTCTTTGTCTAGACCTCCATAAATGCCCTTTGACTCCTAGCTCCTTCCTCCATCTCCCTTGACTTTCCTCCTGCCCCACTACCATGCTCCGTCCCCACCTGGGCTACAGCTATACCTCTTCTCTAAGCAACCTTACCCTTGATCATTCCCCACCAGGCCTGCCACTTCCCCCTCACTACCATTTTGGGTCCCATGTTGTTCCCTTGTCCCTGTGTTTGTTAACACCACTTCCTTACCCCCCTACCCCTACCCCACCCCAAGTCCCCCCAGAACTGTCGGTCCTGTTGTTTTTCCTCCAGATAGTTCATCCAGCCTGTCCTATTCAGGCAGACCTGTGGAGACACTAACATGCATGAAAACAAGACAGAGGAAAACAAAGCAATAGTATACAACCCGACAACAAAACAACAAAAACAAACCACTGACAAAGAACAAAACAAAACACTTCACAAAAGAAAAGCTTGTAGTTCGTTCAAGGATCGTTTGCTGGCCCTTAGGAGCGTTTTCCAATCCAGTCTGTTGGGGCACCACGCCCTGGCCCCAAAGTCCACTTTCAGCATTCCCTGGGGACCTTGCCACTCCATTCCCTTGCTGTTCTGCTGCACTCCCCCAGTGCTTTGCCTCGGTGTGGTAGGATCAGGTCAGGTGCAATTTCTACACTGTGTCTCCGGTGCTGTCTCCTGTATCGCCCTTAGTCACTGAGTGGCATCATTTCTCATAGTGGGGTCAGCCATGTTGTTCTCTCTGTGGACTGGCTGCTCTACTCAGGAACATCATCATCACGGCCTGGTGGGCCAGGCTGTGCTCCACTCTCTCCTCCTGCCCCTTCATCTGCTCCCGTGTGCTCTGATCAGATATGTCCATCTCCCGGAGCTGCAGAATCAATGTCGTCCTTTGAAACAAATTCTTTTCAAGGGAGGGGCAGGAATCCACTTAATTTTTGGTGCTGGGGCCAGCCTCCCAGACCTCTCCACTGGTTCCCTACCATCTCTCCTCTTATGGTTAGTTTTTTTGAGGTCTATTTAAGACATCACACTTACCCCAAGATCATGGAGACATTCACCAGCTTCCTTCTAGAGGGGGGAATGGCCTGGGGTCCACATCTGACCTCCTCTGGCTCCCTAGGCTAATTGCCACAAGGCAGAGGCCAGACACGCCTCCACCCTCCACTCCTTTTAGCCCATTCTGACACCACCTGTCCCTCCCAAAGCACTCTCCTCTGTGGACGGGCTCATCAACACTTGGCCAACACAGAGTTTGGTGCTCAAGTGTTCCACTGATTTCTGAGTATGTGGAACTCCAAAAACGGCGCCCGGCTTCTCCCATCAGCTCGCATTTTTGAGATGCAGAAAGTATGCCACATGCCACTCTTAACTAGTCCAACAATTTTTAAAAAATCAGGACATTTAATGTAGTGTCTGCTATCCTGAGATAGAGGACATGTACGCTGGCTATATTTAAAGTGGTTTTTGTCATCCTAAATATTTAGGTTAAGTTAAACTTCACATGGCAGCCTTGAACCAGATATATTTGAACAGTGCAAATTACATGAACTTGGAGTTTTCTCCAAGTAGCACTTCATCTTTATTGGGAACTGAACAGCAGGCAATTCAACTTATTATCTTACAAAGGGGTCATAAATAAGAGTTACTGTATAAGAAATTAGGAGCCCCATGCTGGATTGTAAAGCACAAGTCAGGTCTTGAAGCCCATCAGCTGCTCTGTGGGTGAAAGATAAAGTGCACCACACCCACAAAGATTACAACTCCACCCAGCTATCCAAAGAGATCGTGTCTGGGGTCTTAAAGGTTTGAAGGTGAACAAGTGGCCATCTAGCTCAGAAGCAACAGAGCCCACATGGAAGAAGCACACCAGCCTGTGCAATCATGAGGTGTCGAAGGGATCAGGTATAAGGCATCATCAGAAAAAAATCTTACCATAGTGAATGAGGGGGGAAGTGCATAGTAGAGACCCAACGCCCATTTGTCGGTCACTGGAGATCCCCTTGCAGAGGGGTAGGTGATGAGTCAGTCAGGGTGTGATGTAGTACCGATAAAGAATAAAGCTTTCCTCCAGTTCCTAAATGCTTCCTCCCCCCCCCAAGTATCATGATCCAAATTCTACCTTGCAAGTCTGGATAGAGCAGAGGTTGTACACTGGTGCAGATAGGAGCTGGAGGCACAGGAACTCCAGGGTAGATGATACCTTCAGAACCAGGGATGTGAGGGGTGATACTGGGAGGGTAGAGGGTGAATGGGTTAGAAAGAGGGAACCGATTACAAGGATCTTCATGTGACCTCCTCCCTGGGGGATGGACAACAGAAAAGGGGGTGAAGGGAGACGCCGGACAGGGCAAGATATAACAAAATAATAATTTATAAATTATCAAGGGCTCATGAGGGAGGAGGGAGTGGGGAGGGAGGGGAAAAAAGAGGACTTGATGCAAAGGGCTTAAGTGGAGAGCAAATGCTTTGAAAATGATGAGGGCAAAGAATGTACAGATGTGCTTTATACAATTGATGTATGTATGGATCGTGATGAGTTGTATGCATGCCCAACAAAATGTTTAAAAAAAAGATTACAACTCCAGAATAGGAGCTTCATTCTGTCCTAAAGGGTCACTGGAAGTCAGAATCAACTGGCTGAGAGTGAGTTTGGTACAATAAATAGAGATTTAAATGTTCCGTAGCCCCAAAAAGGTCCATCAGAGTTCAAACTCTTTTATTAAAATTAAAATGTTCCAGTCTCATCATAAGATGCCACAACTTCCCCACCAGTGCATAGAAACTCTTAAAAGTTTATTTTTTCTTATAAAGAAGCTTAGAGCCAACCTCACCTCTGAAACATTTAACATGCATCATCCATTGATTTGTTTATATTAAATGGGCTCTGAATTGTTGACTGTATCATTGAAGAAAAATTTAGATCTTCCAAATATTTATGAAAATTGCTATGAAGTCTTACATTTTCTTTTTCTTTCTTTTTTTTTTTTTAAGGAAGCAAATGCTTCTTTTAATGACAACAGCCTCTTTAGAATTACACCTTTTGATGAATTTTATGGAATTGCATTGTTACATTCAAAATAATACTGAATATTTTGAATTTTTCTTTTTTAATTAAATCATTTCATTGGGGGCTTGTACAACTCTTATCACAATCCATACAGCCATCCGTTGTGTCAAGCACTTTTGTACACGTGTTGCCATCATCATTCTCAAAACATTTGCTTTCTACTTGAGCCCTTGGTATCAGCTCCTCATTTTCCCCCCTCCTTTCCCCTTCCCCCCTCCCCCATGAACCCTTGATAATTTATACATTATTATTATTTTGTCATATCTTTGCCTTCACATCTTCCACCGATGTGTCTGTGCCTTTTAAGTCTTCCTTTTTGTTTTCCACTCTTCTCAAGCGTGTGTTCTGCCCTCGCAGAGTCCAACCTACAGTCTCTGTATAGACTGCACAGCCCCAGACCGAACAAGAAAAACCGGCTGTCACTTACTCGGTTCTATCTCACAGTGGCACTGTGAGACAGAGAAGAACTGCCCCCTTTGGGTTTGCAAAACCTTACATCTTTGAGAGGCTGCAGAGTGACCGGTGGGTTCGAACCACTGACCTTATGATTGGCAGCTCAAGCACATAACCCACTCTGCCATCAGGGCCCCTAATTTATGGTACAGTAACTCTTATTTCTGGTCCTTTTTGAAATAACAAATTGAACTGCCTGCTATTCCATTCCTAATACAAGTGAAGTGATACTTGGGGAAAGTGCCGAGGTTTTTTTTACCTCTTTTGTCTTACCCTATAATTTGTGAGTCTGAATTCTTCTGGTATTTAAAACTCGGAATGATAAATTAAGAAATTAGCATAAGTTAATAGCTGGATATAGAGTGGAACACCATATCTAAGAAACTAGAGCCAATGTGGTCTATTCAAATGAAGTTGTCTGAATCAGCACCCCAAATAACTCAAGGAAGAACCCTAAAAGCCAAGACCATAAGAACAAAAAAGTGGCTGTTGGGCTGTGTAACTCATTGCAATAACCCCGAGAACTCACAGACGGTGCGCACGATTGTGGGGTTTATAGGGAAGGTGAGAATTCAGATGACAAATGCTCAGAACACACTTGCTCAGTGAGGATAGTTTCTTTTCTGCTATGCCCACAGGCAGGCTTCTCTCTGGCTTTCCGTGTCTTGGCCTGGCCTGGCCTCTGCTCTGCTTGGGAAATCTCTTTTAGGGATACCAATAATTGCCTAAGGGACAAGCCACTCTGCAGTAAGCCTGAACCATACATCACTCAGCTCCAGCCAGCTCCCTCAGTTAGTTGCCCAACAGCACTCATCTTATCTAGCTCTGTGGGCTGCGGAGTCCAGCGCTCTGTGTCACGTTCGCTCTGCTGCTCCTGGCTCTGCTGCTCCTCCTCTGACATCAGAATGTCTCCTGAATCAGGGCGGTTCAATGTGCAGGGAGTTCAGAGGACACCTGTGTGCACGCCCCCTCCGCCCCACCCCCCCTGCCCCCGCTCTTCTCTCTTGCTGACAGTAAGATCCCCTCTCCTTGCTTCTAAGGTGGTTGATTTTATACCCAGCAGAATGGTCATCACAATACTCACAGCTGAATCATGTAATTCAAATCCATATCTTCTCCTGCCTTTAATCCAGAGCCATCAGGAAAACAAAGGTCATGGGCTAGAAGAGCCAAGTCAGACAGTTCACTGCATTGCAAATCTCACTGCCTTCAACCCAATTCTGACTCAGCGACCTACTGTGCAGGGTAGAACTGCTTCCAAGACTATAATTGTTTACAGGGGGTAGAAAGCCCATCTTTCTCGCACGGAACTCCTAGTGGTTTTGGACTGCTGACCTTGCAGAGCACAGCCCAGTGTGTAACCACTTCACCACCAGAACTCCCCTGGCACTGCACAGGGGCTTTCGTATTTCCACAGCAAACACCATGCTCTAAACTGGATGCATGTGCATCACTAAGCATCTGCAAAATGGTTTTGTATGCTTTTATGTTTTTTTTTACCAATAATATCTAGGACCAATTCGGCCACCTGCCTTTTGTGCTTAGTACTACCTGGATGGGATGCATCTAGATCTGTGTCTCTCTTGCTCACTCACTTTCGCTGTAGGAGAGTTCATTGCACTGTGTAAATAGATCATGACCTATTTACCCTTTCTCCTGCTGACAGACATGTGGACTGCCTCTCATTTTCATCTTCCATAGGCAGCACATGCTTCCCGCTCTCTGGGAGCCCAGCTCTGAGGGCCACACCACTCAGAGAAGCCTGTGGTTGTACAGTGCTTGGCACTGGGGACTCTGAGGATGCGCCTGGGGGCTGCTGGGAAACAGGAGTCGGCAGGTAGACTGGGGGTGGAGGGAGCTTAGCTCTGGGCCCTGACCCCCATTTCTGGCTGAGCAGATTTACTTTCGTGTTTCATGACCTGGAGTTTGGTTTCAGACCTTGTTTGAAAAATGGATTCTGATAAAAACAAAACAAAAACCCAAACAAAACAGAAAGCAAGGGCACTGCATGAAGGCATTGCTCACCAAGAGTGCCAGGTTAACTGGGCCTGTGTGAGCTGGGAGGGAAGGAGTGATTCACCCCCGGCCCTAGGCAGTCTGCTCTGGGCTTTTCCTTGACATTGTTCATTAACTCTTCACCCTCCTCCTCTTGGCCCCAGCTAGATGCTATTTCTGTATCACCACCGTCACCCTCAAGAAGCACTTACAGAATGATGATCAGGCTGCATCACTAGGCACTGCGGTCCTCAGGCGTATTTGTATGCTCACAGTCCGCAATCACATTTCCTAGTTGGCCTCGCCCCCTGCCCTGTTGCTGCAGAGTTGATGCCCACTCGGAGGGTCGATAGGACAGAGAAAAACTGCCCCAGCCACTTGCCAGAGCCGCCATCTTTAAGGCAAGGAGTCCAGTGGCTCAGTGTTGGCCAGCTAACCTCAAGGTTAGTGCTTCAAACCCACCAGCCGCTGCTTGGGTGGGGGTGGGGGAGGAATAAAGCTGGCTGCTCCTGAAGCGGGTTAGCCTTTAACTCACTGCCATCAAGTCAGTTCTGACCCGTGGCGAGCCTAGGGACAGAGAGAAAGGCTTCTGAGGAGGCCATAAACCTTGACAGGAGCAGACGCCTCATCTCTCTCCCTGCGCGCTGCTACTAGACTCAAACTGCTGTAGTTAGCAGCCCAGTGCTTAACCCACTGTGCCACCAGGGCTTCTAGATGGAAACCCTGCAGTCACGGTGACTATGAGCTGAGGTTCCTGCGATGGCAGTAGGGTTGGGTTATTATTTATTTAAGCATAGGCGCTGGCCTTCGCAGCTTACTAGAGTCGTTTTAAATCTCCGTGGTACAGATATTCCTCTTCTCCCACCGAGGGGGGCCAAGGTGTCCTACTCGCCACACATCTCCTGGGTGCCCAGGCGGCACTGATGCCCAGCGCCCAGCTTGCTGCCCACTGCCCCTCCCCTTGCCTTTCTTCTTGTGTGGAAGGCTGACTGCCTAGCAGGGGCAGGTTCCCCGATAGGGTAAGGTAAGCACGGGCTTATTTGTGCTTGCTTACTACTGGGTAGTGAACTCTTTCTCTGGTGTTTCACCACGTCACTTGTGCCAACCTCTGCTTACTGCGTCCCCCGTCCCTGTGGGGACTGGACGTGAGGAGAGGGGCTGGGGTCCTATGAGCAGGGGCTGGGGACAGAGCAGATGCTGGCCGCAGGGAGCAGAATCTTCGAGGTTGTGAAAAACATGTGAGCCGGTGCTTACCTGGCGTATTGGACAGTCTGACACTGCTGTTTGACTGTGACACTGCCACGTAGGTGGCCTTTCAGTGGCCCTGCAAGTCTACCAGCCCACAGCCCGAAGGCCTGGTCCCTCATGGATGGGCCCTGGAAGGGGTGGGTCCGCAGCACCGAGCAGCCCCTCCCAGGGGCTGTGTTGGTTTTCTGATCTAAGTAAACGCTGCACAAACCTGGGCTCCTTATTCATGGGTAAGTTATTTGCGATAGTGTAGGCCGGAGAGGGGAAACCCGTTCACAACAGGGCTTCGAACCCCTTCAGTTCGGTGGGTGGGGGGACCCCCTGCTGAAAATGCATCTGTCCGTCTAAGAAAACCACGGTGATCTCATTAAAACATAGATTCTGATTCTGCATCTCTGGGGTGGAGAGGTGAATTCTCAGCAGAGGATCGAGCCAGAATGAGCCTTCGTTCATGCTCAGACACTGTCTCAACCTGATGAAGTGATCGGAGAAATGGAGGTTTACTCCAAGGTTGGCAAAATCCAGAGCCTGCTTTCCTCAGCACCCCAGTGCCACCCCCAAATCTGGGGGATACTTTTGCTCCTGGAGCAAAGACAGGACCCATCTCTGCCTGGCACAGTGGGGCCAGAAAGCGCCAGGGAAGGAGACTGCCCGTCCCCTGGCCCAGGCTCATCTTCCTGGACCCTGGGAGGAGGGAGGGGAGACACGTGCCCGTGTATAAGGGAAGTCCTGCTTCACTCTCTGCTCGGCCCTTTTCCCTACCTCTCATCTTCGTGTTGTCATGACGCTGGAAGCCGTGTCTGCAAGTCCTTCGAACACCAACAGGGTCCCCCGTGGCGGACAGGTGTCAGTGAAGCTTCCAGATGCCCACAGAGGAGGACAGAGGCAGGCCTGGGGCTTGACTTCCAAAAGATTTCCAGTGAAAAACCCCATGAATGACCACAGAATAGTGCTAAACAAAGACGAGCCTCCTAGGTGGGGAGGCAGCCCCCAAATATGGTGGCCACCCCCGTGGCACCCCCCAACCCTAGAGGGAGGAGATGGTGCCCAGGCCTGCGATGGGGGCTCCCTTTGGTGCGCACGGAGTCGGCCATTAGCCACAGAGAGAGCCCTTTGTCAGACGAGTCCAGCTGGCGACACCAGATTCCTTGCAGATGGAACCAAATGCCTCGGCCTCTGGGGTTGGCTCTCACAGAGGACAGCCCGGAGGGCTAGAGATGGGATCTGAGGAGAGGTTAGGTGCATGAGGATTTGAATTATGTTGCAGGCAACAACAAAAATACACACACACACACACACACACACACACACCCGAAAGAACCATAGAGTGCCAAAAGAGCCAGCAAATCTGTCTGGGAAGATGCAGGGCCAGAATGCTCCTTAGAGGCAAGGGAGGTGAGGCTTCATCTCCCGTACTTCGGACACGTGGTCGGGGGTGACCAGTCCCTGGAGACGGGCAGCATGCTTGGGAGAGTGGAGGGGCAGAGCAAACAAGGAAGTCCTTCGATAAGACGGACTGACCCAGGAGCTGCAGCCACGGGCCCAGCCAGACATAAGGTGAGGATGGCACAACACTGGGCGCTGTTTGGTTCTGTGGCACACGGGCTGGTTATGTGTCAGCACTGACAACAACAGTGTAACGTTGCTCCGTGGCTGGCGAGTGACAGTCACTGTTGTTGTCACTGTGATGGAGGAAGGTGGTGAAGTGAGGCCAGGGTGGGTGCTAAGTAAGGTCCTCTTCACCCAAGGTCTTCGCAGGGCAGGTGTGTGCATGACCCATTGGATGGGGGAAGGCCTGACTCAGCGGAGCTTTGAGATGCACTTGAGGTCCCCAGGATGACTCGATCATGTTGTTGCCCGTTGCCCTTGAGCGGATTCTGACTCACGGTGACCCTGGGCGTGCGGAGGAGGACTGCACCCCGGGCAGTGTTCAAGGCTGTGACATCTGTGAAACAGATCACCAGGCTTGTCCTCTGAAGCCCCTCTGAGTGGGCGCCCACCACTCACTATTCAGCTGGCGGTTGAGTCCTTCACCGTCGCACCGCGTGGGGACTCTGTGAGGCAATCACAAACCGTGGAAAATAGGTTTGGGGTTTGCAGTGAAGGCTCAGTCAGAAGATCACAAAGGGACCCTGGCAGAACTGGGGAAAGACCTAATGCCCAGCTCAGTAGAGTCTGGTTCCAACAGAATGCTCCTATGACATCCACCACTAGTCTCTGGGTGTGATGCAGACAAGAAACGTGAGCAATATGGCTTCCCACCTGGGCACCGGATCCCTTGCTCCTCTGTGCCAACTTCTCACCAACAGACCCCAGTTTGGAGATGCTGCAGTTCTTGGACTTCATAGTTTTTGAGCCCAGAGACTTGATGTGATTCATCCTTGAACTCCCTCAAGGTCTGCCAAGAGGACAGGGTTGGCCTGAGTACTTCAGATGCCCTGAGCCCTGAAAGATATGAAACTCAAGGATAAACAGTTCTGACCCTGGACACCAGCCACCCGCCCATGTGTGGTGAAGTCCAAATCGTTTCCTAGTTCTGGTTGCAAAATCCTGGATGAGGGCACTGAAGCCGAACATTTCTTCTTGGGCTACGAATGGGCCAAGAGGGGGCCTTTTGCTGTTGACCTCGGGGCCTGCTGATTCACCCTCTGCGACACCCAGTCTGCCAAGGTGGGTTCTGAAAAAGAGCAAGCACAAACAGAATTAAGGTCGGGTAGAGGTGGGGAGCCTGAGTCAATTCAGCACCTACACACACACACACAGACACACCTACACACAGACACGCACACACACCCTCACACACAGGAAGGGAGAGAGAGAGGGGAGAGGGGAGAGAGAGGCAAAGGGAGAGAAGGTGCGTGGGCTCAGCAACTTCCTCCGTCCCAGGGGAAAGGCAGCAGCATAAAAATGTGTGGTTTTCGCTCACAATTCGTGTGTGTTTGGAGTTTCCACACCTGGCCAAGCCCCTCCCTGGATCCCTCCCGATCCTGTGTGGACCACGTTTCACTACTAACCCAGAAGCAAATGGCTTGACCTGGGACCTCCTGCTTCCCAGAAGACACAATTCCACCCTAGGATTTGAGGATAGCCTGCCACAGCCCCAGACCAATACCCTTCTATGGGTAATAAGTTCCCATTTGAGATGAGCCTAAATCTGCTTTAAAAAAAATTAAAGCTAGCATATTTCTTAATGAATATGCTACATACCACAAAACAACCCAAAGTGGGATCTGGGCTTGTGGGGGAGTGTAGAATGGTGTGTGTGTGCGTGTGTGCGTGTTAGACATTAAGTTAAAGTAAACCATTGGAGGAGAAGCGGAAGGGAGCTGTGAAGATGAATCCCATGCTGGCTGAGCACCCAGGTCACAGTATCCAGAATGAAGAGTGCCTGTAGTCGGTGGGCAGGTGTATTCGTTTTTCACTCATCCTTCAGCAAGTCGAGAGGCTTCTTTGTGCTGGGCCCCGTTCTAGACACGTGGCTGCATAGCTATTATCCGGGTAAATGAGTCCCTTCCTCATCGGCTCATTTAAAAAATGTGGACAAGTGAGTCCACAGTGGATGCCAGGCCAATGGGCTCACAAATAAAATTGTGTCTCTTGATGGCAGAGTGGTTACACACTGGGCTGCCATCTTCCAAGGTCGGCAGTTCAAAACTACCAGTCCCTCTGCGGGAGAAAGACAGAGCTTTCTACTCCAAGACAGAGTCGCAGCCTCAGAACCTCACAGGGGCTCAAGGGCAGCGAGTTTGGTGTGGTGTGCTGGGTGCCTTGGTAGGAACTAGACATCTTCCCTTCGACTCTGCCTCTCCTGCTCCTGGGTGGCCTTGGCAGGAGCCCGCCCTAAGAGTTTAGCTGTCAATTAAAGCTGACAAGAACTTGAGGTGACACTCCCAGTCTGGTAAGGGAAGTCCCAAAGAACAAAGGGGTGTATCTCTTGGTGGCATTAGGGAGTCAGAGCGCAGAGCATCTCAAAGGCAAATCGGTTCAAGTTGCAGCATGCTGCTGGACAAAGGATCTAAGACCCCCTGGCAGGAGGGAAGGCAGTGATACCTGCTGTGGGTCTCATGGGGCGAGGAGGGATCTTTGGGCCAGATATAGATAGTGCTCAAGTTCACTGTAGAATTCCTGCCTTCCATGGGGGAGACTTGGCTTCATTTCTGGCCAGCGGGCCTCATGTGCAGCCACCACCATCTGCCAGTGGAGGGCTGTCATGTGGCGATGATGTTTGTAGGCAACTATGATCCAGTGGGGCTTCCCGATGAAGACGGACTAGAAAAGAAAGACCTGTTGATCTACTTGCAAGTCAGTCGGTGAAAAACCTCTAGATTGCCGCGGCCTGAATGCTGCCTCTTAGAAGGTGATGTGGGCCTGGGCAATCCTGTTCTACTGGGCACGGGCTTACCGCGAGCTGAGAGCCAATTCAGAGGCAGCAAGCAACACCAAAGTCATCCAATCCTTGGATTTCACAACTGAGAAAACCGACTGAGAAATACATAAGGGGCAGGGTGGGAACGGGCCCACTGGTAGAAACAGACCCCCAGAGCCCCCCAGACACCTCTGTCAGTCAACTGCTAGTTGCCTACCCAGCCTTCAGGCACTTCAGCTCCTCTGAGAGAGAGAGGGGTCCTCTCCAGGGACTGCTGCTGCCCTCTGCGTCCACGGAAGGTCAGCACCGATCGAGAGCCATGTGTCATCCTGCACCATGAGCCTATGTTTATTTTGGTCTCTCTCATTTCCTAGTAATTATTCGAGGGCAGTTAAATATGGAGCAACTAAAGCTGCGTCCACCCCAGAAATAGCGGGATCATGGTCCAGGTCACCGGGATGTCAGCAATTGTCAACTGCAAGATGGTGTGGGGGCGGCATCTGACCTCCTCTGGTTTCGCTAGGGGGGGAGGTGAATCAACTCAACGTCAGCTCAAGGCCGATTCCGATGAAGCGGATGCCAGCCAGGCCACAGCCCTCCAAGCCTTGCCACCAATTCTGGCACCAAGCACCCTTCCCACAGCACTCTCGACTTCAACCATGTAATCCACTGCAGTGATCACACAGCGTCCACAGATAACACTCAGGACTAGGAGTTTATTAGCGAAGTCAACGGGTGACAAGTCAGGATCTGAAGTGCTTGGGGCATAGGTCTTTGGTTAGGACAGTCTCTTACCAGCCACGCAGCATCTCCCTCTGGTTCTTAGCCTCTCCGCCCAATGGCCACTTGGACTCTGCCCTGCTTAAGCCACGTTACCAAGCTAATTTTACAGTGCTGACAAATGTCTAAAGGACACGCCACTCTACCATAAGCCATTCTAGTTTTAGGGGTGAACAGAACTAGCGCCCCCCACCACAATCAAGTGTTAAGAGGCATCGCACCCTGCAAGCCAGCCTCCTGCCTGAAGACACCTGGCTCTCCTTGCCGCATGGACCAGGAAACCCACTGCTCTTTCTTGCTTCCAGTTGTCTCGGCGGCTGCTGGTCTACTGGTGTCACCATGGTCTGCCTCCCAGATCTAAGAGGGTCAGCAAGCGGGGTCTCAGGGTCAACGATGCACGTGCTCTTGGCTCTTCTTGCTTGGGGGCAGTGAGGTCTCCCCTCTTGCTTCTGAAGGGACTTATTTTATACCCAGCAGGCCGGCTGTGATCATTACACAATTTCATGTCAACTTGATAAAAGAACGAAGGGGTGGAGTCTAGACTGTCAATCAGGTCACACTGGATGATCCCTCCTTGTGGCTTTCTCAGGAGGAACTTCTGTCTCTCTTGATTCTGCCATCAGAAGAGGCAGGCCTCTCTCTCTTTCTCTCTGCTTCACCTTCCTGTTGACAAGGCACATGGAGACACGCTGATGGCAGCCCTGGAGATACTTCCACCACCACTGGATCCACAAGCCTTTCCACCCACTGGCCTGTGATCTTCCTGCATTCAGCATCATTGCACATACTACATGAGTCTAAAGAGGAATTTAAGGACTAGTATCAGACATATGGGCTAATATCAGAATTATGGACTTGATCTGGACTGGGCTGGGATGTTTTCTCAACATACCACTGCTCTTTGATCTAAAGCTCTCTCTTACACACATGAGTGTCTCTGGATTTGTTTCTCTAGTCCACCCGGCCCAACGCAACAGCAAAATTGACTAATCCCCACCTTAGGGGTTCACAATGAACCCCTTAATGATCTCTCAAGTAAAACCATACAAGCCTTTCTGTGTCTCCCCCCTTCTCTTACGTAGACCCATCAGGCAAACAGCAAACACACCCCATCTGCACGACACACCCCACTGGTTGGTGGGAGTTCCGCAGACTGTGGCCAGAGAAGGTTTCTCTAGTAAATCCCCACATCATTTCAAACCATCCTTCGCTTAGAACTGTCACGCGGTCCCTACACACTGGGCTCTATGACACCTCTGACCCAGCGACCAAATAAGCACTGCAGAGAGCCCCTGGAATGGAGCCCAGGATGCCACATTTCAATTATGAGACTGAGCAAGTCGCTTCATCCCTCTGGGCCTGGTTTCCTATGTATCGACTCACTTGCTCACTTGATTACGCACTTTAGATGTGTTTGGGTTTGTGCTAGACCTTGGGGATAGAAAACTAGGTAAGGTCCTTGACTTGAAGGGGCTGAAAGTACAGGGCAATGAGTCACCAATATAAACAGAAACCGTGTACTTTACGGGTTGTCGAGATCTGAACAAGGTAGAGAAGGGGCTCAGGTCCACCCTGGACGTCGAGGAGAGAGCGGCTTTGGAAGCGGTGATGCCCATTCATTTGGTTGAAGAGGCGAGTGAAGAGCTGGGCAGGGCCCATGCAAGGCAAGAGAGAGGGCATGGCAAAGACACATGAAAGAAACAGGAGCGTTTGGGATTTTCCTGGAGCAGATAGACGAGCACGGGGCACAGTGAGAAAGACGAGGCCCGCGATGGGCCTTCTACATCATCACCAGGTCTCTGGGGGCCACTCTCTAGAGGTGCGTTGTTCAGCAGGGTAGCCACCAGCCACCGGCGGCTATTGAGCACTTGAAATGTGGTTAGTCCGAACGGAGATGTGCGTGCAAAATGCACATTGAATTTCAAAGGCTTTGTACCAAAGAAAGAAAGACTTGTCAGATGTTGGTCATTTGATATTGATTGCATGTTGAAATAATATACAAACCGCCTGCTATCAGGTTAATTCTGACCCCTAGTAACCCTCTACAGGGCTTCCGAGACTGTAAATCTTGATGGGAGGTGGCAGCCTTGCCTTTCGCTCACAGAGTGGCTGGTGGGTTTGAACCACTGATCATTCAGTTCGTAATCCAATACTCACCGAATAGCCCCTCCAGGGATCCTCAGATACTGAGAGACGGGCTAAATAAAATATATGACTCAACCGAACCTCGGCTGCTACTTTTTCTTTTCCTTTTTCAGTCATCCTGTGAGAAAGTGTCACCTTGCACCTGGTGCTCATTGGACCT
Source organism: Tenrec ecaudatus (assembly GCF_050624435.1). Taxonomy (NCBI): domain Eukaryota; kingdom Metazoa; phylum Chordata; class Mammalia; order Afrosoricida; family Tenrecidae; genus Tenrec; species Tenrec ecaudatus. Next base: position 63,040,227 of record NC_134546.1, on the reverse strand, counting down.
CCCTCAGAGCAGCTGTGGAGGACGGCTGCTGGCTGGGGCCTTCTTACAAAGGAGTCTTCCCTCTGACTTTGAAAACAGGCGCCGGAAAGAAAAAAATCGATATATGGGAGCACATACATATTAAAAACATTTCTGATAAACAAACTCTGATACATATATACAATGGAACAGAATGGATGAAAAAATTGTAAAAAAAATATTAAAAAACATTTGTATCATCCAAAAACTTCATCAACAAAGCGAAGCGATAACCTACAGGAGAAAAAAAAACTGGAAACCATACGTCTACTCTGTGTATAATATCAACAATGTATACAACTGGACAGTAATTAGACAAGCAACTCAAGCCCCAAACGGGCCGAGGACTTGAGCACACTGCTTCCAAAGAAGAAGCAGAGCAATGTCATGCAAAGACGCCCCGATGAGTCACCATTAGGGAAATGCCCATCAAACCACAGAGAGCTAGCTATCACTTCACACCTATGGAGATAGCTCTGGGGAAGAGAAAGGAACTGGCAGGTGTTTCTGAGTGTGTGGTGAAACAGGTGCAATCGTCCACTGCTGGTGGGATTTAAAATGGCACAGCGGCAAGGAGATTCTTCAAAAACACAGAGCTACTGTACAGCCTGGAAATTCCACTCCTGAATGCCCAGAAGAATTTCTGGAGCCCCAGGAAAACTGAAGGCAGGAGGGCAAACAGACTTGCACACCCATGTTTACGGTGGCACGATGTGCAATAGCCTCCTCATGGAAACGGTCTAGCTGCCCACCAGCAAGGGAAGGGACAACGCGTGGTGCGCACACACAGGGAGCACGAGTCAGCCACTAGGAGAAGGATGGCCCTGAGCCAGGCATCCCCATGGGCAAACCTTGAGAAGAGGCTGTCGCATGAAATCAGTTACGAAAGGGAAAGGACACCTATGAGAGGTCCCCACTTACACGAAATATTTCGATTAGGCATGTGTATGGGGACCAATGTCTAGCAGTAGCTATCAGGGCCTGTGGAGAGAAGGGGGCACAGTGCTTAGGGGGACATTGAGCTTCTGGGAAGAAGTAGAGAGATCCTGGGGATGGGTGAACATGATAAATGTAACAACTGTCACCGAGGAGGGCGCACACAGGACATTGGCATGGTGGCGAGTGCTGGGTGGCATCCAGGGCATGCACGGCTCCCACAAAAGCAGAGGCTCCGGTGCAGGTGAGCCGGTGCTGTCGGGTGCTTCCTCTGGCAGCAGGTCCAGAGGGGAAGCAACTAGAAGGCTGTTGGGATCATTGGTGGTGGGTGGTGGGTGGTGATGGGAGCTTGAATTAGGATGGTGTCTGCTGACTGACTGAATGAAGGGGGGAGAAAGATGAGGAGCGTGGGATGGCTGACTTTGGTGACTGAGAGGAAGCCTTGGTCCAGCAGGAGGCATAAGGAGGAGGAATTCCCTGGGGAACCTGGGGAGTTCAGCTCTGAACCCTAACATCGAGGCAATGGGGTGCAGGAGACTGGAGCTCCGCTGAGCTGTTTGGGCAGGAGGCCCAAACTTGGAAGCCAATTCGGTGAGATTCAAGCCTGGGAAATCCTACGGGGCAGTTCTACTCTGTCCAGCAGGGTCGCCTTGAGTTGGAATCAACTCAACAGTAGATTTGGGTTTGGATACTCCAATGTCTATGTACAAGAATCTTTCAAGCAGCTATTCTTATAAAAGCAAACAAAATTAAAGGCAGACCAATGTCTAACCATGGGTAACTAGTTTAATAAATTACGGTAGAGCCATGTGATAAGAGTGCTTTACAGCTATTAAAATTAGTGTCGTAAAAGTGTATTTATTGCCACAGAAACCTGTTCACAATATGCCAAAGGAAAAAGCAGGTGACTACCGTACACTTAAAGAGTCCTGGCTGCACAATGAGGAACTTGGTGGCATAGGGGTTACACTTGGGCTGCTAACCACAAGGTCAGCAGTTTGAAACCACCAGCCACTCCACAGGAGAAAGCCAAGACTTTCTACTCTGTAAAGAGTTAAAGTCTTGGAAACAGAAGTGTTCAGGAGCAGTTCTGCCCTGCCCTATATGGTTGCCATGAGTCGGAATCAGCTCAATGGCAATGAGTTTGTCATTTGGGGGTGGTACAATGGTAAAGCACTCAGCTGCTAGCCAAAAGGTCAGGAGTTTGCACCTCTCCGTGGCTCCACAGAAGCAAAGGCCTGGCAATCTGCTCCCTTTGTGCTGAAGTTCCCCTAACAGCAGCAGACGCAGCAGCACACTGACAGTCTCAGGCCAGATGCAGAAGAGCACGTGGACCCAGGGATATCATTGTTCATGTCAGATGGATCTTGGCGGAAAGCAGAGAGTACCAGAAAGACGTGTACTTGTGCTCTGCTGACTGTGTGGATCATAGCAAACCCTGCTATAGCCTTGACAACAAGGAATGCCAGACCACCTCCCTGTGCTCACGCGGCTCTTGCACAGGGATCAGGAGGCAACAACACCACCAGATCGAGGGCACGCTGCATGGCTTAAAATCAGGAGAGGGGGGTGTCTGGGGTGCATCCTCTGACCAGGCTTCTTCCATCTGAGCAAATAACCATAATCTAGACTGTACGAAGAAGAATGCGGCACCAGCATTGAAGAAAGGCTTGTGGACCATCTCTGATACACAGAGGACACCACCTTGCTTGCTGTAAGTGAGGAGGACTTGAAGCCCTGGCTGACGAAGGTCAAGGATTGCAGCCCCCAGCGTGGATTACAACTCAGTGTAAAGAAGGCCACAATCCTCACAAGTGGGCCAGTGGCTAACATCATGATGAACGGAGGAAACACCGAAGTCCAGGATTTCGTCTTGCTTGGACCCACAATCAATACTCATGGAAGCAGCAGCCAAGAGAGCAGAGGACACGTAACATTGGGTCAATCTGCTGCACAAGACCTCTTGAAAGTTCTGAAAGGCCAGGATGTTCCTTTGAGGGCCCAGGTGGGCCTGCCCCCAGCCATGCATGGCCTCACATGCATGGGAAAGCTGACCGGTAAGTCAGGACTGGGAAAGAACTGATGCATTTGAATGATGAAAGTACCATGGACTTCCAAAAGAACAAGCAGATGCGTCTTAGAAGAAGTGCAGCCAGAATGCTCCTTAGAGGGTAGAGTGACCAGACTTAGTCTCATATACTTTGGATGGGCTGTCAAGAGAGACCCATCCCTGGAGAAGGGTATCATGCTGGGTGAAGTAGAAGGGGGGTGAAGAAGAGGAAGACTCTCGACAAGATGGATTCACACAGCGGCTGCAACACTGGACTCTGAGACAAGAACAACTGTGTGGATGGCCCAGGACCGGGCAGAGGTCCTTTCTGCTGTGTATAGGGACCCTCTGAGGGGAACGGATGCCACAGCACCTAACAAGCATCTCCGCCGGAAAGACGACAGGCCAGTAGCCCCACGGGGCCACAGGGTCGCCATGAATTGGAATCAACGTGAGGGTCCAAAACTGCAGCCGTGTGATTATTTCTGGTGAGTGGTGGTGGTTTTTCTTCGAGGACTGTCAAGCAGGCTGCCATGACTGTCAGTTTGCGGCCCCTCACTCGCTTCTGTGCAGTGGATCAATAATCTTACCTGCCTCCGACAATTCTGCAAATAGATGGATGAAGGGTCCGCGCAGTGCCAGGCACTCTTAGAGATCACGCCACGTGGCATTCTTGCTGTTCTTAGTTGCCGTCAAACCAACTTGACTCGTGTGGGTAGCATAGAGCCGCGCACCACAGAGCTTCCAGCGCCGTGGCCTCTCAGGAACACGCCCCCAAACTTGTCTTGTGCAGAGCCTCTGGCTGGGTCTGAACTGCCAATTCTTATGCGAATAGTCAAGAGCTTCACAGTTGTTGCCACTCCAGGAGTTCCCGGACAGGTTAGTTGTCATGATTGTTTTCCAAATCAGCTTCCCTGGGCTAGAATTCAACTACCATACAATTCACCTATTTAAATGTACAATCCAGCGATGTCCATTCGTGTAGCCAAAGAGTTGTGCAACCGTTACCATAATCAATTTGGAAATATTTCATCACAACCCAAACACCAGATCCCTAGGTCCCTGTCCTCTACTTCCCTCAGGCCCTGGCAACCACGAATCGGCTTTCTGTCCCTAGGCATTTGCTTCTTCGGATCATTGCATAGAAGTGGACCATGTGGTCTTTTATGTCTTCCAGGTTCATCCATGTGGCCAATAGCCTTTATTATTGACCTCACTGTAAACATTTTACATTCTGCCTACCAGGAGAATGTGTTCCTTCAGCACCAATGGCAATGGCAAAATTTATCTCCTATGAAGCTAGGGCTTCTGCTTTGGGTGAGGTTGAATGGCTAGGGCCATAAACAGGCTTCTTCACTGACTCAAAACCCGAGTCAGCCCCATGCGGCTTCCACAGGGTGCAGCAGCTGGCTGTGCATAAGGCACAGAGCACTGACTCTAGGTTTGCCCACTCCTTGAAAGGTTGGTGGGCTGAATCCATCCAGCAACACAGCGGCAGGCAGGCCAGGTGAACTGCTTTCCACCAGGTCACGAGGAAAGCCCTGTGGAGTGGTTTACTCTGCACCCTAAGTTGGAATTGACCTCAACAGCACCTACCACCTCACATTAAGAGGCAGGGACCCCAATGTCTCCCCCGCCATGTACCCAACTACGCTAACAGGCCACCCCTGGAGACTTAGCAACCTGCTCTGACCTGATCTGGCAATCCAAATAACCATCCCCTCTTTCCCTTCCCCCATAGAATCCATATTCTTCACACTGCAGAGGCCTCATCCCACTTCCACCCTACACTGTGTTTTATTTCTTTGAAATGTTTCCCCCCTTTCATGGTAAAACATCTATAGTACAGTCTACTCATTTAAAATATATAAATAGTACATCCCAACATATTAAATAATTGGAGGACATACAACCTCACCACCTTTATATATCTATGTTTCCCAAATTGGTGCACCTCTTTTTGATAGTTGTCCACATGCATGTTTAAAAAAAAGTGATAACAATGAAACAACAACTTTGTAACCACTACTGTGTGGGTTCACACTGCAAACTGCATCCGGGGCTGGAGGACATGCCACTCTCATTAAGGCAGAAAAGGGAAAACACAGTGGCCTGACCCCAGACCCCATGGTCAGAATGAATCCACACATGTGCACGCACACAACCTGCAAAGACAAAACCCACAGGCACCCCAGAAGACAGTCTGCTTGGCACCCTTGGCATCGCATCCTGGGATCACCTGGACAAGTGGGCCAGGCGGAGTAAAGGAGTGAATCTGAGCCAGATGGGTGGCAGATGCATAGGCAGAAATCTCTCTCTCACACCCGCTGCCCACAGCACACCCCCCTCACGCACCAGCCCCACGCAGCCCCACAGGCACACACAATACATACTAGCACACATAACATCACACACACACCTCAGCACCACACACACCGCTACACACTCCTTGCAAAGCCCACCTACATCACGTCACACACCACACAGACCACCCACACCATTCCCAGACATACTACACACATACCATGCCACGTATACATGACACCATGCCACATGCACCTCATCTCCACACACACCACAAACTCTTCCCCCACATACCACACCCCACACCACCACACATACCACTACACACTCCTCCCCACCACACTATATATACATTGTACCATGCTAAACACGCCTCACCGCCACACATGCAACCACATGTCATACCACACCACACACATCACATCATGCTACATACATACAACACGCACATCACACCACACCACACAGCCCACCACATGCACACACCATACACAAACCCCCCACATACACCCCAAACCCCATATATATACAACATACCATATACATATACCATACCACATACACACACCCTCACACCCACACAACCACACTCCCCCAAAAGTATGCATACTGCACACACACCACACTACACAGACATGCCATACCACATATGCACTACACCACATACATGTATACTACACACACATCCTGTGTAACACACCTCCAAACACATTCCCGATTGTCAACAACACCCATGCATAGAGTGGCACCAGAACATATACAACTGGTAACACACACAGATACACACACACAACACTGTGCCTGCACCAAGATCTCCTGGCCCCCAACTCCTACATCTGCACATGATTTCTACAGGCCAGGACAGAGCTCCTCAGGCTGAACTCACCCCAAGTCCAATCCCTTACCCCCAATTGGCTCCTTGTCATCGCCTTCCCTGGACAGTGCCCAGACCTCGCTCCTCTGTCACAGCCTCTTCCCTCCCAGGGACGCGATCTCGTCCACACCAGGGGCCCAAGCAGTCCCCATCCAGCTAGTGTGGCTTTATCACCAGGAGCTGAATCCCCGCAGTGTCTCTGGCTCCTCCTCCGTGAAGAGCTGGCAATGACCGCCAGGGCGGGGCCGATTTTAAATCAGACCACAGCCCCAGCGCCCAGGCTGGAGCTGACCCACAAATGGAGCTCATCTGCTCCTCAGCTCCCAGCGTGGTCAGCCGCGGCAAGGCCAAAGGCTGCACATCCCTAAGGGATGCCTGGAGGCAGGCTTTTTGAATCATTTTGAGTGAGTTCTTCAATGCAAGATATTGTGACCACTGAGCTGAAAACAGCTGGGAGCCATAGACCCTTGCCTTTTGAGCAAACTAGAGGAGACTAACTTACATGTGCTGGACACTTGGTAACATGGCAGTTCTGGAGTCATACTCTACAACTCCGGTGATAGATTCATGATTTTATTCACTTTCCATCGCTTTCCACCTACTGGCCCCATAATCCCTGCCATCAAGTCAATTTTGACTCGTATCACCCCAGTAGGACTTTAACTCTTTACCGGCCATATACAAGTCGAGAGTCGTCTTTCTGCCGGGTGGCCTGCTGGCTTTGAAAAGCTGATCTTGCAGTTAGCAGCTCCACGCAATAGCACGATACCACCGGGGCTCCTACATCTTTGCTCACCCCCAAATACCTATTGTATTGTGTTTTGGGGGGATATTTGGGATTGCGCGCGTTCATTGGAACTGCCCGTGGGGTTTTGTGTGCGTGCACTTGACCTAAGTAGCAGTGTGGTGGTCTTATCTTCTGGGTCTTCTTTCACTTTTAGGGTCCAAGCAACTGCTTTATGTACACGGGGTCCCTTGCTCCACTTCTGCAAAAGCCATGGCGGTGTACACACACCACAGCCAGCCAGGCAGAGTCGGAACTAGGCTCTCCCACCCGGCCGATGGCATTGTATTCTCACAGCAACCCTAAGAGGTGCCTGTCTCGTGTTTTACGGACGAGGAACCTGAGCTACAGAGTCCAGTACTTGCCCCACGTCCCGCAGCTGGAGTGGTGAGCACTAGCAGCTGACCCCAAGGAGCACGCTCATGTAGACCTGAAGACAGAGGCTCTCTCTCAGGTGCGGCCGGGGCAGAGTCTGAAGAGCACGACTCGGTGGCTTACCTCCCCAGTTCCAATCACCTCCCTTCACTCGATGTCACTTTCTGTTTAAACGAGGAGCTTGCCTTGAAGGTGGACAGGTCCAGTGCTCTTCCTAGAGGCACCGCCTGTTGATTAATGGGAAAACAATCGGAAAAGTCAGTTAGGCGTATCTTTCTTTCCAGCAAGGCACCTCAGCTCAGACATGAATGCCCTTTGGCATGTCCCCTGACTGCTTGGGAGGCCCCTCCCTCCAGGACAGGCCTATGGATCCCCAGGAAACAGAATTGCTGCCTCCGCCTCCCGCCCGCCCCTCTTGAACTTTGCACTCACCAAGATGAAATATTAACCGGGCTAATGTTTCTCTCCCAAGGGCAACCTCTGCAGAAGCAGGCGAGGCTCGGCCCCAGAGCAGAGTCTGTGGCCATTTGGAGTTACCCACCCAGTCATTCCCTAAGTCAAGAGAGCTTGCAGGGTGCTGGGGGAGGGCCCAACCCTTCTGATGGAGACACTTAGGCCAGGGCCAAAAGAACTAGCCCAGACACGGTGTGGTTAGACTCACACGTGGGCCCAGCAGGCTTTCTGCATGCTTAACTGTCACCCGGATGTCTGCGCAAGGAAGAAGCATAGGAAAGTGTGGGCTGCCCGCAGGAGGAGGCTGCGCTGCATTTCCTCATGTGGAAAATGAGAGGGCTTGAACGCGGGCCTTACAGGTGCCACGATTTGAGAGAGAGCTCCCAGAAGGCTTGGGGTCCATGCCAAGTCCCTCCCTTCCATTCAGTCCTCAAAGGTCGCTTAGGTGAGGGCATAGCCATGTGAAGAGAGTTTTAGTCTGGCTCTGAGACTTACTTCCCAAGGGCCCATCCTCCCCCTCCAGCAGGGACTTGCACGGAAGAGCAATTTTAACTCTTTCTAGTCATTACTCTGCCCAGTAAGGCTCACTGGCCCATTCTGAGGGCTGAGACAACGGGCTCTCTGAGGTGAAGGACGAAGCCAGGCCCGTCACTGATGGCATATGGCCTCCTCTTAGCTTATCGGGCTGCCTCACAAGCGTTGGATTTGCTTGGTGTGGTGTTCAAGTTAAAATGAGCATTTTACCACAAAATGATGGCCGCTCAGTCTTACCCACCAGGGCACACACATCCCCTCGGCGCCTCCCGGGGCGGTCAGCTCCTCGAGGCTGTCAGCTCCTCCCGGCAGGCGAGGGCCCTTCATCTTTCCTTGGGGCATTCCCAGAACTGAGTAGCAGAGGTGCAATGCAAAGGTGCTCAGTAGATGCTTGCCCGATGAACCCAGCTGCCTCATGGGCACCTCTCCCTAGTGGCAGTCTAGCCATGAGTCCACGAGGTTGGGTGCACTGTTTTACAGCACCTGACCGTTTGCAAAGCCTTCCGCCATTCGATTCCCTTAACTGTTCTGGTAGTCGGAGAGGAAACGTTTCTTGTCGAGCCAGGGCTGTGTGTTTCAGTAAGGAAGCTTTGCAGAGCTCTCTGACGATGGTGTCCTTTTCCCCTTCCACTCTGAGGCAGTGGTCAGAATGTGGACCGAGGCCTGACAGACACAGGGTTCAAATCCCAGCCTTGTCACCGAGGACTGTTGGTAAGCAGCGCAGTCTCTCCATGGCCCCTCCTGGGGACTTCAAGGATTGTTATGAAGATTACATCAGAGGGCAGTGTGTAAACTATCTGGTCTGGATCGGAGCACCCACCACCATCGCCATTACCCCCAAAGAGATTGCCTTTCTGTCTCCTTCTCCAAGGGGACCCTGAGGGCTGGGAAGAAGCAAGCGAAGTTTAGAGACTACCAAGATAGCAGGTTACAGTAGCAGGACCAGGCAGGAATGTGAAGCAGGTTGCTACATTCCAGCTGGGGGCTCAGGCCTGGAATAGGAAAGAGGGGAGGGTCCAGAGGGCCAGGAGCTGAAGCCACAGGCTTGCAGGGACGTCATTCTGGGAGGAAGGCAAGGGCCCCTGCGGACTCTGGGCTGACTTTGTGGATTCCGCCACACCTCGCTGGGCTCAGAGGGTTTACTGATAATTCCTTTCTCACCACTGGGTTTCCTGCTGTTAAAAACAAACAAAGACTTTAGTTAGGGGCCCACTGGGGGTAGGTGACGACAGATAGGCGTTGGGAGCCTGTGGCGGGCTCCTGAGAGAGTGAATGCGCCTGAGGGGTTTGTGGACATTTGTCCCTAAATTCTGCAGGTGGGAAGAAAAGCCCTAGAGTTCCCCAACACCCCCAGTATTTCCTAGCTCGCCAACCAGGCTAAATTTGAATAATCAATTTCTAGGGGACCCTCCCTTAACACCCCCCCCTCAGTGCACCGTTTTTAAAACAAAGTACGGTCTCTTATTTATTGGGTGTAGAATTTCAGATCTTTCTGCATCATCAGATGCCTCACCGTCTTGTGTAATTTCCCCCCAAGGTGAATTCTAAAACATCTCCATTCATTCCTTCAAGAACTCCCCGGAGGGAATGGAGGTCCACTTTCGTCCTGGCTCCAGCTAGAGTCCAGGGAGTCACTGGGGTCCCCAAACCTCCACTTCTAAAAGTCACCCCCTTCTCCTCCAACTCCCGCCTCTGCAGTCTCGGGACTCTAAGCGGGTGTGATCTCACCGATGAGAGAACATAAACAGCCCCCGGGTGGCCGGCGCCGGCCAAGACCTCTGACCAGGGTCAGCACGAACGCTCCCGAGGCCAAGTGCGCACCCCCCCGGGCCTTGAGTGAGCCCCTCTCGGGCCTGGGTCCTCTGGGGGTGCACCGCAAGAGCTGGGCCTGACCGCGCC